>NW_027204048.1:3720000-5113750 GCF_024711535.1 Dipodomys merriami
AGGTCTTGATACGAGATCTAAAAAATAAGGAAAGAGAATGACACCCAAATCTATCCTTAGGGATATTAGAAATTTGTCAACTGTAGCTTTAAGAACTCAAGAGATAGCTTTCTTGTGTCTGTTCCATTTATCATTTTCCCTTTCCTTTCTGCCCTTCTGCTTTTCCTCCTTTCCTCTTAGAACAGTGGCTTCTGGCTATTTTGCAACAGCTCCCTCTGGGTGTAGCCTTTCACCCAGAAAGAAACACTTTCATTAATGAATATATATGTGTACATACAGTGAGTACATTTCTTATCAAGCATTGTAGCCTCCTCCTTTGTTTACGCTTCCCATCCCTTCCCAGCCTCCCCCCCCCACCTAATCCTCCCCCCCACCAAAGTTGTAAAGTTCGTCTTTGACATGAAAACTTGTACTTCGCATTGTTGCAACTGGGTCCACCTGTATCCTTATTTAAACGACTTGTTTTACCCCTTCCCCTCCACAAATTATACTGACATCAAATAGAGTGAAAGCAGGGTTACACTAAGGGGGAGGGACATACAAAGCAACAAAGAAATAATCTTATAAATTCATAAGAAACAAATGCATGAAAAAAACATTTGAATACATATCTTAGGGTTCATTTTCCTAACATCAACTTATCTGACCTTTTCTGCTTGACTCATACATATACTAGATATGGCAAATAAGAGAAACCATGGGACCTATGTTTCTTTGGGCTTGACTTACTTCACTTAATATTTTTTCCAAGTCTTTCCATTTCCTAACAAATGGGGCAATGTCATTCTTTCTGATAGAGGCATAGAATTCCATTGTGTATATATACCACATTTTCTTGATCCATTCATCTACTGAGGGGCATCTGGGTTGGTTCCATATCTTAGCTATAGTAAATAATGCTGCAATAAACATAGTTGTGCTGGTAGCTTTAGTGTAGTCTTGTTTGTAAACATTTGGGTAAATGCCCAAAAGTGGGATTGCTGGGTCATAGGGGAGCTCTATGTGGAGTCTTTTGAGGAACCTCCATACTACTTTCCAAAGTGGTTGAACAAGTTTACACTACCACCAACAATGAAGTAAGGTTCCCTTCTGTCCACATCCCCTCCAGCATCTGTTTTGATTAGAGTTCTTGATTTTTGCCATTCTAACTGGGGTGAGGTGGTATCTCAATGTTGTTTTGATTTGCATTTCTTTGATGGCTAGGGATGTTGAGCATTTCTTCATGTGTCTATTGGCCATCCTTCTTTCTTCTTCAGAGAAGTTTCTCCTTAAGTCTTTAGCACACTTATTTATTGGGCAGTTGTTTCTTGGAGGATTTGTTGTTGGGGGATTTAATTTTTTGAGTTCCAAGTATATTTTAGATATGAGACCCTTGTCCATTGTATGGCTAGTGAAGATCTTCTCGCAGTCTGTAGGCTTTCTATTGATCTTGCTAGCTATGTCCTTTGCCATGCAGAAGCTCTGCAACTTCATGCAGTCCCATTTGTCCAACCTTTCTTTGATTTGTTGTGTTTCCTGGTCTCTATTAAGAAAATTTCGGCCTGCGCCAAAGAGACCTAGGGTTTCTCCTATTCCATCCTGTAATGTTTTTAGAGTGTCTGCTTTGACTCCGAAGTCTTTGATCCATTTGGAGTTGATTCTGGTGCAGGGTGATATATAAGGATCTAGCTTTAATTTTCTACAAGTAGTTAACCAATTTTGCCAGCACCATTTACTGAAAAGGCTGTCTTTCTTCCATTCTATTTTTTTAGCTCCCTTATCGAAGATTAGATGGCTATAAGTCTGTAGGTTCATTTCTGGGTTTTCAGTTCTATTCCATTGGTCCTGAGGTCTGTTCTTGTGCCAGTACCAAGCTGTTTTGATTACTATGGCTTTATAGTAGAGTTTGAAATTTGGTATTGATATTCCTCAAGCAGACATTTGAATGACATTTCCCCATTTGTTAGGAAATGGAAAGGCTTGGAAAATATTATATTAAGTGAAGTAAGCCAAGCCCAAAGAAACATAGGTCCCATGGTTTCCCTTATTTGCAATATCTAGTATATGTATGAGTCAAGCAGAAAAGGTCAGATAAGGTGGTGTTAGGAAAATGAACCCTTAGATATGTATTTAAATGTTTTTTTCTTTCATGCATTTGTTTCAAACTCATTTATAAGAGTATTTCTTTGTAGCTTTGTAAGTCCCTCCCCCACAGCATAACCCCTGCTTTCACTATATTTGATGTCGGTATAATTTGTGGAGGAGATGGGGAAAAACAAGTCGTTTAAGGATGCAGGTGGACCTGTTGCAACTATGAGAAGTACAAGTTGTCATGTCAAAAACAAACTTTACAACTTTGTGCGGGGTGGGGGGGATTGGGTGGGGGGGTGGGGGGAGGCTGGAAAGGGATGTGAAGGGTAAACAAAGGAGGAGGCTGCAATGCTTGATAAGAAATGTACTCATTATCTTGCCCATGTAATTGTAACCCCTCTGTACAGTATGTTCACAAAAAATTAAAATTAAAATTAAAAAAAAAGAGTCTCACAGACTTTCCTGCCTGGTCTGGCTTTGAAACATGTGCTCTACCATATTGACCCACAGTGCCACTTCCGATTTTCTGGTGGTTAATTGGAGATAAGAGTCTCACAGACTTTCCTGCCAGGGCTGTCTTGGAACCACAATCCTCAGATCTCAGCCTCCTGAGTAGCTAGAATTACAGGTGTGAGCCACTGCACCTGGGTACAAGATACATTCTTTTTAAAATATATATATTTAAATCTATATATTTAAATATTGTTGACCCATTGTTACAATGGGTCAACCCCTGTCCTTATTTATGTTCTTAATGCCCCTAACCCCTGTCCAGAAAACACTTAGGAGGTACATTTTGATGGCATGCATCTTTTATGCAATTGAAACAAAATGTATGTGAAAACAATCAGGTGACTAAACATCTGTCCTCTTTTGAGACTGAACACAATCATTTCTTGTCTCTCTGCTGTGAGCCCCCCAGGTGGCAGGGGACACAAAGGATGGCAGGGTGACTGTTGTGATTCCATTTATGCTGTTGTCACGAGGAAGTAGCTAAAATGACAGCAAACAATGGTCCAGAAAACCCATGAAAAGGGAAAGTTGAAACAGCCAGGTCTAGGGGCATAGTGACAGAATAGCCACCACTTCTGTCCTGTGTGCTTGGCCAGTAGCAAAGACTTGGCCTCCTTTGCCGCTGTCTCTGCCTCTGCCTAGATGATTGCCATGTATCAGCCCTGAACAATTGTCCCCCAGGGGTGACTCACCAGTACTGCAGAGCACTGGGACCCACACACATCAATTCACCATCTTGGAATAACAAAGAAAATTCAGATTTCTTGACAAGTGGCCACATTGCAAGAATCATCTCTCATTTTTTTTTAAAACAGCCTAGTTCCATTAAAAAAAAGTCAGGGTGGGGACTGGGAAGGTGGCTCAGTGGTAGGGCTCTTGCCTTGCATGCCTGAGGCCCTGGTTTCGATTCCTCAGCACCACATAACCAAAAAAAAAAGCTGGAAGTGGCGCTGTGGCTCAAGTGGTAAAGTGCTAGCCTTGAGCGGAAGAGCTGAGGGACAGTGCCCAAGCCCAGAGATCAGGCCCCACGACAGGAAACCCCCCATACCCAAAATCAAAATTAGTGTAGAAACACAAGGCCCCCTTGTGTAGGGTCCTTCAGATTCCCTGGGAGATGTTGAGTGGAAAGATTGTTTTGTCTCACACCGGCCTGCCAGGTGGGAAGGGTGGTCAAGTGCCCCTCAACCCTTAGACTCCCACTGGAACTGCATGCTCATGAAGGCAAAAGGCCATAAAAGGTCAAGAGGTCAGAGGGTGTGGGCCTACGGGTGGGTGATGTCAACGGGGACTTGGCATCGCTGAGTGGGGGGATGGGAGGAAGCCCTGTAATGTCACATGACCATACTTCGTTGGTGTCCAACTGCCACAGAACTCAGAACCCCAGTTGCCCAGTTGCCCTCAACTGAAGAGACGGTACTCCTCTCTTTGCCGGAGGGAAAGGCGACAGTGTTTGGCTGCTGTCTTCCGCCGTAGAAGACACCCTGAATGTGGCTACTGCCCTGAACGCAGCCATGAGGCTCCTCTTGCTTAGAGCCCCCTGCAGCACCTGAGAAACTGGCTCACATCCCATGCCACGCCAACAAGAATACTTGGCAGGCGGCGTTCAGAAGTGTCAAACAGCCCACGGGATGTGTTGGGCCCTGACCGCCACATGGCCCACTTATGGGCTGATCCTAACAGTCCAGGACTGGGCTCTCACAATCTACCCATGACCGCAGCACCGCTGCCTCAGCTCAGTCCTGGAGAGGTTCGCCGAGACCAGCCCATCACTAGTACTGTGAGTACCCTGAGCTCAGGGGATGCCCTGCTCCATGGCAAGCGCATGGCTGTCCCATGGGCCGGTCCAGACAGTTGGAGCCACAGCTCTGACAGCCTCTATTCCACTGATGTACTGCTGCCCCTGCTCAGTCCTGGGGAGGTTCACCGTGCCCAGACCACCACAAGCACGGAGGGATGCCCTGCATTGTGGAGAATATATGGTAGTCCCACAGGCTGGTCCAGATAGTCAGGGCCACAGCTCTGACAGCTTCACTTGCACTGCGGCACCGCTGCCTCCACTCAGTCCCGGGGAGGTTTGCTGCTCACGGGCTGGTCCAGACTGTCAGGGCCACAACTCTTGACAGATTCACTTCCGCCAAGGCACCGCTGCCTCCACTCAGCCCTGGGGAGGTTCACCATAGCCAGCCTACCACTAACATTATGAGTGCCCTGATCAACTCCACGTCCTTCCTCTTCTGCCCAGGTCCAGGATGTGACTGTGCTCAGGCCTGGGCAGCAGTGGGCCTCAATCAGGTCTCCACAGGGATGACTGATAAAGCACAGGGGCCTGTCAGAACCAGAGCCCTCTCTCGGCACCTTGACATGGGTGTCTAGGAGGGAAACATTCCTGGGCTAGCCCCACTCTCATCTCATTTACCCCGTTCCTGCCCAGTGCATAAGAGCCATCAACCCTGCAAGATCATGGGGCTCTCTGCTGTCCAGGGAGGGCCGGGTCCCTAAGGCTTCCACCCAGCCACAAACAGCCCCAACAGCGGCCACACACCGTGTCCCTCCCTCCTTCCCATCCTCACTTTCACCCTTCTTGCTGACCCTGTGGCCTCCCCTGTCTTTGCAGGCCTGCACACAAGACGTAGGCCAGGACAACACCAGCTGGACCTCTGTCACATACAGCCTCACGATCAGGCACAGGTGTTGGTGAGTCACCCCGGTGAGTGAGGATGTGTGTCAATTCCTCCAAGGACATCCAACCCACACAGCACACTCACACTGGGCCGGGCTTGGACAAAGTCATGCAGGGCTGTCTCTGCCAGCCCCACAAAGTCATAGCTCCCACTCCAGACCCTGTACTTCCTTGGCAGGGACACACCCTTGCCAAACAGTCCACCACACAATATAATCCAGCTCCATGCCCACTAGCCACACTTGCCAACAACTCTAACACTCACCACACGTGAAAGCGGCTGGCTGCCCACATGTGCACCTCGGTTGTTCTTGGGATTTGGCTGCATTGTCACATGTCCCCTCCTGCCTACTCTTGGGTTCACCCACCACCTCTCAGCCCTTGTGCAGGGACCTAACAGCTTCTGCACCTTCTGTAGGCTTTCCCTGCCCATCATCAGGTTGGAGGCTTGCTTCGAGCAACTTAAAGGGCACACATACTATTGCAGGCTCACAGTGTCGTGTGTGTGTGTGTGTGTGTGTGTGTGTGTGTGTGTGTGTGTGTGTGTGTGTGTGTGTGTGTGTGTGTGTGTGTGCATGTGTATGGATTCGAGTAAGCCTGTGTATATGGGAGCAGGAGTGCATGTGCATGCTGGTGTGTGGGTATATGTGTTAGAGAAAGAAACAGAGAGACAGAGACACAGAGACAGAGAGAGGGACAGAGACAGAGAGACAGAGGGAGGGACAGAGACAGAGACATAGAAAGAGAAAAAAACCCATGCCTGCTTTTCCCATGCTCTCCTAAGGGCAATGAGGTTTGTTCTGAGCTCCAGCTCTCCCCAAGCCTCCAGCGGGCTCTCCCGTCTTTTTTGAAAATCCAAGCAACTTTGTATCTCCCTAGACTGAAAATGGGATGCTGGTCCTGAACATGGAGGAAAGGTCCACAACCTGGAAAATAAGGACTGTGATACCAACTACTTCATCCCAGGGGGTTGGGGACCCAACACCTGGGCTTCTGCAGAGCCGCGGTTCTTTGGACCGCATGGAGGCACTGTGCTCCAGGCAAGAGGCTGTGAGTGTGACCAGGTGAGCATATCCTGCAAGGCTCTGGCTGCCATTGGCAAGCCACAGCTCATCGAGCCTTTCATGGACAGGTTTGAGGGTGGTTATGTAGCAAGAACTGGAGGAATTTCACTGTGCTGTGGCACCTTTGACTGCCTTTTCTTGCAGGTGCTCGGGGACTGGCTGTCACCTCTGCCTAGTGCTGCTAAGCCTGGGTTGGTCCCAGACCCCCAATCCAGATGGACGCCAGTGTGGACTCCTCATACCCATCGGGAGCTGTCCCACAGGATGCTCTCCCATGCAGCTGCTGCCATTGCTCAGTCCTGAGGTGTATTACCCTGACCAGCCAAGGCCGGTGGGTCCCATACTGGGCCCCTAATACTTCCTCCTTTGGGGGCAGGCCGGCAGTCTACACAGACCCAGAACCCTCTCTCTAGGAGGCAATCCTGGCCATACCATCATCTCTCCTCCTACAAGCCGTAGGACACGCTGGCACACTCACTGGACAGCCACCAGCCCTGCCAGTCCATGGGGCCTGCTGCCAGTCCATGGGGCCTGCCTCTGCCAGCCCCACAAAGCCATAGGTCACCCTCCAGCCCCAGCACTTCCTTGGTAGGGACACTGCTGCCAAACAGTCCAGCACCCAATGTAATCCAGGACTCATCTCCATGCCCGCTAGTCACAACACACCTACCCACAACTCTGACACTCACCACAGGTGAAAGCGGCTCTCAGCCCATATGTGAACCTACATAACTCTTGGGCTTTGGCCCAATTGTCACATGTCCCCTCCTGTCTGGTCCTGGGCTCACGCACTGCCTCTCAGCCCGTGTGCCAGGGACCTAACAGCTTCTGCACTTTCTATATGCTTTCACCATCGATCATCAGGCTGGAGGCTCACTTTAAGCAATCTCAAAGTGCTCACTTACAGCTGCAGGCTCCCGATTGTGTGTGTGTGTGTGTGTGTGTTTATGAGGATTCTAGCTAGCCACGCGGTGTGGGAGAGGGAGTGCATGTGTGTGCTGGATATGGGTCTATGTGTTAGAAAGACAGAGAAAGACACACAGAGAGAGAGAGAAAGAGACAGAGACAGAGACAGAGAAACAGAGAGAGAGAGAGACAGACAAACCGAGACCGAGACAGAGACAGAGGGAGAGAACACATGCCTGCCGTTCCCATGCCTTCTTACAGCAGGGAGTTTGTTCTGAGTTCTAGCTACCCTCAGGCCTTGAGCAGGTTGCTTACACCTTCTTTGAAAAACCAAACAACTCTGTGTCTCCCCAGGCTGAAAACAGGATACCGGTCTGGAGCAGGGAGAATTTGTACAACCTATGGCAAATGTGCATGATGACACATGGTACCTTATTGCGTGGGGTTGAATACCAGGCACCGGCCCCTCTGCACAGCTATGGCTCTTTGGACCACATGGAGGCCCTGTGCTCCAGTCAAGAAGCCCTGCCTGTGACCAGGTGAGCCTCATCCTGCAAGGCACTGGCTGCTATGGGCAAACCACAGCTCATCCAGGCTCTCACCCAGGAGCTGGGAGGGTGGGTGTGTAGCAAGAACTGCCAGGACCCTCACTCTGCTGTGGCCTCTTTGACTGCTGTTTCCTCCAGGTGCTTCGTGGCTGGCTGGCACCCCTACCTGGATCTACTGAGCTTGGATTGGTTGCACACCCCCAGTCCATATGGATGCAAGTGTGGGCTGCTCATGCCCATATGGAGCTGTCCCACAGGCTGCTCTCCCATGCAGCTGCTGCTGCAATTTTGTAGCCCTGTGGTGTTTCGACCTGACCAGCCAAGGCCTGTGAGTCACCTACTGTGCCCCTCCTCCTTCTTCCTCAGGGGCAGGCGGGAGGACTCCACAGACCTAGAACCCTCTTTCTAGACTGGGAGGCAATCCTGGCCTCACCATCACCTGTCCTCCTACAAGTCCTGGGGCGTGCCTGCTCACCAGACAACCGTCAGCCTTGTCATTCCGTGGGGTGTGCGCCTATCTGAAAAGGGCTGAGTCCCTAAAGCTTCCAAGCAGCCACAAACAGCCCTCACAGATACCAAACACCATGTGACCCCCTCCCTCTCTCCCTCCTAGCCTCCGTCTCTCCCTGCCTCACCTTCTTACTTCTTGTTGGCCCCGTGGCCACCCCTGTCTTTGCAGACCTTCACACAGGACATGGGCCAGGACAATCGCAGCTGGACGTCCATCGCAAACAGCAAAGACATCAGATGCCAGTGCTGGTCACTCCTGTGGGTGAGTGTGAATGCGTGTCAGTTCCTCTAAGGATGTCCAACCCACACAACACACTCATACTGGGCCGTGCTTAGACAAAGTCATGTGGCACTTCCTTGGCAGGGACACTGCTGCCAGTCCAGTACCCAGTACAATCCACACCCCTTCTCCATGCCTGCTAGCCAAACCTGCCCACAACTCTGACACTCAGCACACATGAACCTGGCTCTCAGCCCACATGTGAACTTACATAGCTCTTGTGCTTTGGCCCAATTGTCACATGTCCCCTCCTGTCTGGTCCTGGGCTCACCCATCTCCTCTCGGCCTTTGTGTCAGGGACCTAACAGCTTCTGCACTTTCTGTATGCTTTCACCATCTATCATCCGGTGTGTGTGTGTGTGTGTGTGTGTGTGTGTGTGTGTGTGTGTGTGTGTGTGTGTGTGTGTGTGTGTGTGTGTGTGTGTGTGTGTGTGTGTGTGTGTGTGTGTGTGTGTGTGCGTGCGTGTGTGTGTGTGTGTGTGTGTGTGTGTGCGTGCGTGCGTGTGTGTATTCTAGCTAGCCAAGCAGTGTGGGAGTGCGTGTGTGTGCTGGTTATGGGTCTATGTGTTAGAAAGACACAGTGAGAGAGATAGAGAGAGAGACAGAGAGACAGACAAACCGAGACCAAGACAGAGACAGAGGGAGAGAACACATGCCTGCCTTTCCCATGCCTTCCTACAGCAGGGAGTTTGTTCTGAGTTCTAGCTACCCTCAGGCCATCCCTGTCTTTGCAGACCTGCATACAGGACATTATTCAGGACAACCACAGCTGGCCTCCATCACATACATCATCACTATCAGGCCCCGGCTTTGACAATCATGTGGATGAGTGTGGATGCGTGTCGGTTCCTCCAAGGACATCCAACCCACACAACACACTCACACTGGGCTGGGCTTGGACAAAGTCATGTGGGGTTGCCTCTGCCCGCCCCACAAAGCCATAGGTCACCTTCCAGCCTCAGCACTTCCTTGGTAGGGACACTGCTGCCAATCATACAGCACCTAATGTAATCCAGGCCCCCATCTCCATGCCCGCTAGCCACACCACACATACCCACAACTCTGACACTCATCACACTTGAAAGCGGCTCTCAGCCCACATTTGAACCTCCATAGCTTTTGGGCTTTGGCCCAATTGTCACATGTCCCCTCCTGTCTGGTCCTGGGCTCACCCACTGCCTCTTAGCCTTTGTGTCAGGGACCTAACAGCTTCTGCACTTTCTATATGCTTTCACCATCCATCATCAGGCTGGAGGCTCACGTTAAGTAATCCAAAAGTGCACACTAACAACTGCAGGCTCCGTGTGTGTGTGTGTGTGTGTGTGTGTGTGTGTGTGTGTGTGTGTGTGTGTGTGTTTATGAGGATTCGAGCAGGCTCCGTGTGTGTGTGTGTGTGTGTGTGTGTGTGTGTGTGTGTGTGTGTGTGTGTGTGTGTGTGTGTGTTATGAGGATTCTAGCTAGCCAAGCGGTGTGGGAGGGGGAGTGCATGTGTATGCTGGGTGTGGGTGTATGTGTTAGAAAGACAGAGAAAGACACAGAGAGAGAGACACACACACACAGAGAGACAGAGACAGACAAACCAAGAACGAGACAGAGACAGAGAACACATGCCTGCCTTTCCCATGCCTTCCTACAGCAGGGAGTGTGTTCTGAGTTCTAGCTACCCTCAGGCCTTGAGCAGGTTGTTTAAGGCTTAGTTGAAAAACCAAACAACTCTGCATCTCCCCAGGCGGAAAACAGGATACCGGTCTAGAGCAGGGAGGATTTGTACAACCTATGACAAATGTGCATGATGACACATGGTACCTCTTTGCAGGGGGTTGAATACCAGGCACCGGCCCCTCTGCACAGCTATGGATCTTTGTACCACATGGAGGCAATGTGCTCCAGTCAAGAGGCCCTGCCTGTGACCAGGTGAGCCTCATCCTGCAAGGCACTGGCTGCCATGGGCAAACCACAGCTCATCCAGGCTCTTACCCGGGCAGCTGGGAGGGTGGGTGTGTAGCAAGAACTGCCAGGACCCTCACTCTGCTTTGGCCACTTTGATGTTTCCTCCAGGTGCTTCGTGGCTGGCTGGCACCCCTACCTGGATTTGCTGAGCTTGGATTGGTACCACATCCCTAGTCCAAATGGACGCAAGTGTGGGCTGCTCATGCCCATATGGAGCTCTCCCACAGGCTGCTCTCCCATGCAGCTGCTACTGCAATTGCTTAATCCTGTGGTGTTTCGCACTGACCAGCCTGTGAGTCCCCTACTGTGCCCCTCATCCTTCTTCCTCAGGGACAGGCGGGAGGACTCCACACATCCAGAACCCTCTCTCTAGACTGGGAGACAATCCTGGCCTCACTATCACCTTTCCTCCTACAAGCCCTGGGGCGTGCCTGCTCACCAGCCAGCAGTCAGCCTTGTCATTCTGTGGGGTGTGCGGCTATCGGTAAAGGGCTGAGTCCCTAAAGCTTCCAAGCAGCCACAAACAGCCCTAACAGAGACCAAACACCATGTGACCCCCTCCTTCTCTCCCTCCTTGCCTCCGTCTCTCCCTGACTCACCTTCTTACTTCTTGTTGGCCCCGTGGCCGCCCCTGTCTTTGCAGACCTTCACACAGGACATTGACCAGGACAATCATAGCTGGACGTCCATCTCAAACAGCAAAGACATCAGATGCCAGTGCTGGTCACTCCTGTGGGTGAGTGTGAATGCGTGTCAGTTCCTCTAAGGATGTCCAACCCACACAACACACTCATACTGGGCCATGTTTGGACAAAGTCATGTGGCACTTCCTTGGCACGGACACTGCTGCCAAACAGTCCAGCACCCAGTACAATCCACACCCCTTCTCCATGCCTGCTAGCCACACCTGCCCACAACTCTGACACTTACCACACATGAACCTGGCTCTCAGCCCACATGTGAACTTACATAGCTCTTGTGCTTTGGCCCAATTGTCACATGTCCCCTCCTGTCTGGTCCTGGGCTTACCTACCACTTCTCGGCCTTTGTGTCAGGGACCTAACAGCTTCTGCACGTTGTGTATGCTTTCATCATCCATCATCAGGCTGGAGGCTCATGTTAAGCACTTTCAAAGTGCACACTTAAAACTGCAGGCTCCCGGTGTGTGTGTGTGTGTGTGTGTGTGTGTGTGTGTGTGTGTGTGTGTGTGTGTGTGTGTGTGTGTGTGTGTGTGTGTGTGTGTGTGTGTGTGTGTGTGTGTGTGTGTGTGTGTGTGTGTTATGAGGATTCTAGCTAGCCAAGCGGTGTGGGAGCGGGAGTGTGTGTGTGTGCTGGGTATGGGTGTATGTGTTAGAAAGACAGAGAAAGACACAGAGAGAGAGATAGAGGGACAGAGAGACAGAGAGAGAGACAGACAAACCGAGACCGAGAAGGAGAGAACACATGCCTGCCTTTCCCATGCCTTCCTACGGCAGGGAGTTTGTTCTGAGTTCTAGCTACCCTCAGTCCTTGCACAGGTTGAGGCTGATTACAGCTTTGTTGAAAACCAAACAACTCTGCGTCTCCTCAGGCTGAAAACAGGATACCGGTCTGGAGCAGGGTGAATTTGTACAACCTATGGCAAATGTGCATGATGACACATGGTACCTCTTTGCAGGGGGTTGAATACCCTCTGCACAGCTATGGCTCTTTGGACCACATGGAGGCCCTGTGCTCCAGTCAAGAGGCCCTGCCTGTGACCAGGTGAGCCTCATCCTGCAAGGCACTGACTGCCATGGGCAGCCACAGCTCATCCAGGCTCTCACCCAGGCATCTGGGAGGGTGGGTGTGTGGCAAGAACTTCCAGGACCCTCACTCTGCTTTGGCCACTTTGACTGCTGTTTCCTCCAGGTGCTTCGTGGCTGGCTGGCACCCCTACCTGGATCTGCTGAGCTTGGATTGGTTGCACACCCCCAGTCCATATGGATGCAAGTGTGGGCTGCTCATACCCATAGGGAGCTGTCCCACAGGCTGCTCTGCCATGCGGCTGCTGCTGCCCTTGCTTAGCCCTGTCGTGTTTCGCCCTGACCGGCCAAGTCCTGTGAGTCACCTACTGTGCCCCTCATCCTTTTTCCTCACGGGCAGGCAGGAGGACTCCACAGACCTAGAACCCTGTCTCTAGACTGGGAGGCAATCCTGGCCTCACCATCACCTGTCCTCCTACAAGTCCTGGGGCGTGCCTGCTCACCAGACAACCATCAGCCTTGTCATTCTGTGGGGTGTGTGCCTATCTGTATAGGGCTGAGTCCCTAAAGCTTCCAAGCAGCCACAAACAGCCATCACAGAGACCAAACACCATGTCACCCCCTCCCTCTCTCTCTTTGCCTCCCCCTCTTCCTGCTTCCCTCTCTTCCAGCCTCACCTTCTTTCTTCTTGTTGGCCCCATGGCCGCCCCTGTCTTTGTAGACCTTCACACAGGACATTGACCAGGACGATCGCAGCTGGATCTCCATCTCAAACAGCAAAGACATCAGATGCCAGTGCTGGTCACTCCTGTGGGTGAGTGTGAATGGGTGTCAGTTTCTCTAAGGATGTCCAACCCACACAACACACTCATACTGGGCCATGCTTGGACAAAGTCATGTGGCAATTCCTTGGCAGGGACACTGCTGCCAAACAGTCCAGCACCCAGTACAATCCACACCCCATCTTCATGCCTGCTAGCCAAACCTGCCCACAAATCTGACAGTCACAAACATAAAAGTGGCTCGCTGCCCACATGTGCACCCAGGTAGCTCTCGGGCTTCTGCTGCATTCTCACATGACTCCTCCTGCCTACTCCTGAGATCACCTACTGCCTCTCAGCCCTTGTGCCAGGGACCTAACAGCTTCTGCACTTTCTGTATGCTTTCACCATCCATCATCAGGTTGGAGGCTTGCTTTAAGCAAACTCAAGGGGCACACTTGCCACTGCAGGTCCTTGGTGTCTGTGTGTGGATTCGTATTTGCCTGTGGGTTTACAAGCAGCCTTCATGGGTGTCCACGTGTGTGTGTGTGTGTGTGTGTGTGTGTGTGTATTATAAAGATAGAGAGAGAGAGAGAGAGGGTGAGAAAGAGAGAGAGCACACAGAGAATGCTTGCCTGCCTTTCCATGCTTTCCTAAGGCTGTGGGTTTGTTCTGAGCTACAGCACTCCATCAAGCCTCCAGCGGGGTGCTTGCATCTTCTTTGAAAAACCAAACAACTCTGTGTCTCCCTAGGCTGAAAACAGGATGCTGGTCTGGACCACGGAGGATTCCTATGGAAATGTGTGGAAAATATGGATGATGACACATGGTACCTCATCCCAGGGGTTTGGGTACCAGGCACTGGCCCCTCTGCGCAGCCATAGATCTTTGGGCCCCATGGAGGCACTGTGCTCCAGTCAAGAGGCCCTGCCTGTGACCAGGTGAGCCTCATCCTGCAAGGCTCTGGCTGCCATGGGAAAGACACATCTAATCCAGACTCTCGCCCAGGCATCTGTGAGGGCGGGTGTGTAGCAAGAACTGTCAGGACCATCTCTCTGCTGTGGTCTCTTTGACTGCCTTTTCCTCCAGATGCTTGGTGGCTGGCTGTTACCCCTATGTGGGTGTGCCGAGCCTGGACTGGTTCTACCCCCAGTCCTTATGGACACAAATGTGGGCTGCTCATGCCCATAGGGAGCTCTCCCAAAGGCTGCTCTGCCATGCAGCTGCTGCTGCCATTGCTTAGCTGTGTGGTGTTTCACCCTGACCAGCCAAGGCCTATGAGTCCCCTACTGTGCCCCTCGTCCTTCTTCCTCAGGGGCAGGCAGGAGCACTCCACAGACCCAGAACCCTCTCTCTAGACTGGGAGGCAATCCTGGCCACCTCTCCTCCTACAAAACTTGCAGCACACTTACTAATTGCCCAGCCAGCAGCCCTGCAAGGCGTGGAGCTTGGTGCTGTCTGAGGAGATGCTAGGGCCCAAAGTTTCCAGGGGGGGGGGCACACCCAGCCTCAACAGTGGCCACTTGTCATGCCCTTGTCTTCCTCCCTGCCTCCCTTCTTTCCCTCCTTAAGCTTCTTGCTGGCCTCCTGCCCCTTCCTCTCTTTTCAGACCTGAACCACATTACTACATTGCTCTACCACATGCTGGCAAAGCCTGGCTGCACCTGGACATATGGAACTCTCCTATGGAGATGCCAACCCCTGCCCTCCCATTCCAGTTGCATAATCTGGAGCCCACTAATGCAGAGGCTGCAGGTAAGTGCCACTGGCCCCTGAGCTGTTCCTTCCAAGGAAGGGATAGCCAGTCCTACTTACACCCATGAGCCCAGGTGCCTGAGCGAGTGTGCATGCATGCAAGTGCACTCCCACAGTCACATGCAACACAGGCTTGTACAAGGACACAGGAATGTGTGTTGTATATGGGGGGCAGACCTCGAACAGAGTGTGTGTATGGGGAAGAGGGCCGACATCTGGGAAGGACCCAGAACCATCACTTGGTGGATGCTGTAGGGGCCTCCATCCACCTTGGGCCGCCTCAGGGGGCAGAGCTCGGTCTGCAAGGCAGTGGGCAAGGCTGTGTCCCGACACCAATATGGGCTCTATACCTGCTCTGCTCCTCTTGCAGCTGCGGGGCCAGCTCCAGCCCCAGCTGTCCTAACATCTGCTGACTTCACACCGCCAATGCCACTGGCCAGACCAACAGCCAGCATGACAAATGCTCCAAGCAGCCAAATGCCTCTTCATACCACGCCACAATGAAGCCTTAACCTAGACGATGTCTTGCCATACCCCTACCTGCCCGGTTCATCACTAATCCTCTACCTTCAGTACTTAGAACTTATTTACTCTTATTTATTAAAGTTTATTAGAAAACAAAAAAAGGCACACAATGTCTTCTCATGAAACAAAGAGAGTTCCACTCCGTGGCTTCCAGTGGATTCCCAGGTGGCGAAGCCATTGGCACTGTCTGCTAGGAAGCACATTCCTCAACCTCTTCCCTGAACAGGACCTCCCCAATCCTCTGCTCCTTCCTCACGGCAGCCAAGGGACTTGTCCATCTGCCCTTGACTTCATTCCTTACCTCCCTGGCTGGTGGCTCCTTATCTGCCCTCCGAGTAGTAGTAGTAGTAGAAGGAGGAGTAATAATAATAATAGTTATAGTAGTAGTGCTAGTAGACCTAGTATTCATAGTAGTTCTAATAGGTTCTGATTCAGGTCACAAATCTCTGTGTCCCAACGGGAATTGAAAGACAGAACAGAACTCACCAGACAAAAGAGAAAGCCTAGCAATCCTCCCAGGGTGGCATGGACTTTCAGAGGACAGGAGTGCATAGGAGCGCACACACAAAAAAGGGCCTACTCCAGCCCCTGTCTGGTCCAATGTGGGGAGAACTTCCCTGGAGGGTACATGTTGGGAACACCATTCCTTGGGCCCAAAGCACACAAAAGGCCTACCAGCAGCTCTCTTGTTCAAGGATCCATGAGGGGCAAAGAGAAAAGGAGAGCCCGTTGATCCAAAGGACATGAGCCACATTCTTGGCATCTGGGAATTTCAAGATGCTGGGAGTCACTGATGGGAGAAACTAGTGGGTAGACTTGAAGTGTGATGGTGGGCAGTTGGGAACTAGAGGATAGCTATAAGACATGCTAGGTTTTTAGCCCACCTGAGGGGAAAATAGAACCAGTCACTCAATACTAGATCTCTGACTGGTGCTCAGTTTCATGTCTGCCCCTGGGCCTGCTCTGCCTTGCAGCCATGGTAGCCTCTTGCTCTAGCAGAGCACTGAGTTCTGGCTCCATCATGCACTTTGAATGGTTATGAACCCCCAGTTCTCAGCCCCCTGACTGAGATTAGGATTATAGGCATGAGCCACTGCTGCCTAGACTTTCCCTTGAATGAAACATTGTGGTGCTGGAGACTGAACGTGGGACCTCATGCATGTTAGGTAAGCAGTCTGTCACTGGAGCCTTGCTTCCAGCGTGTTAATTTTGTTTATGAGATGAGATCATCCTACTTTCACACAGGCCAGCCTGGAACTTGTGATCCTTCTGCATCTGCCTACTGATAGAGTAATAGGTATGCACCACTATATCCAGCTCTCTGTTGAGCTTTTCTCTACAGTGAAGTAGAGTTTGTCATAGGACAAATGATTGATGTGAAGCACCTGGGGCTCCTTGCTATCCTTTTGTCACTAGGAGTTCTGATGAATACTTACTCTCTTCCACCAGAAATATACCACTTGCAACCCATGAGTAGGCATCTGGCTTCCTGAGGAGTACCTAGGGACAGGATTCATCCTCTCTCCCTCTGTCACTCCACCAGTAAGCGCTAGATATGCAGAAGCCCCTAATGACTGGAGAGTGTACTGCAGTTGATTCCTGGCCATCCTAGGGGCTCAATAATGGCCTCTGGTAAGAGGATAATGGGTGGGCCTACTCATGACCATCCTCCACAGACCATGGGCCTCAGAGACAAGATAGGTATTACTAAGTAAATGTTGAGGATCACCAGGTAAACTGAGCTTCAGATAGACCAGGAATTCCACCTGGGTGTGGCTACATCCCATGGAAACTTCACATTTCCAGTCTGTATTCTATGACCCTCCTCAGGGTCAGGGACATTGTCCTGCTTTCTCCAGCCTCACAAGAGGCAGGCACTTCATTCATCTAACAGGTGGGCAACAGGTGACTGCACTCAGTGTACCACCAAGCAGCTGATAGGACCCTATTCTGATCACCCTTCTCTGCTCTTCTCTCCAGCAGATCCCAGGCCAGGTCCCTCTTCTTTCAACACCAGGCCTCCAAGTGCACACACACCACACATTCACACAAGGGGAGTTCTGCCTTTACCAGACCAGGTGATCTGCAGGAGAAGGAGTCTGCCCAAGAAGGAGACCAAAGTGGTCTGTGGCTTCATTTACTTAATTTCATTTCAGTCCTCCCTCTTCTCTGCCGATAAGTTAGTAGTTAACTAAAAACACACACATATATGCCCACATATGCCCACATGGAGCACCCACGCATGTGCGTTTGCAAACACATCTACACTTTTGCACAGAGCTATGCTCATGCAACAACCCTCTTTAACTGTGAGCTCAATAATTACTGGAAACTGAGGCTTGCTCACAAAACCAGAGGTGCAGTTACTCACCCACAGCTAGACACTCAGCAACAGGATGGCTTCCTGGCATGGATCCTGCTATCTTTGCAATTGATCTCTAGTGTCTATGAGAGTCTGTCTGGGGGACAATGGCCAAATGTCAGATCTGAAGGGACAGAGAGAGATGGCTCTGGGGCATTCCTGTTTCTGTGAATGAGGAGACATGGGAAAAACACCAGACTTCCTCTTGGGGTTCTGACTTCCTTGGTCTGGCAGAGCATGATGATCTCTTTTGATTTTGTTTGTCCTTCAATCCCACAACAGATTTTTCTTTGGGAACCACTGTCTCAGGGCTAACGCTGATGGACCCATGGTGGTTGATGGATGTGAACTTGCTGTGCTCGTGTATAAAAAGCAAGCTGGTAGCCATTCTGAAACTGTCTGAAAAGCTGTCTTTTTTTGCGGGGGGGGGGGGGGGTGGGCAGGTGGGTTATGGGTCTTGAACTCTGGGCCTGGGCACTGTCTCTGAGCTCTTCAACTCAAGGTGTGCACTCTACCATTTGAACCATAGTGCCACTTCTGGTTTTGTGGTGGTTAACTGTAGATAACTGTCTCACAGACTTTCCTGCCTGGGATGGCTTTGAACCGTGATCCTCAGATCTCAGCCTCCTGAGTAGCTAGGATTACAGGAGTGAACCACCAGCTCCCAGTGAGAAGCTGGCTTTTGTCACTGGTAGCTGAGATCCTCAGGACTGACCTGGGTTAACAGAGAGCATACCCACCCTCCTTCCTTCCTTCTCCAGCCTGTCTGTCTCTCTGTGTGTGTCTCTCTCTCTCTGTGTGTCCCGTCTGTCTGTGTTAAAAAGCATCTCTTACTAGAGAGATGAAGGACCAAGCCACCTGAGCCCCAGTTTTGCCTCTCCATGCCACCTCTCCTGAAGCTGTGGGGAAGATGGTTGTTAACATCCCAGTTGTGCCAGGAAATGATTGGCTCACATGAATGGATAGTATTGACTGATCATAGGCCAGGTTAGGGGAATATGTGTGGGGCCGAACTGTACCCCCCAAACCGGTATTTACCTACTAACCGTATTAACTCATGCCTACCACATTGTTAGAAGTGGGGCCTTTGGGTATAGCCCTAGGTCAGAGGAGATGATGGTATCAGTAGGTCCTGGATCTCATGGGAAGTTATCTTAAACAGAGAAGGAGGGATGGCTATGTGAAGATAAGGATTTAGAATGGCACCACCATAAATTCCAGATGAGCTGAAGTTTCCTTTAGAGACTTCAGAGATTCAGCCTTGTTGATTAAACTTCAGGTGTGTGTGTGTGTGTGTGTGTGTGTGTGTGTGTGTGTGTGTGTGTGTGTGTGTGTGTGTGTGTGTGTGTGTGTGTGTGTGTGTGTGTGTGTGTGTGTGTGTGTGTGTGTGTGTGTGTGTATGTGCGCGCGCACGCCTGTGTGCTGGAACTGGGACTTGAACTCTGGTCCTGGGTGCTGTCCCTTAGCTTTTTCACTCAAGGCTGGAGCTCTACAACTTGAGCCATAGATCTACTTCCAGCTCTTTGCTGCTTAATTGGAGTTGAGTCTCACAGATGTTCCTGCCTGGCTTGCCCTGAAGCTGCTATTCCCAGATCTCAGCCTCCTCAGTAGCTTAGGATTATAGGCATAAACTATTGGTGCCTGACACTGGCTCAATCTTTTTGTTCAGGGATGACACTCTACCCCTTCAGACATGCTTCTAGTCCAACTTTCTTGCTGACTAATTTATAGAGTGTCTCAGAAATTTTTCTGTCTGGGCTAGCTTTGAAGTGAGATCCTCAGATCTCAGCCTCCTGAGTAGCTAGAATTATACTTGTGAGCCACTGGTGCCCAGCAAGTTCCAAACTTTTACCTCCAGAAGGTGGGGAAGACCAATTTCTTCTCCTCTATGCCTCCCAAAGTGTGGAATTTCTTACTGTCAGTTAGAGGAAATAAAACATTGTCCTTCTAAAACAAAGTGGTAATAACCAGCCACTAAATGACCCAGAAACTGTGTAGCTGAAAGCAGCCATCTGACAACAGATGCCTGGGATCTAAGATCCCATTTAGATGCATTAAAGCCAGCAGCAAGTGACCTACAAGCAAGGCGGGAAAGCCTTTGGGTTTAGGAGAACACAGAGTCCCGGGTGACACCTGGGACTCCTGGTGTATGGCCTGGAGGGGAATTTCAGTGACTCATGTTAGAGAGGCTAGAGAACCTGGATCTGTAGAAATAGGGGACCAGAAGGACAAGGCTCCAGAGAAGCCCTGGGACAAAAGGATGTAAAACCAGGAGTAAAGGACGAGGTGGAGGTCAAGGTTAGAGTTGGAGTTCATGCTTCTTGAAAAGCTGGTTGTAGGATGGTATGTTAGAAGTCAGTATGCAGGAAAGTGAATAATTTCAAAACACATTGTAGCTGTGCATGAAGATAGCATGGGGGAAACTCAATGTAAACTATTGATGATCAATAAGAGGTTAGGGAACTGAGGAAGAAAAAGCAATAGAGATGATTATTCTGAGGAAAAATATAATATGGGTGAAGTGGAAGAAAAACATCATGGAATTTATGAGATTACTTTTTGTCTGATGGAAACTTTACAATAAATGAATCATGAGGATAGTGCAATAGTACTATATATATATATATATATATATATATATATATATATATGTATGTATGTAGCATATGGACATCTGAAGTAAACATGGTAAAAAAAAAAAAAACCTTGGAATAATGAATGCTTCTTAAAAATCAAAACTAAATGACAGGAAAAAAAGCTCAGATGTGGAGCAACCATCAGAAAGGGAAAGGCTGAAAACAAGGGTGAATTATGAAGAATATGGCTAGTATAGTTTGTTTACACATGTGAAAATAGATCAATGAAATCTATTAAAATTGATTTTTGTTTTTGTTTGTTATTGCTGGTAGTGGGGTTTTAACTCAAGGCCTCATGCTCTTGCTTAGCTTTTACACTCAAAGTTGGCTTTCTACCACATGAGCCACATCTGCATTTCTATCTTTTTGCTGGTTAATTGTCAATAAAAATTACTTGGACTTGGGCTGGGAAGGTGGCTCAGTGGTAGAGCGCTTGCATTGCATGCTTGAGGTTCTGGGTTTGATTCCTCAGCACCACAGAAGCAGGGGAAAAAAGCCAGAAGTAGCACTGTAGCTCAAGTGGTAGAGTGCTAGGCTTGAGCTGAAGAGCTGAAGGACAGCGCCCAGGCCTAGAGTTCAGGCCCCACAACCGGACCCCCCCAAAAAAAGAATTACTTGGACTTTTCTGCCTGGGCTGGGCTTCAAACCAAAATCCTCAGATCTCAGAATTACAGTCATGAGCCACAAGTACTTGACAGATTGTTTTATGAAGTGGGAGCAGGGTAGGGTGTTGTGACAGAAGTGGAATAGTTGTATGTGTGGAAATGTCATGATGCAACCTAGTTTCTTGTACAACTAAAGTTAGCTAATAAATCTGGAAAAAAATCAGTATATCTCCAGTGTTATCATTTTCTACTCTGGGCACACACCCTGGTCAGTCTCAGAATGCTCCACCATTTGTCTTGACTTGTCGAATGGTATGATACATTTGGTCCACTCAAGGTTTGGTGCATGGCTTCAGACAATGAACACATCATGGTGCTATCTCGGTTGAGCTGGAGCTGTAGGTCAGTCCCACCAACTTGTGGCTGTTGTCTGTTGGTTTGCATCCAGTGTGGACATTTAAAGCCAGTCCAGTCCATCAACAATCCTATCATCCACATGTCCACAAGACCTTACTCGCTTCCACCCTCCTCACCTCTGCCCTGAAACGCAGTACCCTAAATTCATAAAAAATGCTTGATCCAGACCTTTTCAGTGAGGATGAAAGAGAAATAAAAGCTTAATCCCTCTCTTCAGAGAGATCTGTTCTGCTCTATAGTCTGTCTGTTCTAAAAATGGTCACTTCTATTTATAAATAGAGGAGTAAGATGAATCTCTGGTAATTCAGGAGGATCTTTGAAGGCCATTTTAATAGTAGGTTAAGATTATGAGGCCAGATTAAGAAAAAGAAAGGAAGAAAGGAAGGAAGGAGGGAAGGGAAGAGAAGGGAAGGGAAAGAAGGAAGGAAGGAAGGAAGGAAGGAAGGAAGGAAGGAAGGAAGGAAGAAGGAAGGAAAAAGATTTTTAGATCCCCTGAAAACATCATCTCTCTGGCTGTGTGTCATTGTAATGAGAGTGTCCTGTGGGCACTGATGCCACACAGATATGAAACCACAAATAATTCCAGGGCCCCCCAAGAAGCTAGGATGCTGTATTATAT
Source organism: Dipodomys merriami (assembly GCF_024711535.1). Lineage (NCBI taxonomy): Eukaryota > Metazoa > Chordata > Mammalia > Rodentia > Heteromyidae > Dipodomys > Dipodomys merriami. The sequence goes on from NW_027204048.1 coordinate 3,741,926, forward strand.
CTGTCTCTAGCTAGAAGACCTGGCCCCATGTATGTTACTATATATGTTACAAAAGAAAGCCAGTCCAGAAAGAAGTGGCCAAGGATGGCTAAAGGGAAAAGGATGATGGAAAAGATAGTGTTGTTAGAAACCTTGTCTAAGAAAGTGAAGAAAGCTGAGAGAAACTGATCAGGAGCAGTTCCCTAGACAAGCCACAGAACAAACTAGAGAGAGGGAGAAAACAAGCCAGGAGCTTATTCTGATTTCATAATCCACAGATGTATTATTAAAAGCAATGGCTGAGCCTCTGGTTCCCAGGACCCAGGTTCTCGGAGGAGCGAGGTTCTGACTAGGGAGCTGGATGTTCCATGTATTACTCAGTCATCACATGATTAGGCCAATGGGTAAGGCTGATGTAATCTTCCATTTCAAGATTTGTGAAAGAGCCAGATTCTCCTCTTTCCCAACATGGCTTTACATTTGCTGTGCCTAGCTCTCTCATTTTTGTGATATTTGGTGGGGGTTGGTGGGGGGGATCCACACCAGGATCCACACAAGCAAAACATGGCTAAGGTAAGTTCAAGAAGGACCAAAAATACTAGTGCTAAGTCAAACTATAACATCACAGAGTTTAACGTGCAGGATTGGAGTCAGTGCAAATTTTATTCCTATGTCGATCAATTGGAAGACTTGGGGGAGAAAGCAATGCTGAATTCTGTCCACTCATCCAAGAAGCACCCTGTAAGGGTTCCAATGTATTTCATTCTCTTATTCAGGACAGGGCAGGTGTGAGATCTTGCCTATGGGATTGTAGGGGGAAATGGAACCTTCAGTATGATATCTCCAGCATGGAATCTGAATTCCCCAATTCCTTCAGAATTCAAAAGTAGCTGCCCTGGATCCTACCATGGGTCCATATGCAGACATCAGAAAGGAAGAGGCATGTGCAAGGTCTATGGATAATGAATGTCTTTGAAGGGCCTGGCCTGTAAGGCAAGACTTGGTCCCCAGAGGGATGCCACTATGAAGTGGTGGAAATTTTTTGGATCCCAAGTAGACTATCCAAGGGATTATGGAACCCTACCCTCTCTTTTTCTTCCTTGACTTTATGGACATTAGGGAGTTTGGTCCATCATATACTTATAACTATGGCTATCCATTTCCCAATCAAAGGACTAAGAGAAATTCATGCCCTGATGCTAGAATCTGTGAAATCATAGCCAGAATAAAAAGCTTTTCATTGTCTCAGGTATTTTGTTACAGTGATGAAAATCTGGGGCTAGCACACTTGCCATGTTAAACTGTAATGAAGGCTACATACAGGCAACCATCTCTGACTCCCTGGTGAAAGAGGCTGTGTGCCTGGTGGGGGTGGGGCATTCCATAATCACATAGACCCAGTAAATGAGTATTGAGGAAAGCCAAGCCTCTGTGTGTGTGTGTGTGTGTGTGTGTGTGTGTGTGTGTGTGTGTGTGTGTGTGTGTGCATGCAGATGCAGCACACGCACTCAGAAAGATAGCAGGTCTTTATATAGGTCATTGTAGTATTATTACATGATTAAATATAACACAATACCACTATAAACAGTGACAGCACTCACATCCTGCATTTCTTATTTATCCACAGGGGATGCTCTCCAGTACCCTCAGCAGGTGGCCCATAGACCTTATCAAGCCTGTAGATATTTTTTTGGGGGGGGTCCAGTTGTGGGGCCTGAACTCTGGGCCTGGGTGCTGTCCCTCAGCTCTTCAGCTCAAGGTTAGCACTCTACCACTTGAGCCACAGCGCCACTTCCACTTCCGGCTTTTTTCTTTTTTCTTATGTGGTGCTGAGGTATCAAACCCAGGGCCTCATGCATGCAAGGCAAGCGCTCTACCACTGAGCCACCTTCCCAGCCCCTAGCCTGTAGATCTTGACAATCTCAGCATAGGCATTTCTTTCCTTATTGAGATCTTAGGCCATGTCACATAGATGAAGCACTTTATGGTTTCTCCCTGGCATCTACAAAGCATCCACGTTACTCTTGTGCTTTAGGACCATTATGAAATAAAATAGGGTCCCTTGCATACCAGCTCTGGGAGACTGTGACAGTCCCTCTGATAACTGACTGCTAAATGATAATGAGAAGTTATCTGTACCACGTGGATACACTGAAGAAAGGGCTGGCTCCTCCCTGGGGCAGGATAGAGCAGAACCAAGCAAGATTTCATCATATCACTAGGAATGGCTCGCAATCAAGAAGTTGGCACACTGGTTATTTCATTCTACTTACTGTTTTTAATCATGGCTGGTTCCAGGTAATTGAAGCTGTAAGTACTGAAGTTGCAGGACAGGGACTGACAGTTGGTACTGTATATTAGGTCACATGCTAAGTGCCCCACCCACACATTCTGATTCATTTTAATATTAAAAATCGACCTTTGTGGAACATGAGGTGGAAAATGAAGGAACTTGCTCAGCTCACACCAATGAGCTAACGCCTCAAGCAGTTGCACCCAGCATGGCACCCCTGGGCCACTGTAAGGTAAATGTCTCGAGATCACTCTCCAAAGGTGTCCAAGGCTGTAGCATCTGCCAAATTCGGTGATACCAATTTGTGAAGCTTCTTTCATGGCATCATGGGGTCAGGACAATTATGTATAGTATTCATACATAATATTTTATTCTTTTATTTTTTATTGCCTTACACTAGTTACATAGGGAGGAGATTCCATTATTCTATCTCCATACATGCTAAAGTGTATTCTCATCAATTTTACCCCCTCTATCACACCCTGCACCCTTCCTTCTAAGAAATACTATTCCCAACAGGTTCCTTTTATCATCATCATCATCATCATCATCATCATCTTTAAGCTGTTGTACAAAGGAGTTGCCACTTCACAATTTAATATATTTTACAATATTTTTTATCAATGCCAGTCTTTTTAACATTCTTTTTGTTGTTGTTGTTGTTGGTCATGGTTCTTGAACTCTGGGCCTGGGCACTGTCCCTCCGCTCTTCAACTCAAGGTTAATGCTCTACCACTCCAGCCACAGCCTCACTTGTGGTTTTCTAGTCGTTTATTGGAGATAAGAGTCTCATGGACTTCCCTGCCTGGCTTGGCTTTGAACTGCGATCCTCAGATCTCAGCCTCCTGAGTAGCTAGGATTATAGGCGTGAACAACTGGCACCCAGCTTTTTCAACATTCTTATCCATCCCTCCCTTACCCATACTTTCCCTCACTTTATTTTATTCTCATAGTTGAGAATGGTCTGTTTTGACAATATTCAATCTTCTATAAAGAAGAGGATAACTTCTTCCTGACACAATCTTCATCCTCTAGTCCCCATTCACCCACAATCTCTCTCTTCCCTCTCATCCTCCTATGGATTCTCAGCTTCCGCTGAGTTTCTCTTTGATGCTCTTGTATATACTTGAGACGAGTTATAGTTATTCATCCTCTTCTTTTTCCCATTCTCCCTTCTTCTGACTAATTTCTTAGCTTGATATATGCTTTATGTAATTATGTATATGGACTTTTCTTTTACTTATATACAGGTCTCTGAGTATGAATGTCTTTTAGACCCTGCTTCCACAGATAAGTGATGCAAATGAAAACATACAACATTTTGTTTTAGAGCTTGGCTAGTCTCTCTCAGTAGGATATACTCAACTTGTATCTATACATGATATCCCCCGGCACCTGCCTTTTTGTGCTGATACTAGCACTGTGAATTTAGGGCCTTGTTTTCTTGCTTTACTACTTTGTTCAAGGCTGTCATCTCACCACTTGAACCACAGCTCCATTTCTTGCTTTTGCTGGTAAATTGGAGAAAAGAGTATCATGGACTTTTCTTCTCTGGCTGGCTTGGAATCATGATTCTCAGAACTCAGTCGCTTGAGCAGATGGGATTACAGGCATGACTCAGTGCTAGGCCATACATGATATTTTTACAGTACCATACACACATATAAACATATGTTTATATATATATATATATATATATATATATATATATAATATATATAGACAGACAGACAGACAGGTAGATATTATAGATGTGTAATGTGAAAAAATTATTGGAGCCTGCTAAGTTTTTTGTTTGTTTTTTTGTCGGTCATGGGGCTTGAACTCTGAGTCTGAGCACTGTCCCTCAGTTCTTCAGCTCAAGGTGAGTGCTCTACCAGTTGAGCTACAGTGCCACTTATGGTTTTCTAGTGGTTTATTAGAGATAAGAGTCTCACGGAATTTCCTGCCTGTGCTGGCTTTGAACCATGATCCTCAGATCTCAGACTCCTGAGTAGCTAGGATTACAGGCGTGAGCCACCAGCACCCGGTGAGCCTGCTAAGTTTTGTGTTTTATTTTTTTATTTTTTTGGTCATAGGGCTTGAACTCTGGGTCTGGGCGCTGTCCCTCAGCTTTTCAACTCAAGGCTAGCACTCTACCACTTGAGCCTCAGCCCCACTTCTGGCTTTTTCTGCTTATGTGATGCTGAGGAATCAAACCCAAGGCCTCATGAATGCAAGGCAAGCATTCTACCACTGAGCTACCTTCCCAGCCCCCCTGCTAAGTTTTTTGAGTATTTTTTGCTGTTGCTTTAAAGTGGCTTATTTAATTGTATGTTTCCTACATTTAATCCTGAACAATTGCAAGGTTTAACAACCAGCTTGTAAAATCCCTGGCAACTTAATAACTGGCTCTTATAACCTAATTCAAGCTGACTCCAACTTCTAGGCCCCAGCCACCACCACACAAATAACTTAAAGCTGTTCACCACTGTGCTCCATACAGAGGCTGAGCTTGGCCTTTGTCAACTGACTGGGACTTGGTCTCCCTCCAAGCTGACAGAAGGACAAACATCAATGCACAAAGTTATAGCACTCATGATCCTGGGATGAACATGTATAAAAGAAAATCTGTCTACAGTAGTTCTGAGAACAGAGCTGGGGTCATGGTTGACCTTGCCTCCTCTCTATACTAGGACTTAAAGTGACTCCCAAAGGTGAAAATAAATACCTGCTTAGGAAGGATAGAACCCCTTTGGGGGCATCTGAACTTGCCAAGTTCTCTCATGATTATTTGTATTCTTAAGAAACCTGCAAATGTTACAATGACATTCTTTCTAATGGATGAGTAAAATTCCGTTGTGACTCTACACATTTACTTGATCCATTAGTTCATTGAGAGGCATCTGAGCTGATTCTATACCTTGGCTACAGTGAATAGTGCTGCAATGAACATGTTTATACTGGTGGCTTAATTGGAACCTGGTTTGTGATAAATTTATCCTAATCCTGGTTTTGGATAAATGCCCAGGATTGGATTTGATGGATCACATGTTTAATTTTCTGTTTATTTTTTTCAGGAACTTCCATACTGCTTTCCAGAGTGGTCAAACTAGTTTGTATCATTAGTAAAGAAATGGAAAGACAGAAAAAATTATGTGAAGTAAGGCAGGCCCAGAGAAACAAAGGCTGAATGTTTTCCCTCATATGTGGAACCTAGAATTAGCTTACAAACTAATAAGTAAATACATTAGGTAGTATGTAAATGTACACAAATGTATTAAGTGAAATATGGTATATTCAAGGGAGATCTCAAATAGTATAATTCCTTAGAAGGACAAACTCAAAGTTCAACAAAATGAACACCAGCAAACAGGCACTTGTAAGAGAGGAGATGGAGTCATGAGGAAAGAGGCAGACAAATTAAGAAATAGAAGTGGGAGGGGGAGGAGAGAATGCAATGAAGACTTCAATGTATATCTTACAAAATTAAGAGAAGTGAGGAAGGGGAAGGTTGGGGTGATGGGTGAGAATGGGTGACATTCATCAATATGCATTGCATATATATTCATGTGTTGCTCTGTAAAATGACAACTGCTTTGTACAACTACTTAAGAATAATAACATTGTTTTAAAGAAAGAAACCTGCAGGTAGAAGAGATCTCACAGTAGAGCTAGCAATAAATACTCAAATCCTGGGAGAGTCCCAAAGTGAGATTAGTGGCAGGAGAAATCATGTGTATTAATCATTCAGATGCTTTATTTATACTCACATATCCTAAAGAAAAGATTAAAGGGAAAATAAAATAGAAGGGTAGGAAGGAGAAGGGAGAAAGAAAGAGAGACAGAAAGGAAGGATGGAGGGACGAAAGGCAGGCAGGCAGGCAGGAAGGAAGGAAGGAAGGAAGGAAGGAGGGAAGGAAAGAAGGAAGAGATGAATGGAAGGAAGGAGAAAAGGAAAAAGAAAGGAATAAAAGGAAAGGCGGGATGGGAGAAAGGAGGAAGGAACACAAGAAAAATAATAGAAGAAAGAGAAAGAAAGAAGGAGAGAAGGAAAGAAAGAGAAAGAAAGAAAGGAAGTAGGGAGGGAAAGAAAGAGAAAGGAGAAAAATAGCAGAGAAACTGAGAAAGAGAGACGTCATAGTTGGGTGCTGGTGGCTCACAGCTGTAATCCTAGCTACTCAGGAGGCTAAGACTTGTGGATTGCAGTGTGAAGCCAGCCCAAGCAGGAAAGTCTGTGAGACTTATCTCCAATTAACTATCAGAAAACTGGAAATAATGCTGTGGCCTAAAGTGATGGAGTGCTAGCCTTAAGTAAAAAAACCCAGTGACTGTGCCTAGGCCCTGAGTTCAAGCCCCATGACCAACGAAAGAGGGGGGGGAAGACAGAGGAGTCATAGCCCAAGCAGATCAGTACCCACCCAAGTCAACTCTATCGTGCTTTTAGACACTGGGATTGAACTTGAATGAAATCATGAAGAATAGGGGAGGGGCTATTTGCTGGCCTTTTTCTAACCAAATTAACTCTTGCATTTTCTTCTTCCATTTGGTGCCTTTTTGCTCCTAGAAATGCTTCAGCTCCTTGTCTAATGAGACATGTATTTTGGGCTGTTCTGACTTAAAACAAAATAGCCAGTCTGGAGGGCTTTGAACATTTTGACAATTTCAACTTTCAAAGTGATCATGACAATTAAACATAAACTCTGAACATAACCAAAGTTAGTTGCACAAGAGATGCTTGTGGCTAGAGTCAACAACTTGGAATGTTTCAACATCAGGACTAAGGCTGGGGGAAAAAAAACCTAACACAGAAAAACTCTCTGGGTCAAAATCGATGATTAGCTCATCTGTGGGAAATGTGCTCTCTCATGGTTATCTTGGCTCTCACTCTTCATCTCAAGAGTCAGAAGTGGTAGAAGGATCAGCAGACAACCACTACAGGAGAAGTGTTACCTTCCACCTGTTCCTGATGCTCATGAGAAATGCCACCTGTTCAATGGCACTGATAACACTTTAGTGGGCTCTTGACAGATATAGTCGGGAATGTAGACTCTTAGGGCCCAGATGGCTTCGGATTCACATCCAGTATTTCAGCTGGGAAGTTCTGATACATCTTGGGTAGCTCTCAGGGGCTGTGAGCTAGAATCATCCGGAAGTTTTCTATCATTTATCTACCACCCAGAACTAATCCATTCGAAGGCAGGCTCCACAGAGCTTTGTATCCATACGTGGTCTCTCATAGTGCAGCCTATTCTCTGCCTTGGGAGAAGTGTCTGCAGGGCAAGCACTTGGACAAAATCAGACTGGAGTGTCCTCTTTCTGCCCAAGTTCCTGAGGTCAGCCCAACTTCAAAGGGAGGCAAGTTCACCCCTGTTCGAATGGGGAGTTGGATGGTCACATTGAAGAAGAATATGGGGGATAGGTATGCTTTCATTTATTACAGTTGTCATAACAAAATTCAAGAGATGTATGGGTTCACACCAGAAATTTATTTCTCGTGGTTTATTTCCCCAAGGTCAATGTTTTGGTAAGGTGAGAGCTTGCTTTCTTTCTTTCTGGTTCACTGATGGCTGCTGGACAGCAGTGAGAAGAGAAACAGAGAGAAGGATAAGGTGAGAGGAAGAGAGAGTAAAAGAGAAAGAGAGTAGGGATAGATAGGAAGAGAACAAGAAAGATCTCCTTTTCAAAATATAAGAACACAAATTTTATCAGGTCAGCACCTACACTTCTGATCTCATGTTGTCTTAATTACTTCCTCAAAGGATCCAACTCCAAATACAGTGCCACATGCAGAACATCATTCAATATCTGAATGGGAGAGCTACAATGTTCCATTCAAATAGCAGGATATTGTTGAGTCTGTCTTTGAAAAATCCAATCTGTCTCAATGAGTGAAGTAAGAAGAAGGGCGAAAAGGCCAAGTCTCGTAGAATATCTAGCACTGACTATCTTTCTTTGAGCTTGTTTGAAGGTTCATTTTTGAATGGCTCTGGCCAAAGGAGGGCTCTCCTGTATTGAGAAAGGTCATCCTCTTGCACCCAGCTGGAGCTCTGTGAAGGACATACCTGTGGAAAAGGACACCTACTTAGCCAGACAGAGTCATTGAATGAACCCTGGGTCCTCATTGACTGGACAGATGTCATAGCAAGGTCACCCTCACGTCTTGCACTGTCTTTTTTTTTCTAACTTTCTGAGGAGATTCGTTTTTAACCTTAAAAAATTGTAGATAGTTTGAGGTCATTTAAGCATGTTCATATGACTGGCCTTTTAGTATATTAATGGTAGTTATCTTCTTTTGTTAATTAATTTTTTTATTGTGAAAATACTGTACAAAGGGTTTACAATTACATGAGCAAGGTAACGAGTACATTTCTTATCCAGCATTGTTGTCTCCTCCTTTGTTTTTCCCCTACCATCCCTTCCCACCCACCTTCTCAGTCACACCCCCCAAGCCCCACCACCCATCCCCTCCTGCCTAAATTGTAAAGTTCATTTTTCGAAATAGTGTCTTGTATGTCTCATTGTTGCAATGGGCCAACCTGTCTGTATCCCTGTTTAAATAATTTGCTTTTTCCCTTTCCCTCCCCAAATTATACCAATATCGAATATAGTGAAAACAGGGGTTATATCATGGGGGAGGGACATACAAAGCAACAAAAAATCACATGGTACCTTATAAATATGTTAGAAACAATATCAAGGAAGAAAAAAAACACTCTGTTCCTATCTTGGGGTTCATTTCGTTTAACATCATCTTATCTGACCTTTTCTGCTTGTGCCAGACATAGGTACCAGAACTATGTTTCTTTGGCCCTGGCTTGCTTCACTTATTATAATTTTTTCCAAGTCTTTCCATTTCCTAACAAATGTGGTGATGCCATTCTTTCTGATGGAGGCACTTGAAATGACAAAAGGGGAAAAAATGTAGTTACTCAAGGAAAGTTCCTTGGAGAAAAATAACAGCATGCTTTTGAAGCGGAGAAAGGCAATGGAAGTCTTTAGATTAGAAGTACCATCACTAGCCACACACTAGTGGCTCACATGAATAATAGTAGCTACTCATGAAGCTGAAATCTGAGGATCAAGGTCAAGGCTAGCCCAAGCAGAAAAGCCTATAATACTCTTATCTTCAATTAACCAGCAAAAAGCACAAAGTTGAGGTGTAGCTCAAGTGGTAGAGTGCCAGCCTTAGTGGAAAAGTCAAGCAAAAGCATGAGACCCTGAGTCAAGCCACATTGAGTCCATACAAAAAGAAAAAAATTGAAAGAGAGGCTTGGAAGGGATGGGAAGGGGAAACAAAGCAGGAGACTACAATGCTTGAAGTGTACTCATTATCTTGCCCATGTAGTTGTAACCGCTCTCTACAGATTTTTCACAATAAAAAAAAATTAAAAAAAGAAAGAAATATCATCACTAGGGCTGAGAAGGTTGCTCAGTGGTAGAGCACTTGCCTTGCATGCATGAGGCCCTGGGATCGATTCCTCAGTGCCACCTAAGCAGAAAAAAAAGGAAGGAAGTGGTGCTATGGCCGAAGTGGTAGCGTGCTAGCCTTGAGCTGAAGAGCTGAGGGACAGTGCCCAGGCCCAGAGTTCAGGCCTCTCGACCGGACTGGGCCCCCCTCCCCCCCAAAAATCATCACTAGTGTGAAGCATTCTGCAATCATTTGACTAAATTTTCTAATCTCAAAACTAAAAGGTGCTCAAGTAATCAATCACCAAATTGTGCTTATAGATTCTCCATTTACTCATTTTTGAGTTCTGCCCATGTATGCTATCTTCCTCCAAATTCTCTGCTTCCTCCTGTTTCTTCTTTTGCAAAGACTAACGTTTATTCTAGGTAACATGCCAAGGGAAAATGCTGGTTTCCTTTACGAGATTTCAAACAGTTTGAGTCTCTGTGCCTTTATTTTAGTTATCAGATACCCTTTGTCTCTGATAAACTAGAGCTAGAGAGTGGGTTGGAAAAAGTATCATATTGTTGTGGGTATATTCCAGTACTAAGGCTTGAACTCAAGGCCTGGGTGCTATCTGTTTGCTTTTTTGTTCAAGGCTAGTGCTCTACCGCTCCAATCATGCCTTTACTTCTGGCTTCTGGTGACTGATGAAAGAGTCTTTTGGACTTTCCTGCTGGGGCTGGCTATCTGACTGACACCCTCAGATCTCAGCCTCCTGTGTAGCTAAGCTTACAGGTGCCAGCCACCAGCACTCAGCAAGAGCCTATTTTTATTATGACTATATTTTTGGTTAAAAGTTATTTCTAATTTCTACCATCTGAAATAATCTCTCATCCATCATGGGAAAAATTAATGTTAACTTTCTCAGAGACCCCTAATTACTTTTCTGTGAGCTACCCTTCTTCCACTATGCCAAGAACTAAAGAGAAAGCTCTGAGAAAGCTCCATAGTCCAGAAAGTAATCTCTGAAAAATTGAGGCCTCTGCTGATTCCATAGAACTGGCCTGCAGAGCTCATGGCTGGTTACTGTCAGCTGAAGGGCTGACTGCATCTGCATCAGGTGTTGTGCTGGCACCTACTAATCAAGGGAAGAAATTCCATCCTTTATCTTGAGCTCTTTGCCTCCTTTGAGCCTTAGGTTCTCCTGCTCTTTCTGATACCCTGCTTGAGACTCAAAAGAGGAGAAGTCACATCTTCCTTCAGTAAATGAATAGGACTGGGTCAAGGAAATTTCAGAGGAGCATTCTTGTGTCCTATCCACTCTGTGCATCCACACACCTATACTTTCCTGACTTATCACTCATTGTGCACTGTGGGTGAGTCCTATTGCTTTCTGATCCTTTAGAGTTTTAGAGATATAGGAACAATCTCATCCTTATAATTGGTTAGTACACTGTAATAATCAATCTCCAAATATATATTTATATACTTTAAAAAATTTTAATTTTCAGAAAGCCGAGGATCAAATTAAGGGCCAGCAATTGTTCTTCCACTGAGCTAAATCCCCATATGCATAGTTTTATTTTTTAAATGTCTTTGTTGCCACTTCGGACTTGTCTCAGGACCAGAAAGTTTCAAGAGCACTGGGAAAAGTATGGGTGTGCTTTTCCCCTCTGTCTTCTCCCCTAGCCTGTCCCCATGTTAGTGGGAGAACAGCTTGCCTGGAAAGTTGCCATCTGTGTAGTTCATGAGGTCAGTATCAGCCACAGTCTCTGATCACACGCTTTTCCAGATCAGTCTGTGAAAAGAAGACTCCAGAAAACAAGCCAACCATCCAGCTTCAGAAAAGACATGCCAGCCTCGCCCCCAGGGCCTCCAGAGTCCCTGTCCCTTTGCTCCATGGAGAGTGGCGAGTGGCTGTGAACACCCTGCTCTCCCTCAGGGAGGATGCGTGGCAACCCAGCATCTGCTCTATGAAGAGTTCCTCTATCCCCTGCCAGCCCTTGTCATTCATTCTTTAAGACTATAGTGGTGGGGGATGGCTGACACTGGTTCTTGTGGTTTTATAAACTCTTTTCTAGCCCTACTCTTACTCCCTGCTGGAAAATTTAGCTTGTATTTCAATGTTGTAAACTAATATAGCACCACTAGACACAAGTGACTATTTGGCTTTGAAATGTGGCCCAATTGAGATGTGATATGAGCATGCCAATTTTGATTAAAAAGATGTTAGTGTGTGTGTGTATATATAATATATATATACACATATGTATATATGACTCTAATTTAGTATTTATTATTATTATTGTTTATATTGGTCATATACAGAAATGATAATGTTGTAGTCATAGTGGATTAAATAAAATACTGAGTTCCTAATGTGAGATGGTAATAACGTATGTAATGGAAGTCTTAGTTCCCACTTTGATTTTGATCTTGTGCAGGTCTGATAGTCTCATGATTCTAGACAATGGCAGCAAGCCATAGCTCCCCTCAGCCATTCTAGTCACAGGGGAAGCACCAGATATGGCCCAGAGAGTTTTGGGTTGCTAAGTTAGGAACTTCTGCAGGTCATAGCTGTAAAACATATTTTCTTCCCTTTTTAAAAAATTTTGTGCTGGTGCTGAGATTTGAACTTGGGGCCTGCGTGCCAACCAGTGTCCCTTACCTTTTTTGCTCAAGGCTGGTGGTACTCTCTCACTTGAGCACAGCATCGCTCTGTTTTTTTGTTTTTGTTTTTTGTTTTTTGTTTTTTTTTTTTGCTGGTTAGAGAAAAGATTCTCACAGATGCTTTTGCTCAGGCTGGCTTTGGACAATGATCCTCAGATCCCAGCCTCCTGTGTAGCCACTGGCATTAAGCTCACGTTTTCAATTTATAATCTTTTCAGTTTACAGTGCATTTATCTAGACATAACCCCAGTGGAATCAGGACTCTGCGTAGTAGTGAGATTCATGTGTTTCACACTGGTTGTTCTAGGTGGCCACCAGGAAATCCTAAAACATTTATGTGGTTAGATCATCCTTCTCTTCATAGTGTAGTTCTGGACCAGGCTCAGTCAGAGCTCTATGCACAGGTGACTTTTTTCACACAAAGACCATGAGAATCAGAGGGCACGCAGCCCATCTGCTAAGGTGATTCATCAGCAGTTTCCAACTTCTTCCTCAGTTAGAGGCCAGATGGCCAAGGACCAAGTAAATGTCTGTAAATGCTCACCAAAGTCAGGGGCTTCAGCCTAGGCAGAGACTTGGAAATGCCTGGGCTCCTATCAGGGGAATGGGCTGGATAAGGCCCCTTAGGACATTTACATGCCATCCATCCCTGTTTCCCCTCCTGTGGCTTATGATGATCCAGTCTGCATCTCTACCTTCCTGACAGACAAAAATCTCTGCTTTCCTAAGTGAACATCTATCTCATGTACAAGTCTAAATCTAAAAATTTCATCTGAAATCTTATCTTCCAATCCTATAAGTCATGTAAAGGTAAGAATCTGCATCTGATCCATCCTGGGACACATTTTTTTCTCCATCTATGGACTGGTGAACTGGAAAACAAGTTATTTGTGTTCAAAATACTATGGTGGATTAGGCACAAAATATCAGATATAAATATTCCTATTCAAAATTGAGAGAAAGGCCAAAATAGGAAGGCTCTTACTAGTCTCAAGGAACATCAAAATCTAAGAGGGAAATTTTTACTAGGTGTCAAGGCCTCAAAATAATCCTGGGTTACTAGATTCTCTGCACTGCTTACTTATTCCTCAGGCCCAGGGCTCTACCCTAGGGTCACTCTTACTGAACAGTCATTCTTCTGAAGGCTTACATCAGCTCATTTCTCACACCTAAGCACAATAGGTCTTCTCACTTTATTTACTTGTGATCAAGTCAGTAGTGCTTCTGCTGATAGAAAACATTTTCTCTCTCTTCCTTACTTTTCTTTCTCTTCCCTTCTTTCTTTCTTTCATTTGTTCCTTCCTCCATTCTCTTCTTTCTTCTCTTCTTCCTTTTATATATGTGTATGTGTGCCAGTACTATGATTTGAACTCAATAGGTACTATCCCTTAGCTCTTTTGCTCAAGTTTAGTGCTCTACCACTTGAGCCGTAGCTCTATTTCTGCTTTTTGGTGATTAATTGGAGATAAGAGTGTCATAGAATTTCCTTTTCAGACTGGCTTTGGATCTCAATCCTCAGATTGAGGTCACCAGTGCCCACCCAAACCTCATTTTTTACCAAAAGCTAGTCCATCCACATATTTGGGTGTACATGGCTAGCACTTGTTCACAACACCGAATTTCTCAAGGCTAACATCTTTTGCAACTGGATAGAATATAAATTTACTGGTTAATTGGAAGTAAGAGTCTCAAAGATTTCACTGCTTGGGGGCCGGGAAGGTGGCTCAGTGGTAGAGTGCTTGCCTTGCATGCCTGAGGCCCTAGGTTCCATTCCTCAGCACCACATAAGCAAAAAGAAAAAAGCCGGAAGTGGCGCTGTGGCTCAAGTAGTAGAGCACTAGCCTTGAGCTGAAGAGCTGAGGGACAGCACCCAGGCCCAGAGTTCAGGCCCCACGACTGGACCCCCCCCAAAAAAAAAACCCACAAAAAAGATTTCACTGCTTGGGCTTCCTTCAAACTGTGATCCTCAGATCTCAGCATCCTGAATAGCTAATATGACAGGCATAAGCCACCAGTGCAAGATGTTTTCTGAGTGTCCTGTATTAATTCAAAACAGAATGAGTTTACATCTTGATATTATGTAAAGAACCACCATCTGTGAATGGTGGTGTAACACAAGTACTAGTCTTTACCAGCGTTTAACCTTATTAGATTTTGGAATTGCTTCCGACTGTGTGAATGTGAAATGGGATCTCATTTTGTTGCTCTTTTGCTCTTTTGCTCTTTTTCTTAAACGAAAGTTAAAATTGTTGCCATTTACCAGTAAATTTAGTACTAATTACTCAACTTCTCCTCAGCCCTCCTCCCCAGCCTCTGGCTACCAGCATTCCACTCTTTATGTCCATGGTACCAGCTCTCTTAGATTACACATGAGAAAGATCATGTGCTGTCTATCTTTCTGTGCTGGCTTATTTCACTTAATATAATGTCTTGTGTTGTCACCCCATGACAGGATGTCACTCTCATTAATGGCTAGACAGCATTGAGACAGAATTCCATTGTGTGTGTGTATAGATCACATCTTCCTTTATTGTTTCATCAAACACATCCCAGAGTTTAATGGCATTGAACAGCATTCTGGCATTTGTTAACTCTCCCAGCTTCCTGTAATCATCAGAGTCACCTAGGGTAAAATCCAAATCTCTGCTCAATTTGCATAATGGAGTTTCAACTTTTTAAAATAGCTAATTTGTAATTAGGTATATACTCTGAATAATAATTGAGTGTGTACGAAAGATCATCGTCTAGTTTCCTGAGTTCTCAATTGTTTGAATGTGTAGTTGTAAATTGCTTTGCCTAAATGGCAACCCCTATGAACCACTACTTAAACATAATAATAAAATAAAATTTAAGAATATACTTACATAATCTGAAGATCTAACATAATAAAATTTACCTCTTTAAATTTTTACCTCCTAAGTAGAGAACTGATGGCCATCCCTGTAATCCGAGCTACTCAGGAGGCTGAGATCTGAGAATTATTCATTGAAGCCAGCCTGAGCAGAAAAGTCTATGAGACTCTGACCTCCATTTAATAAGCACAAGGCTGAAAATAGAGTAGTGGCTCAAGAACCAACTTTAAGCAAAAAAGCCAAGTGAGAACATGAGGTTCAAGCCCCTGTACCAATACACACACACACACACACACACACACACACACACACACACACACACACACACACACACACACACACAATTCTACCCCCAACACACACACTCTCCAACTAATTATTCCTTCAAAATAGGAATAAAGAGCAAAGTCAGTAATCACTGTCAGTTTCCCCAAGACCTTTCCAGATATTTGAATGAACATAACAAGATGTACAACTATATTTTCAAATTTCTGTTATTTCTCCCCATTTTTTGATTTATCACATTTTCCCATCATGTCATTTTTCACTTAGTCACATGCTGAAGTCCTGCTCAGGAGTTTCACACACATTTTATGACTCCTTATTGTATGGTACCCATGTTGATGGATTTTCTAAATCAGTGGACGGGTCCTCTTGGGTGAATAATCACATCCTTTACAGTTTTTGCCAGTGTAAGTAGTTTCCATAAGGCTGAATGTGGTGGTACATACCTGAAGTGCCAGCAACTCAGAAAGCTTAGGCAGGAGGATCTCAAGGATAGACTGGACTCTATAGACTTTATCGCAAGAAAAAAAAAAAAAACCAAAGCAAAAACCGAAGGTAAACTAATAAAACTGCTTCTGTGAATAATCATATATAAAGAAGGGAAAACTAAAATACCAGATAGAAAAAGTCAGTGAGATTTCTTTTTCTAAATACTGATGTTCACTAAGTAAAGTAACTTGACAAATAATTTATTGTCTCAGCAACAGTGAGAGAGAGGATGGTGATTATAAACATGGCTCTTTGTAATTTCTGGAGAAATCTTGTCTAACTGGACAGCAGTCGAAGCAGAATATTTATTATATAATTTTATTATTTTTGATTTTTGAATTATGAGAATCTATGAACAGTTTAAACACAAAACCTTAAAATAAGAACAAAATAGATGATGTTCTCAGCCTTACCTTCTTAGTGAAATATGGCTTTGGGGAGTTTTTGCAAGCCTAATGGTACAATTTTAATTTGCATTATTTTTTGTAAGACTAAAATATCTCCTGAATAATCTTAAATTCTTAATTTCATAAAGTAGAAATGTAAAACATTCCTTTTATGAGTTCATACTATTTGAATCTTGATTAAAAAGTTTTCTCATTCCTAGAGTAATAAAGAAAACTTCAACCACTCTCTAAAAGTCTATAATTTCACCTTGCCTTTTTTCCCACTAGTACTGGGGTTTAAACTCAGGGTCTTGAACTTGCTTAGCTGCTGCTCTACCACTTGAACCATGCTTCCAACCTGCTTTTGACTTGGTTATTTTGGAGTTGGAGTCTCATATACTTTTCTCCCTGGCTGGCTCCCAACTATAATCCTCCAGATCTCAGCCTCCTGAGTAGCTTGCCTTACTTCCAAATTACTATTGCATTGGAAACACTTGTTTCCAAACAAGCATTCTTCCTAAAAATGTGGTAATCGAGTGTCTTTCCCTGGATACACTCATCCAATTGCTGTAATCAACTACAATATAGTTCTTTAACCACCAGTGAACAGCTTTGTTTGCTTAATGAACAAATGTAATTTTGCTTTCAGGTCTCCCTCTCTCTCTTTCTCTTTTTTTGGGGGGGAGGGGGGGTTCCGGTCGTGGGCCTGAACTCTGGGCCTGGGCGCTGTCCCTCAGATCTATAGCTCAAGGCTAGCACTCTACCACTTGAGCCACAGTGCCACTTCTGGCTTTTTTTTCCTGCTTATGTGGTGCTGGAGA
The DNA here is from genome assembly GCF_024711535.1 of Dipodomys merriami. Taxonomy (NCBI): domain Eukaryota; kingdom Metazoa; phylum Chordata; class Mammalia; order Rodentia; family Heteromyidae; genus Dipodomys; species Dipodomys merriami. The sequence goes on from NW_027204048.1 coordinate 3,759,073, forward strand.
ATTGAACCCAGGGCTTCAAGCATGCAAGGCAAGCGCTCTACCACTGAACCACCTTCCCAGCCCTCTTCCTCTCTCTCTCTCTCTCTCTCTCTCTCTCTCTCTCTCTCTCTCTCTCTCTCTCTCTCTCTCTCTCTCTCTGTCTCTATGTCTCTATGTCTCTGTCTCTCTGTCTCTGTCTCTTTCTCTCTGTATGTTCTATAAAGCCATTCTATGGCTACAAGATATTGCATTCTAGCCAGATGCTGGTACTCACACTTGTAATATTAGTTACTTAGGAGGCTGAGATCTGAGGGTCATGATTTGAAGCCAGCCAGGGCAAGGAAGTATGTGAAGCTCATCTTCAATTAACCACCAAAAAACAGAAGAGGAACTGTGACTCAAGTAGCAGAGCACTCATCTTCAACAACACCCAGGCCCTGAATTCAAGCCAAAGTACCAACACTCACACACAAAGAGACAGAGAGAGAGAGAGAGAGAAAGAGAGAGAGAGAGAGAGAGAGAGAGAGAGAGAGAGAGAGAGAGAGAGAGAGAGAGAGAGAGAGAGAGAGAGAGAGAGAGAGAGAGAGAGAGAGGGAGAGAGAGGGAGAGAGAGGGAGAGAGAGAGAGAGAGAGAAAACGGCATTTTACATTTCCTAATTTGCTTCCTGTGTGTAAGATTCCTCTGATGAGCATCAATCTGGTCATTTCAATGTGTATTCTATACTGTCAGCCACAGTATCATTACATAATATAGTCATGCTTTATCATTTTATTAGATGACAAAATACTCTGCTAGGACTTTCAGAGGCCACATTCCAGACTGGCATGGCAATTAATGAAGACATTGTTAAGTCGGGCCATACATGTGGCTCTGGGGAAAACTCATCAGGAAGTTGCTGCTGGGCCCTTCTATTCTTGGCCATTATTGCTCAAGTTGCCATGGGCATCAGCAGGATGTCCTTGAGTCACATGAGTGTCTACCAATAAAACTTTATGAGTGAACACTGAAATGTTCATTCTCCATAATTTTTATGTCAGGGAATCTTGTTTTCATTTGCTTTTTAAAAGACTGTAAGAGCCAAGCATGGTGACTTAAGCTTATAATCCTAGCTACTTGGGAGGCAGAGATTGAAGACCACTCTTTGAGAGCAGCCTGGACATGAAAGTTCACAAGACTCCATCTCAACTAATAATGATTGAGGGGGGTGGTACATGCCTGTTATCCCAGCTATAGGGAAGCATAATGTCTGAGTGGAGTGGTGCGCATCACATCTGTCATGCTCAGTGGCACAGAGAAGTAGCCCAGGCCTGTCTGGGCATAAAATGGCACTGTACCTTGCAACCAACAGAGAAGAAGGCTAGAGGTGTAGATCAGCTGGTAGAATGCCTGCCTTTCTAACGAGAGGCCCTGAGTTCAAGACCCAGTATTGTCAAAAGTAAAATACTTATAGTAAGCCATGTAAAAAATGTACTTAGGCCATCATATAGTTTTAGGTCATCTGAAATGTCAAAGGTTTGTCTCTTACAAAGGTTAATGTTTCTAATCATAGTATGGAACTGAAATTTTAGACATCCTGCTAATATGTGCTTATGGTTTTGCTGTTACCTACGGTTAAATGGATAAAATGCTATGCTTTCTTGGTGTAATTACTCTGAATAAATAATTGATAACAGAGCATATGTCTTAAAGGATGTTTGGAAAGTCAGCATCCAGATTCTACTTTTGGAATGGCTCAATATTGATAAGGATGAGTGATTTCCAGGAAGTGGGGCTTAATGCCAATGTGAGAAACATGTTGAAAGAGACATACCTCCACATCAGGCAAGTCTCTTGTTTCACACAATTTCCTTTGCAAGCCTAAGTTAAGAGACACTTCTCTTGTCTAGTTCCAAAGCCTACCAGGATGCACTGGGTACCAGTGCCTTCCAGATGCAAAGGCGGTCAGCAGCTGACCCTGCACATCTGTATTTATTCTCTAGTGCATGCACTCAGCTTCTGAAAGGTCTTCCAGTCCCTGCAAGGGGATGTCTGTATTCATATGAGGATTTAGCAGCCATCTCCCTTGATTGGGCCCTGGTATCTGCATTTCCAATGTTCTCAAGACTTCTTGCATACATTGTTTACTAACTCCAAGCTTATTTTGCCCAAATTTTCCCTCTTCTTAATCTTTTCATTTCATCTGTGTGTTTTTTTTGAGTAATTACGTACATGAATGGTACTGGTTTGATTCTCTCTGAATGTATCTTTGTGGTCTGGCCAATGTTTGAAGCAGAGAATGTTCTTTTGTTTTGTTTGTTCTGGTACCATGATATAGGGCCAGGGTACTGTCTCTCTGCTTTTCCACTCAAGACTGGCACTCTACCGCTTGAACTACAACTCTACTTCTGGCTTTTTGGTGGTTAATTGGAGATGAGAGTCCCATGGACATTCCTGCCTCGGCTGGCTTCTAACTGTGCTCCTCAGATCTTAGCCTTCTGAGTAGGCAAGATTACAAGCATGAGCCACTGGCTCCCAGCTCTGAGAATGCTAGTGAACTCCTTGTTATTGACAAGGATTCACATTTTGTTGTTGGTAAATCAGGTCAAGAGAGTTGTTTAGCATTTGAATGAGGGAGTGGAGGTCTGGCTCCATTGGTAGAGCATTAACCAATGAGTGAATGCATCAAGTACCAACTTTGAATCTTGTTCTTGGATGAAAGAAAGGAAGGAAGGAAGGAAGGAAGGAAGGAAGGAAGGAAGGAAGGAAGGAAGGAAGGAAGGAAGGAAGAAAGGAAGGAAAGAAGGAAGGAAGGAGGGAGGAAGGAAGGAAGGAAGGAAGGAAAGAAAAAGGAGAAACAAAGAGAAACAAAGAATAGTTTGAACGAATTCAGTCCAATATCATTCCTAGCTTGGTTATTTTGCACACATCATGTTCCTACCACATTCCAAGCTGGGCATCTGAGCTATGTATCCCCTTATTTCATGGAAGTCATCTCAGCCTTTGCAGAGTTAGACAGTAGCAGGACACAGCAAGGGCGCACCTCCTCATGTGAGCTGCAGGGCCCATGGTCTGGCTGTGAACGTGGTCACCAGATAGCCAGGCCTTTCAGTGTCTGACCTGCACAGAGAAAGAATTAATTATAGACATTTCCTTAGTGTGGGTAGCCAGAATGAGAGAACTGTCTCTTGTTTTGGAAAAAGAGGGAAGATAGTGCTGATCATTCACTGAGATTTAGGCCCACATTCTTTAAAGTTAGAGGATTCAATGTTGCTTGTGGTGGAGTCATTCATTCCTAGGAGACTGTCATATAGTAAACTAACTGACTTACTTGATCAACATGCACACACATGTACACACACACACACACACACACACTTCTGTGTTATGAAACCTATGGCTATTGACATAATCTGGGAACATTTTATCAATGCTCAGTCAACTTTCCTCTTGGACTTATTGAGAAATTGTAAAAAGTGAGAACAATTGAATCTATCTCACTTTCATAGTGGTGTGTGTGTGTGTGTGTGTGTGTGTGTGTGTGTGTGTGTGTGTGTGTGTGTGTGTGTGTGTGTGTGTGCCTGCATGCACATGAGTATGTGAACTAAGTCAGATGGGTTTGTGCTTTTTGGTTTCCATTGTATGCAATAATTTTATACTTCTAACTTGACAAAGTCTCACCACTGGTTTCTGAAACATAATATTCAAGAAGTCCTAGAATTTATCATTGTTCTTGTGCTTTAGTTTATGTATAAGGAAAAGTCATAGACACTGTGTACAGGTTCGCTATGTTCCTGGATCTTTTGTACACGTGCACATGTGCACACACACCATGCATGGGTTGAATAATCACTTTGAAGGGCAGAGGAGAGATGTGTATTCATATACTTCCCAGGCCCTAAAAGACATCTTCCCGTGTCTCCAACTCTGAATACCCATCACTCCGTCTGCCACTGTCTTCTACAAGGATATTTCTGCATGAAAGGTGTGAGCAGTTTGGCTTTCATAGGTGGAAGGTCTGGCCTCACAGAGGTAGCTGATTGTTTACTACTTGATGTTATGTAAAAGCCTAAAAGACCAGTGACTATTTATTGTTGCTATTGTTGTTTGTACTGAGTTCTGAACTCAAAGCCTCACACTTGTTTGGCTTACTTGCTATACTGGCGCTCTACCACTTGAACCACATATTCAGCCTGACTTTTTGCTCTTATTTTGGATTTGGAGTCTCCTAGACTTTTATGCCCAGGCTGACTTGATACCATAATCCACCAGATCTCAATCTCTTGAATAGCTAGGATTATAGGCATGAACAATTGGTGCCCAGATCTTTTATATTTTGGGGGTGTTTTTTTGTGAGGGCGTACGTCCTGGGGTTTGAACTCTGGGCCTGAGGGCTGTCCTTGAGCTCTTCAGCTCAAGACAAGCACTCTACCACTTGAGCCACAGTGCCACTTTGGGTTTTCTGGTGGTTAATTGAAGATAAAAGTCTCATGGACTTTCCTGCTCTCGCTGGCTTTGAACTGTGCTCCTCAGATCTCAGCTACGGGAGTAGCAACTGGCTACCCAGTTCCTTTATAGTTTTATTTTTTAATTAACATATCTCACATGTTATGGTAACATAATTTGTCCATATTAATGGGGTTCAATGTAATATTTCTGTGCATGCATACATCTTACACTGACCAAACCCAACTTCCCTTTACCTACTTTGTTCCACACATACAACCTAGCACCTAGTATTTCTATATTACTTTCAGAAAGATTCATTTTCATTTCCATGCTTTAGAAGAGGTGTGTGTGTGTGTGTGTGTGTGTGTGTGTGTGTGTGTGTGTGTGTGTGTGTGTCTGTGTGTGTGTCTGTGTCTGTGTCTGTGTCTGTGTCTGTGTCTATGTGCGGGCATGCACGTACACATGCGTGCTAGTACTGGGGCTTGAATTCAGGGCCTCTTACTCTTCCTTACCTGTTTTACCTAAAGCTGACACTCTACCACTTCTACTTTTATGCTGCTTTACTAGAAAAAAGAGTCTCATAGACTTTTCTATGGGGGCTGGCTTCTCTCCTCAGATCTCAAACTCCTGAGTAGCTAGGACTAAAGATGTAAACCACTAGCACCCAGTGCATATGTGGTTTTGTCCTACACTGTCTGACTTATTACAGTGAACGTTTCCAGTTTCATTCATTTTTCTGTAATGGACATAATCTTTGCTGACTCCATACATCTCTCCCTGGCCTCTAACTCTTTTTCTATTGAAACCTAAATTCATGGCTATGCCCTGAAAATAGCTGAAGATGAACTGACATGGTAGCCTCCTATGGCTGTTTGTTCACATAATACATCTCCTTCCTTTGTCCTCCACTATTACCTTATCTTTATTTTGGCATATAGGAGTGAATGATTGCCTTGTGGAAACTCAGGAGTTTGGGCCTGGGTACCACAACTCTGGTTTCTGTGGCAGCCAGATCTAAAAATCCCTGACGTTCCCTTTATGCATTCTGCTCCTTGGAGAGAATGCCAATTTCAGAAAGAGAAAGATGGAAGAATTTGTGGATGTATGCTCAGATTACCTTAGTAATCAGGAACAAGTTTGGGGGAAGGTGTTTTTATGACAAGATCCTGTTTCTTCTCAAAATTTTGGCCAGTAGTTTTAGTATTTATCAGTGGCTTCACCTGTAGCAATTTTCACTGTAGAATCTTTATGATTATTTCCATTTCCCACCACCCTTCTGCATTTGTTATTGGATTTGTCCTGTAAGGAACGTATATGCCCTCTCTTCTATTTTTTGTATATCTAGTCATTCATATCAATGTGGGTTCATGCCTATTATTTATAATCTTTGGAATAAAATTTAATACTAGTATTGCTTATTATTATTAAAATTGTTCCACCTTTGACAAGGTTTGGTAGCACTTTGAATTTTGCTCCTTTTGAAATATTCCCATCTCCAGTATTCTTGCGTCCTTGTTAAAATTAAATATACTTCCACTTTCTGCACAACAAGGTTCGCTTGTCATCATCTTATATGATCATATGTACATAGTTTTTGAACTGTTGTGATCATCTGCTAGGACACTCTTAGACATATATTAGTGATTACAAATGAGGGGAAACATCAAATCTATGTTTCTTTGGGACTGGCTTACTTGGTATGATTTTCTATAAGTCTTTCAATTTCCTTATTGGGGTGATGCCATTCTTTCTGTTGGTAGCATAGAATTCTATTGTGTATATAAACCACATCTTCTTGACCCATTCACCCACTGAGGGGCATCTAGGTTGGTTCCATATCTTAGCTATGGTAAATAATGTTGCAATGAACATGGTTGTGGTGGTAGTTTTAATATGGCCTTGTTTATGGTCATTGGGATAAATGCGCAGAAGGGGGATTGCTGGGTCATAGAGGAACCTCCATACTACTTTCCAAAGTGGTTGGGCCAGTTTGCACTCCCACCAATAGTGTAGTAGTATTCTCCTTTGGCCCCATCCCTGCCAGCATCTGTTGTTATTAGATTTCTTGATAATGGCCATTCTAAATAGGGTGAGTGGAATCTCAGCATTGTTTTGATTTGCATTCTTTTTTTATGGCCAGGCTTGTTAGTATTTCTTCATATATCATTTGGCCATTTTTTTAGCAGTTGTGGGGCTTGACCTTTGAGCTTGGGCACTGTCTATCGGCTCTTCAGCTCAAAGCAAGTGCTCTACCCCTTGAGCCACTGTGCCACTTCTGATTTTCTGGTGGTTTATTGGAGATCAGAGTCTCATGGGACTTTACTGCCTGGGCTGGCTTTGAACCTCAATACTCAGATCTCAGCCTCCTGAATAGCTAGGATTACATGCGTGAGCCACTGGTACCTGGCTACATTTGGCCATTCTTATTTCCTCTTCAGAGAAGACTAATCAGGATGTCTGGTGTTGCCAGCACCTCGGGAAGTGGATAGACTTCATTTGGGGTTTCTGGTGCCACCTTCCAAGATCTTTGGATCTCATCTATCATGAAGGTTACTAAGGAAGATATTTGCAGAAAATGGTGTAATAAATCAATTTCACATACTAGAAAGCCCACAGACTGGCAGATCTTCACTAGCCATACAACAGACAAGGGCCTCATATCTAAAACATACTCACAGCTCAAGAAATCAAATTACCCTAATCATTAGCTTGAGTCAGGGACAAGTATTATGTCACATACTGTTGCCAGTAGAGAGAGAGGAAACAAGACTTGCAGGAGAATTTTCAATCAGTAAAAGCTTTCATTGACCTAATCAGTACTACGACAAGCAGAGTTTGATCATGAATGTCATTCTCACATCTCACTTCAGGGCAGATGCATTTTTAAAGCTGTTATTGTAAAAGTATACCTTTGTGTTCCTTTCTTAAGGACATTCTTCTTTGGTCTCCCTGTGTGTGAATGCCCAGAGACCTGTATAATTTATCATCTCCAATAAACTACTGAAAAGTTGTGGCTCAAGCGGTAGTGTACTAGGTTTGAGCATGAAAAACTTAGGCAGAACCCCTAGGACCAGCAAAAAAGAAACAAATATAAAAAGAGAGACCACGGGAAGTGGAATGTGACAGGAATGCAGCTCACTCAGTGCCTCTTTTCATGCAAGGTATCACTCTGTCTGTCTGATATTTCTATATGCACATTGGTGTGTATTTGAAGTAAGTCCACCTACCATAGTGAAGACAGTATTGTCTTACAGACATTTGGTGTAAAAGTTATATGCAGTGTTTCTCTTGGGGTTATATAGGGTGACGGGACAAATATTGAAGGAAATACTGAGTACATAGTGAACAATGCACTCTTGCATAGATAGGGCTATCCACATACACAGGCTGTAAGTTCAGAAAAACTCCTGGATGTCCTAGGATCTTCCTGCAATTGATAATGATGTTTTGCTCAGGTAGGAAGGGAGCCTCAGATAAATTTCTAAACACTAAAGCCAAGAAGTGGTGCTGTTTCTCACCACAAAAATAGAGTCCCATGAAAAAGGCTGAGTACTTACTCTTTCTGGACAGTAGTATGGAACACCGAGGGGATGCAGAACGGGCTGGGAGAGTGCCTGCTTCCCAAGCACAAAGCTTTGAGCTCAAATGTGAGTACTACCAAAATGAAAAAGACATTTTCAGCACAACCATTAGTTGTTTTATTTCAAGGAGATACCAGTAGTCACATGACAGATGTATAGGAGGAATAATTTTCTCACATGTCTGCTTTTGAATTCCCTTGGAACAAAGAAGGAACGACTGACATTCATAGATTTCTGAGTTAAAGGAACTAAAAATTCCAGTAGAATAAATATGTGAAATACAAGCAATGCTTACAAAGTAATTTAGGGAATGGAAATTTATATGTGTGTATGTCTGTGTGTGTGTGTGTTTGTGTGTGTGTGTGTGAGAGAGAGAGAGAGAGGCAAGCAGTCTACCACTAAGCCACATCCCATGGCCAATACAATGCATCTTGATTATCATTATCCCTCATCCTTCTCATTCCTATCTGATCCCTCAATTTACATAATTTTGTAGAATATTCACTGACTCCCAATGTCATGTATAGTCACTCAGAGAATATATCACAGATCATATTTTATTAATAGTCTTATTCATCAACTTACTAAAGTTATGCACTACAGAATTCTGTGATTTTAAATTCTAAATTGTCACTCAGATTCACCCACTACTATTCTAAAAGTTTTTCTAAGGTTAATGCAAATACACTCTGTAATTCTTTGATAAAGTACAATGATACTTAGAATGTTAAAGAGTTGGAGTAAGAACATCACCTTCTGTTCTTGAACATTTTATCATCACTGCCCTCTCATAATACTCCAATATTTGTTAGTAGTCACTTCCTGTCATCATTTCAACCTACCCTCCCCCCCTTATTTCATATTCTACCTCTACAGATGTGCCAATTTTAAAAAGCTCATAGAGTTAGAAAATATAGTCTATTTTATCCATTTCTCCTATGTAATATTACTGTTTCCAAAATGAGTCCATGTAAATTTTTCTTATGGATGGAGCATATTGTTTTGTATGCATGTGTATAATTGTATAACATCCTCAATGGGCATTTCAATATTTTATTATATGTTATTGTAAAAGGTTTTGCTATGTATATTCTTGTACATGTGTCTCATTGGACATATGTTGAAATCTATTTTGTATATAAAATTATGATTCAAAATGCTGTATCATAGAGGCAACTCTATGTGTAATATCTTAAAGATTGCCAGTATGTTTAACAAATTGACTATATCATTTTAAGTGACAAGCACCAATGTATAAAGATTCCAATTTCTACATAGTGGATGTGCAGGGCTATCTTATTGTTGTTTCTATTTCCACTAATCTCTCTATATATGCAATGTCAGGTATGGTATGATCTCTCCATATGTTCCTTGGTTGTTGTTATATTACTATAGAGATATGTATTTGAATTTTTTGATAACTTATTCACAATGGTTAAACTTTTTCATTGGCATTTATATGCTCTTCATATATTTCTGATTCAAGTCTCTTTAAATAAATGCAAATGTATACACATTATGTGTGTATATATACAAATACCTATATATATGTATGCACATATATGAATATGCAGATGTGTACATACATGTATATAGACATATATGCATATTATTATTTTCATTGTCTGTGAGTTATCATTTTATTTTATTTGCCAAACATGTCCTTTATTGATTTTACTTTATTTTATTTTATGGTTAAGATGTTGTACAGAGGGGTTTCAGTTACTTGAGCAAGGCAATGAGTACATTACTTGTTGATCATTGTTACCCCTTCCCTTCCTTGTTGTTGTCCCACTATCCCTCCCCCCCAGCTCCCTCATTCCTAGCTCCCCACCCCTCACAGCATAAAGTGGTAAATTTCATTTCCAATATACTGTCCTGTGGGTATCTTTGTTGCAATGGGTCATCCTGTGTCCTTGTTTAAGTGTTTTGTAATTCCCCTTCCCCTCCCCAGATTAGACATGCATATAAAAGATAAAGGGTATCAAAATCAAGTACAGTGACAACAGGGGATATGCCATAGGGGAAAGAACATACAAAGGAAACAACAACAAAAATGAGTAAAATGACATTATACATTTACAACAGTAACAATAAAGAAAGAACACTCAAACATATCCTTTATTCCCAAGGTAATTATTGCAGTTCATGTTCTTATCATTTTTGGAACTTTGCAAAAATGTTTTGTAGCATTCATTGTGGACTTATATGTTTAATTTTTGCTAAATCTATCTACTCATAAGGTACCAGACAGCTCTCTTCTGAAGCCAAAAAGGCAGTCTTCTACAACTTTGTTCCAAACCACTTGTATTTTTTCCTTGTACTAAGAATACTGACCCAAGCCCGGTGCCTGGGGCTCACACCTATAATCCAAGCTACTCAGGAGGCTGAAATCGGAGGATCGCAGTTAAAAACCAGCCTGGGCAGGAAAAGTCCAGAAGACTCTTATCTCCAATAAACCACCAGAAAACCGCAAGTGGCGCTATGGCTCTAGCCTTGAGCTGAAGAGCTGAGGGACAGCACCCAGGTCCAGAGTTCAATGCCCACAACCACCACCACTAACAACAACAAAAAGAATACTGACTCAAAAATCAATAGTATTAAGCAATCTTAAACACAAGCTCAAGTCTAACATTTTAGTATTATCTTAGATACCAACATCTTCTAGTCTAATGAGCCATGAGCCCTCAGAATGTTGACCAAATTTCTTAGCTTATTTACACAATTACTGTAAGTATGTATATTCTTATCTATCTTTCATTTCACTACACAATCTGTAGACATCCTTTATGTCATAGTTGAATACCAATGCCTTTGGAAGATATTTATTAATTGGTGTATATTAATTATATGAAGAAATCTTATTGAAATATTTTATACACTCACATATTGATCAAGGGCCTGATTAACCCGTTTCTGTCTTTCTCCATTCCCATTGCCTTTTATTTTCAACTGTTTTCTGTGAATTTCTTTGTGCTATCTTCACACATCGTCAAAAAATGTATTAAAGTGCTGTTCACCCACCGTCACTGAAAATAATACAATGCTGAACATAAAAGCAAAAATCTAAATAAATGGAGACATAATTTTTGAGGATTGGAGGATACAATTGTGCAAAGATATAAATTGTCTCCTCCCCCTTTTTTTGGTCATTCATGGGGCTTGAAATCTGGTCCTGGGAACTGTCCTTCTGCTCTTCAGCTCAAAGTGAGTGCTCTACCAATTGAGCAAAATTGTCACTTCTGGTTTTCTGGTGGTTAATTGGACATAAGAGACTTATGGACATTCCCGTTCCAGCTGGTTTTCAACCTCAATCATCGGATCTCAGCCTCCTATGCAGCTAGGATTACAAGCATTAGCCAACAGTGCCCAGCCTCATAGTTTTACTTATAAGTTTATGACACTTTCTAAAAACACCTGACCAGCACTCTTTGACTCATTAACAAAGGAAAATAAACTGGAATATATTTCTCTGTCCAATATTAAAGCTGTTAGTGTAAAATTGTTATATTTGTAGAGGAAAGATTATACAGTTCAGGAGTTCCGGGAGATGGCGGAGGAGAAGCTGGAATCTGAACAAGCTCTCGCATAGAAAGCAGTTTTAGAGTTCCAGTGAACAGTCCTAAGCCAGAGAATCACACCAAGTGTGCCATCATAGGTCAGAGAGTTAGACAAGAGAGGGGAAGCCAAGGAAACACATCAGCTGCCGCTGCGGCGGCAGGGTCGCGGCGGCAACCACCGCCGCAGGGTCATACCTGAGACACAGAGAGTCCGGGACGAAGGAGCCAGACGCAGCGGACGAGCAGATTCTACTCAACACCAACAAGAACCGACAAGGAGCGGACATCTTCATCCTGCTGTTTGCAGACCAGAGACGGCCCAGGATCCAAGACTCGGTGTGAGTACAAGCCCGACGTCCTCACTCCTTCTCAGGGAGCAGAGGAGGGAAGGCCACCCCTAACCCCCCAGCACCGGTGATCTCCATCTTGGATACCGACAAAGCTCGGAGGAGCTGCTAGCTCCAGCTCAGGCCTTGGAATAAAATGAGTCATTTAGCAGGTCACAAGAACTTAACGGCGAAGTGACCTGCCAGACTCAGCTCCATCCAGGGAAAAGTCACCCAGCTCAGGTGCCAGCCATTGGAGTGCCTTGCCTCACTGGGTAACCAGAGCCAGAGGCTGCCCCTCCCTCTAGCAGCCACCACAATCAATTGAAAAACAGAAACCCTGAGAATGGCTCCAGGCTGGGCGCTGTGAGCTTTATCACAAAATAGCCCCAGGGAAAAGCTACTGTTTGTTGAAAGGCCTCAACTCTACCCAGAACCTAGCCTCATCACTGCATCCCCCTCTTTTGTGATTCTCAAAGCAGATCACCCTCCCAGAAAACTAACCTGGGAGGGGGATCTCAAAATCTTGGGTAAAGCAGAGCATTTTTCTGCCTCTTCCAACCAACCGACTTAAGAAACCAGTCAAGCCACAGGACCTCAAGCTGACCAGAGACTCCAACAAGAGACTGGTTACAGACAAAAGGGAGATACAGGATTCTTCCCACTCCTCCCCCCCTCCCAAAAAAATCAAAAGACTTTTTTTTCTTTTTTTTCTTTTTTTTTCTTCTTCTTCTTTTCTTTTTTTTTTGCTTGTTTTTGTTTTTTGTTACCTTATATATATATATATATATATATATATATATATATATATATATATATATAAATTTTTTTCCCTTCTAAAACTTTTATTAATCTTTAATTTTGCCTCTTCTGAAAAAATAATTGTTTTCCAGTAACTTTTTTTTTTCTCATCTTATAATTTTTATTTTAGGAATATGTGAATGAGCGTTTTCCTTTCTTTTCTTGTCTTCTTTCTCTTTTTCTTTCTTTCTTAATTATCTTTTTGTTTTTTGTCTAGCTCTACTGAACTTCTGATCTTTTCTTCTCCCTTTCCCATCCTTAAAGTTTTTCACATCTCCTCTATGTCCCTCCCCTTCTCTGAACATATTCACATTCCTCTCTAAATAGACAGTCTTTTAACCTCTATAATAACATTAATTTTTACGTTTCAATTTTTTTTTCTGGTCTCTCTTCATTCCCCTTTCCGTCTCTTCTTTTTCTCTCTCTCTCTACTTGCATCCTACCCAACCCATTTCCTGCATTGTGATTAGGACATAGTTAACTCTCCCTGTGCCTCCCCACACCAATCTATTCCTATTTTTTACACACATCTCTCCCTAATCCTAATAATTTCTGGTTTTCCAAATTCTTTTCTGCGGTTCGAAGTCCTTTAACATATAGTTGTTTGATGTTGAATAGATGTATCTGTTGAACTAGATTGTATCTGTAGACTATTGACTGTACAAACGCAAACTTTGGTTGATGGTTGCCTTAAGATAGTGTTCTAGCACAAAACTGGTGCAATCTTCATCTCAAATGGGCCGAGTAAGCCGGAAAAACACAAGAAAAATGGCAAATTCGGGTATCTCAATTCCCAATCTTGATAATCAGGGGTCAGATCAGATAATGAACAATCCAGAGGAGAGTTCCCAAATAGCTCTACAAACACTAATAGCAAACATGATAAATGAGAAGTTTGACAATGTACAAAGGACTCTGTATGAGTGTGATAGGGAGAGAGAGGAGGCATCCCAGAAGTTTATACAGGAATATCATAAGCGTGAGGAAGCTACTCAAAAACTGATACAGGATTTGCATGAACAACTTGAGAATACTCAAAGAGAAAGGGAGGAATGGTGTGAGCAGGCAGAGAACACTCAAAGAGAACTTCAGGAATCCCACGAACGGGAAGAAAGAGAGCTGCAGGAATCCCACAGACGGGAGGAAGCTAATCAAAGAGTAGTTCAGGAATTGAGAGACCAGGTAGAGAATGCACAAAGATCACAAAAGGCATTCATGGAATCCATTAACAAAGAGCTGAAGGAAGTCAGGGAGACCACAAAGGGAATGTTGAATGGAACCCAACAGAAGGAATGGGAGTCCAAAGAAACCATAACCAATCAACTAAGTGATTTGAGAACAAACACTGAACACCAAATTAAGGAAGTAAAGAAATTCATACAAGACCTAAAACAGAGCTTCAACAAAGAACTTGAAGCCATCAAAGCTGACCAATTAGAAGGAAAAGAGATAAAAAACAAAGTAGAGAGTCTTACATGTAGAAAACTAAAGCTAGATCCTTATATATCACCCTGCACCAGAATCAACTCCAAATGGATCAAAGACCTTGAACTCAAAGCAGACACTCTGAAAACATTACAGGATGGAATAGGAGAAACCCTAGGTCTCCTTGGCTCAGGTCGAAATTTTCTGAATAGAGACCCGGAAGCACAACAAATCAAAGAAAGGTTGGACAAATGGGATTGCATAAGATTGCAGAGCTTCTGCAGGGCAAATGACATAGCTAGCAAGATCAATAGAAAGCCCACCGATTGGGAGAAGATCTTTACTAGCCATACAACGGACAAGGGTCTCATATCTAAAATATACTTGGAACTCAAAAAATTAACCCCCCCAACAACAAATCCTCAAAGAAACAACTGCCCAATAAATAAGTGGGCGAAAGACTTAAAGAGAAGCTTCTCTGAAGAAGAAAGAAGGATGGCCAATAGACACATGAAGAAATGTTCAACATCCCTAGCCATAAAAGAAATGCAAATCAAAACAACATTGAGATATCACCTCACTCCAGTTAGAACAGCAAAAATCAAGAACTCTAACAACAACAGATGCTGGAGGGGATGTGGACAGAAAGGAACCTTACTTCATTGTTGGTGGGAATGTAAACTTGTTCAACCACTTTGGAAAGCAGTATGGAGGTTCCTCAAAAGACTTCACATAGAACTCCCCTATGACCCAGCAATCGCACTTTTGGGCATTTACCCAAATGTTTCCAAACAAGACCACACTAAAGCTACCAGCACAACTATGTTTATTGCAGCATTATTTACCATAGCTAAGATATGGAACCAACCCAGATGCCCCTCAGTAGATGAATGGATCAAGAAAATGTGGTATATATACACAATGGAATTCTATGCCTCCATCAGAAAGAATGACATTTCCTCATTTGTTAGGAAATGGAAAGGTTTGGAAAAAATTATATTAAGTGAAGTAAGCCAGGCCCAAAGAAGCATAGGTCCCATGGTTTCCCTTATTTGCAATATCTAGTATAGGTATGAGTCAAGCGGAAAAGGTCAGATAATGTGATGTTAGGAAAATGAACCCTTAAATATGTATTTTAATGTTTTCGTTTCTTTCATGCATGTGTTTCTAACGCATTTACAAGATTATTTCTTTGTTGCTTTGTATGTCCCTCCCCCACTATATTTGATGTCAGTATAACATGTGGAGGAGATGGGGACAAACAAGTCGTTTAAGGATTCAGGTGGACCTGTTGCAACAATGAGAAGTACAAAATGTCATGTCAAAACCAGCTTTACAATGTCGGTGTGGGGGGGGGGGAGGGGGGTATAATTGGGTGGGGGAAGGGGGGTAAAATTGGGTGGGGGGAGGGGGGAGGCGGGGAAGGGAAGTGAAGGGTAAACAAAGGAGGAGGCTGCAATGCTTGGTAAGAAATGTATGCATTATCCTGCCCATGTGATTGTAGCCCCTCTGTACAGTATGTTCCCAAATAAAATAAAATACAATTTAAAAAAAAATGTGATAAATATAAACTTTGAGGATATACCACATTTGTGAAATCCTATTGGGATATTTATTCACTGTACTAATAATATATGTAGATGCCTTAAAACAAATAGAAATATCTTCTGAAATTTTTGAAGACAGACCTCTTCATAACTTACATCTACTTTCAGCTATAGCAATCTCTCCATGAATCATGAAATGTGCTCATGAATTGTTATTTCCCTATGTACCCATCTCCCTTCTTAGCAGAATGCTGTCGTTCTGTTTAGCTGGAACTTGAGTAGCTGTTTATCTGGAACTCGAGTAGCTCCCCTGACCTCTTGAAGAGAGAAGGCAACTTGAAAGAGAAATAGTGAGAAAAGGGAACCTCATCTCTATTGAAGTAATAACAGTAGACGTCAAAGTGGACTTTGTAGAATGGAAAAACAAAGCATATTCCTGTCCTAGTGGTTCACACCTATAATCGTAGCTACTCAGGAGGCTGAGATCTGAGGATCACAGTAGAAAGCCAGCCCAGGCAGGAAAGACCATGACACTCTTTTCTCCAACAAATCACCCAAAAAGCCAGAAATGGAGCTGTGGCTCAAGAGGTAGAGCACTAGCCTTCAGTAAAACAAGTTTAAGGACAGCACCAAGGCTCTAAGTTCAAGTCCCAAGAACCACCCACACAGAGAGAGAGAGAGAGACAGACAGAGACAGAGACAGAGACAGAGAGAGAGAATATTCCTTTCCCTAAACAGGCAACAAAACAATCTCATAGCATACCTAACATTTTGAGAGTTCTCAAGCACAACCTGGGTACTAAATTTCATACAAAGCTTTTTGACATTATCAAGGTAATTGTGCTCAAATGAATGCTGAGTGTGGGGTAAGGAGACAATCAGTACCTGGGTGAGGGTTGCCCCTCTTCTTTTTACACCTTAGATTCCACTTTTGAGCACATAGAAACTTCTCTAGAGAATCTAGCTGACCGCCATTTCAGTTCCACTCTTCTTCTGGTTTCTATGAGAGAAGAAGTCAAGATATAGGAGATTTATACAGATTGGAAAGTAATAGGGAAAATCTTTTTCTTTACCATTAAATCCTGGGACAATTGCTTCAAAAAAGAACAACACATTGCCCAATTATTACAAGAATATATTTTTGATATGCCTGTTTTACTTCTCAAAGCCAACTTGGATGACCTTAATTTTACCTAATGCTGCTACGATATAAAACTTCACTGAGATCTTCATCTCATCTTGATGCCAATTAGCACATGAGTTTCAGCAGAGGAATCCACAGCAATCTAATTCACACCTTGGAAGAAAAGGAAACACTAATGGAAATGAAGACTGCCCCTGAACCAATTGAACAGGTGTGCATTTCCATAATGGCTGCACAATTAAGCAAACAAGTAGTGTTTGCTGCTTTTGCTTGTGAACTGAATTAGTGATCTACACACACCCTGTCCTGGTGATTGAAATAAATTACTTTGTTAAATTGCGAAAAAAAAAAAAAAAACAAAGTAGAGAGTCTTGACAGCAGGTTAGACCATGCAGAAGATCGAATCTCAGGGATTGAAGACAGCCTAGATATTATAGAGAAAGAACATACAACCATCCAAGACAAGTCCAAGAAATATGATACGTCTATCCAACACCTGGAAGACACCATCAGAAGGCCCAATCTAAGGATAATGGGTGTAGAGGAGCACCTAGAAACAGTAGTTAATGGTCTAGGAAATTTGTTTAACAGGATCCTAGCAGAGAACTTCCCAAACATACAAAAAGATAGGCCAATTCAGATACAAGAAGCTTTTAGAACCCCAAATAGACCAGACCAGAATAGGACATCCCACTCTCACATTATAATCCACACAGGATCAACCCAGACCAAGGAAAAGATCCTTAAAGCTGTCAAGGAGAAAAGGGTAATCACCTATAAAGGGAAACCAATTAGAATTACCTCAGATTTCTTATCAGAGACAATCAAAGCAAGAAGACCCTGGAATGACGTATGCCATGCCCTAAAAACAAACAATTATCAACCAAGAATACTGTACCCAGCTAAACTCTCCTTCATAACTGAAGGCCAAATAAAAACCTTCCATAGCAAAGAAAAATTGAAACAATACATCTCCACCAAACCAGCCCTACAAAAGATTCTTAAAGATGTCCTACACATAGAAAACCAACAAGACCACAACAAAGGCCAAGAAACTGCACCCAAACTGAGAATCCAAGAACCTTAGGAAGAACCCAGTTTTCCCAGCCCCCAAGAAGGTGGATAACATGGCAGGAACTCCCAAATACCTCTCAGTCCTATCTCTTAACGTTAACGGACTGAACTCTACAATTAAGCGACATAGATTGTCTAGTTGGATTAAAAAACAAGACCCTTCTATCTGCTGCCTGCAGGAGTCACATCTTGCCCATAAAAACAAACACATTTTCAATGTTAAAGGCTGGAACAAAGTCTACCAAGCAAACGGCCCTCATAAACAGGCGGGAGTTGCAATCCTAATATCAGATAAAATAGACTTCAAATTAAAATTCGTGAGAAGAGATAAAGAAGAACGCTATATACTAATTAAAGGATCTCTCCTTCAGGAGGATATTACAATTCTAAATATCTATTCGCCAAACAATGGAGCACCCAAATTTATCAAAGAAACACTACTTTCCTCAAATCCCATATAGATCCAAAGACATTAATTGTTGGGGATTTTAACACACCACTCTCCCCACTAGATAGATCAACTCGGCAAAAACTCAATAGAGAAACCGCAGATCTAAACAGCTGCATAGATCAACTAGACTTAACAGACATCTACCGAACATTTCACCCAGCAGAATCAGAATACACGTTCTTCTCAGCAGCACATGGAACGTTATCTAAAATACACCACATTTTAGGCCACAAAGCAAACTTGTCTAAATTCAGAAACATTGAAGTTATACCTTGCATTCTCTCTGACCACAAGGGAATAAAATTAGAACTCAACACCAAAAGCCACCAAAGAAAGTCCGGTATCACATGGAGGCTGAACAACACACTGCTGAATCATGAGTGGGTCATGGAAGAGATTAGAAAGGAAATTCAAATGTTCATGCTATTCAACAAAAATGAACACACAAATTACCAGCTCCTCTGGGACACAGCAAAGGCAGTACTCAGAGGCAAGTTTATAGCTCTGAGCTCCTACATCAACAAATTGGAGAGATCTGAAACTAACAATTTAATGACACATCTAAACCTCCTTGAAAAAGAGCAGCAAGATAAACCCCAATCCAGTAGACGGAAAGAAATAATCACAATTAAATCAGAATTAAATGAATTAGAATCCAAAAAAACTATAGGAAGAATCAACAAAACAAAGAGTTGGTTCTTCGAAAAACTTAACAAAATTGACAGACCCTTAGCAAACCTTATCAGAAAAAGGAGAGAACACACCCAAATAAATAAACTCAGAGATGAGAATGGAAACATCACCACAGAAACAACCAAGATTCAGAACATTATAAGGGAATACTTCTCAAAACGTTATGCTAATAAGTTTGAGAACTTGACAGAAATGGACCTTTTCCTAGCAAATATTGACATGCCAAAACTAAACCAAGATGAGTTAAACCAGCTTAACAGGTCCATATCAAGCATTGAAATAGAAACAGCAATAAGAGACCTCCCAGCTAAGAAAAGTCCAGGACCAGATGGTTTTACAGCCGAATTTTACAAGGCCTTCAAAGCAGAGCTCACACCAATACTCCTCCAACTCTTCAATGAAATTGAAAGAGAAAGCTCACTACCGAACACATTCTATGAAGCCATCATAACCCTCATCCCAAAACCAGGCAGGGACTCATCAAAGAAAGAGAACTATAGACCCATTTCTTTGATGAACATTGATGCAAAACTTCTCAACAAAATTTTGGCCAATCGACTTCAACAATTCATCCAAAAAATCATACATTATGATCAAACAGGATTCATTTCAGGGATGCAAAGCTGGTTCAATCTACGCAAATCAATTAATATTATTCATCACATCCACAGGAGCAAGAATAAGAGCCACATGATTATCTCAATAGATGCAGAAAAAGCATTTGACAAGATCTAACACCCCTTTATGATGAAGGTTCTGGAAAAATTAGGAATCCATGGATCATTCCTCAATACAATAAAGGCTGTATATGACAAACCTACAGCCAGCATTATACTTAATGGTGAAAAACTAAAGCCATTTCCTCTTAACTCAGGAACAAGACAAGGATGCCCACTCTCTCCACTTCTCTTCAATCTAGTATTAGAATGCCTAGCTACAGCAATAAGACAAGATGCAGACATAAAGGGGATCCAAATAGGGAAAGTAGAAATAAAACTCTCCCTCTTTGCAGATGACATGATCTTATATTTAAAGAATCCCATAGACTCCACTCCCAAATTACTCAAGCTGATTCAAAACTTTGGCAAAGTAGCAGGTTATAAAATTAACCCCCAAAAATCAATGGCTTTTCTATATGCCAACAATGAGAAAAGTGTGGCTGAAATTAGGAAAGCAACTCCATTTGTAATAGCCCCACAAAAAATAAAATACCTAGGAATTAACTTAACCAAAGAAGTGAAGGACCTCTATGATGAAAACTTTAAAATCTTGAAAAAGGAAATCAACACAGAACTTAAAAAATGGCAAAACCTCCCATGCTCCTGGATTGGCAAGATTAACATCGTGAAAATGGCAATACTTCCCAAGGCTATCTACAAATTCAACGCGATACCTATCAAAATTCCAACCTCATTCTTCAAGGAAATAGAAGAGGCAATCCAAAAATTCATATGGAACAATAAAAGACCCCGAATAGCAAAAACGCTCCTCAACGGAAAGAACACTGCTGGAGGAATATCAATACCAAATTTCAAACTCTACTATAAAGCCATAGTAATCAAAACAGCTTGGTATTGGCATAAGAACAGAGCTCAGGACCAATGGAATAGAATTGAAAACCCAGAAATGAACCTACAGAACTATAGCCATCTAATCTTAGATAAGGAAGCTAAAACAATACAATGGAAGAAAGACAGCCTCTTCAGTAAATGGTGCTGGCAAAATTGGTTAACTACATGTAGAAAACTAAAGCTAGATCCTTATATATCACCCTGCACCAGAATCAACTCCAAATGGATCAAAGACCTTGAACTCAAAGCAGACACTCTGAAAACATTACAGGATGGAATAGGAGAAACCCTAGGTCTCCTTGGCTCAGGTCGAAATTTTCTGAATAGAGACCCGGAAGCACAACAAATCAAAGAAAGGTTGGACAAATGGGATTGCATAAGGTTGCAGAGCTTCTGCAGGGCAAATGACATAGCTAGCAAGATCAATAGAAAGCCCACCGATTGGGAGAAGATCTTTACTAGCCATACAACGGACAAGGGTCTCATATCTAAAATATACTTGGAACTCAAAAAATTAAATCCCCCAACAACAAATCCTCAAAGAAACAACTGCCCAATAAATAAGTGGGCGAAAGACTTAAAGAGAAGCTTTTCTGAAGAAGAAAGAAGGATGGCCAATAGACACATGAAGAAATGTTCAACATCCCTAGCCATAAAAGAAATGCAAATCAAAACAACATTGAGATATCACCTCACTCCAGTTAGAACAGCAAAAATCAAGAACTCTAACAACAACAGATGCTGGAGGGGATGTGGACAGAAAGGAACCTTACTTCATTGTTGGTGGGAATGTAAACTTGTTCAACCACTTTGGAAAGCAGTATGGAGGTTCCTCAAAAGACTTCACATAGATCTCCCCTATGATCCAGCAATCGCACTTTTGGGCATTTACCCAAATGTTTACAAACAAGACCACACTAAAGCTACCAGCACAACTATGTTTATTGCAGCATTATTTTCCATAGCTAAGATATGGAACCAACCCAGATGCCCCTCAGTAGATGAATGGGTCAAGAAAATGTGGTATATATACACAATGGAATTCTATGCCTCCATCAGAAAGAATGACATTTCCCCATTTGTTAGGAAATGGAAAGGTTTGGAAAAAATTATATTAAGTGAAGTAAGCCAGGCCCAAAGAAGCATAGGTCCCATGGTTTCCCTTATTTGCAATATCTAGTATAGGTATGAGTCAAGCGGAAAAGGTCAGATAATGTGATGTTAGGAAAATGAACCCTTAAATATGTATTTTAATGTTTTCATTTCTTTCATGCATGTGTTTCTAACGCATTTATAAGATTATTTCTTTGTTGCTTTGTATGTCCCTCCCCCACAGTGTAACCCCCGCTTTCACTATATTTGATGTCAGTATAACATGTGGAGGAGATGGGGACAAACAAGTCGTTTAAGGATTCAGGTGGACCTGTTGCAACAATGAGAAGTACAAAATGTCATGTCAAAACCAACTTTACAATGTCGGTGTGGGGGGGGAGGGGGATATAATTGGGGGGGGAGGGGGGAGGCTGGGAAGGGAGGTGAAGGGTAAACAAAGGAGGAGGCTGCAATGCTTGGTAAGAAATGTATGCATTATCCTGCCCATGTAATTGTAGCCCCTCTGTACAGTATGTTCTCAAATAAAATAAAATTAAAAAAAAAAGATTATACAGTTCAATGGGTTTACAAGGCACCAGATTAGATCCACATAAATATTATCAAGGAATATTTCATAAAAGGTAAAACCAAACACTTTTGGAATTACAATAAGTGGTGATAGGTTAGACAGTATTGGGGAGAATTAAAAAGTGAACGTTGACTTAACTGTAACAATATATTCAAATATTAACTTCAAGTAGGATTAAAACGTGGCAAAACAAAAAGAGTGATGTAAATGTAAAGAAAGATGTCTTGGGGCTGGGAAGGTGGCTCAGTGGTAGAGTGCTTGCCTTGCATGCATGAGGCCCTGGATTCAATTCCTCAGCACCACATAAGCAAAAAGAAAAAAGCCAGAAGTGGTGCTGTGGCTCAAGTGGTAGAGTGCTAACCTTGAGCTGAAGAACTGAGGGCCAGCTCCCAGGCCCAGAGTTCAGGCCCCATGACTGGACCCCCCATCATCCCCCCCAAAAAAGAAATATGTCTTGACAATTTTGGAGATGAAGCATTCTTAAATTTTGCATTAAAATAATAGGCAAAGAAAACGATATAGTAGAACTCAATGAAAGTATAAAATAATTTGGTCTGTGAAAGCTCATATACAAGTAGTGAATAGAAGTTGGGAGCAGGTGGTTCATGAATCTCATCCTAGTTACTTGGGAGGCTGTGATTTGAGTATTGCTGTTTGAAGGCAGCCCACAAAATAAAGTCCCTGAGAATCTTATCTCTGATTAATCAGCAAAAAAGCCAGAAGTGAGGCATGACTGAAATGGTAAATTGTTAACAAATTATAACAAATCTCAGGGACCCTGAGTTCAAGCCCCAGGATCATACATACATGTAAAAAAGTAATAGTAGTAATACTAATAGTGATGATGATGATGATGGTGATGATGATGATGATAATGATGATGAAGGGTACCCATAGTCAAGGATAAAATATTTGCAAATCCTATACCTGAAGAATGCCTCAAATCTAGATTCCACATAGAACTCTCAAAACCTAATGTTAAAAGAACATCAATTAGAAACCAGAAAAATACATCTTGTGAAAAATAAGCAGAAGAAAAACATCATCAGTCATCAAATAAATGAACATTAAATCTAAAATGACATCATAAAAGATGTATGAGAATTTTTTCACATAATACAATAATGACCATAATAAATGCTATCAAGAAACAGAGAAACTGGATGATGACAGAAATGTCAAATAGGAGCCACTTCTGAAAACATTTTGACAGGTTCCTAGAATATGAAATATGCAAATACCCACCGTATAGCACAGGAATTGAACTCTTCGGGCTTTGTCTGATAGAAATAAAATGTAATATTCACCCAAAGGCCAAAACACAGAGTATTATAGCAGCATTATTTCCTCTAGTCAAAGAAATGGAAATCAATTCAGGCTTTCTTCAGGTGAATGGGAAACAAAGTGTGCTACATTCTCTAATAACAGAACCAAAAGGTAACTCAAGTGAATACAATACAATATTAAGACATATGATAACTGGGAATAATCTACCATAGATTTGAAGGCAATCCTAAAAGCTTATCTATTTCATGATGTAGAACTTGGAGAAAAAAAAATATGTTGGTTGCCAGGATGAAACAGGTTTGGGATGGGACAAAGAGAAGTAGTGGGCTTAATTATAAAAGGGAAGCATGAGACAGACTTATTTTTGGTAAAGAAACATATCTGTAAATATTGTCTATTCACATAGATTTGATAAAATTATATTAGAGTTCATATGTACACAAAATAATTAAAATAACTGGTCTGCATAAGGTACTTGAGACATATTAATATCGTATTTGTGATGTCATACTAGAAATATTTAAATAAATTGGAAAAAGAATTCAAGGAATTTATCTATGTTCTTATAACATCATAAAGACCCATACTAACCTCAGAGGAATTTAATGATATCTAGAAACCAGAAGTCAATATTGAATGTATACATTGAAAAATAGTGTGGCTCCAAGCTTGAGATGAAATATACCTTGCTGATTAGAAGGCAGAGATTTAGAAGACTGATATCAAGGGCAGTTCTGAAAAACAAAAATTTGTGAGAGAGAGTTCCGGGAAGATGGCGGAGGAGAAGCTGGAGGCTAAACAAGCTATCCCATAGAAAGCAGTTTTAGAGTTCCAGTGAACAGTCCTAAGCCAGAGAATCACACCAAGTGTGCCATCACAGGTCAGAGAGTTAGGCCAGAGAGGGAAAATCCATCCAGGCAAGGAGACAACTCTGAGCTCTTGCCAGCAGCTGCCACTGCCGCGGAAGCAGCAGTGGTGGCTGCGGCCGCAGACGCCATACCTGAATCACAGAGAGTCCGAGACGAAGGAGCCAGACGCAGCGGGCAAGCGGATTCTACTCAACACCAGAAAGAACCGACAAAGAGCAGACATCTTCATCCTGCAGTTTGCAGACCAGAGACGACCCAGGAACCAAGACTCGGCGTGAGTAGAAGGCTGACGTCCTCACTACTTCGCAGGGAGCAGAGGAGGGAAGGTCACCCCTCTCCCCCCCCAAGGACCAGAGATCTCCATCTGGGATACCGACAAAGCTCAGTGGAGCTGCTAGCTCCAACTCAGGCCTTGGAATAAAACGAGTCATTTAGCAGGTCACAAGAACTTAATGGCGTGACCTGCCAGACTCAGTTCCACCCAGGGAAAAGTCACCCAGCTCGGGTGCCAGCCCTAGGAATGGCTTTCTTCACTGGTTAATCAGAGCCAGAGGCTGCACCTCCCATTAGCAGCCACCACAATCAATTGAAATTCAGTAAACAGAAACCCTGAGAATGGCTCCAGGCTGGGCTCTGTGAGTTTCTCACAAACTAGCCCCCAGGAAAAGCTACTGTTTGTTGAAAGGCCTCAACTTTACCCAGAACCTAGCCTCATCACAGCATCTCCCCCATTTGTGATACTCAAAGCAGATCTGCCTTTCATTGAACTAGCCTGAGAGGAGGATTGCAAAATCCTGGGTAAAGCAGAGCATTTTTCTGCCTGTTTGAACAAACTAACTTAAGAAACCAACCAAGCCACAGGACCACAAGCAGACCAGAGACTCCAACAACAGGTTAGTTATGGACACAAGGGATATACAGGATTTTTCCCACCCCTCCCAAAAAAATCAAAGAACTCTTCTTCTTCTTCTTCTTCTTCTTCTTCTTCTTCTTCTTCTTCTTCTTCTTCTTCTTCTTCTTCTTCTTCTTCTTCTTCTTCTTCTTCCTCCTCCTCCTCCTCCTCCTCCTCCTCCTCCTCCTCCTCCTCCTCCTCCTCCTCCTCCTCCTCCTCCTCCTCCTCCTCCTCCTCCTTCTTCTTCTTCTTCTTCTTCTTCTTCTTCTTCTTCTTCTTCTTCTTCTTCTTCTTCTTCTTCTTCTTCTTCTTCTTCTTCTTCTTATTCCTTCTTCTTCTTCTTCTTCTTCTTCTTCTTCTTCTTCTTCTTCTTCTTCTTCTTCTTCTTCTTCTTCTTCTTCTTCTTCTTCTTCTTCTTCTTCTTCTTCTTCTTCTGGTACATTTTATTTTAAAAATTTTTTTCTTTTCTAAAACTTTTTTTAATCTTTCATTTTACCTTTTTTGAAAAAAAAATTGTTTTCCAGTAACTTTTTTTTCTCTTATAATTTTTATTTTAGGGATAAATGTCTGTGTGCATTTTTCTCTCTTTGTTTTCTTTCTCTTTTTTTTTTAATTATCTTTTTATATTTTGTTTAGCTCTACTGAAATTCTGATCTTTGTTCTTCCTTTCTTATCCTTTTCACCTTTCCCTCTCTTTCGTTCTTCTTTAAGTGACTAAATTGTTGTCATGCACATCCTCAGATAAAACCGTAGTTGAAAATTAGACCTTATCCCCAATTGTGTACACACTTAATCCACAAATTTATTACTCAATTCAAAACCTCTGAGACTTAAATTCCTTAATAGCACTACTACCTCTTTATACCTATATAATATTTTAAGCATTTTTATTTTTAAGTTTCTCACATCTCCTTTATATCCTTCACCTTCTCTCATTATATTCACGTTCTTCTCTAAATAGAATGTTTTCATCTGCATAATATTATTAATTTTTACTTTTATATTTTTCTGATCTCTTTTCTTTTCCCTTTCTCTTTCTTCTTTTTTTCTCTCTCTCTACTTTCATCCTACACAACCTATTTCCTGCTTTGAGATTAGGACTTAGTTAACTCTCCCTGTGCCTTCCCACATCATTCTATTCCTATTTTTTACCCACATCTCTCCCTAACCCTAATAATTTCTGTTTTCCAAATTCTTCTTTGCAGTTCATAGCCCATTAATAGATAGTTGTTTGATGTTGAATAGATGTATCTGTTGAACTAGACTGTATCTGCAGACTATTGATTTTGCAAATTCAGACTTTGCTTGATGCTTGCCTTAAGTTAGTGTTCTAGCACAAAACTGGTGTTATTTTCATCCCAAATGGGCAGAGTAAGCCGGAAAAACACAAGAAAAATGGCAAGTCCGGGTATCTCAACTCCCACGCAGGATAATCAGGGGACAGAACAGATAAGGAATAATCCAGAGGAGAGTTCCCAAAGAGCTCTACAAACACTGCTGGCAAACATGATAAATGTAAAGATTGAAAACATACAAAGGACTCTGTATGAGTGTGATAGGGAAACAGAGGAGGCAATCCAAAGGTTTATACAGGATATCATAAACATGAGGAAGCTACTCAAAAACTGATACAGGATTTGCATGAGCAGCTTGAGAATACTCAAAGAGAAAGATAGGAATGACGTGAACAGGCTGAGAACACTCAAAGATAACTACAGGAATGGCATGAATGGGAGGAAGCTAAGCAAAGAGTAATACAGGAATTGAGAGCAGGATGAGAATACACAAAGATCACTAAAGGCATTCATGGGACCAATTAACAAAGAGCTGAAGGAAGTCAGGGCGACCACAAAGGGAATGATGAATGAAACCCAACAGAAGGAATGGGAGTCCAAGGAAACCATAACCAATCAACTAAGTGATTTGAGAATAAACACTGAACACCAAATTAAGGAAGTAAAGAAGTTCATACAAGATCTAAAACAAAGCTTCAACAAAGAATTTGAAGCCATCAAAGCTGACCAACTAGAAGGAAAACAAATTTAAAAAAACAATGTAGAAAGTCTTGACAGCAGGTTAGACCATGCAGAAGATCAAATCTCGGTGATTGAAGACAGCCTAGGTATCATAGAGAAAGAACATACAACCATCCAAAACAAGTCCAAGAAATATGATAGATCTATCCAACACTTGGAAGACACCATCAGAAGGCCTAATCTAAGAATAATGGGTGTAGAGGAGCACCTAGAAACAGTAGTTAATGGTCTAGGAAATTTGTTTAACAGGATCCTAGCAGAGAACGTCCCAAACATGCAAAAAGATAGGCATATTCAGATACAAGAAGCTTTTAGAAGGCCAAATAGACCAGACCAGAATAGGACATCCCACTCTCACATTATAATCCACACAATATCAATTCAGACCCAGGAAAAGATCCTTAAAGCTGTCAAGGAAAAAAGAAGAATCACCTATAAAGGGAAAGCAATTAGAATCACCTCAGATTTCTCAGCAGAGACAATCAAAGCAAGAAGAGCCTGGAATGATGTATGCCATGCCCTTAAAACAAACAACTATCAAACAAGAATACCGTACCCAGCTAAACTCTCCTTCATAACTGAAGGCCAAATAGAAACCTTCCATAGCAAAGAAAAATTGAAACAATACATCTCCACCAAACCAGCCCTACAAAAGATTCTTAAAGATGTCCTACACATAGAAAACCAACAAGACCACAATAAAGGCCAAGAAAATGCAACCAAACTGAGAATCCAAGAACCATAGGAAGAATCCAGTTTTCACAGCCCCCAAGAAGGTGGATAACATAGCAGGAACTCCCAAATACCTCTCAGTCCTATCTATCAACATTAACGGACTTAACTCTCCAATTAAGCGACATAGACTCTCTAGTTGGATTAAAAAACAAAATCCTTCTATCTGCTGCATTCAGGAGTCACATCTTGCTCCTAAAAACAAACACATTTTCAATGTAAAAGGCTGGAACAAAATCTACCAAGCAAACGGCCCCCATAAATAGGCAGGAGTTACAAACCTAATATCAGATAAAATAGACTTCAAATTAAAATTTGTGAGAAGAGATAAAGAAGGTCGCTACATACTAATTAAGGGATCTCTCCTTCAGGAGGATATTACAATTCTAAATATCTATTCGCCAAACAATGGAGCACCCACATTTATCCAAGAAACACTACTTTCCCTCAAATGCCACATAGATACAAAGACATTAATTGTTAGGGACTTTAACACACCACTCTCCCCACTAGATAAATCAACTCGGCAAAAACTCAACAGAGAAACTGCAGATCTAAACAGCTGCATAGATCAACTACATTTAATAGACATCTACCGAACATTTCACTCAGCAGCATCAGAATACACGTTTTTCTCAGCAGCACATGGAACATTTTCTAAAATAGACCACATTTTAGGCCACAAAGCAAACTTTTTCAACTCAGAAACATTGAAGTTATACCTTGCATTCTCTCTGATCACAAAGGAATAAAATTAGAACTCAACACCAAAAGCCACCAAAGAAAGTCGGGTAACTCGTGGAGGTTGAACAATACACTGCTGAATCATGAGTGGGTCATGGAGGAGATTAGAAAGGAAATTGAAATGTTCATGTTATTCAACAAAAATGAGCACACAAATTACCAGCTCCTCTTAGACACAGCAAAGGCAGAATTCAGAGGCAAGTTTATAGGTCTGAGCTCCTACATCAACAAATTGGAGAGATCTGAAACCAACAATTTAATGACACATCTAAACCTCCTTGAAAAAGAGCAGCAAGATAAACCCCAATCCAGCAAACAGAAAGAAATAATTAAAATTATATCAGAATTAAATGAATTAGAATCCAAAAACCTATAGAAAGAATCAACAAAACAAAGAGTTGGTTCTTCGAAAAACTTAACAAAATTGACAGACCCTTAGCAAATCTTCTCAGAAAAAGAAGAGAACACACCCAAATAAATAAACTCAGAGATGAGAATGGAAACATCACCACGGAAAGAAAAAAGAATCAGAACATTATAAGGGAATACTTCTTAAAACTTTATGCTAATAAGTTTGAGAACTTGACAGAAATGGACCTTTTCCTAACAAATACTGACATGACAAAACTATACCAAGATGAGTTAAACCATCTTAACAGGCCCATATCAAGCATTGAAATAGAAACAGCAATAAGATCCCTCCCAGCTAAGAAAAGTCCAGGACCAGATGGTTTTACAGCCGAATTTTACAAGGCCTTCAAAGCAGAGCTCACACCAATACTCCTCCAACTCTTCAATGAAATTGAAAGAGAAAGCTCACTACCGAACACATTCTATGAAGCCATCATAACCCTCATCCCAAAACCAGGCAGCGACTCATCAAAGAAAGAGAACTATAGACCCATTTCTTTCATGAACACTGATGCAAAACTTCTCAACAAAATTTTGGCCAATCGACTTCAACAATTCATCCAAAAAATCATACACCACGATCAAACAGGATTCATTTCAGGGATGCAAAGCTGGTTCAATCTACGCAAATCAATTAATATTATTCATCACATCCACAGGAGCAAGAATAAGAGCCACATGATTATCTCAATAGATGCAGAAAAAGCATTCGACAAGATCCAACACCCCTTTATGATGAAGATTTTGGAAAAATTAGGAATCCATGGAACATTCCTCAATACAATAAAGGCTGTATATAATAAACATACAACCAGCATTATACTTAATGGTGAAAAACTAAAGCCATTCCCTCTTAACTCAGGAACAAGACAAGGATGTCCACTCTCTCCACTTCTCTTCAATCTAGTATTAGAATGCCTAGCTACAGCAATAAGACAAGATGCAGACATAAAGGGGATCCAAATACTGAAAGAAGAAATAAAACTCTCCCTCTTTGCAGATGACATGATCTTGTATTTAAAGAATCCCATAGACTCCACTCCCAAATCACTCAAGCTGATTCAAAACTTTGGCAAAATACCAGGATATAAAATTAACCCCCCAAAATCAATGGCTTTTCTATATGCCAACAATGAGAAAAATATGGCTGAAATTAAGAAAGCAACTCCATTTGTAATAGCCCCACAAAAAATAAAATACCTAGGAATTAACTTAACAAAAGAAGTGAAGGACTTCTATGATGGAAACTTTAAAATCTTGAAAAAGGAAATCAAAACAGAACTTAGAAAATGGCAAAACATCCCATGCTCCTGTATTGGAAAGATTAATATCATGAAAATGGTAATACTTCCCAGGACTATCTACAAATTCAACGGGATATCTATCAAAATTCCAATCTTATTCTTCAAGGAAATAGAAGAGGCAATCCAAAAATTCATATGGAACAATAAAAGACCCCGAAAAGCAAAAATGCTCCTCACTGGAAAGAACATTGCTGGAGGAATATCACTACCAAATTTCAAACTCTACTATAAAGCCATAGTAATCAAAACAGCTTGGTACTGGCATAAGAACAGACCTCAAGACCAATGGGATAGAATTGAAAAACCAAAAAGGAACCTACAGACCTATAGCCATCTAATCTTCGATAAGGGAGCTAAAAAAAAAAAATGGAAGAAAGACAGCCTCTTCAGTAAATGGTGCTGGCAAAATTGGTTAACTACTTGTAGAAAACTAAAGCTAGATCCTTATATATCACCCTGCACCAGAATCAACTCCAAATAGATCAAAGACCTCGGACTCAAAGCAGAAACTCTGAAAATATTACAGGATGGAATAGGAGAAACCCTAGGTCTCCTTTGCTCACGCTGAAATTTTCTTAATAGAGACCTGGAAAAACAACAAATCAAAGACAGGTTGGAAAAATGGGATTGCATGAAGTTGCAGAGCTTCTGCATGGCAAAGGACATAGCTAGCAAGATCAATAGAAAGCCCACGGAATGGGAGAAGATCTTCACTAGCCATACAATGGACAAAGGTCTCATATCTAAAATATACTTGGAACTCAAAAAATTAAATCCCCCAACAACAAATCCTCCAAGCAACAACTGCTCAATAAATAAGTGGGCTAAAGACTTAAAGAGAAGCTTCTCTGAAGAAGAAAGAAGGATGGCCAATAGACACATGAAGAAATGCTCAACCTCCCTAGCCATAAAAGAAATGCAAATCAAAACAATATTGAGATACCACCTCACCCCAGTTAGAATGGCAAAAATCAAGAACTCTAACAACAACAGATGCTGGAGGGGATGTGGACAGAAGGGAACCTTACTTCATTGTTGGTGGGAGTGTAAACTTGTTCAACCACTTTGGAAAGCAGTATGGAAGTTCCTCAAAAGACTTCACAAAGAGCTCCCCTATTTCCCAGCAATCCCACTTTTGGGCATTTACCCAAATGTTTACAAACAAGACCATACTAAAGCTACCAGCACAACTATGTTTATTGCAGCATTATTTACCATAGCTAAGATATGGAACCAACCCAGATGCCCCTCAGTAGATGAATGGATCAAGAACATGTGGTATATATACACAATGGAATTCTATGCCTCCATCAGAAAGAATGACATTGCCCCATTTGTTAGGAAATGGAAAGGTTTGAAAAAATTATATTAAGTGAAGTAAGCCAGGCCCAAAGAAACATAGGTCCCATGGTTTCCCTTATTTGCAATATCTAGTATAGGTATGAGTCAAGCAGAAATGGTCAGATAATGTGATGTTAGGAAAATGAACCCTTAGATATGTATTTTAATGTTTTTTTTCTTTCATGCATTTGTTCCTAATGCATTTATAAGATTATTTCTTTGTTGCTTTGTATGTCCCTCCCCCACAGTATAACCTGTGCTTTCACTCTATTTGATGTCGGTATAATTTGTGGAGGAGATGGGGAAAAACAAGTCGTTTAAGGATACAGGTAGACTCGTTGCAACAATGAGAAGTACAAGTTGTCATGTCGAAAACGAATTTTACAACTTTGGTGCGTGGGGGAGGGAGTGGGTAGGGGGCGGGAGGAAGGCTGGGAAGGGATGTGAAGGGTAAACAAATGAGGAGGCTGCAATGCTTGATAAGAAATGTACTCATTATCTTGCCCATGTAATTGTAACCCTTCTGTACAGTATGTTCACAAAAAATAAAAATTAAAATTAAAAAAAAATTGAAAGGTAAATAAAAAATTCATGAGAAATTACAAAACAAAGAAAGCTATATATAGTGTAATTTCCCTGTTTCCTCGCTTTTGTGGAAGCCATAAGTAAGCAAACATTGCTCAAGGGAGGCTTGGCCTGAGAAGTAATCTAAAGTGGTTAGAGCCTTAGCAACAAAAATAAGTCTGTCTCATGCTTCCCTTTTGTAATTAAACCCACTACTTCTCTTTGCCCCATCTTGTTAAAACAGAAGTGGTTACAAACAAAAGCACTGGTCTGAAGCTTCAAAATAAGGACCCCAGTCTGTGTGGACCGAACAGTCTCTAACATGAGGTTTTATTTAACTTGACAAGCATGATTTTAGATTTTGCAGAGTGGGATGGTGCATAGTCACAGGCAAGGTCTCCTATGTTAGGTAAT
The DNA here is from genome assembly GCF_024711535.1 of Dipodomys merriami. Lineage (NCBI taxonomy): Eukaryota > Metazoa > Chordata > Mammalia > Rodentia > Heteromyidae > Dipodomys > Dipodomys merriami. Next base: position 3,791,926 of record NW_027204048.1, read on the forward strand.
CCAATCTACTCTTTCACATGTTACCCAATAGCCAGGTTTCAACACAAATGACTACAATAAGATTGTACAAATGAGACTGCCACTTTTCCCTCTCATGAATCAAAATTCTGTTAAATGATTTCTGTCTTCCAGATGTGTACACATTTCTTATGATCTTTTCTACTATTTTGTCTTCATTATTGATGTTCATTTTGTTTTTGTCTTGTGTGTATATGCCATTTTTAGGGCTGGAACTCAATTTTAAAGATCTTCCTTGAAGTTTTTATTCACAGCTGATGATACTCTATTCCTTGAGCCACATTCTCACCTTCTGCTTCTTGCTGGATAATTGGAGATAAGTTTTCACGTTTTTGTCTATTTGGATTGACATTGAACTAAAATATTCATGTCTTAGTTTCCTGAGTTTCTAGGAGTCTACACATGAATGGGTAACACCAATCTTTGGTTTACTGTTATTTTAATTATGTGATAGAGGAAAGTGGAAGTATATTTGCGTTAAGTGTGCAATTTTCAAATACAAGTTTGAATCAACTTGATGTAATGTAATTGTTATCAATTGTAACCGTTAAATCAATGAATATTACACATTCCCACAGAAATATAACTGGAAACAAGCCGGGCGCTGGTGGCTCATGCCTGTAATCCTAGCTACTCAGGAGGCTGAGATCTGAGGATCGCGGTTCAAAGCCAGCCCGGGCAGGAGAGACCGTGGGACTCCTATCTCCATTAAACCACCAGAAAAACGGGAGTGGTGCTGTAGCTCAAGTGGTAGAGCGTTCAGCTGAAGAGCTGAGGGACAGTGCCCAGGCCCAGAGTTCAAGCCCCACGACCGACAAAAAGAAAAAAAAAAAAAGAAAGAAAGAAAGAAATATAACTGGAAACAAAGGGCATAATTTTTTTCTTAAAACAAGTAATGGAACCATGAATTTCTTTCACTTTACAATTCATGTTTTATATAACTTTAATTAGCAGACTTAGTATGACTAAAAGTAAATATATTAATTGTATACCACAAGAACAAAGGTAATTATAGTTAAGAATAGATATTTCAACACAGCCAGAAGATAAATTTCTAAGCATTCTCACTGAAAAGAAACGTTACATGCTGAAATTAATGGATATGATGTAGCTTGATAATTACACAACATATAAATGAATGGGATTACCACTTAATACTTCATAAATATGTAAAAAATATTTATGTAGGTAGGTGCCAATGGCTCATGCTTGTAACCTTAGCTACTATGGAGTCTGAGAGCTGAGAATCATGGTTCAAAGCCAGCCTAGGCAGGAAAGTCTATGAGAGTGTTATCTCCAATGAGCCAAAAGAAAACTGGCAGTGGCTCAAGTGGTAGAGCACTAATCTTGAGCTGAAGAGCTGAGGGACAGTGTCCAGGTCCAGATTTCAAGCCCCACAACTGACAAAAATTAAAAATAAACAGTTAAAAATAAACAATATTTTGACATATATGTTAAAATATATATTCTAAAAAATTTTAAATCCTCACTAGATATACTAGTTTATATAAATATATAGAACCGTTCTGGTTTTAGTTGTCATTGAATCAATTGTGTAAATCACACATTTCTCATTCAATTCATATTTGTATGTTATATACTTATATGCCGTATGTATAATTAACAGATATGTGATAGGCAGTTCTGTTTCAGGAATCTCCCTTGGCATTCTAACATTAACCCTTCTCTAAAATCGATATGCACTCCAACCTTGTCAGAGGTTTCATCTCATTGGAGCAGAAAAGTATAGTATAAGCCATAGTCATTGTTTGGAACAACTGTAACATTTTACATGTATTTCACTTAGTTTAAGAACCAAAACATTCAAGTCATCTTAACAATGCCAGTAATAGCAAAATGTCTTCTGACCTTTTCAGTCTCTTAAGAAATGAAAATCTTTAATTATACATCTATTTTTTTCTAACTTCCTATATCTTAAGAAGATCTTTTAGTGTAACCCACTGTTCCTGATGAGAAGACCGGAACAAAGGCAATAATGAAAATATCCAAGAAAAATACTTGAAAACAATTAAAAAAGCAATCAGAGACACTCCTGTTTTCACCGGTTTCCATACTTTAATATACATTAAAGTATCATGTTTATGTTATCATTTAAAGAGCAATAATTAAACTTTAATTAGAGGTGAAGAAGGGAACAGAAAACTTTGTTTGAAAACAGCTTGACTTTGAACAATTCACCATAAGCATAATGGATTTATCTTTATCTATGTAATTGCCAAAATAATAGAGACTAACACCCAAAGGCAGGAAAACACCTAAGCCAAAGCAGTAAACTTTTGTCTATAAAATAATTGTGAGGGTATGACTCTTTAAAAGTCAGGCTTTCAAAGAGGAAATGCTTATTTATAAAAAATTATAATAGCTTCCAGCAGGAAATGTTATCTATTTGTTTAGTTCTTGTTTAGGATTTGTTAAATTCTGATGTGCTATAGTCAACTATCATAAAGGTATCCAAGAATGGTAAGAAACTAACATCTTAATATTATATTCTAATATTCGCTTAGTTTGGCCTGTGTTATATGTATGAGGTTGTATTTGAGTTTTGCCTCAATTTCACATGCTATATTCTTCCAGTATGTAAGTTGAAAGAAGACTCCCTTGGGAAATGTGCTATTTTTATAGCTAAGGGAAAACAAGACACAGACAATGAGATAGAAATCTTCATCTAGAAATAGTCTTTCACCACTCCTGGTTCACTTTTGTAAGCTGAAGTAAGTCACATGACCCATCTTGACATTGCAGAGTAGAGGTAAATCTCACCTACAGGAAGCTGATGCAGGCCATAGAGTAATATGCTAAGGTATGCAACACTTGATATAAAGAGGGAAAAAAGAGACTATAATACAATCAATTATACTTGCCATCACATGTTTCTGCAGGAAGGAAGTTATTATGAACCTTTGTTTCTAAAACTACTGAGATCTTCAAATCGTGACTTTTATGCTTAGATGTTGCAGGAATTAGAGAACATTTTGATACTGAGACAGCATAAAATCTCAAAGAAAGCTGGAGTAATTTAAGTACTACCTTTTGTTCTCCAAGAAAAGAAACTATTTTATATACAATACTTTATACTTTCTTACCAAGTATCTTTTTTTCCAGAAATGGATTTTGTTACTATATGTGACTATCCACTAGAATAAATGTCTTCATTTATCTGCATCTTGTGCAGACAGCAAGTCAATTAGATGTAAGTGGGATTCATCAGTAGCACTTTTTAAAAATGCAAAAAGTGTGGACAGGGAGCCAATATACATATTTTTCCACCATCACCTACCCTATCCTCCTTCTTCCTTCCTAGGAAACACACCCAATCAATAAAAGGGCTTAGATATTTTGCTCTTGATCTGGAAAGTGGAAGCAGCATGTTATGTATGTTGGAGATGACAGTTAATAGTGTTTTACATAATAATGTCACATGCAACATCCCTATGAGTCCTGCAGGTCTTAACACTACTTCCTTAGAGATGTGATAGGAATGTCAGCCTTACTGGACTTAGTATTGTTTTCCACTTCCTTTTCTACCACCTGCCCTAAATTATAATACATATTAACAGAATGAAAAAGTAATGCGACCTTAAGAAATCCCATTGCAACAAAACATTATGTTGAAAAATGAACTTTACAACTTTGGTGGGGGAGACGGGGAGAGGATCAGTGGGTAGGGATGGTAAGGGAAACAAAGTAGGAAGCAACAATACTTGATAAGATATGTACTCATTACCTTGCTTATGTAATTGTAATTCCTCTGTACTGTATTTTTACAACAAAAACTTATTAATATAAAAAAGGAAGTCATTTAGTGCTCTGGGAATGTGGCTTCATGGAACATTTATTGCTTATCATGCTTGAAACCCTGGTCTAAATTTCTCAGTACCACATAAACAGAAAAAGAAACACCGGAAGTGGTGTTATGCCTCAAGTGATAGAGTGCTAGCCTTGATCAAAAAAAAAAAAAAAAGAAAGAAGCTCAGGAACAGTTCCCTGGCCCTGATTTCAAGCCCCAGGGATGGCAAAAGAGTCATTTAGCTAGTAAATGCAAAATAAAGAACCCATACTTGGAATATATAATTGCTCCTTCCAACTGATATCTAACAATAGTCCTTAATTCATGTACTTTACCTATATTAGAATACTGTATTGAACAAAAAAAAGTTTTGTTAATAGGTCATGGCAATTAATACCAGGAATGTGCTTAGATATGAGGTGAAGATTAATCCTAGAAATTCGAAGATTCCAGGCTTTTGAGTGGTCACTGCTAATCACAATGGGAAGGGTAGTATAAGTTAGACTTGGAAATCTTTTTGGTAAGTCATGACACCCAAAAAGGCAGAGGTTAATTTATAGTTTTGACAGAAGAGAAGGAATAACTCCAGATGGAAGGAATAAATGATAATAATTAAGTTATACCACAAACTGTTCTAGAGAACCATTTTTGGTTATTGAAGAACTAGTTAACAACTAGGCTTATTCCTCATTGCCTTTAGCATTCTAATCATTTAGGCTAGTTCTTAATCTTTGTGTGATAAGTTGTATATCCTTCTATGCTGCTTTTGCATACCTGATCTCCTTTGCTTTCTGAAAACCTCAGTCCTTTTCTATTTTTCTATGAACAATTTCTGATACTAAGTCCACATACGCAGACAGCAGAAGATGCTAATGTAAGAGTCCCATAGCTTATGAGTCATTAATGTAACAACAAGGAAAAGGAGGACCTATTTATTGCTACCTCAATTTTTCTGAAAAGCTGCAATGTCACATCATTTGATTCAAATTTCCATTATTTGTTTACATAGTGTCACTCAGTGCACACAAATGCAAATATCAGCTGGGTGCTGGTGGCTCATGCCTGTAGCTACTCAGGAGGTTGAGACCAGAGGATTGTGGTTTAAAGCCAGCCTGGTCAGGAAAATCCATGAGACTCTTATCTTCAGTTAACCACAAGAAACCTGGAAGTAGTGCTTTAGCTAAAGTGGTAGAACACTGGACTTGAGCTGAAGAGCTGAGGGACAGTGCCCAGGATCAGAGTTCAAGCCCCACAACCAACAGAAAAAATGCAAATATGACTTTAAGTTTCCCCAAAAGAAATGATGAAGTCAATAGTAATCTTCCCAAGCAGAGAAAATAATTCCAAAATAATTCAGTGCATCTACTTTTGCTGAGTTGTTATGGCTTCTTTGCTGGATATATTCTATTCTTTTAAAAATTGTCAAATATTAGCTTTATAATAAACTTTATCTACTATTTCTTGGTTCAAAAGAGAGGTCCATACAGTTGATGTCACTTGAATTACTATCTCAAAGCCAACCCAGGCAGGATAGTCTGTCAACTCTTACCTGTAATTAAACACCAAAAAAGCCAGAGTGGAGTTTTGGCTTAAGCAGTAGAGTACTAGCTTTAGGGGCAGGTGGGCAGGAAAGACAACTGTACAGGGACAGGGTCCAGCCTCTGAGTTCAAGCCCCAGAACCAGCACAAACTAAACAAGCAAAGAACCAAACAAAAAAAGGCCCACATATTTCTTTGGGACCATCCTTAAAGCACTGGTTTGAAAAGAGGCTCCTTTTGCTGATCATATTCACTGGATCCTACTTCTTGGAATCCTTATTGATATGGAGAACTCAGGACCAGATTAAAGGAATGGATAACTGACTCCTGCAACAAGAGAATCATGTTAGGAGTGAAATATTTATGCATAAGGCACTTTTAAACCTCCGTGTCTTTGTTTCTTTGCAGTAGACCACTTTTAAAACAACGTTATTTCCTTTTTTTTTCTATGTTGGCCTTCAAATGGCATATTGTTTCCTTTTGTAATACTCTCAACTAGAAGTTTACAGAAAAGTTTTATATGAGTAAAGAACACACTCGAAAAAGTCAGGGACAGGGTTTCCCTCAAGTCTTGGATTCTTTTCTTGCATAGTAAAAACCAGAGCACAAATTAACTTGAACTTTGTCATTTCTCTCTTGGAATCAGTTTCCACTTCCAGTAACAGTTCCTTCACTTACTTCAAGTAACTGTCTATAGTGCTGCTCCAGGTAAAATGAATGTTTTGTGGCTTCATTGAAATAGCACAAGTGCATCTTTGTACATGAGGTAACGTGTTTCAGAAACAACTTGGTAACAAGAAAATATGGAATTTAAATGGCTTATAAAACGTTATCCATGTACATATGGCCATATAAGATGATGTTAAGTGAAATGGACCCCAAGATAGGACACAACTTGTTTTTTTCTTTCTTGCTAATTTTTTTTTTGGGGGGGGTCTGGTAGTGGAGCCTGAACTCTGGGCCTGGACGCTGTCCCTCAGCTCTACAACTCAAGGTTAGCACTCTACCATTTGAGCCACAGCGCCACTTTCTGGTTTTTCTCTTTTTGCTTATGTGGTGCTGAGGAATGGAACAAACCCAGGACCTCATGCGTGTGCTCTAACACTGAGCCACCTTCCCAGCTCTTGCTATTGTTTTTAATGTATCTAACATGTACTATGTGATGTTTTTTGTTTCTCTTCTATTTTCTTCCTCCAAGGTATAACTCCTGCTTTTATTGTATTTGATGTCAGTGACCTGCATCTTGCATATACACTTTTCTAATGTGTGTGTGTGGGGGAAGGGAAATACCAAATGCTGAAACAAGGATACAGTATGACCCATTATAACAATGAGTTGTATAAGACACTATGTAGAAAAAGAACTTACTTGGGGAGGGGAGGGGGGATTTGGGGTGGCAGGTAGGAAAGGGATGGCAGGGGGAAACAAGAGAGGATATAACAATGCTTAATAGATTATGTACTCATTAACTTACTTATGTAACTGTAATCCCTTTGTACACCATTTTTACAATAAAAAACATGAAAAACCATTATCCTGGAGTACTTTAAATTCAAATTTCCTAAGTGCTCTGTAAATTAAGTCCAATTTTAAGTGGGAAGAAGAAACATTTTTTTGTGTGTTATGCATTATTTCCCAATTGTATGTAAGTTAACAGTAAGAGAAACAATACAAATAATAGGAGAAAAAGAAGTTCTGTGTTTAAGTATAATGGTTCAATACGGTATAGAAGACTTTGCAAATACAACAACTTTGAAACAATAAAGCCAAGGCCAGTATGTAGATCTATGGGTGTGATATAGAGAAAGCATTACTAAGTGGAACATGAAGGGTGAAGCCACTCTTGCTTCCACTAGATCTAAATCATGGTAGCTAATCATGCAAATTGGTAAAAAGGAGAAGGGAAGAAAAATTCTGTTTCCAAAGCAAGTCAGATATAAGAGCATGGACTGAACTGGGAAAAAAAGCCATGTTGAGAGAGTAGGAATTATACTAGAAATGAACTGGTGGCTAAGGTCAGATTTCTTTTTCTTTCTTTCTTTCTTTTTTTTTTTTTTTGATGGTTGTGGGTCTTGAACTCTGGGCCTGGGCAATGTCCCTCCACTCTTCAGCTCAAGACTAGAGCTCTACCACTTGAGCCACAGTGCCACTTCCAGTTTTCTAGTGGTTAATTGGAGCTAAGTACCTCAGAAAACTTTCTTACTCATGCTGGATTTGAACTGCAATCCTCAGAACTCAGCCTCCTGAGTAGCTAGGCTCATAGGTGTGAGCAACCAGTACCCGACTTAAGATCACATTTCTAGCAGTGTACACTCAGTACATGTAATGTGTATATTCATCTATCTTTATATGAATTCTTGAGTTAAAAATTTGGGCTACAGCTTAGACTTTACATTCACAAAAATATTCCTAGTTTAAAAGTTGATACTTCTGGAAAAAATAAAACCTAAGACTATAAAGGAGTCTGGGAAGTTCAGTTTGCATCGAGCCTGGGAAGAACAGTCTTTGCAACACTACCTATAATTAACGAGCCAAAAGCTGCATCGGCAGAATGGCTCAAATGATGGAATACTAGTTATGAGCAAGATTGCTGAATAAGCTTGAGGTTTTTGAATACATACATACAAACATGCACATACACACAGAGGCACTTATATGTGCAAACACAGATATGAAACAACTCTCAGGATGTGTAGAAAAGTTAGAAAATAATAGAAAATATGTCATAAGACTAGAAGAATCAAGTGATAATTTTTAATATTAGAAAGTCCTCAAGTGAACTTTCCCCCCAAAAGCTTGAGAATATTACATAGTTAGGGACCAGAGATAGTAAGAGAGACAAGTAATCATTATTAAATGGATCAGATCCATGGAGGAATGAATCAGAGACCCCTGCAGGCGCTTCTGAACATGTTCATATCCTGTGTCAAATGTTAGAACATTTTTGAAAATTGTACATAAACAGTTTGAGCAGTCAGTCTAGTGGATAAGATCATCAGAGAAGTTCAGAATTACTAGTATGTTTCTAGATTAAATAAACCAACAACCTATGGCAGGGCAATGTGATACAAACCTGGAAGTCTAGCACTCAGACTAAGACAGGAGATTAGAGAGTGGGATTACATAGCGATACCTTCCATGGACCAGGTAGTATAATTTTGTCTCAATGAAACAAACCAAACAACAAGAAAGGAATACACAGTTGGAAGTTTGGGCTAATTTTGTCATTATGTTTTGAGAAATCAAGTTTCCTATTGAAATGCAACTCATATATGTTTTAAAAACTTAGTCATGTTTTAAATGCTCTCTTCATTACAGAATATTCCTAGATGCAAAATAGCTCATGATTCTGAACCAAAAACCTGGAAAAAATAAGCATCATTATGTTAGACTCCAAAGAAATGATGAAGGAGTACAAAAGCATAGCCTGGAGAAATAGCAAAGTTAGCTAATGTAGGACTTTGTAGACCTGGCTAAATTAGAAATTAGATTTAACATAAATATTTTTTGTTTGTAATTTCATATTCTATAGGATACTACAAAATTCTTTTAAGTAGAAGTTTTAATTTACAAATTCACAAATGATTCTGGCATTCTATTTGCCTAGAATATTCTTTCAAGTGAGGTATAATTAGAACTTAGTTAATAGATAATTCCAACAATTCATGTATAATATGATAATGTGAATAATCTAGACAAAGTTGTCAACAAATGGATTTTATTGATTTATAAATTTAGAAAAAGAGCAATGTTTTGAGACTTTGGTATAACATGGTACATAACACCGGAAGAGATTTCCTTAATCACGCACCTCTATATATAGTGAGAAAAATGCTAGGTTTGGGGTTTCTTTTCATTTTGTTTTTGTTGTTTTGTTTGTCCTAGGGTTGACCACTGGGCCTGGGCACTGTCCTTGAGCCTGTTTTTGCTCAGGGCTACTGAACTACCACTTGAACCTCAGTGCCACTTGTGTCTGGCTTTTCCTGAGCAGTTTATTGGAGATAAGAATCTAAGGAACCGGGGCTGGGAAGGTGGCTCAGTGGTAGAGCGCTTGCCTTGCATGCTCAAAGCCCTAGGTTCGATTCCTCAGCACCACATAAGCAAAAAGAAAAAAGCTGGAAGTGGCGCTGTGGCTCAAGTGGTAGAGCGCTAGCCTTGAGCTGAAGAGCTGAGGGACAGCGCCCAGGCCCAGAGTTCAGGCCCCACGACCAGACCCCCCCCCCCAAAAAAAAGAATCTAAGGAACCGTCCTTCCTGGCTGGGCTTTGAACCATAATATTTAGATGTTAGCCTCCTGAATACCTATGATAGATAAAAAGATAAGTATAAATAATATTTGCAAGTTTTCTGATCTCAAGAATACCACTAGGGGGAAAACGATGCAGCAAAGTTTTGTGCAGTGTTCTTTCAACAATCGAAAGGGCATCACATTAGCAGAAGTGTAGTATTTTTTCACAGTAGTGATTAGCTAGTCACGCTGTGAATTTAGAGAATTTTAAGGTGTACCTTACAAGTTGGAAACTCTTGGGCTAGGAAGACTTTATGGCATAAAATATTGGGATTGACTGTCATAGAAAAAAATAGCTTACTCTGATGAACAAATGTTTACTCTTGAGGAATTTATTATTATAGAAACTTCATAGTTTTATCTTCTACCAGAATGTAGCTATTTTTTCTGTTGACTTTTAAATATGTAAAGCCCCATTGGAAACTGCATCTATTGCAGAATTAAATAAAATACAAACCGGCACTGCTTTAAATGTCTCTGGTATGGCATGTTCAAGGTTTGAAAATGAGTAGTTAGTAGTGATAGGATTTTTGGAGGACACATATATTCTGTCCTCTTTACAAATATTCAATTTTAAAAGTTAGGAGTTTCCATAGAATTGAACTATTTTCTGTTTAGTATGAGACAATACTAAAATGATTTTTTTCAAAATAATGGCAAGTATATTCTGAAATTTTTGTATAGTTTAATAAACATTCAAATTGATGGCTCTCTGATAAAGAAAGGGGTAATTAATTCAAATTAGAAGCCAAATATTATTCATTTTCTTAAAAAGGTAATACACATAGAATAATATTTACTATACCAATAAGGTGAAATTATATTTAGGTAGCTTATTTTTTAATTTAATTTTATTGTCAAGGTGATATATAGAAGGGGTTGCAGTAATTGTAAGGTAGTGAATACATAACATGTCGAAGTTTATACCCCTCACTCATTTTTCTCACACTTTTCCTTCACCCCAATACCCCTCACAAGTTGTAATGTAAATTTCCAACATGTTGTCTTGTGAGTATTGCTATTGCTTTGGTTTGCCCTTTGTCCTTTGTGTAGCCATTTTGTTGTTCCCCTTCCCTTGCCAAATTAAGATAAATGTGTATACAATACACAGGATACTGAAATCAAATGCAGCACGGGATAAACCATAGGGGAAAACACAAAAGAAAAAAGAAATCACATAGTACATTAAAAACAACAACCACAAAGAAAAACCTCTGTTTCCATATCTAGGAGTACATTTTGCTCAGCATATTGAGCCATAATGCTCATCTGCTAGGACTATCCTTGATATTTTCTAGTTAGAAACCATAGAATATGTTTATTTGTATCTTGCTTATTTACTTAGTAGGATTTTCCCAAGTCTTTCCATTTCCTTATGAATTGGAAGCATAGAATTCCACCATCTATATCTATATCTATATCTATATCTATATCTATATATCACATTTTATCGATTTGTTCATCTTTTGAGTGGCATATTGGTTTAAAACATGACTGCATGTCAGTATCACTTACTGTCATTGAAAAATGACAGATGTCACCTCCCCAGATATACTAAAATCATGATTTCTAAGTAAGATAATATTTTATGGTGGTACAAGTGTTGAGATATCTGGATGAGTCTAATGTATATATTGCACTGAATTAGACAGGAAGATATCCAATATCACATAGAATAAAAATGGTAGTGACAAAATATTCCCTTGAGAAAGATATAGGAGGCTGCCAAAAGTATGAAGAAATTCAGGCAATTTTGAAGAATTTAGAAAGGCAAGCTCAAGTATGTCTCTTTAAATAAAAATTATGTAAGTGGAAGGGCAAAAGAAGGGGAAGAGAAGAAATAACTGAAAGCAGATCATTGTCCCAAGTTAGAGTATAAAAAGACATAATCTATAACTTCCAAGTTAAAAGGAGAACAATATAATACATCCTGCTTAATTTAGGTACATGCAAAATATTTACTTGGCTTTTCCCTACTTTAATGCTCCAAAATAAATGAAGACTTATAAGAAAAGGTATGTGATTGCCATTACTTCAACCTGAATACTAACTGTGATGAGCCCTCTTTTTCTCACTTTGCACTTGGAAAATAGTCCCAAAGTTGCTGATGTTGTGGTTAATTAGAGTCAGAGTTAGGGGCTTCTATTTGTACAATTATCTCAGAATAGTTTAAAGCAGTTTTCCCCCAAGGTATCCAACTACATTGTCTGAAGCAGTACATTGAACACATCCTCACACCTGAGAACATAATTTGAAATTATACTTCAGCATTTCCTTGGCACATTCTACTTGGTGCCTTTGTCTTTTTTGCACATTCCTTTTGAGGTCATAGTTGCTCTATTTCCATTTCATCTGTACAAACTTCTAAGAACATTGTTCATTCAACTACCACTTCTTGTATTCACAAGCCCAGTCTATGTATGAAGGTACTTTGTCCATGTTAAGCAATAGGGTGGTACTCACTCTCTGAGTAGAAAAGTTCCACAGTATACCCCTATGTCCACATTAGAGAGTGTAGAATTTAAAGCATTTTGAGACAAACAGTGATATTAGAATTGAAAGGCTGCTTGAAGTTCATTAGTTTACCCAGGAGAAATATAAATGTCCACAAAATTTGGAGTTAATTAGTAAGTAACCAAGTTAACACTAGATCCTAGATGTTGTGTTAGTACAAGTCACCATTGTACTGTTGTTACATCAGAATCCTTCCCTACTTGCCAATGTGTATGAGAAAATGAAAGAAAGGCATTAAATCAAAATGTCTTATCTTTTTAGGCATTTAATCCTAGTGGTGAGGGTAATGTCTGAACTCTTCCATTCAATAAAAGCTTGAAGTTTATTAGAGCACTTCCTACATATAGGCATTTGTGGCAGGTTGATTGACACAGTTATTTCAGCATGGAGATATCCCTAACAAGAACTAGATTTAAATAGAGTATATGGCAGTTACAATTTGTCAATGGCTATTGAGGCAAATTGTATACTAAAGAATCAATTCGAGGAATCTTCAGTAACAGAAGTAAAGCTGTATGTTCAACATAATGCTTGGTGTTACTTGTCCTACATTTATACTGAATAGGCTGATAAGATATCCAAACATATCTAAAGATATTTCAATAAAATCCCAAAATGATGTGGATACATGGGTTATTCCTTGGAACTGCAGCACAAATTAGCCTTGTCTGTGCTGTAGTTCAATCTCTAATGTCCTGGCTAAACAAAGTCTTCAAAAATATTCACAGAACACATCTAAGTAAATTTATGAGAGTTATATCTGTATAATTCTTCTAAGGTCAGGATAAAAGCATTTGTTCCCAGCATTTAAAATCAACAGGATCTACTGAATTCATGGATCCAGAATTTTATGGCTTCACATTCATATCTCAAAATTTTATCAATACGCCTTTTAGCAAAACACTGTTCTTATTGACCTTGTCTATGTCCTTTTACTTTTCAAATCCAAATAGTATATTTCCTTCAATATCTTCCTGCAAACTCTTTCCTTCCTTTACTTCTGTAAATCTGTGTTTATTACTTGTTTCCTTATCTCTTTCTTCCAATCTTGCCCACACTGGTGCTCACATTGCTCACACTTGTTTCAGAATTTTCCTTTTTTTCCCCCCTTTAATAATTTCGCCGAGGTAGTTCCAGGAAGATGGTGGAGGAGAAGCTGGAGGCTAAACAAGCTCTCACATACAAAGCAGTTTCAGAGTTCCAGTGAACAGTCCTAAGCTAGAGAATCACACCAAGTGTGCCTTCACAGGACAGAGAGTTAAGCCAGAGAGGGAAAATCCAGGCAAGGAGACAGTTCTGAGCATTTGCCAGCAGCCAATGCTGCGGCAGCAGTGGCGGTGGCAACCGCAGTCACCATACCTACAAAACAGAGAGTACGGGACGAAGGAGCCAGATGCAGCGGGCTAGCGGATTCTACTCAACACCAGCAAGAACTGACAAGGAGCAGACATCTTCATCCTGCAGTTCGAAGACCAGAGACAAGCCAGGAACCAAGACTCAGTGTGAGTAGAAGCCTGACGTCCTCACTCCTTCCCAGGGAGCAGAGGAGGGAAGGCCACCCCTCCCCCCCCAGGACCAGATATCTCCATTTGGATACTGACAAAGCTCAGTGGAGCTGCTAGCTCCAACTCCCACCATGGAAGAAAACAAGAGTTATTTAGCAGGTCACAAGAACCTAAGCTGACCTGCCAGACTCAGCTCCACCCAGGGAAAAGTCACCCAGCTCGGGCACCAGCCCCAGGAGTGATTTCTTCACTGGGTAATCAGAGCCAGAGGCTGCCGCTCCCTTTAGCAGCCTTGACAATCAATTGAAATTCAGTAAACAGAAACCCTGAGAGTGGCTCCAGGCTGGGCATTGTGAGTTTCTCACAAACTAGCCCCGGGGAAAAGCTACTGTTTGCTGAAAGGCCTCAACTCTACCCAGAACCTAGCCTCATCACAGCATCTCCAAACTAGAGGAAACAGCCATCTCCCTCTTTTGTGATACTCAAAGCAGATCTCCCTCCCATTGAAGTAACCTGGGAGGAGAATCACAAAATCCTGGGTAAAGCAGAGCATTTTTCTGCCTGTACAAACAAACTGACTTAAGAAACCAACCAAACCACAGGAAAATCAAACACCACAGCAGACCAGAGACTCCAACAAAGGCTGGTTACAGACACAAGGGAGATACAGGATTTTTCCCACCCCTCCCCAAAAAATCAAAGAACTTTTTTTATTTATACATTTATCTTTAATTTTCACCTTTTTTGAAAAAAAATTGTTTTCTAATAACTTTTTTTTCCACTTAGAATTTTATTTTAGGGGTATATGTGTATGTATTTTTTCTTTCGTTCGTTCTTTCTTTCTTTCTTCTTTCTTTCTTTCTTTCTTTTTGTTGTTTTTTGTTTAGCTCTACTGAACTTCTGATCCTTTTTTTTGTTTCTTATCCTTTCCACCTTTTCTTCTCTTTCAATCTTCTTTATGTTACTTAATTGTTGTTCTGTGTATCCTCAGATAAAAGCGTACTCGATTATTAGACCTTATCCCCCATTGTGTACACACTTAATCCACAAATTTATTACTCAATTCAAAACCTCTAGACTTAAATTCCTTAATAGCAGTACTACCTCTTTATACCTATATAATATTTTAAGTATTTTATTTTAAAGTTTTTCACATCTCCTTTATATCCCTCCCCTTCTCTCATTATATTCATGTTCTTCACTGAATAGTTTGTATTCGTACTGCATAACATTTTTAATTTTTACCTTTCTATTTTTTCTGTTCTCTTTTTGTTCCCTTTTTCTTCTTTTTCTCTCTCTCTCTACTTTCAACCTATCCAACTTATTTCCTGCTTTGAGAATAGGACTTAGTTAACTCTCCCTGTGCCTTCCCACATCACTCTATTCCTATTTTTTTACCCACATCGCTTGCTAAACCTAATAATTTCTGGTTTACCAAATTCTTCTTTGCCGTTCGCAGCCCATTAATATATAGTTGTTTGATGTTGAATAGGTGTATCTGTTGAACTAGACTGTGTCTGCAGACTATTGACTATGCAAATACAGACGTTGGTTGATGCTTGCCTTAAGATATTGTTCTAGAACAAAACTGGTGTTATTTTCATCCCCAATGGGCAGAGTAAGCTGGAAAAACACAAGAAAAATGGCAAGTCCGAGTTTCTCAACTCCCACTCATGATAATCAGGGGACAGAACATATAATGAATAAACCAAAGGAGAGTTCCCAAATAGCTCTACAAACACTGCTGGCACACATGATGAATGAAAAGATTGAAAACCTACAAAGGAAACTGAATGAGCATGATAGGGAGAGAGAGGAGGCAATCCGAAGGTTTATACAGGAATATCATGATCATGGGGAAGCTACTCAAAAACTGATACAGGATTTGCATGAGCAGCTTGAGAATACTCAAAGAGAAAGACAGGAATGGCATGAGCAGGCTGAGAACACTCAAAGAGAACTACAGGAATGGCATGAAAGTGAGGAAGCTAAGGAAAGAGTAATACAGGAATTGAGAGAGCAGGATAAGAATACACAAAGATCACTAAAGACATTCATGGGATCCATTAACAAAGAGCTGAAGGAAGTCAGGGAGACCACAAAGGGAATGATGAATGGAACCCAACAGAAGGAATGGGAGTCCAAGGAAACCATAACCAATCAACTAAGTGATTTGAGAATAAACACTGAACACCAAATTAAAGAAGTAAAGAAGTTCATACAAGATCTAAAACAAAGCTTCAACAAAGAATTTGAAGCCATGAAAGCTGACCAACTAGAAGGAAAAGAAATAAAAAACAAAGTAGAAAGTCTTGACAGCAGGTTAGACCATGCAGAAGATCGAATCTCAGGGAATGAAGACAGTCTAGATATTATAGAGAAAGAACATACAACCATCCAAGCCAAGTCCAAGAAATATGATAGATCTATCCAACACTTGGAAGACACCATCAGAAGGCCTAATCTAAGAATAATGGGTGTAGAGGAGCACCTAGAAACAGAAGTTAATGGTCTAGGAAATTTGTTTAACAGGATCCTAGCAGAGAACTTCCCAAACATACAAAAAGATAGGCCTATTCAAATACAAGAAGCTTTTAGAACTCCAAATAGACCAGACCAGAATAGTTCATCCCACCGTCACATTATAATCCACATAGGATCAATTCAGACCAAGGAAAAGATCCTTAAAGCTGGCAAGGAGAAAAGAAGAATCGCCTAGAAAGGAAAACCAATTAAAATCACTTCAGATTTCTCAGCAGAGACAATCAAAGCAAGAAGACCCTGGCATGATGTATGCCATGCCCTAAAAACAAACAACTATCAACCAGGAATACTGTACCCAGCTAAACTCTCCTTCATAACTGAAGGCCAAATAAAAACCTTCCATAGCAAGGAAAAATTGAAACAGTACATCTCCACCAAACCAGCCCTACAAAAGATTTTTAAAGGTGTCCTACACAGAGAAAACCAACAAGACCACAATAAAGGCCAAGAAACTGCACCCAAACTGAGAATCCAAGAACCATAGGAAGAACCCAGTTTTCGCAGCCCCCAAGAAGGTGGATAACATGGCAGAAATTCCCAAATACCTCTCAGTCCTATCTCTTAACATTAACAGACTTAACTCTAGTTGGATTAAAAAACAAGATCCTTCTATCTGCTGCCTTCAGGAGTCACATCTTGCTCCTAAAAACAAACACATTTTCAATGTAAAGGCTGGAACAAAATCTACCAAGCAAATGGCCCCCATAAACAGGCAGGAGTTGCAATCCTAATATCAGATAAAATAGACTTCAAATTAAAATTTGTGAGAAGAGATAAAGAAGGTCGCTACATACTAATTAAGGGATCTCTCCTTTAGGAGGGTATTACAATTCTAAATATCTATTCGCCAAACACCAGAGCACCCAAATTTATCCAAGAAACACTACTTTCCCTCAAATCCCACATAGATCCAAAGACATTAATTGTTGGGGATTTTTAACACACCACTCTCCCCACTAGATAGATCAACTCGGCAAAAACTCAACAGAGAAACCACAGATGTAAACAGCTGCATAGATCAACTAGATTTAACAGACATCTACTGAATATTTCACCCAGCAGCAACAGAATACATGTTTTTCTCAGCAGCACATGGAACATTTTCTAAAATAGACCACATTTTAGGCCACAAAGCAAACTTGTTCAATTCAGCAACATTGAAGTTATACTTTGTATTCTCTCTGACCACAAGGGAATAAAATTAGAACTCAACACCAAAAGCCACCAAAGAAAGTCCGGTAACACGTGGAGGCTGAACAACACACTGCCGAATCACGAGTGGGTCACGGAAGAAATTAGAAAGGAAATTCAAATGTTGATGCAATTCAACAAAATTGAGCACACAAATTACCAGTTCCTCTGGGACACAGCAAAGGCAGTACTCATAGGCAAGTTTATAGCTCTGAGTTCCTCCATCAACATATTGGAGAGATCTGAAACCAACAATTTAATGAGACATCTGAACCTCCTTGAAAAAGAGCAGCAAGATAAACCCCAATCCAGTAGATGGAAAGAAATAATTAAAATTAAATCAGAATTAAATGAATTAGAATCCAAAAAAAAACTGTAGAAAGAATGAACAAAACAAAGAGATGGTTCCTTGAAAAAATTAAAAAAATTGACAGACCCTTAGCAAATCTTATCAGAAAAAGAAGAGAACACACCCAAATAAATAAACTCAGAGATGAGAATGGAAACTTCACTACAGAAACAACCAAGATTCAGAACATTATAAGGGAATACTTCTCAAAACTTTATGCTAATAAGTTTGAGAACTTGATAGAAAGGGACCATTTCCTAGCAAATATTGACATGCCAAAACTAAACCAAGATGAGTTAAACCATCTTAACAGGCCTATACCAAGCATTGAAATAGAAACAGCAATGAGACCTCCCAGCTAAGAAAAGTCCAGGACCAGATGGTTTTACAGCAGAATTCTACAAGGGCTTCAAATCAGAGCTCACACCAATACTCCTCCAACTCTTCAATGAAATTGAAAGAGAAAGTTCACTACCGAACACATTCTATGAAGCCATCATAACCCTCATCCCAAAATCAGGCAGGGACTCATCAAAGAAAGAGAACTATAGACCCATTTCTTTGATGAACTTTGATGCAAAATTTCTCAACAAAATTTTGGCCAATCGATTTCAACAATTCATCCAAAAAATCATACACCATGATCAAACAGGATTCATTTCAGGGATGCAAAGCTGGTTCAATATACGCAAATCAGTTAATATTATTCATCACATCAAGAGGTGCAAGGATAAGAACCACATGGTTATCTCAATAGATGCAGAAAAAGCATTCGACAAGATCCAACACCCCTTTATGATGAAGGTTTTGGAAAAATTACGAATCCAGGGAACATTCCTCAATATATGACAAACCTACAGCCAGCATTATACTTAATGGTGAAAATCCAAAGCCATTTCCTCTTAACTCAGGAACAAGAAAAGGGTGTGCACTCTCTCTACTTCTCTTTAATCTAGTATTAGAATGCCTAGCTACAGCAATAAGACAAGATGCAGACATAAAGGGGATCCAAATAGGGAAAGAAGAAATAAAACTCTCCCTCTTTGCAGATGACATGATCTTGTATTTAAACAGTCCCATAGACTCCATTCCCAAATTACTCAAGCTGATTCAAAACTTTGGCAAAATAGCAGGGTATAAAATTAACCCCCAAAATCAATGGCTTTTCTGTATGCCAACAATGAGAAATGTGGGGCTGAAATTAGGAAAGCAACTCCATTTATAATAGCCCCATAAAAAATAAAATACCTAGGAATTACCTTAACCAAAGAAGTGAAGGACCTCTATGATGAAACTTTAAAAACTTGAAAGAGGAAATCAAAACATAACTTAGAAAATGGCAAAAACTCCCAAGCTTCTGGATTGGAAAGATAGAAGAAAGAGAAGGAAAAATCACACGCATATTTTCCCCAATGCTATTGAAACTTTCTGGTCCTGAAACAAGTCCAAAGTGGCAACAAAGACATTTAAAAAATAAAACTCTGCATTTGGGGATTTAGCTCAGTGGAAGCTCACTTGCTGGCCCTTAGTTTGATCCTCAGCTCTCTGAAAATTAAATTTTAAAAAAGTATATAAATACATATTTGGCGTTTGATTATTACAGTGTACTCACCAATTATAAGAATGAGATTGTTCTCTAAAACTCTAAAGGATCAGAAAGTTGTAGGACTCACCCACAGTGCACAATGAATGATAAGTCAGGAAAGTATAGGTGTGTGGATGCACAGAGTGGACAGGACACAAGAATGCTCCTCTGAAATTTCCCTGACCCAGTCCTATTCATTTACTGAAGGAAGGTGTGGCTTCTCCTCTTTTGAGTCTCAAGCAGGGTATCAGAAAGAGCAGGAGAACCTAAGGCTCAAAGGAGGCAGAGCTCAAGATAAAGGATGGAATTTCTTCCCTTGATTAGTGGGTGCCAGCAAAACACCTGATGCAGATGTAGTCAGCCCTTCAGCTGACAGTGACCAGCATCAGCTCTAGCAGGCCAGTTCTATGGGATCAGCAGAGGCCTCAATTTTTCAGAGAGTACTTTCTGGACTATGGAGCTTTCTCAGAGCTTTCTCTTTAGTTCTTGGCATGATGGAAGATGGGTACTCAGAGAAAAGTAATTAGGGGTCTCAATGAGAAAGTTGACATTAATTTTTCCAGTGATGGATGAGAGATGATTTGAGATGGTAGAAATTAGAAATGTCTTTTAACCAAAATATAGGCATAATAAAAATAGGCTCTTGCTGAGTGCTGGTGGCTCGCACCTGTAAGCTTAGCTACACAGGAGGCTGTCAGTCAGATAGCCAGCCCCAGCAGGAAAGTCCAAAAGACTCTTTCATCAGTCACCAGAAGCCAGAAGTAGAGGCATGATTGGAGCGGTAGAGCACTAGCCTTGAACAAAAAAGCAAACAGATAGCACCCAGGCCTTGAGTTCAAGCGTTAGTACAAAAATACGACCTTTTTTTCCAACCCAAACTCTAGCTCTAGTTTATCAGAGACAAAGGGTATCTCATAATTAAAATAAAGGCACAGAGACTCAAACTGTTTGAAATCTCATAAAGGAAACCAGCATTTTCCCTTAACATGTTGCCTAGAATAAACATTAGTCTTTGCAAAAGAAGAAACAGGAGGAAGCAGAGAATTTGGAGGAAGATAGCATACATGGGCAGAACTCAAAAATGAGGAAATGGGGAATCTATAAGCACAATTTGGTGATTGATTACTTGAGCACCTTTTAGTTTTGAGATTCGAAAATTTAGTCAAATGATTGCAGAATGCTTCCCAGTAGTGATGATATTTCTTTCTTTTCATCTTCCCTTTTTTCTTTTCTTTTTGTATGGACTCATTAATGTGGCTTGACTCAGGGTCAAGTGCTTTTGCTTGACTTTTTTTTACTAAGGCTGGCACTCTACCACTTAAGCTACATCTCAACTTTGTGCATTTTGTTGGTTAATTGAAGATAAGAGTATTATAGGCTTTTCTACTTGGGCTAGACTTGACCTTGATCCTTAGATTTCAGCTTCATGAGTAGCTACTATTATACATGTGAGCCACTAGTGTGTGGCTAGTGATGGTACTTCTAATCCAGACACTTCCATTGCCTGTCTCCCTTTCAAAAGCATGCTGTTATTTTTCTCCAAGGAACTTTCCTTGAGTAACTACATTTTTTCCCCTTTTATCTTTTCAAATGCCTCCGTCAGAAAGAATGGCATCACCCGTTTGTTAGGAAATGGAAAGGCTTGGAAAAAATTATATTAAGTGAAGTAAGCCAGGCCCAAAGAAACATAGGTCCCATATGTGTGAGTCAAGCAGAAAAGGTCAGATAAGTAGATGTTAGGGAAATGAACCCTAAGGTATGTATTCAAATGATGTTTTTTCTTTCATGTGATTGTTCCTAACACATTCATAAGATTATTTTTTTTGCTTTGTATGTCCCTCCCCCACGGTATAACCCCTGCTTTCACTGTATTTGATGTCGGTATAATTTGTGGAGGGGAAGGGAAAAAACAAAGCGTTTAAACAGGGATACAGGTTGGCCCATTGCAACAATGAGACATACAAGACATTATTTTGAAAAACGAACTTTACAATTTAGGCAGAAGGGAATGGGGGATGGGGTTTGGGGGGGGTTGACTGAGAAGGTGGGTGGGAAGGGATGGTAGGGGAAAAACAAAGAAAGAGACAACAATGCCGGATAAGAAATTTACTCATGGGCTGGGATGTAGCTCAGTGGCAAAGCGCTTGCCTAGCAAGTGCAACGTCCTGGGTTCGATCCCCAGTACCAAAAAAGAAAAGACAAAAAAAAAAAAAGAAATTTACTCATTACCTTGCTCATTTAACTGTAACCCCTTTGTACAGTGTTTTCACAATAAAAATTTAATTTAAAAAAGAAGATAACTAATGTTAACATACTAAAAGCTAGTCCTATGAATATGTTTAAATAACCTCAAAGTATCTACAATTTTTTAAGGTTAAAAAGGAATCTCCTCAGAAAGTTAAAAAAGAAAAAGACAGTCCAAGACGTGAAGGTTACCTTGCTATGACATTTGTCCAGTCACTGATGACCCAGGGTTCATTCAATGACTCTGGCTGGCTAAGCAGGTGTCCTTTTCCACAGGTGTGTCCTTCACAGAGCTCCAGCTGGGTGCAAGAGGATGACCTTTCTCAATACAGGAGAGCCCTCCTTTGGCCAGAGCCATTCAAAAATGAACCTTCAAACAAGCTCAAAGAAAGATAGTCAATGCTAGATATTCTACGAGACGTGGCCTTTTCTCCCTTCTTCTTACTTCACTCATTGAGACAGATTTGAATTTTCAAAGACAGACTCAACAATATCCTGTTATATGAATGGAACAGTTGTAGCTCTCTCATTCAGATATTGAATGATGTTCTGCATGTGCCACTGTATTTGGAGTTGGATCCTTTGAGGAAGTAATTAAGACAAAATGAGATCAGAAGTGTAGGCTCTGACCTGATAAAATTTGTGTTCTTATATTTTGTAAAGGAGATCTTTCTTCTTCTCTTCCTCTCTACCCCTTCTCCCTTCATCTTTCTCTTTTACTCTCTCTTCCTCTCACCTTATCCTTTTCTCTGTGTTTCTCTTCTCACCGCTGTCCAGCAGCCATCAGTGAACCATAAAGAAAGAAAGAAAGAAAGCTCTCACCTTACCAAAACATTGACCTTGGGGAAATAATCCATGAGAAATAAATTTCTGGTGTGAACCCATACATCTCTTGTATTTTGTTATGACAACTGTAATAAATGAAAGCATACCTGTCCTCCATATTCTTCTTCAATGTGACCATCCAACTCCCCATTAGAACAGGGGTGAACTTGCCTCCCTTTGAAGTTGGCTGACCTCAGGAAGTTGGGCAGAAAGAGGACACTCCAGTCTGGTTTTCTCCAAGTGCTTGCCCTGCAGACACTTCTCCCAAGGCAGAGAATAGGCTGCACTATGAGAAACCACGTATGGATACAAAGTTCTGTGGAGCCTGCCTTCAAATGGCTTCGTTCTGGGTGGTAGATAAATGAGTTAGAAACCTTCCGGATGATTCTAGCTCACAGCCCCTGAGAGCTACCCAAGATGTATCAGAACTTCCCAGCTGAAATACTGGATGTGAATCCAAAGCCATCTGGGCCCTAAGGGTCTACATTCCTGACTATATCTGTTGAGAGCACACTAAAGTGTTATCAGTGCCATTGAACAGGTGGCATTTCTCATGAGCATCAGGAACAGGTGGAAGGTAACACTTCTCCTGTGGTGGTGTCTGCTGATCCTTCTACCACTTTTGACTCCTGAGATGAAGAGAGAGAGGCAAGATAACCATGAGAAAGCACATTTCCCACAGATGAGCTAATCATCAATTTTGACCCAGAGACTTTTTTCTGTGTTATGTTCCTTTTCCCAGCTTTATTCTTGATGTTGAAACATTCCAAGTTGCTGACTCTAGCCACAAGCATCTCTTGAGCGTCTAACTTTGGTTATATTCAGAGTTTATGTTTAATCGTCATGACCACTTTGAAAGTTGAAACTGTCAAAATGTTCAAAGCCCTCCAGACTGGCTATTTTGTTTTAAGTCAGAACAGCCCGAAATACATGTCTCATTAGACAAGGAGCTGGAGCATTTCTAGGAGCAAAAAGGAACCAAATGGAAGAAGAAAATGCAAGAGCTAGTTTGGTTAGAAAAAAGGCCAGCCAATAGCCCCTCCCCTATTCTTCATGATTTCATTCAAGTTCAATCCCAGTGTCTAAAAGCACGATAGAGTTGACCTGGGTGGGGAGGACAGTTGAAGGAGGGGGAGGCACAAAAGACTGTGAAGAAGCTTGGGGATGATGGACACTTTTTAAAATTTTGATTGTAGAGATGATTTTATAGGTGTTCACATAAATCACAGCTTTTCAATTGTACCCTTGAAGGAAGCAGCATATTCCTGCCTGATATACTTCCAAGAAGCTGTTCAGAAAATCTGAATCACAGCCAGATCTGTGCCACTGGCCATTCTGGCAGACTCTTTATTATAATAGAAATAAAACATTGCAGAAACATCTTTCCTTGCCAAAACCGTTAGGGTTCCTCTGTCCGCTAATATCACTTCCCCAAAGCACCCACACTCCGGTTATAAGCCTCCTGGATGGCCAATCCCGAAGTGCCACGTGGCATGTACCGATAGGGTCGCAAACACGGAAGCAAACTAGGAGCCAAGTCATAGCCATATAAGGAGTTGTTTTTACAGAGAGCATTCGTCACCGGGAAGATGGAAGGCGGGAGCCAGCGCCATCTTTGGTCGCAGCCGCGCCATGCGGCCGCGCCATTTTTGCGGCCGCGCCTTACGGCCGTGTCGTCTTTGGGCGCGGCTCCCACAGCTCTCCACAGCTCTCCCTTTTTTGTTTTATTAAGCAACAGGTAAGAGTAGAGGTTGGGCCGGGCGCTGGTGGCTCACGCCTGTAATCCTAGCTACTCAGGAGGCTGAGATCTGAGGATCATGGTTCAAAGCCAGCCCGGGCAGGAGAGACTGTGAGACTCCTATCTCCAATAAACCACCAGAAAACCGGAAGTGGTGCTGTAGCTCAAGTGGTAGAGTGCTTGCCTTGAGCTGAAGAGCTGAGGGACAGCGCCCAGGCCCAGAGTTCAAGCCCCACGGCCGACAAAAAAAAAAAAAAAAAAAAAAAAAAAGAGTAGAGGTTGGGCCTCTGTCTAAAACATTAATGAGAGGACCTTGCACTGGTCTTCGCCTGAGGGGCGCCTTCCCCAGTGATGACCAGGCCCGTCCGATGCCTTTTTTGCAGAGGTGGGATCTTGGACATCAACCCACTTGCAACCCAACATGCTCTTCTTGGGCTCACGCCAGGGAGTGATTCCCAAATGCAGTGCATTTGCCTCGCACCCTGTGCTATTCCTTTAATGTGGCAAGCCAAGTGTAGGGGGACTGTCCGGCCTCAATGGCAGTGAAGGCCTGGACCACCGTAGCCATACTCCTGCGCTGTGAGCTCCTAATCTGGCATATGCACCACAGGCACAGCAAGATCACCAATGCCAGGATACCAATAAGGGAGCCCATTCCCGCCCACTCCTTCAAATGATCCACAGCTGTCAAAATCCAGGAGGAAACATCTTGTAACAGGGCATCATCCATCCGGGTAGAGTTTATCGGGACAATGGCCGATCGTAGCTGCAACATCAATTGGTCGAATTCCCCCGTCCAGTTGCCTAAAAGATAACTTGACAGTTGTTTAGACAAATTTGCTGCTTGGGTATAGTTATAATACTGAATAGCAGTAATACAAAGCCCTTCATATTTTTGAACACATCCCAGCTGAGCCAACTGCCACAGGATATCAACCTGTTCCTGCACAAGATCAACCCTTTGATTTAACAGCATCAGTCCTCCTTTTAATTGTGCATTGGCCACTTGTTGTAAATCCAGAGCTCTGGCTGTAGTAGCCGACAAGTTATTTAAAGTCTGAGCCGTCTGCACAGTATGTGACATGGTGACAGCGGCAGCCGTCACACCCACAGCAGCCACAGATATAGCAGTTACAATGGCCGCAGTGATGCCAAAATCTCTCTTATGCCTAAACAAGGTTACAGCTTGAGAAGCATCTACTGGCACAGGCACCCAACGTGGGATCGGTGCAACTATAGCTAACGGATACTGAGAACTCCAGCACGTAGCATAATAGCAGGTTTTATTAGTACAAGCACATACATCATCTGAGCATACAGAGGTGTTGTTAATTACCAAAAACACAAAAGGGGAAACCACACACACACATACGGTATATAGCTGATAGCTATATACCGTATAATTCTTACTAAAATGACAATTGGCACCCACAGTACGGGCAGTACTAGTCAAATTGCAAGTCACGTTTGCTATAAAAAAGTGACCTCCTTGTAGCATAACTATAGGTTCGGCCTGCAAGCAACTTCCATTAAGACCACATAACAGCCAATTATCAAAGGGATTAATTCCAGCCCAGAATTGTACACTAGCATTGGACAAAACACTAGGGGAGAATGAAAAACGCTCAGACTCATCAGCCCAAACAGCGCGTCATGATTGGCAACCTGTCCAAGGCCAAGCCTCCCCCATACGGTCAGGCAAGCAAAAAGGGGCCCATTTAGGTTGCTTTACAATCCATGGGTCAGTACTTAACTTTAAGCTTTCATAATATCTGCCTAAGAGAGTACCAACAAATCCAGTAGCATTTGCCCAAACCTCAGTTGATCCCAGATTCCCATACCAATATCTAAAATAAGCGGCTGGGGAACGAGTCAAGGCTATGCAACTACCATTAAGGGTCACATCACGTAAGCAAAAGCATAGCGTGCCCATCAAGCTAATATTTCTAGCTTCACCTATCCCTGCTATTTGTTTATCCTCTGGGTAAAAGGGAAGGTTAAGAGTCTTATTTGTAGTGAAAAGTCTAGGGAAAAGAGAGGCATCATGTCTCACGGGCATGGGCCTTGGGAATGCAGACAGTATCCCCCATCTCGCTACCGTCTGCCCCTGTTGGATCATCAGGAGCTGTATGATCAGCAATGCAATCTTTTGTTTCTTCCGTGTTCCGTTCATCTTGGACTTGCCACACAAGTCGTTTGGGCACCCATACTGGATCCGAACGATTCTGAGGAAAACCACAAACAGATCCTCGTGCCCATACCAGCACAGGGTCAGGCCCGTTCCAGAGGCCCGTGAGCACATCCTTCCACAAAGCCGATCCTAAGGCCGAAGGAGTGGAACAGTTATGCCTATCTGCCGCTGAGCGACCAGCGTTATCCAAATTCAAAAAATTTAGAGTGAAAAGTGTCATGGCTATTCTTTGTCTTGCTGTAGCCATCAGGGGTCCAGCTCCCCCTTTTTGTTTTATTAACATTTCCTTGATAGTACGATGAGCTCTTTCCACAATTTCTTGTCCTTGAGGGTTATAGGGCAGTCCATGCACCAGGGTAACACCCATTTGAGTGCAAAAGGAAACAAAGCACTGCCCAGTATAGGCCGGACCATTATCAGTTTTTAGCTGTTTTGGCATTCCGCAGGCCGCCCACGCTTCCAGGCAGTGAGATATTACATCAGTAGCTGTAGTGACCGTCTACTCGACCAGCGAGGAAAAACGACCACCACACCAGGAGTCTTCTCAGATCACGCTTTATTGGAGAGCCTTTTAGTTGTAGGAGAGCTTGGGCGCGAGAGAGCGTGCACCCGAAACACAGCCGCTTATATAGGGAATTGGAACACGGGTCTTTCTATTGTTGGTCGCCTGCCTTTCACCGTCACCAGGTGTCATGGGATTGGCTGGGAACTCTACCTGGCTCGTGCATGCGCACAGCCCAGGCCTCCCACCAAGCACCGTCTGGGGTGGAAACCTCAAAGCTGCAAGGGAGTGGGCGGAGTCTCGCCTCGGCTCCCTGCAAGTAGCCTTTTCCCCTGACAGGGGGGTGGCAAGTATAACACCCCAAAAGGTGTCAACAGAAACATGTAGATATTTTAAGCGGCCAAATTCTGGTACATGAGTTACATCCATTTGCCATACTTGTAAGGGTCTTAAACCACGTGGATTAACTCCAAACGTAGGGGGCTTATGGTAAATAATACATCAGGGACACTCCTTTACCACTTGACGTGCATCCACTCTAGAAAGGGAAAAGCGGCTTTGAAAAGTCCTGGCGTTTACATGAAATTTAGCATGAAAATCTTTTGTCAGGGGGGACCAAGATGGCGACGGGGCAGTAGGGAAACGCCACAGCTCTCTCCAACCAAAAAGAGAGTTCGAGTTCCACCGCATAATCTCCCCAAGAGACCGACAACAACAAAAAGACGAACACTCAGAGAAAAACCAGAGGCGGAGAATAACAAAAAAAGAAAGAGAGGAAAAGAAGAATTTCAGAACAGAGAAAAGCGAAGACCTCTCCCCCAACCTTTACTGGCCGCACGGCAGTGCACCAAGCCGCCGGCCAGCCGGCCCGGCGGGGGCTGTGGGAGCCCCAGAGACACAGGGGGGCGCTTTCAGATCACCAGGTACCGGTTAGCAGAACAGCGGATCGCCAGGAACAGAGAAACCTACCAGCTGGGAGTCTGCACAAGGATCCAACCCCACCCCTCACTCTCCACCTGAGCAGAGAGGCTCCATCCCGCCAAAGCCGCTTGGCACCAGCAGCGCAACGAAGGGACCTGTCACCAGACCACCCGCCCGATCGCGATCACAACGACCCGGCGGGGCCGCTGGGGCCCCAGAGGCACCGCGAAGAAGCTGCCTGAGCGTGGACACTTTTGACCCGACAGCTTCGACAGAGGCGGAGACAGAAAAGAATCACACAGAGCCACAACCGCCCAACCCAGCCCGCAACCACCCCAACTGAACTCGGATTGCAACAACTGACGACCTACACCACACAGAAACAACCAGCTCCAGGGTGAGTACCCCACAGGGGAAGTGTATCCCTCAAGGGAGACCAGAGCTGGAGGGAATCCCCAGACCCTGACCTAGACTCCCTACCCCAACACCAGGACCACAGGACCCACTAAAACTGGGAACTGTTTGAGAGCTCCACCAGCCCGTGGAACACACTCAGCTGGCCAGGCTAGAGCAAGAGCGCCCTTGGAAGGGAGCTTAAATGCCCAAGCCAGGAACAGCACCCCTGGGTCAAGACTACCAACAGTAGAAGAAATTTGAACTGTGTCCCCCAGGCTGTATAACCTAGGTGGTATACACATCAGCACAAGCCTAACGAGTGCGCTCCACGCTGCATAACCTAGGTGGTATACACATCAGCACAGGCCTAACGAGTGCACTCCAGGCTGGGGCCGGAACCAGGCACAGGGATCCGGTGCCTGAACAACACAACCAACTCCTCCCAACTGAAGTAAAAAGCTGAGCATACGCCTCAACAGAGGGGAGAAAACCAGGAAACAACACTCCCCGGGAAGCACGCCTGTGACAACAAAAGACCTGGAGGCCCAGGACAAGAGAAGCCCAAACCCCACCAAAACTCCACCCATATACCCTAGACTGGGAATTGGGCAACACAGGCTGCCAGCACATGATAGGAAGCAGGAGCTCAGACTGTTAAGGCGGCTCAGCAATAGAGTGATAGTCTTGGATGTATGAGGCCCTGGATCTGATTCCTCAGCATCACAAAAGCAAAAAGGGTCAGAAGTGGTGCTGTGGCTCAAATGGTAGGGTGCCAGCCTTGAGCTGAAAAGCTGAGGGACAGCACCCAAACCTAGAGTTCAAGCCCACAACCAGCCCAAAACAAACAAACAAAAACACATCAGGAGCCCATAGCAGACTCCAGTATTTGGGAGAGTGCATCCAGAGCATCTGTTCTTCACAAGAGCACCCGTAGGAGCAAACACAAGCAGTCTAGGCTGCTGAACCCTTCCAAAGGCGGGAACTGCCAGCAATCTACAGCAGAGAGCCGAGAATCCTAAGTAAGTCAGAATAGCAGCTGGAAATAGGCTCCCAACAGAACCCAGATCAGGCACAGACTCTCTCTACCAATACAGAATCAGCAACCAAGCAAAGACAGACACACCAAAACAAAATTGAAGAGCAGTCTCCTGAACCTCCATGCGAAAATCACAGAGAAAAATCACAAGGTTTACCACCACCTAGGACAGCAAGCTCACCTCAAAAGCCAGCAGCCACGCAGGGGAGAGCCCCAGTGGGAGCAAAGCAGGAATGGAAGACAAAAGCTACATCCAAGGGTTGCTGGAGGCAATGACTCAAGAAATAAAGTGAGAAATTGATCAGAAATTGAAAGAGCACAAAGATGAACTATCCAAAGAGATACAGGGTATCAAACAAGAGATGCATGCAAAAATAGAAGCTGCACAAACCTCAGTAAGAAGTGAGATAAACGCCAAATTAGAGGTAATGCATACCTTATTGAGAGGTGAGATCAGTACTCTGAGAACCAACATTGAATCCATAAAGGGATCCATTTCCTCCATGCAAACCACAATAGAAGCCACTGTCAACAGAGTGAATGAAATGGAAGGTCGAGTGTCAGATACAGAAGACAGAATACACCAACTGGACCAAAAAGTGACAGATATGGAAAAATCACTCAAATTAAACCAAAGGGATATTCAAGAGCAAGCAGATAATGCTAAAAAATTTAACCTTCGCATAATTGGAGTGGACGAAGGTGAGGAATTCCACAGCAAGGGAATGCAACACCTATTTAACAATATAACCAATGAAAATTTTCCCCACCTCAAAAACGACCATCTTAACTACATCACAAAAGCTTATCGAACACCCAACAAGCAAGACCCCAGGAGAAACACTTCTAGACACATTATAGTAAAAATGATAGATCTGAATAATAAGGAAACAATCCTGCATGCAGCAAAAATGAAGAAAGAGCTATACTACAACGGGAAAAAAATTAGAATCACTGCAGATCTCTCCACACAAACAATGAATGCAAGAAAAGCCTGGGAAAGCACCATACGAGCCCTGAGAGCCAATAACTGCCAACCCAGACTGATCTACCAGGCAAAGCTAGCATTCACATTTGATGGAGAACTGAAAACTTTTAATAGCAAAGAAAAACTAAATGAATACATAAACATTAAGCCAGCATTACAAAGAATTCTAAGAGGGGGGGACACAACCTGAAGAAAGCAACCAGGAACTGGGGCCTGCCCCAAACAGGCGTTACTCAAAGTCTAACTGAGCAAGCACAGGAGGAAAGGAAAGAAGAAAAACTTAGGAAAACGGAATGGCAGGGACAACAATGCATCTCTCTATACTTTCTCTTAATATAAATGGGGTGAATTCGCCAACTAAAAGAAAACGAACTGAGGACTGGATCAGAAAACAAGACCCATCCATCTGTTGCCTTCAGGAGACCCACCTCTCAGCCAAACATACAAACAAACTCAGAGTGAAGGGGTGGAAAAGGATCTACCAATCAAACGCCCCCAGTAAGAAAGCAGGTGTAGCTATCCTGATATCTGACAAAATAAACTTTTCATTAAAATCAGTACAGAAAGACAAGGACGGACACTACATATTAATAAAGGGAACAATCCAAGAGGAGGATATAACCATCATCAACTTATATGCCCCAAATATTGGCGCACCCAGATATGTCAAACAAATACTCTCAAACTTACAGAATAAAATAGATCCCAATACGATAATACTAGGAGACTTTAACACACCACTCTCACCAAAGGACAGGTCTACCAACCAGAGGATTGGCAAAGAAGCTACCGAATTAAGAGAGGCCATACTGCAAGCGGAATTAACTGACATCTACCGAGTATTTCACCCTAAAACAACACAGTACACATTTTTCTCAGCAACTCACGGAACTTTCTCCAAAATAGACCATATCATAGTTCATGCAAGGAACTTAAGCAAATACAAAGGGATCGACATAATCCCCTGTATCCTATCTGACCACAGTGGAATCCAGCTAGCTCCGAATAACAAAGCATACCACAGAAATTTCTCTAATACATGGAAATTGAACAGCACACTCCTTTACAATGCCTGGATAACAGAAGAGATCAGAGAAGCAATAAAGCATTTCCTACAACTCAATGAAAATGAAAACACCTGACAAAGAAACTTGTGGGACACAGCAAAAGCAGTCCTGAGGGGCAAATTTATTGCCCTCAGTGCCCACATCAAGAGAATGGTGACAGACCAAGTAAATAATCTCATGTTGCAATTAAAACAGCTAGAAAATCAAGAAAAAATGGGACCTAAAGCTACTAGATGAAGCCAGATAACCAAATTAAAAGCAGAGATTAACCAATTAGAAAATCAGAAAACCATAACCAAAATAAACCAAACAAAAAGCTGGTTCTTTGAAAAAATAAACAAAATTGATGGCCCATTGGCTAGATTAATTTAAAAAAGAAGAGAGGAAACCCATATTAATAGGATTAGGGATACCACGGGAAACATCACAACACGTACCCAAGATATCCAAACAATTCTAACAGACTACTTTCAAAAGCTATACTCTCTAAAGGAAGAAAATTGGGCAGAAATGGATGCATTTTTAGAGAAATACAAGTTGCCCAAACTGAGCAAAAAAGAAGTAAACCAATTAAATAAGCCAATATCCTACAACAAGATACAGGAAGCTATCAAAAGTCTTCCAACAAAAAAAAGCCCAGGACCAGATGGATTCACAGCAGAATTCTATAAGACCTTTAAACAAGAACTAATACCCATACTCCTCAAGCTCTTCAGAGAAAGAGAAAGAGGGAGCTATCCCAAACTCATTCTACGAAGCCAATATCACACTCATCCCCAAACCAGGCAAAGACCCAACCAAAAAGGAGAATTACAGGCCAATCTCCTTGATGAACACAGATGCAAAGATCCTTAACAAGATTCTAGCTAACAGAATCCAGAAACACATAAAAAAATAATTCACTATGACCAGGTAGGCTTCATCCCAGAGACACAGGGATGGTTTAACATACGTAAGTCAATAAATGTAATCCAACATATCAACAGAGCCAAGGTCAAGAATCACATGATTATCGCCACAGATGCAGAAAAGGCCTTTGACAAAAGTCAACATTCATTCATGCTAAAAGCTCTGGAGAAAATAGGAATAGAAGGAACATTTCTAAAAACAATACAAGCCATTTATGACAGACCAATAGCCAATATTATACTTAATGGGGAAAAGCTACAACCAATTCTCCTAAAATCAGGAAAAAGGCAAGGATGCCCACTGTCTCCACTCCTCTTCAGTATAGTCCTAGAACTCTTAACCAGGGCAATAAGGCAAGAAAAAGACATTAAAGGGATCCGCATAGGGAAAGAAGAAGTTAAACTATCCCTTTTTGCAGACGACATGATATTATACCTCCACGATCCCAAAAATTCCATCCCCAAATTCTTAGAAATCATAAACCACTTCAGCAAAATAGCAGGATACAAAATAAACCCACAAAAATCAGTTGCCTTCCTATACACTGATAATGTACAGGAAGAGAGGGAAATAAAGGGAGCAACCCCATTCACAATAACCTCCCCAAAAATAAAATATTTAGGAATTAACCTAACCAAAGATGTAAAAGAACTATTTAATGAGAACTATAAAAAGTTAAAGAAAGAAATTGCAGAAGACACTAGGAAATGGAAAGACCTCCCATGCTCTTGGATAGGCCGACTCAATATAGTAAAGATGGTAATACTTCCAAAACTAATATACAAATTCAGTGCAATTCCTATTAAAATCCCAATGACGTACATCACTGAAATACAGAAAACAGTCCAAAAATTCATATGGAACAACAGAAGACCTAGAATAGCCAAAACAATTCTAGGGGATAAAGACAATATGGGAGGGCTATCCATGCCGAACTTCAAACTCTACTACAGAGCTATAATAACAAAGACAGCATGGTACTGGCACAAAAACAGACCCGAAGACCAATGGAACAGAAAAGAAGATCCAGAAATAAATCCACAGGCCTACAGCCAGATGATCGTCGACAAAGGAGCCAAAGACATACAATGGAAGAAACACAGCCTCTTCAACTGCTGGTGCTGGGAAAACTGGGCAGCCACATGCAGAAAACTAAAAGTGGACCCCAGCCTATCACCATGCACCAACATCAACTCAAAATGGATTAAAGACCTTAACATTAAACCTGAATCTCTGAAACTACTGCAGGACAGAGTAGGAGAGACACTTGAACTAATAGGCACAGGAAGGAACTTCCTGAACAGAGTCCCAGGGTCACAACAAGTTGGAGAGAGACTCGACAAATGGGACTACCTTAAAATAAAAAGCTTCTGCACAGATAAAGCTATCGCAACCAAGCTAGAAAGACAACCAACTAATTGGGAAAAAATATTTACCAGCAATATATCAGCCAAGGGGTTAACATCCTGTATATACAGGGAACTCAAGAAACTAATCCCTCCCAAACCTAACAAACCAATTACTAAATGGGCAAGGGAACTAAAGAGGGACTTCTCAAATGAAGAAATAGAAATGGCAAAGAAACACATGAGGAAATGTTCATCATCCCAGGTGGTGAAGGAAATGCAAATAAAGACAACCCTGAGATACCACCTTACCCCAGTCAGAATGTCCCACATCCACAAATCAGCCAACAACAAATGCTGGAGGGGATGTGGAGAACGAGGAACGCTATTACACTGCTGGTGGGAATGTACACTTATACAACCACTTTGGAAAGCAGTCTGGATGGTCCTTTGAAAACTAAAGATTGACCTCCCTTACGACCCACTCATACCACTTCTAGGCATCTACCCTGAACAACAGGAACCAATATACAAGGACACGTGCACCTCCATGTTTATTGCAGCACTGTTCACAATAGCTAGGATATGGAAACAACCTAGATGCCCCACCACAGATGAATGGATCCAAAAATTGTGGTATCTATACACAATGGAATATTATGCAGCCATTAGAAATGACAAAATAATGGTATTTGCAGGGAAATGGATGGAGCTAGAAGGAATCATGTTGAGCGAGGTAAGCCAAGAATGAAGAGACAAACAGTACATGGTCTCCCTGATAAGTGGATGATAAATCCAAAATGTTAGGTGATATAACAAAACTAACAGGACTTAAGAAACAAAGAACTCCCACTCATCTGGTTGAACCACTACTAAATATCCCCATGCTGCTGATCACATATATGGTATATAACATGTGAGCACGGTTAGATATTACAGACTGTGATAGACAATTTGCTCCAGGAAAGTTAGAATGAACTTGTGACTTTAAATTAGCATCATTATTCCACAATACTGTGAATTTCCGGAAATTAAGTAATCAATTACAATAAAAAAAAAAAAGAAGAACCTCGTGGAAGGGAGGGAGGGAGGGGATGGTAGGGGGAAAACAATGGAGGGGGTAACAATGTTCAAGAGGAAGTGTACTCATTACCTCACTCATGTAACTGTAACCCTCTGTATAGTATCTTTACAATAAAAAAGTTTAAAAAAAAAAAAAAGAAAATCTTTTGCTAAGTCAACAGAAGAAGCATGGAGCGCCCACTCAGCACGAGTGTGTGCATCAGACAGGACATTACCCTTTGTCAGTGGTCCTGGGAGGCCCGTATGCGCTCGAATATGCATTGGGAAAAAAAAGGTTCCTTGCGTTGCCATATAAGGGATTGTAGCAAGGTAAAGGGAGCTAGAACAGAACTGGTAGCCTTTATTGTACCAACCGCTTCCAATATCTTTAAAGCATTTATTACATAGGCTGAATCTGATATTAAATTAAAGGCACAGGGGAAAGCTTTAAATACTTCAATTACAATCATCAACTCAACAATCTGTGGGTTACCAGGGACAAATTGATGCTGCACGGGGTCTTGGTTACCTGCGACGTATACCCCGCATCCCATTTTGGAACCATCCGTAAAAATATTTATAGCCCCTCCAATAGGCTTTTGGGCAGTTACCTTTGGAAAAATCACTGGATGTTCCTTTACAAATCTCAACAGGGGGTCTTTGGGCAAATGATTATCAATATCTCCTGGAAACATGCATCTCAAAATGGACCAATTATCAATAGTGGCACATAAAGTCTGAACTTGGTAGGCATTGTAGGGAACAATGATGGAGTGCGGATAAATTCCAAAAAATTGTAAACTCTGTTGAACTCCTTGCAGAGCTAAGCCCGCTACTGCCTCAGGGTAATACTCCAGCGCCTTTCCGGGGGAAACATAAGAGTGTAACCACATCAATGGCCCCTCTTGCCAAAGTACCCCAGTTGGTTGGGTCTCAGTGGGAAGAATGCATAAATCAAAGGGTTGGCCATCTTGTAGTCTGTTTAAACAGGTGGCACTTAAAGCCTCCTCCACCCTTTTGAGAGCAAATCGGGTGCTCTCAGTCAGGTCTCGTGGGGAGTTTAAATCTATATCTCCTTTTAACATATCAAATAAGGGTTTTAATTCATAATTTGGCAATTTTAAATACCCCCTTATCCAATTAATATCCCCGAACAATTTTTGAAAATCATTTAAAGTCTTTAAGTTATCTTTTCTCAGGGTCAATTTTTGGGGCATGATCGACCTGGGATGTATCTTAGCTCCACCACTCTGCCTGTTTGTATTTTTTCTGGTGCTGGATAAAGACCCTGTTCCCTTAAGGCAAAAACCAATTCTGCATAGGCCTTTTGTAACCCAGCTTCTTCCTTATGAGCTATCAAAATGTCATCCATATAATGGAC
This sequence comes from Dipodomys merriami, assembly GCF_024711535.1. Lineage (NCBI taxonomy): Eukaryota > Metazoa > Chordata > Mammalia > Rodentia > Heteromyidae > Dipodomys > Dipodomys merriami. Next base: position 3,827,872 of record NW_027204048.1, read on the forward strand.
CACCCTGAGTTTAGGATGCCGTTCTTTAACAGGAGCTATAGCCCTGCCGACAAACAGCTGACACATAGTGGGGCTGTTGGCCATACCCTGAGGCAGCACGACCCACTCATATCTTTGGTCAGGTTCTTCATGGTTACAAGAGGGCACAGTAAAGGCAAAGCGCTCACAATCAGCGGAATGCAAGGGGATAGAAAAGAAACAATCTTTTATGTCTATTACCATAATAGGCCAATGGGCAGGGAGTGTGGAAAGCAAAGGTAACCCTCTTTGTACAGGGCCCATAATTTGCATTTGTGCGTTTATGGCACGCAAATCATGAAGTAATCGCCATTTACCAGACTTCTTTTTTATCACAAATATTGGAGTATTCCATGGTGAAACTGAGGGTCTTACATGACCCAGGGCTACTTGTTCTTCTACCAGTTTATGGGCAGCTAAAAGCTTTTCGGAGGCTAGAGGCCACTGAGCTACCCATACCGGTTCCTCTGTCTTCCAGGTAATGGGAACTTGATTCTCAGCGGCCCCTATGAAAAACCCAGCCCATGTCTATCAAGGTTTTGGTGGATATCAATAGGCTCTTTACAGCCTTGCAAGTTTTTTCCCAGTCCTTGCCCTGGGCAGTAGCCCATTTGTAACATCATTTCCTTTGAGGTAGGAGAATATTCATTACTAAGGCAAAACCCCATCTCTTTTAGTAAATCCTGACCCCACAAGGAGACAGGCAATTCTAAAACATAAGGCTGGATGTTTCCAGAGTGTCCCTCTCCATCCTTCCAGTTGAGGGGTCTTGCACTTATGTCAGGGGCTTTGGCATAGCCCAACCCTCTCAGGGTTTGTTCTGAGGCCTGTAATGGCCACCCTCTCGGCCAATGCTTTTTGGCAATAATGCTACGATCGGCCCCTGTATCTAACAGTCCTATAATCCTTTTTCCTTTAATCTCCAGCTCAAGCGTGGGTCTCTGGTCTAAATCCAGGGCTAGGTACACTGACTCAATTCCGGAGGAGCCAAAACCCTTTTTACCTCTCTCACACTGTATGGCAGGAAATTTTTCAAGTAGGCTAGGCAGAAGTAACAATTGGGCAATTCTGTCTCCCGGGGAAATTGCTACAATACCTTTTGGAGCTTCTACCATGATTTTTAACTATACCTGTATAATCTGGGTCAATAACTCCTGGGTGAATTTTAAGCCCTCTAAGAGTAACGGAAGACCGGCCAAGTAGTAACCCCACTGTGCCCCGTTCTAGAGGACCTTGAAAATCTGACTCTACTAACTGAACACCCATTTGCGGGGTTAGTACGAGTCTGGTGGTGGCGCGGAGGTCCAGTCCCACCGAGCCTGTAGTGGCTCTCCGCGGTTCTTGGGATGCCTCAGGGTAGGCCATCCTTCTTGGGAAATTTCCTCGTTTGGGCTCTCCATTGCCCCATACATTTGCGGGCCCTGGGGACGGGGGCCCCTCTGCCCGTTTTTTGGCTGCATGATGGGGCCCAAGGGCTGGCCATTAACATCTTTGACTGATCTACATTCATTGGCCCAATGCTTTCCTTTCTTACATCTGGGGCACAGCCCTGGCTGTTTACCCGTTGTAACTCCTCCAGCCCTTCCGGTTCCTTTTCTCTCTGGGCAATCTCTCTTAAAATGACCAGCCTTACCACACTTAAAAAAATGCTCCAGATGTCACTCCATAGAGCCTCCCCCCCACCTATTTGAATACTGGAGTACTGCGGCAGCAAGGCCTGCATTAGTTAGAGGTCCTCCCAGCTCCCTGCATACTTTCATCCATGCCTCCAACCCTCTATGTTTATACGGGGTAATGGCGGCTTTACATTCTTTGGTGCATTGCTCATAGACTAATTGTTTTATAAGAGGCATAGCCATGTCAGGATCCCCAAAAATTCTGCCTGCTGCTTCCACCATTCTGGCCACAAAATCTGAAAAAGGCTCGGTAGCCCCCTGCAGGATCTTGGTGAGATTGCCGCCAACTTCCCCCTTATTTGGTAGTGATTTCCACACCTTAATGCAAATATCATTTATCTGTTGATACACTTCAGGGGGATATCCTATCTGAGCATTAGCAAAGCGGCCTTGTCCTAAGAGCATGTCTCTGTCCCAAGCCTGACGTCCGTTCGCTTGATTGATGGCTGCCTGTTCATTACAAAATTCCAGTATAAATGCCCTCTAATCCAAGTATTGGCCTGGACTCAAACATGCCCGTGCTAGGCTTGCCCAATCAGAGGGGGTCATGCAGTATCTCTTTATAGCTTCCACTTGAGCTACGGTAAAAGAGGCTGTAAGCCCATATGTCCGAACAGACTCAGACAGGGACTTAATTACTTTAAATTCTAGAGGCTCATGGAATCTCTGTTGATTATTGTCTTGAAAAACTGGGAAGGTGAGTTCTGCTCGAGCAGTTCGCCAAGTGTCCGGGCAAAACGTGTGCCCATTGTCTCCATGTTGATATGGAGGAGGAGCTAAAGGGGTCTGACCGGAAGTTCTTTCTACGTCCTCATTAAGCACAGGTTGGCTTAGCTTACGTTCCCCTTGTTTTATATGGCTCCTCTTCATCTGTTGAATAAGTGCTCTCACTTCCTCCTCCTCTAACTCGCTGGAACTCCCTCTTTCCGATTTTAGCTCGGACAGATCTGGGTATAGTCGCCCCCTTTTGCCCTGTTCACTGTCTCCCTTTTCACTGATCGCCTCCTCTGACCGCTCCTCCTGTAACTGCTCCAGTGCTGACTGTCCATTTTCTATAATCTCACAGCAGCTCTAATCCTCCAGGCAGCCACTAATCAATCTCCAAATGGGGCAGACTCCTGCCTTTAATGTGCCCTGTTCATAGGCAAAGTCCAAATCCCTCCCTAATTTATCCCATGAGGCTATTGTAAGGCTCCCAGGCACTATGAACCAAGGAGCTACAATGTTGCATTCTTCAAGGAACCTCTGTAAAGTACCCTTCTTCAACTTTAGTCCTTTTGAGCTTAGTAGCTCTTCCAGGGCCAGAAAAATTGGATGTGATGTCGCGGCGCCCATCTTAGTTATTAAAAATTTTATTTTTTGTTACTTTCATTTTAGGCCTGTATTTTATTTCTTCACGGGTTTCCGCTCTCTCTTTTATCTACAGAGGAGAGCCCCGTATTATGCACGCTTTAATCGCGGATTCTCACTTCACCTGGGAACTTACCCCCGCTCTTGTCACGGATTCCCCCTTTTCCTGGGAATATACCTGTGCACCACCCTGACTGCAGAGAGTTCTGAAGTCCCCATATGGGCCACCAGCTGTCGCGGCCACCTTGACCAGCAAGGAAGACGCGACCCAGGATTCTTCTCAATGCAGTTTATTCAGGACCTTGCTAAAAGCTTCTCTCCCACTTCTCTTCTGCCCGCTTCTTCCCACTTCTCTCCGCTTCTCCCCTCCCCCACACTCGCGCTCCGGTTATAAGCCTCCTGGATGGCCAATCCCAAAGCGCCACGTGGCATATACCGATAGGGTCGCAAACACGGAAGCAAACTAGGAGCCAAGTCATAGCCATATAAGGAGTTGTTTTTACAGAGAGCACTCGTCACCGGGAAAACAGAAGGCGGGAGCCAGCGCCATCTTTGGTTGCAGCCGCGCCATGTGGCTGCGCCATTTTTTGCGGCCGCGCCTTACGGCCGCGCCGTCTTTGGGCGAGGCACCCACAGCTCTCCACACTATATGTGTGTTCTTTATGTTTTTCTTTTGTGAGTTTCAAATATTTATGCAAGCATTATCATATTAGATAAATCACCTAAATTATAATTATAGGAAAATATACATTTTCTTCTCATAGGCCTCGTATGCCAGCTGCTGGTACTGATTTGCTTGGGCTATGACTCCTCTGTCTTCCTCACCCCCTCCTCTCTCTCTCTTTCATTGGTCATGGGGCTTGAACTCAGGGCTAGGCACAGTCCCTGGATTTTTTCACTTAAGGCTAGCACTCTACCGCTTTAAGCCATAGCATTATTTCCAGTTTTCTGGTAGTTAATTGGAGATAAGTTTCACAGATTTTCCTGGGCTGGCTTCGCACCACAATCCACAAATCTTCGCCTCCTGAGTAGGGAGGATTACAGCTGTGAGCCACCAGCACCCAGCTCTGACTTCTTTCTGTTTCTCTGCTATTTTTCTTTCTCTTTCTTTCCCTCCCTCCTTCCTTTCTTTCTTTCCTTCCCTTTCTTTTTCTTCTATTCTTTTTCTTGCTTTTCTCCCTCCTTTCTCCCATCCCTCCTTCCCTTTTCTTCCTTTCTTTCTTCTTTTTTCCTTCTTTCCTCCTTCCTTCCCTTCATCTCTTCCTTCCTTCTTTTCTTCCTTCCTTCCTTCCCTCCATCTTTCCTTTCTGTCTCTTTCTTTCTTTCTCCCTTCTCCTTCCTACCCTTCTATTTTCTTTTCCCTTTAATTTTTTCTTTAGGATATGTGATTATAAATAAAGCATCTGAATGATTGGTTTCTTCTGCCGCTAATCTCACTTTGGGACTCTTCCAGGATTTGAGTATTTATTGCTATCTCTACTGTGAGATCTCTTCTACCTGCAGGTTTCTTTCTTTAAAACAATGTTATTATTCTTAAGTAGTTGTACAAAGCAGTTGTCATTTTACAGAGCAACACATGAATATATATGCAATGCATATTGATGAATGTCACCCCTTTCAACATTCTCACCCATCACCCCAACCTTCCCCTTCCTCACTTCTCTTAATTTTGTAAGATATACATTGAAGTCTTCATTGCATTCTCTCCTCCCCCTCCCACTTCTCTTTCTTAATTTGTCTGCCTCTTTCCTCATGACTCCATCTCCTCTCTTACAAGTGCCTGTTTGCTGGTGTTCATTTTGTTGAACTTTGAGTTTGCCTTTCTAGGGAATTACACTATTTGTGATCTCCCTTGAATCTACCATATTTCAGTAATACATTTGTGTACATTTACATACTACCTAATGTATTTACTTATTAGTTTGTAAGCTAATTCTAGGTTCCACATGTGAGGGAAAACATGCAGCCTTTGTTTCTCTGGGCCTGACTTACTTAACATAATTTTTTCTGTTTTTCCATTTCTTTACAAATGATGCAAACTAGTTTGACCACTCTGGAAAGCAATCTGGAAGTTCCTCAAAAAATTAAACAGAAAATTAAACATGTGATCCATCAAATCCAATCCTGGGCATTTATCCAAAACCAGGTTTAGGATAAATTTATCACAAACCAGGTTCCAATTAAGCCACCAGTATAAACATGTTCATTGCAGCACTATTCACTGTAGCCAAGGTATAGAATCAGCTCAGATGCCTCTCAATGAACTAATGGATCAAGTAAATGTGGTGTAGAGTCACAACGGAATTTTACTCATCCATTAGAAAGAATGTTATTGTAACATTGGCAGGTTTTTTAAGAATACAAATAATCATGAAAGAACTTGGCAAGTTCAGATGCCCCCAAAGTGGTTCTATCCTTCCTAAGCAGGTATTTTCACCTTTGGGAGTCACATTAAGTCCTAGTATAGAGAGGAGGCAAGGTCAACCATGACCCCAGCTCTGTTCTCAGAACTGCTGCAGACAGATTCTATTTTATACATGTTCATCCCAGGATCATGAGTGCTATAACTTTGTGCATTGATGTTTGTCCTGTCAGCTTGAAGGAAGGCCAAGTCCCAGTCAGCTGAAAAAGGCCAAGCTCAGCCTCTGTAAGGAGCACAGTGGTGAACAGCTTTAAGTTATTTGTGTGGTGGTGGCTGGGGCCTGCAGGTGGGAGTCAGCTTGGACTAGGTCATAAGAGCCAGTTATTAAGTTGCCAGGGATTTTACAAGCTGGTTGTTAAACATGGCAATTGTTCAAGATTAAATGTAGGAAACTTACAATTAAATAAGCCACGTTAAAGCAAAATCATAAAATACTCAAAAAACTTAGCAGGGGGGCTGGGAAGGTTGCTCAGTGGTAGAATGCTTGCCTTGCATGCATGAGGCCTTGGGTTCGATTCCTCAGCATCACATAAGCAGAATAAGCAGGAAGTGGGGCTGAGGCTCAAGTGGTAGAGTGCTAGCCTGGAGTTGAAGAGCTGAGGGACAGCGCCCAGGCCCAGAGTTCAAGCCCTATAACAACAACAAAAAAAAACTTAGCAGGCTCACTGGGTGCTGGTGGCTCACGCCTGTAATCCTAGCTACTCAAGAGTCTGAGATCTGAGGATCATGATTCAAAGCCAGCCCGGGCAGGAAAGTCTGTGAGGAACTTATCCCTAATAAACCACCAGAAAACTAGAAGTGGCACTGTAGCTCAACTGGTAGAGCACTCACCTTGAGCTGAAGAGCGGAGGGACAGTGCCCAGGCCCAGAGTTCAAGAACCATGACCAACAACAACAAAAAAAAAGATGTTAAAAAAGACTGGCATTGATTAAAAAAATAATGTAAAATATATTAAATTGTGAAGTGGCAACTCCTTAGTACAACTACTTAAAGATGATGATGATGATGATGATGATGATGATGATGATGATAAAAGGAACCTGTTGGGAATAGTATTTCTTAGAAGGAAGGGTGCAGAGTGTGATAGAGGGGGTAAAATTGATGAGAATATACTTTAACATGTATGGAGATGTAATAATGGAATCTCCTCCCTATGTAACTAGTGTAAGGCAATAAAAATAAAGTAAAATATTAAAATATTATGTAGGAATACTATACATAATCGTCCTGGCCACATGATGCCATGTAAGAAGCTTCACAAATTGGTATCACCGAATTTGGCAGATGCTACAGCCTTGGACACCTTTGGAGAGTGATTTCGAGACATTTACCTTACAGTGGCCCAGGGGTGCCATGCTGGGTGCAACTGCTTGAGGCGTTAGCTCATTGGTGTGAGCTGAGCAAGTTCCTTCATTTTCCACCTCATGTTCCACAAAGGTCGATTTTTAATATTAAAATGAATCAGAATGTGTGGGTGGGGCACTTAGCATGTGACCTAATATACAGTACCAACTGTCAGTCCCTGTCCTGCAACTTCAGTACTTACAGCTTCAATTACCTGGAACCAGCCATGATTAAAAACAGTAAGTAGAATGAAATAACCAGTGTGCCAACTTCTTGATTGCGAGCCATTCCTAGTGATATGATGAAATCTTGCTTGGTTCTGCTCTATCCTGCCCCAGGGAGGAGCCAGCCCTTTCTTCAGTGTATCCACATGGTACAGATAACTTCTCATTATCATTTAGCAGTCAGTTATCAGAGGGACTGTCAGAGTCTCCCAGAACTGGTATGCAAGGGACCCTCTTTTATTTCATAATGGTCTTAAAGCACAAGAGTAACATAGACGCTTTGTAGATGCCAGGGAGAAACCATAAAGTCCTTATCTATGTGACATGGCCTAAGATCTCAATAAGGAAAGAAATGCCTATGCTGAGATTGTCAAGATCTACAGGCTTGATAAGGTCTATGGGCCACCTGCTGAGGGTATTGAGAGCATCCCCTGTGGATAAATAAGAAATGCAGGATGTGAGTGCTGTCACTGTTTATAGTGGTGTTGTTATATTTATTCATGTAATAATACAATGACCTATATAAAGACCTGCTATCTTTCTGAGTGCGCGTGCTGCATCTGCATGCGCACACACACACACACACACACACACACACACACACACACACACACACACACACACACAGACGCTTGGCTTTCCTCAATACTCATTTACTGGGTCTATGTGATTATGGAATGCCCCACCCCCATCAGGCACAGAGCCTCTTTCACCAGGGAGTCAGAGATGGTTGCCTGTATGTAGCCTTCATTACAGTTTAACATGGCAAGTGTGCTAGCCCAGATTTTCATCACTGTAACACAATACCTGAGACAATGAAAAGCTTTTTATTCTGGCTATGGTTTTACAGATTCTAGCATCAGGGCATGAATTTCTCTTAGTCCTTTGACTGGGAAATGGATAGCCATAGTTATAAGTATATGATGGACCAAACTCCCTAATGTCCATAAAGTCAAGGAAGAAAAAGAGAGAGTAGGGTTCCATAATCCCTTGGATAGGCTACTTGGGATCCAAAAAATGTTCTACCACTTCATAGTGGCATCCCTCTGGGGACCAAGTCTTGCCTTACAGGCCAGGCCCTTCAAAGACATTCATTATCCATAGACCTTGCCTACGCCTCTTCCTTTCTGATGTCTGCATGTGGACCCATGGTAGGATCCAGGGCATTTTTGAATTCTGAAAGAATTTGGGGAATGCAGATTCCATGCTGGAGATATCATACTGAAGGTTCCATTTCCCCCTACAATCCCATAGGCAAGATCTCACCCCTGCCCTGCCCTGAATAAGAGAATGAAATACGTTGGAACCCTTACAGGGTGCTTCTTGGATGAGTGGACAGAATTCAGCATTGCTTTCTCCCCCAAGTCTTCCAATTGATCGGCATAGGAATAAAATCTGCACTGACTCCAATCCTGCACGTTAAACTCTGTGATGTTATAGTTTGACTTAGCACTAGTATTTTTGGTCCTTCTTGAACTTACCTTAGCCATGTTTTGCTTGTGTGGATCCTGGTGTGGATACCACCAACCCCCACCAAATATCACAAAAATGAGAGAGCTAGGCACAGCAAATGTAAAGCCATGTTGGGGAAGAGGAGAATCTGGCTCTTTCACAAATCTTGAAATGGAAGATTACATCAGCCTTATCCATTGGCCTAATCATGTGATGACTGAGTAATACATGGAACATCCAGCTCCCTAGTCAGAACCTCACTCCTCCGAGAACCTGGGTCCTGGGAACCAGAGGCTCAGCCATTGCTTTTAGTAGTACATCTGTGGATTATGAAATCAGAATAAGCTCCTGGCTTGTTTTCTCCCTCTCTCTAGTTTGTTCTGTGGCTTTTCTAGGGAACTGCTCCTGATCAGTTTCTCTCAGCTTTCTTCACCTTCTTAGACAAGGTTTCTAACAACACTATCTTTTCCATCATCCTTTTCCCTTTAGCCATCCTTGGCCACTTCTTTCTGGACTGGCCTTCTTTTGTAACATTTATAGTAACATACATGGGGCCAGGTCTTCTAGCTAGAGACAGATATAATACAGCATCCTAGCTTCTTGGGGGGCCCTGGAATTATTTGTGGTTTCATATCTGTGTGGCATCAGTGCCCACAGGACACTCTCATTACAATGACACACAGCCAGAGAGATGATGTTTTCAGGGGATCTAAAAATCATTTTCCTTCCTTCTTCCTTCCTTCCTTCCTTCCTCCTTTCCTTCCTTCCTTTCTTTCTTTTCCTTAATCTGGCCTCAGAATCTTAACCTACTATTAAAATGGCCTTCAAAGATCCTCCTGAATTACCAGAGATTCATCTTACTCATGTATTTAAAAATGGAAGTGACCATTTTTAGAACAGACTATAGAGCAGAACAGATCATCTCTCTGAAGAGAGGGATTAAGCTTTTATTTATTTCTCTTTCATCCTCACTGAAAAGGTCTGGATCAAGCATTTTTTATGAATTTAGGGTACTGCGTTTCAGGGCAGAGGTGAGGAGGGTGGAAGCGAGTAAGGTCTTGTGGACATGGGGATGACAGGATTGTTGATGGACTGGACTGGCTTTAAGTGTCCACACTGGATGCAAACCAACAGATAACAGCCACAAGTTGGTGGGACTGACCTACAGCTCCAGCTCAACCGAGATAGCACCATGATGCGTTCACTGTCTGAAGCCATGCACCAAACCTTGAGTGGACCAAATGTATCATACCATTTGACAAGTCAAGACAAATGGTGGAGCATTCTGAGACTGACCAGGGTGTGTGCCCAGAGTAGAAAATGATAACACTGGAGATATACTGATTTTTTTCCAGATTTATTAGCTAACTTTAGTTGTACAAGAAACTAGGTTGCATCATGACATTTCCACACATACAACTATTCCACTTCTGTCACAACACCCTACCCTGCTCCCACTTCATAAAACAATCTGTCAAGTGCTTGGGGCTCATGACTGTAATCCTGAGATCTGAGGATTTTGGTTTGAAGCCCAGCCCAGACAGAAAAGTCCAAGTAATTCTGTTTTTGGGGGGGGGAGGGTCCGGTTGTGGGGCCTGAACTCTGGGCCTAGGTGCTGTCCCTCAGCTCTTCAGCTTGAGCCACAGTGACACTTCTGGCCACTTCTGTGGTGCTGAGAAATCAAACCCAGGGTCTTAAGCATGCAAGGCAAGCGCCCTACCACTGAGCCACCTTCCCAGCCCAAGTCCAAGTAATTTTTATTGACAATTAACCAGCAAAAAGATAGAAATACAGGTGTGGCTCATGTGTTAGAAAGTCAACTTTGAGTGTAAAAGCTAAGCAAGAGCAAGAGGCCCTGAGTTAAAACCCCAATACCAGCAATAACAAAAACAAAAAGCAATTTTAATAGATTTCATTGGTCTATTTTCACATGTGGAAACAAACTATACTAGCCATATTCTTCCTAATTCACCCTTTTTTTCAGCCTTTCCCTTTCTGATGGTCACTGCACATCTGAGCTTTTTTTCCTCTCATTTAGTTTTGATTTTTTTCAATTTAATTTTTTTAGTGAACATACTGTACAGAGGGGTTACAATTACATGGGCAGGATAATGCGTACATTTCTTACCAAGCATTGCAGCCTCCTCCTTTGTTTACCTCTCACATCCCTTCCCAGCCTCCCTCCTCCCCGCCCAATCCTCCCCCCCCAACCAATATTGTAAAGCTCGTTTTGGACATGACAACTTGTACGTCTCATTGTTGCAACAGGTCCACCTGTATCCTTAAACGACTTGTTTTTCCCCATCTCCTCCACAAGTTATACTGACATCAAATATAGTGAAAGCAGGGGTTATACTGTAGGGGAGGGACATACAAAGCAACAAAGTAATTTTATAAATATGTTAGAAACAAATGCATGAAAGAAAAAAGCATTAAAATACATATCTAAGGGTTCATTTTCCTAACATCACATTATCTGACCTTTTCTGCTTGACTCATACATAGACTAGATATTGCAAATAAGGGAAACCATGGGACCTATTTCTTTGGGCTTGGCTTACTTCGCTTAATATAATTTTTCTGATGGTCGCTCCACATCTGAGCTTTTTTTCCCTCTCATTTAGTTTTGATTTTTTAGAAGCATTCATTATTCCAAGGGTTTTTACCATGTTTACTTCAGAAGTCCATGTTACATATATATATATATATATATATATATATACATATATATATATATAGTACTATTGCACTATCCTCTTGATTCATTTATTGTAAAGTTTCCATCAGACAAAAAGTAATCTCATAAATTCCATGATGTTTTTCTTCCACTTCACCCATATTATATTTTTCCTCAGAATAATCATCTCTATTGCTTTTTCTTCCTCAGTTCCCTAACCTCTTATTGATCATCAATAGTTTACATTGAGTTTCCCCCATGCTATCTTCAGGCACAGCTACAATGTGTTTTGAAATTATTCACTTTCCTGCATACTGACTTCTAACATACCATCCTACAACCAGCTTTTCAAGAAGCATGAACTCCAACTCTAACCTTGACCTCCACCTCATCCTTTACTCCTGGATTTACATCCTTTTGTCCCAGGGCTTCTCTGGAGCCATGTCCTTCTGGTCCCCTATTTTTACAGACCCCAGGTTCTCTAGCCTCTCTAACATGAGTCACTGAAATTCCCCTCCAGGCCATACACCAGGAGTCCCAGGTGTCACCTGGGACTCTGTGTTCTCCTAAACCCAAAGGCTTTCCCGCCTTGCTTGTAGGTCACTTGCTGCTGGCTTTAATGCATCTAAATGGGATCTTAGATCCCAGGCATCTGTTGTCAGATGGCTGCTTTCAGCTACACAGTTTCTGGGTCATTTAGTGGCTGGTTATTACCACTTTGTTTTAGAAGGACAATGTTTTATCTCCTCTAACTGACAGTAAGAAATTCCACACTTTGGGAGGCATAGAGGAGAAGAAATTGGTCTTCCCCACCTTCTGGAGGTAAAAGTTTGGAACTTGCTGGGCACCAGTGGCTCACAAGTATAATTCTAGCTACTCAGGAGGCTGAGATCTGAGGATCTCACTTCAAAGCTAGCCCAGACAGAAAAATTTCTGAGACACTCTATAAATTAGTCAGCAAGAAAGTTGGACTAGAAGCATGTCTGAAGGGGTAGAGTGTCATCCCTGAGCAAAAAGATTGAGCCAGTGTCAGGCACCAATAGTTTATGCCTATAATCCTAAGCTACTGAGGAGGCTGAGATCTGGGAATAGCAGCTTCAGGGCAAGCCAGGCAGGAACATCTGAGAGACTCTTAACTCGAATTAAGCAGCAAAAAGCTGGAAGTAGAGCTATGGCTCAAGTTGTAGAGCTCCAGCCTTGAGTGAAAAAGCTAAGGGACAACACCCAGGGCCAGAGTTCAAGCCCCAGTACCAGCACGGGAGCGCACACGGGAGTGCGTGCGCACACACGCACACGCACGCACGCACACACACACACACACACACACACACACACACACACACACACACATCTGAAATTTAATCAACAAGGCTGAATCTCTGAAGTCTCTAAAGGAAACTTCAGCTCATCTGGAGTTTATGGTGGTGCCATTCTAAATCCTTATCTTCACATAGCCACCCCCTCTTTCTCTGTTTAAGATAACTTCCCATGAGATCCAGGACCTACTGATACCAACCATCAGCTCCTCTGACCTAGGGCCATCCCCAAAGGCCCCACTTCTAACAACGTGGTAGGCATGAGTTAATAGGTTTAGTAGGTAAATACTGATTTGGGGGTTACAGTTCAGCCCCACACATATTCCCCTGGCCTGGCCTATGATCAGTCAATACTATCTGTTCATGTGAGCCAATCATTTCCTGGCACAACTGGGATGTTAACAACCATCTTCCCCACAGCTTCAGGAGAGGTGGCATGGAGAGGCAAACCTGGGGCTCAGGTGGCTAGGACCTTCGTCTCTCTAGTAAGAGATGCTTTTTAACACAGACAGACAGGGACACAGAGAGAGAGACACACACACACAGAGACAGAGAGGCTGGAGAAGGAAGGAGGGTGGATATGCTCTCTGTTAACCCAGGTCAGTCCTGAGGATCTCAGCTACCAGTGACAAAAGCCAGCTTCTCACTGGGAGCTGGTGGCTCACTCCTGTAATCCTAGCTACTCAGGAGGCTGAGATCTGAGGATCATGGTTCAAAGCCATCCCAGGCAGGAAAGTCTGTGAGACAGTTATCTAGTTAACCACCAGAAAACCAGAAGTGGCACTATGGTTCAAATGGTAGAGTGCACACCTTGAGTTGAAGAGCTCAGAGACAGTGCTCAGGCCCAGAGTTCAAGCCCCATAACCCACCCCCCTGCAAAGAAAAAGCCAGATTTTCAGACAGCTTCAGGATGGCTACCAGCTTGCTTCTTGTACCCGAGCACATCAAGTTCACATCCATCAACCACCATGGGTCCATCAGCGTTAGCCCTGAGACAGTGGTTCCCAAAGAAAAATCTGTTGTGGGATTGAAGAAGGACAAACAAACAAACAAAATCAAAAGAGATCATCATGCTCTGCCAGACCAAGGAAGTCAGAACCCCAAGAGGAAGTCTGGTGTTTTTCCCATGTCTCCTCATTCACAGAAACAGGAATGCCCCAGAGCCATCTCTCTCTGTCCCTTCAGATCTGACATTTGGCCATTGTCACCCAGACAGACTCTCATAGACACTAGAGATCAATTGCAAAGGTAGCAGGGTCCATGCCAGGAAGCCATCCTGTTGCTGAGTGTCTAGCTGTGGGTGAGTAACTGCACCTCTGGTTTTGTGAGCAAGCCTCAGTTTCCAGTAATTATTGAGCTCACAGTTAAAGAGGGTTGTTGCATGAGCATAGCTCTGTGCAAAAGTGTAGATGTGTTTGCGCACGCGCATGCGTGGGTGCTCCATGTGGGCATATGTGGGCATATATGTGTGTGTATTTAGTTAACTACTAACTCATAGGCAGAGAAGAGGGAGGACTGAAATGAAATTAAGTAAATGAAGCCACAGACCACTTTGGTCTCCTTCTTGGGCAGACACCTTCTCCTGCAGATCACCTGGTCTGGTAAAGGCAGAACTCCCCTTGTGTGAATGTGTGCTGTGTGTGCACTTGGAAGCCTGGTGTCGAAGGAAGAAGGACCTGGCCTGGGATCTGCTGGAGAGAAATGCAGAGAAGGGTGATCAGAATAGGGTCCTATCAGCTGCTTGGTGGTACACTGAGTGCAGTCACCTGTTGCCCACCTGTTAGATGAATGAAGTGCCTGCCTCTTATGAGGCTGGAGAAAGCAGGACAATGTCCCTGACCCTGAGGAGGGTCATGGAACAGACTGGAAATGTGAAGTTTCCATGGGATTTAGCCACACCCAGGTGGAATTCCTGGTCTATCTGAAGCTCAGTTTACCTGGTGATCCTCAACATTTACTTAGTAATACCTATCTTGTCTCTGAGGCCCATGGTCTGTGGAGGATGGTCATGAGTAGGCCCACCCATTATCCTCTTACCAGAGGCCATTATTGAGCCCCTAGGATGGCCAGGAATCAACTGCAGTAAACTCTCCAGTCATTAGGGGCTTCTGCATATCTAGCACTTACTGGTGGAGTGACAGAGGGAGAGAGGATGAATCCTGTCCCCTAGGTACTCCTCAGGAAGCCAGATGCCTACTCATGGGTGACAAGTGGTATATTTATGGTGGAAGAGAGTAAGTATTCATCAGAACTCCTAGTGACAAAAGGCTAGCAAGGAGCCCCAGGTGCTTCACATCAATCATTTGTCCTATGACAAACTCTACTTCACTGTAGAGAAAAGCTCAACAGAGAGCTGGATATAGTGGTGCATACCTATGACTCTATCAGTAGGCAGATGCAGAAGGATCACAAGTTCCAGGCTGGCCTGTGTGAAAGTAGGATGATCTCATCTCATAAACAAAATTAACATGCTGGAAGCAAGGCTCAAGGGACAGATTGCTTACCTAACATGCATGAGGTCCCACATTCAGTCTCCAGCACCACAATGTTTCTTTCAAGGGAAAGTCTAGGCAGCAGTGGCTCATGCCTATAATCCTAATCTCAGTCAGGGGGCTGAGAACTGGGGGTTCATAACCATTCAAAGTGCATGATGGAGCCAGAACTCAGTGCTCTGCTAGAGCAAGAGGCTACCATGGCTGCAAGGCAGAGCAGGCCCAGGGGCAGACATGAAACTGAGCACCAGTCAGAGATCTAGTATTGAGTGACTGGTTCTATTTTCCCCTCAGGTGGGCTAAAAACCTAGCATGTCTTATAGCTATCCTCTAGTTCCCAACTGCCCACCATCACACTTCAAGTCTACCCACTAGTTTCTCCCATCAGTGACTCCCACCATCTTGAAATTCCCAGATGCCAAGAATGTGGCTCATGTCCTTTGGATCAATGGGCTCTCCTTTTCTCTTTGCCCCTCATGGATCCCTGAACAAGAGAGCTGCTGGTAGGCCTTTTGTGTGCTTTGGGCCCAAGGAATGGTGTTCCCAACATGTACCCTCCAGGGAAGTTCTCCCCACATTAGAGTTCTCCCCACATTGGACCAGGCAGGGGCTGGATTAGGCCCTTCTTTGTGTGTGCACTCCTATGCACTCCTGTCCTCTGAAAGTCCATGCCACCCTGGGAGGATTGCTAGGCTTTCTCTCTTGTCTGGTGAGGTCTGTTCTGTCTTTTAATTCCCGTTGGGACACAGAGATTTGTGACCTGAATCAGAGCCTATTAGAACTACTATGAATACTAGGTCTACTAGCACTACTACTATAACTATTATTATTACTCCTCCTCCTCCTACTACTACTACTACTACTCAGAGGGCAGATAAGGAGCCACCAGCCAGGGAGGTAAGGAATGAAGTCAAGGGCAGATGGACAAGTCCCTTGGCTGCCATGAAGAAGGAGCAGAGGAGTGGGGAGGTCCTGTTCAGGGAAGAGGTTGAGCAATGTGCTCCCTAGTAGACAGTGCCAATGGCTTCGCCACCTGGGAATCCACTGGAAGCCACGGAGTGGAACTCTCTTTGTTTCATGAGAGGAATTGTGTGCCTTTTTTTTGTTTTCTAATAAACTTTAATAAATAAGAGTAAATAAGTTCTAAGTACTGAAGGTAGAGGATTAGTGATGAACCGGGCAGGTAGGGGTGTGGCAAGACGTGGTCTAGGTTAAGGCTTCATTGTGGCATGGTGTGAAGAGGCCTTTGGCTGCTTGGAGCATTTGTCATGCTGGCTGTTGGTCTGGCCAGTGGCATTGGCGGTGAGAAGTCAGCTGATGTTAGGACAGCTGGGGCTGGAGCTGGCCCCGCAGCTGCAAGAGGAGCAGAGCAGGTATAGAGCCAATATTGGTGTCGGGACACAGCCTTGCCCACTGCCTTGCAGACTGAGCTCTGCCCCCTGAGGCGGCCCAAGGTGGATGGAGGCCCCTACAGCATCCACCAAGTGATGGTTCTGGGTCCTTCCCAGATGTCGGCCCTCTTCCCCATACACACACTCTGTTCCAGGTCTGCCCCCCATATACAACACACATTCCTGTGCCCTTGTACGAGCCTGTGTTGCATGTGACTGTGGGAGTGCACTTGCATGCATGCACACTCGCTCAGGCACCTGGGCTCATGGGTGTAAGTAGGACTGGCTATCCCTTCCTTCGAAAGAACAGCTCAGGGGCCAGTGGCACTCACCTGAAGCCTCTGCATCAGTGGGCTCCAGATGATGCAACCGGAATGGGAGGGCAGGGGTTGGCATCTCCATAGGAAGACCCATAGGTCCATGTGCAGCCAGGCTTTGCCAGCATGTGGTGGAGCAATGTAGTAGTGGTGCAGGTCTGAAAAGAGAGGAAGGGGCAGGAGGCCAGCAAGAAGCTTAAGGAGGGAAAGAAGGGAGGCAGGGAGGAAGACAAGGGCATGACAAGTGGCCACTGTTGAGGCAGGGTGTGGCCCCCTGGAAACTTTGGGCCCTAGCATCTCCTCAGACAGCACCAAGCCCCACGCCTTGCATGGCTGCTGGTTGGGCAGTTAGTAAGTGTGCCACAAGTTTTGTAGGAGGAGAGGTGATGCTGAGGCCAGGATTGCCTCCCACTCTAGAGAGAGGGATCTGGGTCTGTGGAGTCCTCCTGCCTGACCCTGGGGCAAAAGGACGAGGGGAACAATAGGTGACTCACCGGCCTTGGCTGGTCAGGGCGAAACACCACAGAGCTAAGCAATAGCAGCATAAGGTGCCTGTGGGACAGCTCCCTATGGGAATGAGCAGCCCACACTTGCATACCTAAGGACTGGGTGTAGAACCAGTCCAGGCTTGGCAGACCCAGGTAGGGGTAACAGCAAGCCACCAAGCACCTGGAAGAAATAGCAGTCCAAGTGGCAACAGCAGAGAGAGGGTCCTGGCAGTTCTTGCTACACATCCACCCTCCTTGCTGCCCAGGTGAGAGCCTGGATGAGGGTTAGCTTGCCCATGGCAGCCAGAGCCTTGCAGGATGAGGCTCACCTGGTCACAGGCAGGGCCTCTTGACTGGAGCACAGTGCCTCCATGGGTCCCAAAGATCTATGGCTGCGCAGAGGGGCCAGTGCCTGGTACCCAAACCCCTGAGATGAGGTACCATGTGTCATCATCCATATTTTCCACACATTTCCATAGGAATCCTCCGTGGTCCAGAGTAGCATCCTGTTTTCAGCCTAGGGAGACACAGAGTTGTTTGGTTTTTCAAAGAAGATGCAAGCACCCTGCTGGAGGCTTGATGGGGTGCTGTGGCTCAGAACAAACCCACAGCCTTAGGAAGGCATGGAAAGGCAGGCAAGCATTCTCTGTGTGCTCTCTCTCTTTCTCTCCCTATGTTTCTAATACACACACACACACACACACACACACACACACACACACACACACACGTGGACACCCATGAAGGCTGCTTGTAAACCCACAGGCAAGAACAAATCCACACACAGACACCAAGGACCTGCAGTGGCAAGTGTGCCCCTTGCATTTGCTTAAAGCAAGCCTCCAACCTGATGATGGATGGTGAAAGCATACAGAAAGTGCAGGTGAAAGCATACAGAAAGTGCAGAAGCTGTTAGGTCCCTGGCACAAGGACTGAGAGGCGATGGGTGAGCTCAGGAATAGGCAGGAGGAGTCATGTGAGAATGCAGCAGAAGCCCAAGAGCTACCTGGGTGCACATGTGGGCAACAAGCCGCTGACATGTTTGTGAGTGTCAGAGTTGTGGACAGGTGTGGCTAGCAGGCATGGAGATGGGGTGTGGATTGTACTGGGTGCTGGACTGTTTGGCAGCAGTGTCCCTGCCAAGGAAGTGCCACATGACTTTGTCCAAACATGGCCCAGTATGAGTGTCTTGTGTGGGATGGACATCCTTAGAGAAACTGACACACATTCACATTCACCCACAGGAGTGACCAGCACTGGTGTCTGATGTCTTTGCTGTTTGAGATGGACATCCAGCTGCGATTGTCCTGGACAATGTCCTGTGTGAAGGTCTGCAAAGACAGGGGCGGCCATGGGGCGAACAAGAAGTAAGAAGCTGAACAGGGACAGACGGAGGCAAGGAGGGAGGGGGGGGTGACAAGGTGTTTGGTTTCTGTTAGGGCTGTTTGTGGCTGCTTGGAAGCTTTAGGGACTCAGCCCTTTACAAATAGGCGCACACCCCATGGAATGACAAGGCTGATGGCTGGCTGGTGAGCAGGCACACCCCAGGGCTTGTAGGAGGACAGGTGATGGTGAGGCCAGGATTGCCTCCCAGTCTAGAGAGCAGGTTCTGTGTCTGTGGAGTTCTCCTGCCTGCCCCTGAGGAAGAAGGACGAGGGGCACAGTAGGTGACTCACAGGCCTTGGCTGGTCAGGGCGAAACACCACAGGACTAAGCAATTGCAGCAGCTGCTGCATGGGAAAGCAGCCTGTGGAACAGCTCCATATGGGCATGAGCAGCCCACACTTGCATCCATATGGACTGGGGGTGTGCAACCAATCCAAGCTCAGTAGATCCAGGTAGGGGTGCCAGCCAGCCACGAAGCACCTGGAGGAAACAGCAGTCAAAGAGGCCACAGCAGAGTGAGGGTCCTGGCAGTTCTTGCTACACACCCACCCTCCCAGCTGCCCAGGTGAGGGCCTGGATGAGCTGTGGTTTGCCCATGGCAGCCAGTGCCTTGCAGGATGAGGCTCACCTGGTCACAGGCAGGGCCTCTTGACTGGAGCACAGGGCCTCTTGACTGGAGCACAGTGCCTCCATGTGGTCCAAAGAGCCATAGCTGTGCAGAGGGGCCGGTGCCTGGTATTCAACCCCACGCAATAAGGTACCATGTGTCATCATGCACATTTGCCATAGGTTGTACAAATCCTTCCTGCTCCAGACTGGTATCCTGTTTTCAGCCTGGGAGGACACAGAGTTGTTTGGTTATTCAAAGAAGGTGTAAGCAACCTGCTCAAGGCCTGAGGGTAGCTAGAACTCAGAACAAACTCCCTACCGTAGGAAGGCATGGGAAAGGCAGGCATTTGTTCTCTCCCTCTTTCTCTCTCTCTGTCTTTTTCAGTCTCTCTCTCTCTCTGTGCCTTTCTCTATCTTTCTAACACATAGACCCATACCCAGCACACACATGCACTCCCGCTCCCACACCGCTTGGCTAGCTAGAATCCTCATAAACACACACACACACACACACACACACACACACACACACACACACACACACACACACACACACACACACACACACACACACACACACACACACACACACACACACACACACACACACACAAAATCGGGAGCCTGCAGTAGTTAAGTGTACACTTTGAGATTGCTTAAAGTGAGCCTCCAGCCTGATGATGGATGGTGAAAGCATACAGAAAGTGCAGAAGCTGTTAGGTCCCTGGCACAAGGGCTGAGAGGCAGTGGGTGAGCCCAGGACCAGACAGGAGGGGACATGTGTCAATTGGGCCAAAGCCCAAGAGCTACGTAGGTTCACATATGGGCTGAGAGCCGCTTTCACGTGTGGTGAGTGTCAGAGTTGTGGGTAGGTGTGTTGTGACTAGCGGGCATGGAGATGGGGGCCTGGATTACATTGGGTGCTGTATGATTGGCAGCAGTGTCCCTACCAAGGAAGTGCTGAGGCTGGAGGGTAACCTATGGCTTTGTGGGGCTGGCAGAGGCAGCCCCACCTGACTTTGTCCAAGCCCAGCTGAGTGTGAGTGTGTTGTGTGGGTTGGATGTCCTTGGAGGAACCAATACGCATCCACACACATCCACATGATTGATAAAGGCAGGGCCTGACAGTGATGTTGTATGTGATGGAGTCTAGCTGTGCTTGTCCTGAATAATGTCCTGTATGCAGATCTGCAAAAAACAGGGATGGCCATGGCACCAGCGAGAAGCATGAAGGTGAAAGTGGGAGGGAGAGAGGGACATGGTGTATGGCCAATGTTGGGGCTGTTTATGGCTGCTTAGAAACATTAGGGACTCAGCACTCCCTGGACAGCAGCAGGCCCCATGGACTGGCAGGGCTGGTGGCTGTCCAGTGAGTGTGCCAGCGTGTCCTACGGCTTGTAGGAGGAGAGGTGATGGTATGGCCAGGATTGCCTCCTAGAGAGAGGGTTCTGGGTCTGTGTAGACTGCTTGCCTACCCCCAAAGGAGGAAGTATTAGGGGCCCAGTATGGGACCCACCAGCCTTGGCTGGTCAGGGTAATACACCTCAGGACTGAGCAATGGCAGCAGCTGCATGGGAGAGCATCCTGTGGGACAGCTCCCGATGGGTATGAGGCGTCCACACTGGCGTCCATCTGGACTGGGGGTCTGGGACCAACCCAGGCTTAGCAGCACCAGGCAGAGGTGACAGCCAGTCCCCGAGCACCTGCAAGTCAAAGGTGCCACAGCACAGTGAAATTCCTCCAGTTCTTGCTAATAACCACCCTCAAACCTGTCCATGAAAGGCTCGATGAGCTGTGGCTTGCCAATGGCAGCCAGAGCCTTGCAGGATATGCTCACCTGGTCACACTCACAGCCTCTTGATTGGAGCACAGTGCCTCCATGCGGTCCAAAGAACCGCGGCTCTGCAGAAGCCCAGGTGTTGGGTCCCCAACCCCCTGGGATGAAGTAGTTGGTATCACAGTCCTTATTTTCCAGGTTGTGGACCTTTCCTCCATGTTCAGGACCAGCATCCCATTTTCAGTCTAGGGAGATACAAAGTTGCTTGGATTTTCAAAAAAGACGGGAGAGCCCGCTGGAGGCTTGGGGAGAGCTGGAGCTCAGAACAAACCTCACTGCCCTTAGGAGAGCATGGGAAAAGCAGGCATGGGTTTTTTTTTCTCTTTCTCTGTCTCTGTCCCTCCCTCTGTCTCTCTGTCTCTGTCCCTCTCTCTGTGTCTCTGTCTCTGTCTCTATCTCTGTCTGTTTCTTTCTCTAACACATATACCCACACACCAGCATGCACATGCACTCCTGCTCCCATATACACAGGCTTACTCGAATACACACACACACACACACACACACACACACACACACACACACACACACACACACACACACACACACACACGACACTGGGAGCCTGCAATAGTATGTGTGCCCTTTAAGTTGCTCGAAGCAGCCTCCAATGTGATGATGGGCAGGGAAAGCCTACAGAAGGTGCAGAAGCTGTTAGGTCCCTGCACAAGGGCTGAGAGGTGGTGGGTGAGCCCAGGAGTAGGCAGGAGGGGACATGGGACAATGCAGCCAAATCCCAAGAACTACCGAGGTGCACATGTGGGCAGCCAGCCGCTTTCACGTGTGGTGAGTGTTAGAGTTGTTGGCAAGTGTGGCTAGTGGGCATGGAGCTGGATTACATTGGTGATGGACTGTTTGGCAGTGGTGTCCCTGCCAAGGAAGTACAGGGTCTGGAGTGGGAGTTATGGCTTTGTGGGGCTGGCAGAGACAGCCCTGCATGACTTTGTCTAAGCCCCGCCCAGTGTGAGTGTGCTGTGTGGGTTGGATGTCATTGGAGGAATTGACACACATCCACACTCACCCGTGTTACTCATCAACACCTGTGCTTGATCTTGAGGCTGTATGTGACGGAGGTCCAGCTAGTGTTGTCCTGGCCTATGCCTTGTGTGCAGGCCTGCAAAGACAGGGGAGGCCACAGGGTCAGCAAGAAGGGTGAAAGTGAGGATGGGAAGGAGGGAGGGACACGGTGTGTGGCCGCTGTTGGGGCTGTTTGTGGCTGGGTGGAAGCCTTAGGGACCCGGCCCTCCCTGGACAGCAGAGAGCCCCATGATCTTGCAGGGTTGATGGCTCTTATGCACTGGGCAGGAACGGGGTAAATGAGATGAGAGTGGGGCTAGCCCAGGAATGTTTCCCTCCTAGATACCCGTGGCAAGGTGCAAGAGAGAGGGCTCTGGTTCTGACAGGCCCCTGTGCTTTATCAGTCATCCCTGTGGAGACCTGATTGAGGCCCACTGCTGCCCAGGCCTGAGCACAGTCACATCCTGGACCTGGGCAGAAGAGGAAGGACGTGGAGTTGATCAGGGCACTCATAGTGTTAGTGGTAGGCTGGCTATGGAGAACCTCCCCAGGGCTGAGTGGAGGCAGCGGTGCCTTGGTGGAAGTGAATCTGTCAAGAGTTGTGGCCCTGACAGTCTGGACCAGCCCGTGAGCAGCAAACCTCCCCGGGACTGAGTGGAGGCAGCGGTGCCGCAGTGCAAGTGAAGCTGTCAGAGCTGTGGCCCTGACTATCTGGACCAGCCTGTGGGACGACCATATATTCTCCACAATGCAGGGCATCCCTCCGTGCTTGTGGTGGTCTGGGCACGGTGAACCTCCCCAGGACTGAGCAGGGGCAGCAGTACATCAGTGGAATAGAGGCTGTCAGAGCTGTGGCTCCAACTGTCTGGTCCGGCCCATGGGACAGCCATGCGGTTGCCATGGAGCAGGGCATCCCCTGAGCTCAGGGTACTCACAGTACTAGTGATGGGCTGGTCTCGGCGAACCTCTCCAGGACTGAGCTGAGGCAGCGGTGCTGCGGTCATGGGTAGACCGTGAGAGCCCAGTTCTGGACTGTTAGGATCAGCCCATAAGTGGGCCATGTGGCGGTCAGGGCCCAACACATCCCGTGGGCTGTTTGACACTTCTGAACGCCGCCTGCCAAGTATTCTTGTTGGCGTGGCATGGGATGTGAGCCAGTGTCTCAGGCGCTGCGGGGCGCTCTGAGCACGAGGAGCCTCATGGCTGCGTTCAGGGCAGTGGCCACATTCAGGGTGTCTTCTACGGCGGAAGACAGCAGCCAAACACTGTTGCCTTTCCCTCTGGCAAAGAGAGAAGTACCGTCTCTTCAGTTGAGGGCAACTGGGCAACTGGGGTTCTGAGTTCTGTGGCAGTTGGTCATCAACGAAGTGTGGTCATGTGACATTACAGGCCTTCCATCCCCCACTCAGCGATGCCAAGTCCCCGTTGACATCACCCACCCATAGGCCCACACCCTCTGACCTCTTGATCTTTTATGGCCTTTTGCCTTCATGAGCACGCAGTTCCGGTGGGAGTCTAAGGGTTGAGGGGCACTTGACCAACCTTTCCACCTGGCAGGCCAGTGTGAGACAAAACAATCTTTCCACTCCACATCTACCTGGGAATCTGAAGGACCCTACACAAGGGGGCATTGTGTTTCTACACTAATTCGGATTTGGGGGCGGTGGGGGGGGTCCTGTCGTGGGGCTTGATCTCTGGGTTTGGGCGCTGTCTCTCAGCTCTTCTGCTCAAGGCTAGAGCTTTACCACTTGAGCCACAGTACCACGTCCGGCTTTTTTTTTTCTTTTTGTTTATGTGGTGCTGAGGAATCAAACCCAGGGCCTCAGGCATGCAAGGCAAGAGCTTTACCACTGAGCCACCTTCTCAGTTCCCACCATGATTTTTTTAATGGAACTAGGCTGTTTTAAAAAAAATGAGACATGATTCTTGCAATGTGGCCACTTGTCAAGAAATCTGAATTTTCTTTGTTATTACAAGATGGTGAATTTTGTGTGTGGGTCCCAGTGCACTGCAGTACTACTGAGTCACCCTTGTGGGACAATTGTTCAGGGCTGTTGCATAGTCATCATCCAGGCAGAGGCAGGACTGGTGAGTCACCCCTGGGGGACAATTGTTCAGGGCTGATGCATGGCAATCATCTAGGCAGAGGCAGAGACAGTGGCAAAGGAGGCCGAGTCTTTGCTACTGGCCAAGCACACAGGACGGAAGTGGTGGCTATTCTGTCATTATGCCCCTAGACCTGGCTGTTTCAACTTTCCCTTTTCATGGGTTTTCTGGACCATTGTTTGCTGTCATTTCAGCTACTTCCCCTGTGTTGTCACAGCATAAATGGAATCACAACAGTCACCCTGCCATCCTTTGTGTCCCCTGCCACCTAGGAGGCTCACACCAGAGAGACAACAAATGATTAGTTTTCTGTGTTCAGTCTCAAAAGAGGACAGATGTATAGTCACCTGATTGTTTTCACATACAATTTGTTTCAATTGCATAAAAGATGCATGCCATCAAAATGTGACTCCTAAGTGTTTTCAGGACAGGGTTTAGGGGCATTAAGAACATAAATAAGGACAGGGGTTGACCCATTGTAACAATGGGTCAACAATATTTAAATATATAGATTTAAATAAATATATATTTTTTAAAAGAACCTATCTTGTACCCAGGTGCCAGTGGCTCACACCTGTAATTCTAGCTACTCAGGAGGCTGAGATCTGAGGATTGTGGTTCCAAGACAGCCCTGTCAGGAAAGTCTGTGAGACTCTTATCTCCAATTAACCTCCAGACAACCAGAAGTGACACTGTGGCTCAAAATGGTAGAGCACCCGGTTCAAAGCCAGCCCAGGCAGGAAAGTCTGTGAGACTCTTATCTCCAATAAACCACTAAAAACCAGAAGTAGTGCTGTGGTTTAAGCCATAGAGTGCTCGCCTTGAACTGAAGAGCACAGGAACAGCACCCAAGCCCAGAGTTCAAGCCCCACCACCAACTTAAAAAAAAAAAAAAGAGCTCAGGAACAGAGCCCAATCTCCAAGTACAAGCCCTACTACTGACCAAAAAAACAGAACATTCCCTATGTTGTGAATCATGGTCATCACAGCCATCTGCCATCATGCAGAACTAACAGTAACTTTACATTTTTCCACCTCAGGCTGCTGACAGCAACTGTTCCACTTTCTGTCTATATGAGATCACTTAGATGAGTAGTCATATAGTACCTCTAAGCAGAAGATAGATTCACCTCTTAACACAATGTCTCCAAGGTTCACCCATGTGGCAGAAGGTGGCAGATTTTTCTTCCCTTTGTAGGGCTGAATAATATTCCATTGAGTATATGAACCACATGAACCACCTTCACCTTTGGATGGACACAAGTTACTTTCACATTTGATTATTACAAATAGTGCTGCTATAAATACTGGTTATTATCACTGACAGCCAGAAATAAGACTGTTTCAGCTCCAGCCACCATTTCAGAGGCAGGAAATTCCCCTCCAGCAGTGATTGTTCACTAAAGAGGTATGATGAGATACAGGTCCCTTGGGAGATGGATGTGAATTGAATTTTCTCTTTGCCCTTTTTGTTCTCCTCCTTTCTTTTTCTCTTCCATACATTGAGATGAGTGCCAGGAGCCACAAAGCTAAGCCCTGGAGTTAGAGCATCAAGTGTCTCAGGCAGGAGAAAGCCCCTGACACATGGTTTTTTTAAAAAACAAATTATTTGTTATTTTAAGAACAATTGATGACCTAATAGACCACAAAAATATTCAAATAATGCTTTTCCATTTCTTATTTTTACTATAATTACAATGTTATCCTCATCTTCATCTATTTCTATGGACTAGACAAGTAGAAATGAGACAGCTGTGTATGTATGTATGCACGTGTGTGCACTATTTTAATATTTAGCAGTCACTTGCCTTTCCCCCTCATGACTTTTTTAACATAATTTTCTATCTTTTTCTTTGGGTTTGCTTTAATTTGTACGTTTGTAAAAGTTCTCAGTATGTTGCCATATTAGCTCTTGTTACTGCAGCAATCTAGTTTTCCCCATTCGTTGTTTGTCTTTTCCTTCATGCTTTGGCATAAATGAAAAAAAAATTGGAGGCAGATGTGCTGGTATACACCTGTAGTCTCAGCTACTCAGAAAACTGCAGTAGGATAATCGCCTGATCTCCGGAGTTCAAGATCTGCCTGGCAAATGACTGTCTCTTTATTATGATTGTAATAAAACACCTGAGGGTGGGTACTTTATGAGGGAAAAAAAGAATTATTGACCTTACCATTCTTGAGGTTCAAAATAATAGCACAAGCATCTACTTGGCTCTGGTGAGAGCATCTGGCATCACACTGGGAACGCATGGGAGAAAGAAAGACAACCTGGCAAGGCAGGAAGTGTGAGAATTTTAGAGACCAGGCTTCCTTTTTCATAATAACTTGTTTGGGAGAACAAAGGAACTACCCAGGTCATTTTCAAGGGCAGCTCCTGCAATTCTTTCTCACGATCTTAGTTACGATCTTATTAGCCAAAGCTCATCTCTTGTAAATTCCACCACATCTTGGGGCACTAGTGACTCATGCTTATAATCTGGCTACCCAGGATTAAAATCTAGGTTCAAAGGCAGGAAGCAGAAACGTCTTGTGAGATTCTTACCTTCAATTAATCTGTAAAAACCAGAAGTAGAGATGTGGTTCAAGTGGTAGAATGCCAGCCTTGAATGAAAAAGTTAAGGGATAGTGTCCAGGTCTCTTAAGTTCAAACCTCAGTAGTGGCACACATACTTACAGAAAGTTCTACCATGTCAACTTTACTACCTCTATTCTGGAAATCAAGCCTTCTACATGTGAACCTTTGGGATGCTCACTCAAATCACATCTAATCCTTGCAGTAACTTTGTGACCTGACAACCAAAAAGTATCCAAAATTCACTCATTGACTTTTAGTTCACTTCTTTAGCTGTAGCCATGCCAGCTCTAGTCTCTATTCAGTCAATTCAAGGTCAGTATATGAATTCTGTGTGTGTGTGTGTATGTGTGTGTGTGGGTGCACGTGTGGCGTGCACTAATCCTGGGACTAGAACTCAAGATCTCACACTCTTGGCTTTCTTGTGCATTGCTGGTGCTTTACTACTTGAGCCATGCTTCCATTCCTGCTTTTTTGCTGATTACTTAGAGAGAGAGCCTCTCAGACTTTAGTCTCTTAACTAACTAGGATTATAGATGTGAACCATGAACTCCTGGCTCCAAGTCAGGATCTGAATTTTTAAAAGAGGCGAGAGAAAACAGAGAGAATTGAGCCAGATGTGGCAAGAGGTACCTACTTGATGGGTGGCCTTTGCTCTATGCCAAGTCTTCTTGAAGAGGGACAGGTAGCAAGGCTTACTTTTGACACTTCTGGAGAGGCCTGGTCACTGCTGCTGGCCAGCCAGCTTTCACCTACTGCTGCCAGCGTGCTGTGTGCATACAGTCATGCAGGGCTGGCTGGACTGGCATCTTGTAACTGCCACAAAACTGTCTCACCTGTGACATGACAACAGCAATGTCCCACAGAAGACAGTGAAGCACAAATTGAAATGTTACTCCTGGGTCTAGCTGAACACAAGCCTTCTAGTTAATCCTGGAAGGATGGAAGAATGCAAGAAAGCAGCCAGAGGATGTGATCCAGCAAGCCACTGCCCTAGGAGAGGAGGCAGTCCAGCACCCTCCCCCCCCTTGCAACAGGTCACCCCAAAACTCTGGGGAGGGTCTCATGCCCTCTTGTTTACTCTCCCTCTACAGCTTCTAGTGGACCCCCTGGTAGTGTGCTGGCTGGATGAGATGGTGGTGTGTGAACAGTGAAAGTTCCTTATTAACCGATAACATGGGTAATAGCATTACCTGCATTGTTCAGAGAGGGAACCAGGGAGGCTGCAAAACCTGCTGTACAGGCCAATAACAGCTGCTAGAGCTACCTGATGTTGAGGCCCACCAGACTACACAACCCCCTTCACTGGGCTTATAGTTTATCATATCTTGTATGGCTATCATATGGCAGAAATGTCCATACTTCTTCTTAAGGCAGAGCAGAACCTATGAACATAAACATCCTTTTCATGAATAGATCACCAATGGGTTTATGTCGAGTTGATCACAAGGGAGATGAACCAGGTGGGCTTAGCCTAATCAGGTAAAAAACCATAAAAGGACTTGGTCCTTTCTGCAGAAAGGGTGGGGGGTGACTGTGGATGAGACCAAGTGATGGAAGCTCTAGGGATCTCTAGAGCTAATAAAAGCTCCTAGTTGGAAACCATAGTGAGACAGAGGCTCTCGTTCCATAGCTTCCAAGAACTTCCAATTCTGCCTACTCTGCCTTACCTACAGTCATGTGAGTTTGGATGAGCACCTGATCTCTGGAAAGCAATGCAAGATGGCTGAGATCTCCATAGCAACCTTTGGAGAGCCAAAACAGAATCCAGCCTGGATACTTGGTCCTTATAAACTGAGATCATACATGCATGTTGTTTTAAACTGCCAAGTCAGTGGTAAGATGTAGATTCGCCTTTGAGTAAATACCGAAGCAAAAGTACGCTGGATTCTATGGTAAGATGATTCTTCCCTCATCAAGATCAGCCAATCTCTCTGCATTCCTAGCAACATGAGATGTGAGTTTCAGTTGCTCCCAACCTTACCAGCATTTTGTGTTGTCAGTGTTCTGCATTTTATCCATCCTACCCTGAGCATGATAGTATCTTACTGTTTTTCATGCTAGTACTGCGGTTTGAACCCCAAGCTTTGTACTCTTGCTCAACTTTCTTGCTCACTGATGTCAATCTAATATTTGAGCCACACCTCCAGTCTAGCTTTTTGTTGCTTAATTAGAGATTGATTCCCATGGCATTTTCTGTCCAAACCATTTCTGAAACTTGATCCTGCAGGTCTCAGCCTCCTGAGTAGCTAGGATTACAGATATGATATACCAGTGCCTGGCTTGTCTGACTGGGGTTTTCATTTGTAATCTCCTAAGGACAAATGATGTAGACCATCATGCCATGGACTTACTTGCCAGCCTGTATCTGGAGAAGTTTCTGTTAAGATCTTCACCCACTTTTAATGTAGATGTTTGTTTGCTGGTTGAGATTTAAAAACGGTGGATTTTTGATACTGCTCTTTTATGAGATCCAAATTTTCTTTATTATTTCCTTCTCATCTGTGGCTTACCTCTTTGTTATTTTGCTGTAGTGTTTCGCAGGTTTGTTTTATTTTATAACCCTCAGTTACCAGTCATTTCTTTAATGGGTTTTCCTTTGGTATCTAAAAAGTCCTTGCCATACCTAGTTCATTATTATCCTAGGTCATCTACTATCCTCTGGGAGTTTGATGTTTTGTGCTGACATTTAGATCTATGATTCATTTCAGTTAATTTTGTGATGGAGGTAAAGAGCTGTGTCTACATGTTCCCCATATACTATGTGTTATGATTTCAGACTCAAGCAAAACTCATTTCCCCATTATCCTTACCAAAGCTCAGTTGGAGATACTCATGAGGATATTTTTCTGGGGTTGCTATTCTGTTTTATTGATCTATTCTTTTACCAATTCTGCACTATCTTGATTACTGCAGACTTTGGACTGAATAATTATGTTCCTGTTTTGAAACCCTAGTCCACAACAGTATTTGGAGATGGGACCTTTGGAATGTTGCCCTTGCAGTGGTATTAGTGCCTTTATAAGGAAGGGAGTTTTTAATATGTCTTGTAATTTTTGGTTGAAAAACAGACATATTTTTCTAGGTAAAAGGAGCTGTGGTACATAGCCTTTAGGGATAGAGGTAATAGAAGAATTCTTTAGTCCTATGATTGGCAAGTCTCAGTCTTTTTATGAGCCTGTGTTTCTGGTCTATGAACCTGACAATTATATCTCTATCACCCTCTAGCCAGGGGAGGTTGAGGTTGAATAGTTTCCTTACCACAGTTAAGGAAGGTTTGGCTCTGGCTAACTCATCTCTTCTAAGGGTATCTTTCCTTCAATGAGACAGATAATGCTAGAATTTTCATAAATTGTTCTTTTTCCTTTTCTCTGCTAGAAGCAACAAGAGATTTTTCTTAGATATTTACTACTAGAACCTAGTTGAGCTCTGGAGGTAAAATTCACAATGGTGTGTCATTCATCCCCATGACTGACTTGCTCTGGAGTTTTAACTACTCAGACTTATTTGTATCAAGGCCCTAGAAACTCCATCAATCACAATTCAGGGACTTTGCCCACTAAGACCTCAAAGGTCATTGCCTAGAAGTGTCTGCAGATTTTCTGCATCATTTTTTTTTGCATCTCCTTGTACATTTCTCCAATTTTCTTTTGAATTTTTAGTTCTGACTGTTATTATAAAGGTGATATACAGAAGGCTGATAGTTATATAAGGCAATTATTTCTCCCGTTTTTGAGGCTGAGGATTACTTTAACCTCATTTCTTTATGGATCTAAGAGTTATTTTTTCAGTGTGTGGTGTGTGTGTGTGTGTGTGTGTGTGTGTGTGTGTGTGTGTGTGTGTGTGTGTGTGTGTGTGTGTGCGCGCGCCCATGTGTGCACGCGTGTGCTGCATGTGCATACACGCTGCTACTGAGACTTGAACTCAAGACCTCATGTTCTTGCTTAGCATTTTGGCTCACAGGTGAAACTCTATCTGGCTTTTAGCGGGTTAATTGGAAATAATATTGTCTTGGATTTGTCTGCCCAGGCTGGCAGTCTGTTTGTCCTGCTAATGTTGTCCTGTATAATGGCACCTTGGTTTGTTAGCTACAGAGAAGAGACAAACATTCACACATTATTACTAACCTTCCCACTGACTATGTTCACTCTAAGCTATTCAGATTTTTCATTAAGTATCATATTGCTGTTCCGAATGTAAGGCAGGATACTATATCATATACAGTCACCTCTCCTGTCTTCTCAGATCTGTGACATGATGTTTTCATTGCTTTTTTCTTTTCATGAACTTGACAGATTTGAGAAATGACATGTTTAGGGTTTTTTTTAAATGTCTTTCAATTTGTTTTTGTCTGACTGGTCCTCAGAACTTAATTCTTTGTGGGTTTAAAGAAGAATCTATCTGGCATATAATGCCAGCTAATTCATGGTCTATTGCTATCAGAGGCATTCAAAATAGCACCATGATGCTTATATAAACATCTAATCCTCAGACTGACTTTGAAGCTCAGCTCTGGAATGTAATACATGGATTGGAGGGGACTGGATGCCACCAGTGAGTACAGTTGGCCAGTACTTTCACAAGGTATGGTTGCAATAAAGATATCTAGTGTTAAAGCTTTCCTTACATCCCACTCTGCTCCTGAACTAGTGGACAGCTTGAGATTCATTCTGTTGAAGAAAAGTATTATCCTGGCATTTGTTAAAACACAGATTTGTTAAGGCAGATTTTATTTGGGGGACTACTACAGTGTTGTTGGAAAGAGAGATTGGACTCAACTCTGAATAGAAAACAAAACATGGGGTTTGTAGCCAAGAAGTAGGTACAGGAGGCAGGGGAAAATGGATGGACGACAACTAAGAGGAAACATTAAAGTGCAGGTATCTGGAGGATTAATACATTCTTACTAAAAATTGGAACCTGTAAGTACAGAGTTGGAAACTCAAGTCTGGGTCAAGTTGACCAGAGGACTCAGAGGACCTAGATGAAGGAGGCTTTTTGTCCTATGTGGTCAACACAGGACCAGCACTCAGGATGCCAGTGTTGGCAGCTTTTCTGACCTGACCTTTTATCTTGGCTATGGACAAGGTTGGTTTAGCAACCTGATTCTAGACTCCTGGAGTCAAAAAGGAAGTCTGAACTCTCTCCTCGGACCTCAGGCCAATATATTCAGTCTACATCTGATATTGACATCAACCATGATATGAGCTATTTCACGAGAGACATGGCCCAACTCCTCTCTTAACTTGTTGTTTGTAGCACGTGATTTAAAGATTCTTGCACTTGCTAGAGTAGCACTCTACTATATGAACCACACTAACAGCCCTGTTTTTTACTGTTTTTTTTGAGATAGGGTTTTATAACATTTTTTTTCTCACAGGGCTAACCATGAACCATGATCCCTTCACTGTCAGTCTCGAAAGTAGCTAGGGTTACAAGCATGAGCCACTGATGCTCAATTGCTTTCTTATATTTTGACTTTCTAGCAGCCAGAAATGGTTTGTGCTTTCTCCTTTTCTTTTTGTCTATTTCCAATTATCTCATAGCAATCACATGGTCTATCTGATCTAGCAGTTAATTCTCACATAAGTGTTCATTTTAAGCCCCATCTTGTCTGGTGCAAAGTGAGAGGATTTCAAGTGCCATAAAACAAACCTCTAAGGACAATGAACCTTCTAGCTGACCCAGCAACTAGTTATCCTGAAGGATGTTGGGGAGAGAGCAGAGGCTGGTGAACCAAATGGACAGAGAAGAAAACAACTTCAGAGAATATGGGGCAGGGGAAATACAGCAAATGAGAGCCCAGGTACAGCTCTAGGGAGACAGAGCACTTATACCTGGATACATATGTGCAAAATTGGCTGGCAGGTTCTTTTCAAACACACAGGTATGTAGCAGAGCCCTTTAATTCCTTATGCCCTTTCACAAAATTCTTAGGAAGATCATAAATACAGGATGCACCTATATGTTAATAAGCTTAACCATTTTCATTAAGAGAACATAATATAAACACATTCATCTAACTTGGCATGAAGTCTTCAGGTTAGGATTCTGACAAGATGGTTAAAACATAATCATTTGAGCCAGGCACTGATGGCTTATGCCTGTAATCTAATCCTATCTGCTCAGGGGGCCTAGAGATCTGAGGATCACAGTTCAAAGCCAGCCCAGGCAGGAAAGTCTACTCTCATCTCCAAAAAACATGCCAAAAAATAAACCAAATATGCCAAAAATAAGCCAAAAAATAAACCCCAGAAGTGGAGGTATCACTTAAGTGGTAGAGGGGCTGGCCTTGAGTAAAGAAGTTCAGGGAATACACCTAGGCCCTGAGTTCAAGCCCCAGGATGTCACCTCTATCTATCTATCTATCTATCTATCTATCTATCTATCTATCTATCTATCTATCTATCTACCACTATATTCAGTATATATATATATATATATATATATATATATATATATATGTATGTATGTATATATATTCACTGTAAACTTAGAAAATGGCAAAAACTCCCATGCTCCTGGTTTGGAAAGATTAAAATCGTGAAAATGGCAATACATCCCAAGGCTATCTACAAATTCAACGCAATACCTATCAAAATTCCAACCTCATTCTTCAAGGAAATAGAAGAGGCAATCCAAAAATTCATATGGAACAATAAAAGACACCGAATAGCAAAAACGCTCCTCAACAGAAAGAACACTGCTGGAGGAATATCAATACCAAATTTCCAACTCTACTATAAAGCCATAGTAATCAAAACAGCTTGGTACTGGCACAAGAACAGACCTCAAGACCAATGGAATAGAATTGAAAACCCAGAAATGAACCCACAGACCTATAGCCATCTAATCTCAATAAGGGAGCTAAAAAAAATAGAATGGAAGAAAGACAGCCTCTTCAGTAAATGGTGTTGCCAAAACTGGTTAACTACTTGTAGAAAACTAAAGCTAGATCCTTATATATCACCCTGCACCAGAATCAACTCCAAATAGATCAAAGATCTCGGAGTCAAAGCAGACACTCTGAAAACATTACAGGATGAAATAGGAGAAATCCTAGGTCTCCTTGGCACAGGCTGAACTTTTCTTAATAGAGACCCAGAAACTCAACAAATCAAAGAAAGTTTGGACAAATGGGATTGCATGAAGTTGCAGAGCTTCTGCATGGCAAAGGACATAGCTAGCAAGATCAATAGAAAGCCCACCGATTGGGAGATCTTTACTAGCCATACAATGGACAAGGGTCTCATATCTAAAATATACTTGGAACTCAAAAAATTAAATCCCCCAACAACAAATCCTCAAAGAAACAACTGCCCAATAAATAAGTGGGCTAAAGACTTAAAGAGAAACTTCTCTGGAGAAGAAAGAAGGATGGCCAATAGACACATGAAGAAATGCTCAACCTCCCTAGCCATCAAAGAAATGCAAATCAAAACAACATTAAGATACCACCTCACCCCAGTTAGAATGGCAAAAATCAAGAACTCTAATAACAACAGATGCTGGGGGGGATGTGGACAGAAGGGAACCTTACATCTTTGTTGGTGGGAGTGTAAACTTGTTCAACCACTTTGGAAAGCAGTATGGAGGTTCCTCAAAAGACTCCACATAGAGCCTCCCCTAAGACCCAGCAATCCCACTTTTGGGCATTTACCCAAATGTTTACAAACAAGACCACACTAAAGCTACCAGCACAACTATGTTTATTGCAGCATTATTTACTATAGCAAAGATCAAGAAAATGTGATACACACACACACACACACACACACACACACACACACACACACACACACACACACACACACACACACACACACACACACACAATTGAATTCTATGCCTCCATCAGAAAAAAGGGCATTGCCCCATTTGTTAGGACATGGAAAGACTTGGAAAAAATTATACTAAGTGAAGTCTTCCAGACCCAAAGAAACATAGGTCCTGTGGTTTCCCTTATTTGCAATAACTAGTACATGTCTGGGACAAGCAGAAAAGGTCAAAAGCTATGTACATATGATAAGATGATGTTAAGCGAAATGAACCCCAAGATAGGGACACAAGTGGTTTTTTTCTTTCTTGCTACTGTTTTTAATGTATTTATAAGATACCATGTGATTTTTTTTTTGTTTCTTTGTATGTTCCTCTCCCACAGTATAACTCCTGTTTTCACTGTATTTGATGTCAGTGCCCTGCATCTTGTGTATGTTGAAAAACTAACTTTACAATTTAGGCGAGGGTGAGGGGTGGTGGGGGAGGGAAGGGAGTGTAGGGAAAAACAAAGGAGGAGGTAAAAATGCTTGATAGGAAATGTACTCATTACCTTGCTCATGTAACTGTGACCCCCTCTGTACAGTATTTTTACAATAAAAATGTATTTTTTTTTAAAAAATCCTGCACCATTATTACATATGCATCCAGGTAGTGCTTCCATTGAAAGCAGTAGGTGTCACCTTTTACAACACGTCAGGTAAATGGAATCACAAACCTTATGAATTCAAGCTTCACCTCTCAGCATGTCTCTTGCATGTCTGCTCCTCACTGCTCTGTATGTTATTCCTTGTGTAGATGTACCATGCTTATATATCCTGTCACCTGCTGACACACATCTCTCTGTTTCTGCTCTTCACTGATACTATAAATAAAGCTCCTGTAAGTGTCTTTAAACAAGTCCTTATGAGGCTACACTGTAGCCTGGGTAAATATCTAAGAGCGGAATTGCTGGGGTACGTTCCAAGTGCACAAAAAGCTGTCAACTATTTCCAAAGTGACGATGCTCAACCGCAACACATATATTCTGTATTATTCTCTACCAACAACAGATGATTACTAATTCATGGTGTCAGTCTTTGTCAGTTGGCACCACTGCTTTGGTTCCTGTAACAACACTGTGCAACTTGGCAGAAGTGAGCCTGCTCAACTTCCAGCAACGGGGTGGCAAAGACAGAGAAGGGCAAGAGTCCCTTCCTGGGAACACCTCAATAACATAAATCTCTTTCCACCAAGCCCTACATCTCAAAGATTCCACCCTCTTCCTCTAGCACCCTGAGTCTTTGGGGGACATTCATCCCACTTCAGTACCCTGTGATCCCCTGTGATCTTAACATGTGACTCCCCTAAGGCCTACTAATGCTACAGCTATTCATGTCCTTATTTAGCAATCATATACCACATCTCATAAATCAATTGTTCAAAAAAGTACTAGTTCAAAAAAGTAAGATGGGGCTCAAAGCCAAGACCATGTACATACTGGGCAGGTGCTCCACCACTGAGCCCCAACTTCTGCCTTTCTAACCTGCCCTCAGCAATTACTTAGGTCCTGAGTTCAATCTCCAATACTAAAAAAAGAAATCTTTACATAGTTTTGGTGTACATCTTCAAACACTCAAACACACACACACACACACACACACACACACACACACACATATTGCAACACACAATAGTCTGTCCTTTTGTTAGATCCCTTTGAAAACAAACTAAAGTCCAATACACTCTATTTTTCCTAAGTATAATTAAGTCATGCTCTGTATGTTTTCAGAGTTCTGGCTTCTCTCTATAGGCCTACATGACATTTGGAGTTCTGTGTGGTGTATAAGCTGCAGTTTGGGCTCATCTACTTCCACACAGATGTTCTGTGTTGTACCGCCATTTGAAGTGATCATCTTTCTCTCACTGAATTATCATGACACTTTCAATTTAAAAAATGAATGGACACTATATTCTTTGATTACTTCTGAACTTTCCATTCTGTTCTATTCATTTACCTGTCTTGTCTTTGTCCCAACCTTTCAGTGTCCCAAGCACTTTCTAACTTTCTTGAACTTGATCCTTTTCAAAATTATCCTGCCCATTCTACACACATCTATAGAAACTTCAGAAACTGATTTGTTAATTTCAACCCAAAAAAGCCTGCTGGGACATGGTTAAATAAACTACCACTCTGGTAGCACTGGAAATTCACTATATGAATGTAGTACCTTGTGATACCATGAGGCAGATCTGGGCTGTGAGCAGCTGCTACAACTCTTGAGATCCCCAGTGATGACACTTGCTGTCTGTTGCTGAGATGGCTGATGAGGGGCAGCACACAGAAGCCTCAGATTGGGGCTGGGCCCCAGAAAGCCAAAGGCTGGATCAAAGGCTGGGGCTTTTCACCTAGAGAAACAGAGGCCAAGGCAGTGTTGGATCATCAGTGGTTAATGCCTACATGATGAAGCCGCTGTGCAAACCAAAAAACAAGAGGTTCACAGCACTCAGGCAGTGCTCTGAGGCAAAGGAAGCACTGACAAAGGAGTTGCCATTCACTGAAGCAGTTTATGAGACACTGCTTCTTGATCAATGCCATCCTTTTCAACAATCTTTTATTTTATTGTGAAAATACTGTACAGAGGGGTTACAATTACATGGGCAAGATAATGAGTATAATTCTTATCAAGCATTGTAGCCTCCTCCTTTGTTTCCCCTTCCCATCACTTCCCATCCTCCCCCCGCCCTCCCACCCAATCCTCCCCACTCCCCCCTTTCAACATTCTTACCCACCCTTCCCAACTAATCCAAACCCCCTTCCCTTACATAATTTTATGTTATGTATTGAATTTTTTGCCATTTGAACATCTTCATCCTCCGTCAACCCACCCTTTTCCTTATATTTCTCAATTCTGTGGTATATACACTGAATTCTTGCCTGCATTCTCACCCAACATTAAGCAAAGCAAACCAGACCCAGAGAAATGTAAGTTGCATGGTTTCCCCACATTTTTGGCAGCCTATAAATCTACAAGTAAACATACTAGGTGTTAAGCAATGGATTACAAATTAATTAAGTGTAAGAGACTGTGAAGAGCACACACAGTATAATTCTTTCAAAAGACTAAGTCAAAGCCAACAAAAAATGGGTACTTGCAAGACAGGAGGAGAAGGCCAAGGAGGGAGAGGTATTTCCTGTTTTGTGGTATTGTTTTTGCCAGTCCTGGGGCTTGAACTCAGGACCTGGCCACTGTCCCTGAGCTTCTTTTGCTCAAGGATAGTGCTCTACCACTTGAGCCACAGCACCATTTCTGGCTTTTCTGTGGATGTGGCACTGAGGAATCAAACCCATGGCTTCATGCATGCTAGGCGAGCACTCTACCACAAAGCCACATTCTCAGCCTGTATTGATGTTATTGTAAATTGCTACTATATGGAATGTCCATTGTCCCCTCGTTCCAGTGACCCTGGTTAACCTTGTTAATTAGGCAAATAACTTAGAATTCCTACATAATTATGTGTTCTCTAAATGGAGAGAGTTTTACTGCTTTGGTCTGACATGACGTCCTTTCCCTTACCTGACTGCACAGTTGAGAATGTTCAGTACACCTTCCTCTCACCTCAGTGTCAGGGCAACCGTAAGTCTTAAATTCAGTATTATGCTTACTGTATATTTTATATAAACCTTGTGGCTCATACCTGGAATTTTGGCTATGTTAGTGATTGAGATCTAAGGACTCATGGTTGAAACCAGCCCCTGTAAGAAAGTCTGCCTGGCTCTCACTTCCAATTAACCACCAAAAAAAGGTCAAAAGTGGAGCTTAAGTGGTACCAGCCTTGAGCAAAAAAGCTAATAAGAGACAGTGCCCAGGCCCTGAGTTCAGGCACAAGTACTGGGAATCAATCAGTTCCTGAGTTTCCCTTTTTTCCCCATGTGCTGAGATTTCAATCATAAATAAGTGACATTTTGCTTTAACTGCGAGATACATACATGTCCTTGCCTTACTCTCCTAAAATAGCTAATCTTCTATGAACAGCAGCTGCATTCATGTCCTGGATAAACTGCACTGTCCCCATCTTTCCTATAGGCCTGTTTCCACTCTTCCTCTAGATCCCCTATACAGCCCTGTGTAATTAATAGTGGTCTCTGTTCATCCATTTTCCATACTTGTCACTCTCTACACAGACTACCTTATGAGACCAAGTTCATCATATGGCTACTGTCAATGTTAGCCCTCAATTTTAAATCCTTTAGCAACCACCCAAGACCAGACCTGTGTTGGAATTCTCCACAAAGTTTAACTAACTTGTGCTTTTGTGTTGAGTAACAAGTTGAATAACTCAGCTCTATTTCCCTCCTATGGCCAAAACACCATGATAAACCTGGGCAGTGTGGAACAAAAACTCCTGCTCCCATTCAGAAAGAGAGATAAAAAAAAAACAAATGAGGAGCTGAGGCTGCCTGCCAGAGGCAGGACCACAGCAGAAGCCGACTGCCAAAGGAGTGAGGTAAGGGCAGCAGCCCACCCACCTGAGGTTCAAGCCCATGGTCTGATCCAATCTCTCCCCTCTCTACAGCTTCCTCAGCAGCTTCTGAAAAGACAACTATGGGCCTTTCACCACAGACCAAACAAATGCCATGCACAACTGACCATGACAGTGACAAGGCCAAGTCTCCTGACCTTTGAAGCCATTCTGCTCCTCCCTGACGCAGTCTTGCTGGTCTGAGCTGCTAAAGTTCCAAGGCATACTTCAGCTTCATTCCTTCCTGGCCTCACAGATTCAAGTCCAAGTCACAGGAAAACCAGAGTGCAATGGTCCTGTAGCTGCCTGTGCCCACAGTGAACGCTGAGTTCTGAACCCTGAGGATCCATTGCTCTCCATCTTCCAGCTATCTCGCAGGATGCCAAGTCTCATACAGATGGATATAATGCCACAGCCATATTTCTCCCAACCCTGGGCAAGCTAGGACCATCAGGCCTAGAGGACCAGGCAAGGGGCAGCACTTTCCAACATGCTTGCACATTGCTGATCCATATTCCAGAAAGCTAATCCTCACTGCTCCTTTGGAACTGAAGCAGGGCATGAGGACCATGTGGATTGGATCAGCCTCCAATCACTCCTGGGGTGCCTTGCACAGGACTACAATTTATGGAGCCATCTATGGGCCAGCAGGTACAAGGTGAGTAATTTTTCAAAGCCAGTGCTTTTACATCACTACATGGCAGGTCTGATCTGAGCACCTTTTTTAGTGCAGAAAGACAAATTTCACATAGCCAATAATCATTCCTGCAGAATTTCAATGACTTTTTAGCCCTAAATCTTTTCAAAATCAATTTCAAAACAAATGATGCTATGTATAGAGAAACAGAAAGGTACTTGGTATGGAGTGTCTTGGCACCTGATAAACTAGCTGGATTTGAGGCACAGCACAAGGGCCAGAAGCTTTTTGGTACCACCAAGCCTTCAGCTTTCCTGAAAGAACAGACTCTTCACCATCCAAATGGGGGCAGCTCAGGAAGCAGCAGTGAGGTGGGGACAGCTGACAAGGGCCAAGGTGATGGACAGGCACTAGCTCTCCTCCAGACTGGGACATGATTTATGAACAGTAGCCTGGTGCGTGCTGGGCACAGCATGCAAGGCCAGCAAGAGTCACCAGGGGGAAGCAGTGGGAAAAGCAGCAGGCTTAGTGCAGACCAAACTTGATGTATACTGGGTAAGAGGAGGCTTCTCTGACCCTCGGTTCCTTTTCAATGCTGCAAGCATGGGCATCTATTCACAGAGCACTTGCCAAGTACCAGCAGAGGCTGATAGAAAACACACAGTGCCCACCACATCTCTCTCACAGATGCCATATGCCTTTTTTTCCCTGAGCCAGGTCTCTGCTCATGCTAGGGCAACTGCACACATTCAGCAGCCTCAATACATCCAGTCTTGAGAAATCCAAA
This sequence comes from Dipodomys merriami, assembly GCF_024711535.1. NCBI lineage: Eukaryota > Metazoa > Chordata > Mammalia > Rodentia > Heteromyidae > Dipodomys > Dipodomys merriami. The sequence goes on from NW_027204048.1 coordinate 3,868,270, forward strand.
CTGGGTTTCACTGGGTTAACACAAGGTACCAGCTTGGCTGTGATCCTTCTGGAAGCTCTAGAGAGGATCTATTTTCTGCTTTCTATCAGCAAGAGACACCTATGTCTCTAGGGTCAGGGAACCTTTCCACTATCCACACGGTTGGCAGTGACTGAGGCTGGCCTTCCTCCCCACCTCCCTGAGGTTACCTGGCCCACCCAGACAACCCAGGATCATCCTTGGCCACAACACAACTGACAGGCGAACTCATAGTCATACATTCCCACCAGCACAGCAGCAGCCAAACTTCAGATGAGCAGATTTTGGATGTGACTAAGATATACACACACAGACGTACACACATATATTTGTGTATGTGTGTTTCAGTGCATTTATTTGAAAGGGCAAATACATTGTTGAAGACATCACCTCTAATCTAGCTTTGTTTGAGACCACATTACCTTGTACTTTATCACCTGTCCAACAGAGGCTGACATGGCCCACCTTTCCAAAGGGAAGCGAGGGGCTGGAAGGTGGCTCAGTGGTAGAGCGCTTGCCTTGCGTGCATGAGGCCCTGGGTTCGATTCCTCAGCACCACGTAAGCAGAAAAAAAAAGCCGGAAGTGACACTGTGGCTCATGTGGTAGAGTGTTAGCCTTGAGCTGAAGAGCTGAGGGACAGTGCCCAGGCTCAGAGTTCAGGCCCCACGACCAGACCCAAAAAAAAAAAATTCTTACCAAAGGGAAGATAACTCATAGTTTATAAAGCAGGGCTTTATAAAGCCTTTGTAGAAGTGAGAATTACATCTGAAGAGAAATGATTGAAAAGCATATCTATCTCGTGTGTGTGTATATATATATATTCACACACACACATGTGTACATTATTTATTTATTTATACACATTGAAGTAACGTCCTTGGCATATTTTGTTTTTAGAATTGCTCTATTGCATTCTGAACATTTAGTAAGTTGTCTCCCAAGCTATCTGCTTGCACCCAATTGCCTTAATGCTGATGGAAGAGCAAGATCTCTAGGTAGAGAAAAAGTGAACATTTAACTTGTATTCACATTTCATCAAACTCAGTCCTTTCAAGTTCACTGCTAGCAGGAATTATTTAGTATGCTTAAAAAAAATTTTTGGAAGTTACAGACTGGAGGGAAAGGAGAGTCTTGGACATGAGTCAAAGTGATGTCATCATCAAAAGACTACTAGAAAATGAAAGCATCTGAGCCCAAGGGAAAAGAGCCCAACGAGAAAATATAGATGAAAGGAAAACAGGTAGCAGAAGTAGGCATTTGGGACAGTCCTGAAAGCAAATGTGTGCATATACATGGGCGTGTGAGCTGTGTCAAATTTCAACAGCTCAAGGCTAGTGCTCTACCACTTGAGCCACAGTGCCACTTCTGGCTTTTTTCTTTTTGCTTATGTGGTGCTGAGGAATTGAACCCAGGGCCTCATGCATGCAATGCAAGCCCTCTACCACTGAGACACCTTCCCCGCCCCAAAAGTTCATAAGATTCTTATCTCAAATTAACAACGCCCAAATCTGAAATGGAGCTGTGGCTCAAGTGGTAGAGTATTATCCTTGAGCGAAAAAGCTAAGGGACAACACCTAGGTCCTGAAACACACACACACACACACACACACACACACACACACACACACACACACACACACACACACACACACACACACACACACACACACACACACACAATACCTAAATAAAACCTTCAACTCTAATCCTTTATGCAAATTGCTCCCAGACACATCAGGACACAGTAGCATGAGAAGTACAATTTGTACTTTTATCTTTTTTTTCTTTCAGAAAAGTGACTATCACTACAGTGATACCAGGGAGTGATCTGGATGCCAGCCTGGCATTAGACAGAGAGGAGGAGAAGCCATTCTGATACTATCAGGTGACCAAGCAATATTTTCAATGACAAATCATTTGGAAGAAAAATCAAAGGTGAGGGACACACGTAGATATCGTGCAAATTAACATAGTAGGAAGAATCTGAAAATTATTTTAGAACTCATAATGAATAAACATGAGAAAGTAATATTTTAAACACTAGAGTCATAAAGTTAGGATAGGCGAATATAACATAGGAGATGACAAACAAAGCTAGGACTAAGGAAGACACACTAACCTATCTAAAAGGCCATGCTTAGCCAAGCACCATCAGCTTACTCCTGTAATTGTAGCTACTCAGGAGGCTGAGATCTGAACAACCATTTGAAGCCAGCCAGGACAGGAAAATCCATGAGAATCTTACAATTAGCTACCAAAAAAGATGGAAGTGGAGGTGTGGCTCAAGTGTTAGAGTGCCAGCCTTGAGTGAAAAATCTAAGGGACAGTGCTCAGGCCCTGCATTCAAGCCCTAATACTGACAAAATAAATAAATCCATCCTATGATTATTAAAGACTGAATTGATAGTGCAGAATGTGGTATCAGTGATTCAGGAAAATAGTGTCAAGTATCTTGGAACAGAACACCCCTTTCCTATGCAAACCATTCAGGACTCAGGACCCAGGACCTTCCATAGCCACATTGGTCTTCAGGTCAGATGGTTTCTGTTCTCATGATCACAAAACATCTGCAATACTCCGGGCTTTTGCTTTCAAAACCCAAGACAGAAGAATGATATGAATGAAACTGTTTTAATCCCTCAAAGAGATACAATGCTGTGTGATTGCGTGAGAAGGGCTGGCTCTACCTTTTGAGAAACTCTTTTTGAGCAAAAATTTAAAACACTGTGGGTTTTGTTTTGCGTTTTGTGAAGATGAAATTAGTTGAGTTCTTCCTAGTTTTCTCCAGTCCCTCTGAAATATCCAGGCAGGGGACCTGGGAGATCAGCCAAAAACTGAATTCCCCCTGAAATAAACATTACCATGTCTTCAGAGCAGTGTCTCTGCCAGCCATGTGAGACTCACAAAAGCTAGGCACTTCCCAAAAAGAAGTTTCCATTCTTCAAACAGATCTGGAGTAAGCCAAACCTACATTTACCCTAACCTGTGTTTGATGACCCTAACCTGTAGTTAGGACTTAGGTTCCACATAATGTTCATTTGTTTCTATTTTGCAGTTACAATTATTGTTTTTAATTTTTTATTTTTATTTCATGAAACTCTGAAATTCAAGTCAAGGAATGATTTTTTCAGGACATTTTATAAAATGAATGGTGCTTTTCAAAATATGGAGTAGATGCATGTTTCTTGATTCATCTTCTTGGTACAGAGAAAGCCTCTTCATGTGTAAAATAGACACAGAAGGATGGCAAGGAAAGAGAATAGGGGATCTGGTGGTGAACTCCCTAAATGCTATTTTTGCTTCGTAACTCCTACCTTAAGTAACAGAGAACCCAACAACATGGGAACACTAACAGGCTCAGGAAAGCCTACAGTAAAAGCCTGCTCTTTGTAGTCAAACAGAAAAGAGAGACCATCAATAAGGAAAATTTGAGGTAGAAATTTCTCTACTACAATTACACATACACACACACAAAATAATTTTTTAAGCCAGCAAAACCTGCTCCTTGTAGGAAAAAAAATGGAAAAAGCACACACCTAAGAGGGAAATTTGAGGTGAGACTCTCTCTAGTTGACATGTGCACACACATGAACATACACAGATACACACATGAAAAGAACATAGGACTTGGAAGGAATGAATAAAACCATCCCTATCTGCAATGAATGACATGATTGTTTACATGAAAATCTTAAGGGACCAAAAAATAAACTCCATAAATGAATGTACATGTTTATCAAAGTTTTAAAAGATAACTGTGTGTATATATATATATATATGTATACATATATATATATATATTAAAAACCCAACTGCATTTCTATATACTAACAGTGAATGCAATGGACACCAAAATGGAAACGAATCTGATTTACTGCAGCTGGCTGTGTGGATGGCTCACACCTGTAATCTTAGCAGTTAGGGGTAAGGGGGTAGGGGAGGGGGGGTGGAGATGAGATCTGGAAGACTGTGATTCAATGCCAGTCAGAGAAAAGCCTGAGAGAGTCCATCTTCAATTAACTATCAAAAAAAAAGCTGGTCTGAGCCTGGGTCTTGGGGGAAGCGGAGCTCCCCTCCCCGCTTCCTCCGGGAGAATACCCTGATGCTCCTAGGCATGCTCCAAAGACTCTCCCACGGGTCAGGGTCAGGCCAGGAGAGGCTCGAGGGAATTTGGACGTCAGAAAACCAGGCTGCCCAAGGTGCTGACAGCAGAGATGGGTTCGAGAGGGGTCTGTAGAGCCAGCGGAGGAAGGTGAGAAGCAGCCACAGCACGATCCCAGCCCTGGCAAGGAAGTTAGCCGAGAAAGAAAAGAGGAAAACACTTGTGGACAGAAGTTTCTAGAATTTGGAGACTTCTTAACTGTAGCCCGTTTGTGACGGGGGGTGGGGGGGGGGGGCGCAGCAATTCTGGATCATGTCTCAACAGCCGATTCCCTAGAGCTGCCAATCCTGGAGAAGACTTTCAGTGGCTCAGTAGCATGGTCACCAGTGTCCTCTAACCAAGTGAACTAACACAATCGCCCATAGGAAAAGTAATGCAGAATAAGACAAACCAGGCAGACACAGTTACATAGACACTGAACTTTACATGTAACTAACACTAATTATTGTTAAGTGCTGTTGGTTCAAACCTGTCATTCTAGCTACTCAAGAGGCTGAAGTCAGGAGATTTTCATGGTTCAAAGTGATTCCAGGTATAAAATTCTGCAAGGCTCCATCTCCAACTAACTGGCAATATAATGGAGGCACAACCTAAATGGTATTGCATCCAATGTGAACAAGAAAGATAAGAGAGGACAAAGACCTGAGTTTAAGCCCCAATGCTGGCACACACATAAAAGAAAAATAGCCAAAACCTTCTTGAGAATAGTGACCCTCCATTTCTGGAAGATATACCTTATTAGGAGAGTAATCATTTCCAAAAACAAACAACTGTGAGCACAAGTACCTCAAAAGAGCTGTAGGCAGTACTCAAATAAGAAAAAAATTCTGCATGGTAAAATAATATAATGTCCCTCACGAATTCCAATTAAATCTATTCCTTTAAGATGACAGCAATTGTGGATATATTTCTCTTGATAAAGAAAGAGGGAACATTTCCTAAACTTGCTGAGGAGAATCCCCTTTGCTATGACCAGATGCTTGTGATGAATCAACTGCTGATTAATAATGAATTCAGGAAACAGGAAGCTTGCCCTTCCATCTCACATTCTTAGATTCAACATTTGCTTGATTTGTCAAGTGGTACCAAAAAGTCTTGTGGGATGTTTTATTTCTGACTGATGTTTTCAAGAATCACAAAGGGAGCTTAGGTGCCATGGTTCACACCTATGATGCTAACTACTCAGAAGCCAAGATCTGAGAATCATGGTTTGAAGCCAGCCTGGGCAGGAAAGCCCATGAAATTCTTACCTTCAATTAGCCAGCACCTGGGGCATCCTTCAAGTTGAGTGTCAGACTTGAGAGAAAAAGCTAATGGTGAGTGTCCAGATCCTGAGTTCAAGTCCCAGTTCCAGCACACAAATTAATCAATTAATTAAAAACAGTAGGGGAAGAGCAAAGCCTTTCCTGAGTTATTTCACCCTATGAAAGTGTATCATCTTGAAAGAGGACTGTCAATCACCAGTTGTAATTTGTTAATAGCAGAGCTAAACTGAAACTTTCTCCACTCACTTCACATAGTCACATAAACCTGTTCCTGCCTGAAATCTCAGAGACTTCAAGGAAATGCAGTATCTCCAAACTACAGATTGTATCATTTATCTGTTTGTCCTTATTGTCAAGGGGGACACACTGCCCAAGACATATAAACAAATGTTATACAGGATGTTATGTTATACATCTGCCTAGCTTGAACATCTGTGTAATCTGTTCAACTCTGAGAAGTTTTAATTAATTCCAAGGTTCATGTGGTTTTGATTCATAGAGGGGAATCCATTTCCTTTCTCACAAATCCATTAAAACAAAATATGGTTTGTGACCCTGGAAAAGATGGAGCAGACACATCCACTCTATCTGTCCTGTTGAACACAAGTGAAAATGAGGACATGGTGTGATAGGCAGCTAGGAGAATACTTAAAAATGAATAGTATCACCTCAGGTCAGCCATTGTCAGAAGAAGAGAATAAGTATGATTGATGAGGACCTAAAGAAATGAGAATCCTCGCCTCTGATGTTGTAACTTGAAAAGATTCCATCCCACTATAGAAAACACTATTTCTCAAAATATCAAAAATAGAATTCAGCAGGCAGTGTTAGCTCATGCTTGTAATCTTAGCTACTCAGGAGGCTGAGATCCGAGGATTATACTTCAAAGCCAGCCCTGGCAAGAAAGTCAGTGAAACTCTTATTGGAGAATTAACCACCAAAAAAAATTGCTGGAAATAGTGCTGTGTCTCATGTGGTAAAATGTCAGCCTTGAGCAGAAAAGGCCAAGCAAGAGTCAAGTGAGAGCCAAGCCCTGAGTTCAAGTCCCAGTACCAGCACACAAACACCCACACAATAATAATAATAATAATAATAATAATAATGATAAATAGAATAAACATACGACTCAGCAATCTCACTTTGGGTATATGCCTAAAAGAATTAAACAGATGCTATGAAAAGGCTAAGTTCATAGACATATTACTGAGAATAGCCAAGAGATGGAAGCCAGTCAGGCACTCACTGATAAATAATGAAACAAAATATATATGATAAAATGTGGTTATAATAATGAATAAAATATTCAGTTTTGGAATGATAGGATGTTCTTGGAGCATACTCTGACATAGAGGCACTGTGATCAGAGAAATAATCCAACACCAAATCAGAAAAAAATACTATTTCATGTATACAGACTAGTCATGTACAGGGAGACTGGAAGTAGATGGTTGTTTCCTGGGGCTAGAAGTGAGGAGTGGGTGTCTGATTGGCACAGAGCTTCAGATCTACAAGATGAATGAGTTCTGGAGATCAGACCAGCATTTAAATATGATATCATATTTATACAAAATATAATGTATAATGAGTATAAATGTATTCAATGCTATTACAAACTCAATCACAGTTTAGGTGGTAAATGCATGTGCTTTTGCTAAAATAAATTTAGAAAAAACAATTGGTAGGTAGCAGATGGGGGGAGTGGGGATCAAGGTTCAAAGTTCACCAAGCCAGTGGCTAGCTCTCCATTTTTTTTCTTTAATATTTACTGTCCCTGAAAAGCCCAGAGTGCAGCCTAAAAGTAAGAGCTCAGGAAAGTATCCTAACTGAAATCCAAGCTCCAAGGCCAGAGCATGAAAAAGGTAATTCTGGAGGCTAAATGGCTGGATGAGACAGAACTCTCCCTGCCTAGTTCATTTGGCTTCTGTTGAAAACTTCATGACAAAAGATGTCACAGTGAGAGAAGATCACATGCAGAAGTGGTCCTGTGGTCAGAGAGGGAGCAAGAGAATGGAGAGGGGGGCTAGTCTTGATTTCTATGACAATCCATTTTCAAGAGAACCAACTAGGGACCCAGAAGAACTCTCTCAGTCCTTTCTAGAGTTATACCTCTAATCATCTGGTTATCTGGGCACTTCAACCCCTTTTCTTTTCTTTTTTTTTTTGTCGGTCATGGGGCCTGAACTCTGGGCCTAGGTGCTGTCCCTCAGCTCTTCAGCTCAAGGCTAGCGCTCTACCACTTGAGCCTCAGCTCCACTTTCTGCTTATGTGGTGCTGAGGAATTGAACCTAGGGCCTCATGCATGCAAGGCAAGTGCTCTACCACTGAGCCACCTTCCTGGCCCCTCAACCCCTTTTCTTACAGGCCCCTACACCTCAATAAGCCACAGTGGGGACAAGGCTTCCAATACACAAACCTCCACCAGATCTACACTGTATCCACATCACTAGCAATTGCCCTTAAGACAGGTGAATGTGTTTGCATGACTTAAATGAGCCAGACAATCCTGGTCCAGTGTTTGCAATACTGCTTAGCAAAGACCTCTCTGGTTTTAATCATGTATTTATAAATCATCCTCCCCTTGCAAACTTGTGAGCTCTTGAATGAAAGAACAATTTCTTTCTTACTTTTTTTTTATCTCCAGATTTACTGGTGATCGACCAATCAAGAAATATAATGAACAATTTGTTCTTCAAACATGGACTGTGTATAAGTATGCACAACATGTACCTTTAAGAAATGGAGTATTATCAACTAACCTTTCAATAAGGTACAATCACCAAAAGATTCATCTTGAGACTGCTTGATTTCCTCTTTTTAAGTCATAAACCCTCAGGTAGTCAGTGTGGCTGAAACAAAACCCCAGCCCTGACATCCAATGTGTGCTCTTTTGAGAAACGAAGAGCTAAAATAAGTCACCAGCTTCCCCAAAATGAGGAAAGCTGGGGATCTTCCCACTAACATTTTCTTTATTCCAGCCTAAGACTGATTATCTCCTGAGCACGGAAGATTATACTTCCCTTAAAAGAAGCACAGGGAGCCAGGCAGCCAGGATCTATGTGGTTGAGGTGCTGAGCCCTCAGAGCAGAATGCACACGTGCTAAAGCCTTCCTATCTGCCATCACACAACTGCTGTCATCCTCACGTGGATGAGAAGGCTTCCAGCTTAGAGTTGGAATGCAGCTGCATATGGACCCTTAGCTCCTCTAAGGCACCCAGGTTTTTGTTTGTTTTGGTTTGGATGGTTTGCCAGTCTTGGGGGGGGTTGAACTCAGTCTGGGGGGCTTGGATACTGCCCCTGAGCTTTTGTGCTCAAGGCTTAGGGCTCTACCACTTGAGTCACAGCTCCACTTCCAGGATTTTTGGTGATTCATTGGAGATAAGGGTCTCACAGACTTACTTTTTCTGGGCTGTCTTCAAAACTGGATCCTCAGATTTTAGCCTTTTGATTAAGATTCCAGGTGTGAGCCACAAACACCTACTATTTAGGATATTTTAAGGTTTCTTTGGGAAGGGGGGAGGGAATGGGGGACAGTTGACAGTCATTTTATTTGGTTTGGACTTTTTAAATCTATTGTTATTATTCTTATTCTTAAGTAGTTGTGCAAAGGGATTACAATTCCTGTTAGGAGTACAATATCATCCCTTCCTTCCTTCATTTTCCCTTCCTTCATCTTCTCTCATTTTCCCTTATTTTCCTCCTCTGTCCCTAGCCTCAAGTTGTGACACTCAGGTTTTAAAATCAGTTCTTTGGACACTTCTTTGTTTGCTATCTGCTAGAACAAAATAGGTTTTAAAGGATGAAAAATCCATTATTGTACTGCCTTGGAAATCAATCCAATTGGATCATTCAGCAACTCATTAGGAATAATAATGCAGACTCTCCATTCCTAAAGTTAGTTCTATTTTTAAATTGACAAAAAAAGTGTGTTTGTGTATGTTTGTGCATGTGTGTCTCTGTATAGTAGTCATCTTTCCATGACTGTAACCAGTATTTCAGGCAATCCACTTACAAAGAGAAAAGGTTTCCTTTGGTGCACTGCTTTGTATGGTCCAGCTCATGATCAATTGGCCCATTGTTTTGGGAATCTGGAGAGGCAAGATGTCATGGCATAAGTACATGATAAAAACATGCTCCCTGTAAGGTAAATTAAATAGGTAGTTTTAATTAGGTAGCCAATGAAGACACCACCATACAGTATTCGGGCAGGAAAGAGAAGTTTATTTTATTACTGAACTGCTACCCCCGCTGTGCATGGTAGAGAGAACATGGCCAAAAAATGGGTGAGCCACCTCTAGGCCAGGACTCAACTAGACCAGGGTAAAGGAGAAGGTGCAGCCAGATGTGGCCAGGTGGGGAAAAGGTGTGGCCACACTGGATGCAGATGATGTGACCTCAGGGCCTGGGACCCTCCCACAGTCCCTTGGGAGGCATGGGGAGGGCAGCCCCAGATGTGACCTCAGAGGGGTGGTGGTGACTGCTTCCAGGTGTGCCAGTTACCTAGGTGATGCAGGTACTGGGAAGAAACTTAATCAAGAAGAGGGAGGAGTCTGTCCTGTTTTCCCAGGATGAACCTTATACTCACCTCTTGGATAGAAAGGGACAGAAAGAAAGTAGAAGAAATTGAGGTAAAAGATTCCCCTTAAGGACATGATCTCAATGATCTGAAGACCTCACATTGGTCTCTGCCTCTTAAAGGTTCCACTACCTCCTAATAGGGTCATTGGCTGAGGATCAAGCGTTTAACACGTTACTATGCTACACACACACACACACACACACACACACACACACACACACACACACACACACACACACACACACACACACACACACACACACACACACACACTGTCACTGTGGAACGATTAGACCAAATTAGCATAATTATTACCTGACATACTTGCCTTCTTAGTGGTGAGAACAGTTAAAATGCTTTTCAGTAAACAGTTAAAATGATTTTCAAGTATAGTGTTCTTCTTTTAAAGTTAATAGTTGAGCTTCTTCCTACTATATAATTAAAATATTGTATCCTTTAACAAACATTTGCTCCATTTTCTAGTCCCCTGGAATTCTTGTAATTAATATTTTAATTACTATTTTTATTTTTTCTGTGGAAAAAAATATCTAAAGTTATTAGAGCTATGCATTCAGATCTTGTTAGATACTTCAGAAGTAAATCCTAGTCTCTGATAATACAACCCAGTAAAAGTGAATAGACTTTAACAGCTAAGATAGAAAAGCTTGCAGATAAGGGATAGAGCTAGATAATAGACCTACTGGCAGACAGTGGATGCACTTATGTAATTAGTAAGGGAGTTATTTAAAATCTGAGAAGGAAGATAAAGTAGAGAAAATCCACTCCAGATCATATCCTTAAACATGCATCTGCTCAGATTGGAATAGGTAATCTTCAAACAAGTTCCCCAAATTTCCTCTTATTTATTACTTAAGTTAGCTAAGTGACGAGGGGCAATCAATATATTTACTGTTACATTTCAGCAATTTACTTTTCATTGTACTGGGGTCTCATTGTGTGAGTTCTATATCGTAATATCTGTCCTTCCAATGTGACATATTGACTAATATCCTTTCTGTGCCCTTTGCTACTACTCCTCTCTTTAACTGGCATACTGTGATGACATCTGAGCCTATTCTGATGGGACTCTCCCTATTTACAGATTCATTTGTAGGGAACAGTTCATAATCTGTAACCTTATAACCATCAGCAAAGGTGAAATAAATGATATGAGGCACAGCAAAATTTTAAATTTAGTGAAGGGAATATTTAACATTGCCTGTTGTGACATTGTTAAATGTATGCATGCATAAATGAATGGTGCCTCTCCCCTAAAGAACTAAGATATCAAAATGAGCCAAGAATATCATCTTATTTGGAAAAAGGAATTTAGTTTTCGGTCGGGGGGGGGGGGGCCCTGGGCGCTGTCCCTCAGCTGTTCAGCTCAAGGTTAGCACTCTACCACTTGAGCCACAGCGCCACCTCCGGTTTTCTGGTGGTTTATTCTCCAATAAAGAGTCTCACAGCTGGGCTGGGAAGGTGGCTTAGAGGTAGAGTGCTTGCCTTGCATGCATGAGGCCCTGGGTTCGATTCCTCAGCACCACATAAGCAAAAAGAAAAAAAGCCAGAAGCGGCGCTGTGGCTCAAGTGGTAGAGCACTAGGCTTGAGCTGAAGAGCTGAGGGATAGCTCCCAGGCCCAGAGTTCAGACCCCACAACCGAACCCCCCCCCCCCAAAAAATAGAGTCTACATGGACTTTCCTGCCTGGGCTGCCTTTGAACTACAGTCCTCAGATCTCAGCCTCCCGAGTAGCAAGGATTACAGGCGTGAGCCACCGGTGCCTGGTGGAAAAAGGATATTTTGAGGAAATGCAAATATGGAACTTGAGATAATCTTGGATTTTCTAGTAATTCCCTAAACCCAATGACAAGTGTCTAAGAGAAATTGGAGAGAGAGAGAGAGAGAGAGAGAGAGAGAGAGAGAGAGAGAGAGAGAGAGAGAGAGAGAGAGAGAGAGAGAGATCATTAAGGAAAGCAAAAGCCAGACACAAGAGGCTCAAACTCAGGAGTCTAAACTCTGGAGGGTCAAACATTGGAGGCTAGCCAGGGCAGAAAAGTCTGATAGACTATAGCTTCAACTGTCCAACTTTAGTAAAGGGCAAATTGGGAGCTATGGCTCAAGTGCTAGAGTGCCCCCGTTGTAAGAAATAACATGAAAAAGTGAGTTGGAAAGAAAAAGTGAAAGAGGTGGTGGGGGCAGAGGTGGAGGGAAGTGGGGGAAAAGGAAAGAAAAGGGAGAATGGGAAAAGAAAGGTGAAGGAAAGAGTTACATGTTTTGCAAACACATCTCAGGAAGGAAATAGATGAATATCAGAGTCTCCAGGTTTTCCCTAAGACAAAACTCCTATTGTTGTTACACATAGAGGTAGAGTATTTTGTAATGGGTACTGTCTTCCTGAGGAAGCAGGTGGAGGAGAGGCTCCTGCTGAATCCCAGATAGAGCGTTTAGAGAAATTGCAGGGAAAGCTGGGCCTGTTGCTGAGTGTTCCTCTGCGAAGCTCACTGAGCCTGGATATACTTCACTGAGGTGCAGGTCTGCCTCTTCCCAAAATGAGTGTGCTTAAAGTGCAGTATTTTATTGTTCTTTTATTTTTATTTCATGCCAGTAATTTAAAAAATTATTCAACTATTGTCTCTTTTTTAAATGGATTGTAAGCCACTGAAAGTGCACTAAACCTGTTCGGGTGTCTAAGGAATTAATTAAACTTTTCAGTCTGGTTCCAATGTGCAGACATAAATTAAAATAAGTCACAGGAGAAAGTTTTGTTAGTTCTGGCTACCACGTGGGACTGATGTTATTTTCATTTGTCTGTTTTACTTGGTAATCAAATAGTTCATATTTAATGTAAGTATGTTTTATTTAAAACAAGTTGCCAGAATGAAAAAAAGTAAAAACTTGTGCTTTACTGCCACCTAGTGGATATTTGATAACTTGCACTTAGAATCTATACACTTTTTCCTTAATAAAATTGAAAAACAAAGGTAAGAAAGTGGAAGAATGAGAAAAATAGAAAAAGAAAACTAATAAGAACAAAGAAGACTTTTTACACCAGAGTGAACACAGTTACATAAAATATGCAAAGCCTAAAACCATGATGTTTATGTAGCTTTTTTACAAACTATATATTCAATGAATAGAAAACCTAGACATTAGGTCACCTCTGCCATCTTTACCAGTTCTCCACCCCAGCACCTGTACATCTGCCTCCCATTGGCCCCTACCCTGCCCTGCCCAGCGCTGTGTTTTTTTCCTGGGGTGCCTCCCCAATCTCTATGCCTTCTAACACATTCTCCTCCCAACTGGGTATTCTTATGAGGGTTTTCTGTAGCCTTTTTAAGAAGACCAAAACTACATTTGAAATGCATTCTTTCAAATTTATCTCAGGCTTAAAATTTCTCAAGTGTTTGTTTGTTTTGGGTCAGAACTCAGCTTTTACTAGGGGCACAGGTGCTGTCCTTTAGCTTCTTTTGCTCAAGGCTGGCATTTGACCACTTGAGCCACAGCTCTACTCCTGGTTTGTTGGTAGTTATTTGGAGATAAGAATCTCCAATTAAGATAAGGCCTCTAGGAGCCATAAGATGAGGCCTCTAGGAGCCAAACAGACTGAGCCACCCAACTTGGACTTTTAAGTTTCCAAAACTTTAAGTTAAAACAGGTTATCTTTTCTTCCTTAAGTACTCAGCTGTGGGCATTTTTGTTACAAAAGCTGAAACAGACTAGTAAATATCCAAATAAAGGGAAATCGTTTATGGAGGAGGTACTAACACTCCCACATTTCTTGCAGTGTTACTCATAACCATCAAGTTAAAAAATCAACGTAAGTGTCCAAGTGTCCATGGATAAATGGAAAAGGAAGTTGTAGTCCATACATGCTATGGGATAACATTGGGCCATCAATGGATGTTGTCACTGGCTTGTGATTGGACTTCTGGAGGTTATATTAAATAAAAATAAATCCAACACAGAAAGATACATACTGCATGATCTCAGAGATATGTGTAGTTTAAAGAAACAGACTTCACAGGATTTGTGAGTAGCAGAGTGGCTACCAGAGGCTGAGGAGGTATGGAAGTGGATGTAGAGGGGAGGAATTATAACAGGTACAGAACTGTAATTAGATGGAGAAAAGCAAATCTGGTCTCCCAGCACATAAAGTGTCCTCAGCTGAAGGATCAAAGTAGGACTTGTAGGCCAGCCTAGCTGACTCAGGAAGTGGAAATGAGCTGCTTGTGAGGCAAACACATGTTTGTCTAGAATGTGCTATATGAAGTGGATTCTTCAGAGTCTAGTCTGGTACTGAGTTGGACCATATATATGGAACTTGTGGAATATATGATTATTCTTGAGGTCTTCTGTCCTTACCTTTCCTTTGATGTACTCAACCAGAGTTGTGGCACCTGCTCAGGCTGTCACCCCTACTCACCCTAAAGTTATCTTCTTTATTCCTGTGTGTCTCACTCAAGCTATGGCCCCTACTGACTAGGAGGGGAGACATGATGAATGACTAGAAGAAACCCAAAGGCATTCCTGGCAGAATCATTAAATGCACTAAACTCAAGGAATAATCAGTTGGTGGGCAAAGACAGTCATTACAGACAATGTACACATGTGAAAATGGAACCCGCTAATTTGAGAGCATGGGTGGAGTTGAGATTGGGGAGAATGATAGAAGAGGTAACAATGATGAAGATTATACTTATAAGCTGATTTGTTGAATTGAAACCCCTGTATAGAACTACTTAATGACAATTTAAAAAAAGAAATAACTAATTCATAGAATGAACAAGAGAGTACATTTGGACATCCTTCAAACTATAAGAAATTTGCTTGGGCTACTTTAGATTACATGTTTAAGCACAATCACAACTCTCACATACACACAAAATCCTGCATTTATCAATCCAACCCATCATTCCACACGTCTGTTCTGTCCCAAGAAACTGGTAAGTCAAAGAACAAGTCATACATCGGTCATGCCTCTAAGGAGCAGGTAGTCAGCTGGGGAGACCACTTGTCCCATCTCCCATTGCTGCATTGAAGGGGCAGCAAAATCTTTACAGTGGTCTATGGGAACAGAGTGAGGAAATTCCAATACTTCTCTGCAGGGGGCACTATATTAATGGTAACAATCAATGTAAGAAAATTTTATTCCCAATGGAGTAAATAGGCAACATTTCAACTATTTCCTATGCTCATAAAACTGTATAAAAGAAATCACTTACACTATATCTCTCCAAGGCCTCAGTGTACAGAAAGAGCATGCAGCCATTCAGCATGGAGTACTAGCTTAGCTGCAGAAGGGCTCTGGATTCTAACTGTGGCAGTGGAACAAAGCTCATGACTTTTAACTTGTCATTTTGCTCATTCACAAAACAGACTTGGGAGTGAAACATGCATTAAGAAGTCTGGGGAGCTGCTTAACACTGGCTGGAGTTATTCTTACTGCAAACATCTTGACTCAGCTTTTATTTATTTACGTGTTTGTTTGTTTTTGCAGGTACAAGGGCTTAAACTGTAGCTTTTTGCTCCTTGAGCTATATTTCCACTTCTGGATTTTTGCTGGTTAAGTGGACATAAAAGAGTTGGAGATTTTTCTCTCCAAGCTAGTTCTGAGCCCCATTCTCAGATTACAGCTTTCTGAGTAGCTAGGATTACAGGTGTGAGTCATAGGTGCTCAGAGATTTAGCCTTTTTATCCTTAACTTACAGTCTGTTTGGGATGTTATTGTTCTCTGAGATTTTCTTTGGATTTAGGGAGGTGTCATTTGTTTGGTGGACATACTGACCATTTTATCGAATAATTATGTGTTAGAATTTGTCTTTGATCTGCCAGCATCTCTATATCATTTAGTTACCTTGCTATGGGTGGCATAAAATGATATGTATACAGAAGTCTCTTTTCTCTTTCTCTTATATCTATATCTATGTATATACACATATAGATATATGTATGTATATATACATATAGATATATATGTGTGTGTGAAATACATATAAATGTCACATATAATTAACCAAAACCAGATTAACACAAGCCTTAGATATATTTTTGGTGAATGTTGGTTTTTCCATGAGCTATGCAAATGCCTTTATACACCAGGAAACAAGTGGAAGAGTACCAAAGAAAGAGTTTTCTGTTTGATCTGACAAGATCTAAGGAGGAAAGAGATGGCATCCTTGAATAGTAACCAAAGCATGTTTGATAAACTGCTTTGAACAAATTCATGGGTCAAGCTGGCAGAGTGGGGTGTCTTGAGGCTGGTAACCTCAGCTGGCAGAGACAACAAGAAAATAAGTTACTACCAGGAAAAGTAGAGATTGCCTGGCTGGACTTGTGGCCTGAAGGAATGGGAAAGGCTTGCAGCTGCCCCCTCCCCACCCCAGACAGGAACTCCACTAGCCCCCAGCACTCTCCAGAGTAAGAGACAAAGGGAAGGTAGCCCCTTGTACTCAGAGAGGAGGAGGAAAGGACTGGCTGGAGGTAATAAATGAAGGAAAGGATCAAGATTTAGGGGGATGATAACTGACATTTTATTTTTTTAATTATTTTTTCCCTAAAAGATCAAGTTTATTATGGTGCAATTTATATAAAGTATAATTGGATGAGTTTTGAAAAATGCATAATCCTGGAATCATGACCAGTCTAGATAAAATATTTCCATCACTCCAAAAAGTTGCTTTGCAGCCATTATCTTTCCTTATCTATTGACACAATAAGTATACTAACTACTGGATAAAATGAACTTTAACATTGAATAAACTACAACTCAGTCCAAGTACCACAAAGAAATCAGTTAACCCCCCAAAAAAATATACTGGGGAAAAGATTATTGCACTTATTATCAATAGTTAAGTGTTTCTTACAAATTCAGGCCTTTACACTTTGTAGAATGGATTCAATATCCATGATGTGGGCTCCATATCCATGAAATTTAATTTATAATTTTTAAGTAGTTGTACAGAGGGCCTTCATTATAATATGTCAGTTTCTGAGTACAATGTATCTTGATCAATGTCACCCCTTCCATCATTCTCTCCCATCTCTTCACCTGTCCCCTGAAGTTACCTGGTTCATTTTCACATATGTACATTGAATATTAGCCTACCCTTCTTTCCCTCCATTCTTCTGCTGGTCCCCCTTGACCTTACCACTGCCCAATAACATGTGGTCTAGCTTTCTGGTATTCATTTTGTTAGACTGTAAGTTAGTTGTTCAAAGGAGTGACACCATTTCAATCCATCCCCAAATACCCCATTCTTCAATTTGTTTGCGTGTATATCTTCATATGGCCCTGCACATATTTTCATATATGTTTATAATCTAGATCTAACTTCTATAACTATTCATTTTAAAGACTTCTTTCCTGACTCCCAGTCGAATCAGCTGATGGATGACATCCAGAAAGTTTTCTCCTACTCCAAGATGGTGTTTTATAATTTGATTGGTTATACTTGCTATTTCACTTCAATATGGCTCCAAGAATATTATGCTGTAATGACCCTAGTGATTCTCTCACTTGCAGAAGTATTTTTTTTCTTGTGCCAGTACTAGGACTTGAACTCATGGTCTTGCATTTTCACTTGGCTTTTTAGTTCCAGGATATGTGTGTGTGTGTGTGTGTGTGTGTGTGTGTGTGTGTGTGTGTGTGTGTGTGTGTGTGTGTGTGTGTGTGTGTGTGTGTGTGCCCACAAGTACATATGCACTTATGATGGTACTAGGGCTTCAAATCAGGGCCAGGGTGCTCTCTTTCTCAGCTTTTCACTAAGGCCAGCAACTCTACCACTTGAGCTACAACTCCACTTCTGGTGTTTGGCTAGTTAATTGGAGATAAGAGTCTTATGAATTTTCCTGCTTGAATTGGCTTCTAATCCCAATCCTCAGACCTCGGCCTCCTGAATGGCTAGGATTACAGGTGTGAGCCCTCAGCATCTAGCTTGCAGAAGCCAGTTTAGAAAAGACAGTTCCTGCCTTTTTCTGCTGCACTTGGGAGCTCATGTCCGTGAGAAGTCACAGGACATCTCAAAGGGAACTCCTGTTGACCACCTGAGCCCATTAGTCAGCAGGCCAAGAATTGGCATGTCCAAAGTCAGGACAGAAATAAGAGCACTTAGTGCAGTACTCAATACACAGAACCCCAACTGGCTGCACAGTGAGACACTGCCTGATGGCCCTAATTATCCAGCAGATGACGACTCAGCTCTGAGTGGGTTGCAGACCTGGGGAAAGAAACGGGCAAGTTTCAAAGGTTAAGTAGCTTAAGCAGGATAGATAATGCTAATACAGAAAATGAGGAAGAGGCAGAAGGAATAAAATGAAGAAAAGTCTCAGCACTCGGCATAGGGCGAGCGGGGCCAGCGGGCGTCGGGCAACACAAAATGGCTACTGCAAAGACCGCAGCGGGGGAGGAGTCCGCGTGCCAAACGCCCTCCTCACGCCGGCCCCTAACAGCACCGCGGGCCAAGCCAGGGGCGCCGGGACGGAAGATCACGTAAACCTCCGCCGACCGCGCCCGCTGGACTCCGTCCTCCGCAGGGAGAGCAGCCCCGGCCACTCGCCACCAGCGCAGCCAGGGAGAAGCCCCCAAAGCGGGCCCCTTACCTGCCGGACGCGGTCCTCGGAGACCTGGAGAGGCCTGCAGGCTGCGACGGAGCCATCTGCCTCCCCACAGACCGCGACACAGCTCGATTGTCTCTCCACAACTGACGCACTTAGCAGTCCCGGCGTTCCACAAAATGGAAGTCGTCCCTCTGCGTCACTTCCGGAAAGCCCCTAAGGCTTTGGGACACCGCCCAGTTTTACCAGGGAGGGAAGTTCCTGCGGGGCCGGAAGTCACTGAGGGCAGGGCTTCCTTACCGTGACCCAGTCAGGGATGTTCCAGCCGCGGTGGGTGGAGCAAGAGGGAAGGACGGAAATTGGGGCGGAGCTGGCAGGCACTGGGGGGCAGCAGTTGCCAAGGTTCACTCTTGGATGTTCTGGTCAGGTTCATCCACCTCCCCAGAGCAAAAATATCTTAGGACAAATGATAGCCTGCCCTCATCTTTTTGAGCTGGTCATGGGGCCTGAACTCAAAGCCTGGGCACTGCTCCTGATCTCTTCTCCTCAAGGCTAGTGCTCTACCACTTTGAACCACAGCTCCATTTCTGGATTTCTGGTAGTTAATTGGAGATAAGTCTCATGGACTTAACTTCCAGGGCTGGCTTTGAACCATGATCCTCAGATCTCAGGCTCCGAGTAGCTAGGATTACATGCATGAGACACTGTACCACTTGAACCCAACTCCACTTCTGGCTTTTTAGTTGTTAATTGGAGATAAGAGTCTTGGAGACTAGATCCCCAGAATCACCACCTCCTGAGGAGCTAGAATTACAGGAGTGAGCCACTGGCGCTGGGCCGAGAACCTCTTTTGAATCTAACATTTTTTCTAGATACCCTGAAGATTGCTCGGCAAAAAGAAACGCAAGCTTCGCAAAAATAACTGACTTTTTGTGTGCAATTCAAGGCCAAGGTGTTGTGTGCTCAATGTATGCCCTAGTTGTAGTGAAGAGTCTAAGGAACTGGATTATTTCTTCAGATGGAGGGGTTTTTCGTGATAAAATACTGCAATTGGGACTGCAACTGGATGGATGGATGGAGATCTGAATACAGATTTTGAATTTCTTCAGAACTAAGCTGGCTGGAGCAGATTTCAAGATGCCTAAGTCCAAATGGCATTTTGTTAATCCTCCCTGTTCAGGTTTCTGTAATGTAACATGAACGTCTACCATTCTTCTGAAATTGAGAAGGTGCTTTCATGGTGTGAAACACAGCACTCCATAGGCTTCACTCCAGAGATTTCCTAGTAAGATTGGTGGAAATTAGTAGAAACTTAGGTAGGCATAAAGATAAGGATGGTGAAATGTTCCTTTCTTTGATGCTTTTTGGTGGAACCCAAGCATTCCTTTGTAAAGAAGTGCCCAGAACCGAGGTCCTGTAGAACTATAGTTCTATAGAGATAAAGTAGTTGAGGACCCATAGTAGTCAGCCCTTATTCTGGCTAAGAGCCCTTGAGAACCCAACAGTTTGTATGGGATGAACTTGTCCATTCACAGTTAATGTGCCAATAGAAGCAGCTCCAGTAGGTGCACAACAAAATATCTGTGGTGTGGAGAGATAAAAAATAGATTTAAAAGAGGACATGTATCTTTTAAATGGAAAAAAACGACAATTCAGCTGTTGGCTTGATAAGCATTAGCATTTGTTATGTACAAATTGTCCTAAAACAGTTCTTACTCAACTATATTTGTTTCTGCATACTTAGAAAACAAATCGGTCTTCCAAATGTTTTCTACATTTTGTGTTGACTGTGGAAGCAACTACTTGTGATCTCACCACTATTTTTGTTTTGAAAAGAGTCATGGAAAAGGTTTTTGGGGAGTGAGAAATAAGAAAGATGTAGGACACCATGGAAAAAGTTCCTACCTTTATTCTAAAGTATGATTTTTCTTCAGATCTAATTCTTTCATCAACTGTTTTCTGTTTTTTTTTGTTGTTGTTGTTGTTGTTTTTGGTCAGTTATGGGGCCTGAACTCTGGGCCTGGACGCTATCCCTGAGCTCTTCAGCTCAAGGCTAGTGCTCTACCACTTGAGCCATAGCGCCACTTCCAGGTTTTTCTGCTTATGTGGTGCTAAGGAATCGAACCCAGGGCTTCATGCTTGCAAGGCAAGCACTCTACCACTGAGCCCCCTTCCCAGCCCCACAGTTTTAAAAGTTTGCATGTTCCCAAAAAGAATTTTTCCTTAGGATTATGAAAATTATAACAATGTATATTGATATTATAATCTTGTATAATGGTATTTTAAAGTGTTTGTCTCCTGTAGTTTTTTCCATAATAAATATCATTTGCCTTCAAGATTGTTGTATACTTATTTCCTTTAATAAACAGTCATCTCCCAAAAGCAGAACTACTTCCCGCCTTAAAAAAAAAAAAAAGAAAGAAAAGTTTCATGTCAATTGACATAAAAAAATTGAAATAAATTTGGGAAGGCAGTGTCTGTGTTAAAGCAGTTACATCTAGTAAACAATTTGAATTATAAAATGCTCATAGAGTTTGAATTTGGAACTATCCAAAGATAGCTGAAGCAGGTGCTTATAATCCTAGCTACTCGGGAAACTGAGATTTGAGGATTTGAAGCCAAGCCAGGCAGGAAAGGATATGAGACTCTTACCTCCAATTAACCATCAAAAATCCAGAAGCAGAGCTGTGGAGTGCTGACCTGGAGCATAAAAAGTACAGTACCTGAGCCCTGAGTTGTCCAGTAACAGAAAGAAAAGAAAGAAAGAAAAAGGACAGCTGAAGTCCTGGCTATCTCCATATCTTTGAATGCAAAAAGACAAAAGGAAAAGACAGTGGATGGCGTGGCACAGTAAAATACCTGCAAACTCTCTGTAATATGTAATACATATATTATTATATATTATATATGCTAAATATTGATTTTATATGTTATATATTACATATACATTACACATTATATATGTTATATATTATATGTGTTATATATAACATTATATGTGATATATATATTTCATATGTACATATATATATTTATAGTATGTAGCCGGGTTTCTTTACATTTTGGTTTGTTTTGGGTTTTTTTAGTTGGTTGTGGGGCTTGAACTTGGCCTGGGCACTGACCCTGAGTTCTTCAGCTCAAGGCTAGCACTCTACCACTTGAGCCACAGCGCCACTTCCAGTTTTATGGTGGTTAATTGGAGATAAGAGTCTCATGGACTTTCCTGCTTGGGCTGGCTTTGAACTGTGTTCCTCAGATCTCCTGAGTAGCTAGGATTACAGGCATGAGCCACCGGCGCTCAGCCCTGTAACTGGGTTTAAACACACATGTGTTAACTGGAGACAAGCAGCCATATTGAACACAGTGAATTTTGCCGCTGCTCCAGCTCCTAGAAATGTGTTGTGCTTGTTTGGGAATGAAGCTACCTTTACTTCAGAACAGTCAGAGGCCTGGGGAACAGGACTTTTCAATTTATTTTCTTGGGGACCCATGCTATGTTGCTAACCAACAGTTCAGTTTTGGTAGCTTCTATTTCTTACAAATATAGATCCAAGGACAATGACAATGTTTCCTGATTCAAGTCCAGATGGAGCAGGTGCATTCACTGGGTGACTCACACCCTGAGAGCCAGAGTGATGGCTGGGACCCTGAGAAACTTAATGAGCTAATAGCAAGCTGGGAAGAGTGAACAAACTTCTGGGGTCCCGCTTATCTGGAATCAGAGAATCCTGGTAGGTTTGATTATTATTTTTCACTATTGCTGAAAGCAACAGCACCATTCCAACTACAGTTCATGAATCAATGAATATTTACTCAAACCTTAGACATTTCCTCCTTTTCTGTTCAAAAAGCCTTAGTGACTATGGCATGGATTAGACCAGTTTCCATAGAGAAAATATCTCCTGCATCGAAAACGAAAGTAGCTCCCTCAGAGCAAGTTCTTGAATGAAGTTGTTAATGAACTAATATGCAAACACAACTACATTAAGTCCTTTTAATGTCATACAGAAGAAGTATACTCACAATTATATTAGTTACAGGAATGAAGAAAATGCCTTGCATCTGGTAGATCTCTGTCCTTAAGCAGTGATGGAATGAAGGCTTAAAGTATCCCAGTGCCAGGTATTGGTGGCTCACTCCCGGCTCCTCAGAAGCCTGAGGTCTGAGAATCATGATTCAAAGCCATCCCAGGGAGAAAATTCTGGGAAACTCTTATTTCCAATTAGCCATCAAAAACCTGGGAATGGAGGGGTGGCTCAGGTGGTAGAGAACCAGCCATGAGCAAAAGAGCAAAGTGAGATCACAAGGTCCTGATTTTAATCCTCAGTACCAATATAAAACAAAACAAACAAAAAATATCCCCATTGACTTATAGGTGTTGGTGACTAAGGTCACAGCCATATCAACCTGCTCCCCATATTTAACAACTTATAAGTTAACAAGGAATGTTGAGCCAACGATATTCATACAATTTAGCCAGAGGTGCCACAGTGTTAGACCTGGAAATGGAGGGATTGGATCCCTTCCCCAATCTCCATCAATCAGAACTCATGCAACAGGAGAAGTCCAGTATGTGTTCTAAATGAGAACAGTGATACACAACTGCTGTGTTCATGCACTCTGATGATAGTGCCCAATCACAGCAGATATTTTTCCCTAGCTATTTCGAGGGTAAACACAAATTAGAGATGACATCATAGTAAAGAGCTGTGCTGCATGAAACATCAAGCCCTACCTGTGTGGAGCTACAGATGTGGCTGTTCATTCAGAGGGATGTATGTGATCACTCATTGATTCTCTCCCTTCCCATAATGTCCCTTCTCACTTCACCTTCTTGAACTTGCTTGTCCTGGGGTCCTGGCACAGATGTCTGGCAGGGAGGCTGTGGGCTCATGGTCCCAAACAGTAGCAAAGTCCCTCTTGTCTCATCTGCCCCAGGCAGTGTTGAGGACAAGGCTTGCCCAGGGTGTCAGAGTAGGAGAATCATCCTTCCAGTGGAGAACAGAGCTGACAGCATCTTCCCAAAAATACTTCAGAGGAAGCCACTTGGAACCCAGCAAGAGGAAACATCTTCCTGGAGCTAAGATGACAGACAATTGTCTGGATCCCACATGTTCCTATTATAAAACTTGCTCATCAGGATAAGCTCAGGGAAAAGATGATGACTCTTTAGATCTTCTTACTAGATGGCTGGGGCTTCCACTCATTGCTTTCTCTCTATGCTTTCATCCTCAAGGGAATTCCATACAAAGAAAAACAGAACTTACTGAAGTCCTGAGAAAACAGTGGAAGATATTAAGTATGATTGTGAATATTTTAAATTATGATTATAGTAGTATAGTAGTATATCATTTATACCATTCATGCTATTCATGTTGTTCACTCCATAACTGTTCCACATGGGAGAATAGGCTTTACTTTGAGAATACTTGTTCTCCTTGCCTAGTCCCACCCAAAATTGTGTATCCTGTTCTGCAAGTGATAGACTGAGTGTCTGACTTTGATGAACTGGGATCTGGGAGGATGTAGAAATGCCTGTTCATGCAAAGAGGTGAATAGTGTGTTGACTTCGGTTTACTCTGTGTGGTCCTGCTTGGGAAGAGCCAGGTGCTTCAAGAAGACAGTTCTTTCACTGTGAGAAACACACTGACCCTTCCATGCTCAGGATGGACTTGGACACAAGAAGTCTAGCAAAAGCAAGACTTTAATGGCAACTTTGCAAGTTCAGGTGTGGGTCAGTCTGATGGCAGGTATGCTCTCTGATATTACAACAAGCAATTTGATACCAAGCTTCATGTGGATTCCTCTCCCCAATTCCTTATTGGTCTGAGTAATATAGGGTTCACATTCTCTCTTGGATGTTGCCTAAGTTACTTAACTTTCTACTGGGCATATTCACCTATTGGAATGGGTTGAATTGCAGCAGTGGACTTTTTTTCTCCATCCCCCTTTGTTCTTTTGTGGTAGGAGGGTGTTTCTGGGTACATGCTTTCTGGCACATCAGAGTTCCCACCCATTTTCTCATTCTATTGGGTTCTATTCTTCCCCTTGCTAATAATCAATCTTTATTACCTTTGCATGAATTTTGTCATATTCACAAATTGGTGTGCAAACAAGCTACTGGTAATTTTCTACACAGGGTCAAATGCTTGCCTTGAAAATGGATCACTACTGACTTTATTTCTAACACCTGCAGCCTGGAAATACAGTCTACCCCTGCAGTGTGCAGCACAACTACAACAATGTTACTTGAAAGTCAGATAAAGAAAAAATTCTGTTTTCAGCATGCTATAAGAGCCATGTGTTGCCACAGCAAAAGCTAGCTATACCCTAACCTCTTCAATAACTGACTGACTTTATCACTTGCTCATATGTGTTTTATTTTTTTACCAAATCTCCAACTGATTGTTGCATCATCTATCTGTTTCCATTATAATGTTGCTGCATAACAAGTAACCACAGCAGTGGCTAGGGTAAATTAACATTCAGTAGGTTTGTTTTTTTCTGGGTGAGGGGAGTTGGCTGTGGGACTTGAACTTAGGGCCTGGGTGCTATCAAGGCCAGTGTTCTACCACTCTGAGTCACTTCTGATTTTGGAGTGATTCTTCGGAGATAGGAGTCTGATGGGGACTTCATTCATCCAAAAAATCATACACCACTATCAAACAGGATTCATTTCAGGGATGCAAAGCTGGTTCAATATACACAAATCAATTAATATAATTCATCACAACAACAAGAGCAAGGATAAGAACAACATGGCTATCTCAACAGATGCAGAAAAAGCATTTGACAAGATCCAACACCCCTTTATGATGAAGGAATCCATGGAACATTCCTCAATACAATAAAGGCTGTACATGACAAACCTACAGCTAGCATTATACTTAATGGTGAAAAACTAAAGCCATTTCCTCTAAACTCAGGAAGGAGACAAGGATGTCCACTCTCCACTTCTCTTCAATTTAGTATTAGAATTCTTAGCTATAGCAATAAGACAATATGCAAACATAAAGGGGACACAAATAGGGAAAGATGAAGTTAAAACTCTCCCTCTTTGCAGCTGACATGATCTTGTATTTAAAGAATCCCACAGATTCCACTCCCAAATTACTTGAGCTGATTTGAAACTTGGGCAAAGTAACAGGGTATAAAATTAACCTACAAAAATCAATGGTTTTTCTGTATGCCAACAATGTGAAGAGCGCGGCTGAAATCAGGAAAGCAACTCCATTTGTAATAGCCCCACAAAAAATAAAATACATAGGAATTAACTTAGCTAAAGAAGTGAGAGACCTCTACGATGAAAACTTTAAAAACCTGAAAAAGAGGAATCCATGGAACATTCCTCAATACAATAAAGGCTGTATATGACAAACCTACAGCCAGCATTATACTCAATGGTGAAAAACTAAAGCCATTTCCTCTGAACTCAGGAACAAGACAAGGATGCCCACTCTCTCCACTTCTCTTCAATCTAGTATTAATATGCCTAGCTACAGCAATAAGACAAGATGCAGACATAAAGGGGATCCAAATAGGGAAAGAAGAAATAAAACTCTCCCTCTTTGCAGATGACATGATCTTGTATTTAAAGAATCCCATAGACTCCACTCCCAAATTACTCAAGCTGATTCAAAACTTTGGCAAAGTAGCAGGGTATAAAATTAACCCCCAAAAATCAATGGCTTTTCTGTATGCCAACAATGAGAAAAGTGTGGCTGAAATTAGGAAAGCAACTCCATTTGTAATAGCCCCACAAAAAATAAAATACGTAGGAATTAACATAACTAAAGAAGTGAAGGACCTCTATGATGAAAACTTTAAAATCTTAAAAAAGGAAATCAACACAGAACTTTAAAAATGGCAAAGCCTCCCATGCTCCTGGATTGGAAAGATTAACATCGTGAAAATGGCAATACTTCCCAAGGCTATCTACAAATTCAACACAATACCTATCAAAATTCCAACCTCATTCTTCAAGGAAATAGAAGAGGCAATCCAAAAATTCATATGGAACAATAAAAGACCCCGAGTAGCAAAAATGCTCCTCAATGGAAAGAACACTGCTGGAGGAATATCAATACCAAACTTCAAACTCTACTATAAAGCCATAGTAATCAAAACAGCTTGGTATTGACATAAAAACAGACCTCAGGACCAATGGAATAGAATTGAAAACCCACAAATGAACCCACAGACATATAGCCATCTAATCTTCTATTAAGGGAGCTAAAACAATAGAATGGAAGAAAGACAACCTCTTCAGTAAATGGTGCTGGCAAAATTGGTTAACTACATGTAGAAAACTTAAGCTAGATCCTTATATATCACCCTGCACCAGAATCAACTCCAAATGGATCAAAGACCTTGAACTCAAAGCAGACACTCTGAAAACATTACAGGATGGAATAGGAGAAACCCTAGGTCTCCTTGGCTCAGGCCGAAATTTTCAGAATAGAGACCCGGAAACAAAACAAATCAAAATAAGGTTGGACAAATGGGATTGCATAAAGTTGCAGAGCTTCTGCAGGGCAAATGACATAGCTAGCAAGATCAATAGAAAGCCCACGGATTGGGAGAAGATCTTTACTAGCCATACAACGGACAAGGGTCTCATATCTAAAATATACTTGGAACTCAAAAAATTAAACCCCCCAACAACAAATCCTCAAAGAAACAACTTCCCAATAAATAAGTGGGCGAAAGACTTAAAGAGAAACTTCTCTGAAGAAGAAAGAAGGATGGCCAATAGACACATGAAAAAATGTTCAACATCCCTAGCCATAAAAGAAATGCAAATCAAAACAACATTGAGATATCACCTCACTCCAGTTAGAACGGCAAAAATCAAGAACTCTAACAACAACAGATGCTGGAGGGGATGTGGACAGAAAGGAACCTTACTTCATTGTTGGTGGGAATGTAAACTTGTTCAACCACTTTGGAAAGCAGTATGGAGGTTCCTCAAAAGACTTCACATAGAACTCCCCTATGACCCAGCAATCCCACTTTTGGGCATTTACCCAAATGTTTACAAACAAGACCACACTAAAGCTACCAGCACAACTATGTTTATTGCAGCATTATTTACCATAGCTAAGATATGGAACCAACCCAGATGCCCCTCAGTAGATGAATGGATCAAGAACATGTGGTATATATACACAATGGAATTCTATGCCTCCATCAGAAAGAATGACATTGCCCCATTTGTTAGGAAATGGAAAGACTTGGAAAAAATTATATTAAGTGAAGTAAGCCAGGCCCAAAGAAACATAGGTCCCATGGTTTCCCTTATTTGTAATATCTAGTATATGTATGAGTCAAGCGGAAAAGGTCAGATAATGTGATGTCAGGAAAATCAACCCTTAGAACTGTATTTTAATGTTTTTTTTTGTTTCATGCAAGTGTTTCTAACGCATTTATAAGATTATTTCTTTGTTGCTTTGTATGTCCCTCCCCCACAGTATAACCCTTGCTTTCACTATATTTGATGTCAGTATAACTTGTGGAGGAGATGGGGAAAAACCAGTTGTTAAAGGATACAGGTGGACCTGTTGCAACAATGAGAAGTACAAGTTGTCATGTCCAAAACGAGCTTTACAATGTCGGTGCGGGGGAGGGGGGGGGAAGACGGGGGGAAGGAGAAGGATTGGGATTGGGGGGGAGGGGGGAGGCTGGGAAGGGATGTGAAGGGTAAACAAAGGAGGAGGCTGCAATGCTTGGTAAGAAATGTACGCATTATCCTGCCCATGTAATTGTAACTCCTCTGTACAGTATGTTCACAAATAAAATTAAATTAAATTTTAAAAAACCTGAAAAAGGAAATAAAAGCAGAACTTAGAATGTGGAAAAACCTCCCATGCTCCTGGATTGGAAGGATCAACATCATGAAAATGGCAATACTTCCCAAGGCTATATACAAATTCAAAGTGATACCTATCAATATTCCAACCTCATTATTCAAGGAGGCAATCCAAAATCCTATGGAACAATAAAATACCCCAAAACAAAAACGATCCTTAACAGTGCTGGAGGAATATCAATACCAAATTTCAAAGTCTATTACAAAGCCATAGTAATCAAAACAGCTTGGTACTGGCACAAGAAGAGACCTTAGGACCAATGGAATAGAATTAAAGACCTAGAAATGAACCCACAGACCTATAACCACCTAATCTTTGATAAGGGAGCTAAAAAACAATAGAATGGAGGAAAAACAGTCTCTTCAGTAAATGGTGCTGGCAAATTGGTTAATCACTTGTAGAAAACTAAAGTTAGATCCTTACATATCACCCTGCACCAGAATCAACTCCAAGTGCACCTTGGAGTCAAAGTAGACACCCTGAAAATATTACAGGATGGAATGGGAAAAACCCTAGATTTCCTTGGCACAGGCCAAAATTTTCTTAATAAGACACCCAGAAACACAACAAATCAAAGAAAGGTTGGACAAATGGGATTGCATGAAGTTACAGAGCTTCTGCATGGCAAAGGACATAGCTAGCAAGATCAATAGAAAACCCACAGACTGGAGATCTTCACTAGGCATACAACGGACAAGGGTCTCATATCTAAAATATACTTGGAACTCAAAAAATTAAATCCCCAACAACAAATCATCAAGGAAACAGCTGCCTGATAAATAAGTGGGCTAAAGACTTAAAGAGAAACTTCTCTGAAGAGGAAAGGATAGCCAATAGACACATGAAGAAATGCTCAAATGCAAATCAAAACAACATTGAGAATCACCTCACCCCAGTTAGAATGGCTATCATCAAGAACTCTAATAACAACAGATGCTGGAGGGGATGTGGACAAAAGGGAAACTTACTGCATTGTTGGTGGGAATGTAAACTTGTTCAACTACTTTGGAAAGCAGTATGAACGTCCTCAAAAGACTCCACATAGAGCTTCCCTATGACCCAGCAATCCCACTTTTGGGCATTTATCCAAATGTTCATGAACAAGACCACATTAAATCTATGAGCACTACTATTTTTATTGCAGCATTATTTACTATAGCTAAGATATGGAACCAACCCAGATGCTCCTCAGTAGATGAATGGATCAAGAACATGTGGTATATATATACAATGGAATTCTATGCCTCCATCAGAAAGAATGACATTGTCCCATTTGTTAGGAAATGGAAAGGCTTGGAAAAAATTATATTAAGTGAAGTAAGCCAAGCCCAAAGAAACATAGGTCCCATGGTTTCCCTTATTTGCAATATCTAGTATAGGTATGAGTCAAGCAGAGAAGGTCAGATAATGTAATGTTAGGAAAATGAACCCTTAGATATGTATTTTAATCTTTTTTCTTTCATGCATTTGTTTCTAACACATTTATAAGATTATTTCTTTGTTGCTTTGTATGTCCCTCCCCCATGGTATAACCCCTGCTTTCACTATATTTGATGTCAGTATAATTTGTGGAGGAGAAGGGGAAAAACAAGTCGTTTAAGGATACAGGTGGATCCGTTGCAACAATGAGAAGTACAAGTTGTCATGTCGAAAACGAACTTTACAACTTTGGTGGGGGGGGAGGATTCAGTGGGGGGTGGGGGGAGGCTGGGAAGGGATGTGAAGGGTAAACAAAGGAGGAGGCTGCAATGCTTGATAAGAAATGTATGCATTATCCTGCCCATGTAATTGTAACCCCTCTGTACAGTATGTTCACAATAAAAAATAAAATAAAAGAAAGAATGGCCAATAGACACATGAAGAAATGCTCTAGCCATAAAAGAAATGCAAAACAAAACAACATTGAGATTCCACCTCACCCCAGTTAGAATGGCTATAATCAAGAACTCTATAACAATAGATGCTGAAGGGTATGTGGCCAGAAGGGAACCCTACTGCATTGTTGGTGGGAGTGTAAACTTGTTCTACCACTTTGGAAAACAGTATGGAGGTTCCTCAAAAGACTTCACATAGAGCTCCCCTATGACCCAGCAATCCCACTTTTGGGCATTTACCTGAATGGTCACAAACAAGACCATACTAAAGCTACCAGCACAACTATGTTTATTGCAGCATTATTTACCATAGCTAAGATATGGAACCAACCCAGATGCCCCTCAGTAGATGAATGGATCAAGAAAATGTGATATATGTATATATGTATATATGTGTATACACACACACACACACACACACACACACACACACACACACACACACACACACACACACACTAGAATTCTATACCTCCATCAGAAATGCCCCTTTTGTTAGGAAATGGAAAGACTTGGAAAAAATTATGTTAAGTGAAATAAGCCAGGCCCAAAGAAACATAGGTCCCATGGTTTCCCTTATTTGCAATAACTGCTATATGTCTGGGACAAGTAGAAACGTTCAAAAGCTATGTACATATGACCAGATAAGATGAAATTAAGTGAAATGAACCCAAGATAGGGACACAAGTGTTTTTTTTCATTCTTGCTATTGTTTCTAACGTATTTATAAGGTACCATGTGATTTTTTTTGTTGCTTTGTATGTCCCTCCCCCACGGTATAACCTCTGTTTTAACTGTATTTGATGTTGGTATAATTTGGGGAGGGGAAGGGGAAGATATGGTTAAAGAGGTATACAGGTTAACCCATTGCTACAATGAGATGTAGAAGACACTATGTTGAAAATGAACTTTACAATTTAGGTGGGGGAGTGGGGGAGAGGGGGCTGGGACGTGTAGTTGTGGAGATGGGAGAGAAGGGATGGTAGGGAAAAAACAAAGGAGGCAACAATGATGGATAAGAAATGTACTCTTCACCTTGTTCATGTAACTGTAACACCTCTGTACAATATTTTCACAATAGAAAACTTACTTTAAAAAATTGGTAATCATGGTGTTAGGTGATTGCTAGGTATTCTTCTCATTCCCTCATGCATATCTCAGGGAAACAAGTGAAGCACCTTATTTCCTGGGACCAGTATCCACAGGGCCACAAGTGAAATGGAGGAAGGCTCCTCTGCACATGATAGGGACATTAGTACATTGGGTGTATCTAGCCAGCCCCCAAAGGATCAGTGGACCACAGAGGCTTCAAGGCCAGGGCAAGCAGGTGTCACAGGAAGCTTGTGAGCAATCAAAAGAGATCAGGGAATTCTCTCTGCATATATATATATATATATATATATATGTATGTATATGTATATAGGTGTGTGTATGTACAAATATATGCATATATATACAAATATATGCATATATATGTATAAATGTACAAATATATGCATATATTTGTGTGTGCTAATAGTGGGGCTTGAAGTCAGTGCCTGGTAGGCTAGCACTCTATCACTTGAGCCACAGCTCCATTTCTGACTTTTTTCTTGGTTAATTAGATATTAGAATCTCACAGATTTTGCTGTTCAGGCTAACTCCAAATTGCAATCCTCAAATCTCAGCTTCTAGAATAGTTAGTATTACAAGTGTGAACCACCAGATCCTGGCTCTTTGCCCTTCTTACCATTGTTTTCTATCATACAGGAAGTTCGAAAAGAAGAGTAAAAAAGACCTCTGAAAGAATCAGGAGGAGGTGGTAGAGGACAGAAAGAGGTAGCGCATAGGGAGTATAGGAGAGAGAGAGGGGTGGGACTGAAAGCTGCTGACATGGAACAACGCTGAAAATTCTGCCAAGAAGTTCTGGTTTTCAGGGATGAGGCCCAACATCCCTCTGAGCTTTCCTACCCAGCTCTGGGGTAGACAAGATATCTAGGCAGATGGAGAAATGATCTTATTTCCCTGTTTTTATTTTATTTTTTTACCAGTTGGTGTTCAGTAGAAATAAATTGGTGTTCATCTGAAGAAATAAATTGCTTTGAAATTGTCATTGCAATGATGTCCTCAGAAAGATGTTTTTTGAGGGGGATAAACTCACTAAACTCTTAAGACTTATATTAAGAATTTTAATGATCTGCATTGTTAAATTCACATTCTAATTTGTGTGCACACATGTGTGTATGTGTGTGTGCACGTGCACATGCTTGCACATGCATGCTTATACTGGTACTAAGGCTTGAACTCAGGGTCTAGGCACTGTCACCTAGCTCTTATACTTGAGGCTTGCACTCTACCACATGAACCACAGCTCCACTTCTAGCTGTTTGGTGTTTAAGTGGAAATAAGAGACTCACAAACTTTCTTGCCTGGCATGGCTTCAGATTGCAATCTGCAGATCTCAGCCTCCTGAGTAGTTAGGATTATAGGTGTAAGTCATTGATGCACAACTTCATTAAAAATTATATATCCTTATAATTGTATATAATATTTCCTTCTTCATTTATTTATTGGTGCTGATCCTGAGACTTGAACTTAGAGTCTGGGCACTGTCCCTGATCTCTTTTGCTCAAGGCTAGCCTTCTATCACTTGAGCCACAGCTTTTTTGGTTGCTTTATTGGAGATAAGAGTCTCATGGACTTTCCCGCACAGGCTGGCTTCAATTTGTGATCCTCAGAGCTCAGCCTCCTGAGTGGCTAAGATTACAGGTATGAGCCACTGGTGCCAGGCTTATTTTTATAGATTAATTCTATTTTTTAAACTGGTACATACAAACAAAAATTATATATGTGTAAGTATTATGCTTACAATCTTTGGATGACTGCATTAATTGTATAATTTTTAAATCTGGTTTTCTGGTTAATCATATATATTTTCTGAAATATTTTTGTTTTTATGTATTGGTTTTTGTCTTCCTAATATATCTTTAGGTAGTTGTATAAAGGAGTTTCCATTTAACAAAGAGTTTATGAATACAATACACCTTGGTCAATGTCACCCCTTTAACATTCTCACCCAACTCTTCTCTACACACTCCTTCCCTTACTCTTCTTATTCTGTTAGTATATACATTTGGTTCTTGATTGCATCCTCCCCCTCTTCTCCTCTTCATTTGTCTACCCCTTTCCCCTTGATTCCACCCCACTCTTTTCATGTACCCATTACCTATTTATTGTTTTCAACTTTGACTTTGCCTTTCTAAGGAATTAAACTATCAAATATTTATTTTTATAGGAAAACTTTCAAAACCCTTTCTTCTTGGAAGAGGGAGCTGTGGCTCAATTTATAGAGCACCATCCTTAAGTTTAAAAAAAAAAAAGCAAGAGTGTAAGGCTCTGAGTTAAAGCCCTGGTACACACACAAATTTCTTTATTTTCTTTGGGTGTGTGTGTATATATGTGTGTATGTGTATATACCAGTGCCAGTGTAGAGGATTAAACTCAGTGCCTGGGCACTCTCCCTTAGAATTGTTCTCACAGCTGCACTCTATCACTTGAGCTATAACTCCACTTCTGGCTTTTTATTGGCTAATTGGAGATAACAATCTCACAGTATTGTCTCTCTCGCTGCCTTTAAATTGTGATCTTCAGATCTCTGCCTCCTGAGTAGCAAGGCTGACTGGCATGAGCCACCAGATCCTGATTCTGCTTGATTTTTAAGGTACACAGTGCATTCTGATCATGTATGATCATCCCACTGTTCAACAGTATGACAGAAATACTTGCTCCCCAGTAACTGTAACTTCAAACCCACTGACCAACTTTCTCTACCCTTAGGCCACTCCTATCTACTCTAGTCATCACCATGTCAATTTCAACCAACATTTTTCCATTCTACATGTCAGTGAGAGCATGCAGTACTTGTCTCTTTGGATCTGGATTTATTCATTCTTCCTGATCTCCACTTCCATCCATGTAGGTGCAAAGGACAGAATTTTATCCTTTAGGTGGATGGATAGTATCTCATTGTGTTAACTGGCTTTTCTCTGTACACTCATCGGTCAATGGACACTGGCTGATTCTATTGCTTGGCTACTGTGAAATTGACTTGAACTTGAACTAGGTTTGAACTTAAGGTCGTGGACTCAAGGCATGCCTGCAACCTGGCATTTTGCTAGATTCTTTTGGACATAAATGTCTTAAGACTTTTCTGCCTGGAGATAGTTTTGAGCTATGATTCTTTGGATCTCAGTCTTCTGACTAGCCAGGATTACAGGTGTAAGCAACAAATCAATGCTCAGCTAGAACTTAGTTCTCAATATCAATTTCAGTAAAAGGAAATAAAGTACCTGGAGAAAAGTGATTCTAAACCAGGGAAGGGAAAATGCACAATATTCTTAGAGAACATTGTTGTGCCAGAAAGTGGAAGCATATTTAATTTTAATGAGGAAGCAAGAATACTGGAGATAGGAATGATTCAAAAGGAGCAAAATTCAAAGTGCTACCAAACCTTGTCAAAGGTGGAACAATTTTAATAATAATAAGAAGAAATGCTAGTATTAAATTATATTCCAAAGATTATAACTAATAGGCACGAACCCACATTGATATGAATGACTAGATTTACAAAAAAAATGGAAGAGAGGGCATATATGTTCCTTACAGGACAAATCCAATAACAAATGCAGAAGGGTGGTGGGAAATGGAAATAATCATAAAGATTCTACAGTGAAAATTGCTACAGGTGAAGTCACTGATAAATACTAAAACTACTGGCCAAAATTTTGAGAAGAAACAGGATCTTGGCATAAAAACACCTTCCCCCAAACTTGTTCCTGATTACTAAGGTAGTCTGAGCATACATCCACACATTCTTCCATTTTTCTCTTTCTGAGATTGGCATCCTCTCCAAGGAGCAGAATGCATAAAGGAAAATTCGGGGATTTTCAGATCTGGCTGCCACAGAAACCAGAGTTGTGGGTCCCAGGCCCAAACTCCTGAATTTCCACAAGGCAATCATTCACTCCTATATGCCAAAATAAAGACAAGGTAATAGTGGAGGACAAAGGAAGGAGATGTATTATGTGAACAAGCAGCCATAGGAGCGTACCATGTCAGTTCATCTTCAGCGATTTTCAGGGCATAGCCATGAACTTTAGGTTTCAATAGAAAAAGAGTTAGAGGCCAGGAAGAGATGTATGGAGTCAGCAAAGATGTTCATC
This sequence comes from Dipodomys merriami, assembly GCF_024711535.1. Classification (NCBI taxonomy): domain Eukaryota; kingdom Metazoa; phylum Chordata; class Mammalia; order Rodentia; family Heteromyidae; genus Dipodomys; species Dipodomys merriami. The sequence continues at coordinate 3,903,790 of NW_027204048.1, forward strand.
AACACAATGTGAAGTATTACTCAGCAATAGTTGCTTTTTATGTCCCTCCCCCACTGTATAACTCCTGCTTTCACTGTATTCGATGTCGGTATAATTTGTGGAGGGGAAGGGGAAAAACAAATCGTTTAAATAGGGATACAGGTGGACCCATTGCAACAATGAGATGTACAAGTCGTTATGTCGATCACGAACTTTACAACTTTGGTGTGTGTGGGGGGGCCTGCCGGGGAGGATTGCGGGGGCGGGGGAGGGATGGGAAGGGAAGGGAAGGGGAAACAAAGGAGGCTACAATGCTTGATAAGAAATGTATTTATTATCTTGCCCATGTAATTGTAACCCCTCTGTACAGTAGTTTCACAATAAAAAAAAAAGAATGAAATTATGTCCTTTACAGAAAAATGAATGAAACTGGAAACGTGTTCACTGTAATAAGTCAGACAGGTAGGACAAAACCACATATTCACTGGGTGCTAGTGGTTTACATCTTTAGTCCTAGCTACTTAGGAGGTTGAGATCTGAGGATTGAGATTCAAAGCCAGCCCCCATAGAAAAGTCTATGAGACTCTTTTTGCTAGTAAACCAGCATAAAAGTGGAAGTGGTAGAGTGTCAGCCTTGGGTAAAACAGGTAAGGAAGAATGGGAGGCCCTGAGTTCAAGCCCCAGTATTAGCACGCACATGTACGTGCAGACACACACACACGCACACGCGCGCACACACACACACACACACACACACACACACACACACACACACACACACACACACCTCTTCTCAAGCATGGAAATGAAAATGAATCTTCCTGAAAGTAATACAGAAGTACTAGGGGCTAGGATGTATGTGTGGAACAAAGTAGGTAAAGGGAAGTTGGGTTTGGTCAGTATAAGATGCATGCATGCACAGAAATATTACATTGAACCCCATTAACATGGACAAATAATGTTAATATAAAATGTGAGATATGTTAATTAAAAAATAAAACTATAAAGGAACTGGGTAGCCAGGCGCCGGTGGCTCACACCTGTAATCCTAGCAACTCCCGTAGCTGAGATCTGAGGAACACAGCTCAAAGCCAGCCTGGGCAGGAAAGTCCATGAGACTCTTATCTCCAATTAACCACCAGAAAACCCAAAGTGGCACTGTGGCTCAAGTGGTAGAGTGCTTGTCTTGAGCTGAAGAGCTAAAGGACAGCCCTAAGGCCCAGAGTTCAAACCCCAGGACTTACTCCCCCACAAAAAAACACCCCAAAAATATAAAAGATCTGGGCACCAATTGCTCATGCCTATAATCCTAGTTATTCAAGAGATTGAGATCTGGTGGATTATGGTATCAAGTCAGCCTAAGAAGAAAAGTCTAGAAGACTCCAAATCCAAAATAAGAGCAAAAAGCCAGGCTGATTACCTGGTTCAAGTGGTAGAGCACCAGCATAGCAAGTAAGCCAAACAAGTGTGAGGCTGAGTTCAGACCTCAGTACCAGCAACAATAACAACAACAAATAGTCACTGGCCTTTTAGGTTTTTAGATAACATTAAGTAGTAAACAATCAGCTACCTCTGTGAGGCCAGACCTTCCACCTATGAAAGCAGAGAGGAATGGTTCAAGATTTGTTCAGCAAAGCCCTGGGCCCCACTGCTCACTTCTTTCATGCAGAAATATCCTTGTAGAAGACAGTGGCAGACGGAGTGATGGGTATTCAGAGTTGGGGACACGGGAAGATGTCTTTTAGGGCCTGGGAAGTATATGAATACACATCTCTCCTCTGCCCTTCAAAGTGATTATTCAACCCATGCATGGTGTGTGTGCACATGTGCACGTGTACAAAAGATCCAGGAACATAGCGAACCTGTACACAGTGTCTCTGACTTTTCCTTATACATTAACTAAAGCACCAGAACAATGATAAATTCTAGGATTTCTTGAATATTAGGTTTCAGAAACCAATGGTGAGACTTTGCCAAGTTAGAAGTGTAAAATTATTGCATACAATCAGACTTAGTTCACATCCTCATGTGCGTGCAGGCACATACGCGCACACACACACAAACACACACACCACTATGAAAGTGAGATTGATTCAATTGTTCTCGCTGTTTACAATTTCTCAATAAGTCCAAGAGGAAAGTTGACTGAGCATTGATAAAATATTCCCAGATTATGTCAACAGCCTTAGATTTCATAACACAGAAATGTGTGTGTGTGCGCGCACACGTGCACCCATGTTGATCAAGTATGTCAGTTAGTTATTACTATATTACAGTCTCCTAGGAATGAATGACTCCGCTACAAGCAACATTGAATCCTCTGACTTTAAAGAATGTGGGTCTAAATCTCAGTGAATGATCAGCACTATCTTCCCTCCTTTTCCAAAACAAGAGACAGTTCTCTCATTCTGGCTTCCCACACTAAGGAAATGTGCATAATTAATTCTTTCTCTGTGCAGGTCAGACAGTGAAAGGCCACTCTCACAGCCAGACCATGGGCCCTGCAGCTCATATGAGGATGTGCACCCTTGCTGTGCTACTGTCTAACTCTGCAGAGGCTGATATAACTTCCATGAAATAAAGGGATACATAGCTCAGAAGCCCAGCTTGGAATGTGGTAGGAACATGATGTGCGCAAAATAACCAAGGTAGGAATGATATTGAACTGAATTCGTTCAAACTATTCTTTATTTATCTCTGTTTCTCCTTCCTTCCTTCCTTCCTTCCTTCCTTCCTTCCTTCCTTCCTTCCTTCCTTCCTTGTTTCCTTCCTTGCTTCCTTGCTTCCTTCCTTTTTTTCTTTCATCCAAGAACAGGATTCAAACTTGGTACTTGATGCAATCACTCTTTGGCAAATGCTCTACCAATGGAGCCAGACCTCCAATCCCTCATTCAAATGCTAAACAACTCTCTTGACCTGATTTACCAGCAACAAAATGTGAATCCTTGTCAATAACAAGAAGTTCACTAGCATTCTCAGAGCTGGGAGCCAGTGGCTCATGCTTGTAATCTTGCCTACTCAGAAGGCTAAGATCTGAGGAGCACAATTTGAAGCCAGCCCAAGCAGGAATGTCCATGAGATTCTTATCTCCAATTAACCACCAAAAAGCCATAAGTAGAGGTGTAGTTCAAGCGGTAGAGTGCCAGTCTTGAGTGGAAAAGCAGAGACAGTATCCTGGCCCTATATCATGGTACCAGAACAAACAAAACAAAAGAACATTGGCCAGACCACAAAGGTACACTCAGAGAGAATCAAACCAATACCATTCATGTACTTAGTTACTAAAAAAAAAAAAAAAAAGGAAACACAAATAAAATGAAAAGATTAAGAAGAGGGAAAATTTGGGCAAAATAAGCTTGGAGTTAGTAAACCATGCATGCAAGAAGTCTTGAGAACATTGGAAATGCAGATACCAGGGCCCAATCAAGGGAGATGGCTGCTAAATCCTCATATGAATACAGACAGCCCTTTGCAGGGAATGGAAGACCTTACAGAAGCTGAGTGCATGCACTATAGAATAAATATAGATGTGCAGGGCTAGCTACTGACAGCCTTTGCATCTGGAGGGCACTGGTACCCAGTGCATCCTGGTAGGCTTTGGAACTAGACAAGAGAAGTGTCTCTTAACTTAGGCTTGCAAAGGAAATTGTGTGAAACAAGAGACTTGCCTGATGTGGAGGTATGTCTCTTTCAACATGTTTCTCACATTGGCATTAAGCCCCACTTCCTGCAAATCACTCATCCTTATCAATATTGAGCCATCCTAAAAGTAGAATCTGGATGCTGACTTTCCAAACATCCTTTAAGACATATGCTCTTTTATCAATTATTTACTCAGAGTAATTACACCAAGAAACCATTGCCTTTTATCCATTTAACCGTAGGTAACAGCAAAACCATAAACACATATTAGAAGGATGTCTAAAATTTCAGTTCCATACTATGATTAGAAAAATTAACCTTTGTTTTTTTTTTAATTTTATTTTATTTTATTTGAGAACATACTGTACAGAGGGGCTACAATTACATGGGCAGGATAATGCATACATTTCTTACCAAGCATTGCAGCCTCCTCCTTTATTTACCCTTCACATCCCTTCCCAGCCTCCCCCCTCCCCCCACCCAATTATACCCCCCTCCCCCCCCACACCGACATTGTAAAGTTGGTTTTGACATGACATTTTGTTGCAACAATGAGAAGTACAAAATGTCATGAAAAATTAACCTTTGTAAGAGACAAACTTTTGACATTTCAGATGACCTAAAACTTTATGATGGCCTAAGTACATTTTTTACATGGCTTAGTATAAGTATTTTACTTTTGACAATACTGGGTCTTGAACTCAGGGCCTCTCGTTAGAAAGGCAGGCATTCTACCAGCTGATCTACACCTCTAGCCTCCTTCTCTAATGGTTATTTGCAAGGTACAGTGCCATTTTATGCCCAGACAGGCCTGGGCTACTTCTCTGTACCACTGAGCATGACAGATGTGCACCACTCCACTCAGACATTATGCTTCCCTATAGCTGGGATAACAAGCATGCATCACCCTCCCTCAATCATTATTAGTTGAGATGGAGTCTTGTGAACTTTCATGTCCAGGCTGCTCTCAAAGAGTGATCTTTAATTTCTGTCTCCCAAGTAGCTAGGATTATAAGCTTAAGTCACCATGCCTGGCTCTTATGGACTTTTAAAAAGCAAATAAAAACAAGATTCCCTGACATAAAAATTATGGAGAATGAACATTTCAGTGTTCACTGATAAAGTTTTATTGGTAGACACTCATGTGACTCAAGGACATCCTGCTGATGCCCATGGCAACTTGAGCAATAATGGCCAAGAATAGAAGGGCCCTGTTCTTGATTTGTACCCCAGCATCAACTTCCTGATGAGTTTTCCCCAGAGCCACATGTATGGCCAAACCTTAACAATGTCTTCATTAATTGCCATGCCAGTCTGGAATGTGGCCTCTGAAAGTCCTAACAGAGTATTTTGTCATCTAATAAAATGATAAAGCATGACTATATTATGTAATGATACTGTGGCTGACAGTATAGAATACACATTGAAATGACCAGATTGATGCTCATCAGAGAAATCTTACACACAGGAAGCAAATTAGGAAATTTTAAATGCCGTTTTCTCTCTCTCTCTCTCTCTCTCTCTCTCTCTCTCTCTCTCTCTCTCTCTCTCTCTCTCTCTCTCTCTCTCTCTCTCTCTCTCTCTCTCTCTCTCTCTCTCTCTGTGTGTGTTGGTACTTGGACTTGAACTCAGGGACTGGGTATTGTTGAAGATGAATGCTCTGTCACTTGAGTCACAGTTCCTCTTCTGTTTTTGGTGGTTAATTGGAGATGAGCCTCACATACTTCCTTGCCCTGGCTGGCTTCAAATTATGACCCTCAGATCTCAGCCTCCTAAGTAACTAAGATTAGGTGTGAGTACCAGGATCTGGCTACAATGCAATATCTTGTAGCCATAGAATGGCTTTATAAAATATACATAGAGAAAGAGACAGAAAGACAGACAGACAGAGACAGAGAGACAGTGAAAGAGACAGAGAGAAAGAGATAGAGAGAGAGAGAGAAAAGAGAGACAGAGGGCTGGGAATGTGGCTCAGCGGTAGAGCGCTTGCCTTGCATGCTTGAGACCCTGGGTTCGATTCCTCAGCACCACCTAAGCAGAAAAAAGCCAGAAGTGGCGCTGTGGCTCAAGTGGTAGAGTGTTAGCCTTGAGCTGAAGAGCTGAGGGACAGTGCCCAGGCCCAGAGTTCAGGCCCCATGACTGGACCCCCACACACAAAAAAAAGAAAGAAAGAGAGAGAGGGAGACCTAAAGTAAAATTACATTCGTTCATTAAGCAAACAAAGCTGTTCACTGGTGTTTAAAGAACTATATTGTAGTTGATTACAGCAATTGGATGAGTGTATCCAGGGAAAGACACTCGATTACCACATTTTTAGGAAGAATGCTTGTTTGGAAACAAGTGTTTACAATGCAATAGTAATTTGGAAGTAAGGCATACTACTCAGGATGCTGAAATCTGGAGGATTATAGTTGGAAGCCAGCCAGGGAGAAAAGTATATGAGACTCCAACTCCAAAATAACCAAGTCAAAAGCAGGTTGGAAGCATGGCTCAAGTGGTAGAGCAGCAGCTAAGCAAGTTCAAGACCCTGAGTTTAAACCCCAGTACTAGTGGGAAAAAAGGCAAGGTGAAATTATAAACTTTTAGAGAGTGGTTGAAGTTTTCTTTATTACTGTAGGAATGAGAAAACTTTTTAAACAAGATTCAAATAGTATGAACTCATAAAAGGAATGTTTTACATTTCTACTTCATGAAATTAAGAATTTAAGATTATTCAGGAGATATTTTAGTCTTACAAAAAATAATGCAAATTAAAATTGTACCATTAGGCTTGTGAAAACTCCCCAAAGCCATATTTCACTAAGAAGGTAAGGCAGAGAACATCATCTATTTTGTTCTTATTTTAAAGTTTTGTGTTTAAACTGTTCATAGATTCTCATAATTCAAAAATCAAAAATAATAAAATTATATAATAAATATTCTGCTTCAACTGCTGTCCAGTTAGACAAAATTTCTCCAGAAATTACAAAGAGCCATGTTTATAATCACCATCCTCTCTCTCACTGGTGCTGAGACAATAAATTGATTGTCAAGTTACTTTACTTAGTGAACATCAGTATTTAGAAAAAAATCTCACTGACTTTTTCTATTCTTTTTTCCCTTCTTTATATATGATTATTCACTGAAGCAGATTTTATTAGTTTACCTTTGGTTTTTGCTTTCTCTCAGTAGTGAAAATTTCCCTCTTAGACTTGGATGTTCCTTGAGACTAGTAAGAGCCTTCCTATTTTGCCCTTCTTCTCAGTTTTGAATAGGAATATTTATATCTGGTAGTTTGTGTCTAATCCACCATTGTATTTTGAATACAAATAACTTGTTTTCCAGTCCACCAGTCAATAGATGGAGAAAAAAAGGTGTCCCAGGATGGATCAGATCCAGATTCTTACCTTTACATGACTTATAGGATTGGGAGATAAGATTTCAGATGACATTTTTAGATTTAGACTTGATGATATAATGGGCTGGGCTATCCGGAGGTGCTAGGGTGACAGGAACGTATTTTGTACATGAGATAGATGTTCATTTAGGATAGCAGAGATTTTTGTCTGTCAGGGAGGTAGAGAGTCAGACTGGTACTCCTGGATCATCATAAGCCACAGGTGGGGAAACAGGGATGGATGGCATGTAAATGTCCCAAGGAGCCTTATCTAACCCATTCCCCTGATAGGATCCTGGGCATTTCCCAGTCTCTGCCTAGTCTGCAGCCCCTGACTTTGGTGAGCATTTACAGACATTTACTTGGTCCTTAGCCATCTGGCCTCCAACTGAGGAAGAAGTTGGAAACTGCTGATGAATCACCTTAGCAGATGGGCTGTGTGCCCTCTGATTCTCATGGTCTTTGTGTAAAAAAAGTCCCCTGTGCATAGAGCTCTTACTGAGCCTGGTCCAGAACTACACTATAAAGAGAAGGATGAGCTAACCACATAAGTGTTTAGGATTTCCTGGTGGCCACCTAGAACAACCAGTGTGAAACACATGAAACTCACTACTACGAAGAGTCCTGATTCCACTGGGGTTAGGTCTAGATAAATGCACTGTAAACTGAAAAGATTATAAATTGAAAATGTGAGCTTGATGCCAGTGGCTACACAGGAGGCTGGGATCCTAGGATCACTGTCCAAAGCCAGCCTGAGCAAAAGCATCTGTGAGAATCTTTTCTCTAACCAGCCAAAAATCCCAGAAGCGATGCTGTGCTCAAGTGAGAGAGTACCTTGAACAAAAAAGGTAAGGGACACTGCTTGGCACCCAGGCCCCAAGTTCAAATCTCAGCACCAGCACAAAATGTTTTAAAAAGGGAAGAAAATATGTTTTACAACTATGACCTGAAGAAGTTCCTAACTTAGCAACCCAAAACTCTCTGGGGCATGTCTGGTGCTTCCCCTGTGACTAGAATGGCTGATGGGAGCTATGGCTTGCTGCCATTGTCTAGAATCATGAGACTATCAGACCTGCACAAGATCAAAATCGAAGTGTGAATTAAGACTTCCATTACATACATTATTACCATCTCACATTAGGAACTCAGTATTTTATTTAATCCAGTATGACTACAACATTATCATTTCTGAATATGACCAATATAAATAATAATAATAAATACTAAATTGGAGTCATGTATACATATGTGTACACACTAACTTCTTTTTATCAAAATTGGCATGCTCATAGCACGTCTCAATTGGGCCACATTTTAAGGCCAAATAACCACTTGTGTCTACTGGTGTTATATTAGTTTACAACATTGAAATACAAGCTAAATTTTCCAGCAGGGAGTAGGAGTAGGGCTAGAAAAGAGTTTATAAAACCACAAGAACCAGCGTCAGCCATCCCTCACCACTATAGTCTTAAAGAATGAATGACAAGGGCTGGCAGGGGATAGAGGAACTCTTCATAGAGCAGATGCTGGGTTGCCACGCATCCTCCCTGAGGGAGAGCAGGGTGTTCACAGCCACTCGCCACTCTCCATGGAGCAAAGGGACAGGGACTCTGGAGGCCCTGGGGGCGAGGCTGGCATGTCTTTTCTGAAGCTGGATGGTTGGCTTGTTTTCTGGAGTCTTCTTTTCACAGACTGATCTGGAAAAGCGTGTGATCAGAGACTGTGGCTGATACTGACCTCATGAACTACACAGATGGCAACTTTCCAGGCAAGCTGTTCTCCCACTAACATGAGGCAGGCTAGGAGAGAAGACAGAGGGGAAAAAGCAGACCCATACTTTTCCCAGTGCTCTTGAAACTTTCTGGTCCTGAAACAAGTCCAAAGTGGCAACAATGACATTTAAAAAATAAAACTGCATTTGGGGATTTAGCTCAGTGGAAGAACACTTGCTGGTCCTTAATTTGATCCTCAGCTCTCTGAAAATTAAAATTTAAAAGGATATAAGTGTATATTTGGAGTTTGATTATTACAGTGTACTAACCAATTATAAGGATGAGGTTGTTCCTATATTTCTAAAACTCTAAAGGATCAGAAAGCAATAGGACTCACCCACAATTCACAATGAGTGATAAGTCAGGAAAGTATAGGTGTGTGGATGCACAGAGTGGACAGGACACAAGAATGCTCCTCTGAAATTTCCCTGACCCAGTCCTATTCATTTACTGAAAGAAGATGTGACTTCTCCTTTTTTGAGTCTCAAACAGGGTATCAGAAAGAACAGGAGAACCTAAGGCTCAAAGGAGGCAAAGAGCTCAAGATAAAGGGTGGAATTTCTTCCCTTGATTAGTGGGTGCCAGCACAACACCTGATGCATGCAGTCACTGCCCTTCAGCCAACAGTGACCAGCCATGAGCTCTGCAGGCCAGCTCCATGGGATCAGCAGAGGCCTCAATTTTTCAGAGATTACTTTCTGGACTATGGAGCTTTCTCGGAGCTTTCTCTTTAGTTCTTGGCATAGTGGAAGATGGGTAGCTCACAGAAAAGTAATTAGGGGTCTCTGAGAAAGTTAACATTAATTTTTCCCGTGATGGATGAGAGATGATTTGAGATGGTAGAAATTAGAAATGTCTTTTAACCAAAAATATAAGCAAAATAAAAAATATGCTCTTGCCACGTGATGGTAGCTCGCACCTGTAAACTTAGCTACACAGGAGGCTGAGATTTGAGGGTGTGAGTCAGATACGCCAGCCCCAGCAGGAAAGTCCAAAAGACTCTAATCAGTCACCAGAAGCCAGAAGTAGGGGCATGATTGTAGTGGTAAAGCACTAGCCTTGAACAAAAAAGCAAACAGATAGCACCCAGGCCTTGCGTTCAAGCCTTAGTACTGGTATATACCCACAAAATATGATCTTTTTTCCAACCCAATCTCTAGCTCAAGTTTATCAGAGACAAAGGGTATATGATAACTAAAATAAAGGCACAGAGACTCAAACTGTTTGAAATATCATAAAGGAAACCAGCATTTTCCCTTGACGTGTTACCTAGAATAAACGTTAGTCTTTGCAAAAGAAGAAACAGGAGGAAGCAGAGAATTTGAAGGAAGATAGCATATATGGGCAGAACTCAAAAATGAGGAAATGGAGAATCTATAAGCACAATTTGGTGGTTGGTTACTTGAGCACCTTTTAGTTTTGAGATTCGAAAATTTAGTCAAATGATTGCAGAATGCTTCACAATAGTGATGATATTTCTTTCTTTTCATTTTCCCTTTCAATTTTTCTTTTCTTTTTGTATGGACTCGTTTATATGGCTTGACTCAAGGTCTCATGCTTTTGCTTGACTTTTCCACTAAGGCTGGCACTCTACCACTTGAACTACACCTCAACTTTGTGCTTTTTGCTGGTTAATTGAATATAAGAGTATTATAGGCTTTTCTGCTTGGGCTAGCCTTGACCTTGATCCTTAGATTTCAGCTTCATGAGTAGCTATGATTATAGATGAGAGCCACTAGTTTGTGGCTAGTGATGGTACTTCTAATCTAGAGACTTCGATTGCCTTTCTCCCCTTCAAAAGCATGCTGTTATTTTTCTCCAAGGAACTTTCCTTGAGGAACTACATTTTTCCTCTTTTATCATTTCAAATGCCTCCATCAGAAAGATTGGCATCACCCCATTTGTTAGGAAATGGAAAGACTTGGAAAAAATTATATTAAGTGAAGTAAGCCAGGGCCAAAGAAACATAGGTCTATAGGTAAGATATGAAACCAGCCCAGATGTCCCTCAATAGCTGAATGGATCAAGAAAATGTGGTATATATACACAATGGAATTCTGTGCCTCAATGAGAAAGAATGACATTGCCCCATTTTTTTAGGAAATGGAAAGATGTGGAAAAAATTATATTAAGTGAAGTAATCCAGGCCCAAAGAAACATGGGTCCCATGGTTCCCTTATTTGCAATATCTAGTATATGTCTGAGTCAAGCAGAAAAGCTCAGATTAGTTGATGTTAATGAAATGAACCTTAAGATATGTATTCAAATGGTTTTTCTTCTTTCATGAGATTGTTTCTAACACGTTTATAAGATTATTTCTTTGTTGCTTTGTATGTCCCTCCCCTGCGGTATAACTGCTACTTTCACTGTATTTGATGTCGGTATAAATTGTGGAGGGGAAGGGAAAAAACAGAGCGTTTAAATAGGGATACAGTGGACCCATTGAAATGTACAAGTCGTTATGTCAAAAAACTAACTTTACAACTTTGGTGGGGGGGGGGGGGGAGAGGAGGAGGATTGGGTGGGGGCCAGGGGAAGGATGGGAAAAAATGGGAAGGGGAAACAAAGGAGGAGGCTACAATGATTGATGAGAAATGTACTCATTATCTTGCCCATGTAGTTGTAACCCCTCTGTACAGTATTTTCACAATTAAAAAAAAAAAGAAAGGAACATAGTCTGGTACCTATGTCTGGGACAAGCAGAAAAGGTCAGATAAGATGATGTTAAGCGAAATGAACCCCAAGATAGGAACACAGTGTTTTTTTTCCTTGCTATTGTTTCTAAATTATTTATAAGGTAATGTGCGATTTTTTTGTTGCTTTGTATGTCCCTCCCCCATGGTATAACACCTGTTTACACTGTATTTGATGTTGGTATAATTTGGGGAGGGGAAGGAAAAAACAAATTATTTAAACAGGGATACAGGTTGGCCCATTGCAACAATGAGATGTACAAGACACTATTTTGAAAAACTAACTTTACGATTTAGGCAGAAGTGGATGAGGGGTGGGGTTTGGGGGTGTGTGAGAAGGTGGGAGGGAAAGGATGGTAGGGGAAAGAAAAGGAGGAGACAACAATGCTGGATAAGAAATGTACTCATTACCTTGCACATGTAACTGTAACCCCTTTGTACAGTATTTTCACAATAAAAAATTAATTAAAAAAGAAGATAACTAACGTTAACATACTAAAAGGCTAGTCATATGAACATGTTTAAATGACCTCAAATTATCTACAATTTTTTAAGGTTAAAAAGGAATCTCCTCAGAAAGTTAAAAAAAAAAAGTCCAAGACATGAGGGTGACCTTGCTATGACATCTGTCCAGTCACTGATGACCCAGGGTTATGTCTCCTCTGTCTCTCTGTCTCTGTCTCTGTCTGTCTCTCTCTCTATCTCTCTCTCTATTTCATTGGTCATGAGGCTTGAACTCAGGGCCTAGGCACAGTCCCTGGGTTTTTCACTTAAGGCTATCACTCTATCACTTTAAGCCACAGCACTATTTCCAGTTTTCTGATAGTTAATTGGAGATAACTCTCACAGACTTTCCTGCTTGGGCTGGCTTCACACTGCAATCCACAAGTCTTAGCCTCCTGAGTAGGTAGGATTACAGCTGTGAGCCACCAGCACCCAGCGCTTTCTCAGTTTCTCTGCTATTTTTCTCCTTTCTCTTTCTTTCCTTCCTTCCTTCTCTTTCTTTCTTTCTTTCTTCCTTCCTTCTCTTTCTTTCTTTCTTCTATTCTTTTTCTTGTCTTTCTCCCTCCTTTCTCCCATCCCTCCTTCCCTTCTTTACCTTCTTCTCTTTCTTTTTCGTTCCTTCTTTCCTCCTTCCTTCCCTCCATCCCTTCCGTCCTTCCTTCCTTCCTTCCCTCCTTCCTTCTTTACTGTCTCTCTTTTGCTTTCTTTCTACCTTCTCCTTCCTACCCTTCTATTTTCTTTTCCCTTTAATTTTTTCTTTAGGATATGTGATTATAAATAAAGCATCATTTGAGTATTTATTGCTAGCTCCACTGTGAGATCTCTTCTACCTGCAGGTTTCTTTCTTTTTAAAAAAATATTATTCTTAAGTAGTTGTACAAAGGAGTTGCCATTTTACAGAGCAATACATGAATATATATGCAATGCATATTGATGACTGTCACCCCTTTCAACATTCTCACCCATCACCCCAACCTTCCCCTTCCTCACTTCTCTTAATTTTGTACGATAAACATTGAAGTCTTCATTGCATTCTCTCCTCCCCGTCCCACTTCTCTTTCTTAAGTTGTCTGCCTCTTTCCTCATGACTCCATCTCCTCTCTTACAAGTGCCTGTTTGCTGGTGTTCATTTTGTTGAACTTTGAGTTTGCCCTTCTAAGGAATTATACTATTTGAGATCTCCCTTGAATCTACCATATTTCAGTTAAAAAATTTGTGTACATTTACATACTACCTAATGTATTTACTTATTAGTCTGTAAGCTAATTCTAGGTTCCACATATGAGGGAAAACATGCAGCCTTTGTTTCTCTGGGCCTGACGTACTTACTTCACATAATTTTTTCTGTCTTTCCATTTCTTTACAAATGATACAAACTAGTTTGACCACTCTGGAAAGCAGTATGGAGGTTCCTCAAAAAAATTAAACAGAAAATTAAACATGTGATCCATCAATTCCAATCCAGGGCATTTATCGAAAAGATCACAAACCAGGTTCCAATTAAGCCACCAGTATAAACATGTTCATTGCAGCACTATTCACTATAGCCAAGGTATAGAATCAGCTCAGATGCCTCTCAATGAACTAATGGATCAAGTAAATGTGGTGTAGAGTCACAACGGAATTTTACTCGTCCATTAGAAAGAATGTTATTGTAACATTTGCAGGTTTCTTAAGAATACAAATATTTGGGCTGGGAAGGTGGCTTAGTGGTAGAGTGCTTGCCTTGCATGCATGAGGTCCTGTGTTCAATTCCTCAGCACCACATAAGCAAAAAGAAAAAAGCTGGAAGTGGCGCTGTGGCTCAAGTGGTAGAGCACTAGACTTGAGCTGAAGAGCTGAGGGACAGCACCCAGGCTCAGAGATCAGGCCCCACAACCGGACCCAAAAAAAAAAAAAACAGAAAAGAATACAAATATTCATGAGAGAATTTGGCAAGTTCAGATGCCCCCAAAGGGATTCTATCCTTCCTAAGCAGGTATTTTTATCTTTGGGAGTCACTTTAGTTCCTAGTATAGAGAGGAGGCAAGGTCAACCATGACCCCAGCTCTGTTCTCAGAACTGCTGTAGACAGATTCTATTTTATACATGTTCATCCCAGGATCATGAGTGCTATAACTTTGTGCATTGATGTTTGTCCTCCTGTCAGGTTGGAAAGAGGCCAAGTCCCAGTCAGCTGACAAAGGCCAAGCTCAGCCTCTGTAAGGAGCACAGTGATAAACAGCTTTAAGTTGTTTGTGTGGTAGTGTCTGGGGCCTGGAGGTGGGAGTCAGCTTGAACTAGGTCATAAGAGCCAGTTATTAAGTTGCCAGGGATTTTACAAGCTGGTTGTTAAACATGGCAATTGTTCAGGATTAAATGTAGGAAACTTACAATTAAATAAGCCACGTTAAAGCAAAATCATAAAATACTCAAAAAACTTAGCAGGGGGGCTGAGAAGGTTGCTCAGTGGTAGAATGCTTGCCTTGCATGCATGAGGCCTTGGGTTCGATTCCTCAGCATCACATAAGCAGAAAAAGCCGGAAGTGGGGCTGAAGCTCAAGTAGTAGAGTGCTAGCCTTGAGTTGAAGAGCTGAGGGACAGTGCCGAGTCCCAGGGTTCAAGCTCTATGACCAAAAAAAAAAAAAACCTTAGCAGGCTCACGGAGTGCCTATGGCTCATGCCTGTAATCCTAGCTACTCAGGAGGCTGAGATATGAGGATCATGGTTCAAAGCCAGCCCGGGCAGGAAAGTCCGTGAGACTCTTATCTCTAATAAACCACCAGAAAACCAGAAGTGGCACTGTAGCTCAAGTGGTAGAGCACTTACTTTGAGCTGAAGAACAGAGGGACAGCACTCAGACCCAGAGTTCAAGCCCAACGGCCGACAAAAAAACAAAAAACTTAGGCTCCAATAATTTTTCCACATTACACACCTATAACATCTATTTGTCTATCTGTCTGTCTATATCTATATCATATATATACACATATGTAAATATTGTGAATGGTACTGTAAAAATATCATGAATGGCCCAGCACTGAGTCATGCCTGTAATCCCATCTGCTCAGGCGATTGAGTTCTGAGAATCATGATTCCAAGCCAACCAGAGCAGAAAACTCCAGTATACTCTTCTCTCCAATTTACCAGCAAAAAGTAATAAATAGGGCTGTGGTTCAAGTGGTGAGATGACAGCCTTGAACAAATTAGTCAAGTAAGAAAACAAGGCCCTAAATGCACAGTGCTAGTATCAGCACAAAAAGGCAGGGGCCGGGGGGACATCATGTATAGATACAAGTTGAGTATATCCTACTGAGAGAGACTAGCCAAGCTCCTAAAACAAAATGTTGTATGTTTTCATCTGCATCACTTATCTGTGGAAGCCTGGTCTAAAAGAATTCATACTCATAGACCTTTATATAAGTAAAAAGAAGTCCATATACATAATTACATAAGGCATAAATCAAGCTAAGAGATTAGTCAGAAGAAGGGAGAATGGGAAAAAGAAAGAGGATGAATAACTGTAACTCATCTCAAGTATATACAAGAGCATCAAAGAGAAACTCAGCAGAAGCTGAGAATCCATAGGAGGATGAGAGCGAGGAGAGAGATTGTAAGTGAATGGGGACTAGAGGATGGAGATTGTGTCAGGAAGAAGTTATCCTCTTCTTTATAGAAGATTGAATATTGTCAAAACAGACCATTCTCAACTATGAGAATAAAATAAATGAGGGAAAGTATGGGTATGGAAGGGATAGATAAGAATGTTGAAAAAGCTGGGTGCCAGTTGTTCACGCCTATAATCCTAGCTACTCAGGAGGCTGAGATCTGAGGATCGCAGTTCAAAGCCAAGCTGGGCAGGAAAGTCCATGCGACTCTTATCTCCAATAAACCACCAGAAAACCAGAAGTGGTGCTGTGGCTCAAGTGGTAGAGCATTAACCTTGAGCTGAAGAGCGGAGGGACAGTACCCAGGCCCAGAGTTCAAGAACCATGACAAACAACAACAACAACAACAAAAAAGTATGTTTTAAAAGACTGGCATTGATTAAAAAAAATATTGTAAAACATATTAAATTGTGAAGTGGCAACTCCTTAGTACAACTACTTAAAGATGATGATGATGATGATGATGATGATGATGATGATGATGATAATGATAATGATAAAAGGAACCTGGTGGGAATAGTATTTCTTAGAAGGAAGGGTGCAGGGTGTGATAGAGGGGGTAAAATTGATGAGAATACACTTTAGCATGTATGGAGATGTAATAACGGAATCTCCTCCCTATGTAACTAGTGTAAGGCAATAAAAAATAAAGTAAAAGAATAAAATAGAGGAGTTCCAGGAAGATGGCAGAGGACGAGCTGGAGGCTAAACAAGCTGTTGCATAGAAAGCAGTTTTAGAGTTCCAGTGAGCAGTCCTAAGCCAGAGAATCACACCAAGTATGCCATCACAGTACAGAGACTTAGGCCAGAGAGGGAAAATCCAGGCAAGGAGACAGATCTGAGCACTTGCCAGCAGCTTCAGAGGTGGTGGTGGTGGCCTTAGCCGCCATACCTGCAACACAGAGAGTCAGAGACGAAGGAGCCAGATGCAGCAGGCGAGCGGATTCTACTCAATACCAGCAAGAACCGACAAGGAGCAGACATCTTCATCCTGCAGTTCGCAGACCAGAGATGACCCAGGAACCAAGACTCGGCGTGAGTAGAAGCCTAACGTCCTCACTCCTTCTCAGGGAGCAGAGGAGGGAAGGCCACTCCTCACCCCCCACTACCGGAGATCTCCATCTTTGATACTGACAAAGCTGGGCTTAGCTAGCTCCAACTCAGGCCTTGGAAGAAAGCTAGAGTCATTTAGCAGGTCACAAGTACCTAAGCTGACCTGCCAGACTCAGCTCCACCCAGGGAAAAGTCACCAGCTCGGGCCCCAGCCCCAGGAGTGGCTTTCTTCACTGGGTAATCAGAGCCAGAGGCTTCCTCTCCCTTTAGCAGCCTGGACAATCAATAGAAATTCAGTAAACAGAAACCCTGAGAATGGCTCCAGGCTGGGCTCTGCGAGTTTCTCACAAGCTAGCCCCCTGGGAAAAGTTACTGTTTGCTGAAAGGTCTCAACTCTACCCAGAACCTAGCCTCATCACAGCATCTCCAAACTAGAGGAAACAGCCATCTCCCTCTTTTGTGATACTCAAAGCTGATCTCCCTCCCATTGAACTAATCTGGGAGGAGGATCGCAAAATCCTGGGTAAAACAGAGCATTTTTCTGCCTGCTCAAACAAACTGACTTAAGAAACCAACCAAGCCACACGAAAATCAAACACCACAAGCAGACCAGACACTTCAAGAGGCTGGTTATCGACACAAGGGAGATACAGGATTTTCCCATCCCTCCCAAAAAAATCAAAGAACTTTTTTTTTCTTTTGTACCTTTTATAAAAAAAATTTTTTTTCTAAACTTTTTTTTTTAATTTTTAATTTTTAACTTTTTTGAAAAAATTGTTTTCTAGGAACTTTTTTTTCTTCCTCTTATAATTTCCTCTTATAATTTTTATTTTAGGGGTATATGTGTGTGTGCATTTTTCTTTCTTTTTTTTTCATTTTATAAAAAAATATTTTTTTTGTTTTTTGTTTAGCTCTACTGAACTTCTTTTCCTTGTCGGCTGGTGGAGACCCTGTATTTTCCAGTTGTCCTAAAAGCTGGGTTACAATGGCATCAAGCCCTGTCTGACCCCAGGCATAGTCCCCAGGGTTGGAGTGCAGCATCCTGCTCCAAGAAAAAGGGTGGGGAGATCCAGGAATTGTAGAATTTGCAAAGAATCCTGCAAAGATCTGTTGAATTATTCCTTCAATAGCTGGAGATCTATCAAGACGAGTACTTCCCCGAGATCTGTATCTCCAAGTCGCTGGTAGCCTTGGAGGTCAACTTGGCCCCCAGAGGTCAGTGTGGGTTTGGTGACCCCTCTCATTGGCTCTGTTATCGTGGTCCAGTGGGTTGTTACTTAGAAATGGTGTAAAATCTTGGAAAAGCATTGTGTGATCCAAATGGCCCCAGAGCTCGGCAAAATGTGTTGATATGCTATTGTCTATCCGGCTGCCATCACCACCTAAAGAACTGGAATCATCAGTCACTTCTACAAAGCCTGATTCACATCTGGGACATACAGATTCTGGTAGTTTGAGGCTGACCTCGCCTTGCAAAAGTGGCAGAAAAAGGGATGCATGGCCACAGCGGCGCCCCCACCAAGGAGGTCAGAGAGGGCAGCGGCCTGTCCCTTGCCAGGCCGCTACTCGGGGCAGAGCCGGCTGCCACCACTGACTCATCGCGCCTGGCCGGCCACTCCGGAGCCCCTGTTACATTTTTTTTTCACTGTAAAGATATTGTAAGTCCATTTCCTATCGAGCACTGTTACCCCTTCCTTTGTTTTTCTCGAACCATCTCTTTCCTCTCCACCTCCCAGACTACTCCTGGTCCTGTCCCCACCCCCCCACCCCCGCCTCTGGGCAAAATTATAACGTTTGTTTGCAACATAGTGTCTGGTACACCTCCTTGTTACAATGGGTCATCCTTATTTCAGCATTTTGTTATTTCCCTTCCCCTACCCAAATTAGAAAAATGTATATACAAGATGCAGGGTCCCAGAGGCTGGGAAGGTGGCTCAGTGGTGGAGTGCTTGCCTTGCGTGCAGGAGGACCTGGGTTCGATTCCTCAGCACCATATATGCGGATAGGAAATGTACTCATTACTTTGCTCATGTAAGTGTAATCCCTCTGTACAACGATTTTACAATATAAAATGTACAAAAATGAGCAAAACAAAACAAAAAAAAGATGCAGGGCACCAGAATCAAATGCAGTGACAACAGGGGTTATACCAGGGGAAGAACATAAAAAGAAAAAAAAATCACACAGTACATTGTAGGTACATTAACAAGAACAGCAAGAAAGATAAAATCTCTTGTGTCCTTATTTTAGGGTTCATTTGGATTAGCATCAGCTTATATGGTCATATGTATATAGCTTTTGACCTCTTCTGGTTGTCTAGACATACACTAGTTATTGCATATAAGGGAAACCATGGGACCTATTTTTCCTTGGGCCTGGCTTAATTCACATAATTTTTTCCTAGTCTTTCCATTTCCTAACAAATGTATATATATATGACCCTCTCCACATTTAGTGTTTAATTGGAAGTAAGAATCTCACAGATTTTCCTTGGGCTGCCTTCAAACTGCAATCCTTATATCTTAGCCCCTGAGTAGCTAGGATAACAGGCATGAGTCATTGGAGCCCAGTTAGCAGTATAATATTTGAAAAACTTATTCAACACTTAGTTTTATTCTTCTGCCTCATTTTTTTTTTTTTTTTGGATCTGGTCGTGGGGCCTGAACTCTGGGCCTGGGCGCTGTCCCTCAGCTCTTCAGCTCAAGGCTAGCGCTCCACCACTGGAGCCACAGTGCCACTTTCGGCTTTTTTCTTTTTTGTTTATGTGGTGCTGAGGAATCGAACCCAGAGCCTCTGGCATGCAAAGCAAGCGCTCTACCACTGAGCCACCTTCCCAGCCCTGCCTCATTTTTTAATGCCAAGTTTTGTAACTAGAAAAATAGCATATGAAGATCTGTGTCTTGAAAGATGACTAGAAAGAGAAACTGATGAGAGTTCATGGATAAGTTAATCTCCTCCTCCTCCTCCTCCTCCTCCTCCTTCTTTTTCTTCTTCTGCAACTCCTCCTCCTCCTCTTCCCCCTCCTCCTTGTCCTCCTCCTACTACTCTCTTTTCCTCTTCCTCTCACCTACATTCTTCTGTATACTTTGGATCATCTGTGCATAATACTTAATGCAATGCAAATGGAATGTTAAATGCCTATTTGTATGTATCATTTAAGAAATAATGGTGAGAAAAAAGTCTGTATGAGTTTAGTACAGATGCAGTTATTATTTTAGGGGTAATAGTTGGTTGAACCCATAAATGTGGGAAGATGAGTATTCACTTGAGAGTGTCTAGAAACTTACTGCAATTTCAGAGGGTAATGCAATGTACTAATAACCCTGAGGGTAAAGCTGGGGATGTAGCTCAATGGGAGGATACTTGTCTACCATGTAGGAGGTTCATGTTTCCATCTTCAAAAGCATACATCTCCCCAAAATAGAAAGAAAATTGGAAGAAAATGAAAAAGAAAAAATTATACCTGGCATTGATGGTGGCTTTGGTTTGTGTGCCATGTTGCCATGGCTCATTTTGATTGTCCTTTGTACTAGCATTGGAGAGAGGGCAAACTATCTCTTGCCACAATAATTAATGAAATGCTCTACTTGTTCTGTCAGACAAATATACACTTGAATGAATTAGAGATGATTCCATGTAAAGTCCTACACTCTGCAGATGCCCCCATTCTTCCTAAGGAACCACCTCTGTCTGTGTGCAAGTTCCTCTTTCAGGATGATCTGTATACTAATCAGGCTGTAGATGAAATTCTTCTACATCATGAGTCTATAGAATTAATAGGAAAGAAGGACCTGACTGTAATTCTATGGAATACTCTAAAATAGCTAAGATAGCAACCATGCTTCTACAACACACACAGAAGTGTGTGTGTGTGTGTGTGTGTGTGTGTGTGTGTGCGCGCGCACGCGCATGCGCGCACGTGCCTATCCTGGGAGTTGAACTCAATCAAGGCTTGAGTGCTGCCTCTAAGCTTGATGATGATGATGATGATGATGATGATGATGATGATGATGATGATGTACAGAGGGGTTACAATTCCGAAAGTCAGGCAGTGAGTACAATGCTTCTTGGACAATGTCACTTCTTCCTTCACTTTGTCCCTGAGTATTTTTGTTCAAAGCTAGCATTCTACCACTTGAGTCAGAGCTCTACTTCCAGCTTTTTGCTTCTTAATTGGAGATTATAGTCTCATGGACTTTCCTACCAGACAGGTTTTGAGCCACAATCCTTAGATCTCAGCATCCTGAATGGCTAGACTTACAGGTATGAGCCACAAGTTACTCAACGACCAGAAAGAGGGCTAAATTTCAATCTTCAAGGACCACATCCCTACTTCTACCTTCTACAATCACAGGCACTGAAGAGAAAACTGGGGTGCAGCATTGGATGGTATGAGGATTAGACATCATCAGAGAGTCCAGAAACCTCTAAACCACACAAATAGTCCAGATTTTGAATCCTTACCTTAGAGATTTTCATTTGGACTACATAGAGTAGAAAATATATGAGTAGTTACAGGGTTCTGACAGCAAGCGTGGTTCTGATCAGCAGGCAGATTTGGGTATTTGGGGCTAGAAAGTGATTCCTGTTTCTCTTTCTTGAGTGGGTACAAAGATCTAGCAAGCTCTTAGGTCTTACAGGAAACCGGAATGAAATTTCCCTTTTTGCTCTTCTTTTCTGTAACCCTTGTCTAGTTCATTGGCCAAAGGTAGATTGGGCTTACCAGCCTTGGATTTATATTCCAGAAATCCAGTTTCCATCCTAGGTGTATAACCTTCAGCGTCTGTGTGGTGACATAAAGGACCACCTGGCTGCATACATCTCCTTACCTAAAAGGTAAATTATCATCAGGACAGTCAGGCTAAGGGAAAACATTATGCTCATCATTGTTAATGTTATTACATTTTTGTTTCTTAGCTTGAGTACTTCTTGTGCTCAATATTAAAAAGAAGCATGTGACATCCTATGCTGTGAATATGGAATGTGGTGTATATCCTTATGTATATAGAGATTATATATGTACATGCTATGTAGCTGGCCTTTTTTTGAAAAAAATAAAGCTTTAAAGCTGTTTGGTTTTCTTTTGGAGTGAAGGGGCATATGTGTGGAATATTTACAAATATTTTAACTTCAGAGTCAATGATTGTGACAAACTGACCTCTGTGTGGGAGTAGCTATGTGTCACTTTGCAGTTGACATTTGCATGCTCCTCCTGTGTAGGAAGAGGACACTCATTTATGTGGTGGTGATTCCAAGGAGACATATTTTCTGTCTCTCTCTTTCTCTCCAAGGTCCACTGTCTCAGGTGAACTTGAGTAGGCCTTTTTAAATTCCTGTACAGTTCACAAGAAAAGTTAATCCTTTGGGGAAATCTTGAAACATCATTGGTATAATTTGACAAGTATGCCATGTAAAACAACCTACCTAAGTTGTTTCTTTACCACTTGGATCCATGGTTCCACTTCCAGCTTTCTGCTGGTCTTTAGAGATAAGAATCTCAGGGACTTTCCTGCCCACCCAGGCTAGCTTGGAACCTTGATCCTCAGATCTCAGTTTCCTGAGTAACTAGAATACAGGTGTCAGCCACTAGCACCTGACATTGTCATGATATCTTAAACAATATTGTATAACAGGCATTTAACATAATATTTTATATTGTATCAGGTACAAGTAATCTACAGATGATTGAAAGCAGATGGAGAATGTATGCAGGCTATATGAAAATAATAGGCCATTTTATATGAGTTGATAATGTGAATTTTAATATTTTTAATAATGTTGGTCTTCTCTGGACAGTGAAGGATTTTACCTTGTACTAGGTGGATTTAAGTATATGTGGACAAGCTCCAGATTATTTCAGTGATGTTCATGTGACCTAACTGGTCCCAGGCATGTGATTGTTAGGAATGCCAAGAGAAAACTATCTTTTTTTCTTTCCTGGCTTCTATCTTGGACCAGAAAAGACCTGATGTGAGGATGAGGGAACATTAGAGAAAGAGAACCATGGGATCGTGAGTAAGAAGCTGCATTTATTTTTCTGTACTATGGAGACAGTAGGCAGGCAAAAACAGAATTCAGCTGATTCTTCTAACAATGAAATGTCCTGTGTGATGCTGTGGTTAACTCTTATACTTCCCCCTGAATGCTCATGAGCTTCTGTTTGGCATCGTCTTTCCAAATACACATATGGATATGGTATGTTATCTGCATATGAAAAACCTTGACTTTCAAGTGCTCTCCCTACCACAGTCTGTGTTCAGTGGTCAAGCCTTTATTGTTATTTATTTGTATTTTGTATCCATGTGTGAGATCTGAACTCAGGGCCTGGACATGGTCCCTGGGCTTCTTTTGCTTAAGGCTACCATTCTACCCCTTGAGTTATAGCTCTACTTCCAGCTTTTTAAAGAAATTTATTGGTGATAAGGCAGGCACCTGTAATCATAGTTACTTCAAAAGCTGAAATCTAAGGATTGTGGTTCAAAGCCAGAATTTCCTGGCTGCCTTAGAAGTTCAATCCTCAGATCTCAGCCTCCTGACTAGTTAAGATTACAGGTGTGAGTCCCCATTTTTTTGCATTGGGAAATAAACACAGGCTTCATAGTTGCTATGCAGGATCCAAATTTAGTCAGGTCTCCAGATATCTTTCAGTTTTGTTATTTTTCATATAAGGTTTTACATTTCTGTCTAGTATTAGTTTTGTTCTACAATATTCTTTGCATGTTTTCCTTGTAACTGGGATTGCAGGCCTAAACCCCAACGCTTAGTTTGTTAAGATGGAATATCTACCCTTTTGTCTGGGATCTCCTGAAACTTCCATATTTTCATTCTCTGCCTTCTGAGAATCTGGGATCAGAAACATGCACCACCATGCCTGATTGGAGTTTTGAGTTTTTAAGTGATGAATATTGCATAACTTATACTTTGAAGATGAAGGGCATGAAGTAGTAGAATAGGGAGTGAGAAAAGTTGCTAACATAAAGTTAAAGTTGATAATTCGATCAGTGTCAAACATGATAAACTGACAATTTAAGCCTATGCTGGAAGGCTATGGTATGAAATGATAAATTTGTTACTTCATTTTTGGCAGATAAATCCCTGGTGACAACTTTTAGGGTAGAGCAACAACTGAACAGGAATAGGGGTAAAGGAGCCTAATATAGTATGAAGAACTTTGTCCTATGCAAAATCACATAGTACACTGAATTTCCACTTCCTATTTTTCTCCAAGGCCTCCCTGTTAGCCTAACCTCCTCCACAGCAAAAGCCACTCCACTATCTTAGGCCTGCTATAAAGCATGGCCTTTGCCTGAAATCTGGTAACAGGGACCTTTCCCCAAAATTATCTGACCCAGGCTTCATCTTATCGAGTGGCACAGACAACTGTAACCATAAACCCTAGGCCCACTACAAAAATATCCCCTGCTCTCATGCACCTCACAAACTCCACATCTCACAAAAATCAGACTGCAGAATACCTCCTGCTCCTAGTAAAAATTTCCACAACTAGGGGAGTTCTGGGAAGATGGCTGAGGAGAAGCTGGAGTCTAAACAAGCTCTCACATAGAAAGCACTTTTAGAGTTCCAGTGAACAGTCCTAAGCCAGAGAATCACACCAAGTGTGCCATCACAGGACAGAGAGTCAGGCCAGAGAGGGAAAATCCAGGCAAGGAGACACTTCTCAGCTCTTGCTGGCAGCTGCTGCGGCGGCGGCAGCGGTGGCGGCAGCGACCGCAGACAATATACCTGAGCCACAGAGAGTCCGGGACAAAGGAGCCAGATGCAGCAGGCGAGCAGATTCTACTCAACACCAGCAAGAACTGACAAGGAGTGGACATCCTCATCCTGCAGTTCGCAGACCAGAGAGGACCCAGGAACCAAGACTCGGTGTGAGTAGAAGCCTGACGTCCTCACTCCTTCTCAAGGAGCAGAGGAGGGAAGGCCACCCCTCCCCCCACCCCAGTACCGGAGATCTCCATCTTGGATACTGACAAAGCTCGGGGGAGCTGCTAGCTCCAACCCAAGCCTCAGAATAAAACAAGTCATTTAGCAGATCACAAGAACTTAATGGTGGCGTGACCTGCCAGACTCAGCTCCACCCAGGGAAAAGTCACCCAGCTCAGGCGCCAGCCCTAGGAGTGGCTTTCTTCACTGGGTATTCAGAGCCAGAGGCTGCCCCTCCCTCTAGCAGCCTCGACAATCAATTGAAATTCAGTAAACAGAAAGCCTGAGAATGGCTCCAGGCTGGGCTCTGTGAGTTTTTTACAAACTAGCCCCTGGGAAAAGCTACTGTTTGTTGAAAGGCCTCAACTCTACCCAGAACCTAGCCTCATCACTGCATCTCCCTCTTTTGTGATACTCAAAGCAGATCTGCCTCCCATTGAACTAGCCTGGGAGGAGGATCGCAAAATCCTGGGTAAAGCAGAGCATTTTTCTATCTGTTTGAATAAACTGACTTAAGAAACCAACCAAGAAACAGGACCACAAGCAGACCAGAGACTCCAGCAAGAGGCTGGTTACGGACACAAGGGAGATACAGGATTTTTCCTACCCCTCCCCAAAAAAATCAAAGAACTTTTTCTTCTTCTTCTTCTTCTTCTTCTTCTTCTTCTTCTTCTTCTTCTTCTTCTTCTTCTTCTTCTTCTTCTTCTTCTTCCTCTTCTTCCTCTTCTTCCTCCTCTTCCTCCTCTTCCTCCTCTTCCTCCTCTTCCTCCTCTTCTTCCTCTTCTTCTTCTTCTTCTTCTTCTTCTTCTTCTTCTTCTTCTTCTTCTTCTTCTTCTTCTTCTTCTTCTTCTTCTTCTTCTTCTTCTTCTTTTTTGGTACATTATATAAAAAATTTTTTTCTTTTATAAAACCTTTTTTAATCTTTGATTTTTACCTTTTTTGAAAAAAAATTGTTTTCCAATAACTTTTTTTTCCTCTTATAATTTTTATTTTAGGGATACGTGAGTGTGCATTTTTCTTTCTTTGTGTGTTTTTTTTTAATTAATTATCTTTTTGTTTTTTGTTTAGCTCTACTGAATTTCTGATCTTTTCTTCTTCTTTTCTTATCCTTTACACCTTTTCCTCTCTTTCATTCTTTTTTTATGTTTTTCTTTTTTTGTTTTTTAAATTTTATTATTAATTTTTTTTGTGAACATACTGTACAGACGGGTTACAATTACATGGGCAGGATAATGTGTACATTTCTCATCAAGCATTGCAGCCTCCTCCTTTGTTTAACCTTCGCATCGCTTCCCAGCCTCCCCCCCACCCCCCAACCAAATCCTCCCACCCTCTCCCCCCACCGCACCAACGTTGTAAAGCTCGTTTTCGACATGATAACTTGTACTTCTCATTGTTGCAACAGGTCCAACTGTATCCTTAAATGACT
The DNA here is from genome assembly GCF_024711535.1 of Dipodomys merriami. NCBI lineage: Eukaryota > Metazoa > Chordata > Mammalia > Rodentia > Heteromyidae > Dipodomys > Dipodomys merriami. The sequence continues at coordinate 3,929,826 of NW_027204048.1, forward strand.
GGTTTTTACCCACCTCCTCCACTGACATCAAATTATAGTGAAATTATACTGACATCAAATATAGTGAAAGCAGGGGTTATACTGTGGGGGAGGGACATACAAAGCAACAAAGAGATAATCTTATAAATGCCTTAGAAACAAATGCATGAAAGAAAAAATAACATTAAAATACATATCTCAGGGTTCATTTTCCTAACATCACATTATCTGACCTTTTCCGCTTGACTCATACATATACTAGATATTGCAAATAAGGGAAACCATGGGACCTATGATTCTTTGGGCCTGGCTTACTTCACTTAATATAATTTTTTCCAAGTTTTTCCATTTCCTAACAAATGGGGCAATATCATTCTTTCTGATGGAGGCATAGAATTCCATTGTGTATGTATACCATATTTTCTTGATCCACTCATCTACTGAGGGGCATCTGGGTTGGTTCCATATCCTAGCTATAGTAAATAATGCTGCAATAAACATAGTTGTGCTGGTAGCTTTAGTGTGGTCTTGTTTGTAAACATTTGAGTAAATGCCCAAAAGTGGGATTGCTGGGTCATAGGGGGCTCTATGTGAAGTCTTTTGAAGAAACTCCATACTGCTTTCCAAAGTGGTTGAAAAAGTTTACCTTCCCACCAAGAATGAAGTAAGGTTCCCTTCTGGCCACGTCCCCTCCAGTGTGTGTTGTTGTCAGCGTTCTTGATTTTTGCCATTTGAACTGGAGTGAGGTGGTATCTCAATGTTGTTTTGATTTGCATTTCTTTAATGGCTAGGGAGTTTGAGCATTTCTTCATGTGTCTATTAGCCATCCTTCTTTCTTCTTCAGAGAAGTTTCTCTTTAAGTATTTAGCCCACTTATTTATTGGGCTTAATTCTTAAAAAGAAAACATAAATCATGTCTCGCACATCCTCAGATAAACCCGTAGTTAAATAGTAGACCCTATCCCCCATTGTGGACACACTTAATCCACAAATTTATTACTCAATTCAAAACCTCTGAGACTTAAATTCCTTAAAAGCAGTATTACCTCTTTATACCTATATAATATTTTAAGCATTTTTATTTTTAAGTTTTTCACATCTCCTTTATATACCTCCCCTTCTCTCAATATATTCCGTTCTTCGCTAAATAGATTGTTTTCAATTCTGCATAATATTATTAATTTTTACTTTTCTATTTTTGTCTGGTCTCTTTTCTTTTCCCTTTCCCTTTCTTCTTTTTTTCTCTCTCTCTACTATCATCCTACCCAACCTATCTCCTGCTTAGAGATTAGGACTTAGTTAACTCTCCCTGTGCCTTCCCACATCAATTTATTCCTATTTTTTAGCCACATCTCTCCTTAACCCTAATAATTTCTGGTCTGCCAAATTCTTCTTTGTGGTTCATAGCCCATTAACATATAGTTGTTGGATGTTCAATAGGTGTATCTGTTGAACTAGATTGTATCTGCAGACTATTGACTGTGCAAATTCAGACTTTGGTTGATGCTTGCCTTAAGATAGTGTTCTAGCACAAAACTGGTGCTATTTTCATCTCAAATGGGCAGAGTAAGCCGGAAAAACACAAGAAAAATGGCAAGTCAGGGTAGCTCAATTCCCAGTCTTGATAATCAGGGGACAGAACAGATAATGAATAATCCAGAAAAGAGTTCCCAAATAGCTCTACAAACACTGCTGGCAAACATGATGAATGAAAAGATTGAAAACATACAAAGGACTCTGTATGAGCATGATAGGGAGAGAGAGAAGGCAATCCAAAAGTTTATACAGGAATATCATAAGCGTGAGGAAGCTACTCAAAAACTGATACAGGAATTGCATGAGCAGCTTGAGAATACTCAAAGAGAAAGGCAGGGATGGCATGAACAGGCTGAGAACACTCAAACACAACTACAGGAATTCCACAAAAGGGAGGAAGCTAATCAAAGAGTAATACAGGAATTGAGAGAGCAGGATGAGAATACACAAAGATCACTAAAGGCATTCATCGACTCCATGAACAAAGAGCTGAAGGAAGTCAAGGAGACCACAAAGGGAATGCTGAATGGAACCGAACAGAAGGAATGGGAGTCCAATGGAACCATAACCATTCAACTAAGTGATTTGAGAATAAACACAGAACACCAAATTAAGGAAGTAAAGAAGTTCATTTGAGATCTAAAACAAAGCTTCAACAAAGAATTTGAAGCCATCAAAGCTGACCAATTAGAAGGAAAAGAGATAAAAAAACAAAGTAGAAAGTCTTGACAGCAGGTTAGACCATGCAGAAGATCGAATCTCAGGGATTGAAGACAGCCTAGATATTATAGAGAAAGAACATACAACCATCCAAGACAAGTCCAAGAAATATGAAAGATCTATCCAACACTTGGAAGACACTATCAGAAGGCCTAATCTAAGGATAATGGGTGTAGAGGAGCACCTAGAAACAGAAGTTAATGGTCTAGGAAATTTGTTTAACAGGGTCCTAGCAGAGAACTTCCCACACATGCAAAAAGATAGGCCTATTCAGATACAAGAAGCTTTTAGAACTCCAAATAAACCAGACCAAAATAGGACATCCCACCATCACATTATAATCCACACAGGACCAACTCGGACCAAGGAAAAGATCCTTAAATCTGTCAAGGAGAAAAGATTAATCACCTATAAAGGGAAACCAATTAGAATCACCTCAGATTTCTCAGCAGAGACAATCAAAGCAAGAAGAGCCTGGAATGATGTATGCCATGCCCTAAAAACAAACTACTATCAACCAAGAATACTGTACCCAGCTAAACTCTCCTTCATAACTGAAGGCCAAATAAAAACCTTCCATAGCAAAGAAAAATTGAAACAATACATCTCCAACAAACCAGCCCTACAAAAGATTCTTAAAGATGTCCTACACATAGAAAACCAAAAAGACCACAATAAAGGCCAAGAAACTGCACCCAAACTGAGAATCCAGGAACCATAGGAAGAAACCCAGTTTTTGCAGCCCCTAAGAAGGTGGATAACATGGCAGGAACTCCCTAATACCTCTCAGTCCTATCTCTTAACGTTAACGGACTTAACTCTCCAATTAAGCAACATAAACTGTCTAGTTGGATTAAAAAACAAGATCCTTCTATCTGCTGCGTTCATGAGTCACATCTTGCCCCTTAAAACAAACACATCTTCAATATTAAAGGCTGGAACAAAATCTACCAAGCAAACGGCCCCCATAAACAGGCGGGAGTTGCAAACCTAATATCAGATAAAATAGAATTCAAATTAAAATTCGTGAGAAGACATAAAGAAGGTCAGTACATACTAATTAAGGGATCTCTCCTTCAGGAGGATATTACAATTCTAAATATCTATTCGCCAAACAATGGAGAACCCAAATTTATCCAAGAAACACTACTTTCACTCAAATCCTACATAGATCCAAAGACATTAATTGCTGGGGATTTTAACACACCACTCTCCCCACTAGACAGATCAACTCGGCAAAAACTGAACAGAGTAACTGCAGATCTGAACAGCTGCATAGATCAACTAGATTTAACAGACATCTACTGAACATTTCACTCAGCAACATCAGATACACGTTTATCTCAGCAGCACATCGAACATTTTCTAAAATAGACCACAGTTTAGGCCACAAAGCAAACTTGTCTAAATTCAGAAACATTGAAGTTATACCTTGCATTCTCTCTGACCACAAGGGAATAAAATTATAACTCAACATCAAAAGCCACTAAAGAAAGTCCGGTAACACATGGAGGCTGAAGAACACACTGCTGAATCACGAGTGGGTCATGGAAGAGATTAGAAAGGAAATTCAAATGTTCATGCTATTCAACAAAAATGAACACACAAATTACCAGCTCCTCTGGGACACAGCAGAGGCAGTACTCAGAGGCAAGTTTATAGCTCTGAGCTCCTACATCAACAAATTGGAGAGATCTGAAACCAACAATTTAATGATACATCTAAACCTCCTTGAAAAAGAGGAGCAAGATAAACCCCAATCCAGTAGATGGAAAGAAATAATTAAAATTAAATCAGAATTAAATGAATTGGAATCCAAAAAAAACTATAGAAAGAATCAACAAAACAAAGAGATGGTTTTTTGAAAAAATTAACAAAATTGACAGACCCTTAGCAAATCTTATCAGAAAAAGAAGAGAACACACCCAAATTAACAAACTCAGAGATGAGAATGGAAACATCACCAAGGAAACAACCAAGATTCAGAACATTATAAGCGAATACTTCTCAAAACTTTATGCTAATAAGTTTGAGAACTTGACAGAAATGGACCTTTTCCTAGCAAATATTGACATGCCAAAACTAAACCAAGATGAGTTAAACCAGCTTAACAGGCCCATATCAAGCATTAAAATAGAAACAGCAATGAGACCTCCCAGCTAAGAAAAGTCCAGGACCAGATGGTTTTACAGCAGAATTTTACAAGGCCTTCAAAGCAGAGCTCACACCAATACTCCTCCAACTCTTCAATGAAATTGAAAGAGAAAGCTCACTACCGAACACATTCTATGAAGCCATCATAACCCTCATCCCAAAACCAGCCAGCGACTCATCAAAGAAAGAGAACTATAGACCCATTTCTTTCATGAACACTGATGTAAAACTTCTCAACAAAATTTTGGCCAATCGACTTCAACAATTCATCCAAAAAATCATACACCACGATCAAACAGGATTCATTTCAGGGATGCAAAGCTGGTTCAATATAAGCAAATCAATTAATGTTATTCATCACATCCACAGGAGCAAGAAGACAAGGATGTCCACTCTCTCCACTTCTCTTCAATCTAGTATTAGAATGCCTAGCTACAGCAATAAGACAAGATGCAGACATAAAGGGGATCCAAACACGGAAAGAAGAATAAAACTCTCCCTCTTTGCAGACGACATGATCTTGTATTTCAAGAATCCCATAGACTCCACTCCCAAATTACTCAAGCTGATTCAAAAATTTGGAAAAGTAGCAGGGTATAAAATTAACCCCCAAAAATCAATGGCTTTTCTGTATGCCAACAATGAGAAAAGTGTGGCTGAAATTAGGAAAGCAACTCCATTTGTAATAGCCCCACAAAAAATAAACTACCTAGGAATTAACTTAACCAAAGAAGAGAAGGACCTCTATGATGAAATCTTTAAAATCTTGAAAAAGGAAATCAACACAGAACTAAAAAAATGGCAAAGCCTCCCATGCTCCTGGATTGAAAAGATTAACATTGTGAAAATGGCAATACTTCCCAAGGCTATCTACAAATTCAACGCAATACCTATTAAAATTCCAACCTCATTCTTCAAGGAAATAGAAGAGGCAATCCAAAAATTCATATGGAACTATAAAAGACCCCGAATAGCAAAAACGCTCCTCAACGGAAAGAACACTGCTGGAGGAATATCAATACCAAATTTCAAACTCTACTATAAAGCCATAGTAATCAAAACAGCTTGGTATTGGCATAAGAACAAACCTCAGGACCAATGGAATAGAATTGAAAACCCAGAAATGAACCTACAGACATATAGCCATCTAATCTTCGAGAAGGGAGCTAAAACAATAGAATGGAAGAAAGACAGCCTCTTCAGTAAATGGTGCTGGCAAAATTGGTTAACTACATGTAGAAAACTAAAGCTAGATCCTTATATATCACCCTGCAACAGAATCAACTCCAAATGGATCAAAGACCTTGAACTCAAAGCAGACACTCTGAAAACATTACAGGATGGAATAGGAGAAACCCTAGGTCTTCTTGGCTCAGGCCGAAATTTTCAGAATAGAGACCCGGAAACACAACAAATCAAAGAAAGGTTGGACAAATGGGATTGCATAAAGTTGCAGAGCTTCTGCAGGGCAAATGACATAGCTAGCAAGATCAATAGAAAGCCCACAGATTGGGAGATCTTTACTACCCATACAACGGACAAGGGTTTCATATCTAAAATGTACTTGGAACTCAAAAAATTAAACCCCCCAACAACAAATCCTCAAAGAAACAACTGCCCAATAAATAAGTGGGCTAAAGACTTAAAGAGAAACTTCTCTGAAGAAGAAAGAAGGATGGCCAATAGACACATGAAGAAATGTTCAACATCCCTAGCCATAAAAGAAATGCAAATCAAAACAACATTGAGATATCACCTCACTCCAGTTAGAACGGCAAAAATCAAGAACTCTAACAACAACAGATGCTGGAGGGGATGTGGACAGAAAGGAACCTTACTTCATTGTTGGTGGGAATGTAAACTTGTTCAACCACTTTGGAAAGCAGTATGGAGGTTCCTCAAAAGACTTCACATAGAACTCCCCTATGACCCAGCAATCCCACTTTGGGGCATTTACCCAAATGTTTACGAACAAGACCACACTAAAGCTACCAGCACAACTATGTTTATTGCAGCATTATTTACCATAGCTAACATATGGAATCAACCCAGATGCCCCTCAGTAGATGAATGGATCAAGAAAATGTGGTATATATACACAATGGAATTCTATGCCTCCATCAGAAAGAATGACAATGCCCCATTTGTTAAGAAATGGAAAAACTTGGAAAAAATTATATTAAATGAAGTAAGCCAAGCCCAAAGAAACATAGGTCCCATGGTTTCCCTTATTTGTAGTATCTAGTATATGTATGAGTCATGCGGAAAAGGTCAGATAATGTGATGTCAGGAAAATGAACCCTTAGATTTGTATTTTAATTTTTTTCTTTCATGCATGTGTTTCTAACGCATTTATAAGATTATCTCCTTGTTGTTTTGTATGTCCCTCCCCCACAGTATAACCCCTGCTTTCACTATATTTGATGTCAGTATAACTTGTGGAGGAGATGGGGAAAAACCAGTTGTTTAAGGATACACGTGGACCTGTTGCAACAATGAGAAGTACAAGTTGTCATGTCCAAAAGGAGCTTTACAACGTCGGTGCGGGGGGAAGGGGAGGGGAAGGGGGAGGAAGGAGAAGGATTGGGATTGGGATTGGGGGGAGGGGGGAGGCCGGGAAGGGATGTGAAGTGTAAACAAAGGAGGAGGCTGCAATGCTTGGTAAGAAATGTACGCATTATCCTGCCCATGTAATTGTAACTCCTCTGTACAGTATGTTCACAAATAAAATTAAATTAAATTAAAAAAAAAGAAAAAAAAAGTTGGGGCTCTGGAATAGAGTTCTGGGAAGATGGCAGAGGAGAAGCTGGAGGCTATAAAACTCTCACATACAAAGCAGTTTTAGAGTTCCTAAGCCAGAGAATCACACCAAGTGTGCCATCATGGGACAGAGAGTTAGGCCAGAGAGGGAAAATTCAGGCAAGGAGACAGATCTGAGCACTTGCCAGCAGCTGCCGCTGCAGCTGCAGCAGTGGCGGCAGCGGCCGTACCACCATACCTGCAACACAGAGAGTCTGGGATGAAGGAGCCAGATGCGGCAGGTGAGCAGGTTCTACTCAACACCAGCAAGAACCAACAAGGAGCAGACATCTTCATCCTGCAGTTTGCAGACCAGAGACGACCCAGGAACCAAGACTCGGCATGAGTAGAAACCTAACATCCTCACTCCTTCTCAGGGAGCAGAGGAGGGAAGGCCACCCCTTACCCCCCTACCGGAGATCTCCATCTTTGATACTGACAAAGGCCCAGCTGAGCTGTTAGCTCCAACTCAGGCCTTGGAAGAAAGCTAGAGTCATTTGGCAGGTCACAAGAACCTAACTGACCTGCCAGACTCAGCTCCACCCAGGGAAAAGTCACCCAGCTCGGTCAGCCAGCCCCAGGAGTGGCTTTCTTCACTGGGTAAACAGAGCCAGAGGCTGCCCCTCCCTCTAGCAGCCCCGACATTCAGTTGAAATTCAGTAAACATAAATCCAGAGAATGGCTCCAGGCTGGGCTCTGTGAATTTCTCACAAATTAGCACCTCAGGGAATAGCTGAAAGGCCTCAACTCTACCCAGAACCTAGCCACATCACAGCATCTCCAAACTTGAGGAAACAGCCATCTCCCTCTTTTGTGATACTCAAAGCAGATCTCCCTCACATTGAACTAGCCTAGGAGGAGGATCACAAAATCCCGGGTGAAAGCAGAGGGTTTTTCTGCCTGCTCAAACAAACTGACTTAAGAAACCAACCAAGCCACACGAAAATCAAACACCACAAGCAGACCAGAGACTCCAACAAGAGGCTGGTTATGGACACAAGGGAGATACAGGATCTTCCCACCCCTCCCAAAAAAATCAAAGAACATATTTTGTATCTTTTATAAAAAATGTTATTCTAAATCTTTTTTAAATTTTTACCTTAAAAAATTGTTTTCTAGTAACTCTTTTTTTCTTCCTCTTATAATTTTTGTTTTAGGGGTGTATGTGTGTGTGCGTTTTTCTTTAAAAAAAATTTTTTTTGTTTTTTGTTTAGCTCTACTGAACTTTTTATATATTTTTTTCTTTCTCATTCTTTTCACCTTTTCTTCTCTTTCATTCTTCTTTGTGTGACTTAATTGCTGTTCTGCACATCCTCAGATATACCCGTAGTCAATTATTAGACCTTATACCCCATTGTGTACACACTTAATCCAGAAATTTATTACTCAATTCAAAACCTCAAGACTTAAATTCCTTAATAGCAGTACTACCTCTTTATACCTATATAATATTTTAAGTATTTTTATTTTTAAATTTTTCATGTCTCCTTTATATCCGTCCCCTTCACTCATTATATCCACGTTCTTCTCTGAATATTTCGTTTTCAAATTTGCATAATTTCTAAGCATTGCACTTTTTTAATTTTTGCTTTTCTATTTTTTCTTGTCTCTTTTTTTCTCTTTCTCTTTCTTCTTTTCTTCTCTCTCTCTACTCTCATCCTATCCAACATATTTCCCACTTTGAGATTAGGACTTAGTTAAGTTAACTCTCCCTGTGCCTTCCCACATCCCTCTATTCCTATTTTTACCCGCATCTCACCCTAAACCTAAAAATTTATGGTTTGCCAAACTCTTCTTTGTGGTTCATAGCCCATTAATATATAGTTGTTTGATGTTGAATAGATATATCTATTGAACTAGATTGTATCTGCAGACTTTTTACTGTGCAACTACAGACTTTGGTTGGTTTATGACTTAAGAGAGTGTTCTAGCACAAAACTGGTGTTACTTTCATCCCAAATGGGCAGAGAAAGCTGGAAGAACACAAGAAAAATGGCAAGCTTGGGTATCTTCCCAACCCTCCCAAAAAAAAATCAAAGAACTTTTTTTTGTACCTTTTATAAAAAAAATTATTTTTATTTTTTTCTAAAACTTTTTTAATTTTTAATTTTTACCTTTTTATTTTTTTTCTTTTTTCAATTTTATTTATTTAATTACAAGTCCTAAAACAACAATAGTGAAAGAAAAAAGACAATTTTTATACTAATATTCTAAAATATACTTCTAAGAATTAAAGGCTTGGTAATTAACTATAATTCATCTGTTCCTTCTTTGAGTAGAATATAATCCATTGGGTAAAATTTTCAAGATTTAATTATAACTCATCTTAGATCTAAGACTAAAACTGACTGACCAGATTTGTAATAGAATTATTTAAGAATAAGGAACCATTTAAGTTATTTTGTTTGCAAATAATACTAAAATCTTTCAATTCTATTTATTTTACTTATACATCATAAAGTTTGACTGAATTTTTCACTATTTATTAATATTTCCTCAGCATTTCCAGACATTGTGTTTCTCCCATTGGTGTCAGTATATATGTTTATTTTCCCTTTATACTTTGATTCCTATCTATAGTTTATTGTTAGGAGACAGCTGCAGGGCAGGACAGACATTAAAACTATATAGCATCTCATAAGATGTGAAACTGAATATCTTTTTTTAGATTAGGTAACCTTTTTATAGCTTTGGGGGAAAACATGGATAGTACTTCTGTGTGTGTGTATGTGTGTGTGTATGTGTTACATGAGTGAGTTTGTGTGCATTGAGAAAATTTCTTTTTAATTTTTAATTTAATTTTATTTTTTTGTGAACATACTGTACAGAGGGGTTACAATTACATGGGCAGGATAATGCGTACATTTCTCATCAAGCATTGCAGCCTCCTCCTTTGTTTACCCTTCACATCCCTTCCCAGCCTCCCCCACCACCTACCCACACAAACCTCTCCCCCTCCACCCCCCCCACCTTTGGAAAGCTCTTTTTGAACATGACAACTTGTACTTCTCATTGTTGCAACAGGTCCACCTGTATCCTTAAATGACTTGTTTTCCCCATCTCCTCCACAAGTTATACTGACATCAAATATAGTGAAAGCAGGGGTTATACTGTGGGGGAGGGACATACAAAGCAACAAAGAGATAATCTTATAAATGCGTTAGAAACAAATGAATGAAAAAAACATTAAAATACATATCTAAGGGTTCATTTTCCTAACATCACATTATCTGACCTTTTCTGTTTGACTCATCCATATAATAGATATTGCAAATAAGGGAAACCATGGGACCTATGTTTCTTTGGGCCCAGCTTACTTCACTTAATATAATTTTTCCAAGTTTTTCCATTTCCTAAGAAATGGGGCAATGTCATTCTTTCTGATGGAGGCATAGAATTCCATTGTGTATATATAACACATTTGCTTGATCCATTCATACTGAGGGGCATCTGGGTTGGTTCCAAATCTTAGCTATGGTAAATAATGCTGCAATAAACATAGTTGTGCTGGTAGCTTTAGTGTGGTCTTGTTTGTAAACATTTGTAATTTTTTTCTTTCTTCCTCTTATAATTTTTATTTTAGGGGTATATGTATGTGTGCATTTTTCTTTCTTTTTAAATTTTTTTTAATTTTTTTTGTTTTTTTTTGTTTTGCTCTACTGAACTTCTGATCTTTTTTTTTCTTTCATTCTCATTCTTTTCACCTTTTCTTCTGTTTCTTTCTTATTTGTGTGATTTAATTCCTGTTCTGCACACCCTCAGATATACCCATAGGCGATTATTAGACCTTACCCCCCATTGCATACACACTTAATCCAGAAATGTATTACTCAATTCAAAACCTCTTAGACTTAAATTCCTTAATAGCAGTACTACCTGTTTATACCTATATAATATTATAAGCATTTTTATTTTTTAGTTCTCCACATATCCTTTATATCCCTCCCCTTCACTCATAATATCTACGTTCTTCTCTGAATATTTCATTTTCTATTTGCATAATTTTTAAGCATTGCAGTTTTCAATTATTAATTTTTGCTTTTCTATTTTTTCTTGTCTCTTTTTTCTCTTTCTCTTTCTTCTTTTTTTCTCTCTCTCTACTTTCAACCTATCCAACCTATTTCTCACTTTGAGATTAGGACTTAGTTAACTCTCCCTGAGCCTTCCATCGCTCTCTCTATTCCTATTTTTACCCACATCTCTCCCTAAACCTAATAATTTCTGTTTTGCCAAATTCTTTTTTACAGTGTGTAGCCCATTAATATATACTTGTTTGATGCTGAATAGATATATCTGTTGACCTAGATTGTATCTGCAGACTATTGACTGTGCAAATACAGACTTTGGTTGGTGCTTGCCTTAAGATACTGTTCTACCACAAAAATTTCATCCCAAATGGGCAGAGTAAACAGGAAAAACACAAGAAACATGGCAAGTCTGGGTATCGCAACTCCCACTCATGATAATCAGGGGACAGAAGAGATTATAAATAATCCAGAGGAGATTCCCCAAATAGCTCTACAATCACTGTTGGTAAATATGGTAAATGAAAAGATTGAAAACATACAAAGGACTCTGTATGAGCGTGACAGACACAGAAAGGAGGCAAACCAAAGGTCAATAGAGGAAAAGATTGAAAACATAGAAAGGACTCTGTATGAGCCTGACAGGGAGAGAGGAGGCAAACAAAGTTTAATACAGGAATATTAACAGCGTGAGGAAGCTACACAAAAACTGATAAAGGAATTGCATGAGCAGCTTGAGAACACTCAAAGAGAAAGGCAGGAATGGCATGAACAGGCTGAGAACACTCAAAGAGAACTACAGGAATGGCATGAACGGGAGTGGGAGGAAGCTAAGCAACGAGTAATACAGGAATTGAGAGAGCAGCATGAGAATACACAAAGATCACTAAACGCATTCATGGGATCCATTAACAAAGAACCGAAGGAAGTCAGGGAGACCACATAGGGAATGCTGAATAGAACCCAACAGAAGGAATGGGAGTCCAAGGAAACCATAAGCAATCAACTAAGTGATTTGAGAATAAACACTGAACACCAAATTAAGGAAGTAAAGAAATCCATACAAGATCTAAAACAAACTTCAACAAAGAATTTGAAGCCATCAAAGCTGACCAATTAGAAGGAAAAGAAATTTAAAAAACAAAGTAGAAAGTCTTGACAGCAGGTTAGACCATGCAGAAGATCGAATCTCGGGGATTGAAGACAGCCTAGATATTATAGAGAAAGAACATACAACCATCCAAGACAAGTCCAAGAAATATGATAGATCTACCCAACACTTGGGAAGACACCATCAGAAGGCCTAATCTGAGGAAAATGGGAATAGAGGAGCACCTAGAAACAGAAGTAAATGGTCTAGGAAATTTGTTTAACAGGACTGTAGCAGAGAACTTCCCAAACATGCAAAAAGATTGGCCTTTTCAGAACAAGAAGATTTTAGAACCCCAAATAGACCAGACCATAACAGGACATCCCACCGTCACATTATAATCCACACAGGATCAATTCAGGCCAAGGAAAAAATCTTGAAAGCTGTCAAGAAGAAAAGATTAATCACCTATAAAGGGAAACCAATTAGAATCACCTCAGATTGCTCAGCAGAGACAATTAAAGCAAGAAGAGCCTGGAATGATGCATGCCATGCCATAAAGACAAACAACTTTCAACCAAGAATACTGTACCCAGCTAAACTCTCCTTCATAACTGAAGGCCAAATAAAAACCTTCCATAGCAAAGAAAAATTGAAACAATATATCTCCACTAATCCTGCCCTACAAAAGATTCTTAAAGATGTCCTACACATAGAAAACCAACAAGATCACAATAAAGGCTAAGAAACTGCACCCAAATTGAGAATCCAAGAACCATAGGAAGAACCAAGTTCCCACAGCCCTCAAGAAGGCGGATAAAATTGCAGGAACTTCCAAATACCTCTCAGTCCTATTTCTCAACATTAAAGGACTTAACTCTCCAATTAAGCGACACAGACTCTCTAGTTGGATTAAAAAGCAAGATACTTCTATCTGTTCCCGTCAGGAGTCACATCTTGCCCATAAAAACAAAAACAGTTTCAATGGGAAAGGCTGGAACAAAATCTACCAAGCAACAGCCTCCATAAACAGGCAAGAGCTGCAATCCTAATATCAGATAAAATAGACTTCAAATTAAAATTAGTGAGAAGAGATAAAGAAGGTCGCTACATGCTAATTAAGGGATCTCTCCTTCAGGAGGACATTACAATTCTAAATATCTATTCACCAAACAATGGAGCACCCAAATTTATCCAAGAAACATTACTTTCCCTCATATCCCACATAGATCCAAAGACATTAACTGTTGGGGACTTTAACACACCACTCTCCCCACTAGATAGATCAACTCGGCAAAAATTCAACAGAGAAACCACAGATCTAAACAAATGCATAGAACAACTATATTTAACAGACATCTACCAAATATTTCACCCAGCATCATCAGAATACACATTTTCCTCAGTGGCACATGGATCATTTTCTAAAATAGACCACATTTTAGGTCACAAAGCAAACTTGTCCAAATTCAGAAACATTGAAGTTATAACTTGCATTCTCTCAGACCACACACAAGGGAATAAAATTAGAACTCAACACCAAAAGCCACCAAAGAAAGCCTGTAACACATGGAGGCGGAACAACACAATGTTCAACAACCAGTGGGTCATGGAAGAGATTTGAAAGTAAATTCAAATGTTCATGATATTCAACAAAAATGAACACATAAATTACCAGCTCCTCTGGGACACAGCAAAGGCAGTACTCAGAGGCAAGTTTATAGCTCTGAGTTCCTAAATCAATATATTGGAGATATCTGAAACCAACAATTTAATGAGACATCTGAGCCTCCTTGAAAAAGAGAAGCAAGATAAACCCCAATCCAGTAGATGGAAAGAAATAATTAAAATTAAACCAGAATTGAATGAATTAGAATCCTAAAAAACCACAGAAAGAATCAAAAAACAAAGACTTGGTTCTTTGAAAAAATTAACAAAATTGAGAGACTCTTAGCAAATCTTATCAGAAAAAAAGAGAACACACAAATAAATAAACTCAAAGATTAGGATGGAAACATCACCACAGATACAACCAAGATTCAGAACAGTATAAGGGAATACTTCTCAAATCGTTATGCTAATAAGTTTGAGAACCTGGTGCAAATGGACCTTTTCCTAGCAAATATTGACATGCCAAAACTAAACCAACATGAGTTAGACCATCTTAACAGGCCCATATCAAGCACTGAAATAGAAACAGCAATAAGAACCCTCCCATCTAAGAAAAGCCCAGAACCAGATGATTTTACAGCGGAACTCTACAAGGCCTTCAAAGCAAAACTCACACCAATACTCCTCCAACTCTTCAATGAAACTGAAAGAGAAAGTTCACTACCAAACTCATTCTATGAAGCCATCATAACCCTTATCATAAAACCAAGCAGGGACTCACCAAAAAAAAAGAACTATAGACCCATTTCTTTGATGAACATTGATGTAAAACTTCTCAACAAAATTTTGGCCAATCGACTTCAACAATTCATCCAAAAAATCATACACCATGATCAAACAGGATTCATTTCAGGGATGCAAAGCTGGTTCAATATACGCAAATCAATTAATATTATTCATCATATCAACAGGAGCAAGGATAAGAACCACATGGTTATCTCAATAGATGCAGAAAAAGCATTCGACAAGAACCAACACCCCTTTATGATGAAGGTTTGGGAAAAATTAGGAATCCATGGAACATTCCTCATTACAATAAAGGCTGTATATGACAAACCTACAGCCAGCATTATACTTAATGGAGAAAAACTAAAGTCATTTCCTCCTAACTCAGGAACAAGACAAGGATGTCCACTCTCTCCACTTCTCTTCAATCTAGTATTAGAATGCCTAGCTACATCAATAAGACAAGATGCAGTCATAAAGGGGATCCAAATAGGGAAAGAAGAAATAAAACTCTCCCTCTTTGCAGATGACATGATATTGTATTTAAAGAACCCCATAGATTCCACTCCCAAATTACTCAAGCTGATTCAAAACTTTGGCAAAGAAGCAGGGTATAAAATTAACCCCCCAAAATCAATGGCTTTTCTGTATGCCAACAATGAGAAAAGTGTGGATGAAATTAGGAAAGCAATTCCATTCGTAATAGCCTCACACAAAATAAAATACCAAGGAATATAACTTAAGCAAAGAAGTAAAGGACCTCTATGATGAAAACTTTAAAAACTTGAAAAAGGAAATCAAAACAGAACTTAAAATGTGGCAAAACCTCCCTTGCTCCTGGATTGGAAAGATAAACATCGTGAAAATGGCAATACTTCCCAAGGCTATCTACAAATTCAATGTGATACCTATCAATGTTCCAACTTCAGTCTTCAAGGAAATAGAAGAGGCAATCCAAAAATTAAGATGGAACAATAAAAGACCCCGAATAGCACAAACGCTCCTCAATGGAAAGAACACTGCTAGAGAAATATCAATACCAAATTTCAAACTCTACTATAAAGTCATAGTAATCAAAACAGCTTGGTACTGGCACAAGAACAGACCTCAGGACCAATGGAATAGAATTGAAAACCCACAAATGAACCTACAGACCTATAGCCATCTAATCTTCGATAAGGGAGCTAAAAAAAAAATAGAATTGAAGAAAGACGGCCTCTTCAGTAAATGGTGCTGGCAAAATTGTTTAACTACTTGTAGAAAACTAAAGCTAGATTCTTATATATCACCCTGCAACAGAATCAACTCCAAATGGATCAAAGACTTCGGAGTCAAAGCAGACACTCTGAAAACATTACAGAATGGAATATGAGAAACCTTAGGTCTTCTTGGCGCAGGCCGAAATTTTCTTAATAGAGACCCGGAAACACAACAAATCAAAGAAAGGTTGGACAAATGGGACTGCATGAAGTTTCAGAGCTTCTGCATGGCAAAGAACATAGCTAGCATGATCAGTAGAAAGCCCATGGATTGGGAGAAGATCTTCACTAGCCATACAATGGACAAGGGTCTCATATCTAAAATATACTTGGAACTCAAAAAATTAAATCCCCCAACAACAAATCCTCAAAGAAACAACTGCCCAATAAATAAGTGGGCTAAAGACTTAAAGAGAAACTTCTCTGAAGAAGAAAGAAGGATGGCTAGTAGACACATGAAGAAATGCTCAACCTCCCTAGCCATAAAAGAAATGCAAATCAAAACAACATTGAGATACCACCTCACCCCAGTTAGAATGGCAAAAATCAAGAACTCTAATAACAGATGCTGGAGGGGATGTGGACAGAAGGGAACCTTACTTCATTGTTGGTGGGAGTGTAAACTTGTTCAACCACTTTGGAAAGCAGTATGGAGGTTCCTCAAAAGACTCCACATAGAGCTCCTCTATGACCCAGCAATCCCACTTTGGGGCATTTACCCAAATGTTTACAAACAAGACCTCACTAAAGCTACCAGCACAACTATGTTTATTGCAGCATTATTTACCATAGCTAACATATGGAACCAACCCAGATGCCCCTCAGTAGATGAAAGAAAATGTGGTGTATATGCACAATGGAATTCTATGCCTCCATCAGAAAGAATGACATTGCCCCATTTGTTAGGAAATGGAAAGTCTTGGAAAAAATTATATTAAGTGAAGTAAGCCAAGCCCAAAGAAACATAGGTCCCATGGTTTCCCTTATTTGCAATATCTAGTATATGTCTGAGTCAAGCAGAAAAGGTCAGATAATGTGATGTTAGGAAAATGAACCCTTATATATGTGTTTAAATGTTTTTTTCTTTCATGCATTTGTTTCTAACGCATTTATAAGATTATTTCTTTGTTGCTTTGTATGTCCCTCCCCCATAGTATTACCCCTGCTTTCACCATATTTGATGTCGGTATTATTTGTGGAGGAGAAGAGGAAAAACAAGTCGTTTAAGGATACAGGTGGACCTGTTGCAACAATGAGAAGGGGGAGGATTGGGTGAGGCGGAGGCTGGGAAGAGATATGAAGGGTAAACAAAGGAGGAGGCTGCAATGCTTGATAAGAAATGTACTCATTATCTTGCCCATGTAATTGTAACCCCTCTGTACAGTATGTTCACAATAAAAAAAATTTTTAAAGATTTTCCTAGGAAGGGGGGAAGGAATCTCTAAATCTAGATTGGCCTGTAAGTTGCCTTTAGGCAGAAATTTTGCCTCAGAGACCTCAAAGGGATCTACTTCCTCATTAAAGACATTTTCTTCCTGAGTTGAGGGAGGAATTGATTCTAATTTCTCATTTGGAAATTGGTTCCCCTGCAACAGGAAAAATTGGTCTTGATATTCTGTGAGAACAGATTCCCTTTCCTCAACTGATTCTTTTTGTACCTCATTTATTTTTTTCCCTGAACATAGAGTAGGGTCGTTTTCCATTAGCACAGATTTACCCTGCACACCAAGGTGGGTTTTTTTTTTTGGACTGGTTTGGAGCTGATCTAGGTGGATTGTGAACATTAATGGAAGACATCTTTGATTGTCTTTATCCTTGGTATGTGCAGGTACACCTGCATCACATGTGGTTCAGAACCAGCAGGATGTCCACAGGACTCAAAACCTGCTTGGACCTTTCTAGAAATTGAAAAAAACACCCTCTATGTTTACATGCTTTCTGGAGATCAGTGATGGCTTCTGATCTCTATCAGTCACCATAGACGAAATCACTGATGGGTTCTTTATCTGGAGTTCTGCAGGAGCTGCTCTACGGTGATGCAAACCTGAGAACGGAAATAGTTACAGGAGTCAGACTAGACTCTAGAAGTTAAGGTGTGACTAAACTTCCATGAGGATCTAGTGGGGGAAACTGTAGAACTTGAGTTTGGACTGAACACTGATGAGAAGGTAGGGAGTTTCTAATGAGTGGCTACTTTCAAGTTCTTTCAAAAGTAGAACAGATATTACCTGGCAAAGAATATCCATAGGAGGCCATTTTGCCAAGCTGGGGAATACTAAGGGCTCTTGGCCAATCAGGCCCATCCTTAGATACCCAGGTTCCATCCCTACTCACTAGCCTGAGGCAACTAAACAAGGACTTCTTCCTCTTTTTCTTGGTCTCATGGGTCATGTGTTCCTTCAGTTGGTTCAGAAGAATATGTGAGCGTAAGAACAGGTCTGAAGAGAGCATGTTGAGCTTGACATACCGTGTAAATTCTTTCAGGGTGTCATGGTTCTTTTGCTCATAGAAATTATCAGAGTAGAAATCCATCCACATAGTGAAGATGGAACAAACGATGCTGTGGACAGATTGGTGACAAGGAAAATGAGAGCCCACCCTCCCATCCTAATCCTTTTACCATAGCCCCTTTCTGGCAGGACTTTCATGTTGTAATTGTCCATTATACATGCAGACTTGCATATTGAGAAGTAGGAAGAGATTCTGCAAGCACGATGCTCCTCACAACTCACTTCTAGAAATTGCTCAAAGACATGCTCCAAAATTCTCCCTGTGATAAGCAGAGAAAGTTGTTTCCCCACTGTATCTGACTTTCTACACACAGCTCTCCCTGTCATCCATGAGAATCCCAAACCACAACTACATCCACAACTGTGTAATCTGCTATCCACTGAAGTACCAAGCCTCAAACCCCTGGTGAAAATCACAACTGGTGTGCAAAGATAAAGTTCACTTTGATTCAGAAATCTCAAAGATACCCAGTTTCAAGGACAGAACTTGTCTTTGTGCCAATATCCACTTACTTCTTCACTTAAGTGTTCTTCCCACTTAGGGTAGAAGGATCTGTACCAATGGGAGGAGAGAAGGAAGTTAACTCTATGGTTCTCCTTTTCTGAACAGGACACATATTGGACTGGCTAAGTTCCACATGATAATGTAATCATGACAGACAAAAAGAGGAGATATGTCTATACAATTTCATGAAAATTCTGTGAGGAGGCTTATATACATTTGTCTAAAGTAAATGCACAATGACTCATGCCTCTAATCCTACTAATCAGGAGGGTGATATGTGAGGATCACAGTTTGAAGTGAGTTTAGTTCATAAAATTTAAAGACACTTATCTTCAATTAAGCATCCAAAGGCCAGAACTGGACATGTGGTTCAAATGGGAGAGTGCTACCTCTGAGCACCAAAGGGACAGTACTCAGGCCCTGAATTCAAGTTCAAGTAGCAGCCTTTCTTCTGCCTATATTCCTTCAAAGACCTCCAAGCTAGTGATTTCCTAGGGCCTTACCTAGGTGAGGGTGGACATTGGGTGTCACTGGCTCATGCCTATAATCTTAATCTCTCAGCAAGCAAACTACTAAGGCTCCACTAGCTTCCGAGGAAAATAAAATGTTCTGGCAGCCCAGTCCTAAGAAATTAGCCAGGGTGTGCACTTCTTTGTCTCATGCCAAGCTCCTGTGATAAGACCCCAGTAAAATTGTCTCAGATAGTTGCCAAGTATTCCAATACTCTGCCAGGAGTGGAGGGGCAAGAGGCATATCAGCCCTGGGTTTGAAGGGGGAACACTCGCTTTTTAAACAGAATATCCAGCAACTGCTCCATTGTCCCCTACTGTCTATAGTTGTGGAGAAAGTTTCCAACGTAGAAGGGATAATATTTCTGGTAGGTGGGGCCAGGTCCATCATCAGCATTTCCAGCAAGCCTGAGTCCAGGCTCCATATATTTTAGGGCACATACAGGCTGACTCATTCTCACACTAAAGTGATAAAAAGAATGGAAATGGGAGTACACTTCAAATTGAGTAAATGTAATAGAGTGGATTGAAATCTACACAGTATTTTCTCAGTATAAACACACAAAAGCACACAAGAAGAAGCTTCTAGTGCGGGCTAGGATGAGATTAAATAGGTTTCGCGTAATGATTATACCTCTACTGAGTTGCCTTGTATTTCCCTTGGTTTCTTCTTAGAAAAAGACCTGAGACACTGGATTTGTGGCTTGGCACTGATACAATGTCTGCAGCTTGAAGTGAGGCACACACACCTCTCACACCTGAGACCTGAGTCTCCTGAACTTTGAAAACAACACAGGAACATCTTTGTTGTTCCTGAGCCAAAGCCCAAGTGAGCTGGCTTGAGTTGACTGTCAGTTACAGTTGCCTGGTTCTCAGAGTTCCATATTCTATTCCATTGTGAGGGAGGTAGGGTCACCTCTCAGTGCCCAATGATCTAAGCTGCTCGCTCATAAATGAACATCCCAAAGAAAAACTGGAGGCTAAAATCTTCCCCTCCCATATCACAATATACACATGTGGACATTGTCAAACCCCAACATACTCAGCTATACGTAGGTATCCACATGGTCTTAGCCTCAAGGAGCCCTTCCTAGGTCAGATCCATGCCTTATTTGTCACTATTCCTCTCATGCTGCACAAATCGTTTTGCCTCTCAGGGCCATTTCAGCCTGCCATGTGCTTCTTGCATGTATTTTTGACATCTATTTCCTAGGATATTATTAGGTTTTTGTATCCTAATCTTGTGTTTGCTCTTGAAGCCCCTGTGTGCTGTCATCTGGAAAAAGGCAAGTACTTAGAGGGGAGAAAATCATACAAGTATTGAAAAACAAACATTACACACACAGACATTTTTATAGGTGTACATTCTTGTAAGAAAAAAATATTTTTGATACTTTTGACATGTTTTATGAAGGAAGGGAAGGGGAAGAGGTGCTGCATTGTCTTCTCATAATTCAATGATTATTATTTAAAAATACTATAGTTAAAGGAATGTAATATATAAAGATAAAAACTGTGCTCCTGTTCTTTTTATGAGCTAGTCATTTATAAAATATTCCTTCTTAAAGTCTTGTCATCTGTGTCCATTGAATTATCTTTCTCCCTCAAAATAATCAAGAAAAAACTTCACAAATCAATGAGATGTTTTCCAATGTCTGGGAAAGAATTTAAGCTACAACATTTCCTGTGATTTTGTGCGTGCATACGTGTGTGGGAGTGTGCGTGTGTGTATGTGTGTGAATATGTGTCTGTGCGTATTTGTGCTTTTAGGCTTGAACTCAGGGCCTATATGACAATCCAAAGCATCTTTCCCTTGAATCTAGTCCTCTATTATTGTGCCACAGTTCCACTGTAAGCTTTTTGCAGTGAACTGGAGAGGAGAGACTCAAAATTTCCTGCTCAGGCTGTCTGAACTAAATCTCAGATCTCAGCCTCCTGATTAGCTAGAGTTATAATTATGGACCTCCTGAACCTGTTGATAAAGCACTGTTACTTGAGGCAGTGGGGTTGCAAGTTTCAGTTCAGCTTGACAACATTCTATACCAAAAATCAGCAACAGTAAAACCCTATATCAAAATACAATAATATGTTATTAGAATACAATTTAGTGATATCATCTGCTAGCATAACATTCAGGAAACCTTGATCTTAATGATTTAGCATCACAAAACGAATCAAAATGAGATAATTTCAATAGCCTCTACAATTTTTAAAATTCCATTTTAATTTCAAAACTCCAAAAAAAACAGGAAAAGCATTCATATGTATAAGGGGAATGTAAAGAAGATAAAAGATGGCAGATTATGAAACAGAAAATTCTACACTGCAGGAAAATTATTGTCTGGGATTGTCACCGTGAATATTGATAATGTTCTTCAGAGCAGCAATACATAAATATTTACACATATTCTAACTTGTCTCTCTCTCTATCAACTTCCAATCCTCTAGCTCATATTATCAATGAATTGATGTTTACAGTATATTCCAAAATAACTGCCAGTCAGGAGGTTACCAAAGTACATTAGCATTCAATGCTTTAGGAGATAAATGTGCTAATTATATTGGTTTGATAATTTTATATACTAAACAAGTAGTGTGTTATCACTGTACTCCCTAAGTATGTACAAACACTACTTCAAAGTGAAACAATGAAGCAAGGTTTTGAAGATATATGCTTGTAAAGCTAGCTATTTGGGACATCAATTCAAGACCAGTGTAGTTTTACCTGCAATGCATGATGGAACACGTCTATCATCCCAGGTCCATGGGGGACTGAAAGCAGGAGGATTTCAATTCCATGCCATTCTAGGCAAGACCTTCCACATGGCTTCATCTCAACCAAAGAAGGCTCAACACTGGCTAGCACCTATCAACCCCACCTAGGGGAAAGGCTGAGTCCAGCAACTCCAATTGTTCAGCAATTCAAACTGAGTTGCTTTGCCAAACGTCAAGCATGTAGGAGAAACCACATAGAATTCAAAAGCAAATATTTACCGGGAGCACCTGTGGGCCTTTCGGGTCCAAGAATCTGGAATTCTTCCTAAGAGGCATGGAAAGCAGTGAACTGCTGTTTTGTTGTCATGGCTCAGAAACACATTCTCACTGTACCCGGCAGAAGTCATTTGGCTAAACCCAACCTTGACATATTTAGATGCTGGTATTTCCAGTCGGTGTCCATACATATATATGGACATAGGTCTCGTCAAATAAAACGGAAGTGTTGTTTTCAAATATTCAACCGTGTACACTAAGGCGAAGTTCAACTTACTCAGCAGGTTAAACTGAGTAAATGCCTAAAATCTCTACTCACAAATACCCACGTTGCAGGAATTAGAAGCACGTGTTTCCAATATGCAGATATAGTCTTTTTTTTATTGTGAGAATACCATACAGAGGAGTTACAATTACATGGGCAAGATAACGAGTACATTTCTTATCAAGCATTGTTGCCTTCTCTTTGTTTCCCCTTCCCATCCCTTCCCATATTCCCCCTCTCTCCCCACCCAAACCTCCCCCCACCCCCACCAAAGTTGTAAAGTTCATTTTTCAACATAACGACTTGTACATCTCATTGTTGCAATGGGTCCAACTGTATCCCTAGTTAAACGATTTGTTTTTTCCGTTCCCCTCCACAAATTACACCAACATCAAATACAGTGAAAGCATGGGTTATACCGTGGGGGAGGGACATACAAAGCAACAAAGAAATCATCTTATAAATATGTTAGAAACAATCGCAGGAAAGGAAAAAAAACATTTGAATACTTATGTTCGGGTTCATTCCCCTAATATCAACTTATCTGACCTTTTCTGCTTGACTCAGACATATACTAGTTATTGCAAATAAGGGAAACCATGGGACCTATGTTTCTTTGGGCCTAGCTTACTCCACTTAATATAATTTTTTCCAAGTCTTTCCATTTCCTAACAAATGGGGCAATGTCATTCTTTCTGGTGGAGGCATAGAATTCCATTGTGCATATATACCACATTTTCTTGATCCATTCATCTACTGAAGGGCATCTGGGTTGGTTCCATATCTTAGCTATGGTAAATGCTGCAATACACATAGTCGTGCTAGTAGCTTTCGTATGGTCTTGTTTGTGATCATTTGGGTAGTAGGTATAGTCTTATGGGGAAAAGTAAACTGAATGCCTCATCTGAATGCTTGGAATGGCTGCAGAGCTCTGCAACTCCAGCTTTCCACCAATTCAAAATGCATTGCTTTGCCAAACTTCAAAGGTTTAGAAGAAAGGTAATAGTATTCAAAAGTAGATATTAACAGGGAACACCTGTGGGACTATCGAGTCCAATGTTCTGCACTTCTTCCTAAGAATCATTGAAAGCAGAGAAATGCTGTTATGTTGCCATGGTTCAGAAACACATTCTCAGTGTGACCAAAGGAGGATAATATTTAGCTAACTCTGACCGTGGAGTATTTAGAAGCTGATATTTCCAGTTAGCCTCTATATATTTTTATGGACATAGGTTGGTGAAATAAAATGGAAGTATTGTTCTAAAATCTTCAACACAGTGCAATAAGTCGAGGTCCAACTTACTGAGCACAGTGAATTGAGGTAATGCCTATAAGCTCTACTCTCTAATTCCCATGTTGCAGGAACGAGAAGCAGATGTTTCCAATAAGCAGGTATCCTCCAATGGGGAAAGCAAACCTGAATGCCTCATCTGAACGCTTGCAACCACAACAGATCTCTGCAACTCCAATTGTTCAGCAATTCTAATTGAATTGCTTTGCCAAACTTCAAGTGGGTAGAAGAAACTGGGTAGAAATCAGAAGCAGATATTAATCGGGAGCACTTGTGGGCCCACTGGGTCCAAGAATCTGGAATTCTTCTTAAGTAGCATTGAAAGCAGAGAAATGCTGTCATGTTGCCATGGCTCAGAAACTCATTCTTAGTGTGCCTGGCAGATGCATTTGGCTAACAACAATGGTGGAATATTTAGAAGCTGATATTTACAGTGGGAGTCCATTCATATGTATGGACATAGGTCAGTTAAAGAAAACCGAAGACTTGTTCTGAAAACTTCAAAATGTGCAATAAGACAAGGTTCAATTACTCAACATGATGAACTCAGTGAATGCGTAAAAGCTTGACTCATGAATACCCTCATTGCAGGAACGAGAAGCAGATATTTCCAATAAGCAGGTATAGTCCTATGGGGGAAAAAACTGAATGCCTTGTCTGAATGCTTGGAGCCACTGTAGAGTTCTGCAGGTCCAACTGTTCAGCAATTCAAAGTTAATTGCTTTGCCAAACTTCAAACCTGTAGAAAAAAATGCCATAGAATTCAGAAGTAGATATTAACCAGGAGCACCTGTGGCCTACCAGGTCCAAGAATCTGTAATTCTTCCTAAGAAGTATTGAAAGCAGAGAAATGCTGTTATGTTGCAATGGCTCAGAAACTCATTCTCAATGTGTCCAGCAGAGGTCATTCGGCTAACAACAACGGTGGAGGATTTAGAAGCTGATATTTCCAGTACACGTCCATTCTTATGTATGGACATAGGTTGCGTCAAAGAAAACAGAAGTGTTGTTTTCAAATCTTCAACACTGTGCAATAAGGTGAGGTTAACTTACTCACCACAGTGAATTCAGTGAATGCCTAAAATTTCTACTAACTAAGAGACATGTTGTAGGAACCAGAAGTGGATATTCCCAATAAGCATGTATTTTCCTATGGGGAAAAGCAAATCTGAATTCCTCATCTGAATGCTTGCAACCACTGTAGATCTCTGAAACTCCAATTGTTCAGCAACTCAAATGAATTGCTTTGCTAAATTTCAAGCATGTAGAAAAAAAATCTCATAGAATTCAGAAGCGGATATTAACCAGGAGCACCTGTGGGCCTACTATATCCAAGAATCTGCCATTCTTCCTAAGAAGCATTAAAAGCAGAGAAATGCTGTTATGTTGTCATTGTTCAGAAACACATTCTCAGTGTGTCCGATGGAGGCTATTTGGCTAACTCCAACTGTGGAGTATTTAGAAGCTGATATTTCCAGTCAGCCTCCATATATAGGTATGGACATAAGTCGGTGAAATTAAACGAAAGTCTTGTTCTCAAATCTTGAACACAGTGCAATAAGTCGAGGTTCAACTTACTGAGCAGTGTGAATTCAGTGAATTCAGCTCTACTCACTAATTCTCACATGTCAGGAATGAGAAGCAGATGTTTCCAATAAACAGGTATCCTCCTAAGGGGAAAAGCAAACCTGAATGCCTCATCTGAACGCTTGCAACCACAACAGAGCTCTGCACCTCCAATTGTTCAGCAATTCAAATTGAATTGCTTTGCCAAACTTCAAGTGGGTAGAAGAAACCAGGTAGCATTCAGAAGTAGATATTAACTGGGAGCACCTGTGGGCCTATGTGGTCCAAGAATCTGGAATTCTTCCTAAGAACAATTGAAAGCAGAGAAATGCTGCTATGTTGCCATTACTAGAAAACTCATTCTTAGTGTGCCCGGCAGAGGTCATTTGGCTAATACCAATTGGGATTATTTAGCAGCTGATATTTCTACTCCTTGTCCATACAGATGTATGGACATACGTCTCGTCAAAGAAAAAGGAAGTGTTGTTTTCAAATCTCCAACCCTCTGCAAAAAGGCGAGGTTCATCTTACTCAGCAGGGTGAACTGAGTGAATGTCTAAAAGCTCTACTCGCCAATAGACATGTGGAGGAACCAGAAGTGGATATTCCCAATAAGCATGTATTGTCCTATGGCAAAAAGCAAACCTGAATGCCTCTTCTGAATGCTTGAAACAGCTGCAGAGCTCTGCAACTCCTGTTGTTCAACAACTGGAACTGAATGGCTTTGCAAAACTTCAAGCATGTAGAATTCAGAAGCAGAAATTAACTGGTAGCACCTGTCCAAGAACCTGGATTTCTTCCTAATAAGCATTGTAAGCAGGGAAATGATCTTATGTTGCCCTGGCTCAGAAAGTCATTCTCAGTGTGCCCTGCAGAGGTCATTTGGCTAAGCCCAACTTTGGAGTATTTAGAAGGTCATATTTCTAGCCCGTGCCCATACATATATATGAACATAGGTCAGTGAAAGAAAATGGAAATCTTGTTTTCAAATCTTCAACACAGTGCATTAATTTGAGGTTCGACTCACTCTGCAGTTTGAAATGAGTTAACTCCTAAATGGTCTACTCTCCAACAGCCATGTTTTAGGAACAAAAAAGCGGATCTTCCTAATAAGCTTGTATGGTCCTATGGTGAAGAGCAAGCCTGAATGTCTCCTCTGAACACTTGAATGGCTGCAGAGCTCTGCAACTTCAACTGTTCAGCAATTCAAACTGAATTGCTTTGCCACACTTTGAGTGTGTAGAGGAAACCACCTAGAATTCAGAAGCAGATATTAAAGGGGAATACCTGTGGGCTGATCAGGTCCAAGAATGTGGAATTCTTCCTAAGAAACATTGAAAGCAGAAAAATGCTGTCATGTTGCTATGGTTCAGAAACACATTCTCAGTGTGCCCGGCAGAGGTCATTTGGCTAACCCCAACCATGGAGTATTTTGAAGCTGATATTTTCAGTCCTTGTCCATACATGGACATAGGCCGAATCAAAGAAAACGGGAATGTTGTTTTCAAATTTTCAACCCTGTACAATAAGGCGAGGTTCAAATTACTCAGCAGGGTGAACTGAGTGAATGCCTAAAAGCTCGACTCATGAATATCCATCTTGCAGGAATGAGAAGCAGATGTTTCCAATAAGCAAATATCTTCCTATGGGGAAAAGCAAAACTGAATTCCTTGTCTAAATACTTGGATGAGTTGCAGAGCTATGTAACTCCAATTGTTCAGCAATTCAAACTGAATAGCTTTGCCAAACTTCAAAAGTGTAGAAGAAATGCAGTAGTATTCAGAAGCCAATATTAACCCAGAGCCCCTGTGGCTTACCTGGTCCAAGAATCTGCAATTCTTCTTAAGAAGCCTTGAAAGCAGAGAAATGCTGTTGTTGCAATGGCTCAGAAACTCATTTTCAGTGTGCCTGGCAGAGGTCATTTGGCTAACAACAATGGTGGAATATTTAGAAGGTGAAATTTCCAGTCAGCATCCATATATATGGACATAGGTCACGTCAAGGAAAACAGGAGTCTTGTTCTCAAATCTTCTACACAGTGTAATAAAGCAAGGTTCAAATTACTCAGAAGGTTAAAAGGAGTGAATGCCTAAAACTTTACTCACCAATAAACAAGTTGTAGGAAACAGAAGCGGATATTCCCAATAAGCATATATTGTCCTATGGGGAAAAGGAAACCTGAATATCTCATCTGAATACTTACAACTGGTGCAGAGCTCTGCAAATCCAATTGTTTAGCAACTCAAATTTAGTTGCTTTGCCAAACTTTGAGTGGGTAGAAAAAAGTACCTAGAATTCTTTTTTTTTTTTACATTTCTTTTTTTTTATTGTGAAAATACTGTACAGAGGGTTACAATTACATGGGCAAGATAATGAGTACATTTCTTATCAAGCATTGTAGCCTCCTCCTTTGTTTCTCCTTCCCATCCCTCCCCATCCTCCCCCTGCTCCCCCACCCAAGCCCCCTCTGCTTCCCCCCCCCCCGCACCAAAGTTGTAAAGTTCGTTTTTGACATAACGACTTAAGTATCTAGGATTCTGAAGCATATATTAACCTGGAGCACCTGTGGTGATGGGGGTCCAAAAATCTGCGATTCTTATAAAGAAGCATTGAAAGCAGAGAAATGCAGTCATGTTGCCATGGCTCAGAAACTCATTCTTAGTGTGCCCAGCAGAAGTCTTCAGATAACAACAATGGTGGAATATTTAGAACTTGATATTTCCAGTCCTAATCCATACATATGTATGGACATAGGTCAACTCACAGAAAACGGAAGGGTTGATTTCAAATCTTCAACCCTGTGCAATAAGGCCAGGTTCAACTTCCTCAGCAGGGTGAACTGAGTGACTGCCTAAAAGCTCTACTCACAAATACCCATTATGCCGATCAAGAAGCATAGGTTCCCAATAAGCATATATCATCCTATGGTGAAGAACAAACTTGAATGTCTCATCTGAACATTTGCAACGGCTGCAGAGCTCTGCAACTCCAACTGTTCAGCATTTCAAACTGAATTGTTCTGCCAAACTTTGAGCATGTAGAAGAAACCACCTAGAATTCAGAAGCAATGGGCCTACCGCGTCCAAGAATCTGCCATTCTTCCTAAGAACCATTGAAAGCATAAAAATACTGTTATGTTGCCATGGTTCAGAAACACATTCTCAGTGTGCCCAGCAGAGGTCATTTGGCTAACACCAACCTTAGAGTATTTACAAGCTGATATTTCCAGTCAGCACCCATACACATATATGGACATAGGTCGCGTCAAAGAAAATTGAAGTCTTGTTCTCAAATCTTCAACACTGTGCAATAAGACGAGGTTCAATTACTCAATGGGATGAACTCAAAGTCTGCATTTCTTCCCAATAAACATTGTAAGCAGGGAAATGCTGTCATGTTGCATGGCTCAGAAACTCATTCACAGTGTACCCAGAAGAGGTCATTTGGATAACAACAACCTTGGAGAATTTAGAAGCTGATATGTTCAGTCCCCATAGATACATATGTATAGACATAGGTAGGTGAAAGAAAACGGTAGTCTTGTTCTCAAATCTTCAACACAGTGCAATAGGCTTGGTTCAAATTACTCAGCAGTTTGAAATGAGTGAATGCCTATCTGTTGTACTCACCAATAGACAAGCGTTAGGAACCAGAAGTGGATAACCTTAATAAGCATGTATTGTGCTATGGGGAAAAGCAAATCTGAATGTCTCATATAAACGCTTGCAACCACTGCAGAGCTCTGCAACTCCAATTGTTCAAAACCTCAAATTCAGTTGCTTTGCCACGTAGAATTCAGAAGCAGATATTAACCAGGAGCACCTTTGGGCCCACTGAGTCCAAGAATTTGCCTAAGAAGTGTGGAAAGCAAAGAAATGGTGTTATGTTGCCATGGCTCAGAAACACATTCACAGTGTGGTAAACAGAGGTCATTTGACTAACACCAAATGGGGACTATTTAAAAGCTGATATTTCCAGTCCACGTCCATACATATGTATAGCCATAGGTCAAAGAAATCGGAAGTCTTGTTCTCAAATCTTCAACACTGTGCAATAAGATGAGGTTCAGTTACTCAACAGGATGAACTCAATGAATGCCTAAAAGTTCTACTCACGAATACCCACATTGCAATATCAAGAAGCAGTTGTTTCCAATAAGCAGGCATAGTTCTATGGGGAAGAGCAAAGTTGAATGCCTCATCTGAATGCTTGGAACTGCTGCAGAGCTCTGCAACTTCAACTGTTCAGCAATCCAAACTGAATTGCATTGCCAAACTTCAAATGTGTAGAAGAAATGCTGCAGTATTTAGAAGTAGATATTAACCGGAAGCACCTGTGGCCTACCAGGTCCAAGAATCTCCAATTCTTCCTAAGAAGTATTGAAAGCAGAGAAATGCTGTTATGTTGCAATGGCTCAGAAACTCATTCTCAGTGTTTCCACCAGAGGTCCTTTTGGCTAACAGCAACGGTGGAGGATTTAGAAGCTGATATTTCCAGTCATGGTCCATACATATGTATTGACATCAGTCTGTGAAAGAAAATGGAAGTCTTGTTCTCAAATCTTCAACACAGTGCAATAAGTCAAGGTTCAACTTACTCCGCAGTTTGAAATTATTTATTCCTGAAAGCTATACTCATCAACAGGCACATTGTAGGACCAAGAAACAGACATTCTCAATAAGCATGTATCATCCTGTGGGAAAGAGAAAACCTGCATTCCTTGTTTGAATGCTTGCAAGTGCTGCAGAACTCTGCAACTCCAATTGTACAGCAATTCAAACTAAATTGCTTTGCCAAGCTTTGAGTGTATAGAAGAAATCAGGTAGAATTCAAAAGAAGATATTAACAGGGAGCACCTGTGGCCCTATCATGTCCAAGAATCTGCAATTCTTCCGAAGAAACATTGTAAGCAGGGAAATGCTGTCATGTTGCCATGACTCATAAACACATTCTCAGCGTGACCGGCAGAGGTTATTCAGTTAACAACAGAGGAATTATTTAGAAGTTTATATTTCCAGTGGACATAGGTCGCATCCAAGAAAACGGAAGTCTTGCTCTCAAATCTTCAGCAGTGTAATAAAGTGCGTTTCAGATTACTCAGGTTGAAATGAGTGAATGTATAAAAGCTCTACTCACCAATAGACAAGTTGGAGGAACCAGAAGCAGATATTCCCAATAAGCATGTATTGTCCTATGGGGAAAAACAAACCTGAATGCATTGTCTGAACACTTGCAACCACTGCAGAGCTCTGCAACTCCAATTGTTCAGCAATTTAAACTGAGTTGCTTTGCTAAACTTCAAGTGTGTAGGAAAAACCACATAGAATTCAGAAGCAGATATTAACCGCAAGCACCTGTGTGCCTACCACATCCAAGAATGTGCCATTCGTCCTAAGAACCCTTGAAAGCAGAGAAATGCTGTTATGTTGCCATGGTTCAGAAACACATTCTCAGTGTGCCTGGCAGAGGTCATTTGGCTAACCGCAACTGTGGAGTATTTAGAAGTTGATATTTCCAGTCCTGTCCATACATATTTATGGACAATAGTCCAGTCGAGGAAAACTGAAGTGTTATTTTAAATCTTCAACAGTGTGCAATAAGGTGAGGTTCAACTTACTCACTAGGGTGAACTGAGTGAATGCCTAAAAGTTCTACTCACGAATATCCACTTTGCAGGAAGGAAAAGCAGATGTTTCCAATAAGAAGGTATACTCCCATGGGGAAAAGAAAACCTGAATCCCTCCTCTGCAGAGCTCTCTAACTCCAATTGTTCAGCAATTCGAATTGAATTGCTTTGCCAAACTTCAAGTTAGTAGAAGAGACCACGTAGAATTTAGAAGCAGATAATAACCAAAAGCACCTGTGGGTTTACCGGGTCCAAGAATCTGCCATTCTTCCTAAGAACCATTGAAAGGAGAGAAATGCTGTTATATTTCCATGCTCAGAAACACATTCTCAGTGGGCCCGGCAGAGGTCATTTGGCTAACAGCAACCGGGGACTATTTAGAAGTTGATATTTCCAGGCTGCGTCCATACATATGTATAGACATAGGTCCCATCAAAGAAAACAGAAGTCTTGTTCTCAACCCTTCAGCACTGTGCAATGAGGCAAGGTTCAAATTATTCAGTAGGTTGAAATGTGTGAATGCCTAAAGCTCTAGTATCAGACAGGTTGTAGGAAGCAGAAGCTGATATTCCCAGTAAGCATGTATTGTCCTATGGGGAAAATCAAACCTAAAGCCTTGTCTGAATGCTTGCAGCCACTGCAGAGCTCTGTAACTCCAAATGTACATCACGTCAAACTGAGTTATTTTGCCAAAATTCAAGGGTGTAGGAGAAACCAGTTAGAATTCAGAAGCAGTTATTAACCGGGATCACCTGTGGGCCTACCGGGTCCAAGAAGCTGGACTTCTTCCAAAGGAGCATTGAAAACAGAGAAATGCAGTTATGTTGTGATGGCTCAGAAACACCCTCTCAGTGTGTCCAGTAAAGGTCATTTGGCTAACTCCTACAGGGGACTATTTAGAAGCTCATTTTCCAGTCGGCATCCATACATATGCATGGACATAGGTAATGTTAAAGAAAATGGAAGTCTTGTTCTCAAATCTTCAATACTGTGCAATAAGATGAGGTTCAATTACTCAGCCAGATGAACTCAGTGAATGCCTAAAAGCTCTACTCATGAATACTCACGTTGGAGGAAAGAGAAGCAGATGTTTCCAATAAGCAGATATTGTCCTATGGGGAAAAGCACCAAAAAACATAGGCCCCCTGGTTTCCCTTATTTGCACTAACTAGTATATATCTGATTCAAGCAGAAACCCTCAAACAAGTTGATGTGAGGTGAAATGAACCCCAAGATAAGGACTCAAATTGGTTTTCTTTTTTACTATTGTTTCTAACATATTTATTTTTATTTTTTTAATTTTTTATTATAAAGATACTATACAGAGGGTTACAGTTACATGAGTAAGGTAATGAGTACACTTCCTATTGAGCATTGTTACCACCTCCATTGTTTTCCCCCTACTATCCCTTCCCTCCCTACCTTCCCCGAGGTTCTTTTTTTTTAAATTGTGATTAAGTGATTACATAATTTCCCAAATTTCACAGTATTGTGGAATAATGATGCTCATTAAGTCACAAGCTCATTCTAACTTTCCTGGAGCAAATTGTCTGTCACGATCTATAACATATAACCGTGTACACATATACACCATACATGTGATCAGCAGCATGGGGATATTTAGTAGTGGTTCGACCAGATGAGTGGAAGTTCTTTGTTTCTTAAGTCCTGTTAATTTTGTCGTATCACCTAACATTTTGGATTTAACATCCACTTATAAGGGAGACCAGGTACCGTTTGTCTCCTTTCTCTTGGCTTACCTCGCTCAACATGATTTCTTCTAGCTGCATCCATTCCCCTGCAAATGCCATTATTTTGTCATTTCTAATGGCTGCATAATATTCCATTGTGTATAGATACCACAATTTTTGGATCCATTCATCTGTGGTGGGACATCTGGGTTGTTTCCATATCCTAGCTATTGTGAACACTGCTGCAATAAACATGGAGGTGCATGTGTCCTTGTATATTGGTTCCTGTTGTTCAGGATAGATGCCTAGAAGTGGTATGACTGGGTCGTAAGGGAGATCAATCTTTAGCTTTCTAAGGACCCTCCAGACTGCTTTCCAAAGTGGTTGTACAAGTGTACATTCCCACCAGCAGTGTAATAGGGTTCCTCTTTCTCCACATCCCCTCCAGCATTGTCATTGGCTGATTTGTGGATGTGGGACATTCTGACTGGGATAAGGTGGTATCTCAGGGTTGTCTATATTTGTACTTGTTTCACAACCAGGGATGAGGAACATTTCCTCATGTGTTTCTTCGCCATTTTTTATTTCTTCATCTGAGAAGTCCCTCTTTAGTTCTCTTGCCCATTTAGTAATTGGTTTGTTAGGTTTGAGAGGGATTAGTTTCTTGAGTTCCCTGTATATACAGGATGTTAACCCCTTGTCTGATATATTGCTGGTAAATATTTTTTCCCAATTAGTTGGTTGTCTTCCTAGCTTTGTTGTGATAGCTTTAGCTGTGCAGAAACTTTTTATTTTAAGGTAGTCCCATTTGTTGAGTCTCTCTCAAATTTGTTGTGACCCTGGGACTCTGTTCAGGAAGTTCCTTCCTGTGCCTATTAGTTCAAGTGTCTCTCCTATTCTGTCCTGCAGTAGTTTCAGAGATTCAGGTTTAATGTTAAGGTCTTTAATCCATTTTGAGTTGATGTTGGTGCATGGTGATAGGCTGGGGTCCACTTTTAGTTTTCTGTATGTGGCTGCCCAGTTTTCCCAGCACCAGTGGTTGAAGAGGCTGAAGAGGCGGTGTTTCTTCCATTTTCTGTCTTTGGCTCCTTTGTCGAATATCAGCTGGCTGTAGGCCTGTGGATTTATTTCTGGATCTTCTATTCTGTTCCATTGGTCTTCAGGTCTGTTTTTGTGCCAGTACCATGCTGTCTTTGTTATTATAGCTGTGTAGTAGAGTTTGAAGTTCGGCATGGATATCCCTCCCATGTTGTCTTTATTCCCTAGAATTGTTTTGGCTATTCTAGGTCTTTTGTTGTTCCATATGAATTTTTGGACTGT
Source organism: Dipodomys merriami (assembly GCF_024711535.1). Classification (NCBI taxonomy): domain Eukaryota; kingdom Metazoa; phylum Chordata; class Mammalia; order Rodentia; family Heteromyidae; genus Dipodomys; species Dipodomys merriami. The sequence goes on from NW_027204048.1 coordinate 3,964,059, forward strand.
TTTCTTTATTTCAGTGATGTACGTCATTGGGATTTTAATAGGAATTGCATTGAATTTGTATATTAATTTTGGCAGTATTGCCATTTTCACTATATTAAGTCTGCCTATCCAAGAGCATGGGAGGTCTTTCCATTTTCTAGTGTCTTCTGCAATCTCTTTCTTTAACTTTCTATAGTTTTCATTAAACCATTCTTTTACATCTTTGGTTAGGTTAATTCCTAAATATTTTATTTTTCGGGAGGTTATTGTGAATGGGATTGCTCCCTTTACTTCCCTTTCTTCTTGTACATTGTCAGTGTACAGGAAGGCAACTAATTTTGTGTGTCTATTTTGTATCCTGCTACTTTGCCGAAGTGATTTATGATTTCTAAGAGTTTGGGGATGGAGTTTTTGGGATCGTGAAGGTATAATATCATGTCGGCTGTAAAAAGGGATAGTTTAACTTCTTCTCTCCCTATGCAGATCCTTTTAATGTCTTTTTCTTGCCTTATTGCCCTGGCTAAGGGTTCCAGGACTATATTGAAGAGGAATGGAGACAGTGGGCATCCTTGCCTTGTTCCTGATTTTAGGAGAATTGGTTGTAGCTTTTCCCCATTAAGTATAATATTGGCTATTGGTCTGTCATAAATGGCTTTTATTGTTTTAAGAAATGTTCCTTCTATTCCTATTTTCTCCAGAGCTTTTAGCATGAATGAATGTTGAATTTTATCAAAGGCCTTTTCTGCATCTGTGGCGATAATCATGTGATTCTTGACCTTGACTCTGTTGATGTGCTGGATTACATTTATTGACTTATGTATGTTAAACCATCCCTGCATCTCTGGGATGAAGCCTACCTGGTCATAGTGTATTAATTTTTATGTGTTTCTGGATTCTGTTAGCTAGAATCTTGTTCAGGATCTTTGCATCTGTGTTCAACAAGGAAATTGGCCTGTAATTCCCTTTTTTGGTTGGGTCTTTGCCTGGTTTGGGGATGAGTGTGATATTGGCTTCATAGAATGAGTTTGGGATAGCTCCCTCCTTCTCTGTTTCTCTGAAGAGCTTGAGGAGGATGTGTATTAGTTCTTCTTTAAAGGTCTTATAGAATTCTGCTGTGAATCCATCTGGTCCTGGGCTTTTATTTGTTGGAAGACTTTTGATAGCTTCCTGTATCTTGTTGTAGGATATTGGCTTATTTAATTGGTTTACTTCTTTTTTGCTCAGTTTGGGCAACTTGTATTTCTCTAAAAATGCATCCATTTCTGCCAGGTTTTCTTCCTTTAGAGAGTATAACTTTTGAAAGTAGTCCGTTAGGATTGTTTGGATATCTTAGGTATGAGTTGTGATTTTTCCCGTGGCATCCCTAATCCTGTTAATATGGGTTTCCTCTCTTCTTTTTAAAATTAATCTTGCCAACGGTCCATCAATTTTATTTATTTTTTCAAAGAACCAGCTCTTTTTTGATTAATTTTGGCTATAATTTTCTGATATTCTAATTGGTTAATCTCTGCTCTTAATTTGCTTATCTGGCTCCATCTAGTAACTTTAGGTTCCATTTTTTCTTCTTTTTCTAGCTGTTTTAGTTGCACCATGAGATTATTTACTTGGTCTATTTCCATTTTCTTGGTGTAGGCACTGAGGGCAATAAATTTTCCCCTCAGGACTGCTTTTGCTGTGTCCCACAAGTTTCTTTGCGAGGTGTTTTCATTTTGATTGAGTTGTAGGAAATGTTTTATTTCTTCTCTGATCTCTTCCGTTACCCAGGCATTGCTAAGAAGTGTGCTGTTCAATTTCCATGTACTAGAGAAATTTTTGTGGTATGCTTTGTTATTGAGAACTAGCTTGATTCCACTGTGGTCAGATAGGATACAGGGGATTATGTCGTTCCCTTTGTATTTGCTTAAGTTCCTTGCATGAACTATGATATGGCCTGTTTTGGGGAAAGTTTCATGAGCTGCTGAGAAGAATGTGTACTGTGTTGTTTGAGAGTGAAATACTCGGTAGATGTAAGTTAATTCCGCTTGAAGAATGACCTCATTTAATTCGGTAGCTTCTTTGTCAATCCTCTGGTTGGTAGACCTGTCCTTTGGTGAGAGTGGTGTGTTAAAGTCTTCTACTATTATCATATTGGGATCTATTTTATTCTGTAAGTTTGAGAGTATTTGTTTAATATTTCTGGGTGCACCAATATTTGGGGAATATAAGTTGATAATGGTAATATCCTTCTCTTGGATTGTTCCCTGTATTAATATGTAGTGTCCATCCTTGTCTTTCTATACTGATTTTAATGAAAAGTTTATTTTGTCAGATATAAGGATAGGTACACCTGCTTTCTTACTGGGGGCATTTGATTGGTAGATCCTTTTCCAACCCTTTACTCTGAGTTTGTTTGTATGTTTGGCTGAGAGGTGGGTCTCCTGAAGCCAACAGATGGATGGGTCATGTTTTCTGATCCAAACTTTTGATTGGCAAATTAAGCCCATTAATATTAAGAGATAGTATAGAGAGATGCATTGTGGTCCCTGTCATTCCCTGTTTTCCTCAGTTTTTCTTCTTTCCTTTCCTCCGGTGCTGCTCAGTTAGACTTTGATTAATGACTGTCTGGGTGCAGGTCCCAGTTCCTGGTTGATTTCTTCAGGTTGTGTCCCCCCTCTTAGTATTCTTTGTAATGCCGGCTTAATGTTTATGTATTCATTTAGTTTTTCTTTGCCATTAAAAATTTTTAGTTCTCCATTGAATGTGAATGATAGCTTTGCCGGGTATATCAGTCTGGGTTGGCAGTTATTGGCTCTCAGGGCTTGTATGGTACTTTTCCAGGCCTTTCTTGCATTCAGTGTTTGTGTGGAGAGATCTGCAGTGATTACAATTTTTTCCCACTATAGTATACCTCCTTCTTCATTTTTGCTGCACGCAAGATTGTTTCCTCATTATTCAGATCTATCATTTTTACTATAATGTGTCTAGAAGTGTTTCTCCTGGGATCTTGCTTGTTGTTGTTCTATATGCTTCTGTTACATAGGTAAGATGTTCTTTTTTGAGGTGGGGAAAATTTTCACCGATTATCTTGTTGAATAGGTGTTGCATTCCCTTGCTCTGATATTCTTCACCTTTGTCTACTCCAATTATACGAAGGTTAAATTTCTTGGCACTATCTGCTTGCTCTAGAATTTCCCTTTGGCTTAATTTGAGTGATTTTTCCATATCTGTCACTTTTTGGTCCAGTTGGTGTATTCTGTCTTCTGTATCTGACACTCTACATTCCATTTTGTTCACTCTTTTAACTGTGGCTTCTATTGCAGTTTGCATGGAGGAAATGGACTCATTTATGGATTCGATGTTGGTTCTCAAAGTACTGAGCTCACCTCTTAATTGGGTATGTACTGCCTCTATTTTGGCATTTATCTCACTTCTTACTGAGGTTTGAGCTGCCTCTAGTTTTGCATGCACCTCCTGTTTGATATCCTGTATCTCTTTTGATAGTTCATCCTTGTGCTCTTTCAATTTCTGGTCTATTTCTCTCTTTATTTCTTGCGTCATTGCCTTCTTCATCCCTTGGATGTAGCTTTTGTCTTCCATTACTGCTTTGCTCCCACTGGGGCTCTCCCTTGCATGGCTGCTGGCTATTGAGGATAGCTTGCTATCCTGGGTGGTGATAAACCTTGTAATTTTTCTCTGTGATTTTCGGGGATTATTGGAGACTAATCTGCAATTTTGTTTTGGTGTGTCTGTCTTTGCTTGGTTGCTGATTCTGTATTGATAGAGAGATTCTGTGCCTGATCTGGGTTCTGTTGGGGGCCTACCTCCAGCTGCTGGTCTGACCTACATAGGATTCTCAGCTCTCTGCTGTATATCGCTGGCAATTCCCATCCTTGGAAGGGTTGAGCAGCCTAGACTGCTCCTGTTTGCTCCTACGGGTGCTCTTGGCAAGATCAGATGTTCTGGATGCACTCTCCCAAATGCTGGAGTCTGCTATGGGCTCCTGATGTGTTTTTTTTTTTTTGGCAGGTTTTGGGCTTGAACTCTGGGTTTGGGTGCTGTCCCTCAGCTCTTCAGCTCAAGGCTGGCACCCTACCATTTGAGCCACAGCACCACTTCTGACCCTTTCTGCTTATGTGATGCTGAGGAATCAGATCCAGGGCCTCAAGCACCCAAGACTAGCACTCTACTGCTAAGCCACCTTACCAGCCTGAGCTCCTGCTTAATATCAGGTGCTGGCAGCCTGTGTTGCCCAATTCCCAGCTTAGAGTTTATGGGTCGGGTTTTGGTGGGGTTTGGGCTTCTCTTGTCCTGAGCCTCCCATTCTTTTGTTGTCACAGGCGTGCTTCCCAGGGTGTGGAATTCCCTGTTTTTCTCCCCTCTGCTGAGGCATATGCTCAGCTTTTGACTTCAGTTGGGAAAAGTTGGTTGTACTGTTCAGGTGCTGGATCCCCAGGCCTGGTCCCGGCCCCCCACCTGGGGCATGCTGTGTATACTACCTAGTTTATACAGCCTGGGGTACACAGTTCAAATTTCTTCTTCTGTTGGTTGTCTTGACCCAGGGGTACTGTTCCTGGCTTGGCCGTTTAAGCTCCCTTCCAGAGGTGCTCTTGCTTTAGCCTGGCCAGCGGAGTGTGCTCCACGGGCTGGTGGAGCTCTCGAACAGTTCCCAGTGTTAGTGGGTCCTGTAGTCCGGGTGTTGGGGTATGGAGTCTGGGTCTGGGTCTGGGTATTCCCTCCAGCTTTGGTCTCCTTTAAGGGATACACTGCCCCCTGTGGGGTACTCACCCTGGAGCTAGTTGTTTCTGTGTGATGTAGGTCATCAGTTGCTGTTGCAATCAGAGTTCAGTTGGGGTGCTTGTGGGCTGGGCTGGGCAGTGGTGGCTCTGTGTGATTCTCTTCTGTCTCTGCCTCTGTTGACGCTGTCAGGTCCACAGTGTCTGTGCCGGGCGAGGGGTGGAGGCTGGGCCTCCATACAGGTTCTGAGTGCTGGGGTTAGTACTCTCCGGATCAGCACCAGTTCCTTGTAAGTCTTTTGCTTTCATGTTCTGTGGGCGTCCCATGTAGTTCTGGGGGCTCCCGTCGTGGGGCCGAGTTCTGGGCTCCGGGTTTCTCCGTTTATCGCAATCAGCTGGTCTGACACCGGTACCCCAAGCGGCTTCTGCACAGGTTATCTGCAGACAGCTCCCTGTGTCTCTGGGACCCAGGCAGCCCCCACCGTGTCATTGTCGCAATCAGCGGGTCTGATACCAGTACCCCAGGCAGCTTCTGCACGGGTTATCTGCAGACTGCCCCCTGTGTCTCTGGGATTCCTGCAGCCCCTGCCGGGCCGGCTGGCAGCGGCTTGACATGCTCCCGGTGCCGGGCGACTTTGGCAGGATGGAGCCTCTGCTCTGATGGAGAGTGAGGGGTGGAGGTAGGATCTTCGACATGCTCCCGGTGCCGGGCGACTTTGGCAGGATGGAGCCTCTGCTCTGATGGAGAGTGAGGGGTGGGGGTAGGATCTTCGTGGAGACTCCCGGCTGGTAGGTTTCTCTGTTTGTGGTGATCAGCGGGTCTGCAAACCGGTACCTCAGGCAGCTTCTGCACGGGTGATCTGTAGGCAGCCCCCTGTGTTTCTGGGACACAGCCCCCTGTGTCTCCGGCTGGCCGAGGCTTGGCACACTGCTGCACAGCCAATAAAGGATGGGGGAGGGGTCTTCGCTCTTCTCTGTTCTGAAATTCTTCTTTTCCTCTCTTTCTTTTTTGTTATTTTCCACCTCCTGTTTTTCTCTGAGTGTTCGTGTTTTTGTTGTTGTCGGTCTCTTGGAGGGATTAAGCATTGGAACTCGAACTCTCTTTTAGGTTGGGAAGAGCTGTGGTGTTTCCCTACTGCCCCGTCGCCATCTTGATCCCCCCTCCTAACATATTTATAAGATGTTTTCTTTGTTGTTTTGTATGTCCCTCTCCCACGGTATAAGCAAAACTGATTTCCTCTTCTGAATGCTTGGAACTGCTGCAGAGTTCTGCAATGACAATTGTTTAGCAATTCAAAATGTATGGCTTTGCCAAACTTCAAATGTGTAGAAGAAACAGTGTAGTATTCAGAATTAGAAATTAACCAGGAGCACCTGTGCCCTACCAAATCCAAGAATTTGCAATTCTTCTTAAGAAGTATTGGAAGCAGAGAAATGCTGTTATGTTGCGATGGGTCAGAAATTCATTCTCAGAGTGTCCAGCAGAGGTCATTCGGCTAACATCAATGATGGAGAATTTAGAAGCTGGATATTTCCAGTCCACATCCATACATATGTATGGACATAGGTCGGTAAAAGAAAATGGAAGTCTTGGTCTCATATCTTCAACACAGTGCAATAAGTCGAGGTTCAACTCCACAGTTTACTCAACAGCCATTTTGTGGGAACAAGAAGGAGATATTCCAAATAAGCATGTATCATCCTATGGGGAAGAACAAACCTGAATGTCTAGTCTGAATACTTGTGATGGCTGTAGGGCTCAGCAACTACAACTGTTGAGCAATTCAAACTGATTTGCTTTGTGAAACTTTGAGCATGTCAAAAGAACCAGGTTACCTGTGGGCCTATCGGGTCCAAGAATCTGCAATTCTTCCTAAGAAACATTGAAAGAAGAGAAATCCTGTTATATTGCCATGGTTCAGAAACACATTCTCAGTGTGCCCGACAGAGGTCATTTGGCTAAACCCAATCATGGAGCATTTAGAAGCTAATATTTTCAGTCCTTGTCTATACATATGTATGGACAGTGGTTGAATCAAAGAAAACTGAAGTATTGTTTTCAAATCTTCAACCCTATGCAATAAGGCAAGGTTCAACTTACTCAGCATGGTGAACTGAGTGAATGAGTAAAAACTCTACTCAGGAATACCTACGTTGCAGGAACGAGAAGCAGATGTTTCCAATAAGCAGGTGTCCTCCTAAGGGGAAAAGCAAAAGTGAATGCCTCATCTGAACGCTGCAACCACTGCAGAGCTAAGAAACTCCAAATGTACAGCAATTCAAATTGAATTGCTTTGCCAAACTCCAAGCGGGTAGAAGAAACCATGTACAATTCAGAAGCAGATATTAACAGGGAGCACCTGTGGGCCTACAGGGTCCAAGAATCTGCCATTCTTCCTCAGAGCCATTGAAAGCAGAGAAATGCTGTTATATTGCCATGGCTCAGAAACACATTCTCAGTGTACCTGGCAGTGTGTCCAGCAGAGGTAATTTGAGTAACCCCAACCATGGAGTATTTAGAAGCTGATATATCCAGTTGGTGCCCAAACATAGGTATGGACATAGTCAGTGAAAGAAAATGGAAGTTCTCAAATTGTCAACACAGTGCAATAAGTTGAGATTCAACTTACTCTGCAGTTCCTGACAAAAAAAAAAGAAAACAAAAAACAAAAAAAAATCAACTTACTCTGCAGCTTGAAATGAGTTAAGTCCTAAAAGCTCTACTCACCAGCATCCACCTTGTAGGAACAAGAAATGGATATTCCCAATAAGCATGCACCGTCCTATGGCGAAGAGCATACCTGAATGTCTCCTCTGAACACTTGCAATGGCTGCATAGCTGTGCAAACCTAACTGTTCATCAATTCAAACTGAATTGCTTTGCCAAACATTGAGGGTGTAGAAAAACAACCTACAGAGGAGTTCTGGGAAGATGGCAGAGGAGAAGCTGGAGGCTAAAGAAGCTCTTGCATAGAAAGCAGTTTTAGAGTTCCAGCGAACAGTCCTAAGCCAGAGAACCACACCAAGTGTGCCTTCACAAGACAGAGACGTAGGCCAGAGAGGAAAAATACAGGCAAGGAGACAGATCTGAGCACTTGCCAGCAGCCGCTGGCGGTGGTGGCGGCCGTCATACTGCCATACCTGAAACACAGAGAGTCCGGGACGAAGGAGCCAGACTCGGCAGGCGAGCGGATTCTACTCAACACCAGCAAGAACCGACTAGGAGCTGACATCTTCATCCTGCAGGATGAAGAGACAACCTAGGAACCAAGACTCGGCGTGAGTAGAAGCCTGAATTCCTCACTCCTTCTCAGAGAGCAGAGGAGGGAAGGACACCCCTCCCCCCCAAGTACCGGAGATCTCCATCTTGGATACCGACAAAGCTCAGTGGAGCTGTTAGCTCCAACTCAAGCCATGGAAGTAAACTAGACTCATTTAGCAGGTCACAGGAACCTAACCTGACCCGCCAGACTCAGCTCTACCCAGGGAAAAGTCACCCAGCTAGGGCGCCAGCCCCAGGAGTGGCTTTCTTCACCAGGTAATCAGAGCCAGAGGCTGCCCCTCCCTTTAGCAGCCTTGACAATCAATTGAAATTCAGTAAACACAAGCCCTGAGAATGGCTCCAGGTTGGGCTCTGTGACTTTCTCACAAACCAGCCCACAGGAAAAGCTACAGTTTGCTGAAAGGCCTCAACTCTACCCAAAACTTAGCCTCATCACAGCATCTCCAAACTTGAGGAAAAAGCCATCTCCCTCTTTTGTGATACTCAAAACAGATCTCCCTCCCATTGAACTAACCTGGGAGGAGGATCGCAAAACATTGGGGAAAGCAGAGAATGTTTCTGCCTGTTTAAACAAACTGACTTAAGAAACCAACCAAGCCACAAGAACAAAAGGAGACCAGAGACTCCAACAATAGGCTGGTTATGGACACAAGGGAGATACAGGATTTTTCCCACCCCTTCCCAAAAAAAATCAAAGAAATTTTTTTGTGGCTTTTATAAAAAAAATTTTTACCAAAAAATTTTTTTACTAAAAAAGGTAAAAATTAAAGATTAAAAAATTTTTAGTAAAATTTTTTAGTAAAAATTTTTTTAATCTTTAATTTTTACCTTTCTTGAAAAAATTATTGTCTAGTAATTTTTTTCCTTTTAGAATTTTATTTTAGGGGTATACGTGTGTGCATATTTTTCTTTCTTTTTTGGGGTTTTGTTTTTGTTTTTTGGTTTTTGTTTAGCTCTACTGAAGTTCTGATCTTTTTTCTTTCTTTCTTATCCTTTTCACCTTTTCTTCTCTTTCATTCTTCTTTATGTGACTTAATTGTTGTTCTACACATCCTCAGATAAACCCGTAGTCGATTATTAGACCTTACCCCCATTGTGTACACACTTAATCCGCAAATTTATTACTCAATTCAAAACCTCTTAGACTTAAATTCCTTAATAGCAGTACTACCTCTTTATACCTATATAATATTTTAAGTATTTTTTTAAGTTTTTCACATCTCCTTTATATCCCTCCACTTCTCTCATTATATTCACGTTCTCCTCTAAATACTTTGTTTTTGCTTCTGTATAATATTTTTAATTTTTAACTTTCTATTTTTTCTGGCTTCTTTATGTTCCCTTTTTCTTTCTTCTTTTTTTCTCCCTCTCTACTGTCATCCTATCCAAACTATTTTCTGCTTTGAGATTAGGACTTAGTTAAGTTAACTCTCACTGTGCATTCCCACATCACTCTATTCCAATTTTTTACCCACAACTCTTCCTAAACCTAATAATTTCTGGTTTAGAAATTCTTATTTCCAGTTCATAGCCTATTAATATATAGTTGTTTGATGTTGAAAAGATGTATCTGTTGAACTATATTGTATCTGCAGACTATTGACTGTGCAAATACAGATTTTGGTTGATGCTTGCCTTAAGTTAGTGTTCTAGCACAAAACTGGTGTTATTTTCATCCCAAATGGGCAGAGTAAGCCGGAAAAACAAGAAAAATGACAAGTCCGGGTATCTCAACTCCCACTCATGGTAATCAGGGGACAGAACAGATAATGAATAATCCAGAGGAGAGTTTCCAAATACCTCTACAAACACTGCTGGCAGTGATAAATGAAAAGATTGAAAACATACAAAGGACACTGTATGAGCGTGATAGGGACAGAGAGGAGGCAATCCAAAGGGTTATACTGGAATATCATGAGCGTGAGGAAGCTACTCACAAACTGATACAGGATTTGCATGAGCAGCTTGAGAACACTCAAAGAGAACAACAGGAATTGCATGAACGTGAGGAAGCTAAGCAAAGAGCAATACAAGAATTGAGAGAGCAGGATGAGAATACACAAAGATCACTAAAGGCATTCAGGGAATCCATTAACAAAGAGCTGAAGGAAGTCAGGGAGACCACAAAGGGAATGCTGAATGGAACCCAACAGAAGGAATGGAAGTCCAAGGAAATCATAACCAATCAACTAAGTGATTTGAGAATAAATACTGAACACGAAATAAAGGAAGTAAAGAAGTTCATAGAAGATCTAAAACAAAGCTTCAACAAAGAATTTGAAGCCATGAAAGCTGACCAACTAGAAGGAAAAGAAATAAAAAAACAAAGTAGAAAGTCTTGACAGCAGACTAGACCATGCAGAAGATCAAATCTCAGGGATTGAAGACAGCCTAGATATTATAGAGAAAGAACATACAACCATTCAAGACAAGTCCAAGAAATATGATAGACCTATCCAACACTTAGAAGACACCATCAGAAGGCCTAATCTAAGGATAATGGGTATAGAGGAGGACCTAGAAACAGAAGTTAAGGGTCTAGGAAATTTGTTTAACAGGATCCTAGCAGAAAACTTCCCAAACATGCAAAAAGATTGGCCTATTCAGATACAAGAAGCTTTTAGAACTCCAAATAAACCAGACTAGAATAGGACATCCCACCATCACATTATAATGCACACAGGATCAACTCAGACCAAGGAAAAGATCCTTAAATCTGTCAAGGAGAAAAGATTAATCACCTATAAAGGGAAACCAATTAGAATCACCTCAGATTTCTCAGCAGAGACAATCAAAGCAAGAAGAGCCTGGAATAATGTATGCCATGCCCTAAAAACAAACAGCAATCAACAAAGGATACTGTACCCAGCTAAACTATCCTTCATAACTGAAGGCCAAATAAAAACCTTCCATAGCAAAGAAAAATTGAAACAATACATCTCCACCAAACCAGCCCTACAAAAGATTCTTAAAGATGTCCTACACATAGAAAACCAACAAGACCGCAACAAAGGCCAAGAAACTGCACCCAAACTGAGAATCCAAGAACAATAGGAAGAACCCAGATTTTACAGCCCCCAAGAAGGTGGATAACATGGCAGGAACTCCCAAATATCTCTCAGTCTTTTCTCTTAACATTAACGGATTTAACTCTCCAATTAAGCGACATAGACTGTCTAGTTGGATTAAAAAACAAGACCCTTCTATCTGCTGCCTTTGGAGTCACATCTTGCTGTAAAAACAAACACATTTTAATGTTAAAGGCTGGAACAAAATCGACCAAACAAATGGCCCCCATTAACAGGTGGGAGTGGCAATCCTAATATCAGATAAAATACCTTCAAATTAAAATTCGTGATAGAGATAAAGAAGGTCATTACATACTAATTAAGGGATCTCTCCTTCATGAGGATATTAGAATTCTAAACATCTCTTTGCCAAACACCGGAGCACCCAAATTTATCCAAGAAAGACTACTTTCCCTCAAGTCCCACATAGATCCAAAGACATTAATTGTTGGGAATTTTTTTTTGTATTTTCTTTTTTGGTACTAAGGATCGAATCCAGGACGTTGCACTTGCTAGGCAAGCATATTGCCACAGAGCTACATCCCAGCCCGAATTGTTGGGGATTTTAACACACCACTCTCCCCACTAGATAGATCAACTCGGCAAAAATTCAACAGAGAAACGGCAAATCTAAACAACTGCATAGATCAACTAGATTTAACAGACATCTATCGAATATTTCACCCAGCAGCATCACAATACACGTATTTCTCAGCAGCACATGGAACATTTTCTAAAATAGACCACAGTTTAGGCCACAAAGCAAACTTGTCCAAATTCAGAAACATTGCATTCTCTCTGACCACAAGGGAATAAAATTAGAACTCAACACCAAGAGCCACCAAAGAAAGTCCGGTATCACATGGAGGTTGAACAACACACTGCTGAATCACCAATGGGTCAAGGAAGAGATTAGAAAGGAAATCCAAATGTTCATGCTATTCAACAAAAATGAACACACAAATTACCAGCTCCTCTGGGATACAGCAGAGGCAGTACTCAGAGGCAAGTTTATAGCTCTGAGCTCATACATCAACAAATTGGAGAGATCTGAAACCAACAATTTAATGACACATCTAAACCTCCTTGAAAAAGAGCAGCAAGATAAACCCCAATCCAGTAGACGGAAAGAAATAATTAAAATTAAATCAGAATTAAATGAATTAGAATCCAAAAAAAAACTATAGAAAGAAACAACAAAACAAAGAGTTGGTTTTTCGAAAAAATTAACAAAATTGACAGACCCTTACCAAATCTTATCAGAAAAAGAAGAAAACACACCCAAATAAATAAACTCAGAGATGAGAATGGAAACATCACCACGGAAACAACCAAGATTCAGAACATTATAAGGGAATACTTCTAAAAACTTTATGCTAATAAGTTTGAGAACTTGGCATAAATGGACCTTTTCCTAGCAAATATTGACAAGCCAAAACTAAATCAAGATGAGTTAAACCATCTCAACAGGCCCATATCAAGCATTGAAATAGAAACAGCAATAAAAGACCTTCCAGTTAAGAAAAGTCAAGCACCACATGGTTTTACAGCAGAATTCTACAAGGCCTTCAAAGCAGAGCTCACACCTGTACTCCTCCAACTCTTCAATGAAATTGAAAGAGAAAGCTCACTACCGAACACATTCTATGAAGCCATCATCGCCCTCATCCCAAAACCAGGCAGGGACTCATCAAAGAAAGAGAACTATAGACCCACATTTCTTTGATGAACATTGATGCAAAACTTCTCAACAAAATTTTGGCCAATCAACGTCAACAATTCATCCAAAAAATCATACACCACGATCAAACAGGATTCATTTCACAGATGCAAAGCTGGTTCAATATACGCAAATCAATTAATATTATTCATCACATCAACAGGAGCAAGGATAAGAACCACATGGTTATCTCAATAGATGCAGAAAAAGCATTTGGCAAGATCCAACACCCCTTTATGATGAAGGTTTGGGAAAAATTAGGAATCCATGGAACATTACTCAATACAATGAAGGCTGTATATGACAAACCTACAGCCAGCATTATACTTAATGGTGAAAAACTAAAGCTATTTCCTCTTAACTCAGGAATGAGACAAGGATGTCCACTATCTCCACTTCTCTTCAATCTAGTATTAGAATGCCTAGCTACAGCAATAAGACAAGATGCAGACATAAAGGGGATCCAAATAGGGAAAGAAGAAATAAAACTCTCCCTCTTTGCAGATGACATGATCTTGTATTTAAAGAATCCCATGGACTCCACTCCCAAATTACTCAAGCTGATTCAAAACTTTGGCAAAGTAGCAGGGTATAAAATTAACCCCCCAAAATCAATGGCTTTTCTGTATGCCAACAATGAGAAAAGTGTGGCTGAAATTAGGAAAGCAACTCCATTTCTAATAGCCCCATAAAAAATAAAATACCTAGGAATTAACCAAAGAAGTGAAGGACCTCTAAGATAAAAACTTTAAAAACTTGAAAAAGGAAATCAAAACCGAACTTAGAAAATGGCAAAACCTCCCATGCTCCTGGATTGGAAAGATTAACATCGTGAAAATAGCAATACTTCCCAAGGCTATCTACAAATTCAATAGGATACCTATCAAAATTGCAACCTCATTCTTCAAGGAAATAGAACAGGCAATCCAAAAATTCATATGGAACAATAAAAGACCCCGAATAGCAAAAACGCTCCTCAAGGGAAAGAACACTGCTGGAGGAATATCAGTACCAAATTTCAAACTCTACTATAAAGCCATAGTAATCAAAACAGCTTGGTACTGGCACAAGAACAGACCTCAGGACCAATGGAATAGAATTGAAAACCCAGAAATGAACCTACAGGACTATAGCCATCTAGTCTTTGATAAGGGAGCTAAAAAAATAGAATGGAAGAAAGACAGCCTCTTCAGTAAATGGTGCTGGCAAAATTGGTTAACTACTTGTAGAAAACTAAAGCTAGATCCTTATATATCACCCTACACCAGAATCAACTCCAAATGGATCAAAAACCTCGGAGTCAAAGCAGACACTCTGAAAACATTACAGGATGGAATAGGAGAAACCCTAGGTCTCCTTGGCTCAGGCCAAAGTTTTTTGAATAGAGACCCGGAAACACAACAAATCAAAGAAAGGTTGGACAAATGGGATTGCGTGAAGTTGCAGAGCTTCTGCATGGCAAAAGACATAGCTAGCAAGATTATAATGACTTAAAGAGAAACTTCTCTGAAGAAGAAAGAAGGATGGCCAATAGACACATGAAGAAATGCTCAACCTCCCTAGCCATAAAAGAAAGGTAAATCAAAACAACATTGAGATACCACCTCACCCCAGTTAGAAAGGCTATAATCAAGAATTCTAATAACACCAGATGCTGGAGGGAATGTGGACAGAAGGGAACCTTACTGCATTGTTTGTGGGAGTGTAAACTTGTTCAACCACTTTGGAAAGTAGTATGCAGGTTCCTCAAAAGACTCCTCATAGAGCTCCACTATGACCCAGCAGTCCCACTTTTGGGCATTTACCCAAATGTTTACAAAGAAGACCACACTAAAGCTACCAACACAACTGTGTTTATTGCAGCATTATTTACCATAGCTAAGATATGGAACCAACCCAGATGCCCCTCAGTAGATGAATGGATCAAGAAAATGTGGTATATATACACAACAGAATTCTATGCCTCCATCAGAAAGAATGGCATTGCCCCATTTGTTAGGAAATGGAAAGACTTGGGAAAAATTATGTTAAGTGAAGTAAGCCAAGCCCAAAGAAACACAGGTCCCATGATTTCCCTTATTTGCAATATCTAGTATATGTATGAATCATGCAGAAAAGGTCAGATAAGGTGATGTTAGGAAAATGAACCCTAAAATATGTATTTTAAATGTTTTTTTCTTTCATGCATTTGTTTCTAACGCAATTATAAGATTATTTCTTTGTTGCTTTGTATGTCCCTCCCCCACAGTATAATCACTGCTTTCACTGTATTTGATGTCGGTATAATTTGTGGAGGGGAAGGGGAAAAACAAGTCGTTTAAATAAGGATACAGGTGGACCTGTTGCAACAATGAGAAGTACAAGTTGTCATGTCGAAAACGAACTTTAACTAGGGTGGGGGGAGGATTGGGTGGGCGGGACGGAGGATGTCAAGGGATGGGAAGTGTAAACAAAGGAGGAGGCTACAATGCTTGATAAGAAATGTACGTACTATCTTGCCCATGTAATTATAACCCCTCTGTACAGTATTTTCACAATAAAAAAATAAAATAAAAATAGAAAAATGTCTGATAATATACAAAGAGAAGTAAGTGGCACATAAAAATCTGAAATTTGTGAAAGGGACACTATATTTTGCATTTTTATTTTTTCTCTAGGTTTAAGTTTTACAAATCCATCATGTTTCACAATTGGATAAACATAGAACATGTGTCTAATTAAAGGACCACTCAGCAATAGGAAAGAAAAAGGGAAACAGAAAGGATGTGAATAATTTTGACACCACAAAGATAAATGAAAACAGCATTAAAAGCCTAAGTGAAAAAAGCATAAAAAGAGAAAACTGTTGATCAACATGGGTTGGAATATCAGAAAGAAGAAACAGGCTCTGTTGGGGAGGTAGGTAGTATCAGAAGGAGGTTGGCTGAACAAGGAGAGTAAATGTGGTCAAAGTAGCTAGTTTGTATGTATGAAAATACAAACAATAAAACCTACTAAAATTGTTTCAGGAAATAGGGAAGAGGGACAGGGAAAGTAATAAAAAGTTATGAGATAAATTAAAATATACTGTATATACAAGAGGAAATGTGAAAATAATTTCCATCCCATGAAACTAATATACAAATAAAATTAGTTAACTAAGGTATATATAAAAATATGAAAATAGATTTTGTGTTCTCACCACAAAATGTTTTTAAGATTGTGTATAAACTCCTAGCTTTATTTGACGATTCTACAACAAATTTTCAAAAAATCATGTTTTTACACCATAAATAATAGAATTTTTATTGTGAGAATACCATACAGAGGAGTTACAATTACATGGGCAAGATAACGAGTACATTTCTTATCAAGCATTGTTGCCTCCTCGTTGTTTCCCCTTCCCATCCCTTCCCATACTACTCCCCTCCCCCACCCAATCCTCCTTCACCCCCCAACAAAGTTGTTAAGTTCGTTTTTTGACATAACGACTTGTACATCTCATTGTAATAGTAGAACTTTTATCAACTAAAAATAACAAAACTTGAGGGAAAAGCAATCATAAAGTAGGCACCAGTAACTCACTCATGTAATCCTAGCTACTCAGGAAGCTGAGATCTGAGGGTCGCAGTTTGAAGCCAGCCTGGACAGCCAAGCTCCATAGGACTCATCTCCTATTAAGCACAAAAAGCCAGAAATGGGGCCGTGGCTCAAGTGGTAGAGAAATAGGCTTGAGGAAAAAAAATCTCAGGGACATTTACCCAAATGTTTACAAACAAGACCACTCTAAAACTACCAGCACGACTATGTTTATTGCAGCACTATTTCCTATAGCTACGATATGGAACCAACCCATATGCCCCTCAGTAGATGAATGGATTAAGAAAATGTGGTATATATACACAATGGAATTCTATGCTTCCATCAGAAAGAATGGTATTGCCCCATTTGTTAGGAAATGGAAAGGCTTGGAAAAAATTATATTAAGTGAAGTAAGCCAAGCCCAAAGAAACATAGGTCCCATGGTTTCCCTTATTTGCAACATCTAGTATATGTCTGAGTCAAGCAGAAAAGGTCAGATAAGGTGATGTTAGGGAAATGAACCCTAAGATGTGTATTCAAATGTTTTTTTTCTTTCCTGCAATTTTTTCTAACACATTTATAAGATTATTGCTTTGTTGCTTTGTATGTCCCTCCCCCACAGTATAACCCCTGCTTTCACTGTATTTGATATCGGTATAATTTGTGGAGGGGAAGGGGAAAAACAATTTGTTTAAATAGGGATACAGGTGGACCCATTGCAACAATGAGATGTACAAGTCATGTCGAAAACGAACTTTACAACTTTGGTGCGGGGGGGGGGGGAGGGCAGGGAGGATGGGGGGGCCGGGGGAGGATGGGAAGGGATGGGAAGGGGAAACAAAGGAGGAGACTACAATGCTTGATAAGAAATGTACTCATTATCTTGCCCATGTAATTGTAACCCCTCTGTACAGTGTTTTCACAAAAAAAAACCAAAATCTCAGGGATAGGCCATGAGTTCAAACCCCAAGACAGACACACCAAAAAAAAGAAAAGAAAACCAAAAAACTAATAATGTTTCAACTAAGTATTTTTCTATGAAGCACCCTGACATTCTCAAATATATGTTCATATTTAATACAAGTTCAAGTAATCTGATATGGACTGCCTATTTGTTTTGGTCAAACGTTTGAACACCCTTTCTTTCATCTAAATTAAAGATCATCTACATTCTTACTGAGAAAAACGTTCTTCACTAATGAGACAAAAGCTAATAATAATCAGGATAACAACACAATGAACATTTTAGGATCATTTGCTTTGTGCCAGATCACAAACAAGAGGTGTTCTATAGATGGAACTGGGATTAAAAGCAACCAAGAGCCCCTTACAATTACAATCTGTGGCAGTTTGATCTACTCCCACATTTGACTCTGGCTAGCCCTATTCTTGCCTTTGACCACTAGCAAGTGGCACTGTGTGAATGAGGCTGTGTGAATATCTAGACCTTCAAAAGCTTCGTGGTTTTCCTTCACATTCTTAGAAGCATGAGCCACATGGAAAGAGATCTGGCTACACTTCTGGGGAGACCAGGTGCAGCCAGTACCAACCTCTGGACATGTAACAAAGCCATGTCAGTTCATGAAGCCCCCAGGAACATGCAGATAACTACAACTTCATGGCCCACTCCAGCTAAGCCTAAACAAAGAACCATCACCTCCATTTAGAAATGGCGAAGCTGGCCTACTTTCAACTATGACAGCCATAATTGGATTTAGGGGAGACTAGCCACTATACTGTAATTTTTTTGCCCAAGGCTACCACTTTACTACTTAAGCATCAGCTTTCTGGCTTTCTGATGGTTAATTGGAAATAAGAGTCACATGTACTTTCCCACCCAAACCATGATCCTCAAATCTCAGCCTAATAAGTAGCTACTATTACAGGCAAGAGACACCAGCACCTGATCATTATTGTTATTTTAAGCCATGAGTCTTGGATGGATTGTTAGGTAGTCATCAATACAGATGGACCACAATATGTCACATTCTTGGTTGAATTTATTTCAGCAAACCCTTTGTTGTAAATAAGGGACTGTAAGAAGGAAAAACATGGAGAAACAGGGAAGATGGCAGAGGAGAAGCTGGAGTCTAAGTAAGCTCTCGCATAGAAAGCAGTTTTAGAGTTCCAGTGAACAGTCCTAAGCCAGAGAATTACACCAAGTGTGCCATCACAGGACAGAGAGTCAGGCCAGAGAGGGAAACCCAGGCAAGGAGACAGATCTCAATGCTTGTCAGCATCTGCCACGGCAGTGGCAGCTGTGGCAGAGGCAGGCAAGCGCAGGAGCCATACCTGAGCAACAGAGAGTCCGGGATGAAGGAGCCAGCAAGAACCGACAAGGAGCAGACATTTCATCCTGCAGTTCGCAGACCAGAGATGACCCAGGAACCAAGACTCTGCGTGAGTAGAAGCCTGACGTCCTCACTCCTTCTCAGGGAGCAGAGGAGGGAAGACTACCCCTCCCCCCCCAGCACTGGAGATCTCCATCTTGGATACCGACAAAGCTTGGAAGAACTGCTAGCTCCAACTCAGGCCTTGGAATAAAACCAGTCATTTAGCAGGTCACAAGAACCTAAGCTAACCTGCCAGACTCAGCCCCACCCAGGGAAAAGTCACCCAGCTTGGGCGCCAGCCCTAGGAGTGGGTTTCTTCACTGGGTAATCAGAGCCAGAGGCTGCACCTCCCTCTAGCAGCCTGGACAATCAATTGAAAATCAGTAAACAGAAACCCTGAGAATGGCTCCAGGCTGGGCTCTGTGAGGTTTTCACAAAATAGCCCCAGGGAAAAGCTACTGTCTGTTGAAAGGCCTCAACTCTAGCCAGAACCTAGCCTCATCACTGCATCCACCTCTTTTGTGATACTGAAAGCAGATCTGCCTCCCAATGAACTAGCCTGGGAGGAGGATCGCCAAATCCTGGGTAAAGCAGACCATTTTTCTGCCTGTTCGAACAACCTGACTTAAGAAACCAACCAAGCCACAGGACCACAAGCAGACCAGAGCCTCCAACAAGAGGCTGGTTACGGACACAAGGGAGATACAGGATTTTTCCCACTCCTCCCAAAAAAATCAAAGAAGTTTTTTTTTCTCTTTTTCTTCTTTGTTTTCTTCTTCTTCTTTTTTTTTTTTTTTTTGGTACCTTATATTAAAAAGTTTTTTTTTTCTTTTCTAAAACTTATTTTAATCTTTAATTTTTGCCTTTTTTGAAAAAAAAAATTGTTTCCCAGAAACTTTTTTTTCCTCTTATAATTTTTATTTTAGGGATACATGAGTGTGCGTTTTTCTTTCTTTTTTGGTCTTTTTTTTTTCTTTTTTAATTATCTTTTTGTTTTTTGTTTAGCTCTACTGAACTTCTGATCTTTTTCTACTTCCTTTCTTATCCTTTTCACCTTCTCCTCTCTTTCGTACTTCTTTATGTGACTTAATTCTTGTCCTGCACATCCTCAGATAAACCCGTAGTTGACTATTAGACTCTATCCCCCATCGTGTACACACTTAATCCACAAATTTATTACTCAAGTCAAAACCTCTAAGACTTAAATTCCTTAATAGCAGTACTACCTCTTTATACCTATATAATATTTTAAGCATTTTCATTTTAAAATTTTTCACATGTCCTCTATGTCCCTCCCCTTCTCTCAATAACTTCACGTTCTTATCTAAATAGATTGTTATCGCATCTACATAATTTTATTAATTTTTACCTTTCTATTTTTTCTGCTCTCGTTTCTTTTCCCGTTCCCTTTCTTCTTTTTTTCTCTCTCTCTACTTTCATCCTACCCAAACTATTTCCTGCTTTCAGATTACGACTTAGTTAACTCTCCCTGAGCCTCCCCACATCAATCTATTCCTATTTTTTTACCCACATCTCTCCCTAACCCTAATAATATCTGGCCTTCCAAATTCTTCTTTGCGGTTCGTACCCCATTAACGTATAGTTGTTTGATGTTGAATAGATGTATCTGATAAGCTAGATTGTATCTGTAGACTATTGACTGTGCAAATTCAGACTTGGGTTGATGCTTGCCTTAAGATAGTGTTCTAGCACAAAACTGGTGCTATTTTCATCTCAAATGGGCAGAAAAAGCAGGAAAAACACAAGAAAAATGGCAAATCAGGGTATCTCAATTCCCAATATTTATACTCAGGGGACAGAGCAGATAATGAATAATCCAGAGGAGAATTCCCAAATAGCTCTACAAACACTGATTGAAAGCATACAAAGGACTCTGTATGAGCGTGATAGGGAGAGAGAGGAGGCAATCCAAAAGTTTATACAGGAATATCATAAGCACGAGGAAGCTACTCAAAAATTAATACAGGATTTGCATGAGCAGCTTGAGAATACTCAGAGAGAAAGGCAGGAATGGCGTCAACAGGCTGAGAACACTCAAAGAGAACTACAGGAATCCCATGAATGGGAGGAAGCTAATCAAAGAGTAATACAGGAATTGAGAGAGAAGGAAGAGAATACACAAAGAACACTAAAGGCATTCGAGGAATCCATTAACAAAGAGCTGAAGGAAGTCAGGGAGACCACAAAGGGAATGCTGAATAGAACCCAACAGAAAGAATGGGAGTCCAAGGAAACCATAATCAATCAGCTAAGTGATCTGAGAATAAACACTGAACATCATATGAAGGAAGTAAAGAAGTTCATACAAGATATAAAACAAAGCTTCAACAAAGAATTTGAAGCCATCAAAGCTGACCAATTAGAAGGAAAAGAGATAAAAAAAACAAAGTAGAAAGTCTTGACAGCAGGCTACACCATGCAGAAGATCGAATCTCAGGGATTGAAGACAGCCTAGATATTATAGAGAAAGAACATACAACCATCCAAGCCAAGCCAAGAAATATGATAGATCTATCCAACACTTGGAAGACACCATCAGAAGGCCTAATCTAAGGATAATGGATGTAGAGGAGCACCTAGAAACGGAAGTTAATGGTCTAGAAAATTTGTTTAACAGGATCCTAGCAAAGAACTTCCCAAACATGCAAAAAGATTGGCCTATTCAGATACAAGAAGCTTTTAGAACTCCAAATAGACCAGACCAGAATAGGAAATCCCACCGTCACATTATAATGCACACAGGATCAACTCAGACCAAGGAAAAGATCCTTAAAGCTGTCAAGGAGAAGATTAATCACCTATAAAGGGAAACCAATTAGAATCACCTCAGATTTCTCAGCAGAGACAATCAAAGCAAGAAGAGCCTGGAATAATGTATGCCATGCCCTAAAAACAAACAACAATCAACAAAAGATACTGTACCCAGATAAACTATCCTTCATAACTGAAGGCCAAATAAAAACCTTCCATAGCAAAGAAAAATTGAAACAATACATCTCCACCAAACCAGCCCTACAAAAGATTCTTAAAGATGTCCTACACATAGAAAACAAAAAAAAACCACAATAAAGGCCAAGAAACTGCACCCAAACTGAGAATCCAAGAACCATAGGAAGTACCCAGTTTTTGCAGCCCCCAAGAAGGTGGATAACATGGCAGGAACTCCCAAATACCTCTCAGTCCTTTCTCTTAACGGACTGAACTCTCTAATTAAGCGACATAGACTGTCTAGTTGGATTAAAAAACAAGACCCTTTATCGGTGTGGGGGAGGAGGGGGGTATAATTGGGTGGGGAGAGGGGGGAGGCGGGGAAGGGAGGTGAAGGGTAAACAAAGGAGGAGGCTGCAATGCTTGGTAAGAAATGTATGCATTATCCTGCCCATGTAATTGTAGCCCCTCTGTACAGTATGTTCTCAAATAAAATAAAATAAAATTAAAAAAAAAAAAAAACAAGACTGCTGCCTTCAGGAGTTACATCTTGCCCGTATAAACAAACACATTTTCAATGTTAAAGGTTGGAACAAAATATACCAAACAAACGGTCCCCATAAACAGGCGGAAGTTGCAATCCTAATATCAGATAAAATAGACTTCAAATTAAAATTCGTGTGAAGAGATAAAGAAGGTCGCTACATACTAATTAAGGGATCATTCTTTCAGGAGAATATTACAATTCTAAATATCTACTCGCCAAACAATGGAGCACCCAAATTTATCCAAGAAACACCACTTTCCCTCAAATCCCATATAAATCCAAAGACATTAATTGCTGGGGATTTTAACACACCACTCTCCCCACTAGATAGATCAACTCTGCAAAAACTCAACAGAGAAACTGCAGATCTAAACAGCAGTATGGATCAACTAGATTTAACAGATATCTACAGAAAATTTCACCCAGCAGAATCAGAATACACGTTTTTCTCGGCAGCACATGGAACATTTTCTAAAATAGACCACATTTTAGGCCACAAAGCAAACTTGTCTAAATTCAGAAACATTGAAGTTGTACATTGCATTCTCTCTGACCACAAGGGAATAAAATTAGAACTCAACACCAAAAGCCACCAAAGAAAGTCCGGTAACACATGGAGGCTGAACAACACACTGCTGAATCATGAGTGGGTCATGGAAGAGATTAGAAAAAAAATTCAAATGTTCATGCTATTCAACAAAAATGAACACACAAATTACCAGCTCCTCTGGGACAAAGCAAAGGCAGTACTCAGAGGCAAGTTTATAGCAATGATCTCCTACATCAACAAATTGGAGAGATCTGAAGCCAACAATTTAATGACACATCTAAACCTCCTTGAAAAAGAGCAGCAAGATAAACCCCAACCTAGTAGACACAAAGAAATAATTAAAATTAATTCAGAATTAAATGAATTAGAATCCAAAAAAAACTATAGAAAGAATCAACAAAACAAAGAGTTGGTTCTTCGAAAAAATTAACAGAATTAACAAATCTTATCAGAAAAAGAAGAGAACACACCCAAATAAATAAACTCAGAGATGAGAATGGAAACATCACCACAGAAACAACCAAGATTCAAAACGTTATAAGGGAATTCTTCTCAAAACTTTATGCTAATAAGTTTTAGAACTTGAAAAAAAGGGACCTTTTCTTAGCAAATATTGACATGTCAAGACTAAACCAAGATGAGTTAAACCACATTAACAGGCCCATATCAAGCATTGAAATAGAAACAGCAATAAAAGACCTTCCAACTAAGAAAAGTCCAGGACCAGATGGATTTACAGTGGAATTTTACAAGGCCTTCAAAGCAGAGCTCACACCAATACTCCTCCAACTCTTCAATGAAATAGAAAGAGAAAGTTCACTACCGAACACATTCTATGAAGCCATCAAAACCCTCATCCCAAAACCAGGCAGGGACTCATCAAAGAAAGAGAACTATAGACCCATTTCTTTGATGAACATTGATGCAAAACTTCTCAACAAAATTTTGGCCAATTGACTTCAACAATTCATCCAAAAAATCATACACCATGATCAAACAGGATTCATTTCAGGGATGGAAAGCTGGTTCAATATACGCAAATCAATTAATATTATTCATCACATCAACAGGAGCAAGAATAAGAACCACATGGTTATCTCAATAGATGCAGAAAAAACATTTGGCGAGATCCAACACCCCTTTATGATGAAGGTTTTGGAAAAATTAGGAATCCATGGAACATTCCTCAATACAATAAAGGCTGTGTATGACAAACCTACAGCCAGCATTATACTTAATGGTGAAAAACTAAAGCCTTTCCTCTTAACTCAAGAACAAGACAAGGATGTCCACTCTCTCCACTTCTCTTCAATCTAGTATTAGAATGCCTAGCTACAGCAGTAAGACAAGATGCAGACATAAAGGGGATCCAAATAGGGAAAGAAGAAATAAAACTCTCCCTTCTTTGCAGACGACATGATCTTGTATTTAAAGAATCCCATAGACTACACTCCCAAATTACTCAAGCTGGGTCTGGGAAGGTGGCTCAGTGGTAGAGCACTTGCCTTGCATGCATGAGGCCCTGGGTTCCATTCCTCAGCACCACATAAGCAAAAAGAAAAAAGCTGGAAGTGGTGCTGTGGCTCAAGTGGTAGTATGCTAGCCTTGAGCTGAAGAGCTGAGGGACAGCGCCCAGGCCCAGAGTTCAGGCCCCACGACCGGACCCAAAAAAACAAAAAACCAAAAAAAACCAAATTACTCAAGCTGATTCAAAACTTTGGAAAAGTAGCAGAGTATAAAATTAACCCCCCAAAATCAATGGCTTTTCTCTATGCCAACAATGAGAAAACTGGTGCTGAAATTAGGAAAGCAACTCCATTTGTAATAGCCCCACAAAAAATAAAATACCTAGGAATTATCTTAACCAAAGAAGTGAAGGACCTCTATGATGAAAACTTTAAAATGTTGAAAAAGGAAATCAACACAGAACTTAAAAAATGGCAAAACCTCCCATGCTCCTGGATTAGAAAGATCGTGAAAAGGCAATACTTCCCAAGGCTATCTACAAATTCAACACAATACCTATCAAAATTCCGAACTCATTCTTCAAGGAAATAGAAGAGGCAAACCAAAAATTCATATGGAAAAATAAAAGACCCCGAATAGGAAAAAACGCTCCTCAACGGAAAGAACACTGCTGGAGGAATATCAATACCAAATTTCAAACTCTACTATAAAGCCATAGTAATCAAAACAGCTTGGTATTGGCATAAGAACAGACCTCAGGACCAATGGAATAGAATTGAAAACCCAGAAATGAACCTACAGACCTATAGCCATCTAATCTTTGATAAGGGAGCTAAAACAATAGAAGGGAAGAAAGACAGCCTCCTCAGTAAATGGTGCTGGCAAAATTGGTTAGCTACTTGTAGAAAACTAAAGCTAGATCCTTATATATCACCCTGCACCAGAATCAACTCCAAATGGATCAAAGACCTCGAAGTCAAAGCAGACACTCTGAAAACATTACCAGATGGAATAGGAGAAACCCTAGGTCTCCTCGGCTCAGGCTGAAATTTTCAGAATAGAGACCCAGAAACACAACAAATCAAAGAAAGGTTGGACAAATGGGATTGCATAAAGTTGCAGAGCTTCTGCATGGCAAAGGACATAGCTAGCAAGATCAATAGAAAGCCCACGGATTGGGAGAAGATCTTCACTAGCCATACAATGGACAAGGGTCTCATATCTAAAATATACTTGGAACTCAAAAAATTAAATCCCCCAACAACAAATCCTCAAAGAAACAACTGTCCAATAAACAAGTGGGCAGACTTAAAGAGAAACTTCTCTGAAGAAGAAAGAAGGATGGCCAATAGACACATGAAGAAATGCTCAACATCCCTAGCCATAAAAGAAATGCAAATCAAAACAACATTGAGATACCACCTCACTCCAGTTAGAATGGCTATAATCAAAAACTCTAATAACAACAGATGCTGGAGGGGATGTGGACAGAAGGGAACCTTACTTCATTGTTGGTGGGAATATCAACTTGTTCAACCACTTTGGAAAGCAGTATGGAGGTTCCTCAAAAGACTTCACATAGAACTCCCCTATGACCCAGCAATCACACTTTGGGGCATTTACCCAAATGTTTACAAACAAGACCACACTAAAGCTACCAGCACAACTATGTTTATTGCAGCATTATTTACCATAGCTAAGATATGGAACCAACCCAGATGCCCCTCAGTAGATGAATGGATCAAGAAAATGTGGTATACATACACAATGGAATTCTATGCCTCCATCAGAAAGAATGACATTGCCCCATTTGTTAGAAAATGGAAAGAGTTGGAAAAAATTATATTAAGCGAAGTAAGCCAGGCCCAAAGAAACATAGGTCCCATGGTTTCCCTTATTTGCAATAGCTAGTACATGTATGAGTCAAGCGGAAAAGGTCAGATAATGTGATGTTAGGAAAATGAACCCTTAGATATGTATTTTAATGTTTTTTCTTTCATGCATGTGTTTCTAACGCATTTATAAGATTATTTCTTTGTTGCTTTGTATGTCCCTCCCCCACACTATAACCCCTGCTTTCACTATATTTGATGTCAGTATAACTTGTGGAGGAGATGGGGGAAAACAAGTCGTTTAAGGTTACAGGTAGACCTGTTGCAACAATGAGAAGTACAAGTTGTCATCTCCAAAACGAGCTTTACAACGTCGGTGCAGGGGGAGGGGGGAGGGGAAGGATTGGGACTGGGGGGGAGGGGGAGGCTGGGAAGGGATGTGAAGGGTAAACATAGGAGTAGGCTGCAATGCTTGGTATGAAATGTACGCATTATCCTGCCCATGTAATTGTAACCCCTCTGTACAGTATGTTCACAAATAAAATAAAATAAATAAAAAAAATTCTCTGAGACCCAATAGGAAGTGAAAGGCAGAACAGAACTCACCAGGCAAAAGAGAAAGCCCGGCAATCCTCGTTTACAACCTCCCAGAGTGGTATGGACTTTCAGAGGACAGGAGTGCAGAGGCACACACAAAGGTAGGGCCTGCTCCATCTGCTACCTGGTCCAATGTATGGAAAATGACCTTGGTGGGTACATTTTAGACCATTACTTTGGCTAAAAGCACAGAAACTTCCTCTCAGCAGTGTTCTCACTCAGGTATCCATGATGGAAAAGGAATAAGGGAACACATGTTAGTGCAAAATCCACTAACACCCCATGTCTTATCTTCTTCCTCTGACCTCATATGAACCTTCAGAACTATAGTAGGCATGCACACATGCCAGTACACATGCAAGGATGAAACCAACCAACTCACCAGTCTGGATTTGAACCAACAAATGTGAAGCCCTATTCAGCCACCAGTTAGCTAACACTGGTTATGTTCTACCTCCTTCTCTAGTGAAAAATTATATCTCTGGGCCAATGACAAGACAGGGCCACGATGTTCATGAAAACCACAAACTAGTCCAATGCCCTCATTGTCCAACATTTCCCTACCCCAGAGCTTGTGGAAGCCCACATGGGCTGGTTAGCAGGCAGGCACTGCTATTTGGAAAGGGAGTGGCTCCACAGTGTGACCCACAGTTAATCATGAGACACCCACACTTCTGGAATTACTGACAGTCTACCCATGCTCTAAATACACAGACAACTCTGAGGATTTGTCAGTGGTACTATCTGATGGCAGAAAATTATGAACCTGAATTTTTTTCAGTCATTAGATCCTTCAGCACCTGCTTGGAGTTCCTCACCAACAACTCCCTGGCTTTCTTCTCAATAGGACACTGAGATGGGATGAGTTGGGTCTGGCTAATGCAAATAAAACAAGAAGGTTTGTCTACCTTTTTATGTAAGCAGAAAATATCTATGTAAATGTGCATGAGTGATCCTGGCTGTGATGGAGATGCTTACTACATAAAGGGGTATGTTAGGGAGCTCAGAGAGTGGGAGATGTGTGAGTACCCATGCTGCTAGCACCCACCCCACTCCTCTGTGGACTGCTGGCAGGCCATAATTCAGGGACCTCATATCCACTTCAAAAGACTCTCCTCCTGTCATACCCCTACAGAACCTGCAGGAAAAGTTCTTCATGCTGAGGAGAGGAGTAAAAAAAAAAAGCTGGTCTGTTTCAAAGACAGCCTTCCTGCGGTTTGTCCCCACAGTCACAGGGACAGCTGTCCATGAGGCTTCCAGCCTGACACTACCAGTATCCATTATAGGAGAGATGGAGCAGCCATGTCTAATGGCTAAAGTCATGGCTCTTCAGTAAGGGTCTGAGCTCTTCCTGACCACCACTGAGCCAGGGGGAGCTGCCTAGAAGATGTGACAATGAAAAGTGAAATACAGAACCAAGATGTATTTGCCTGGTTCAAGACATCAGCAAGCTACAAATATGGACATTTCTCTGATCATTGAACCCATCAGGTGACACAGGTGAAAACTGGATAACTGAGGTAGCTGTAAGGTCTCCAGTTCAGCCTGTAACAGAGGCCAGATTCAGGTATCAAACTACACAGAATGAAGCCACCACTAGATCAGACAGTAGGCCAGGAAGTTCTGCTCTTAGTTCAAAAGTGGTGAACAATGAAACCCACTCCAAAAAGAGAAAGAAAACCAAAGCATGTTAGCCCACAACTCAGAGATTACTATGTTCCTGTCAACAATAGAAGGAGAGACTGAAAGCCCTAAGAGGCCTGACAGAATTGTAAATGCTTGTCTGTGACAGAGTTGACATTGTGTGTGTGTGTGTGTGTGTGTGTGTGTGTGTGTGTGTGTGTGTACATGCAGGTGACTTCTCTATTTGTGGCCCATATTCTGAAACTACACTTGCCAATCTCTATATCCACTACCTGAAGACCTAGCTCCCAAGGGCTTGTGAATGTTTCATATGGCATTCAAGATACTGCAGGGTGAAAAATTATATTAAGTGAAGTAAGCCAGGCCCAAAGAAACATAGGTCCCATGGTTTCCGTTATTTGCAATAACTAGTATATGTCTGAGTCAAGTAGAAAAGGTCAGATAAGGTGATGTTAGGGAAATGAACCCTAAGATATGTATTCAAATTTTTTTTTACTTTTAGGTGATTGTTTCTAACACATTTATAAGATTATTTCTTTGTTGTTTTGTATGTCCCTCCCCCCTGGTATAACCCCTGCTTTCACTGTATTTGAGGTTGGTATAATTTGTGGAGGGGAAGGGAAAAAACAAATCATTTAAATAGGGATACAGGTGGATCCATTGCAACAATGAGATGTACAAGTCATTATGTGGAAAAACGAACTTTACAACTTTGGGGGGGGGAGGATTGGGTGGAGGGCGGGGGGAGGATGGGAAGAGATGGGAAGGGGAAACAAAGGAGGAAGCTACAATGCTTGATAAGAAATGTACTCATTATCTTGCCCATGTAATTGTAACCCCTCTGTACGGTATTTTCACAATAAAAAAATAATAAATATATTGCAGGGTGAGAAGCCAATACTGAGTGCACCCAGTACTTCATCCAGCTTCACCTAGCCTTGCTTGTTGTTGGAGGCACTGCTCTGTGAGTGGTACCTCCTATAGCAGTAACAATTTGAGCACATCTCCTTTCACTGTTCCAGGCTGCTAGAGCTTAGAACCCATGTGGAGTCTCTTCTGTACTTCCAAGTCTACTCACACATCTCCCACTCTCTGAGCCCCCCAACACACTCCTTTGTGTAGTAAGCATCTCCATCACAGCCAGGACCACTCTATCCAATAGGTTTGGGAGGCGTCTGCTCACCTCTGCCTAGGAACAACTCTTCACCTTAATGGTTATCTATACCACATGCTTATGGAGCACTTAGACAAAGGACTGCAGTCTACCCTTGACAAGTTCCTCTGCCTAGTCCTGGGGACCAGTGATGCTTGATGCTACAAACAAGAGCATGTCTCTCCTTGACTTTTAAAGGTCTAATGGCTTCCCATTGCTCACCAAATAAAATGCAAATCCCTAGCCATAGCTGTGCTGGGCCTCTAGTTCTCTTGCTGAACAATCCCTTCAGCTGAAACAATCACCCCACACACATCTTCTTAGCTCACACCAACAAGCACATGCACATTCTGGAGGCACCTGCCCCCAGAAACAAGCACTCATGGTACCACCGAGCTCCTTTCCATCTGAAATTACATGCCCATGATTTGATGTGAATAAAGGCCCAAGTCCTCATTACATCAAATCAAAGCAGGCAGAGTATACAGCTCTGCTTTCCATTACATCACCCCTGGTACTCAGCCCTAACATTACTCATATGATGTTGAAGCAGTACAAACCAACAATTGGGATCCCACAAGATCCACAAAAGTTCACTTATAAGGCTTGGTCCCAGCATAAGGAGTGCTCAGGAAATGAGGGGGATTCTGCAACTGGTTCACACAACACTTTCTGGCTTGGCTGCTTGGCAAGAGACATCATATGCCTCTTATTGTCTTTATCTCAACAGCCAAACATGGCTCAGATAGCTTTACTGACAGACATGTAACATGGAGAGAAAGCTGCAGAGCCAAGGCTACTCAGGTAATGGGCTTGGGACTCCCCTGGCCTACTGGGGTCTCGGCTGAGCAGCTAAAAAGTGTCAATTGATCTCAGCTCCATGCCACCTCACCCAGTGTCTGTCTAATAGGCCTTCTGTTCCCCAGGCCCCAATCTCCTTTCACCAGAAGCTTCCAGGGTATAAAGTCCTGGACATCAGTACCTGGATGGAAGCAGATGATTTGAGCAGGGAGAAGCCACACCTGGCCCTGTTCCCTGCTGCTGGTTACTGTCTCCCACAAGATGGGAGCTGATCCACATCTACTTGTCAGAAGTTGGGATGGCAGGGACAATTTAAGGGATGAACCAAGGGTAGGGGTGCTCAGACCCTACTCTGCAGTGTTTGGATGTCTCCTGAAGGCTCAGATTCATCTATCAGCAAGGGAAAATAAAAACAGGTCTCAGGAAGACCCCCAGCCAGAGGCCTCTGTTTACTGAGAATCTGGAGAAGAGATGACAGATACACTTAGAAGAAAATGAAGTGGCCCAGAGCAGGGAGCCATCACCATCTCACATGTGGACAGAAAGTGCCCTGTTGATACCTGATAAGCATAGCTGGCCCTCCTCTGAGCAATTCCCTGAAAGATTCTTGACTGTACCCCTCACATTCCCTCTCAGAGCCTGTGTGCAGGCAGGCTTGACCCCTTGTTTCATGCTGGCAACCAAGCTAGATGACCTCACAGGGTGCAAGCTTAGAGGCCTGTTTTCTGTGCTGGCTGTAGATAGGATGTTGGGAAAGGTCCAGGTCAATGGACATAAGTAATTCTGGGAGAGGAATCCAGATTATCAGAATATGCCTAAGAACCAGAAGGCAGGGAGAAAAAGGCTCCAGCAGGCTGATTCTGGGGAACCAGCAGGGGGTAATGGTGAGAGCACAAAGGTGTAAGGGGCATACCTGAATGCATCCACTTTCTCTCTGCAGAATGAGAAGCTTGGCTCCAAGGAGCTGGGCTGGGACTTCAGTGTCTTCAGCTCCACCTCCAACTGCTGGGAAACACCAACTGATAAGAAGCAGAGTATGGTGGAGTCAGCAGACACTTGGCTGAGAAGGCATGCCGAGAGCCTGAAGTCCAGGCCCAGGTCCTATCCCCCACAAAGTCAACAACTCTGGGCATTCTAGCT
The DNA here is from genome assembly GCF_024711535.1 of Dipodomys merriami. Classification (NCBI taxonomy): domain Eukaryota; kingdom Metazoa; phylum Chordata; class Mammalia; order Rodentia; family Heteromyidae; genus Dipodomys; species Dipodomys merriami. Next base: position 3,995,395 of record NW_027204048.1, read on the forward strand.
TGTGTGCACATAGCCCTTTCTCCTCCCAAACTCTGTCTGTACATCAGCCATGAAGACACATGGTCACCTGGGAATGCTGAGGAGACACTTGTAAAATCTCCAGCATAACTGCAAAGAGCTTTCTCAGTTTACCTGCCTTTGACTGATCAGGCTCAGTATTCATAGCCAGGGAGGAACTGCTTACTTACAAGCTGCTCAGGCACACCTGGTGGAGGGGTTGGGGCAGTGGGTGGAGAAACAGAGGGAGACAAGGGCACAGCAGGACAGGGCACACAAATGGACATGGGCATGCAGGCCTGGAGGCAGGACAAAGAGATTTCCAGAGCCCAAGTCTTACTCTTCTGGTAACTCTCTTTCCAACTAGTTAGACTCTTAAAATGATACGTTATGACACCAATGCTAAATGAAACCTGGAAGCAGCCATGAGGCCACATGTCCCTGACTGCAGAAAAGGCTCTGGTCAGTCAGCTCAGCACTAAGGTCCCTCTCCTGCTCCTGCCAGATATGGCCACTCAATCTTGGACTCTCAAGCCTGCAGAACTATAAGTCATATGTATATATGTGTATATACATATATGTGTATATACACATATATTGCGGTTGTCTTAAATTCTTGTGCTGCTTGACAGCTTTTAAGACTATCATTCTCCTGGGCATGGGTGGCTCATGTCTATAGTCCTAACTACTTAGGAGGCTGAGACCTGAGGATCTCAGTTCAAAGCCAGCCTCCACAGGAAATTCTGAGAGATCTTTACTTCTAGTAAATTACCAAAACTGAGAAGTGAAGCCATGGCTCAAATGGATGAGTGCCAGCCTTGAACAAATAAACCTCGGGGACAGAGCTAGGGTCCTGAATTTAAGCCCTATAACCAGCATATAAAAACAAAAACAAAAGCAAACTATCAGTCAGTAATCTTTTTATTTTGCCTAAGCTTTATGTGTATTAGGAAATTCACAAGCTTGTATTTCTTGTACTGACTGCTTTATGCTGTGTCCATACTTTGTAGAGTGCAATTGTACCAATAACATGTCCTGTTCAGTCTGTGTCCAATCAAATCTGTCATCCAGTTCCTGATTTCCCTTTATACAGTCTGTGCCTGTTAGTTCTACATGTCCATTTGCTGTGCCAGAAACAGGTGAAACCTTCTGTCTTGGTGTATATATGAAGTGTCCCTGGTACCTCAGTGTCTGAGTCAATGGACTCAGGAGGTTATCCTCTTCAAAATGGAAAGATCTCATAGCCTCAGCTCTTCAAGCTGATGGAGTAGAAGGCCAGGGCTCCTCCCCCCTCTCTGCCTCCCTGAATGAGCTGAGAGACATCCCTTACACCTCCTGCCCTGGATCCCTTGACTGCTTTACATCTCAGACTTTAGGCTTCACTTGCACCAGCTTTCACCCCAGGTGTTTCTTGGCCTTCAGCTTACAAACCTGCATGCTGGAGCTATCAGCCTCCATACTCTCATCAGTCAGTCCTCCACAAACAGTGGCTCCCTCTCTTTAGGTAGACAGGTGATAGATAAGACAGATCTGGGCTCTGTTCCTCTGGAGATCTCCAAGACACAGTTAAGTACACTTTTACTACTTGCTGTTCACTATAGGACATTTTTATATCAGAAATCAATGAAAGGAAACCTATTTTTGGTCTTAATCACTTCCCATCCTATCTCAACACACTTTATTAACCACACAACTACATTACCAGGATACATACTGTTTATGCTGCTATTTTCCTAACTTCCAAAAGACAGGTGAAGCGCTCACTGCCTGGCAGTCATTGCTTCTCCAGGTTCTCCTTACACTACCTTTCTTCCCCACATATGCCATCTCCTGCCCCTGCCCCAAGGTCCTCTAGCTCTATTCCTCCCTCCCTCTGCTCTCACTTTGCTCTTCTGGGTACCTTCCCTGGGCTTGGCCTTCACATTCTCTTTTTTTTTTGGTTAGTCTTGGGGCTTGAAATCTGGGCTTGGGCGTTAACCCTGCTATCTTCAGCTCAAGGCGAGCGCTCTACCGCTTAAGCCACAGCACCACTTCCGGTTTTCTAGTGGTTTATTGGAGATAAGAGTCTCACGGACTTTTCTGCCTGGGCTGGCTTTGAACTGTGATCCTCAGCTCTCAGCCTCCTCAGTAGCTAGTATTACAGGTGTGAGCCACTGGTGCCCGGCTCACATTCTCTTAAATTAACATATTTATATATACACATTTATAAATGTATGTAAGATATATAGAGATATGTGAATTATAATATAATACATATATGAAGATAACAGGAGGGTTATAGACCCAAGAGAAGCCAATTCTAAATCTGGAGATCACCTTTGAAAAGAAAAGTTGTAAAATATTAAAAGCCAGACTATACTAAGAGATGTCTTTGTTTCTTTTTACTAAGTACCCAATCCATGGATCAGGTACCTTTTCTCTGCCAAGGGCCATTTGAGTATTTACTGCAACACTGGGGTCACACAAAATTATCACTACTGGAAGACAGTCTGCAGGCAGTTGATAGAATCATTCATGTCTACCCTGTTGTATAAAAGTTATTCTAAGTGCCTTGTACAGTCATAAGCCAGCCTTTTCCTACCCTGCAGGGCTCTCTTTTGGCTTATGCCAAATGACATCACTCTAAGCTGGGACAGTTTAACTGCCCATTTTATCTTGTATATATACCCAGGTAGAATAGCATCTTTCTGAAATTCTTGGGACCAGAAGCATTTTGTATATTGCAGATGTTTTAGGAATTTGAAATATTGTAGCTATTCTGGAGTTAAGAATCAAATCTAACTGGAATATACTGTGACAGTGCTGGGGATTGATCTCAGGGCTTAGGTGTTGCTGTCCTGAGCTTTTGTGCTCAAGGCTAGCACTCTACCACTTGAGACACAGCTCCACTTCTGGCTTTTTTGCGATTAACTGAAGAAAAAGGTCTCACATATTTTTCCCCTGGCTGCCTTTGAACCAAAATCCTCATATTTCAGCCTCTTGCACTCCACTGAAGTCTAAGGATGTCAAACATTTTTCATATTTGTATTAGTTATTTGTCCTTCTTCATTTTAAAAGTGCCTTGCAGTTCAAGTATCCACTTATTGATTGGATTCTGTGCTCTTCTCATCTAAATTTTTGAGTTCTCCACATATTCTAAACATTAATCCTCTGTTGGATGAGGATCTGAAAAACATTTACAGAAACAGATTCTAGAATTATATTCTAAGTGTGATGGAGATGCAACAACTGAATTTTAGGTAAGATGGCAAGTAACTTCCATGAGAGAGGAGAAGGGAGCAGGGCCAATGCAAAGAGAGTCCAGACCCCCAGGGTGGAGTCCCTAAAATGTCAAGACAGAGCTCACTGAACAGATGACAGGTGGCACAAAATGCAGATGACAGCAGAATTGTAGCCAGGCTCCAGGGAGAGCTGCCCATACTGACGCAGACACCACAGCTGCTCTGTCATACAGAGCTCTATCTACTGTCTGACTGTCCACAAACCCTTCTTTTCCTAGCCTGCCAGCTTTACTCTGAGCCCCAAAATCTTCCAGGAATTTTAATATTAATGGTGCCTGACCAACTTTCCAGCACTACCAGAGAAATCACTGTTATAAAATTTAAAAAATGGGGAAGATGGCAGAGGAGAAGCTGGAGGCTAAACAAGCTCTCGTTTAGAAAGCAGTTTTAGAGTTCCAGTGAACAGTCCTAAGCCAGAGAATCACACCAAGTGTGCCATCACAGGACAGAGAGTCAGGCCAGAGAGGGAAAATCCAGGCAAGGACACAGATCTGAGCACTTGCCAGCAGCCGCCGCTGCGGCAGCAATGGTGGCGGTGGTGGCCGTCACCACCATACCTGCAAAACAGAGAGTCCGGGACGAAGGAGCCAGATACAGCCAGCGAGCAGATTCTACTCAAGACCAGCAAGAACCAACAAGGAGCAGACATCTTCATCCTGCAGTTTCCAGACCAGAGACGACCCAGGAACCAAGACTCAGCGTGAGTAGAAGCCTAACATCCTCACTCCTTCTCAAGGAGCACAGGAGGGAAGGCCACCCCTCCCCCCCAGTACCAGACATCTCCATCTTAGATATTGACAAAGCTCGGTGGAGCTGCTAGCTCCAACTCAGGCCTTGGAAGAAAACTAGAGTCATTTAGCAGGTGACAAGAACATACGCTGACCTGCAAGACTCACCTCCACCCAGGGAAAAGTCACCCAGCTCGGCGCCAGGTCCAGGAGTGGCTTTCTTCACTGGGTAAACAGAGCGAGAGGCTGCCCCTCCCTTTAGCAGCCTTGACAATCAATTAAATTCAGTAAACATAAACCCTGAGAATGGCTCCAGGCTGGGCTCTGTGAGTTTCTCACAAACTAGCCCCTGGGAAAACCTACTGTTTGCTGAAAGGCCTCAACTCTACCCAGAACCTAGCCTCACCAGAACCTAGCCTCATCACAGCATCCCCAAACCTGAGGGAAAAGCCATCTCCCTTCTTTTGTGATGCTCAAAGCAGATCTTCCTCCCATTGAACTAACCTTGGAGGAGGATCACAAAATCCTGGGTAAAGCAGAGCATTTTTCTGCCTGTTCAAATAAACTGACTTAAGAAACAAACCAAGCCACAGGAAAATCAAACACTACAAGCAGACCAGAGACTCCAACAAGAAGCTGGTTACAGACACAAGGGAGATACAGGATTTTTCCCACCCCTCTCAGAAAACTCAAGAACTTCTTTTTCTTTTTTTTTTTTTTTGTACCTTTTATAAAAAAAATTTTTTTCTAAAACTTTTTTTAATTTTTAATTTTTACCTTTTTTGAAAAAAATTGTTTTCTAGTAACTTTTTTTCCTCTTATAATTCTTATCTTAGGGGTATATGTGTGTGTGCATTTTTTTTATTTTTTAAAAATAATTTTTTTGTTTTTTGTTTAGCTCTACTGAACTTCTGATCTTTTTTCTTTCTTTCTTACCCTTTTCACCTTTTCTTCTCTTTCATTCTTCTTTATGTGACTTATCCAACCTATTTCCTGCTTTCAGATTAGGACTTAGTTAACTCTCCCTGTGCCTTCCCACATCACTCTATTACCATTTTTTACCCACATCTCTCCCTAAACCTAATAATTTCTGGTTTTCCAAATTCTTCTTTGTGGTTCATAGCCCATTAATATATAGTTGTTTGATGTTGAATAGATGTATCTGTTGAAATAGATTGTATCTGCAGATTATTGACTGTGCAAATACAGACTTTAGTTGATGCTTGCCTTCAGATAGTGGTCTAGCACAAAACTGTGTTATTTTCATCCCAAATGGGCAGAGTAAGCCAGAAAAACACAAGAAAAATGGCATGTCCGGGTATTTCATCTCCCACTCATGATAATCAGGAGACAGAACAGATAATGAATAATCCAGATGAGAGTTCCCAAATACCTCTACAAACACTGCTGGCAAACATGATAAATCAAAAGATTGAAAACCTACAAAGGACTCTGTATGAGCATGATAGGGAGAGAGAGGAGGCAATCCAAAGGTTTATACAGGAATATCATGAGCGTGAGGAGGCTACTCAAAAACTGATACAGGATTTGTGTGAGCAGCTTGAGAATACTCAAAGAGAAAGCAAGAATGGCATGAGCAGGCTGAGAACACTCAAAGAGAAAAACAGGAATGGCATGCACAGGAGGAAGCTAAGCAAACAGTAATACAGGAATTGAGAGAGCAGGATGAGAATATACAAAGATCACTAAAGGCATTCATAGAATCCATTAAAAAAGAGCTGAAGGAAGTCAGGGAGACCACAAAGGGAATGCTGAATGGAACCCAACAGAAGGAATGGAAGTCCAAGGAAACCACAACCAATCAACTAAGTGATTTGAGAATAAACACTGAACACCAAATTAAGGAAGTAAAGAAGTTCATTCGAGATCTAAAACAAGGCTTCAACAAAGAATTTGAAGCCATCAAAGCTGACCAATTAGAAGGAAAAGAAATACAAAACAAAGTAGAAAGTCTTGACAGTTGGTTAGAGCATGCAGAAGATCGAATCTCAGGGATTGAAGACAGCCTAGATATTATAGAGAAAGAACATGCAACCATCCAAGACAAATCCAAGAAATATGATAGATCTGTTCAACATTTGGAAGACACCATCAGAAGGCCTAATCTAAGGATAATGGGTGTAGAGGACCACCTACAGACAGAAATTAATGGTCTAGGAAATTTGTTTAACAGGATCCTAGCGGAGAACTTCAGAAACATGCACAAAGATAGGCCTATTCAGACACAACAAACTTTCATAACCCCAAATAGTCCAGAGCAGAACACGACATCCCACCATCACATTATAATCTGCACATTATCAATTCAGACCAAGGAAAAGAGCCTTCAAGCTGTCAAGGAGAAAAGATCAATCACCTATAAGGGGAAACCAATGAGAATCACCTCAGATTTCTCAGCAGAGACAATTAAAGCAAGAAGAGCCTGGAATGATGTATGCCATGCCCTAAAGACAAACAACTATCAACCAAGAATACTGTACCCAGCTAAACTCTCCTTTATAACTGCAGGTCAAATAAAAACTTTCCATTGTAAAGAAAAACTGAAACAATATATCTCCACCAAACCAGCCCTACAAAAGATACTTAAAGCTGTCCTACACATAGAAAACCAACAAGACCACAAACGGCCAAGAGATCACACCCAATCTGACAATCCAAGAACCATAGGAATGTCGGGAGCCAAAAGTTGAGTCTCTCAACATAATACGCTTGACTATTTCACTGGACCATCTTGAGGCTGAGTTTACAGAATCCTACCCTCATCCTGCTCTAAGCAAACATCCTGCAGCTGCTACTGCCAAAACCTGTCTGGTAGGAAAGTCCATGAGACTATAATCTCCAATTAAGAAGCAAAAAGCTGAAATAGAGCACTGGCTCAAGTGGTAGAATGCTAGCTTTGAGCAAAAAAGCTCAGAGACAAAGTAAAGGAAGGAGTGACATTGTCCAAGAAGCATTGTACTCATTGCCTGACTTACAGAATTGTAACACCTCTGAACATCATCATCATCATCATCATCATCATCATCATCATCATCAGGCTTAGGAACAGTACTCAGGCTCACATGTAAATGTGCATACAAACACACACACACACACACACACACACACACATACACACACACACGAGTAAGTTGTAAAAGCATGGTTGCTATTTTAGAGTACTTCGTAGAATGACATTCTGGTCCTTCTTTCCTATTCGTTCTGGACTCATGATGTAGAAGTACTCCACCTACAGCCTGATTAGTATGAAGCTCATCCTGAAAGAGGAACTTTCATGCAGACAGAGGGGGTTCCTTAGGAAGAATGGGGAGCATCTGCAAAGTGTATGACTTTACATGGAATCAAGTCTAATTAATTCAAGTGTATAGTTGTCTGACAGAAGAAGTAGAGCATTTCATTAACTATTGTGGCAAGAGATAATTTGCCCTCTCTCCAATGCTAGTATAAAGGACATAAAAATGAAGCATGGCAACATGGCACACAAACCAAAGTCATCAACAATGTCAGGTATAATTTTTTTTCTTTTTCCTTTTCTTCCAATTTTCTTTCTTTCTCTCTTGGGGAGATGTATGCTTTTGAAGATGGAAACATGAACCTCATATATGATGGACATGTATCCTACCATTGAGCTACATCCCCAGCTTTACCCTCAGTGTTATTAGTACATTGCATTACCCTGTGAAATTGCAATAAGTTTCTAGCCACTCTCAAGTTGTATACTCATGCCTCCCACAACTGTTACCCCCCCAAATAATAACTGCATCTGTACTAAACACATACATACTTTTTTCTCACCATTATTCCTTAAATGATACATACAATAGGCATTTAACATTACATTTGCATTGTATTGGGTATTATGCATAGATGACCCAAAGTATACCGGAGATGTAGGGCAAAGGAAGAGGAAAAAGGAGAAGGAGAAGAAGAAAGAAGAAGAAGAAGCCACAGGCAAGAAGCTCTATCTCCTATACTGTATAAAAATCTAGACACATGAAGCTAGAATTTACCTGGTTTTCTAATATCTACAGGAGAGTTTGCTGGTGAGACTGTGATTAATTATTTATCTATGAACTCTCATCAGTTTCTCGTTCTGGTCATCTTTGAAGACACAAGTCGGCACATGCTGTTTTTCTAGTTACAAAACCTGGCATTTAAAAAATGAGGCAGAAGGATAAAACTAAGTGTTCGTTAAGATTTTTGAATACTGTCCTGCTAACCAGGCTCCAATGGCTCATGGATATTATCCCAGCTACTCAGGGGCTAACTTTAAACGCAAGAAGCAAATGACAGGACATAATATAAGCTCTCAATGTCAATGATTATAAACCTAAGTTAGTGTAGTAAATCTATTCTTCACAATTGAGAGAGAAATGAAAACCTTCCATGATAAGCAAAAGCTAATGGAAATTATGATCACTAAACCCCAATAGCAGAATTTAATTAAAAAGAATTCTGCACACAGAAGCAGAAGACAAATGAATGAAAATAGAGGAAAGAATAAACAGCATTACAAGTGTAGTTAGTAAAGGAGGGATAGAAAAGAAGAAAGTATCATAAAATAACAAAACAACAGGAATACAAGAAACTTTTCAGTAATGATACTGAATGTGATTGTCTCAATTCTCCAGTCAGAGGACATAGAATGGAAGACTAGATCAAAAATCAAGACCTGACTTCTTTGCCTCAATGACACAGAAAAATATTCGGTCACAGTTAAAGGATGGACAAAAATTATTTATCAAGCATATGGAACTTTAAAGCAGACTTACTTCTGGGGGTGAAAGACCTTAAACTAAAATTAGAAGAGGCAAATGCACTTCATATTAAAAAGGAAACAGTTTGTTATTGTTAACTCACCAGATATTGTCCTATACAAGTACATTAACCAACGTTCTGGACTTACAGTCACTAATAAACCCTAGTACAATATTACTGGAAGAATAATAGATACATCATTCCAATTTAAAACATCAATAAAGAGTTTGGAGGAACATGGCGGAGGAGAAGCTGGAGGCTAAACAAGTTCTCGCATAGAAAGCAGTTTTAGTGTTCCAGGGAACAGTCCTAGACAAGAGAATCACACCAATGGTACTATCACAGTACAGAGAGTTTGGCCACAGAGGGAAAATCAAGGCAAGGAGACAGATCTGAGCACATGCCAGTAGCTGCGGCAGCTGCGGTGGCAACAGTGGCAGCGGCCATACCCGCCATACCTACAACAGAGGAAGTCTGGGACAAGGACGCCATACACAGCAGGTGAGCGGATTTTACACAACACCAACAAGAACTGACAAGGAGCAGATATCTTCATCCTGCAGATCGCAGACCAGAGATGGCCCAGGAATCAAGACTCTGGAATGAGTAGAACTTTGACATCCTCACTTCTTCTCAGGGAGCAGAGGAAGGAGAGCTGCCCCTCCTCCACCACCAGAGATCTCCATCTTTGATACTAACAAAGGCCTGGCTGAGCAGCTACTATCCAACTCAGGCCTTGGAAGAAAACAAAACAGTCATTTAGCAGGTCACAGAAACCTGACTTGACCTGCCAGGCTCAGTTCCACCTAGGATAAAGTCACCCAGCCCAGGCAGAGAGGAACTCCGCCCCCAGAGGAGTGGCTTTCTTCACTAGGTAAACAGAGCCAGAGGCTGCCCCTCCCTACAGCAGCCTAGACAATCAATTGAAATTCAGTAAACATAAATCCTGAGAATGTCTATAGGTTGGGCTCTGTGAGTGTCTCAGGAGCTAGCCCCTTCAGGGAAAAGCTCTGTCTACTGAAAGGCCTCAACCCTACCCAGAACCTAGCCTCATCACAACATCTCCAAAGTAGAGGAAATAGCCATCGCCCTCTTTTGTGATACTCAAACAGATCTCCCTCTCACTGAACTAGCCTGGAAGGAGAATCACAACTTCCTGGGTAAAGAGGATTTTTCTGTCTGCTTAAGCAAACTGACTTAAGAAATCAATCAAGGAGGGGGGACCAAGATGGCGACGGGGCAGTAGGGAAACGCCACAGCTCTCTCCAACCAAAAAGAGAGTTCGAGTTCCAACGCTTAATCTCCCCAAGAGACCGACAACAACAAAAAGACGAACACTCAGAGAAAAACCAGAGGCGGAGAATAACAAAAAAGAAAGAGGAAAAGAATTTCAAAACAGAGAAAAGCGAAGACCCCTCCCCCAACCTTTACTGGCCGCGCGGCAGCGCGCCAAGCCGCCACCCAGCCGGCCCGGCGGGGGCTGTGGGAGCCCCAGAGAAACAGCAGAGACACAGGGGGCCACTTTCAGAACATCTGGTACTGGTTTGCAGAACAGCAGATCACCAGGAACAGAGAAACCTACCAGCCGGGAGTCTCCACGAGGATCCCACTCCCACCCCTCACTCTCCACCCGAGCAGAGAGGCTCCATCCCGCCAAAGTCGCTCGGCATCAGCAGAGTGACAAAAGGACCTGCGGCAGACCACCCGGCCCGCCGGATCACGATCGCAACGATCCAGCACTCTCCACCCGAGCAGAGAGGTTCCATCCCGCCAAAGCGGCTCGGCGCGACAAAGGGTCCTGTCTGCAGACCACCCGCCCGCCCGATCACGATCGCAACAACCCGGCGGGGTCACTTGGGCCCCAGAGGTACCGAGAAGAAGCTGCCTGAGCGTGGACACTCTTGACCCAACAGCTTCGACAGAGGCAGAGACAGAAAAGAATCACACAGAGCCACCACCGCCCAACCCAGCCCGGATTGCAACAACAACTGACAACCTACACCACACAGAAACAACCAGCTCCAGGGTGAGTACCCCACAGGGGAAGTGTATCCCTCAAGGGAGACCAGAGCTGGAGGGAATCCCCAGACCCTGACCTAGACTCCCTACCCCAGCACCCGGACCACAGGACCCACTAAAACTGGGAACTGTTTGAGAGCTCCACCAGCCCGTGGAGCACACTCAGCTGGCCAGGCTAGAGCAAGAGCACCCCTGGAAGGGAGCTTAAATGCCCAAGCCAGGAACAGCGCCCCTGGGTCAAGACTACCAACAGTAGAAGAAATTTGAACTGTGTCCCCCAGGCTGTATAACCTAGGGGGTATACACATCAGCACAGGCCTAACAAGCGCGCTCCAGGCTGGGGCCGGAACCAAGCCCGGGGATCCGGCACCTGAACAACACAACCAACTCCTCCCAATTGAAGTAAAAAGCTGAGCATACGCCTCAACAGAGGGGAGAAAACCAGGAAACAACACTCCCCCGGGAAGCACGCCTGTGACAACAAAAGACCTGGAGGCCCAGGACAAGAGAAGCCCAAACCCCACCAAAACTCCACCCATATACCCTAGACTGGGAATTGGGCAACACAGGCTGCCAGCACCTGATAGTAAGCAGGAGCTCAGACTGTTAAGGCGGCTCAGCAATAGAGTGATAGTCTTGGATGTATGAGGCCCTGGATCTGATTCCTCAGCATCACAAAAGCAAAAAGGGTCAGAAGTGGTGCTGTGGCTCAAACGGTAGGGTGCCAGCCTTGAGCTGAAAAGCTGAGGGACAGCACCCAAACCTAGAGTTCAAGCCCACAACCAGCCCAAAACAAATAAACAAAAACACATCAGGAGCCCATAGCAGACTCCAGCATTTGGGAGAGTGCATCCAGAGCATCTGTTCTTCACAAGAGCACCCGTAGGAGCAAACACAAGCAGTCTAGGCTGCTCAACCCTTCCAAAGGCGGGAACTGTCAGCAATCTACAGCAGAGAGCTGAGAATCCTAAGTAAGTCAGAATAGCAGCTGGAAATAGGCTCCCAACAGAACCCAGATCAGGCACAGACTCTCTCTACCAATACAGAATCAGCAACCAAGCAAAGACAGACACACCAAAACAAAATTGAAGAGCAGTCTCCTGAACCTCCATGCGAAAATCACAGAGAAAAATCACAAGGTTTACTACCACCCAGGACAGCAAGCTCACCTCAAAAGCCAGCAGCCACACAGGGGAGAGCCCCAGTGGGAGCAAAGCAGGAATGGAAGACAAAGGCTACTTCCAAGGGTTGCTGGAGGCAATGACTCAAGAAATAAAGCGAGAAATTTATCAGAAATTGAAAGAGCACAAGGATGAACTATCCAAAGAGATACAGGGTATCAAACAAGAGATGCATGCAAAAATAGAAGCTGCACAAACCTCAATAAGAAGTGAGATAAACGCCAAATTAGAGGTAATGCATACCTCATTGAGAGGTGAGATCAGTACTCTGAGAACCAACATTGAATCCATAAAGGGATCCATTTCCTCCATGCAAACCACAATAGAAGCCACTGTCAACAGAGTGAATGAAATGGAAGGTCGAGTGTCAGATACAGAAGACAGAATACACCAACTGGACCAAAAAGTGACAGATATGGAAAAATTACTCAAATTAAACCAAAGGGATATTCAAGAGCAAGCAGATAATGCTAAAAAATTTAACCTTCGCATAATTGGAGTGGACGAAGGTGAGGAATTCCAGAGCAAGGGAATGCAACACCTATTTAACAAGATAATCAATGAAAATTTTCCCCACCTCAAAAACGACCATCTTAACTACATCACAAAAGCTTATCGAACACCCAACAAGCAAGACCCCAGGAGAAACACTTCTAGACACATTATAGTAAAAATGATAGATCTGAATAATAAGGAAACAATCCTGCATGCAGCAAAAATGAAGAAGGAGCTATACTACAATGGGAAAAAAATAAGAATTACTGCAGATCTCTCCACACAAACAATGAATGCAAGAAAAGCCTGGGAAAGCACCATACGAGCCCTGAGAGCCAATAACTGCCAACCCAGACTGATCTACCCGGCAAAGCTAGCATTCACATTTGATGGAGAACTGAAAACTTTTAATAGCAAAGAAAAACTAAATGAATACATAAACATTAAGCCAGCATTACAAAGAATTCTAAGAGGGGGGACACAACCTGAAGAAAGCAGCCAGGAACTGGGGCCTGCCCCAAACAGGCATTACTCAAAGTCTAACTGAGCAAGCACAGGAGGAAAGGAAAAAAGAAAAACTTAGGAAAACGGAATGGCAGGGACAACAATGCATCTCTCTATACTTTCTCTTAATATAAATGGGCTGAATTCGCCAATTAAAAGAAAACGAACTGAGGACTGGATAAGAAAACAAGACCCATCCATCTGTTGCCTTCAGGAGACCCACCTCTCAGCCAAACATACAAACAAACTCAGAGTGAAGGGGTGGAAAAGGATCTACCAATCAAACGCCCCCAGTAAGAAAGCAGGTGTAGCTATCCTGATATCTGACAAAATAAACTTTTCATTAAAATCAGTACAGAAAGACAAGGACGGACACTACATATTAATAAAGGGAACAATCCAAGAGGAGGATATAACCATCATCAACTTATATGCCCCAAATATTGGTGCACCCAGATATGTCAAACAAATGCTCTCAAACTTACAGAATAAAATAGATCCCAATACGATAATACTAGGAGACTTTAACACACCACTCTCACCAAAGGACAGGTCTACCAACCAGAGGATTGGCAAAGAAGCTACCGAATTAAGAGAGGCCATACTTCAAGCGGAATTAACTGACATCTACCGAGTATTTCACCCTAAAACAACACAGTACACATTCTTCTCAGCAGCTCACGGAACTTTCTCCAAAATAGACCATATCATAGTTCATGCAAGGAACTTAAGCAAATACAAAGGGATCGACATAATCCCCTGTATCCTATCTGACCACAGTGGAATCAAGCTAGCTCTCAATAACAAAGCATACCGCAGAAATTTCTCCAATACATGGAAATTGAACAGCACACTCCTTAACAATGCCTGGATAACAGAAGAGATCAGAGAAGAAATAAAGCACTTCCTACAACTCAATGAAAATGAAAACACCTCACAAAGAAACTTGTGGGACACAGCAAAAGCAGTCCTGAGGGGCAAATTTATTGCCCTCAGTGCCCACATCAAGAGAATGGAGACAGACCAAGTAAATAACCTCATGTTGCAATTAAAACAGCTAGAAAAACAGGAAAAAATGGAACCTAAAGCTACTAGAAGAAGCCAGATAACCAAATTAAAAGCAGAGATTAACCAATTAGAAAATCAGAAAACCATAACCAAAATAAACCAAACAAAAAGCTGGTTCTTTGAAAAAATAAACAAAATTGATGGCCCATTGGCTAGATTAATTAAAAAAAGAAGAGAGGAAACCCATATTAATAGGATTAGGGATGCCACGGGAAACATCACCACACGTACCCAAGATATCCAAACAATTCTAACAGACTACTTTCAAAAGCTATACTCTCTAAAGGAAGAAAATCGGGCAGAAATGGATGCATTTTTAGAGAAATACAAGTTGCCCAAACTGAGCAAAGAAGAAGTTAACCAATTAAATAAGCCAATATCCTATAATGAGATACAGGAAGCTATCAAAAGTCTTCCAACAAAAAAAAGCCCAGGACCAGATGGATTCACAGCAGAATTCTATAAGACCTTTAAACAAGAACTAATACCCATACTCCTCAAGCTCTTCAGAGAAACAGAGAAGGAAGGAGCTATCCCAAACTCATTCTACGAAGCCAATATCACACTCATCCCCAAACCAGGCAAAGACCCAACCAAAAAGGAGAATTACAGGCCAATCTCCTTGATGAACACAGATGCAAAGATCCTTAACAAGATTCTAGCTAACAGAATCCAGAAACACATAAAAAAAATAATTCACTATGACCAGGTAGGCTTCATCCCAGAGACACAGGGATGGTTTAACATACGTAAGTCAATAAATGTAATCCAACATATCAACAGAGCCAAGGTCAAGAATCACATGATTATCGCTACAGATGCAGAAAAGGCCTTTGACAAAATTCAACATTCATTCATGCTAAAAGCTCTGGAGAAAATAGGAATAGAAGGAACATTTCTAAAAACAATAAAAGCCATTTATGACAGACCAATAGCCAATATTATACTTAATGGGGAAAAGCTACAACCAATTCTCCTAAAATCAGGAACAAGGCAAGGATGCCCACTGTCTCCACTCCTCTTCAATATAGTCCTAGAACCCTTAGCCAGGGCAATAAGGCAAGAAAAAGATATTAAAGGGATCCTCATAGGAAAAGAAGAAGTTAAACTATCCCTTTTTGCAGACGACATGATACTATACCTCCACGATCCCAAAAACTCCATCCCCAAACTCTTAGAAATCATAAATCACTTTGGCAAAATAGCAGGATACAAAATAAACCCACAAAAATCAGTTGCCTTCCTATACACTGATAATGTACAGGAAGAGAGGGAAATAAAGGGAGCAACCCCATTCACAATAACCTCCCGAAAAATAAAATATTTAGGAATTAACCTAACCAAAGATGTAAAAGAACTATTTAATGAGAACTATAAAAAGTTAAAGAAAGAAATTGCAGAAGACACTAGGAAATGGAAAGACCTCCCATGCTCCTGGATAGGCCGACTTAATATAGTAAAGATGGTAATACTTCCAAAACTAATATACAAATTCAACGCAATTCCTATTAAAATCCCAATGACGTACATCACTGAAATACAGAAAACAGTCCAAAAATTCATATGGAACAACAAAAGACCTAGAATAGCCAAAACAATTCTAGGGGATAAAGACAATATGGGAGGGCTATCCATGCCGAACTTCAAACTCTACTACAGAGCTATAATAACAAAGACAGCATGGTACTGGCACAAAAACATACCCGAAGACCAATGGAACAGAATAGAAGATCCAGAAATAAATCCACAGGCCTACAGCCAGCTGATATTCGACAAAGGAGCCAAAGACATACAATGGAAGAAACACAGCCTCTTCAACCGCTGGTGCTGGGAAAACTGGGCAGCCACATGCAGAAAACTAAAAGTGGACCCCAGCCTATCACCATGCACCAACATCAACTCAAAATGGATTAAAGACCTTAACATTAAACCTGAATCTCTGAAACTACTGCAGGACAGAGTAGGAGAGACACTTGAACTAATAGGCACAGGAAGGAACTTCCTGAACAGAGTCCCAGGGTCACAACAAATTGGAGAGAGACTCGACAAATGGGACTACCTTAAAATAAAAAGCTTCTGCACAGATAAAGCTATCGCAACCAAGCTAGAAAGACAACCAACTAATTGGGAAAAAATATTTACCAGCAATATATCAGACAAGTGGTTAACATCCTGTATATACAGGGAACTCAAGAAACTAATCCCTCCCAAACCCAACACACCAATTACTAAATGGGCAAGGGAACTAAAGAGGGACTTCTCAAATGAAGAAATAAAAATGGCAAAGAAACACATGAGGAAATGTTCATCATCCCTGGTGGTGAAGGAAATGCAAATAAAGACAACCCTGAGATACCACCTTACCCCAGTCAGAATGTCCCACATCCACAAATCAGCCAACGACAAATGCTGGAGGGGATGTGGAGAACGAGGAACGCTATTACACTGCTGGTGGGAATGTACACTCATACAACCACTTTGGAAAGCAGTCTGGAGGGTCCTTAGAAAGCTAAAGATTGACCTCCCTTACGACCCAGTCATACCACTTCTAGGCATCTACCCTGAACAACAGGAACCAATATACAAGGACACGTGCACCTCCATGTTTATTGCAGCACTGTTCGCAATAGCTAGGATATGGAAACAACCTAGATGCCCCACCACAGATGAATGGATCCAAAAATTGTGGTATCTATACACAATGGAATATTATGCAGCCATTAGAAATGACAAAATAATGGCATTTGCAGGGAAATGGATGGAGCTAGAAGGAATCATGTTGAGCGAGGTAAGCCAAGAACGAAGAGACAAACAGTACATGGTCTCCCTGATAAGTGGATGATGAATCCAAAATGTTAGGTGATATGACAAAACTAACAGGACTTAAGAAACAAAGAACTCCCACTCATCTGGTTGAACCACTACTAAATATCCCCATGCTGCTGATCACATATATGGTATATAACATATGAGCACCATTATATATTACAGACTGTGATAGACAATTTGCTCCAGGAAAGTTAGAATGAACTTGTGACTTTAAATGAGCATCATTATTCCACAATACTGTGAATTTCCGGAAATTAAGTAATCACTTAATCACGATCAAAAAAAAAAAAAAAAAAAGAACCTTGGGGAAGGGAGGGAGGGAGGGGATGGTAGGGGGAAAACAATGGAGGGGGTAACAATGTTCAAGAGGAAGTGGAAGTGTACTCATTACCTCACTCATGTAACTGTAACCCTCTGTATAGTATCTCTACAATAAAAAAAATTTAAAAAAAAAAAAAAAAAAAAAAGAAATCAATCAAGCCACATGAAAACCAAACACCACAAGCAGACCAGAGACTCCACCAACAGACTGGTTATGGGCACAGGGGAGGTACAGGATCTTCCCATTCCCCCCCCCCTCCATGAAAAAAAACCAAAGAACTCGTCTTTGTGCCTTTTTTAATTTTTAATTTTTTGAAAAATTGTTTTCTATTAATCTACTTTTTCCTCAAATAATTTTTATTTCGGGTGTATAAGTGTGTGCTTTTTATTTTTAATCTCTTCTGATCTTTGGGTGCTTTTTTTTATTCTTTTCATTTTTTCTTTCTTTTTTGTGTGACTTAATTGCTGTTCTGGTCATCCCCAGATATATACCCATCATCGATTGTTAGACTTTATACCCCATTGTGTGCACACTTAATCCACAACCTCTTAGACTTAAATTCTTTAATAGCAGTATTATCTCTTTATACCTATATAATTTTCAAGTAAATAATTTTAAGAAATTTTATTTTTTAGTTTTATTTTTCATGTCTCCTTTCTATCCCTCCCCTCCTCTCATTCTATCCTTCTTCTCTCAATATCACCTCTGTAAACTTACATAATTTTTAAATCTTTCTCTTTTTAATTTAAAATTTTTGTTTTTGCATTTTTTTGTTTTTTTTTTAATCTGTCTCCTATCATTCTGTCCAATCCATTGCCCTCTCTGAGATTAGGACTTGGTTAAATTCACTCTTCTTTTATGTCTCCACATCCCTCTAATCCTATTTTTCCCCACAGTTCTCCCTAAACCTAATGATTTGTGGTTTGCCAAATTCTTCTTTGTTGGTCTTAACCCCTTACTACATAGTTGTTTGATGTTGAATAGATTGTATCTGTTGAAGTAGATTGTATCTGCAGCCATTTTGACTGTGCAACTACAAGACTTTATTTGATGCTTGCCTTAAAATGGTATACTAGCACAAAATTGGTGTTACTTTCATACCGAATGGGCAGAACGAGCCAAAAAAAAAAACATAAGAAAAATGGCAAGTCCGGGTATCCCAACTCCCACTCATAATAATCAGGTGACAAAATAGTTACTGAATAATCCAGAGGAGAGTTCCAAAAAAATATCTACAAACATTACTGGTAAACATGGTGAATGAAAAGATTGAAAAACTGCAAAGGCTCAATGTGAGCATGATAGGGAGAGAGGAGGCAAACCAAAGATTAATACAAGAATCTCATGAGTGTGAGGAAGCTATTCAAAGATTGATACAGGAATTGTGTGAGTAAGATAGGAACAGTCAAAGAGAAACACAGGAATTGCGTGAGCAGGCTGAGAACAGTCAAAGAGAACTACAGCAATTGCGTGAACGTGAGGAAGATAATCAAAAAGTAATACAGGAATTGCGAGAGCGGGATGAGAATAGACAAAGATCAATAGAGGCATTCAAGGAATCCATAAATAGACAGCTGAAAGAATTCCAGGAGATCACAAAAGGAATGCTGAATGGAGTCCAACAAAAGGAATGGGAGTAGAAGGAAACCATAACCACTCAACTAAGTGCTTTGAGAAAAAAACACTGAACAGCAAATTATGGAAGTAAAGAAGCCTCATACAAGATCTAAAACAAAGTTCCAACAAAGAATTAGAAGCAATCAAAGCCATCCAATTAGAAGGAAAAGAAATTAAAAAAAAAAAAACAAAGTAAAAGTCTTGACAGTTGGTTAGAGCATGCAGATGATCAAATCTCGGGGATTGAAGACAGCCTAGATATTATAGAGAAAGAACATACAACAATCCAAGATAAATCCAAGAAATATGACAAATCTATTCAACATTTGGAAGAAACCATCAGAAGGCCTAATCTGAGGATAATGAGTGTAGAGGACCACCTACAGACAGAAATTAATGGTACAGGAAATTTGTTTAACAGGATCCTAGCAGAGACTTCAGAAACATGCACAAAGATAGGCCTATTCAGACACAACAAACTTTCATAACCCCAAATAGTCCAGAGCAGAATAGGACATCCCACCATCACATTATAATCTGCACACTCTCAATTCAGACCAAGGAAAAAAGGCTTCAAGCTGTCAAGGAGAAAAGATCAATCACCTATAAAGGGAAACCAATGAGAATCACCTCAGATTTCTCAGCAGAAACAATTAAAGCAAGAAGAGCCTAGAATGATGTATGCCATGCCCTAAAGACAAACAACTACCAACCAAGAATACTGTACCCAGCTGAACGCTCCTTCATAACTGAGGGTCAAATAAAAGCCTTCCATACCAAAGAAAAACTGAAACAATATATCTCCACCAAACCAGCCCTACAAAAGATACTTAAAGCTGTCCTACACATAAAAAACCAACAAGATCACAATAAAGGCCCAGAAACCACACCCAATCTGACAATACAAGAAGCATGGGAAGAACCCGTTGTCTGAAATCAGGAAAGCAACTCCATTTGTAATAGTCCCACAAAAAATAAAATACCTAGGAATTAACTTAACCAAGGAAGTGAAGGACCGTCATGATGAAAACTTTAAAAACCTGAAAAAGGAAATCAAAACATAAATCAGAACGTGGAGAAACCTCCCATGCTCCTGGATTGAAAGGATCAACATGGTGAAAATGGCAATACTTCCCAAGGCTATCTACAAATTCAATGCGATACCTATCAATGTTCCAACTTCAGTCTTCAAGGAAATAGAAGAGGCAATCCAAAAATTAAGATGGAACAATAAAAGACCCCAAAGAGCAAAAATGATCCTTAACAGAAAGAACAGTGCTGGAGGAATATCAATACCAAATTTCAAACTCTACTACAAAGCCATAACAATCAAAACAGCTTGGTACTGGCACAAGAACAGACCTCAGGACCAATGGAATACAATTGAAAACCCAGAAATGAACACACATATAACCTTCTAATCTTCGATAAGAGAGCTAAAAAGATAAACTGGAAGAAAGCCTCTTCAGTAAATGGTGCTGGCAAAATTGGTTAATCCCTTGTAGAAAACTAAAGCTAGATCCTTATATATCACCCTGCACCAGAATCAACTCCAAATGGATCAAAGACCTTGGAGTCAAAGCAGACACTCTGAAAACAATACCGTACAGAATACAAGAAACCCTAGGTCTCCTTGGCACAGGCCAAAAAATTTTTTAAAGAGACCCACAAACACAACAAATCAAAGAAAGTTTAGACAAATGGGATTGCATGAAATTGCAGAGCATCTGCATGGCAAAGGACATAGCTAGCAAGATCAATAGAAAGCCCACGGAATGGAAGAAGATTTTCACTAGCCATACAGCAGACAAGGGTCTCATATCTAAAATATACCTGGAACTCCAAAAATTAAATCCCCCAACAACAAATCCTCAAGGAAATAACTGCCCAACAAATAAGTGGGCTAAAGACTTACAGATAAACTCCTCTGAAGAGGAAAGAAGAATGGCCAATAGACACATGAAGAAACCCTCAACCTCTCTAGCCATAAATGAAATGCAAATCAAAACAACATTGAGATACCACCTCACCCCAGTTAGAATGGCTATAATCAAGAACTCTAATAACAACAGATGCTGGAGGGGATGTGGACAGAAGGGAACCTTATTGCATTGTTGGTGGGAGTGTAAACTTGTTCAACCACTTTGTAAAGTATTATGGAGGTTTTTCAAAAGAGTCCCCATGGAGCTCCCCTATGACCCAGCAATCCCACTTTTGGGCATTTACCTGAATGATCATAAACAAGAACATACTAAAGCTACCAGGACAACTATGTATATTGCAGCATTATTTACCATAGCTAAGATATGGAACCAACCCAGATGCCCCTCAATAGATGAATGGCTCAAGAAAATGTGGTATACATACACAATGGAATTCTATGCCTCCTTCAGAAATAATGACATTGCCCCATTTGTTAGGAAATGGAAAGACTTGGAAAATATTATATTAAGTGAAGTAAGCCAGGCCCAAAGAAACATAGGTCCTATGGTTTTCCTTATTTGCAATAACTAGTATATGTCTGAGACAAGCAGAAAAGGTCTGATAAGTTGGTGTTAGATAAAATGAACCCCAAGGTAATATCTAAAACTTTTTCTTTCTTGCAACTTTTTCTAACGTATTTATAAGATTATTTCTTTGTTGCTTTGTATGTTCCTCCTCCACGGTATAACCCCTATTTTCACTGTATTTGATGTTGGTATACTTTGTGGAGGAGAGGGGGAAAAATCAGCTTTTTAAAATAGGGATACAGGTGGACCCATTGCAACAATGAGATGTACAAGATGTTATGTGGAAAAATGAAATTTACAACTTCGGCAGAGTGGGGAGCATGGGGTGGGGGCAGGGAGACGGGAAGGGATGGGAAACTAAGGAGAAGCAACAATGCTTGATTAGAAATGTACTCATTACCTTGCTCATGTAATTGTAACCCCTCTGTATGGTATTTTCACAATAAAATCAATCAATCAATCAATCAATAAAGACACGTCTGAACTAAATTGCAGTATAGAACAAAGGGACTTAATAATATCTATAGAGTATTTCATCCAGCATTTACACAATGCACCTTATTCTCATCACCACATGGAACTTGTTTTCCAAAACAGATCATAGTTTAGGACATAAAGCAAGTCTTAGCAAACACAAGAAAATGGAAATAGCTGCTTGTAACACTAGACCATAAGTATTAAACTAAAACACAACAAATTACAGAAAATATTCAAACACATAGATGGAGCAATGCATTGTTGAATGAAAGGATTCCAGGCACCAGTAGCTCATGCCCATAATCCTAGCTACTCAGAAGGCTAGGATCTGAGGATCACAGTTCAAAGCCAGACTGGGCAGGAAAGTTCATGAGACTCTTACCTTCAATAATAAAACTGCTCACGAAAAGCCAGAAGTGACATTGTGGCTCAACTGGTAGAGTGCTAGCCTTGAGCACAAAAAGGACCAGGGATAGGTCCCAAGTCCAGAGTTCAAGCCCCAAGATGAACAAAAAAAGAAAGAGAAAGAAAGAGAGAAGGGGAAGGAAGGAGGGAGAGAGGGAGGGAAAGAGAGAGAGAGAAAGACAGCAAGGAAGGAAGGAAGGAAGGAAGGAGAAAAAGAAGAAAAGAAAAGAAAGGAAAAGAAAAGAAAAAAGAAAGAAGGTGAAGTGTTAAAGTACTTGAGGCAGTGACCATTTGTTGCTTGTTTCAGAGCAGAGCAACACATGGTGCTAAACCACGTGGTTGTGTGCCTTTATAAGACCTGCAAATCCTTAGCTCAGGGCTCTTCTCCTTGGCTCTGCTGTGTCAGAGTGTAGGACGAGGCCTGAGCTGCAGCCCGTTTAAATAAAACCTTAAAACAGCTGTAGAGTCTGACTCTCAGTGGCCTTCTTGGTGGGGGTCCTGGCACCTAGGCATAACATATTAGTGGGGGCTCATCCAGGATCCCCCCAAAGACCCCCGAGACCTCAGACTTCAAAGGTAAAAGAACGCTGTCTTTAACTTGTCTTGTCCTGTCTTTTCTCTGTTTTACTTTCATTTTCCTTTGTGAGGATGGCCGCTCCAATTTGTAAAGGGTTGTTGAAGCGGACATGTTTGCACGACAACCCTGGAGGAACTGGGAGACATCCCAGATCCTCTTGTGGGGCAGGGGTCCTTGGAACCCTGCCATGTAGAGAGGGGGTCCTTGGAACCCCACCGTGTGGGGCGGGGGGGGTCCTTGGAACCCTGCCGTGTGGAGTGGGGGTCCTTGGAACCCCACCGTGTGAATTGTGGGGCGGGGATCGGTGCGGTGTTGGGCCAGAACTGACCAAAAGGGCCTCCTAACCAAGGCCCAACTCACCCACTGTGGGTCTGCTCCTTCTGCTGTGGGGCATGGGTGTGGAACCTTGCTGTGACTGGAGTTAGCGGACCAATTCAGGAGATCTCCACTTCGTAAGCATTTTTTCATAACTGTCAGGCCTGCCTGTGTTTTGTTTGTACTATTTATTGTTTTTGAGCTGTATGACTGACAGGACTGGAAACCATGGACACCACTCCATCTAGCCCCCTAGACTGGGAAAGAGGAAAAGAAAAGGTACCCCCCAGTTTTTCAGGGAGATAACTTGGAAGAAGAAATGTTTCTTACCCCATACTCCCCTTCCCAGATTCCTTTTGCAGAACCTGAGAATGATCAAGAGAAGGAGGAAGCTATAGAACCCTCGGCACCTGCCCTTAAAGTTTCTGAGGGGCCAATACAATAAAGGCTGTATATGACAAACCTACAGCCAGCAGTATACTCAATGGTGAAAAACTAAAGCCATTTCCTTTTAACTCAGGAACAAGACAAGGATGCCCACTCTCTCCACTCCTCTTCAATCTAGTATTAGAATGCCTAGCTACAGCAATAAGACAAGATGCAGACGTAAAGGGAATCCAAATAGGGAAAGAAGAAATAAAACTCTCCCTCTTTGCAGATGACATGATCTTGTATTTAAAGAATCCCATAGACTCCACTCCCAAATTACTCAAGCTGATACAAAACTTTGGCAAAGTAGCAGGTTATAAAATTAACCCCCCAAAATCAATGGCTTTTCTGTATGCCAACAATGAGAAAAGTGGGGCTGAAATTAGGAAAGCAACTCCATTTGTAATAGCCCCACAAAAAAATAAAATACCTAGGAATTAACTTAACCAAAGAAGTGAAGGACCTCTATGATGAAAACTTTAAAATCTTGAAAAAGGAAATCAACACAAAACTAAAAAAAAAAATGTCAAAGCCTCCCATGCTCCTGGATTGGCAAGATTAACATCGTGAAAATGGCAATACTTCCCAAGGCTATCTACAAATTCAACACAATACCTATCAAAATTCCAACCTCATTCTTCAAGGAAATAGAAGAGAAAATCCAAAAATTCATATGGAACAATAAAAGACTCCAAATAGCAAAAACGCTCCTCAATGGAAAGAACACTGCTGGAGGAATATCAATACCAAATTTCAAACTCTACTATAAAGCCATAGTAATCAAAACAGCTTGGTATTGGCATAAGAACAGACCTCAGGACCAATGGAATAGAATTGAAAACCCAGAAATGAACCTACAGACCTATAGCCATCTAATCTTTGATAAGGGAGCTAGAACAATAGAATGGAAGAAAGACAGCCTCTTCAATAAATGGTGCTGGCAAAATTGGTTAACTACATGTAGAAAACTAAAGCTAGATCCTTATATATCACCCTGCACGAGAATCAACTCCAAATGGATCAAAGACCTTGAACTCAAAGCAGACACTCTGAAAACATTACAGGATGGAATAGGAAAAACCCTAGGTCTCCTTGGCTCAGGCCGAAATTTTTTGAATAGAGACCCGGAAACACAACAAATCAAAGAAAGGTTGGACAAATGGGATTGCATAAAGTTGCAGAGCTTTTGCAGGGCAAATGACATAGCTAGCAAGATCAATAGAAAGCCCACGGATTGGGAGAAGATCTTTACTAGACATACAACGGACAAGGGTCTCATATCTAAAAGATACTTGGAACTCAAAAAATTAACCCCCCCAACAACAAATCCTCAAAGAAACAACTGCCCAATAAATAAGTGGGCGAAAGACATAAAGAGAAACTTCTCTGAAGAAGAAAGAAGGATGGCCAATAGACACATGAAGAAATGTTCAACATCCCTAGCCATAAAAGAAATGCAAATCAAAACAACATTGAGATATCACCTCACCCCAGTTAGAACGGCAAAAATCAAGAACTCTAACAACAACAGATGCTGGAGGGGATGTGGACAGAAAGGAACCTTACTTCATTGTTGGTGGGAATGTAAACTTGTTCAACCACTTTGGAAAGCAGTATGGAGGTTCCTCAAAAGGCTTCACATAGATCTCCCCTATGACCCAGCAATCCCACTTTTGGGCATTTACCCAAATGTTTACAAACAAGACCACACTAAAGCGACCAGCACAACTATGTTTATTGCAGCATTATTTACCATAGCTAAGATATGGAACCAACCCAGATGTCCCTCAGCAGATGAATGGATCAAGAAAATGTGGTATATATACACAATGGAATTCCATGCCTCCATCCGAAAGAATTACATTGCCCCATTTGTTAGGAAATGGAGTAACTTGGAAAAAATTATATTAAGTGAAGTAAGCCAGGCCCAAAGAAACATAGGTCCCATGGATTCCCTTATTTGCAATATCTTGTATATGTATGAGTCAAGCGGAAAAGTTCAGATAATGTGAGGTCAGGAAAATGAACCCTTAGATATGTATTTTAATGTTTTTTTCTTTCATGCATGTGTTTCTAACGCATTTATAAGATTATCTCTTTGTTGCTTTGTATGTCCCTCCCCCACAGTATAACCCCTGCTTTCACTATATTTGATGTCAGTATAACTTGTGGAGGAGATGGGGAAAAACCAGTTGTTTAAGGATACAGGTGGACCTGTTGCAACAATGAGAAGTACAAGTTGTCATGTCCAAAACGAGCTTTACAACATCGGTGCGGGGGGTGGGGGGGGAAGGAGAAGAATTGGGATTGGGGGGGAGGGGGGAGGCTGGGAAGGGATGTGAAGGGTAAACCAAAGTAGGAGGGTGCAATGCTTGGTAAGAAATGTACGCATTATCCTGCCCATGTAATTGTAACCCCTCTGTACAGTATGTTCACAAATAAAATTAAATTAAATTTTAAAAAAATGTTTCTGAGGGGCCAATCACTCCACAACGCCTTGGGATCAACCCCCTTCTAATGCAGCTGTTTTTCCCTTATGCCGTAGGTCCTGTGGATGCGGATGGTCAACAGCAACTCCAATATTGGCCATTTTCTACCAGTGATCTATACAATTGGTGCACCCAAAATGCCCCCTTTTCGGAGAAAACCCAGGATTTAATTTGTTTGCTTGAAACTATTCTCTTTACTCATCAGCCCACTTGGGATGATTGCAGTCAGCTTTTACAGGTCCTTTTTACCACCAAAGAGAGAGACCGTATCCGAGAGGTGGCCCGGAAACATATCCCTGGCCCCACAGGAGCACCCATCATGGATCCTGCCCTGATTGCTGCCTATTTTCCTGAGATCCGACCAACAAGGGACTACAATATGGTTGAAGGTAGGGAGTGACTTCTCGTCTACCACCAGGCTCTGTTGGCAGGTCTCAAGGCGGCAGCTCGCCGACCTACTAATAATGGCCCAGGTTTATGATGTAAGACATGGAGGAAGTGAAAGTCCTGCAGCATATCTTGAGCGGTTCATGGAAGCTTTTAGTCAATATACCCCGTATGATCTTAAGACCCTGGAGTTGGCTCAGATGATTATGTTTGCCTATATAAATCAAGCTGCACCAGACATAAAACAAAAGTTGCAGGCTCTAGACAGACTTTGTGAAAAGTCTATTAGGGATCTAGTAGCTGTGGCAGAAAAGATTTACAATAAGAGAGAGACAGAGGAGCAAAGACAGGAAAGGAAGGACAGAGAACGTGAAATTGAATGTGAAAAGAGAGACTGGGCCAAGGAAAAGATGCCAGACTTGTTGGACTCACCACTATTGCATGCCAAGCATACCTGGTTCACAGAGGGCAGCAGTTTCATTCAAGATGGGAAAAGGTACAAGGGCACAGCAGTCACCACAGACACTGTGATAGTGTGGGCAGAAGCACTCTCCCAGGGAATGTCTGCACAAAAAGCAAAACTAGTGGCACTAACAAAAGCCCTACAAATGGGAAAAGGGAAGAGACTAAACATTTACATGAACAGTCGGTATGCTTTTGCCACTGTGCATGTCCATGGAGCCATTTACCAAGAGAGGGGGCTGCTGACAGCTGAGGGAAAGACTATTAAAAACAAACAAGAAATTTTAAGCCTCATCCAGGCCATATGGGAACCAGCAAATATTGCCATTATGCACTGCCCTGGCCATCAAAAGGGAACTGATTCAATAACCAAAGGAAATAATGGCCGATCGGGCAGCTAAGGAGGCGGCCCTCCAGCCCAGAGTGGAAGTACTGACTCTAGTAGACCCAGGGCCATGAGCTTTGCCTCCTGAACTTCAGTACTCCCAAGAAGACTTGGAGTGCATAAAGAAAATTCCCATGGCCTATAAACCCCCAGACAGAGAAGGAAACAAAGACGGTGGAAAACTGGTGTACCCACTGCCCTTAAGGTGGACAACATTGCTGCTTGGATCCACTGCTCCCACACCAGACCGGCTGACCCCTTTGCTTTGGACAACCGTGGGGAAACATGGGAAGTCTCCAAGCATCCTACCCAACCACTCTGCATACACCTCAAGAAAAGAAAAATGAACTGATTGTTATTGGTATTGTTGTTTCATAGTATGGCTAAGGTCAGAGAGGGACTATACCCGTTAAAGATCAAAAGCTGTTGGAGTTTAGTTTGGGGCCGGAGTCACAAGATTGTGTCTCAGGACCATAAGTCAAGGGGAGGAATGAAGGGTTAAAGTACTTGAGGCAGTGACCATTTGTTGCTTGTTTCAGAGCAGAACAACACATGGTGCCAAACCACCTGGTTGTGTGCCTTTATAAGATCTGCAAATCCTTAGCTCGGGGCTCTCCTCCTGGGCTCCACTGTGTCAGAGTATAGGACGAGGCCTGAGCTGCAGCCCATTTAAATAAAACCTTAAAACAGCTGTAGAGTCTGACTCTCAGTGGTCTTCTTGGTGGGGGTCCTGCGACCTAGGCATAACAAAGGGAAGAGTTTTTAGATTCTAATGAAAATGAAAGTGCAACCTACCAGAACTTTTGAGATATCGCAAAGGCAATACTACAAGGACATTTTATAGCAGTGAGTGCCTAATTCTTTTTAAAGTATGATCTCAAATAGCTTAATAATACCCTTCAAGCTCCTAAACAAATATGAGCAAGAAAGGGCCCAATTACCAAACTGTTTGTCTAGGTTGCTTGGCAATTCAGCAATGCTGTGGTGTGGTGGACACTCCTCTACATGTGTGTAGTCCTTGATTTCTATAGGACATCTCTCTACAGCCTTACCATGAGCTTGGAGGCAGAGCCTGTGACTAAAGTTACCAATTGCTTCTAGGCTCCAGCATCAAGTATTTGTTAAATGAAAAC
Organism: Dipodomys merriami; assembly: GCF_024711535.1. NCBI lineage: Eukaryota > Metazoa > Chordata > Mammalia > Rodentia > Heteromyidae > Dipodomys > Dipodomys merriami. Next base: position 4,023,784 of record NW_027204048.1, read on the forward strand.
CTACTGACAGTACAAGGCAGAGTACTTGGTCCTGCATATTTGCCTGGATTTACTCGCCTAAAGACTGTCTTCCCCCACCGTTACAGGAAATCCAATGAGATTTCTGGGCTATGGCAACAAAGGAGAGACTTCAGAGCTTAAGAAAGTGGTAGTAAATTAGGAGACAGGGGGATAGAGTTGAGAAAATAAAGTATAAAAATGTGCCAGGCTCTGGTGGTTCTCACCTGTAATCCCAGCTACTCAGGAGGCTGAGATCTGAGGATCATAGTTCAAAGCCAGCCGGGGCAGGAAAGTCCATGAAACTCTTATCTCCAATTAACCACCAGAAAACTGGAAGTGGCACTGTAGTAAGCCACAGTGGTAGAGAGCAAGCCTTGAGCTGAAGAGCTCAGGCTTGAGCAGCCAGGCTCAGAATTCAAGCTCCACAACAACAGACAAAAAAAAAAAAGGGTATTGTGTAGGGTTTGGGGGTTTACTTAAACCTGAATCCCTAGTCATTCCTTACACTATACCTCTTGCCTGAATTCAAGCCTTTCCTGAAACCCTACCCCAATCTTCATCAGAACATCTCCTTCCTGCCTGGACTCAATTTCAATTCCTGATCCTAATATTGCCACCTTTGCTCTAACTTAGCTAAGCTCTTGAGGAGAGTGCTTCACAGACTCTGGACTGAATCACAGTCTCTCATGCCATCTAAAATTCATCACCTGGAACATAATGTGCTGTGGGGGAGAAAAGCAGGTAAATGTATAGGGTTTACCTTGTACAGTCCAAAAATGTTGGAGAGACATTTGGCCTCCAGCTTCCAAGCTTTCATTGGTCAGGCAGTCTTCCAAGGCCTCATCTATCCTGGAGATTTCCTCCTCAACAGTGAACTAGGGAAGAAAATGGAACGTTATCTTCAAAAAAAAGCTCATCCAAAACCACTGGGGCTTACCCTGCAGGATCCATGAACCTATGTCACAAATGAGTCCTCGGACAGAAATTTCCCTAACCTCTAAGTCAAAAAGAAGTCAGAGACCCTCATGGATCTCTTTCTTATGTATCAGAGCAGCAAGGGTCTAAACAACTTTGGAGTCATCCAACCCAGAAGCTTTGATGAGAGGAGCACAAAGATACTTCTTCAAGAGGAGAGTGTGTGGAAGGAATAGAGACATGCTCCAGAGTTTGGCCCAAAAGATCAAATATTGGGGTTGAGGATTTAGCTTAGTGAACTCTCCTGGCAAGGCCCTGAGTTCAGTTCTCAGCTATGGAGAGGGAGGAAAGCTATAAAAGACCAAAAACAAATATAAAAAAAACAAGGCAACCAAAAGACCAAATATCAAGTGATCCAGAGGAGGCATCACATAATTGTCTGGGGTCTTACTCTGAGATGGCATAAAAAGTCACTTATGGAGTCTATAAGACAAAAGATCAACAGCCTTAGAGGTAAGTCCATGTCAGAGAGAACTTGAAATTCCCTAAAAGTACATTTATGCAAGAAATTTGATGAAATGAATAAAGATTAGATCTCATCACTGCACCAATCATGGCCTTTCATCATTATGGCATTCCCTTTACCTGCGAAATTCCCCATCCAGATCTAAAACAGAGTTATTCACACTGAAGGGTAAGGACAGCTATCTGAATATCTCTCAAAATACTTCATCCCTTGGTTCTAGCTAACAAAGCATTCTGGAAGAACATATTTAATTTTTTTGTTAGGCACTAATGGCTCACACCTATAATCCTAGCTATTCAGGAGGCTGAGGTCTGAGAATCTCGGTTCAGAGCCAGCAAATTCAAGAAAATAAATTTGAGAGATTCTTATTTCCCATTAACCAGCAAAAAAGCCAGAAGTGCAGAGATGGCTCAAATAGTAGAATGCCAACATGAGCTAAAAGCTAAGTGAAACTATGAGATCCTGAGTCCAAACTCCAGTATCAGGGGAAAAAAATTCAAATATATATATGTATGTCATCATCCATATACACATATGTATATATTTTATATATAGTATATATATATACACATGTGTGTCATATGTGTCTGTATATGTGTGTGTCATATATATGTTTCCAGCGAGAAATAGAAAGAGAGGCACCTTGTGGGTGACAGTGATGTGTGGCCTTCCCCACAAAGTACAGGAATTCATAGAAATCTTTACAGGACAGAGTCCAATTCAGACATATTCCATCTTCAATTTTCTCTCTCTTACTTTCCCTCCTATTGCTGAAGTGAATTCTAATCTTAGAGCCTCCAAACCCCTTAGAAGATAATTTAATGCTTATCATGAAGGAAGATGAGAACAACAAATTCAACTGCAATCCTAGATTTTCATATTCCTAATGCCTCACCTGTGAGCAAGGTAGAGCAGCAGTTCTAGAGACAATCATTCTCTTTTTCTTCTCCTTTGATGATTCCAATTATGAATATTCATACATTTAGAAACTATTTGTTTTCAAAATTATTGGAGAATATGAACTTTGAATATTTTTAAATTATTTTCCCTTAACACTTCAGATTAAAAAGCTTCTATTGACATACACTAAACCTCATTTATTCTATCTTTTATGATATGTGGTCTAAGATTAAGTCCATCAAAAGCATTCTTTATGCACTTCCCTTATTTTTGTCTCCTCTGGTGGATTAGTTTTCTTAAGGTTACCTCCTTATAGAACATTCATTTAACATCTGAAAGACAATCAAAGGATTGCAACACCCTAACAAGTGATTCACCACGATAAAACCCATTGAAAAACTTAACAGAGCTATGTGCCATGTTATATCCCTCCTCAGCACAAGTGTATGTCCTTGAATATAAGGAAGCATGTATATAGTGTGAGCATCTGGGTTCCTTGTTCTGAGTGCATTCACATATGAGTAAACAGAGTTATAAAACTTCATCTCTGGGCTGAGAAGGTGGCTCAGTGTAGAGCACTTGCCTTGCATGCCTGAGGCCCTGGGTTCGATCCTCAGCACCACATAAGCACAAAAAAAAGCCGGAAGTGGCGCTGTGGCTCAAGTGGTAGAGCGCTAGTCTTGAGCTGAAGAGCTGAGGGACAGTGCCCAGGCCCAGAGTTCAGGCCCATAACTGGACCCCCCCCCAAAAAAAAAAACTTCATCTCTTAGATTATCATAGAGAGTAAGATTTCAGAAAATATATTATTGTGAGCCAGGAGACGGTGATTCATACTTGCAATCCTCGCTACTCAAAAGGCTGAGATCTGAAAATGGAGATTTGAAACCATCCTGGACAAACAAATCCTTGACATTCCTTTAAGAGGTAGAGTGTTTTTCTATCAAGTGGAAAGCCTAAGTTCAAATCCCAGTACTGCCAAAAATAAAACAAATGTAGTCTTTAGATAATGTGTATGATTTTATCTATCTTGGATATGAAGATACTTCAATAGAATTTAAGTGGTTTGTCAAAAAGTCAAAGGGTCAGGATTTCAATGCAGGTTGTATGATTACAAGGTCTGAAGGATAAATAAAACTTTAATAAATTTCCACTATGTCTGATGTATTCTCTTTGTATCTTTGGTGAAGGAGCTGCTTAAATCTTTTGCCTTTTTCATTTCATCTCATTTTATTTCATCATTTCACTTCATTTCAGTGGTGGAGATCAAACCCAGGGCTTCATTATTCTAGGCAAGTGCTATATCACCGAGCTGTATCACCAGTGATTGTCATAATTTAAAACCCGGATTTTAAGATAATTTTAATATTATCTATTTTCTTTTTTTTTTTTTTTTTTTTTTGTCGGTCGTGGGGCTTGAACTCTGGGCCTGGGTGCTGTCCCTCAGCTCTTCAGCTCAAGGCGAGCACTCTACCACTTGAGCTACAGCGCCACTTCCAGTTTTCTGGTGGTTTATTGGAGATAGGAGTCTCACGGTCTCTCCTGCCCGGGCTGGCTTTGAACCGCAATCCTCAGATCTCAGCCTCCTGAGTAGCTAGGATTACAGGTGTGAGCCACCAGCGCCCGGCTCTATTTTCTTTTTAAAGTAAAATAAGCACACTGACAATTGAATACCCAAAAGAAACAAAATAGAAGGAAACAATGGCAAGACATTTAAGTACCAGAAAGATAACATTGTCTAGATGTTTTAGAATGCTACAGAATTGTATGCCCTTCACATATAAAACTGATATAGACAAGGAGCTAGAAAATTTATTGCCAGGATACCCACTCTAAAGGAAGTATTAGAGATTTTCCTCTAGAAAGAAGGAAAATTAAGCCAGAGAGAAACTTCAAGATGTAGGAAGAAATAAAAGGTGAATATGCAAATAAATCTAAGTGTTTATTATAAAGTGTTATTTCCTAACACTTTAAAAGCAGTGTAAATATTTGTACTCTCTCTACCCCCTTACCCTCCCTCCTGTCCCATTCCTAGCCAAGGAAATAAACTCATCTGGTCTGAATCCTATGGCACCCTAATTTAGAGCATATATGTGTAACTGAAACCCCAGAATCCTATACTTAGATAGATCTGATGATACCTCCATGTCTATAGGCCTGTGTGGACACTTCTGGTTCTTTTCTCCCTAAGGCAGACCATGTTACTTGGGGACACCATGGTTATCCTGAACCTATTTTAGGAACTTAAAATGGACAAGTGAGATTGTTTGCAACTACCATCTATGGGGGGTTAAGTTATCCATATGGGGCCTCTCATGGGGTTGAAGCCAGGGGGAGTTGGTTGTGTTGCTTAGGCACTGGATCCCCAGGCTTGGTCCTGGTTCCCAGTCCCCAGCCTGGGGTACACCAGTTGGTCCTGTGCTGCTGTGTATCCTGCCTGGTTTATGCAGCCTGGAGTACACAGTTCAAGTTTCTTCCAGCGTTGGATGTTGTGACCCATGGTGCTGTTCCTGGCTGGGGTGTTTAAGCTCCCTTCCAGGGGCACTCTTGATCTAGCCTGGCTGGCTGGATGTGTTCCACTGGCTGGTGGAGCTCTCAAACAGTTCACAGTTTTAGTGGGTCCTGTAATCCAGGTGTTGGGGTAGGGGTCTGGGTCAAGATCTGGGGGTTCCCACCAGCTCTGGCCTCTCTTGAGGAGGGATATGCTGTCCCCTGTGGGGTACTCACCCTGGAACTAGTTGTTGTTTCTGTGCGATGTAAGTCCCTGGTTGTCACTGTAATCAGAGTTCAGTTGAGATGCTTGTGGGCTGGGCTGGGCAGTGGTGGCTCTGGTGTTTCTCCTCTGTCTCTGCCTCAGAAGTTGAGCATACACCTCAGCAGAGGGGGGGGCGGACAGGGAACTGTATCCCCTGGGAATCACACCCATGAGAGCAAAAGACCTGGGTGTCCAAGGCAAGAGAACCAGAAGCCCAAACCCCACCAGAACCCAACCCATATATCCCAGGCCAGGAATTAGATAACTCAGGCCTCTAGCACCTGATAAGAGTCAGAAGCTGAGGCTGGTAAGGTGGCTCAGAGGTAGAAGTCTTGCTTTGTGTGCATGAGGCCCTGGATCTGATTCCTCAGCACCACATAAGCATAAAGTGCCAGAAGTGGCTCTGTGGCTCAAATGGTAGGGTGCCAGCCTTGAGCTGAAGAACTGAGGGAGAGCACCCAGGCCCAGAGTTCAGGCCCACAACTGGCCAAAAAAAATTAGGAGGCCATAGCAGACTCCAGCAACTGGGAGAGTACATCCAGCACACCCAATCTCACCAAGAGCACCTGTAGGAGTAAACAGGAGCAGTCTAGACCTCTCAGTCCTTCTAAAGGTGGGAACTGCTAGTGCTCTACTGCAGAGAGCCAAGAGCCCTTTGTGGGTCAGACCAGCAGCAGGCGGTGGGCCCCCAACAGAACCAGTACCAGGTACAGACTCTCTCTGCCAACCCAGAAACAGCAACCAAGCAAAGACAGACACCTATTGACCAAAACAAAATTTCAGATTAGTCTCCAATAATCCCTGAATCCCCATGCAAAAATCACAGAGAAGTAAGTCAATTAAATAAGCCAATATCTTACAACAAGATACAGGAAGCAATCAGAAGTGTTCCAACAAGGAAAAGCCCGGGACCAGATGGATTCACAATGAAATTCTATAAGACCTTTAAAGAACTAATACCCATCCTCCTCAAGCTCTTCAGAGAAACAGAGAAGGAGGGAGCTATCCCAAACTCATTCTACGAAGCCAATATCACACTCATCCCCAAACCAAGCAAAGACCCAACAAAAAAAGAGTACAGACCAATCTCCTTGATGAACACAGATGCAAAGATCCTTAACAAAACTTTAGCTAACAGAATCCAGAAAGACATAAAAAAAATCATGCATTACAACCAGGTAGGCTTCATCCCAGAGATGCAGGGATGGTTTAACATATGTAAATCAATACATGTAATCAAACACATCAACAGAGCCAAGGTCAAGAACCATATGATTATGTCCACTGATGCAGAAAAAGCTTGTAATAAGATACAACATTCATTCATGTAAAAAGCTCCGGAGAAAATCAGAATAGAAGGAACATTCCTTAAAACAATAAAAGCCATATACCACAGACCAATAGCCAATATTATACTTAATGGGAAAAAACTACAACCAATTCTCCTAAAATCAGGAACAAGGCAAGGATGCCCACTGTCTCCACTCCTTTTCAATATAGTCCTGGAACCCTTAGCCAGGTCAATAAGGCAAGAAAAAGACCTTAAAGGGATCCACATGAGGAAAGAAGTTAAACTATCCCTGTTTGCAGATAACATGATACTATACCTTCATGATCCCAAAAACTCCATCCCCAAACTCTTAGAAATCATAAATCACTTCTTCAAAGTAACAGGATACAAAATCAAACCACAAAAATCAGTTACGTTCCTGTACACTGACAATGTACAAGAAGAGAGGGAAGTAAAGGGAGCAATCTCATTCACAATAACCTCCCAAAAAAAAAAATATAGGAATTAACCTAACCAAAGATGTAAAAAAACTATTTAATGAATACTATAAAAAGTTAAAGAAAGAAATTGCAGAAGACACTAGGAAATGGAAAGACCTCCCATGCTCTTCGATAGGCCGACTTAATATAGTAAAGATGGTAATACTGCCAAAATTAATATACAAATTCAATGCAATTCCTATTAAAATCCCAATGACGTACATCACTGAAATACAGAAAACAGTCCAAAAACTCATATGGAACAACAAAAGACCTAGAATAGCCAAAACAATTCTAGGGAATAAAGACAACATGGGAGGGATATCCATGCCAAACTAAAAACTCTACTACAGAGCTATAATAACAAAGACAGCATGGTACTGGCACAAAAACAGACCCAAAGACCAATGGAACAGAATAGAAGATCCAGAAATAAATCCACAGGCCTACAGCCAGCTGATATTCGACAAAGGAGCCAAAGACATACAATGGAAGAAACACAGCCTCTTCAACCACTGGTGCTGGGAAAACTGGGCGGCCACATGCAGAAAACTAAAAGTGGACCCCAGCCTATCACCATGCACCAACATCAACTCAAAATGAATTAAAGACCTTAACATTAAACCTGAATCTCTGAAACTACTGCAGGACAGAGTAGGAGAGACACTTGAACTAATAGGCACAGGAAGGAACTTCCTGAACAGAGTCCCAGGGTCACAACAAATTGGAGAGAGACTGGACAAATGGGACTACCTTAAAATAAAAAACTTCTGCACAGCTAAATCTATCGCCACCAAGCTAGAAAGACAACCAACTAATTGGGGAAAGTATTTACCAGCAATATATCACAAGGGGTTAACATCCAGTATATACGGGGAACTCAAGAAACTAATCCCTCCCAAACCTAACAAACCAATTACTAAATGGGCAAGGGAACTAAAGAGGGACTTCTCAGATGAAAAAATAAAAATGGCAAAGAAACACATGAGGAAATGTTCATCATCCCTGGTGGTGAAGGAAATGCAAATAAAGACAACCCTGAGATACCACCTTACCCCAGTCAGAATGTCCCACATCCACAAATCAGCCACAAATCATCCACAAATGCTGGAGGGGAGGTGGAGAAAGAAGAACCCTATTACACTGATGGTGGGAATGTACACTTATACAACCACTTTGGAAAGCAGTCTGGAGGGTCCTTAGAAAACTAAAAATTGACCTCCCTTATGACCCAGTCATACCACTTCTAGGCAATTACCCTGAACAACAGAAACCAATATACAAGGACACGTGAACCTCCATGTTTATTGCAGCACTGTTCACAATAGCTAGGATATGGAAACAACCCAGATGCCCCATCATAGATGAATGTGGTACCTATACACAATGGAATTTTATTCAGCCATTAGAAATGACAAAATAATGGAATTTGCGGGGAAATGGATGGAGCGAGAAGGAATCATGTTGAGGGAGGTAAGCCAAGAGCAAAGAGACAAACGGTACATGGTCTCCCTGATAAGTGGATGCTAAATCCAAAATGTTAGGTGATATGACAAAATTAACAGGACTTAAGAAACAAAGAACTCCCACTCATCTGGTCGAACCACTACTAAACATTCCCATGCTGCTGATCACATGTATGGAGGATATGTGTACACGGTTATATGTTATAGACTGTGATAGACAATTTTCTGAGGAAAGAATGAACTTGTGACTTTAAATGAGCATCATTATTCCACAATACTGTGAAATTTGGGAAATTATGTAATCACTTAATCACAATTTAAAAAAAAAAAGAACCTCGGGGAAGGTAGGGAGGGAAGGGATGGTAGGGGGAAAACAATGGAGGGGGTAACAATGCTCAATAGGAAGTGTACTCATTACCTTGCTCATGTAACTGTAACCCTCTGTATAGTATCTTTACAATAAAAAATTAAAAATTAAAAAAACAAACCTGAAAACCAATGGAATAGAATTGAACACCCAGAAATAAAACCACATATCTACAGTCAGCTGATACTTGACAAAGGAGCTAAAGACATACAGTGGAAGATAAAAAGCCTCAACTACTGGTGCGGGGAAAACTGGGCAGCCACATGCAGAAAACTAAAAGTGGACCCAGCCTATCACCATACACCAACATCAACTCAAAATAGATTAAAAACCTTAACATCAAACCTGAATCTCTGAAACTACTGCAGGACAGAGTAGGAGAGACACTTCAACTTTTAGGTACAGGCAGGAACTTTCTGAACAGAGTCCCAGGGTCATAACAAATTTGAAAGAGACTCGACAAATGGGACTACTTGAAAATAAAAAGTTTCTGCACAGCTAAAGCTATAGCAGCCAAGCTAGAAAGACAACCAACTAACTGAAAAAAAAATACTTATCAGCAATATATCAGACAAGAGGTTAATATCCAGTATATACTGGGAATTCAAGATTATTTCTTTGTTGCTTTGTATGTCCCTCCCCCACGGTATAACCCCTGCTTTCACTGTATATGATGTTGTTATAATTTGTGGAGGGGAAGGGAAAAAACAAATTGTTAAAACAGGGATACAGATGGACCCATTGCAACAATGAGATGTACAAGTCGTTATGTTGAAAAATGAAATTTACAACTTTGGTGAAGGGGGGAAAGGAGGGAGGAGGATTGGGTGAGGGGCAGAGGGAGGATGGGAAGGGATGGGAAGGGGAAACAAAGGAGGAGGCTACAATGCTTGATAAGAAATGTACTCATTATCTTGCCCATATAATTGTAACCCCTCTGTACAGTATTTTCACAATAAAAAAAAAAGAAACTACTCCCTCCCAAACATAACAAACAAATTACTAAATGAGCAAGAGAACTAAATAGAGATTTCTCAGAAGAGATAAAATGGCAAAGAAACACATGAGGAAATGTTCACGATCCCTGGTTGTGAAGGAAATGCAAATAAAGACAACCCTGAGATACCACCTTATCCCAGTAAGAATGTCCCACATCCACAAATCAGCCAACGACAAATGCTGGAGGGGATGTGGAGAAAGAGGAACCCTATTACACTGCTGGTGGGAATGTACACTTATACAACCACTTTGGAAAGCAGTCTGGAGGGTCCTCAGAAAACTAAATATTGACCTCCCTTATGACCAAGTCATACCACGTCTAGGCATCTATCCTGAACAACAGGAACCAGTATACAAGTATACATGCACCTCCATGTTTATTGCAACCCTATTCACAATAGCCAGGATATGGAAACAACCCAGATGTCCCACCACAGATGAATGGATCCAAAAATTGTGGTATCTATACACAATAGAATATTATGCAGCCATTAGAAAAGACAAAATAATGGCATTTGCAGGGAAATGGATGGAGCTAAAAGATAGCTTGTTGAGCGAGGTAAACCAAGAGCAGAGACAAACAGCACATGGTCTCCCTGATAAGTGGATGTTAAATCCAAATGTAGGGTGATAAAACAAAATTAACAAGACTTAAGAAACAAAGGAAACCAGGGAGACGCACACAACTAGAGGGAATCTGGGGAAAACATACAATAGCATGACCCATCAGCTACACTGGACATTGATCAAAATGAACTAAGCAACTCAATGGTAGCAATGAGAGGGAGGGAACAAGTGGGAAAGAGGGAAGAGCTGATGCTATGCAAAACAAAAGATATGTACATATCACCGATTTTGGAATAACTAACTGTATTGCAAAGCTCATAGAACTCATAAATGTTATAGACCATGATAGACAATTTGCCCCATGAAAGTTAGAATGTGTTTGTGACTTTAACTAAGCATCACTATTCTACAATACTGTGAAACTTGGGAAATTATGTGATCACTTAATCACAATAAAGATTTGAAGGAAAAAAAAGACCTATGTCCTGGATTCTCTTCTGCATCCCTTTACCAAATAGAAATAAACTAAGCTACAAAAAAAAAAAAAGAGAGGTTCAGAGGAAGATGGCAGAGGAGAGGCTAGAGGCTAAACAAGTGCTCGCATAGAAAGCAGTTTTAGTGTTCCCAGGAACAGTCCTAGGCTAGAGAATCACACCAAGTATGCCATCACAGTAGAGAGTTTGGCCAGAGAGGGAAAATCAGGCAAGGAGAGAGATCTGAACACATGCTGGTAGTCACAGCTGCTGTGGCTGCGGTGGCAGCGGTAGTGGCCATAGCGACCATAACTACAACAGAGAAAGTACGGGACAAAGTTGTCAGACGCAGTGGGTGAGCAAATTCCACTCAACACCAGCAAGAACTGACAAGGAGCAGATATCTTCATCCTGCAGATTGCAGACCAGAGAAGACCCAGGAACCAAGACTCTGGTGTGAGTAGAACCCTGACATACTCACTCCTTTCAGGGAACAGAGGAGGGAAGATGGCCCCTCCCCACCATCAGAGATCTCCACCTTTAATTCTGACAAAGGCCCTACCAAGCTGCTAGCTCCATCTCAGGCCTTGGAAGAAAACAAAAGAGTCATTTAGCAGGTCACAAGAACCTGACCTGAACTGCCAGGCTCAGCTTCACCGAGGGGAAAGTTACCCAGCCCAGGCAGAGAGGAGCTCCGCCCCGGAGGAGTGACTTTCTTCACTGGGTAAACAGAGCCAGAGGCTGCCCCTCCCTACAGCAGCCTAGACAATTGAAATTCAGTAAACATAAACCCTGGAAAAGGCTCCAAGATGGGATCTGTGAGAGTCTCAGGAGCTAGCCCCTCAAGGAAAAGCTACTGTCTGCTGAAAGGCCTCAACCCTACCCAGAACCTAGCCTCATCATAGCATCTCCAAACTAGAGGAAACAGCCATCTCCCTCTTTTGTGATACTCAAAGCAGATCTCCCTCCCAATGAAATAGCATGGGAAGAGGATCACAAAATCCTGGGAAACACAGAGCATTTTTCTGCCTGCTCAAACTGACTTAAGAAACCAATCAAGCCACAAGAAAACCAAATGCCACAAGCAGACCAGAGACTTCAGCAAGAGACTGGTTACAGACACAGGGGAGATACAGGATCTTCCAAATCTTCCACTCCCCTCCCCTACAACAAAAGAACTCTTTTTTTGTACCTCTTTTTTAACTTATAATTTTTTAAATTGTTTCTATTGATCTTTTTATTATCATAATTTTTATTTTAGGTGTACATGTTTGTGCTTTTTTATCTCTTCTGATCTTTTGATCCTTTTTTTATTCTTTTCATTTTTTTCTTTCTTTTTTGAGTGACTTAATTGCTGTTCTGCTCATCCCCAGACAAATACCCATCATTGAATATTAGACCTTATACCCCATTGGGTAAACACTACAGAAATTTATTACTCAATTCACAACCTCTTAGGCTTAAATTCTTTAATAGCAGTACTGTCTCTTTATACCTATATAATTTTCGAGTAACTAATTTTAAGGATTATAATTTTTAGTTTTTCATGTTTCCTTTCTATCACTCCCCTCCTCTCATCCTATCCCTCCTCTCTCAATATCACTTTTTAAAACTTACATAATTTTTAAGTGATTCACATTTTAAATTTAAACATTTGTTTTTTTTTTTTAATCTGTCTCCTATCATTCTGTCCAATCCATTTCCCTCTCTGAGATTAGGACTTGGTTAAGTTCAATCTCCTTTTACTTCTCCACATCCCTCTAATCCTATTTTCCCCAACAATTCTCCCTAAACCTAGTAATTTCTGGATTGTCAAATTCTTTTTTGCTGTTCTTAGCCCATTAATAAATCCATAGTTGTTTGAAGTTGAATAGATTGTATCTGTTGAACCAGATTGTATCTGCAGCCATTTAGACTATGCAACTGCAGGACTTTGGTTGAGGCTAGCCTTAAAATAGTGCTCTTGCACAAAACTGGTGTTACAAAATTTCATACCAAATGGGCAGAACAACCAAAAAAATAAAACAAGAAAAATGGCAAGTCCGGGTATTTCAAGTACCATTCATCATAAACAGGTGACAGAACAGATAATTAATAATCCAGAGGAGAGTTACCAAAAATCTCTACAAACACTACTGGTAAACATGGTGAATGAAAAGATTGAAAAATTACAAAGGACTCAGTGTGAGCGTAATAGGGAGAGAGAGGAGGCAAACCAAAGATTAATACAGGAATCTCGTGAGCATGAGGAAGCTACTCAAAGATTGATACAGGAATTGTGTTCGCAGAATAGGAACAGTCAAAGAGAAAGACAGGAATTGAGTGAACAGGTTGAGAACAGTCAAAGAGAACGACAGGAATTGCATGAACGTGAGGAAGCTAATCAAAGACTAATACAGGAACTGTGAGAGCAGGATGAGAATAGACAAAGATCAATAAAGGCATTCATGGAATCCATAAACAGACAGCTGAAAGAATTCAGGGAGATCACAAAGGGAATGCTAAAGGGAGCCTGACAGAAGGAAGAGGAGTCAAAGGAAACCATAATAAACACTGAAGACCAAATCAAGGAAGTAAAGAAGTTCACAGAAGAGCTAAACAAAGCTCCCACAAAGAATTTGAAGCCATCAATGCCAACGAATTAGAAGAAATAAAAAAACAAATAAAAGAAATAAAACAAAAAAAAGAAATAAAAAAACAAAGTAGAAAGCGTGAAAGTAGGTTAGACCATGCATAAAGAATCTCGGAGATTGAAGACAGCCTAGATATTATAGAGATAGACCATACAACTATCTGAGACAAATCCAAGAAATATGATAGATCTATTCAACATTTGAAAGACGCCATCAGAAGGCCTAATCTGTGAATAATAGGTGTAGAGGACCACTTAGAGACAGAAGCTAATGGTCTAGGAAATGTGTTTAACAGGTCCTAGCAGAGAACTTCCCAAACATGCACAAAGATAGAGCTAGTCAGATAGATACAAGAAGCTTTTAGAACCCCAAATAGACCAGACCAGAACAGGACATCCCACTGTCACATTATAATCCACATATTATCAGTTCAGACCAAGGAAAACATCTTTCAAGCTGTCAAGGAGAAAAGATCAATCACATATAAATTAGAATCACCTCAGATTTCTCAGCAGAGACAATTAAAACAAGAAGAGCCTGGAATAACAAATGCCACACCCTAAAGTCAAACAATTATCAACCAAGAATACAGTACCCAGCTAAACTCTCCTTCATACCGAAGGTTGAATAAAAACCTTCCATAGCAAAGAAAAACTGAAACAATATATCTCCACCAAACCAGCCCTACAAAAGATACTTAAAGTGGTCCTAGACATAGAAAACCCACAAGACCACAATAAAGGCCCAGAAACGACACCCAATCTGACAATCCAAGAACAATAGGAAGAACCCAGTTGTCCCAGCCCGCAAGAAGGTTGATAACATGGCAGGAACTCCCAAACATCTCTCAGTCCTAACTATCAACATTAGCAGTCTTAATTCTCCAATTAATCAACATAGACTGTCTAGTTGGATTAAAAAGCAAGATCCTTTTATCTGCTGACTTCAGGAGTCGTCTTGCCCATAAAACGTGTTTGTACACGTTTTCATTGTGAAAGGCTGGAACAAAATCTACCAAGCAAACGGCCCCCATAAACAGGCGGGAGTTGCAATCCTAATATCAGATAATTAACCCTAAGATATGTATTCAAATGTTTTTTTTTCTTTCAGGCGATTGTTTCTAACATATTTACAAGATGATTTCTTTGTTGCTTTGTATGTCCCTCCCCCATGGTATAACCCCTGCTTTCACTGTATTTGATGTTGGTATTATTTGTGGAGGGGAAGGGAAAAAAACAAATCGTTTAAATAGGAATACAGGTGGACCCATTGCAACAATGAGATGTATAAGTCGTTACGTCGAAAAACAAACTTTACAACTTTGGCTGGGAGTGGGGACTGGTGGGGGTGGGAGGGTTGGTTGGGTGGGGGTGTGGGAGATGGGAATGGATGGGAAGGGGAAACAAAGGAAGAAGTAACAATGCTTGATAAGAAATGTACTCATTATCTCGCCCATATAATTGTAACCCCTCTGCATGGTATTTTCACAATAAAAAAAAGAGGCATTCTGATTAGAGATGGAACTTCAACATAGATTTATTTGCATTTCCTTGATTACTAACGATGTTGAATATTTTTCGTGTATTCCTTAGATCACTATGTCTGTTTTGGGAACTATCTAGTAAATTCACTTACCTATTTATTGATAAGATTATTTTTTCTTTGGGTGTTTATTTTTTTTGAGTCTATACACTCTAAATATTAGGGTTTCTTCTGCTACTTGGAAGTTTAGGTTTATTTTACTTATTCTTACCAATAGATTTATTTTACTTATTCTTACCCAAAATATGTCTTGTATGCTTTAAATTGTTTGATAGAATTGTTTGATGAAAAATGGGCTGAGGGATGTTGCTCACACAGTAGAGTGTTTGCCAACAAGTACAAGGCTCCAAACTCAAAAGGAGAGAGGGGGGCTGGGAAGGTGGCTCAGTGGTAGAGCACATGCCTTGCATGCCAGAAGCCCTGGGTTCGATTCCTCAGCACCACATAAGCAAAAAGAAAAAAGCTGGTAGTGGTGCTGTGGCTCAAGTGGTAGAGCGCTAGCCTTGAGCTGAAGAGCTGAGGGACAGTGCCCAGGCCCAGACTTCAGGCCCCATGACCGGACCCAAAAAAACAAACAAACTCAAAAGGAGAGAGAAATTTTATTATTTTAAAACAATAAAAGCTAATCAGCTATATGTTCTCAAAATATGCCATTCTAAATCTTTCACTATTCTTCAAATATTAGCACAAACTAACC
The DNA here is from genome assembly GCF_024711535.1 of Dipodomys merriami. Lineage (NCBI taxonomy): Eukaryota > Metazoa > Chordata > Mammalia > Rodentia > Heteromyidae > Dipodomys > Dipodomys merriami. The sequence goes on from NW_027204048.1 coordinate 4,039,391, forward strand.
ATCTTAGGTTCTATTTCTTCCTTGGTAATCATTCAAGGTAGCAAAACTTTGGAAAAATACAACTTTGTATAAAGAGCAAGCATCTCTAAATTTTGGTTAAAGTTTTTATTGCTAGTAGCAACTGTTTTCATTGGGTATAAAGTGGACAGCTTATATCTGTCATATCTTATATCTGATAAGCTTTCTACCACGTGATTGCTTTGCTCCTATTTATAAGGCCATCCATCAAACATTGTTGAAGACAGAAAAAATCCATCAAGGACAAGTGTAATGTCAGCCCCAGACACTGGTTGAGATTCAGTCTCCTGAACTTTTTATATCCAGGCTGACTTCAAATTGCACTTCTTTGATCTCTGCTTTCAAAGTAGTTAATGTCATAGGCTTGAGTCATAGCACCGGGCTCCAGACATTTGGTTTTGATATATTGCTCTACACTTACATGTAAGTCAGTTTAATATCGATAAATTGTGTTTCCAATGGTTATGAAGGATTTTCCTTATAGGGAATTCCATTCAGGGAAGAATTTTTTGTCAGTCGTGGGGCCTGAAATCTGGTCCTGGGCACTGTCGCTCAGCTCTTCAGCTCAAGGCTAGCACTCTACCACTTGAGACACAATGCCACTCTGGCTTTTTCTGCTTATGTGGTGCTGAGGAATCAAACCCAGGGCCTCATGCATGCAAGACAAGCACTCTACCACTGAGCCACCTTTCTAGCCAGAGGGGGAAAAATTGCCTTGATGTTATCATGATTGGCTGGAGATGGTTTATGTCTGTAGTCATCACTACATGGGAGGCTAATTTGAGATTTGCTGTTCTAAGCCAGCATGAGTAGAAAAGTTCCATGAGACTTTTATCTCCATCTAACCACCAAAAAAGCAAGAATGAAATTGTGGTTCAAGTGGGAGAGCCTTGCCCCTGAGGAAAAAGTTAAAGGATAGTGCCCAGGACATGAATTCAAGCTCTGGTACAGGTACAAAAAAGTCATGGTTATTCTTGGGATGTAGATGAAATACAAATGATACAAGAAAGAAGTGCAATGAAAAAGAGATTGGCAAAAGTATTTTACTCAATGTAAATCACAAATGGGAAATTGAAAGTGGTAAGAAAAGAAAGGAGAATGTGAAGAAGAGTGGAGATGGAGTTTAGAATAAATATGGCCAACATAAATTATAGTAAATTATCTCCACTTCCCCAGAGCTTCTGCAAAGTACCAGAGATGGCTACACACATCAAAGATTTAAGTGCACTTAGCTTTTTCTAATGGTGAAAGAAAATTTAAATCAAAGAAAGGGACTGCATGCCCTAAGAGTCATGAAATATAAGTGAAAATGGTAGACTTGATACTGTGGGTGCTCACTGAAGACCAAGTTGATACTTGTAGCCAAACCAAAGAAAATTTGGGCAAGAGCTATGCAAATATCAGTGGTTGGTGAACTAATGCTGCTTATCAATTGGCACTAGATTGGAAATTTCTGACAAAAAAATGTCCTCAGAACTGATGGCTTAATGTAACAAAAATTATTTTTCATTCAAGCAATAGCTGTTTGGAGTTAGCCATCACTGTAAGTTGATGTCTTCTATGCCTTCTGTATTCAGTATGCTAGGGAAACTCAGCATGGAGTACTCTACCACTTTGAGCCACAATGCCACTTCCAGCCTTTTCTGAGTAGTTTATTGGAGATAAGAGTCTCATGGACTTTTCTTCCCCAGGCTGGCTTTGATCCTCATATCTCAGCCTTCTGAGTAACTAGGATTACAAGCGTGAGCCACCAGTGCTCAGCTAGCCACATATTGGTGAGCATCGCAATTTCTACTACACCTAGATCACACGAGGGGTCATGCTAGGGTGAGACACTTTACCATCCTTACACGACTAAGTGAACTTAGAGCATTTCACTGAAAGTTGGGATGAGGAAGACCAATGTCGACAATTGGTTTTACTGCTTACATTATTTAAGAGACTTAAGGCAAATCACTAATCCCTCTAAACTTCCATTTCTAAAGTATGTGATAAATGTTTGAAATGTCTTGGGATATTCAAGTGCTATGTTGAAATGAGTACAGCAACTTGGGAAGAAGTTGGTAAGGCAAAGATTTTACTTTTGTTAAAGAGTGTGCTACTGATTGGAAGACAAGTGAGCAAGTGCACTGGGCAGGCTTTATCAAATTTTATCCCTAAAGTGTCACTGCCCCTCAGCATGAGGTATTAGGACATGAGGAGGGGGTACTCATGAATGGAATTAGTGCCCTTATAAGATGAGGTCCTAGGGCTGGGAAGATGGCTCAATGGTAGAGTGCTTTCCTAGCATGCATGAAGCCCTGGGTTCAATTCCCCAGTACCACATACACTGAAAAAGCCAGAAGTAGCTCAAGTGATAGAGTGCTAGCCTGAGCAAAAGGAAATTCAGGGACAGTACAGTCAAGCCTCTGGACTACCCAAAAAGAAGATGAGGTCCTGCAGAGCTAGACTTCTCCTTCTGGAACACGAAGACACACCAAGAAAGGTCTGTCTGTATAGCAGAAGGAAAGCTCTTAGCAAACAGCATATCTGCCTTGAGCTTGGAGTCTCCAGCTTCTAAAACTCCAAGGAATAAAATGTGACTCTTCATGATCTACCCAGTTTATTATATTTTTGTTACAGGATCAAGAATGGATTATAGTGTGATTCATGTCTGTGAATTATAATTTTTCTGATCAGGGTTTCTAATAATACAGTTGCAACTTGTACAGGAACCCTTAACACCCACATGTTCACGTGTTTATGAATTACAAATGTTTGATATTATGCTCCTGAGAATAGATTTTTTCATTTTCTTTCATCTTCATATGAATGGTCTTAGTTTCTGGAGATCCAGCACCTCACTTTGGAGAGGCTGTGGTGCTAGAGAACTGTCCTGGTGTGTTATCAAACAGATGGGATATATCGGTCAATTTGGAGTCTTCAGAAAAGAAATTGGGTTCCTAGGCTGGCAAGAAAAGTAATGGCAGATGAGAATGGTCAGTAAAACCAAAGAGCAAAGTGCAGGGACGTGGGTGCACCTACACCTCCAGGTATATGATCTCTCAGGCTGGTTCTCTCCAACCTTTTTACATGGTTTTCTTTTCTTTAATTAAAGAGCCTTTATTGGCTAAACAAAGTGCCTTACAGAGGCACCACAGCATTCGATATACTTCAATCTTTCTATGTCTTTGTCTAAAATCTGCTGTTGAAACATCTGTCTCCCACTCCAGGCTGTCAATGCCATGAGGTGAGCTCATTTATTTTGACTAACATGAGCCCTTAGCCCTGGTCTGGAAGATAGTAGGGCCAATATAAACATTTGATGGGGGCTTGGAAGGTGGCTCAGTGGTAGAGAGCTTGCCTTACATGCATGAGGCCCTGGGTTCGATTCCTCAGCACCACATAAGCAAAAAGAAAAAAGCCAGAAGTAGCACTGTGGCTCAAGTGGTAGAGCACTAGCCTTGAGCTGAAGAGCTGAGGGACAGGACAGCGCCCAGGCCCAGAGTTCAGGCCCCACGACCGGACCCAAAAATAAATAAATAAATAAATAAAAATAAATAAATAAATAAACATTTGATGGATGAGTAAGTTCATCCATGTGTGAAAAAACTTTAAATGTATGTAGCAATTACTGGTAGGATGAATGCAATTCAAAGGTTCTCCATTAGAAGAGTAGAAGCCAACGGTCTTTATTTATCACTATCAAGGTGATACTAGACTAATGGTCTGGTTCACTCTTGGGTCAATAGGAAAATCAGATAGCAGAGTAGCCACAGTCACTGGGCCCTGAATGGACACGAGGCACCTTCCAAGTTCAAACACTTGTGTTATCTAAAGTAGAAGAAGCTTGTTATCTAGGGACTCACAGTCTAAGATTCAAAAAAATTCCCAAGTCCTTCTTTGGTTGGATGGGAAGCATGCAACATGCTATCATCCTGTGTGATGCATGCCCTGGGATAAAACCACGTGTGGCTAAATTCTGGTGGCTCACACCTGTAATCATAGATACTCTGAAAGCCGAAATCTAAGGATTTCAGTTCAAAGCCAGCCCAGTCAAGAAAGTTGGTGAGACTCTTAACTCCAATTAGACACAAAATTTTTTTAAATGATCCAGAAGTGGAGCTGTGGCTCATGTAGTAGAGCACTAGCCTTGAGCCAAAAAAAAAAAAAAAAAAAAAAAAGCTCAAAGACAGCTTCCAAGCAGTGAGTTCAAAACCAATGACTGGCACAAAACAAAGAAAATGTGTTTTTTTTGAACTTTACTTTTTGTTTGCTTTTACTATTATTTATGTTTTCCAACTAAATTAAACTTGTCCTAAAACTATCTCTATACAAGTTTCAAGTTTGGCCCAAAGCTGCCTCTGTAAACCCCAAAAACTTCAACCTAACTTGATATGTCAGTAAATTGCAGACTTACATTGAAATGTATTCTTGTAACCGAGTGGAGTTCACAAGCAATCCTAGCAGCTGTATTTCATCCAATCACAGGCTTCCAACGGACCAGACCATACCCCTATAAGGTAAATATCTCATCACAGCCTATAAGGAAATGTGACTGGGTGCAGCCATGTTGTTTCTGTATATCATTTCCTTTGTTCCTTGCTATAAATATAACCTGCACAGATCATAGTGTGGGATGGGATGGGTGGGGATGAGATGAGATGGAAGAGGGACACTGAGAATCATTTTAGTCCAGCTTGCTCAACACTAGAATCACAATTACAATTAACTAAGATCTACAGTACTGTTTGTGTTGTGATTTTGTCTTTAGCAGACAAATGGATTCAAGGACAGTCTTCACCCTACTGCTGTAGTCTATACAGCTGTCCCCATACCCACCCCAACATCTTCAGCCCTTCCAAGTCACTCTGTCCACAAAACATTTTGATATATTGGATCCAATTTACCCAAAGCAAAGCTTGTCATTCTAGATCATGTGAGGAAGAGACCCATAATCCCAGCATCTTCTCCCCTGGCTCCATCTTGGTGCTCCTTCAGGGAGAATGGAAGACTTTGTTTCTGGAAATCCATTCCAGGACACTCCAACTCTGCTTATATATAACACCTTCAAATTTCACAATTCGAAGCCATCTGAGGCTTGCATCTGAAATCACCTTGGAAATTTATAGAGGATCTCTGGAAGATGCTGGAGATGGATGTCCCATTCTGCTGCTCTTAGAGTTCACTGCAGGACAAGAGAAAGCATCAAGAGCCCTGTGCCCTACTGCCAGCTATTTTAGTTTTTAAATCCTCCCAGAGTGAAGAGTTTCTTGTGGAGAGAGGCTAGCAGGTCAATGTGAGAAACCAATCTCTGCCAGTTGGATAGCTAGGTAATTTCACATTGGAATTTTAGATTTGGCCTTCACTTGTCTTTGCTTTGATATCCCCATTGCGATCTCCTGACATTTATTGAGTCTACTTCTCAGCTTGAGGGGGACATAATGCAGACACTCCATTTTCTGATCCTCCCTCTCAGCTAAGACTGAATGCCACTAATGGGAGATTACCTGGAAGCCCTGTGAAGGTTGGGCTTGCCCCTCCGTGTACTCTGGTAAAGAAAACTCTGTTGTGAATTATTCCACTTGAATCTAATTGTAGTGTAAACATGGACAGAGACCAGTAAGTGGTAAGATTCATATCTCTGCAGTGTTCTTCTATTATATGTTATGTAATGTTATACAGTAGCTGGTATCCTCACCTTTACCATCTTGGCAAATGTAAAATATGCATGTTATTACTTCTAGTAATTATAAAACTTGATCTACAAAATATTAACCACAAAATATTTTCCATCCTACAAAACATTGTTATCCATTTTTGATAACAAAGACCACAGTTGAATTTGTGTTTGAATGGGCTAGTTACGTGGCTCTCGGCTGTAATCTTAGCCACTCAGGAGGCTGAGATCTGAAAAATTCACAATTCAAAGCCAGCCCGGGCAGATAAACCAGTCTTATCTCCAATGAACATACTGCAAAACGCTGGAAGTAGAGGTGTGGATCACGTAGTAGAGTGCTAACTTTGAGTGAAATAGCTGAGCAAGAACACAAGGCCCTGAGTTCAGGCTCCAGCACTGTCACTAAAATTTTTTAAATAAAATAAAATAAAGCCAGTGTGAAAATCCCCCCTTTGGAAAAAAATACTAGGCATAACAGGATAAGGTGAAAAAGTAAATAATTTAAAGATTTGTTTGACAAAAATGTGTTCAGACTTCTGTGAAAACCTAGCTGGAAGCTGATGACTTCCAACTGGTGGCTCACATCTGTAATCCTGGATACTCAAGAGACTGAATCTGAGGGTTGTGGTTCAAAGCTAACCTAGGCAGAAAAGTCCAGAGACTCTTATCTCCAATAAAATACTCAAAAAAGACTGGAAGTGGTGCTGTGGTTCAAGTGGTAGAAAATTAGCTTTGAGCACAAAGAGGCTCACAGACAGCACCCAGGCCCTGAGTTCAAGCCCCAGGACTGGCAAAAAACAACAACAACAACAACAAAAATCCAAAAACCTAATTGGAGTTTACCAGTATTCATGTGATTTTTGTCTATTGCAAATGGGTTTGGGCTGTACTGAGAAAGTGTATAATTAGGAAATTGATATATCATTTTTATTCCAATATTCCATTACTTACTATACTTCCTATAACAAAAATCTATGAACATCTGGTAGGATATGGCTGACTGTGATGCATGCTGGGTATGGGTGGAAATGGTGGCAGTTTTCACTTTTGGGAAGTTGTTGCCAAGAGCAAAAACACATTTAAGGGACAGAGAGTGTATTTGGAGAGATGGAATGAAAGAGGCAGGCCCCAGTAGTCAAGCAGGGAGGTGGAGGGTCCCAGGAAGGGCTTAGTAAATGCATCTTCAGCCTGGGACAGTGCTAGGGAGCCTGCTCCAGCCAGTATACAGGAGGCAGATGTACATCCTGGCTTACTTTCTGCACTTGAGTTTCTTCTAAGTAATTTTGTTTTTGTAAATATTCTAATACATGGGAAATACAAGAAATCAAAGTGGATTTTAGCATTTTATGTTGCTACTGGAGCTTGAACTGAGAACCTCTTGTTTTTGTTTGGCTTTTTCACTCAAGGCTGGTACTCTACTAGTTGAGCCATAAGTCCATTTCTAGAATTTGGAGATAAGAGTCTCACAGATTTTTCTACCTGAGCTGGCTTCCAACCCGCATTCTCAAATCTCAGCCTCCTAAGTAGCTAGTGGGAAGTTTCATTCTTAACCTGAATTTCTTGCAAGTAATTTAGTTTTAATGAACATGAATACAAAAAAAGCTAAGAAATCCTAAGCAAGGAAGAATTTCTTCTCCATTCTCCACTGAATCTGCTGGCTATTCTTTCTCAAAACAGATTTCAGAGCATCAAAGGGAACGATATTACATAATTAAGAATACTTTTTACAATGCTAATATACCTTATTTCTTGCTTTCTACAACCTCTTTTTAAAGCTGCTGGCTCCTTCACACAAGTAGTAGGCTCTGTAATTGGTGACTTACAGATGCAATGTGCCTGAAATCCTTGAAGCAGAAAGGGAGAGTGCACGCAAGAGAGACAACACAAGGCATGCAATCAATCCTATGATCTTCCCACAATAATTAGGTTCTATCACATTGCTGGGAATACTGCATTAGAGAGTAATGAGCTGTAGCTTCCTGCAGAAATACAGGGTTTTGTTCCTACAAGATTTTGATCACAACAACTTATCAACCCATCAGTTTTAATCTTTTTCTGTGAGTTTCTGTGTAAAGACACCTTATTAAATACATATTATTGGTTGATTAACATTGAATTAGTTGGGTGCTGGCAGCTCATGCTTATAATCCTAACTACTCAGGAGGTTAAATTTGAGGATTCTGTTTCAAAGATAGCCCCAGTGGGAAAATCTGAGACTTACCCCCCTAATAACCATCATAAAAAGGAACAGAGATGTGGATCAAATGGCAGAACATGAGATTTGAGCAAGATAGCTGTGACAATGCCCAGGCCCTGAGTTCAAGCACCAATAATATCAAAACAAAAACAAAAAACAAAAAACAAAAACATTGAACTAATGGTCAACAATATTCAGACTCCTAACTGAATGAAACTTATTTAACACCCCCCCCCAAAAAAGGCACATGACACACTTGCACTCAGAGATTTCAGCCAACACCTCAGCTCTTTGCTTAGGAACCATTGATGTAGAGCATGAGACAAGAAGGCAGAGCATTTCCTTGTGCTGCCTTAACTGGGAATATGTGCATTGGACAAGTAGAATTTTTTATTGCTATGCATCTGTCCACAAATGGTAGTAAAAGAGTTTTGAAGATTGATTGTGGGGTACATAAACATGTTAAAGTAAGTGAATTTACAAATATACATTCATACATGAAGAAAGCTCAACTGTATTGTATCTGTCTTGGCCTATTTGTGCTTCCAAAACAAAATACATATTGGTTAGAGTGAGTCAATTATTATTATTATTTTTGAGACAAAGTCTCTCCAAGCTACTCATATTTTCCTCTAACTTGCAGGCATAAGCATTCTTCTTTCCTATATCCCAGTCTAGTATGAAGTTGGTGACTTTACAACAGAGCTCTCTTTCTGTTCTAGAGGCTGACGACTCCAGAGTGAAGGCAGGTTTGCTGTGTGGTGAGAATATGGTTCTTTAATAGTTTCCTTACATGGTAGAAGGGAAAGGGCCTCTATCTCTTTATAAACCACAAATCTAGGAGTTCCTGGAAGATGGCGGAGGAGAAGCTGGAGGCTAAACAAGCTCTGCCATAGAAAGCTGTTTTAGTGTTTCAGAGAACAGTCCTAGGCCAGAGAATTACACCAAGTGTGCCATCACAGTACAGAGGGTTTGGCCAGAGAGGGAAAATCCAGGCAAGGAGACAGATCTGAGCACTTGCCAGCAGCTGCGACTGCAGCTGGGGTGGCAGCAGCGGCTGTAGCCACCATACCTACGACACAGAGAGTCCTGGACAAAGGCGCCACACACAGCGGACGAGTGGATTCTATTCAACACCACCAAGAACTGACAAGAAGCAGATATTTCATCCTGCAGATTGCAGACCAGAGAAAACCTAGGAACCAAGACTCCGATGTAAGTAGAAACCTTACACCCTCACTACTTCTCAGGGAGCAGAGGAAGGAAGACCACCCCTTCCTTCCCCCCCCCACTACCGGAGATCTCCATCTTTGATAAAGACAAAGGCACAGCTGAGCAGCTAGCTAGCCAACTCAGGCCTTGGAAGAAAACAAGAGTCATTTAGCAGGTCACAGGAATCTGACCTGACCTGCCAGGCTCAGCTCCACGCAGGGGAAAGTCACCAAGCCCAGGCAGAGAGGAGCTCCGCCCCGGGAGGAGTGGCTTTCTTCACTGGGTAAACAGAGCCAGAGGCTGCTCTGCCCTACAGCAGCCTAGACAAACAATTGAAATTCAGTAAACATAAACCCTGAGAATGGCTCCAGGCTGGGCTCTATGAGTATCTCAGAAGCTAGCCACTCAGGGAAAAGCTACTGATTGCTGAAAGGCCTCAACTCTACCCAGAACTTAGCCTCATCACACCATCTCCAAACTAGAGGAAACAGCCATCTCCCTCTTTTGTGATACTCAAAGCAGATCTTCCTCCCACTGAACTTAGCCTGGGAGGAGAATCACAAAATCCTGGGTAAAGCAGACCATTTTTCTGCCTACCCAAACAAACTGACTTAAAAAACCAAGCCACAGGAAAACCAAACACCACAAGCAGACCAGAGACTCCACCAAGAGACTGGTTACAGACACAAGGGAGATACAGGATCTTCCGATCCAACCCCCCCCCCCACCCAAAAAAAATCAAAGAACTCTTTTTTTGTATCTTTTTTTAAATTAATTTTTTAAAAAATTTTGGTTTCTATTAATTTTTTTCTTCCTTTTATAATTTTTATTTTAGGTGTATATTGTGTGGGTGCTTTCTTTTATATATACTGACCTTTTGGTCCTTTTTCCTTCTTTCTTTCTTTCTTTGTTTCTTTCTTTCTTTCTCATTCTTTTCACTTTTTCTTCTCTTTCATTCTATTTTGCATGACTTAATTGCTGTTCTGCTCATCCTCAAATATACCCGTCATCGATTAATAGACCTTACCCCATTGTGTACACACTTAATCCAGAAATTTATTACTCAATTCAAAAACTCTTAGGCTTAAATTCCTTAATAGCAGTATTATCTCTTTATACCTATATAATATTTTAAGTATTTTTATTTTTTAGTTTTTCATGTTTCCTTTCTATCCCTCCCCTCCTCTCATCCTATCCCCATTCTTCTCTCAATATTACTCCTTTAAACTTGCATAATTTTTAAGTGCTTCACTATTTAAATTTAAATTTTTGTTCTTCCATTTTCTTTTGTCTCTTGTGTTTCCTCTTCTCTCTCTCCTTCCATTCTGTCCAATCCATTTCCCTCTTTGAGATTAGGCCTTGGCTAATCTCACTCTCCTTTTACCTTTCCACATCTCTAATCCTATTTTTCCCCACATTTCTCCCTAAACCTAATAATTTCTGGTTTGCCAGCTTCCTCTTTGCTATTCATAGCCCATTAATACATAGTTGTTTGATGTTGAATAGATTGTATCTTTTGAACTAGATTGTATCTGCAGCATTTTGACTGTGCAACTACAGGACTTTGGTTGATGCTTGCCTTAAAATAGTGTTCTAGCACAAAACTGGTGTTACTTTCATACCAAATGGGCAGAACAAGCCAAAAAAAAACACACAAGAAAAATGGCAAGTCCGGGTATCTCAACTCCCACTCGTGATAATCAGGGGACAGAACAGATAATTAATAATCCAGAGGAGAGTTCCCAAAAAGCTCTACAAATGCTACTGGTAAACATGGTGAAGAAAAAGATTGAAAACCTGTAAAGGACTCAGTGTGAGCATGATAGGGAGAGAGGGGAGGCAAACCAAAGATCAATACAGGAAGCTTATGAGCATGAGGAAGCTACTCAAAGATTGATACAGGAATTGTGTGAGCAGGCTGAGAACACTCAAAGAGAAATAAAGGAATTGTGTGAGCAGGATGAGAACAGTCAAAAAGATAGAAATTGTGGGAGCTGGCCAAGAACAGAAAAAGAGAAAGTCAGGGATGGCGTGAGCATGCTGAGAACAAAGAGAACTACGGGACTTGCGTGAACATGAGGAAGCTAATCAAAGAGTAATACAGGAATTGCGAGAGTGGGAGGAGAATAGACAAAGATCAAAGAGGTACTCATGAAATCCATAAACAGACAACTGAAAGAACTCAGGGAGACTAGAAAGGGAATGCTGAATGGAGCCCAACAGAAGGAATAGGAGTCCAAAGAAACCATAACCAATCAAATAAGCGATTTGAGAATAAACACTGAACACCAAATTAAGGAAGTAAAGAAGTTCATACAAGATCTAAACAAAGCTCCAACAAAGAATTTGAAGCCATCAAAGCCGACCAAATAGAAGGAAAAGAAATTAAAAAAAAAAAAGTAGAAAGTCTTGACAGTAGGTTAGACCATGCAGAAGTTCGAACCTTGGGGATGGAAGACAGCCAATATATTATAGAGAAAGAACATACAACTGTCCAAGACAAATCCAAGAAATATGATAGATCTATTCAACATCTGGAAGACACCATCAAAAGGCCTAATCTGAGGATAATGGGAGTAGAGGAGCACCTAGAGACGGAAGTTAAGGGTCTAGGAAATTTGTTTAACAGAATCCTAGAAGAAAACTTCCCAAACATGCAAAAACATAGGCCTATTCAGATACAACAAGCTTTCATAATTCCAAATAGTCCAGAGCAGAACAGGACATCCCACCATCACATTATAATCCGCACAGGATCAATTCAGACTAAGGAAAAGATCCTTAAAGATATCAAGGAGAAAAGATAAATCAACTATAAAGGGAAACCAATTAGAATCACCTCAGATTTCTCAGCAGAGACAATCAAAGCAAGAAGAACCTGGAATGATGCATGCCAAGTCCTAAAGACAAACAATTATCAACCAAGAATACTGTACCCAGCTAAACTCTCTTTCATAACCAAAGGTCAAATAAAAACCTTCCATAACAAGAAAAATTGAAAAAATTTATCTCCACCAAACCAGCCCTACAAAAGATTCTTAAAGATGTCCTACACATAGAAAACCAACAAGACCACAATAAAGGCCAAGAAACCACACCCAAACTGAGAATCCAAGAACCATGGGAAGAACTCAGTTGCCCCAGCCCACAAGAAGGTGGATAACATGGCAGGAACTCCAAAACAACCTCAGTCCTAACTCTCAATATTAACAGTCTTAATTCTCCAATTAAATGACATAGACTGTCTAGTTGGATTAAAAAGTAAGATTCTTCAATCTGCTGCCTTCAAGAGTCACACCTTGCCCATAAAAACAACACATTTTCAATGTGAAAGGCTGGAACAAAATCCTCAACAGAAAGAACAGTGCTGGAGGAATATCAATACCAAATTTCAAACTCTACTACAAAGCCATAGTAATCAAAACAGCTTGGTTCTGGCACAAGAACAGACCTCAGGACCAATAGAATAGAATTGAAAACCCAGAAATGAACCCACAGACCTATAGCCATCTAATCTTCGATAAGGGAGCTAAAAAAGTGGAATCGAAGAAAGACAGCCTCTTCAGTAAATGGTGCTGGCAAAATTGGTTAACTACTTGTAGAAAACTAAAGCTAGATACTTATATATCACCCTGGACCAGAATCAACTCCAAATGGATCAAAGAACTCGGAGTCAAAGCAGACACTCTGAAAACATTACAGAATGGAATAGGAGAAACCGTATGTCTCCTTGGCACAGGCGAAAACTTTCTTAATAGAGACCCAGAAACACAACAAATCAAAGAAAGGTTGGACAAATGGGACTGTATAAAATTGCAGAGCTTCTGCATGGCAAAGGACATAGCTAGCAAGATCAATAGAAAGCCCACGGATTGGGAGAAGATCTTCACTAGCCATACAATGGACAAGGGTCTCATATCTAAAATATACCTGAAACTCAAAAAATTAAATCCCCCAACAACAAATCCTCAAAGAAACAACCGCCCAATAATTAAGTGGGCTAAAGTCATACAGAGAAACTTCTCTGAAGAGGAAAAAAGGATGGCCAATAGACACATGAAGAAGTGCTCAACCTCCCTACCCATAAAAGAAATGCAAATCAAACAACATTGAGATACAACCTCACCCCAGTTAGAATGGCTATAATCAAGAACTCTAATAACAACAGATGCTGGAGGGGATGTGGATAGAAGGGAAACTTACTGCATTGTTGGTGGGAGTTTCAACTTCTTTGGAAAGCAGTATGGAGGTTCCTCAAAAGACTCCACATAGAGGTCCCCTATAACCCAGCATTTTGGGCATTTACCCAAATGATCACAAACACAACTACCAGCACGACTATGTTTATTGCAACATTATTTACTATAGCTAAGATATGAAACCAACCCAGATGTCCCTCAGTAGATGAATGGATCAAGAAAATGTGGTATATATACACAATGGAATTTTATGCCTGCATCAGAAAGAATGACATTGCCTTATTTGTTAAGAAATGGAAAAACTTGAAAAAAATTATATTAATTGAAGTAAGCCAGGCCCAAAGAAACATAGGTCCCATGGTTTCCCTTATTTGCAATAACTAGTATGTCTGAGTCAAGCAGAAAAGGTCAAATCAGTTGTTGTTAGGGAAATGAATCCTAAGATATGTATTTAAATGTTTTTTTTTCTTTCACGCGATTGTTTCTAACACATTTATAAGATTATTACTTTGTTGTTTGTATGTCCCTCCACCTCTGCTTTCACTGTATTTGATGTTGGTATAATTTGTGGAGGGGAAGGGAAAAAAACAAATCGTTGAAATAGCAATACAGGTGGACCCATTGCAACAATGAGATGTACAAGTCCTTATGTCGAAAGTGAACTTTACAATGTTGGTGGGGGGGAAGAGGATTGAATGGGGGGCCAGAGGGAGGGGGAAAGGAAAGGATGAGAAGGGGAAGCAAATGAGGTGGCTATAATACTCATTATCTTGCCCATGTAATTGTAACCCCTCTGTACAGTATTTTCACAATAAAAAAAAGAAGAAACAAATATGCAAATACATATACACACAAACAGTATTTCCAAGAGTTGACTTAAGAAAAGCAGTTTTACCCTTCTTAGCATGAGTCAGTCTCTTCCAATCAGATAGGGGCTATTTACTACATTCTTTTTTTTGGGGGGGGGGATGTCCGGTCATGGGGCCTGAACTCTGGGCCTGGGCGCTGTCCCTCAGTTCTTCTGCTCAAGGCTAGTGCTCTACCACTTGAGTCACAGCACCACTTCCGGCTTTTTTCTTTTTCGCTTATGTGGTGCTGAGGAATCAAACCCAGGGCTTCAAGCATGCAAGGCAAGCACTGTACCACTGAGCCATCTTCCCAGCCCCCTATTTACTACATTCTTGAGAGAGAAAACTGTTAGATTCCTTATGTAACTTGTTTAAGGAGCTTCTCACTTATCTTCAGATGAGACATTAAAGTTGAACCACTGACACTGAATTTGGAAATGAAAAAAAAATGTTGCAGTTAGTTCTGGAAGTGCACTGAGACGACCCAAATGCATCCATGTATGTGTTTGTATGTTTATAGGTGCTTGTGCTGTGGCTTTGTGGGTGGGTGTGAGTTTGTGTTTGTATTTGTGTGTGTGTGTGTGTGTGTGTGTGTGTATATGTGCGTGTGTGTGTTAATACTAGGTGGAACTCCCTGTCTGTGTCTTTCACATGGCTTTTTTTTGGGGGGGGTGGTCCAGTCGTGGGACCTGAACTCTGGGCCTGGGTGCTGTCCCTCAGCTCTTCAGCTCAAAGCTAGCGCTCTATCACTTGAGCCACAGCACCACTTCCAGTTTTTTTCTTTTTTGCTTATGTGGTGCTGAGGAATCGAACCCAGGTCCTTATGCATGCAAGGCAAGCTCTCTACCACTGAGCCACCTTCCCAGCCCCTCACATGGCTTTTTACCTTCAGCTGGGCCACTTGTTCTTCTGGTCTCATCTTGTGCAGGGTCTAGAATTACACTCATGTGCCTCTACCAGTGATTGTCCCTACCTTTTTTTGTAGGTTATGGAGCTTGAACACTTGCCATTGGCGCTGTCCTTGAGCTCTTCAGCTCAAGGTGTGTGTTCTCACACATGAGCCAGAGCAACACTTCCAGTTTTCTGGGGGTTAATTGATGATGAGTCTCATGGACTTTCCTGCCCAACCTGGCTTTGAACCTCAATTCACATATCTCTGCCTCCTTCATAGCTAGGATTACAGTCATGAGACACCAGCACCTGGCATGGCCCCTACCTTTTTGAAGCAATTTCTTTGATAGAGTGACAGAGTCCTTTGCAGAATTAGTGACAACTATGTGGTAAAATATTTGCATGGTAGGCACTGATTAATAAACTAGCACTTATTGTGTGATGCTCATTATTTCATAGGTACTGTATATGAATACAGCACACAATATTGGGAAAAGAGAATGGTATCATACATAATTTCCCAAAGGCTCCAATTTTAAGTAGTCATTCTTTATCGCTAAAGGTTGAATGAGATACAGAAAATACTGATAGATAATCTTACTGGCAAAATATTTTAAGGAAAGAATCATACTAGTTTTGAGATCTACCTACTTTATATTTCCATATATAACTGGGATCGCAAATCCATGGGCTTGTGACACTACATGTCATTTCCCTCCCTGGTGATAAAGTTCCAAAGATTTTTATCTGTCTGGGGTTGGTCTTTGTCAGAGGTCAACGAAGAGTGAGGTTTATACACTATCAACTTTGGCACTTGAATTAATTTTTGAGATTTTCATAAACTCCTTTCCAAGACTGGAAACTCTCAGTAGGTGTGGTTACAGGCTGAACAACATGATGACAGAGCTCCTTGAGTAATTTGTTTCACACTTGGGATGTCCCACTATCCAGCCCTACACTCTGACCATGAATGTAGGAAGTTGGTAGGTAAGGGAAGAAACAGCTTTCATATTGGGTGTTGAAAAGACTTATCAATTGATTTGTTGTCTTATTTACTGGGAAGATTCTCTATGATTAAGATTTTGAAACTTCCAGGAGTGTCAAGCAGTCTCCATTTTATTATAACTGGATTAACATCAGAGTGATAAGGACAGGTTCTTACTACCTTACTCAACAGTTGCTAAGAGACAGAAGGCCTCTTGTGATGTCATAGAATGTTTATGTTTGTCTAGGTTTGTCTATCTGTGTGGGTAGGTCTACTTAAGCTGTGGTGTTTGAAACTGTGAAAATAGGATGAGTAGCGGAGGAAGAAAGAAATTGAGATGGAGGAGTTGTTTTCAGACATGCCAGATGCTTCCAAATGTGGCTCCTCAGAGTCAGATCCCTCCATCCTACCTTCATTGAGTGATCTCTCACTCACTGAGGAAGATGAATTAAGGTCTAAGATTGAGGAAATTACTTTTCAAGTTTTGTCTCAGACACCCTGGGTCCAAAGACTCCGTTCCACATTTTGTGTCTCTATTCCAGATGAAGACAATGATTTTGTTTCCCTAACCTTTCCCAGAAAACTTTGGAAAATAGTGGAAAGTGACAAATTCAAGTCTATTTGGTGGAGTGAGGATGGAACTTCTATTGTGATTAAGGAAGATCTCTTTAAGGAAGAAATTTTGGGAAGAAAGTATCCTTTCAAAATTTTTGAAACTAAAAGTATGAAAAGTCTAGTTCGACAACTGAATCTTTACGGGTTCAGTAAAATTCAGCACCGATTTCAACGATCTGCGTCTCTGGTTGACTTTCTTGCTGAAGAAAAAGAAGCCTCTGCTTTAAGCAAGGTAATTACTTAGGCTTTTTTTCACTTAAGCACTATCCAATGTCTTAATTTGTACTCCTGTTTACCTTTCACTACACTAAAGTAAAACCAAACCAAAATTATCTGAAAATCTTATGAAAAGAAATTTTTTAATCTAAGGAAAACCTGAGACTTAAATAGTTAGAATTTACAGAAAAATTTCTAATAACTTTGAATCTTACCAGTGAAATCTGAATAAAGCCACTTAAGATGTTCATTGTTGCTGTAAAGTCAGATCATGATTTCACTTGAGGACAATAATATTTATGTGTCTGCATATTTATGTTTGTTTTCTACCAAGTACATTTAAAGTAATGAAAGCATATCTGAATTGTTTAACTTCTCTACCAACAAGATCAGCTTGTAGTCTCTGATTTCTTCCAGTAGGTTTGGCACTGACACTTTCCTATTAAAATATCTCCAAATGACTTTCTCCTTTGGTTTCAGTTGCTGTGCTACCATAATCCAAATTTTAAACAAGGATGTCCCCAACTGTTAGCAAGAATGAAAAGAAGAGTCAGGATTAAGAATATCTCTCCAGCAGCTGATTCATTGGTTCCACTTCTGGATAACAAACACCTTGAAGCACAGGGTAATGTGAACAATCTTAATTCTCATTTAGTTGCTGAAAACAGTGGAGAAAATATCCTTTCAACATCAGGGAATTTATTTATGTCTCCAGTAAAGCAGCCTTCTAGCAGGCATATGATTGCAAGTTCAACTTACCTAGTCAGAAATGACTTTTCTCTTACATCGTCATCCATTCAACCATCAGAACAAATTACAACACATCAACATGACATTCTAAATCATGTGGCCACTTTTCATGTGCTGTCAAACAACAGCTACACACAGGCTAATGGCCACATTGTAAATTTTATTCCAACTTCTACTTGTCAATACCGGATCATACCTCCCTTACAAAATAGCAGTTCTGGACTGATGGTAGAACCTTCTGCTATCCCAACTCGATATTCTCATGTATTAGCCAATGATGCTCCTGAATCGAGCCTGCTACTGCCAGCACATAATCATTGCCTCCCCATTCCCACCATTCCCAATAAATCTACTGCACCGTTTTCAAGCTCAACTCATCAAACATCATCCGTATACCAGCATCATCCTAAGAGTAATCTACCAATGGAGTACTAGATTTGGCAAGGAAACACATTAAAATGAGTTGGCAAATACTTAAAACTTACCTGCAACGGTCTTACCTACACAATAAAATGGCATGCTAATATCTATGTTTTCTTTTTCTTTAATGGTTGGTTTTATCAATATTTACTAGAAACTCCATTTCTTCCAGATTCTCACATTTGTTAGCATGAAGTTTTGAAAAGTATTCCCTTATAGTGTTCTGAAAATTGGTTGTTTCTGTCGTGATTTTCCATTCTAATCTCTGATTTTGTTTATATGGGTGTGTTTTCTTGCATTTTGTTTTGGGTTTTTTGTAATTCACTCAGTGTTGAGTGACAATTTTCTGTTTGATATGTGAAAGCCTATAGGGAAAAATGGACCTCACATCCACTATACCAATAGTATATGTGGAAGACTTTGAAGAACCCATTCTGGGTAATTCTGTGTATCACTGAGCAGTACCACTGAAACAATATCATATTTTTTTATTTTATACTCAAGGTGATGTAAATTTTTTCACAATGAATGATTTATTGGTTATTAGCACAAATTTTATGATCCAAAAGAAATATAATAGTCTAATAAAATGGGGTCTGTTTAACTTTCTCTTAAAAGATGAACTAAGTTTAAGGAATAGATTTTTCATTTTGACATTACTGATATAAATTTTTCTATATCCTGTTCAATTTCCAAAAATAAAGGTTTTCTAACAAAACATTTTTATTAGCTCTCTCAATTAAACATTGAAGAGCCCAGTCAGTATCTTCTATCCCAACATTTACTCAACTCCAAAAGATATTTACTTTCTAAACGTGGCAAGTCTTCATACCCATCTCTCAGTCTGCTTCTGCCACAACCACAGTGAAGGACTCCTTGGCACGAGTTGACTGTGGAATTGCTCCATCTACTGTGCTTGCTCTGTTCTCAGACGGCATCATCTGTTACTTTCACACAGAAATTCCCATCAGCATGCCTGTACTTGAGAACCACACACACCTTCCTCAGGTCAGCTTCTCTGCTACTCAGCTGAACTCCCAATTCTGGAACTGCAGCATTGCAGCATCGGGAAGTGAGTGGCAGGTGGAGGTGGCCCACTTCCTCCTCCCTCAGGAAGCCAAGGTGTTGTAAATTGAGGTTACAATTACATGAGTAAGGTAGTGAGTACATTTCTTGTTGAACTTATTACCCCTCCCTTATTTTTCTCCCCCTTTCCCTCCCTCCTACCCTCTCGCCCATGTTGTACACATCCTTTCCAACATATTGTCTTGTGAGGGTCACTATTGCATTGGTTCCCCCTTTGTCTTCCATCTCACCTATTTTTTGTTCCATATCCCTTCCATAATTCAAATAAACATATATACAATAACAAGGGTACCAAAATAAAATACAGGGACAACAGGGGACAAACCATAGGGGGAAACACAGAAAAAGAAATCCTGACAAAATTTTAGCCAAGCCATGTTAATAAAATATAACTAAAGAATAACCAAGAATAAGTTTAGGACAAGTAGAAAAGGTCAAAAGGTGTGTGCATATGACTATATAAGATGATGTTAAATGAAATGAACCCCAAGATAGGGACACAACTTGTTTTTTTCTTTCTTGATTGTTCTTAACGTATCTGAAATGTACTATGCGATTTTTTGTTTCTCTTTTATGTTCTTCCCCCATGGTATAACCCCTGTTTTCACTGTATTTGATGTCAGTGCCCTGCAACTTGTATATACATTTCTCTAATTTGGGGAGGGGAAGGGAAATAACAAATGCTGAAACAAGGATACAGGTTGGCCTATTGTAACAATGGCATGTACAAGACACTATGTTGAAAACGAATTTTAAAACTTGGAGGGAGAAGGGGGAGAGGGGAGGTGCAGAGGGAAGGAATGGTAGAGGGAAAACAAAGGAAAAGGTAACAATGCTCGATAGGAAATGTACTTATTACCTTACTCATGTAACTGTAACCCCTCTGTATACTATTTTTACAAAAAAAAAAATTTAAAAAGAAGAACAACCAAGAAATAACCTATGGGTTCTAAATGACTTCCAAAAGAAGCCTGGTTTATTAGGCAACAGGGCTCAATGTCTTTGAAGTGTCTGTATGATGATTCACATATTTGATACATTAATCTTAAAACATTTAAAATGTCAAAATAACTCTAAAAATGATTATTCTCTTTTTTATACATTTTATGAAGTAGTATCAAAAGAATGTCAAAGACTGTGGAAATACTTGGGATTAGAAAGCATGGTTAAATTGCAGCCTACTCAACTAGCTACAATCCAGAAAGCACTGGAGTTGTTTTTGCTTGTCAAATCAAGGCCATCTCACATTCTCCTTTCATCTCCATTTGGTTGGAAAGGTTTTTTCCTAAGAGGAAGATGCATGCAGTGACATTATTGTCACTGAAAAGAACTCTGAGTCAAACTAGATTCATATAAATTATTTTGGTTTACTATATATAACTATATCATGAGATAATCTTGGAATACATTAAACAATATGCGGGCCAATATTCTGGTAAAGAATCTCTTACTGAGCAAGCACTTTGTGAACAAACCTAATCTTGAAGGCCACACAAAAAATTATACCAAGTGGTCAAGTGATGAAGTTCATGAGCTTTAGTAAGATGTCCCAATGTTTTATATATGATCGAGATGCACTTTGACTCATACACCCCTGCTTAAAGTAACTAATGCAGCAGATGACATGATCCCAATACAAATAGGTTAACCATAGAGGAATCCTATTTTCAGGGGCCTTTCTCCCAATCACGTGCTCTCAATCTGTTGTCCCTTGAATGAAGTAAAAGGGATAATAAACTCTAGAAAACTCTGGAACACACATTGCAATATTATTAAAGTGTTTACTCCATTTTACAAAATCTTAAATATTTAAATAATATGATTCCCTGTTTACTTCCAGATGAAGAATGGTTCCTCTCTGAGAACACAATGTAGAGAGCTGCTTATTTCATTGCCCCTTCCATTTGGTTTCTCCCTTGTCATAAGAATTATGTCCCAACAATTATGTCTCTTGGTTAAAGTCAAAGTCAGTATCAATAAACATATCCTTTTGTCTCTGTTTCTGTTTATCTATTTATTTATCTATCTGTATAATATGCATATTATATATACATACTACATATCCATATATATTTATAATACATGTGCATATATATATATGTATAAACTTGTATGCCTTATAAATGTATATTGTACTAGCTAACATTTTCTTCAGAAATTTTCTTTCCCTTTTGAGGTTTACCTAAAACAAAACCTACTTTTGGAAACATAAATAATGTGATATTCTGATATCTATGGTATTTTCCATGGGAATTTGTAACTAGTATCATCTAATCTATAATGGTGTATTGTGCATATTGATTCTTATATCCTTGTAGTATTTCTCAGAATTTTGAGACAGAGCAACTAGTACTAATGACAAAATATAAAAATGAATGATACTGTACACATTATTACAAATGTTATGGATATCTCTAGAAATCTGAAGTCATCAGTTTGTATGTGATGATTTTTTAAGTTGATACTTCTTTAAGATACTTATAAATGAGGGAAAACTCAGCAATGAAAAGAGAATGTTGAGCCGGGCATCGGTGGCTTATGCCTGTAATCTAGCTATTCAGGAGGCTGAGATCTGAAGATCGAGGTTCAAAGCCAGCCTGGGCAGGAAAGTCCATGAGACTCTTATCTCCAATAAACCACTAGAAAACCGGAAGTGGCAGTGTGGCTCAAGTAGTAGAGCGCTCGCCTTGAGCTGAAGAGCGCAAGGACGGAGCCCAAGCCCAGAGTTCAAACCCCACGACCGGGAAAAAAAAAAAAAGAGGATGTTGAAGTTACTATAGCAAGGACTATGAGTAGAGTTTAAAATTGTTTTAGCAAACAAATACTGTGTGGGATTCACATGAACATTTACCTCACAGGTTGCAGGCCAGTGAAAACAGGGAGAATTCCATAAGAGAACAAATGCACTGAATTTTAGCACATTTGAAATGAATTCTAGTACAATTAATCCTACTAACAGGAAGTCAGACATTGACGTCCAGTTTGATTCCAGAATTATGCATTTCAGCTGACAGAAGACTAAGTTGGGTTGAAAGTCCTCACATCATGAACCTTGCATGAGATTTACTTGGCATATCCACAAGAGACACTTACAAAACCTAATCATGCTTCTGAGAAGCATACTTATGGGAAACCTTTCTTTCTGCTTCAAGAAGGGATCCTGCTTCATGAGATATCAGCCATTCCCTTTCCTTCTTTTCTTTTTTCAGTACCTATGCGTCTGTTATTTGTTTTGTTCAGCGATGTTGCCAGATTTTCCATTTGAAGGACAGATGCTAGCCTCCTAATACTTCTCTTTGTCCATTTAGTTAGAATTGTCTAAAAATATATTCTATTCCATGATTAATGCTATTTAATTGTTCAGTTCCTCAAACTGTAGTAAACAGCAGTATTCAGCCATGCAGATTTTTTAGATCCACAATATTCATGTCCTTACTATTGTTAATACCAACTACTCATATTGACATTGCTAGATTTTTAAATAAAAGAGTGTGCAACTAAGGAAACCATAGTTCCTATAGCCACATTTAAGTCTCAATACAACCAGGTTCTTTGGTAAGAGCCTTTTTAAAAAAATGACTTGAAATTTCCAAAAATTTAGCTAATACTTCAAATATGATCTTTGCCAGCTAAAACTCTTGCTGTATGTCAATACATATTTTCACCAGGCTCTTCAAAAATTTTTAATAACAACTTTGTATTTTTCAATAATATCTCATTTAACGTAAAATGATCTGCCAACAGTCTGTCAGCAGTCACTTTGGTTGACAGGCTTACAATAATAATTTATGCTCCAGTCAATCCAGTTTATAATTTAGTTGATTTAATCCAGTTTATACTTTAGTTTATGTAATATTTTATCAACATATAAGCATATATGTATAAACATAACCATATATTCGTGTATAATCATATGCATCGTATATATTTCTATTACATATTATATATGAATAAAAACATAAGTATTTATAGAAATTATAAATGTATCACTTATATATAATTGTTGTGGAAACTTCTCTTTTTTTTTTTTTTTTGCTCTTTTAATTCATAATTTCTGAGTAGTTGCCCTGGGAAATCCTCCTCTGTTTTACTGTTACTTTACATAAATGTAGATCCAAAATATGAATTAGGAAGTTATATTAAAGGTCAAGAATATGTACAGGTAAGGCAAAAGAACATTTTTGGCAGAAGGTGAGTAAGTGCTAACAATTTCTAATTTTGAATATCTATATCCTTATAAAAGTAAGGATATTTGATATATCTTCCTATGAATATAAGTAAACCCTCCCATTCTGAGATAAACTCTATCCTTACAAGAACGTTCGGAACTTCATGTCAGCATAGAAGACACAGATTTTCCTTGAAATGTTTAACTAGAATGGGTACAAAACTTATCCAGAATAAATTTTCACCAGCAAGATTTATTTTTGTGTTGTATTAGTATCATTGTTCTGTAGTTACCTTTCTTGACCAAGTGAATTTTCCTAATGCCCAAATGATTCACCTTGTTTCATCTTAAATATAACATCTTAAAGTTTTTCCTAGCTATTGCTGTGAAAATTGAAGCAAAGACAATAATAATGTCTAAAGAGTGATTCTTTGCCAATATATACACCTCAGCAAAATTAGTGATGTATAATGCATATGCAATTATAAGTAATTTAGGCGTGCAATGTAGTTGAAAAGTGTGTGCAAACCATTCACAGTATTCCTCTATTGAATGCTCACATATTCCTATTGAATTGTAGTCCAATAATGGATAGTAACAAGAAGCAGGATCTTGTCTTCTGGTTTCAGGACAGAACTGAGCATTTCCATTGTCATATGCAAAAGTGGGCCTGAATTTCCTGAGTCGGTGTGCCAAAAGTGAGCATAATTATTACCTATGTCCCCGCCCAGAGGAGACACTACATAGAAGTAGCGGTTGCTGAAAAAAGGCCTACTACTCAGTCATCATACTTCTTAGTGAAGAAGTGACCCAGAACTTGTTTATTGAGTCCAGTTAACTTTGAAAGACAGGTAACAGTCACTTCCCCTCTTTTGCTTCTTCCATGATATGTACAGGGCTCTTTGATATAACTGGGAGATTTCTCGATTAATAGCTTTTCTCTTTGTAACCCTGAAGACCCACATCCTAGAATTTTCTCAAAGTAGGCACTATTGTTCAATGGATAAAAGAATAAAACTGCTTACTTCCCCAGACTTCAGAAAAATAGTGATTTACATTCTGTCTGGCTTGAAATTTACTACTATGCCTGTCACTTTTATATGGGTAAGATATGTGTAATGAATAACATGTCTTGGCTCTGCTTCAAGGCCACTAGACACTTTACTGCTGAAATTTACTACCAATTGAACCTCAGTCCCAATCTCAAACTTAGACTCTCAAGATTCTCAAGGATTCCTTTTTCTTAGTGGTAAATGTCTTCTCTAAGTATTAGTAAACTATAGGTTTCTTCCTACTGATAGTATAATACTAGTAGGAATCAAGAAATTTAAGAAAATAACAAATCCTCCTTCATAAGAGTACATATTTTCAATAGGTATGTGATATCTGTATAAGGGTATGTTGGATTGTTTAATACAATATAACTTAAAAAAGCTTTTCAAAATTCAGTCAACAGTTGTCTTGGTGCATTATCATTTAATGGTTGTTTATGACAATGTAACAACTGGCAAATGATTAATTTATTGAGTTCAAATATTATACATGTTAATTTGAGTTCTTTTCTTCCAGTTCCTTTTACATACAATTTGATTTTTGGTTAATTTACTTGTTTGTGATTACCAAGGTGATATAAAATGGGGTTGCAATTACATAAGCCATACGAGTACAATTCCTTAGAGTATGTTCTGTTAGCTCATTCATTCCTATACATTCATTCCATAATAACCAACAAGTTGTTTAGTTACTTCTGTAATTGTCCACTGAGGTCCACTTTTTCACCATTGTGTGTTGGAGTTCTACACTCTGGTCCCCAACCCTTCCGAGGTTATTCAATGAAATACACCATACAAACAATAGCGGTACCTTACAAAATGAAATTTTCTGAAGCCAGTAGAAAGCATATAATGTTGTCATTTGCAGATAAATATGATTTTCTCATACTGACTTGGAGATAACAGTGGGCTCTTCCAATAGCATTGAAGTCTTTACCTATGATTTACCTGGGGAAGATTTATCTTGGTAGATCAAATAATACACTTGAATTAATCCTTCCTGACTAAGAAACCAAAGTATGAATGTAGCAGAGTAATGAAAACCTTAAGAGAACCATACTGCTGAAACCAATGACTATGTTTGAAAAGACATAAAAATTGTTTAGAAAAGTTTCCTCGAGTAAAATTGGGTTCATTGATGGAAATCAAAGTATATTAGAAGTTTTTTTTAAAGAAACATTTAACCATTGAGTTTTTTAGAACAATGAAATAGAAGAAGCAATCCAAAAATCCATATGAAACAACAAAAGCCTCCAAATAGCACAAAGGAAGAACAGCACTGGAAGGATTTCAATACCAAACCTCAAACTCTACTACAAAACCATAATACTCAAAACAACTTGGTACTGCCACAAGAACAGCCCTGAGAATCAGTGGAATAGAAGTGAAGATTCAGAAATGAACCAACAGACCTACAGCCAACTAATCTTTGGCAATAGAGAAAAAAATAGGATGGAAGAAAGAAAGGCTCTTCAGTAAGTGGTGCTGGCAGAATTGGTTAAACACATGTAGAAAACTAAAGTTAGATCCTTATATATCTTCTTTATCTCTTCTCACGAATTTTAATTTGAAGTCTATTTTATCTGATATTAGGATTGCAACTCCCGCCTGTTTATGGGGGCCATTTCCTTGGTAGATTTGTTCCAGCCTTTAACATTGAAAATGTGTTTGTTTTTATGGGCAAGATGTGACTCCTGAAGGCAGCAGATAGAAGGATCTTGTTTTTTAATCCAACTAGACAGTCTATGTTGCTTAATTGGAGAGTTAAGTCCGTTAATGTTGAGAGATAGGATTGAAAGGAATTTGGGAGTTCCTGCTATGTTATCCACCTTCTTGGGGGCTGCGAAAACTGGGTTCTTCCTATGGTTCTTGGATTCTCAGTTTGGGTGCAGTTTCTTGGCCTTTATTGTGGACTTGTTGGTTTTCTATGTGTAGGACATCTTTAAGAATCTTTTGTAGGGCTGGTTTGGTGGAGATGTATTGTTTCAATTTTTCTTTGCTATGGAAGGTTTTTATTTGGCCTTCAGTTATGAAGGAGAGTTTAGCTGGGTACAGTATTCTTCGTTGATAGTTGTTTGTTTTTAGGGCATGGCATACATCATTCCAGGCTCTTCTTGCTTTAATTGTCTCTGCTGAGAAATCTGAGGTGATTCTAATTGGTTTCCCTTTATAGGTGATTGATCTTTTCTCCTTGACAGCTTTAAGGATCTTTTCCTTGGTCTGAGTTGATCCTGTGTGCATTATAATGTGACGGTGGGATGTCCTATTCTGGTCTGGTCTATTTGGAGTTCTAAAAGTTTCTTGTAAGTGAATAGGCCTATCTTTTTGCATGTTTGGGAAGTTCTCTGCTAGGATCTTGTTAAACAAATTTCCTAGACCCTTAACTTCTGTTTCTAGGTGCTCCTCTACACCCATTATCCTTAGATTAGGCCTTGTGATGGTGTCTTCCAAGTGTTGGATAGATCTATCATATTTCTTGGACTTGTCTTGGATGGTTGTATGTTCTTTCTCTATAATATCTAGGCTGTCTTCAATCCCTGAGATTCGATCTTCTGCATGGTCTAATCTGCTGTCAAGACTCTCTACTTTGTTTTTTTTTATTTCTTTTCCATCTAATTGGTCAGCTTTGATTGCTTCAAATTCTTTGTTGAGGCTTTGTTTTAAATCTTGTATGAACTTCTTTACTTCCTTAATTTGGTGTTCAGTGTTTATTCTCAAGTCACTTAGTTGATTGGTTCTGGTTTTCTTGGACTCCCATTCCTTCTGTTGGGTTCCATTCAGCATTCCCTTTGTGGTCTCCCTGACTTCCTTCAGCTCTTTGTTAATTGATCCCATGAATGCCTTTAGTGTATTCTCATCCTGCTCTCTCAATTCCTGTATTACTCTTTGCTTAGCTCCCTCCCGCTCCCGTTCATGCCATTCCTGTAGTTCACTTTGAGTGTTCTCAGCCTGTTCATGCCATTCCAGCCTTTATCTTTGAGTATTCTCAAGCTGCTCATGCAAATCTTGTATTAATTTTTGAGTAGCTTCCTCACGCTCATGATATTCCTGTATAAACCTTTGGATTGCCTCCTCTCTCTCCCTATCATGCTCATACAGAGTCCTTTGTATGTTTTCAATCTTTTCATTTATCATGTTTGCGAGCAGTGTTTGTAGAGGTATTTGGGAACTCTCCTCTGGATTATTCATTATCTGTTCTGTCCCCTGATTATCATGAGTGGAGTGGAGATACCCGGACTTGCCATCTTTCTTGTGGTTTTCCGGCTTACTCTGCCCATTTGGGATGAAAATAACACCAGTTTTGTGCTAGAACACTAACTTAAGGCAAACGTCAACCAAAGTCTGAATTTGCAGTCAATAGTCTGCAGATACAATCTAGTGCAACAGATACATCTATTCAACATCAAACAACTATATGTTAATGGGATATGAACCGTAAAGAATTTGGAAAACCAGAAATGATTAGGGTTAGGGAGAGATGTGGGTAAAAAATAGGAATAGAGTGATGTGGGAAGGCACAGGGAGAGTTAACTAAGTCGTAATCTCAAAGCAGGAAATAGGTTGGATAGGATGAAAGTAGAGAGAGAGAAAAAAGAAGAAAGAGAAAAGGGGAAAAAAGAGACCAGATAAAATAGAAAAGTAAAAATTAAAAATATCATGCAGACTCGAAAACAAACTATTCAGAGAAGAACGTGAATATAATGAGAGAAGGGAGGGATATAAAGGAGATGTGAAAAACTTAAAAATAAAAATACTTAAAATATTATGTAGGTATAAAGAGGTAGTACTGCTATTAAGGAATTTAAGTCTCAGAGGTTTTGAATTGAGTGATAAATTTGTGGATTAAGTGTGTACACAATGGGGGATAGGGTCTAATAGTCAAGTACGGGTTTATCTGAGGATGTGCAGAACAAAAATTAAGTCACATAAAGAAGAACGAAAGAGAAGAAAAGGTGAAAAGGATAAGAAAGGAAGAAAAAAGATCAAAAGTTCAGTAGAGCTAAACAATAAACAAAAAGAATTTTTTTAAAAAAGAAAGGAAAACGCACACACATGTATCCCTAAAATAAAAATTATAAGAGGAAAAAAAGTTACTAGAAAACAATTTTTTCAAAAAAGGTAAAAATTTAAAATTAAAAAAAAGTTTTAGAAAAGAAAAAAAATTTTCTATAAAAGGTACCAAAAAAAAAAAAAAAAAGAAAAGAAGAAAAAAAAAGTTCTTCGATTTTTTTTGGGAGGGGTGGGAAAAATCCTGTATCTCCCTTGTGTCAGTAACCAGCCTCTTGTTGGAGTCTCTGGTCTGCTTTTGGTCCTGTGGCTTGATTGGTTTCTTAAGTCAGTTTATTCGAACAGGCAGAAAAATGCTCTGCTTTACCCAAGATTTGCGATCCTTCTCCCAGGTTAGTTCAATGGGAGGGAGATCTGCTTTGAGTATCACAAAAGAGGGAGATGGCTTTTTCCTCAAGTTTGGAGATGCTGTGATGAGGCTAGGTTCTGGGTAGACTTGAGGCCTTTCACCAAACAGTAGGTTTTCTCGGAGGCTAGTTTGTGAGAAACTCACAGAGCCCAGACTGGAGCCATTCTCAGGGTTTCTGTTTACTGAATTTCAATTGATTGTCAAGGTTGCTAAAGGGAGGGGCAGCCTCTGGCTCTGATTACCCAGTGAAGAAAGCCACTCCTGGGGCTGGTGCCTGAGTTGGTTTACTTTTCTCTGGGTGGAGCTGAGTCTGGCAGGTCAGCTTATGTTCTTGTCACCTGCTAAATGACTAGTTTTCTTCCAAGGCCTGAGTTGGAGCTAGCAGCTCCGCCAAGCTTTGTCGGTATCCAAGATGGAGATCTCCAGCACTGGGGGGGGGGGGGGGGGGTAAGGGGTGGTCTTCAGTCCTCTGCTCCCTGAGAAGGAGTGAGGACGTTAGGCTTCTACTCACACCAAGTCTTGGTTCCTGGGTCGTCTCTGGCCTGCGAACTGCAGGATGAAGATGTCTGCTCCTTGTCGGTTCTTGCTGGTGTTGAGTAGACTCCGCTTGCCCACTGTGTCTGGCTCCTTCGTCCCGGACTCTCTGTGATTCAGGTATGGTGGGTTCAGCCACCGCCACCACCGCTGCCTCCGCAGCGGTGGCAGCTGCTGGCAAGAGCTCAGATCTGTCTCCTTGCCTGGATTTTCCCTCTCTGGCCTAACTATCTGTCCTGTGAAGGCACACTTGCTGTGATTATCTGGCTTAGGACTGTTCACTGGAACTCTAAAACTGCTTTCTAAACGAGAGCTTGTTTAGCCTCCAGCTTCTCCTCCGCCATCTTCCCAGAACCCCTAGCTTCCCTCCTTGGTGATAAAGTTCCAAAGATTTATCTGCCTGGGGTTGGGCTTTGTCAGAAGTCATTTCAAGGAGTGAAGATTATATACCATCAACTTTGGCACTTGAATTAATTTTGAGATAGATTATCTTAAATTCCTTTCCCAACAGTATGTTCACAAAAAAAAATAAAATAAAATGAAAAAAATTCCTTTCCCAGTCTGGACTTGAACAGTATTCCTCTCATCTCCGAACCCTCAGTAGCTATGGTTACAGGCTGCACAACATGATGACAGAACTCCTTGAGTAATTTGTTTTATACTTGGGATGTCCAACTATCCAGCCCTAGACCCTGAGCATGAATGTAGGAAGTCTGCAGGTAAGATACCTGAATCTAACACGAGGTCTTAAATCCATTTGGAGTTGATTCTGGTGCAAGATTATATATAATGACCTAAGTTATGTTTTCATCTCTAGCCATTTCTTCCTGCCCCGTATTTTGAAGAGTCCTTACTTCTATCTGATTATTTTGATTCCCTTATCAAAGATTAGGTGATCATACATTTCTTGGATCATTTCTGTGTCTTCAATTCTATTCCATTGATGTTTAGGCCTATTTATGTGCCAGTACCAATTATATATTTATATGGCTTTATAATAAAAATTGAAGTTCAGTATTGATATTCTTTCAGCAACGTTTTTCCAGCTAAGGGTGGTTTTTGTTTTTCTATTTCTTCTGTTTTCCCATATGACTCTTTGGATTATTTCATCTATTTTATTAAATAATGTTGTAGGGATATTGATAGGTATTTCTTTGGATTTGTAGGTAACTTTGGGCAGTTTTCCAAATTTCATGATGTCAGTATTTTTTTTTAATTTTTTTTATTATCTTTAAGTAGTTGTACAAAGAAGTTCCCATTGGGCTGGGAAGGTGGCTCAGTGGTAGAGTGCTTGCCTTGCATGCATGAGGCCCTGGGTTCGATTCCTCAGCACCACATAAGCAGAAAAAGCCAGAAGTGGTGCTGTGGCTCAAGTGGTAGAGTGCTAGCCTTGAGCTGAAGAGCTGAGGGACAGCCTCCAGACCTAGAGTTCAAGCCCAGGACTGGCAAAAAATAAAAAAAGTAAAAATAAAAAAAGAAGTTCCCATTCTACAAAACAGTATATGACTACAAAATGTCTCACAACACTGTTGTCCATTGCTCCTAACCCATCTACTATGTCAGTATTTGCAGTACAAGAGCATGTGGTATTTTCCCACATCATTAAATCTACTTTAATTTCCTTTTTTGGGTTTTTTTAAGTGTTCTTCATAGAGGCCCTTCACTTCCTGTTAAGTCCTAGGTATTTTCTTTTGGAGCCTATTACAAAAGAAGTTGCTTTTGTCCTTTCAGCCTCACTTTTCTCATGGTTGGCATACCGAAATGCTGATGGTTTTTGTGAATTAATTTTAAACCCTGATACTTTCCCATAAGTTTGGAATAACCAAAGGGTCTTGGGATGGGAGTCTATAGGTTTCTTTCAATAGAGGAGCATATCATCTGCAAAGAAGAAGAGTTTCATTTCTTCTTTCCCTGTTTGGATCCCCTTTTTGTTTATGTCTTGCCTAATTGTTTCAGCTAGGAATTCCAGTTTTAGACTGAAAAGGAATAGAGCTCAAACACATAAGACTCTCATTCCTGATTTTAACAGAAATGGTTTTAACTTTTCACCACTACACATAAAAGTATCTGTAGGTTTATTATATTGAGGAATATTTCATGAATTTCTACTTTCTCCAATTTTCATAATAAAGGGGTGTGGGATCTCATCAAATGCTTTTTTTGCAGCTATTTGCATGATCCTGTGATCCTCGTGCTTGTTCCTTTGATGTGTTGAATTATACGAATTTACATTGAATGAACTTTGTCCCCTGGTATGATCCCCCTTCGGTCATTGTTTATGGAATTTTTTATTAGTTCTTCTTGTCAGTTGTCCAGAATTTTATTGAGAAGTTTTGTATTGATGTTCATGCAAGAAATGTGTCTATAGTTTCTTCTTTGATGGGTCCATATTTGGTTTTAAGATGAAGGGTATGCTGGCCTCATAGAACAAGTTTTATAGTGAACTTTCCCTTTCTGTTTCCTTAAAGGTTTTTAAGAGTATTATAGTGAGTTGTCCTTTGAAGGACTTAAAGAAATCAGCTGTTAATCAATCTGGTCTTGGGCTTTATTTAGCTGTCTTTACTATATGTTCCCTTATCCTCTTTTGAATCTTGACTTTGTCCTGAGGTTCCCAAGGTCATCTTTGGGTCCAGTTGCGGGGCCTGAACTCTGGGCCTGGGCACTGTTCCTCAGCTCTTCAGCTCAAGGCTAGCACTCTACCACTTGAGCCACAGCGCCACTTCCGGCTATTTTTTTCTTTTTTTCTTTTTGCTTACGTGGTGCTGAGGAATCGAATCCAGGGCCTCAGGCATGCAAGGCAAGCGCTCTACCACTGAGCCACCTTCTCAGCCCCACCCAAGGTCATCTTTGATTTGATTTAATTAGATCCTCTCTCTCACTTAATTTTCTCTCTGAGTTCAGATTTGCTAAGATTGTATCAATTTTATTAATTTCTTCAAAGAACTTGCTCTTCGTTTTCTTTGATCCTTGTTCTAATTTTTGAGCTCAATTATTTAATTCTAATTTAATTGTAATTATTTGTTTCCACTTAATGGATTGCTGTATTCATTTGCTCTTCCAAATTCTTGTCTAAATTTGCTTTGGCACTAGGTGAAGTTTAGAAAGGGTAATATAGAGTGTTTCCAATGCTCTATTATTAAAAAGAACCAGGAAACCTAGATTCTTCCTGCTCCACAGTTACTTTACCTGCAACATTTCTTTATAGATTCTTGTTCTTACAAAGAATAAAATAAACTCCAGAAACCTATGCCTGGATATTGATCTATGAGGAAGAATTGGGAGCAACTTTTGTTGTTACTTTAATCTATTTACACCAAATGGAAGAACAAATGCAAATTATAATTAAGTAAATAAGTAAAATCAAAATAAGAAAAATTGAGGCTTGGAAGGTAGCTCAGTGGTAGCGTGCTTGCCTTGCATGCATGAGGCCCTGGGTTCGATCCCTCAACAACACGTAAGCAGAAAAAGCCGGAAGTGGCACTGTGACTTAAATGGTAGAACACTAGCCTTGAGCTGAAGAGCTAAAGGACAGTGCCCAGGCCCAGAGTTCAGTCCCCAGGACCGACAAAAAAAAAGAAAGAAAAATTAGTTTAATAGTTATTTGCTTCATATACGAATTTCTGCTGATAGAACTTCACATGTGAAGACTTTACCTAAAATATTTCAAACGTGGTGTTTTAAAGTAGAAAGTTTATATACTAAGAAACATATTGTAGGTAGTTGAAAATGTCGAAATACAATGCTGGAATGTAAATTAGAATTCTATATGTAACTTCAAGTGAGAACAAGTAATAATTAAAGGCACGTTCCAAATGACAAATGAGGAAAACCACCTCTACATATATAGTTAACTATACCAAAGGTAATACCTGGTTAATTAAGTTGTCTTTGATTAAGTGCTTTCTACTGTTTCATTATTTTGTGTGCTGTGATTCTTTGTGAGTGGGATGTATAAAAGCAGAGTTTTGTAATTGAATAATTATGGTGTCGTTATTTGCAAATAATAGAGTGACATTGCATGCATGAATAAGAATGTATTAGTATGGCTTCACATTAAAATGATTGATTGTTTAGGCTTAAAACTATTATAGTATGAAGAGATACCCATGCATGAAATATTGTAGTTCAAGAATGCTTTAGCATAACTTGGGAAAGATAACGTTATGCAACAATTTACTTTCCATCTTCAGTGGGAAATTTTGCTAAATGAGTTGTTTTATTGCTGGTGTGTCCATCCACCTGGTAGCATTCTGCAAGAATATAATTAAACATTATTTTTTAATTCCTTGCTGGGCAAGCTGCAATATGTAGAATCAATGCTCCTTGCATGGATTGAAACACTGGAAGTGTATGATGGATAGGCAGAAGGATAAGGGCACTACCAGTAGAATTCCTTTGCAATTCAGTTTGCAAAGCAAAAAAGTCCACCCATTGATTCATCTCACTGTGTTGATTTCAAGATTGAAAATACTACTAATGTGAAATAGGAATTTGTCTTCTGGTTTGAGGGCGGAAGTAAGTTTTTAGTTGCCATGAAGTTGAGTAGATGTAAACAAGGATCATTCTATATTTCTCTTTTCGATGACTTGTCAATAAACTTTATTGGGTTTTGCTCTTGTACATTGCAAGCTAATCTTCTAAAGAAGAGCTGTTACCTTCCTAAACAGTCTTATTTCTTTTGCCATGAATGTCTGAAAGGTGATGCTATGGTCTAATGGGTAAAATAACCAAATTAAGTTCTTTCTCTAATTTCAAGATATAGGAATTTCAAAGTTGTCTGGTTTTAAAAGATGTGTTCAGCCATAATGCAACAAGAGGCAGTCATATTTCTACTCTGTAAAGGGTCTAGTAAATTCCATGACACATTACAATGAATAAGTCTTCTTCCAAGTCTTTCCATTTCCTAACAAATGGGGCAATGTCATTCTTTCTGATGGAGGAATAGAATTCTATTATGTATATTAAGTGAAGTAAGCCAGACCCAAAGAAACATAGTTCCCATGGTTTCCCTTATTTGCAATAAGTAGTATATGTCTGAGACAAGCAGAAACGGTCAGATAAGTTGATGTTAGGCAAAATGAATCCCAAGATAAGGATTCAAGTGGTTTTTCTTTCTTGCGATTGTTTCTAACATATTTATAAGATTATGTCTTTGTTGCTTTGTATGTCCCTTACCCACGGTATAACCCCTGTCTTCACTGTATTTGATGGTATAATTTGTGGAGGGGAAGGAAAAAAACAAATTGTTTAAATAGGGATACAGGTGCACCCATTGCAACAATGAAATGTACATGATGTTATGTCGAAAAATGAACTTTACAACTTTGGTGGCAGGGAGGATTGGGTGGGGGTCCAGGGGGAGGATGGGAAGGGATTGGAAGGGGAAACAAAGGAGGAGGCAACAAGGCTTGATAAGAAATGTACTCATTATCTTGCCCATGTAATTGTAACCTCTCTGTACAGTATTTTCACAATAAAAAAAGAGAGAGAAAAAATAAGTCTTCTTCCCATTGAAATACAGTTCCATTGTCTACATTTGGACTTCAAGGAGTCCAAATTACCCTCTGTATTTTAGTTGAAAATTCTCTGCAAGAAACCTTTATATATATAATTCCTTGAAATTCCTCACTGAACCATAGGAATAAACCAAGACATAGCTAGAAAGGTAATATTAAACTGGCAACTACTCCTACCTATGAGTACACATTGCAGTAGGAATTCAGCTTTTATTGGGCAATTTTAATACATTAGCACTCTTTCTGTATTTGATGAAAGATTTACAAATTATAGTCAAAAGTCTGTATGCCTGATATTTTTGAACTGGTCATATACTTTCAGAAAATTGCACCAAGAATGTTATATATCTTATATATAAATCATTTTGGGGGGCTGGGAAAGTGGCTCAGAGGTAGAGCACTTGCCTTGCATGCATGAGGTCCTGGGTTCGATTCCTCAGCAACACATAATCAAAAAGAAAAACGCCAGAAGTGGCACTGTGGCTCAAGTGGTAGAGCATTAGCCTTGAGCTGAAGAGGAGAGGGACAGCACCCAGGCCCAGAGGTCAGGCCCCACGACTGGACCCAAAATAAATAAATAAATAAATAAATTTGGGAAATTATTGAGTCCATTGTTATTTCTTACATTTCAATATGATTTCTGTATAAGATATCTCAGACAAGGTTCTTCTGCTTTAATGATTCTAAAAAACATTGACATCATTTCACATGAGAAGAAATATGATTTACGATGGCAGAATACTCTCTCCAGGATACAATTCCAAGACATAAATTAGGATGAGAACCAAAATGATATGCAGGTAATGAGAGACAACTCATATGAATGTGTCCTTGAAAAAAAGACTAATTCTTCACCTAAATTAGATTTATTATTGGCTAGAAGAATCAGATATGGGCAGTGTGAAATATTTAGTGTTGTATGGTTGCCAATTTCCCCACCAAGCCGGTGTCATTTAGATGCTACCATAATTAAAGACATGCTTTGTACACATTTTTCTTTCTCTTCCACCCACATTAAAGAATTTCATGACTTCAAGTAGAGAAGATAAAACTTTGGAACCAATTATTCTTTGTGACTGCAAGTTGGCAATTTTCATAAAAAGACTAGACTACTGAGTGTCTATCTCCACATACTGTTTTGGACTCTAAACTATACTGTTCAAACTTATTTTATATTTCTTGGTGTAAGAAATGCTGCTAACACACTGAAAATTTTTCACATATTTTATTACTGGACAAAAATATGGAAGAGAAAAATAGTGTTATATAGCATAAGCAATGAATAATCACAAGAAAGAAGTACTATCCATTTGCAGAATTGTGCAGAATACACAGAACTCCAACAAGGCACATGTCTTCTAATGCTAGTATACTTGTAATAACCTTTATTATCTAAAAAAAAGTAACAGGAAGTTAAATCTTGTCATGTAGTTCATGCCATTATTATATATTTCCATTGGCAGAAGCAGAAGTTGATCTGAGATTCCTGAGGCAATGAATGGGAAATCAGCATTCTTTGCTAGGGAGAAAGTCTAAAATGTGACAGCTGTTTGTAAAAACATCAACCTGTGGAGATGTTATCTTTCTCACGAAATGGATACTGCTCTACTTTAATGAATCTGATTTACTTTAGCAGGTATCAACCAGAATATACCACATTTTCCAATTTCCAAGCTCTATTTTATTTAGCACTTGGATGTTTCATGATTGTCCAATTATGAACAGATATTAGGCTTCTATTCCTAAATTCCCATGTCTGTTTTGATGGTATTGTCCCAAAATAGCAGCTTTTATCCTCTGTGCAGCAGCATCAGAATGCTTCTGTTCCTATCAGTTTAGAAAATTGCATCATCAAACCAGTATAAATAAAACAGCCTCATATTCATGTTGTATTTTTGGAAAGGGGAAAGCATTCATATTTTTTTCTTGTGTGGTACAGAATCATTGCATATGTATATGAGGAAGTTTGCTACCATTTATAACATAGTTTTAAAAACAAGTTTTGAGTGTCAATATTGCCAAAGTTTCCTTCATTAAGACATTCTTCCATAAAATTGTATAGCTGGGTGCTGGTGGCTCACACCTCCAATCCTAGCTATTCAGGAGGCTGAGACTTTGGATGGTGGGTAAAAGCCATGAGTGGAAGAAAAGTACATGGGGCGCTTATCTCCAATTAGCCATCAGAAAACCAAAAGCACCAAAGTGGCTCAAAGTAGGAGATTGCTAGCCTTGAGCGAGAAGACATTAGAGATATTGCACGGGCCTGGATTTCAAGGGAAATAACTTATATAAAATATTATCTGGTATATATCAGAAGATAGCATTTGCAAAAAAAAATACAATTCTAAAAAAATGACATTAACTGCTACCTGATGTTACACATCATGAAACATTGCACAAAGTGTTTCAGAAAAGTTGAATGATGGTTTTGAATTGTTTCCTTCTGTCATATGTTATAAAAAGAAGCTCTACAAGGGATTCCGGGAAGATGGCAAAGGAGAAGCTGGAGGCTAAACAAGCTCTCGCATAGGAAGCAGTTTTAGAGTTCCAGTGAACAGTCCTAAGCCAAAGAATCACACCAAGTGTGCCATCACAGTACAGAGAGTTAGGCCAGAGAGAGAAAATCCAGGCAACGAGACAGATCTGAGCACTTGCAGCAGCAGCCACCACTGCAACGCCATACCTGCAACACAGAGTCCGGGATGAAGGAGCCAGAGCAGCGGGCGAGCAAATTCTACTCAACACCAGCAAGAACCGACAAGGAGCAGACATCTTCATCCTGCAGTTCGCAGACCAGAGACAATCAGGAGCAAA
Organism: Dipodomys merriami; assembly: GCF_024711535.1. Taxonomy (NCBI): domain Eukaryota; kingdom Metazoa; phylum Chordata; class Mammalia; order Rodentia; family Heteromyidae; genus Dipodomys; species Dipodomys merriami. The sequence goes on from NW_027204048.1 coordinate 4,076,988, forward strand.
GACTCAGCGTGAGTAGAAGCCTGACATCCTCACTCCTTCTCAGGGAGCAGAGGATGGAAGGCCACCCCTCCCCCTCACTACCAGAGATCTCCATCTTTGATACTGACAAAGCTCGGCTGAGCTAGCTCCAACTCAGGCCTTGGAAGAAAACTAGAGTCATTTAGCAGGTCACAAGAACCTAACCTGACCTGCCAGACTCAGCTCCACCCAGGGAAAAGTCACAAAGCCAGAGTCTGCCCCTCCCTTTAGCAACCTTGACAATCAATTGAAATTCAGTGAACAGAAACCCTGAGAGTGGCTCCAGGCTGGGATCTGTGAGTTTCTCACGAGCTAGCCCCCCGGGAAAAGCTACTGTTTGCTGAAAGGCCTCAACTCTACCGAGAACCTAGCCTCATCACAGCATCTCCAAACTAGAGGAAACAGCCATCTCCCCCTTTTGTGATACTCAAAGCAGATCTCCCTCCCATTGAACTAACCTGGGAAGAGGATCACAAAATCCTGGGGAAAGCAGAGCATTTTTCTGCCTGCTCAAACAAACTGACTTAAGAAACCAACCAAGCCACAGGAAAATCAAATACCACAAGCAGACCAGAGACTCCAACAAGAGGCTGGTTACCGACACAAGGGAGATACACGATTTTCCCACCCCTCCCAAAATAATCAAAGAATCTTTTTTTCTTTTTTTTTTTTGTACATTCATCTACCTCAGTAGATGAATGGATCAAGAAAATGTGGTATATATACACAATGGAATTCTATGCCTCCATCAGAAAGAATGACATTTCCCCATTTGTTAGGAAATGGAAAGGTTTGGAAAAAATTATATTAAGTGAAGTAAGCCAGGCCCAAAGAAGCATAGGTCCCATGGTTTCCCTTATTTGCAATATCTAGTATAGGTATGAGTCAAGAGGAAAAGGTCAGATAATGTGATGTTAGGAAAATGAACCCTTAAATATGTATTTTAATGTTTTCGTTTCTTTCATGCATGTGTTTCTAACGCATTTATAAGATTATTTCTTTGTTGCTTTGTATGTCCCTCCCCCACAGTGTAACCCCCGCTTTCACTATATTTGATGTCAGTATAACATGTGGAGGAGATGGGGACAAACAAGTCGTTTAAGGATTCAGGTGGACCTGTTGCAACAATGAGAAGTACAAAATGTCATGTCAAAACCAGCTTTACAATGTCGGTGTGGGGGGGGGAGGGGGGTATAATTGGGTGGGGGGAGGGGGGTAAAATTGGGTGGGGGAAGGGGGGAGGCGGGGAAGGGAAGTGAAGGGTAAACAAAGGAGGAGGCTGCAATGCTTGGTAAGAAATGTATGCATTATCCTGCCCATGTAATTGTAGCCCCTCTGTACAGTATGTTCTCAAATAAAATAAAATACAATTAAAAAAAAGAAAGAAAGTACGCATACTGAAAAAAAAAATTTTCTAAAACTTTTTTATAATTTTTAATTTTTACCTTTTTTGAAAAAATTGTTTTCAAGTAACTTTTTTTTTCTTCCTCTTGTAATTTTTATTTTAGGGGTATATGTGTGTGTGCATTTTTCTTTCTTTTTTTTCTTTTTAAAAATAAATTTTGTTTTTTGTTTTCTGTTTCGCTCTACTGAACTTCTTATCTTTTTTTCATTCTTTCTCATTCTTTTCACCTTTTCTTCTCTTTCATTCTTCTTTATATGACAATCACAGTTCTGCACATCCTCAGAAATACCCATAGTCCATAAATAGACCTTATCCCCGATTGTGTACACACTAAATCCAGAAATTTATTACTCAATTCAAAACCTCTTAAACGTAAATACCTTAATAGCAGTACTACATCTTTATACCTATATAATACTTTAAGTATTTTTATTTTTAAGTTTTTCACATCTCCTTTATATCCCTCCCCTTTTCTCATTATATCCATGTTCTTCTCTGAATATTTTGTTTTCAAATCTGTATAATTTTTAAGCATTGCTAAGTTTAATTTTTAATGTTTACTTTTCTATTTTTCTGGTCTCTTTTTTCCCTTTCTCTTTCTTCTTTTTTTTCTCTCTCTCTACTTTCATCCTATCCAACCTATTTCTTGTTTGAGATTAGGACTTAGTTAACTCTCCCTGTGCCTTCCCACATCTCTCTATTCCCCACATCTCTCTATTTACCCACATCTCTATCTAAACCTAATAATTTCTGGTTTGCCAAATTCTACTTTGTGGTTCATAGCCAATTAATATATAGTTGTTTGATGTTGAATAGATGTATCTGTTGATCTAGATTGTATCTGCAGACTATTGATTGTGCAAATACAGACTTTGGTTGATTCTTGCCTTAAGATAGTGTTCCAGCACAAAACTGGTGTTATTTTCATCCCAAATGGGCAGAGTAAGCTGGAAAAACACAAGAAAAATGGCAAGACCAGGTATCTCAACCCCCACTCATAATAATCAGGGGAAAAAACAGATAATGAACAATCCAGAAGAGAGTTCCCAAATAGCTCTACAAACGCTGCTGGCAAACATGGTAAATGAAAACATTGAAAACATACATAGCACTCTGTATGAGCGTGATAGGGAGAAAGAGGAGGCAAACCAAAGGTTTATACAGGAATATCATGAGCATGAGGAAACTACTCAAAAACTGATAAAGGATTTGCGTGAGCAGCTTGAGAACACTCAAAGAGAAAGGCCGGAATGGCATGAGCAGGCTGAGAACACTCAAAGAGAACTACAGGAATGGCATGAACGGGAGGAAGCTAAGCAAAGAGAAATACAGGAATTGAGAAAACAGGATGAGAATACACAAAGAACACTAAAGGCATTCATGGAATCCATTAACAAAGAGCTGAAGGAAGTCAGGGAGACCACAAAGGGAATGCTGAATGGAACCCAACAGAAGGAATGGGAGTCCAAGGAAACCAGAACCAATCAAATTAGTGATTGGAGAATAAACACTGAACACCGAATTAAGGAAGTAAAGAAGTTCATACAAGATCTAAAACAAAGCTTCAATAAAGAATTTGAAGCCATCAAAGTTCACCAATTAAAAAGAAAACAAATAAAAAAAAAAAAACTAGAAAGTCTTGACAGCAGGTTAGACCATGCAGAAGATTGAATCTCGGGGATTGAAGACAGCCTAGATGTTATAAAGAACATACAACTATCCAAGACAAGCCCAAGAAATATGATACATCTATGCAACACTTGGAAGACACCATCAGAAGGCCTAATCTGAAGATAATGGGTGTAGAGGAGCACCTAGAAACAGAAGTTAATGGTCTAGGAAATTTGTTTAACAGGATCCTAGCAGAGAACTTCCTAAACATGCAAAAAGATAGTCCTATTGAGATATAAGCTTTTAGAACCCCAAATAGACCAGATCAGAATAGGAAATCCCACCATCACATTATAATTCACACAGGATCAACTCAGACCAAGGAAAAGATCCCTAAAGCTGTCAAGAAGAAAAGATTAATCACCTATAAAAAGAAACCAATTAGAATCACCTCAGATTTCTCAGCAGAGACAATCAAAGCAAGAAGAGCCTGGAATGATGTATGCCATGACAAACAACTATCAACCAAGATTACCCTATCCAGCTAAACTCTCCTTCATAACTGAAGGCCAAATAAAAACCTTCCATAGCAAAGAAATATTGAAACAATATATCTCCACCAAACCAGCTCTACAAAAGATTCTTAAAGATGTCCTACACATAGAAAACCAACAAGACCACAATAAAGGATAAGAAACCACACCCAAATTGAGAATCCAAGAACCATAGGAGGAACCCAGTAGCTGCAGCCCCCAAGAAGGTGGATTAAATGGCAGGAATTCCCCAATAACTCTCAGTCCTATCTCTCTACATTAACAGAATGAACTCTCCAATTAAGCGACATAGACTGTCTAGTTGGATTAAAAAACAAGATCCTTCTATCTGCTGCGTTCATGAGTCACATCTTGCCCCTTAAAACAAACACATTTTCGATATTAAAGGCTGGAACAAAATCTACCAAGCAAACGGCCCCCATAAACAGGCGGGAGTTGCAATCCTAATATCAGATAAAATAGACTTCAAATTAAAATCAGTGAGAAGAGATAAAGAAGGTCGCTACATACTAATTAAGGGATCTCTCCTTCAGGAGGATATTACAATTCTAAATATCTATTCACCAAACAACGGAGCACACAAATTTATCAAAGAAACACTACTTTCCCTCAAATCCAACATAGATCCAAAGACATTAATTGTTGGGGATTTTAACACACCACTCTCCCCACTAGATAGATCAACTCAGCAAAAACTCAACAGAGAAACTGCAGAGCTAAACAACTGCATAGATCAATTAGATTTAACAGACATCTACCAATTATTTCACCCAGCAGCATCAGAATACACATTTTTCTCAGCAGCACATGTAACGTTTTCCAAAATAGACCACATTTTAGGTCACAAAGCAAACTTCTCCAAATTCAGAAACATTGAAGTTATACCTTGCATTCTCTCAGACCACAATGGAATAAAATTAGAACTCAACACCAAAAGCCACCAAAGAAAGTCTGGTAACACATGGAGGCTGAACAACACACTGCTGAATCATGAGTGGGTTAGGGAAGAGATTAGAAAGGAAATTCAAATGATCATGATATTCATCAAAAATGAGCACAGAAATCACCAGCTCCTCTGGGACACAGTAAAGGCAGTACTCAGGGGCAAGTTTATAGCTCTGAGTTCCTACATCAACAAATTGGAGAGATCGGAAACTAACAATTTAATGACACATCTAAACCTCCTTGAAAAAGAGCAGCAAGATAAACCCCAATCCAGTAGATGGAAAGAAATAATTAAAATTAAATCAGAATTAAATGAATTAGAATCCACAAAAAACTATAGAAAGAATCAACAAAACAAAGAGTTGGTTCTACGAAAAAATTAACAAAATTGACAGACCCTTAGCAAATCTTATAAGAAAAAGAAAAGAACACATCCAAATAAATAAAGTCAGAGATTAGATTGGAAACATCACCACGGAAACAAACAAGATTCAGAACATTATAAGGGAATACTTCTCAAAACTTTATGCTAATAAGTTTGAGAACTTGGCAGAAATGGACCTTTTCCTAGAAAATATTGACATGCCAAAACTAAACCAAGGTGAGTTAAACCATCTTAACAGGCACATAGGAAGCAATGAAATAGAAACAGCAATAAGGGACATCCCATCTAAGAAAAGTCCAGGACCAGATGGTTTTACAGCAGAATTCTACAAGGCCTTCAAAGCAGAGCTCACACCAATACTCCTCCACACATTCTATGAAGCCATCATAACCCTCATCCCAAAACCAGGCAGGGACTTATCAAAGAAAGAGAACTATAGACCCATTTCTTTGACGAACATTGATGCAAAACTTCTCAACAAAATTTTGGCCAATCGATTTCAACAATTCATCCAAAAAAATCATACACCACGATCAAACAGGATTCATTTCAGGGATGCAAAGCTGGTTCAATATATGCAAATCAATTAATATAATACATCACATCAACAGGAACAAGGATAAGAACCACATGGTTATCTCAATAGATGCAGAAAAAGCATTCGACAAGATCCAACACCCCTTTATGATGAAGGTTTTGGAAAAATTGGGAATCCATGAAACATTTCTCAATACAATAAAGGCTGTATATGACAAAACTACAGCCAGCATTATACTTAATGGTGAAACACTAAAGCCATTTCCTCTTAACTCAGGAACAAGACAAGGATGCCCACTCTCTCCACTTCTTTTCAATCTAGTATTAGAATGCCTAGCTACAGCAATAAGACAAGATGCAAACACAAAGGGTATCCAAATAGGGAAAGAAGAAGTAAAACTCTCCCTCTTTGCAGATGACATGATCTTGTATTTAAAGAATCCCATAGACTGGGGCTGGAAAGGTGGCTCAGCAGTAGAGCACTTGCCTTGCATGCTCGAGGCACTGGGTTCGATTCCTCAGTATCACATAAGAAAAAAGCCGGAAGTGGCACTCTGGCTCAAGTGGTAGAGTGCTAGCTTTGAGCTGAAGAGCTGAGGAACAGTGCCCAGGCCCAGAGTTCTGGCCCCACGACCGGACCCAAAAAAAAAAATCCCATAGACTCCACTCCCAAATTACTCAAGCTGATTCAAAACTTTGGCAAAGTAGCAGGGTATAACATTTACCCCAAAAATCAATGGCTTTTCTGTATATCAACAATGAGAAAAGTGTGGCTGAAATTAGGAAAGCAACTCCATTCGTAATAGCCCCCCAAAAAATAAAATACCTAAGAGTTAACCAAAGAAGTGAAGGACCTCTATGATGAAAACTTTAAAAACTTGAAAAAGGAAATCAAAACAGAACTTAGAAAATGGCAAAAACTCACATGCTCCTGGATTGGAAAGATTAACACCATGAAAATGGCAATACTTCCCAAGGCAATCTAGAAATTCAATGCGATATCTATCAAAATTCCAACCGAATTCTTCAAGGAATTAGAAGCGGCAATCCAAAAATTCATATGGAACAATAAAAGACCCCGAATAGCAAAAACGCTCTTCAACGGAAAGAACACTGCAGGAGGAATATCAATACCAAATTTCAAACTCTACTATAAAGCCATAGTAATCAAAACAGCTTGGTACTGGCACAAGAACAGACCTCAGGACCAATAGAATAGAATTGAAAACCCAGAAATGAACCTACAGACCTATAGTCATTTAATCTTCGATAAGGGAGCTAAAAAAAAAAAAATAGACCAGAAGAAAGACAGCCTCTTCAGTAAATGGTGCTGGCAAAATTGGTTAACTACATGTAGAAAACTAAAGCTAGATCCTTATATATCGCCCTGCACCAGAACCAACTCTAAATGGATCAAAGAACTCGGAGTCAAAACAGACACTCTGAAAAATTAAAAGATGGAATAGGAGAAACCCTAGGTCTCCTTGGCACAGGCCAAAATTTTCTTAATAGAGACCCAGAAACACAACAAATCAAAGAAAGGTTGGACAAATGGGATTGCATGAAGTTACAGAGCATGGCAAAGGACATAGCTAGAAAGATCAACAGAAAGCCGACAGATTGGGAGAAGATCTTCACTAGCCATACAACGGACAAGGGTCTCATATCTAAAATATACTTGGAACTCAAAAACTTAAATCCCCCAACAACAAATCCTCAAAGAAACAACTGTCCAATAAATAAGTGGGCTAAAGACCTAAAGAGAAACTTCTCTGAAGAGGAAAGAAGGATGGCCAATAGACACATGAAGAAATGCTCAACCTCCCTAGCCATAAAACAAATGCAAATCAAAACAACTTTAAGATACCACCTAACCCCAGTTAGAATGGCAAAAATCAGGAAATCTAATAACAACAGATTCTGGAGGGGATGTGGACAGAAGGGAACCTTACTGCATTATTGGTGGAAGTGTAAACTTGTTCAACCACTTAGGAAAGTAGTATGGAGGTTCCTCAAAAGACTTCACATAGGGGTTGAGGACCAAGATGGAGACGGGGCAGTAGGGAAACCCCACAGCTCTCCCCAACCAAAAAGAGAGTTGAGTTTCAACGTTTAATGTCCCCAAGAGACCGACAACAACAAAAAGATGAACACTCAGTGAAAAACAAGAGGTGGAAAATAACAAAAAAGAAAGAGAAGAAAAGAAGAATTTCAGAACAAAGAAGAGCGAATACCCCTACCCCAATATTTACTGGCCAGCCCACAGTGCACCAAGCCATGGCCAGCCGGCCCGGCAGGGGCTGCCGGAGCCCCAGAGACACAGGGGACCGCCTGCAGATCACCCGAGCAGAAGCAGCCTGAGGTACCGGTTTGCATACCAGCTGATAGCCACGAACAGAGAAACCTGCCAGCCAGGAATCTCCACGAAGATCCCACCCCACCCCTCACTCTCCACCTGAGCAGAGAGGCTCCATCCCACCAAAGCCACCTGGCACCCGCAGCCCAACAAAGGGAGCTGTCTGCAGACCACCCAAGCAGAAGCCGCCTGAGGCACCAGACCTGCCCGACCACGACGACCTGGCAGGGTCCGCCCGGGGTCCAGAGGCAGAGGGGGCGGCCTGCAGATCACCCGCGCAGAAGCTGCCTGAGCGTGGACACTGTGGACCTGACAGCTTCAATAGAGGCAGAGACAGAAAAGAATCACACAGAGCCACCACCACCCAGCCCAGCCCGCAACCACGCCAACTGAACTCGGATTGCAACAGCAACTGATGACCTACACCACACAGAATCAACTAGCTCCAGGGTGAGTACCCCACAAGGGACAGTGTATCACTCAAGAGAGACCAGAGCTGGAGGGAATCCCCAGACCCTGACCCAGACTCGCTACTCCAACACCCGGACGACAGGACCCGCTAAAACTGGGAACTGTTCAAGAGCTCCACCAGCCCTGGAGCACACTCCGCTGGCCAGGCTAGAGCAAGAGTGCCCCTGGAAAGGAGCTTAAATGCCCAAGCCAGGAACAGCACCCCTGGGTCAAGACAACCAACAGTAGAAGAAATTTGAACTGTGTAACCCAGGCTGCATAAACTAGGTGGTATACACAGCAGCACAGGCCTAACGAGCGCACTCCAGGCAGGGGCCGGAATCAGGCCTGGGGATCCGGCACCTGAAGAACACAACTCCTCCCAACTGAAGTCAAAAGCTGAGCATACACCTCAGCAGAGGGGACAAAAACAGGGAACAGCACTCCCCGGGAAGCACGCCTGTGACAATAAAAGACCTGGAGGCTCAGGACAAGAGAAGCCGAAACCCCACCAAAACCCCACACATATACTGTAGGCTGGAATTGGGCAACACAGGCCGCCAGCACCTGATAGTAAGCAGGAGCTCAGGCTGATAAGGCAGCTTAGCAGTAGAATGATAGTCTTGGATGTATGAGGCCCTGGATCTGATTCCTCAGCATCACAAAAGCAAAATGGGTCAGAAGTGGTGCTGTGGCTCAAATGGGAGGGTGCCAGCCTTGAGCTGAAGAGCTGAGGGACAGCACCCAAACCTACAGTTCAAGCCCACAACCAGCCCAAAACAAACAAAAAAACAAAAACACATCAGGAGCCCATAGCAGACTCCAGTATCTAGGAGAGTGCATCCAGAGCATCTGATCTTCCAAAGAGCACCCGTAGGAGCAAACACAAGCAGTCTAGGCTGCTCAACCCTTCCAAAGGCTGGAATTGCCAGCAATCTACAGCAGAGAGCCGAGAATCCTAAGCAGATCAAAACAGCAGATGGAAATAGGCTCTCAACAGAACCCAGATCAGGCACAGAATCTCTCTACCAATACAGAATCAGCAACCAAGCAAAGATAGACACACCAAAACAAAATTGCAGATCAGTCTCCTGAACCCCCACGCGAAAATCACAGAGAAAAATTACAAGGGTTACCACCACCCAGGACAGCAAGCTAAACTCAATAGCCAGCAGCCACGCAGGGGAGAGCCCCAGTGGGAACAAAGCAGGAATGGAAGACAAAAGCTACATCCAAGGGCTGCTGGAGGCAATGACTCAAGAAATAAAGTGAGAAATTGATCAGAAATTGAAAGAGCACAAGGATAAAATATCAAGAGGTACAGGATATCAAACAAGAGATGCATGCAAAAATAGAAGCTGCACAAACCTCAGTAAGAAGTGAGATAAACGCCAAATTAGAGGTAATGCATACTGATCTCACCTCATTAAGAGCTGAGATCAGCCCACTGTCTCCACTCCTCTTCAACATAGTCCTGGGACACTTAGCCAGGGCAATAAGGCAAGAAAAAGACATTAAAGGGATCCGCATAGGGAAAGAAGAAGTTAAGCTATCCCTTTTTGCAGACGACACGATACTATACTTTCACGATCCCAAAAACTCCATCCCCAAATTATTAGAAATCATAACTCACTTTGGCAAAGTAGCAGGATACAAAATAAACCCAAAAAATCAGTTACGTTCCTGTACACTGACAATGCAAAAGAAAAGAGGGAAATAAAGGGAGCAATCCCATTCACAATAACCTCCCCAAAAATAAAATATTTAGGAATTAACCTAACCAAAGGTGTAAAAGAACTATTGAATGAAAACTATAAAAAGTTAAAGAAAGAAATTGCAGAAGACACTAGGAAATGGAAAGACCTCCCATGCTCTTGGATAGGTCGACTTAATATAGTAAAGATGGTAATACTTCCAAAACTAATATACACATTCAATGCAATTCCTATTAAAATCCCAATGACATACATCACTGAAATACAGAAAACAGTCCAAAATTTCATATGGAACAACAAAAGACCTAGAATAGCCAAAACAATTCTAGGGGATAAAGACAATATGGGAGGGCTATCCATGCCGAACTTCAAACTCTACTACATAGCTATAATAACAAAGACAGCATGGTACTGGCACAAAAACAGACCCAAAGACCAATGGAACAGAATAGAAGATCCAGAAATAAATCCACAGGCCTACAGCCAGCTGATATTCGACAAAGGAGCCAAACACATACAATGGAAGAAACACAGCCTCTTCAACCACTGGTGCTGGGAAAACTGGGCAGTCACATGCAGAAAACTAAAAGAGGACCCCAGCCTATCACCATGCACCAACATCAACTCAAAATGGATTAAAGACCTTAACATTAAACCTGAATCTCTGAAACTACTGCAGGACAGAGTAGGAGAGACACTTGAACTAATAGGCACAGGAAGGAACTTCCTGAACAGAGTCCCAGGGTCACAACAAGTTGGAGAGAGACTCGACAAATGGGACTACCTTAAAATAAAAAGCTTCTGCACAGATAAAGCTATCGCAACCAAGCTAGAAAGACAACCAACTAATTGGGAAAAAATATTTACCAGCAATATATCAGACAAGGGGTTAACATCCTCTATACACAGGGAACTCAAGAAACTAATCCCTCCCAAACCTAACAAACCAATTACTAAATGGGCAAGGGAACTAAAGAGGGACTTCTCAGATGAAGAAATAAAAATGGCAAAGAAACACATGAGGAAATGTTCATCATCCCTGGTGGTGAAGGAAATGCTAATAAAGACAACCCTGAGATACCACCTTACCCCAGTCAGAATGTCCCACATCCACAAATCAGCCACAAATCATCCACAAATGCTGGAGGGGATGTGGAGAAAGAGGAACCCTATTACACTGCTGGTGGGAATGTACACTTTTACAACCATTTTGGAAAGCAGTCTGGAGGGTCCTTAGAAAGCTAAAGATTGAGCTCCCTTACAACCCAGTCATACCACTTCTAGGCATTTATCCTGAACAACAGGAACCAATATACAAGAACACATGCACCTTCATGTTTATTGCAGTAGTGTTCACAATAGCTAGGATATGGAAACAACCTAGATGCCCCACCACAGATGAATGGATCCAAAAATTGTGGTATCTATACACAATGGAATACTATGCAGCCATTAGAAATGACAAAATAATGGCATTTGCAGGGAAATGGATGGAGCTAGAAGGAATCATGTTGAGCGAGGTAAGCCAAGAGCAAAGAGACAAACGGTACATGGTCTCCCTGATAAGTGGATGCTTAATCCAAAATGTTAGGTGATACCACAAAACTAACAGGACTTAAGAAACAAAGAACTCCCACTCATCTGGTCAAACCACTACTAAATATCCCCATGCTGGTGATCACATGTATGGTGTATAACATGTGAACACCGTTATATGTTATAGACTGTGATAGACAATTCGCTCAAGGAAAGTTAGAATGAACTTGTGAGTTTAAATGAGCATCATTAGTCCACAATACTGTGAAATTCGGGAAATTATGTAATCACTTAATCACAATCAAAAAAAAAAAAAAAAGAACCTCCGGGAAGGTAGGGAGGGAAGGGATGGTAGGGGGAAAACAATGGAGGGGGTAACAATGTTCAAGAGGAAGTGTACTCATTACCTCACTCATGTAACTGTAACCCTCTGTATAGTATTTTTACAATAAAAAAAAGACTCCACATAGAGCTCCCCTATGACCCAGCAATCCCACTTTGGGCATTTACCCAAATGGTTACAAACAAGACCACACTAAAGCTACCAGCACAACTATGTTTATTGCAGCATTATTTACTATAGCTAAGATATGGAACCAACCCAGATGCCGCTCAGTAGATGAAAGAAAATGTGGTGTATATGCACAATGGAATTCTATGCCTCCAGCAGAAAGAATCACATTGCCCCATTTGTTAGGAAATGGAAAGACTTGGAAAAAATTATATTAAGTGAAGTAAGCCAAGCCCAAAGAATCTTAGGTCCCATGGTTTCCCTTATTTGCAATATGTAGTATATGTATGAGTCAAGCAGAAAAGGTCAGATAATGTGATGTTAGGAAAATGAACCCTTAGATTTGTATTTAAATGTTTTTTCTTTCATGCATTTGTTTCTAACGCATTTATAAGATTATTTCTTTGTTGCTTTGTATGTCCCTCCCCCATAGTATTACCCCTGCTTTCACCATATTTGATGTCGGTATAATTTGTGGAGGAGATGGGGAAAAACAAGTCATTTAAGGATACAGGTGAACCTGTTGCAACAATGAGAAGTACAAGTTATCATGTCGAAAACGAACTTTACAACTTTGGTGCGGAGGGGGGGTAGGGGGGAAGGGGAGGATTGGGTGGGGGGTTGGGGGGAGAGGATGGGAAGGGATGTGAAGGGTAAACAAAGGAGGAGGCTGCAATGCTTGACAAGAAATGTACTCATTATCTTGCCCATGTAATTGTAACCCCTCTGTACAGTATGTTCACAAAAAAATAAAAAGAAAATTTTTTTAATAAAAGAAAGAAAATGTGGTATATATATACACAATGGAATTCTATGCCTCCATCAGAAAGAATGACATTGCCCCATTTGTTAGGAAATGGAAAGGCTTGGAAAAAATTATATTAAGTGAAGTAAGCCAAGCCCAAAGAAACACAGTTCCCATGGTTTCCCTTATTTGCAATATATAGTATATATCTGAGTCTAGCAGAAAAGGTCAGATAAGGTTATGTTAGGAAAATGAACCCTAAGATATGTATTCAAATGTTTTATTTTCTTTCATACGATTGTTTCTAACACATTTATAAGATAATTTCTTTGTTGCTTTGTATGTCCCTTCCCCATAGTATAACCCGTGCTTTCACTGTATTTGATGTCAGTATAATTTGTGGAGGGGAAGGGGAAAAACAAGTCGTTTAAATAGGGATACAGGTGGACCCATTGCAACAATGAGAAGTACAGGTCGTTATGTCGAAAGTGAACTTTACAACTTTGGTGGGAGGGGCGGGGAAGATTGGGTGGGGTACCGGGGGAGGATGGGAAGGAATGGGAAGGGGAAACAAAGGAGGAGGCTACAATGCTTGATAAGAAATGTACTCATTATCTTGCCCATCTAATTGTAACCCCCCTGTACAGTATTTTCACAATAAAAAATAAAAATTTAAAAAAGAAGCTCTACAAAACACGGATAACACAGTTTATGCTTGAGAAAGGTATAATACCGAACTGTCACTTGGTATCTATTTTTGTTTTATTTACTCTTTATAAATAACTATATTGAGTATTTTGCTTTTTCTTGCTCTTTTTAAATATGCTTACTCAATAGTCGCTTTGGTTAAATCCCAGGGGGGAGGTACCATTGCATTAGTAGTTGGCATCATTTTCCCTTAAAATTAATCCATTAATTATCTGAGAACACCTTTACATCCACAGGTCTGATATCATTTACTTCCATATAAGACCAGGTTTTACAGATTTTTTTTTACTGTGTTACACAGTGTAATATATTTCCTAAGTAAAGTTAGCTTTTTAAAGATACTTATATTTGCAAGCAACTACTTTACTCCTTGCTGGACAAATTTCATTAACAAGAAATGTGTACTGCCCTCCAGTTACCCTGTTTCATGGGTGATATATAATAACCCAGTTACTGTGAACATTTTCAGTGAAGAGAGTAAATTCTTCACCGGAACAATCAAATCATCGAAACAGGAGTGATGTAAAGGCACTTCTATGTAGGTATGAACAGTAGGATCTTGTGTGTGTGTGTGTGTGTGTGTGTGTGTGTGTGTGTGTGTGAAAATACCGTATAGAGGGGTTACAATTACATGGTCAAGATAATGAGTACATTTCTTATCAAGCATTGTTGCCTCCTCCTTTGTTTCCCCTTCCCATGCCTTTCCATCTTCCACCTCCCACTCTCCACCCTTGCCCCTGAACAATAGGATCTTATTTCAGGTGAGTTAAAGGCTAAGAAGGTTTTGCATCAATGTTCATCAAAGAAATGGGTCTATAGTTCTCTTTCTTTGATAAGTCCCTGCCTGGTTTTGGGATGAGGGTTATGATGGCTTCATAGAATGTGTTCGGTAGTGAGCTTTCTCTTTCAATTTCATTGAAGAGTTGGAGGAGTATTGGTGTGAGCTCTGCTTTGAAGGCCTTGTAAAATTCCGCTGTAAAACCATCTGGTCCTGGACATTTCTTACCTGGGAGGTCTCTTATTGCTGTTTCTATTTCAATGCTTGATATGGGCCTGTTAAGCTGGTTTAACTCATCTTGGTTTAGTTTTGGCATGTCAATATTTGCTAGGAAAAGGTCCATTTCTGTCAAGTTCTCAAACTTATTAGCATAAAGTTTTGAGAAGTATTCCCTTATAATGTTCTGAATCTTGGTTGTTTCCGTGGTGATGTTTCCATTCTCATCTCTGAGTTTATTAATTTGGGTGTGTTCTCTCCTTTTTCTGATAAGGTTTGCTAAGGGTCTGTCAATTTTGTTAAGTTTTTCGAAGAACCAACTCTTTGTTTTGTTGATTCTTTCTATAGTTTTTTTGGATTCTAATTCATTTAATTCTGATTTAATTTTGATTATTTCTTTCCGTCTACTGGATTGGGGTTTATCTTGCTGCTCTTTTTCAAGGAGGTTTAGATGTGTCATTAAATTGTTAGTTTCCGATCTCTCCAATTTGTTGATGTAGGAGCTCAGAGCTATAAACTTGCCTCTGAGTACTGCCTTTGCTGTGTCCCAGAGGAGCTGGTAATTTGTGTGTTCATTTTTGTTGAATAGCATGAACATTTGAATTTCCTTTCTAATCTCTTCCATGACCCACTCATGATTCAGCAGTGTGTTGTTCAGCCTCCATGTGATACCGGACTTTCTTTGGTGGCTTTTGGTGTTGAGTTCTAATTTTATTCCCTTGTGGTCAGAGAGAATGCAAGGTATAACTTCAATGTTTCTGAATTTAGACAAGTTTGCTTTGTGGCCTAAAATGTGGTCTATTTTAGAAAACGATCCATGTGCTGCTGAGAAGAACGTGTATTCTGATGCTGCTGGGTGAAATGTTCGGTAAATGTCTGTTAAGTCTAGTTGATCTATGCAGCTGTTTAGATCTGCGGTTTCTCTGTTGAGTTTTTGCCGAGTTGATCTATCTAGTGGGGAGAGTGGTGTGTTAAAATCCCCAATTTGAGGGAAAGTAGTGTTTCTTTGATAAATTTGGGTGCTCCATTGTTTGGCGAATAGATATTTAGAATTGTAATATCCTCCTGAAGGAGAGATCCTTTAATTAGTATGTAGCGACCTTCTTTATCTCTTCTCACGAATTTTAATTTGAAGTCTATTTTATCTGATATTAGCATTGCAACTCCCGCCTGTTTATGAGGGCCATTTGCTTGGTAGATTTTGTTCCAGCCTTTAACATTGAAAATGTGTTTGTTTTTACCGGCAAGATGTGACTCCTGCAGGCAGCAGATAGAAGGGTCTTGTTTTTTAATCCAACTAGACAGTCTATGTCGCTTAATTGGAGAGTTCAGTCCGTTAACGTTAAGAGATAGGACTGAGAGGTATTTGGGAGTTCCTGCCATGTTATCCACTTTCTTGGGGGCTGCGAAAACTGGGTTCTTCCTAACGTTCTTGGATTCTCAGTTTGGGTGCAGGTTCTTCGCCTTTGTTGCGGTCTTGAGGGTTTTCTATGTGTAGGACATCTTTAAGAATCTTTTGTAGGGCTGGTTTGGTGGAGATGTATTGTTTCAATTTTTCTTTGCTATGGAAGGTTTTTATTTGGCCTTCAGTTATGAAGGAGAGTTTAGCTGGGTACAGTATTCTTGGTTGATAGTTGTTTGTTTTTAGGGCATGGCATACATCATTCCAGGCTCTTCCTGCTTTGATTGTCTCTGCTGAGAAATCTGAGGTGATTCTAATTGGTTTCCCTTTATAGGTGATTACCCTTTTCTCCCAGACAGCTTTAAGGATCTTTTCCTTGGTCTGGGTTGATCCTGTGTGCAGTATAATGTGACCATGGGATGTCCTATTCTGGTCTGGTCTATTTGGGGTTCTAAAAGCTTCTTGTATCTGAATAGGCCTATCTTTTTGTATGTTTGGGAAGCTCTCTGCTAGGATCCTGTTAAACAAATTTCCTAGACCATTAACTTCTGTTTCTAGGTGCTCCTCTACACCCATTATCCTTAGATTGGGCCTTCTGATGGTGTCATCCAGGTGTTGGATAGACCTATCATATTTCTTGGACTTGTCTTGGATGGTTGTATGTTCTTTCTCTATAATATCTAGGCTGTCTTCAATCCCTGAGATTCGATCTTCTGCATGGTCTAATCTGCTGTCAAGACTCTCTACTTGGTTTTTTATCTCTTTTCCTTCTAATTGGTCAGCTTTGATGGCTTCAAGTTCTTTGTTGAAGGTCTTCTTTGTTTTAGGTCTTGTATGAATTTCTTTACTTCCTTAATTTGGTGTTCAGTGTTTGTTCTCAAATCACTTAGTTGATTGGTTATGGTTTCTTTGGACTCCCATTCCTTCTGTTGGGTTCCATTCAGCATTCCCTTTGTGGTCTCCCTGACTTCCTTCAGCTCTTTGTTAATGGATTCCATGAATGCCTTTAGTGATCTTTGTGTATTCTCTACCTGGTCTCTCAATTCCTGAATTACTCTTTGATTAGCTTCCTCCCGTCTGTGGGATTCCTGCAGTTCTCTTTCTTCCCGTTCGTGGGATTCCTGCAGTTCTCTTTGAGTGTTCTCTGCCTGCTCACTCCATTCCTCTCTTTCTCTTTGAGTATTCTCAAGTTGTTCACGCAAATCCTGTATCAGTTTTTGAGTAGCTTCCTCACGCTTATGATATTCCTGTATAAACTTCTGGGATGCCTCCTCTCTCTCCCTATCACGCTCATACAGAGTCCTTTGTACATTGTCAAACTTCTCATTTATCATGTTTGCTAGTAGTGTTTGTAGGGCTATTTGGGAACTCTCCTCTGGATTATTCTTTATCTGTTCTAATCCCTGATTATCAAGATTGGGAATTGAGGTACCCGAATTTGCCATTTTTCTTGTGTTTTTCCGGCTTACTCTGCCCATTTGAGATGAAGATTGCACCAGTTTTGTGCTAGAACACTATCTTAAGGCAACCATCAACCAAAGTTTGCATTTGTACAGTCAATAGTCTACAGATACAATCTAGTTCAACAGATACATCTATTCAACATCAAACAACTATATGTTAAAGGATTTCGAACCGCAGAAAAGAATTTGGAAAACCAGAAATTATTAGGATTAGGGAAAGATGTGGATAAAAAATAGGAATAGATTGGTGTGGGGAGGCACAGGGAGAGTTAACTATGTCCTAATCACAATGCAGGAAATGAGTTGGGTAGGATGCAAGTAGAGAGAGAGAGAAAAAGAAGAGACGGAAAGGGGAATGAAGAGAGACCAGAAAAAAAAATAGAAACGTAAAAATTAATGTTATTATAGAGGTTAAAAGACCGTCTATTTAGAGAGGAATGTGAATATGTTGAGAGAAGGGGAGGGACATAGAGGAGATGTGAAAAACTTTAAGGATGGGAAAGGGAGAAGAAAAGATCAGAAGTTCAGTAGAGCTAGACAAAAAACAAAAAGATAAGAAAGAAAGAAAAAGAGAAAGAAGACAAGAAAAGAAAGGAAAACGCTCATTCACATATTCCTAAAATAAAAATTATAAGATGAGAAAAAAAAAGTTACTGGAAAACAATTATTTTTTCAGAAGAGGCAAAAATTAAAGATTAATAAAAGTTTTAGAAGGGAAAAAGATTTATATATATATATATATATATATATATATATATATATATATATATATATATATATATATAAGGAAACAAAAAGCAAAAAACAAACAAAAAAGAAAAGAAGAAGAAGAAAAAAAAGAAAAAAAAGTCTTTTGATTTTGGGGGGGGGGGAGGAGTGGGAAGAATCCTGTATCTCCCTTTTGTCTGTAACCAGTCTCTTGTTGGAGTCTCTGGTCAGCTTGAGGTCCTGTGGCTTGATTGGTTTCTTAAGTCGGTTTGTTGGAAGAGGCAGTAAAATGCTCTGCTTTACCCAAGATTTTGAGATGCCCCTCCCAGGTTAGTTTTCTGGGAGGGTGATCTGCTTTGAGAATCACAAAAGAGGGGGATGTGGTGATGAGGCTAGGTTCTGGGTAGAGTTGAGGCCTTTCAACAAACAGTAGCTTTTCCCTGGGGCTATTTTGTGATAAAGCTCACAGCGCCCAGCCTGGAGCCATTCTCAGGGTTTCTGTTTTTCAATTGATTGTGGTGGCTGCTAGAGGGAGGGGCAGCCTCTGGCTCTGGTTACCCAGTGAGGCAAGGCACTCCAATGGCTGGCGCCTGAGCTGGGTGACTTTTCCCTGGATGGAGCTGAGTCTGGCAGGTCACTTCGCCGTTAAGTTCTTGTGACCTGCTAAATGACTCGTTTTATTCCAAGGCCTGATATCTCAGCCTCTTAAGTAGCTAAGATTACATGTGTGAGCGACAGGCATCCAGCTAAAAGTGGCTCTCTTATAACCCAAATGATTTCTATTTTTATATATTTGTCAGCAAGTTTTGTTTTATTTAATTCTATCAAGATGTAAAGTAGATGATACTGAACCTAGTTTCATTTTAGTGGTGAAAAAATTGTCAGTGAACAAAAAAAAAAAAATGCTCCTTGTACCAAAGACATACATTGTTAATTAAATTTTGTTTCATGTTTAGTAGTCAGACCTCTGGATATTGGTTGTATGACATGGAAGACCACGGAGTGCAGTCAAACTGAAAGTATTTTTTCCCCACTGACACTCTCAGGAGGCAGGGACTCTTCAAAGAAAACCAGGCAGGGACTCATCAAAGAAAGAGAACTATAGACCCATTTCTTTGATGAACATTGATGCAAAACTTCTCAACAAAATTTTGGCCAATCGACTTCAACAATTCATCCAAAAAATCATACACCATGATCAAACAGGATTCATTTCAGGGATGCAAAGCTGGTTCAATATACGCAAATCAATTAATATTATTCATCACATCAACAGGAGCAAGGATAAGAACCACATGGTTATCTCAATAGATGCAGAAAAAGCATTTGACAAGATGCAACACCCCTTTATGATGAAGGTTCTGGAAAAATTAGGAATCCATGGATCATTCCTCAATACAATAAAGGCTGTATATGACAAACCTACAGCCAGCATTATACTCAATGGTGAAAAACTAAAGCCATTTCCTCTTAACTCAGGAACAAGACAAGGATGCCCACTCTCTCCACTTCTCTTCAATCTAGTATTAGAATGCCTAGCTACAGCAATAAGACAAGATGCAGACATAAAGGGGATCCAAATAGGGAAAGAAGAAATAAAACTCTCCCTCTTTGCAGATGACATGATCTTGTATTTAAAGAATCCCATGGACTCCACTCCCAAATTACTCAAGCTGATACAAAACTTTGGCAAAGTAGCAGGTTATAAAATTAACCCCCAAAAATCAATGGCTTTTCTATATGCCAACAATGAGAAAAGTGTGGCTGAAATTAGGAAAGCAACTCCATTTGTAATAGTCCCACAAAAAATAAAATACCTAGGAATTAACTTAACCAAAGAAGTAAAGGACCTCTATGATGAAAACTTTAAAATCTTGAAAAAGGAAATCAACACAGAACTTAAAAAAGGGCAAAACCTCCCATGCTCCTGGATTGGCAAGATTAACATCGTGAAAATGGCAATACTTCCCAAGGCTATCTACAAATTCAACGCGATACCTATCAAAATTCCACCCTCATTCTTCAAGGAAATAGAAGAGGCAATCCAAAAATTCATATGGAACAATAAAAGACCCCGAATAGCAAAAACGCTCCTCAACGGAAAGAACACTGCAGGAGGAATATCAATACCAAATTTCAAACTCTACTATAAAGCCATAGTAATCAAAACAGCTTGGTATTGGCATAAGAACAGACCTCAGGACCAATGGAATAGAATTGAAAACCCAGAAATGAACCTACAGACCTATAGCCATCTAATCTTCGATAAGGAAGCTAAAACAATAGAATGGAAGAAAGACAGCCTCTTCAGTAAATGGTGCTGGCAAAATTGGTTAACTACATGTAGAAAACTAAAGCTAGATCCTTATATATCACCCTGCACCAGAATCAACTCCAAATGGATCAAAGACCTTGAACTCAAAGCAGACACTCTGAAAACATTACAGGATGGAATAGGAGAAACCCTAGGTCTCCTTGGCTCAGGCCGAAATTTTCTGAATAGAGACCCGGAAGCACAACAAATCAAAGAAAGGTTGGACAAATGGGATTGCATAAGGTTGCAGAGCTTCTGCAGGGCAAATGACATAGCTGGCAAGATCAATAGAAAGCCCACCGATTGGGAGAAGATCTTTACTAGCCATACAACGGACAAGGGTCTCATATCTAAAAGATACTTGGAACTCAAAAAATTAACCCCCCCAACAACAAATCCTCAAAGAAACAACTGCCCAATAAATAAGTGGGTGAAAGACTTAAAGAGAAGCTTCTCTGAAGAAGAAAGAAGGATGGCCAATAGACACCTGAAGAAATGCTCAACATCCCTAGCCATAAAAGAAATGCAAATCAAAACAACATTGAGATATCACCTCACTCCAGTTAGAACAGCAAAAATCAAGAACTCTAACAACAACAGATGCTGGAGAGGATGTGGTCAGAAAGGAACCTTATTTCATTGTTGGTGGGAATGTAAACTTGTTCAACCACTTTGGAAAAGACTTCACATAGATCTCCCCTATTATCCAGCAATCCCACTTTTGGGCATTTACCCAAATGTTTACAAACAAGACCACACTAAAGCTACCAGCACAACTATGTTTATTGCAGCATTATTTACCATAGCTAAGATATGGAACCAACCCAGATGCCCCTCAGTAGATGAATGGATCAAGAAAATGTGGTATATATACACAATGGAATTCTATGTCTCCATCAGAAAGAATGACATTTCCCCATTTGTTAGGAAATGGAAAGGTTTGGAAAAAAATTATATTAAGTGAAGTAAGCCAGGCCCAAAGAAGCATAGGTCCCATGGTTTCCCTTATTTGCAATATCTAGTATAGGTATGAGTCAAGCGGAAAAGGTCAGATAATGTGATGTTAGGAAAATGAACCCTTAAATATGTATTTTAATGTTTTCGTTCCTTTCATGCATGTGTTTCTAACGCATTTATAAGATTATTTCTTTGTTGCTTTGTATGTCCCTCCCCCACAGTGTAACCCCCGCTTTCACTATATTTGATGTTAGCATAACATGTGGAGGAGATGGGGACAAACAAGTCGTTTAAGGATTCAGGTGGACCTGTTGCAACAATGAGAAGTACAAAATGTCATGTCAAAACCAACTTTACAATGTCGGTGTGTGGGGGGGAGGGGGGTATAATTGGGTGGGGGGAGGGGGGAGGCTGGGAAGGGAGGTGAAGGGTAAACAAAGGAGGAGGCTGCAATGCTTGGTAAGAAATGTATGCATTATCCTGCCCATGTAATTGTAGCCCCTCTGTACAGTATGTTCTCAAATAAAATAAAATAAAATTAAAAAAAAAAAGGCTAAGAAGGCACCAGCAGCAAACTTCTACTGAAGCTTAGCACAGTTACAGTGAAATCTATGATGAAAATCTTAGCACTCAAATAGAATCTTCCCTTCTGTCTTTGGGCCAGAAGTGAGCATTTCAGTTGACATAAGCTGGCTTGGTGATGAAAGACTAGACTGAGACATGAATGGGAAATTGATTATGCCAATATCACAGTAATTGGGGTTCCACACCTAGAAGACACTAGAAGTGACCACTGTGAAGGAAATGCCTACATGATGGAAGGGTTTTCTGCTGTCTTTCGTGAGTCTACTTACATTTAGCAGGTAGCAAAATGTGTCCGTATTTGTTTTCAATCTTCCAGAATGTACCTCTTTATGTTATTTTTTTTCTTAGATCTAAACATTACTCATATTCACAGTTTTTCTGAATATCAGCTGAATATTCTACAAGTTCATTCTCATGCTGTATTTCCTGGGTTTGATTGAAACACCAGGATACTACAATCTGAAGTATTTTTTCCTACCATGGAATTATAGCATCAATCTCTAAATTTGTGTTCCAACATTCTGTCAACTCCCCTCATTTAAACTTTTAATCTTTGCTGGGAAGCTCTTCCACAATATTTCCTAATTGTTATTTATAGCAGTTAGGTAAACATCAAATTATACTTTGGAAAAATGATATTATCCTTGCAGATGAACATTCATATGACTATATATTTTCAGCAGCTTCCTGAAAATTTGCAGACATAATTTTGAACTGTGATACACAATGTAGGTAAGCTCTACAAAATTCAGTAAACAAAACATACATTTTCAAAAAATTTTATTAGAAAGTTGGTTGTATGGAAGCATCTGAAAACTTTTGTGAACTTGGCTATTGTTCTTAATATGCACCAATTGGTATCACTGGATAAATCCCACAAATAAGACTAACCTGTAAGGTAAAAACATATATTTAGGAAACATATGGGAAATCTTCATATCTAAAACATTTCTACAAAGAAATTTAGGACCTATGCATATGTACTATGTCCTGATATAATATTTATGTTTTATTCATGTCAACACGGACCTAGAGAAGACATAGCAATGCCCTTGATTTAAGGAAAACAGGAAGGTATTTAAGCATCTCCTGTAATAATCAGTGCTACCATGCTTCTAACAACTCTGGAGATAGAAATCCATAAGGCAAGCACATTTTCTGAAAGTCATATGAAATATAAAGTAACAAATAAGAATGTGGCATACAGAAACCTGTAAGGAACAAAAAAAATCAAAGTGGGATGGTAGTCACTGAGGTATCGTGATCTTCTAATTTGTTAAAAACTGCTTAATCATCAGTAAGCAAATAGTCATTGACTATTCTGTAAAAGGGAACATTTCATGAAATAAACTCCACTTGAGAAATAGCTCCCAAATAATGTTGGTTGTGCTCATAGGTATTGGAAAATTAGTGACGCTTTATATAACCTGTAAAATTTTTTGAATTATTTTTTGCACAGAAGAAAGTGATGATTAATTAGAAGTCTTCAATCTAAGTGTACTGGGAAAGAATACAGACTGTTCAGATGATATTCCATGGGTTCTACATTTAATGCAGGTAATAATAATTTTACTCACAAATTATGTCTTCAGGAGTACATTTTATGTGCATCTTAGAACAACACTATGAGTGGATATAAAATCACCATGTTTGTTTTTAGCTGAAGATAAATGTACTTAGAAAATTTTATCTAAACTTCTCCCAAATGGTCAATTTTAGCCACACTACATTTGTTGAAACTGCAATATTCTCCTTTCTCTCTGAATTAGATAGATATCCCCAAATGCAGTGAAATTCAAAAGAACAACAGTACTTCCGTTACTTTTAGATTTCAGCATCATTACATTTAGGTTTTATAATGTCTATTAAATAGGTAGGTTTCATTAGGTAACTGATGAAGAGAACACCATGCAGTATTCAGGCAGGAAAAGAAGTTTATTTACCAAAGTGCTGCCCCCACTGTGCATGGTAGAGAGGCATGGCCAAAAGGAGTGACCCATACACAGGGCCAGGAATTGTCTAGGCCAGAGACAGGAAGAGGTCTGACTAGGTGGAGGAAATGTGTGGCCACACTGGATCTGGGTGTGACCTCAGTACCTGGGACCCTTCTATAGTCAGATGGGAGGCATGACCAGGGGCTTCCCAGGATGTGACCTCAAATTACAGAGAGGGAGGTGATTGCTTTGGTGTGCCAGTTACCTAGGTAACACAAATATTAAATGGAAATCTGCACAGGGCCTGCATGGCCCAGAGCAGACCTTACATTCCAGCCTTTTGATAATTATGATTCTCTCTAGGCACTTCCTGCTGGCAAAGGGGCATCAAATTAGGGGTAAGAGGCAGAGATGTGGTCCCCTCCAGGAGAAAGCAGCAGACAGCAGGCAGCAGCTGTGCCTTGGTGGTAGTGTTGGAATGAAGTCTGGAAGGAGTCTCATGAGGCTGAGGGAAAAAAAATAATACTAGAGAGCACACAGACAGCAAGGGGAAGGATCCAGGGCAGAAAATTTAAAAATACTGGATGACTTGGTTAGATTAGCTAGTTCTTATATCCTGCAGTCTAGGTTGTCCTGGAATTGGTAGGAAATGTCCCTAACTACAGCTAACATCTGGTGACTAAGTAGGGGAGAGTGTCAGGTAACAAAGGTAAGAATGTAAATTCCTGTCCAGTCAGCAGGTAGATATGGGCATTAGATGGGCAGGCTTCTTCTATTGACCTCCCAGCTCTGGTTATTTTGAAAGGGCAGGCACAAAGTGGTTGATGTGACACTTTTCCATGATCCCTTGTTCCCTAAACTAGCTGAATCCCAGGGGTCTAGGTGCTCATTGGGATCACTTGTCCTGGTTGGTATTCATAGAGGTTTGAACTCAAGGCCTGGGTACTGTCCCTGAGCACTTCTTCTCAGGGCTATCACTCTACCACCTTGAGTTAAAGTACCACTTCCAGTGTTTGGCTGGTTAATTAGAGATGAGTCTCTTGCACAATGATTCCAGCCTGGCTCTTTGCTTGTTAGTTGGGAGATTGAGTCTCAGGGATTTTTCTGCCCGAGCTGGCTTTGACCTTCCAATCTTTACCACAAAAACCCTTTCTTCTTTTCAATTAAAGCCACAAGGAGATTAAATAGAAATAAGTAGAGCTTGTAAGGTCCCTCCTGGATGGCAAGTGGACTCCACCCTCCTCGCAGCAAAGTCTCCGCCCAGTACCTCCATTACCTAGGCAACTGGCACACCTGGAAGAGGTCACATCTGCATCTGCTGAGGTCACATCTGAATTTGATGTGGCCACACCTTTCTCCACCCATACCCTAGATAAGGCCTAGCCCAGGCCCAGACGCTCTCTTTCCCAGGTCTTTCCCAGGCCTTTCCCAGCCACGTGGTGGGCCAAAATGGCCTGGTGCCAGCTGGAACGATGAATAAACCTACCCCTTACCTGAATACCACATGTGTGGAGTGGTTCTTACTTGGCTACCTCTTTTTAAAAACCTAACAGAGCTTACCTGTTCCTTATCAAGAATTGACCAACAAATATTCTTTTTTTTCAGGTAAGGGGTAGGTTTATTCAGTAGACCTGCTGGGACCAGGCCAGGTTGGCCCTCCATGCAGCTGGGAAAGGCCTGGGAAAGAGCTGGGAAAGAGAGCTGGGAAATAGAGAGAGCTGGGAAAAAGAGAGGTGGGAAAGAGAGCTGGAAATGAGAGCTGGGAAAGAGAGGTGGGAAAGAGAAGAGAGAGTTGGGAAAGAGATAGCTGGGAAAGAGAGCTGGGAGAGAGAAGAGAGAGCTGGGAAAGAGATAGCTGGGAAAGAGAGAGAGCTAGAAAAGAGAGAAAAGAGCTAGAAAAGAGAGCATCTGGAAAAGGTGGGAAAGAGAGCTAAGAAAGAGAAGGGAGCTGAGAAATAGAAGAGAAGGAAAGCTGAGAAAGAGCTAGAAAAGAGCAGAAAGAGGCCAACAAATATTCTGCAATGACAAAATTCAGTAGATATGATGAGAATTTTAGCACAGATATAGTATTTACTTCTGGTAACCATAAGGATGCCTAAGTTAACCAAAGCTCAAAAGAGGTTCTCCTGGCCTACACCTGATTCACTAATAAAACAACATTGCCAACTTTTTTCCATGTCAGGCTTGGTAATATTACAAATCTAATATTACAGAAAGAATGTCACACAAGATTCTTAGTTTTAGCCGGGCACTGGTGGCTCATGCCTGTAATCCTAGCTACTCAGGAGGCTGAGATCTGAGGATCACAGTTCTAAGCCAGCCCGGGCAGGAAAGGCAGGAAAGACTGTGAGACTCCTATCTCCAATAAACCACCAGAAAACCAGAAGTGGCACTGTAGCTCAAGTGGTAGAGCACGCACCCTGAGCTGAAGAGCTGAGGGACAGCGCCCAGGCCCAGAGTTCAAGCCCCACGACCGACCAAAAAAAAAAAAAAGATTCTTAGTTTTGCAAATACAAAGCAATCTTTCCCCAGGAATCAGCTGCATGTGATAGAGTCAAGCAGGAGTCCAGTCTACTTTTACCATAGTGGAGGTAGGATGGTCTAGGCAGGAATGAGGCCATCTTCCAGGTTGGAAGAGATAGACTGGATCTGGACTATATTTAGACTGGCTGACACAGAACTACAAATCCAAACTGAACAAACTTCAGGAATCTCAGATCATTTAAGTCAAATAACTTCATTACAAGGCCAGATAACAAGTTTACACAGACACAGACATACACACATAGGTGCACACACACACACACACACACACACACACACACACACACATTAAGTATTACAGTGCACAAAAATGAATAACTGCTGTAGACTCTTGGAATTCCAGCAGTAAGATAACATTATTTTGCCCAGCATTTTAGAACCACGTGGCCAGTGCTAGAATAGGCAACACCAAACAAAAAAGGAAAAACTCAAAACCCAAAATTTTTGGCAATATGTTTAGACATCTTTGCTAACAAAGCTTATTAGATGGTGGGGCCTCAGGTTCCAGGACCTGTGAAGAAGCAGCAACTTGTTAGCAAGGCACATTAGAATAAATGTGTGTAGGGGCTGGGAAGGTGGCTCAGCGGTAAGAGTGCATGCCTTGCAAGTATGAGGCCCTGGGTTCGATTCCTCAGCACCACATAAACAGAAAAAGCCAGAAGTGGCGCTGTGGCTCAAGTGGTAGAGCACTAGCCTTGAGCTGAAGAGCTGAGGGACAGTGCCCAGACCCAGAGTTCAGACCCCATGACCGGCAAAAAAAAAAAAAGAAAAAGAAAAAAAAAGAATAAATATGTGTAGGAATAGTAAGCTTTGTGGAAGGTTAAGGGTCAGATGAAGCCAAAGCCCCTTAACCCACCATGTGGTCAAGATGGTGAGCTCAATATGGCAAAATTCTGAACAAGTCATGATTGTAAGAAAACTTAGTGGAGCTTTATTGAATAAGCAAGCAAGCAAGCAGACAAAGAAACAGAAAGGAAGGGGCACCCTTTAACTGAGTGTGGGTGCTCTCAAAGAAATACAGAGAGAGATACAGACAGAGAGACAGAGAGAGAGACCGAGAGACAGAGAGAGAGAGATTGAACTATAAGACAAGTTACATTTCTAGAGGTAATGGCTGGGGAGGCAGAGGTGAAGGGCTTAGTGAGACAGAGGTCAGACCAAGAAAACCTGAACATGGAAACTCTGACGATTTTCAAACCTAGAGTGTCTAGCCTTTGAGAGGGAACCTAGAGAGGGTCCCTGGACCCAGCCTGCATCACACTCTTCAAACCAAAAGATTAGGGAAAAGAGAAAGAGGGAGAGAGAAAGGGAGAAATAGGAAAAGTTGGCATGATTGACAGAGAGAGAGAGCAAAGAGAGCCTGAAAGTAAACAGTCTTCTGAGCATTTACCATTGCAGTGGCAAAAGCTGTCTGAGAGAATGGCATATAAACTTAGGTGCTCTGGCTTTCCAGGGAGCTGAGGAGGCATTCCAAAGGGGTTTCCAGGCTCATGCATGACTCACAGCATCCTATTAAAAGCACGGGAGAGAGTCAGTCTGGTGAGTGAACAAGAGCTGGCAAAGCAGAAGCAGCATCTCGACTTACCCTGGTGTCCTCTAGAGATAAATGGCCAAGCCCCAAAAACCAAGAACCCTCCGCTCTGGAGGTGACTGGCATTTCAGCTAAAGGACTTAGGAGTTCTCTGGCATGGTGCCACATCTAGACAGAGACTGAGCAACAGAGAACTTGTAGGAGTAGTTTCACTCACCAGAGTAGAGAAGTGGTGTGAAACTGGATGTGAAGGCCAGCAATGGTCTTGGTGAAAAGTCTCACATGGTGTCTCCATGCAGTTTGGTTTGTGAGAAAGGGATGGTCAGGAAATTCTAACATTTCCAACTCAAAAACCCCATCCGAGTCACATAACCACGTGTAAGATACATTAAATAGGTAGGTTTCATTAGGCAACCAACGAAGAGAACACCATGCAGTATCCATGCATGGTAGAGAGGCATGGCCAAAAAGGGTGACCCAGTCCTGGGCCAGGACTTATCTAGGCCAGGAACAGGAAGAGGTCTGGCCAGGTGGGGGAAAAAGTGTGGCCACATTGGACCTGGATGTGACCTCAGGGCCTGGGGCCCTCCTCTGGTCAGATGGGAGGTATGACCAGGGGCATCCCAGGATGTAACCTACCAGAAGGGGGAGGTGACTGCTTCCAGGTGTGCCAGTAGGTAGCACCATATGCTAGCCAGAAACTTAGCCAAGAGGAAGAGAGGTGTCTGTCTGCATAGGACCTACATGGCCTGCAGCAGATCTTACAGGTTTCTGATTAGATTAAGGGATACTTGTGTTTAGGCTTACAAAAGGGATAACATATTTGTAAAACAGCAAGCTATTTTAACAAGTATCAGTTGAATTTATGTGAGGATGAAAAAAACCAGTGTAAATGTGTTCTTGAAAGCATTAGAGTGTCATTTTAGTTAGGGTTAGGTTAATTTTCTAGTTCAAGTTAGGTTTAAGATTAGGTATAGGTCAACTTCAGGACCAAAATGAATTTTCTACCAGCAGACTTAAGTACGGGTGAAATTTTACAGACACTGTAGAATTTTCCTTACTATTGCTATTTGGGATTATTAGGGTTAGATTGTCGATCAGGTTTAGGGATAGGCTTATGTTTAGAAAAGATACTGAGTAAAACTACAACCTATTTGAACAAGTACATGTGGATTTTTGGTATGGATAAAAGACAACTAGTGTGTTTCGGATCCCTTTTGTACCTGAGGGTCATTAGTGTTAGGGATAGTGTTAATTGTCTAGTTGAGGCTATAGTGAGGGTTAAGAAAGGGTAAGCTTTAGGGTCAAAAAGAGTTTTATGCTAACTACTAAAAGTAATAACATCGTGAAATTTAAAAGAAATGGCAGTACTTTCCTTACTGTTAGATTGCATTCATGTTATGTTTCTGATTAAGTTTAGGGCTATCTGTACTTAGGTTTATAAAATGAGTAATATATGTGTAAAACAGCAAACAGTTTTAAAAAGAATTAATTGAATTCAGGTGAGGATGAAAGAAAACTAATCTAAATATGTTCCTGAAAGCATTTGAGTGTCATTAGGGTTAGGTTCAGGATTTTATAGTTCAGGTTAGGGGTTTTTTGTTTTGTTTTTGTTGGTTTTTGTGTTTGTTTGTTTGTTTTGTTGGTCATAGGGCTTGAACTCTGGGCCTGGGCGCTGTACCTCAGCCCTTCATCTCAAGGTGAGTGCTCTACTGCTTGAGCCACAGCACCACTTCCTCAGGTTAGGTTTAAGGTTATGTACAGGTCAGCCTCAGGGTCAAAATGCAATTGTACCAACAAGTAAACGTAAATTATGTGTGAAAACATAAACTATAGCGCTTTTTTTACTATTGCCCTTTGTATTATTAGGGTTTGGTTTTCAACTAGGCATAGGGATAGGCTTAGCTTTAGAGAAAGGATAAGGTATTCAGTAAAATTGCCACCTATTTTAGCAAGTAAGTTATTCTAGTTCAGGAGATAGGAAAACTAGAGGGTTTGGGATCATTTTTACACCAGAGAGTTAGAGGTGGTTTTCTCCTGAAGGTTAAGATAACATTTAGGGAAGATAATGTGTAGATTCCAAATGAATTTTCTAACTACTAGAAGTAAAGTGATCATTAAATTTAAAAGAAATGACAGTACTTTCCTTACTTTGACATTTCAGCATCATTAGGTTTAGCTTTCTGATTAGTTTTACGGCTATGCATGTTGTTTTTGATTTTTTCTAATTCATTTTATTGTAAAGATGCTGTACATAAAGGTTACCATTACATGAGTAAGTTAATGAGTACATTTCTTGTCAAAATTTCTTGTCCTTGGTTTTTCTCCTACTATCCCTCCCCTCCTCTACCTCCCCCACTTCACCCTTCCCAAGAAGTTGTAAAGTTCCTTTCCAACACAGTGTCTTGTGAGTCTCATTGTTGCAATGGATCATCCTGTGTCCTTGTTTCAGCAATTTGTTATTCCCTTTCCCCTCCTCCAAATTAGATA
The DNA here is from genome assembly GCF_024711535.1 of Dipodomys merriami. Taxonomy (NCBI): domain Eukaryota; kingdom Metazoa; phylum Chordata; class Mammalia; order Rodentia; family Heteromyidae; genus Dipodomys; species Dipodomys merriami. The sequence continues at coordinate 4,107,386 of NW_027204048.1, forward strand.
AATGTATATACAAGATGCAGCGTACCAAAATCAAGTACAGTGACAACAGGGAGAATAACATACAAAAGAAACAAAAAATCACATAGTACATTAAAACACAACAAAAAAGGAAAACCTCTTGTGTCCATATCTTGGGATTATTTCACTTAGCATCATTTTATATGGTCATATGTGCATAGCATTTGAGCTTCTTGGCTCAGCTGAGAAGATTATCCTACACCCATATTAACTATTGCAAATATGGGAAAGCATGGGACCTATGTTTTGTTGGTACTGGCTTACTTCACTTAATATAATTTTTTCCAAGTCTTTCCATTTCCTAACAAATGGGATGGTGTCATACTTTCTGATGGAAGCATAGAATTCCATTCTATATACACACACCACATTTTCTTGATCCATTCATCTACTGAGGAGCATCTGGATTGGCTCCATATCTTAGCTATGGTGAATAATGTTGTGATAAATAGTTGTGTTGGTAGCATTATTATGTCCTTGTTTGTGATCATTTGGGTAAATGCCTAAAAGTGGGATTGCTCTATGTGGAGTCTTTTGAGGAACTTCCACATTTCTTTCTGGAGTGGTTGAACAAGTTTACACTTGCACCAACAGTGCAGTAAAGGTCCCTTTTGGCCAGATCCCCTCCCATATCTGTTGTTACTAGATTTCTTTATGATAGACATTCTAACTGGGATGAGGTAGAATCTCAATGTTGCTTTGATTTGCATTTCTTTTATGGCTACAGGAGCTGAGCATTTCTTCATGAGTCTATTGCCCACTCTTGTTTCCTTTTCAGAGAAGTCTCTCTTTAAGTCTTTAGCCCAATTATTGATGAGGCCATTGTTTCTTTTTTTAGCATATAGTTTTATTGTAAAGATACCATATAGAGGGTTACAGTTACATGAGTAATGTGTTGCCTCCTCCTTTGTTTTTCCCCTGCCATCTCTTCAATCCCCAGCTCCTATCCCCCCCCACAAAGTTGTAAAGTTCATTTTCAACATAGTGTCTTGTACATCTCATTGTTACAATGGGTCAACCTGTATCCTTCTTTCAGCATTTTGTTATTTCCCTTCCCCTTCCAAAATTATAAAAATGTATATACAACATGCAGGGCACCGAAATCAAATACAGTAATAAGAGGGGTTATACCATGGAGGGAGAGGAACATACAAAAGAAACAAAAAAATCACATAGTGCATTATAAATGCATTAAAAACAATACCAAGATTGCCATTATTCTATGTAGTGGTTTTAGAATACTTAACAAATACATTCAGATTCTTTTTTATTTATTTGATTAGGTATGTTTATAACTTTTTCCATTACAAAATATGAATGAGAATGTGCCATGTATAATTTTTTTCTTGTAGTACGAAACATCCATATTGCACAACTCTACTGTTGCAAAGCTTCTTCAGAAGAGTGGATGCTTTTACTGAGTTCTTGACCGGATAGTTGTAGGTAGCACTATTAAAGTTTAGAACTTGCAGTGTCTTTCACAAATTATTAAATAAACTTTAAATTAATAGGTTGGGGGGGGTGTTTGTTTTGTTTGGTTTTCTTTTTGTTTGTTTTATGTTTTAGTTTGAAGCCTTACAAGGTTATGTAGAGAGATACCATCTTCTGTACCAAAAATTGACAAGAGAATGCTGTTGATATTGGTGTGCTGTAATGTGAATCTATGCTGGTGAAAATAACTTTTTGTTCCTCTTATTAAAACTTAGTGTCCTTTAAAAAAAACAATACCAAGAAAGAAAAAACCATCTGTGGGGCTGGGAAGGTGGCTCAGTGGTAGAGCGCTTGCCTTGCATGCCTGAGGCCCTGGGTTCGATTCCTCAGCACCACATAAGCAAAAAGAAAAAAGCCAGAAGTGGCTCAAGTGGTAGAGCACTAGCCTTGAGCTGAAGAGCTGAGGGACAGCACCCAGGCCCAGAGTTCAGGCCCCACAACCGGACCAAAAAAAAAAAAAATATATATATATATATATATATAGCTTTATATATATATATAATTATATATATATACATATATAATTTTTCCAAGTCTTTCCATTTCCTAACAAATGGGGTGGTATCATACTTTCTGATGGAGGCATAGAGTTCCATTTATATATATATATATATATATATATATATATATATATATATATATATATATAATATATATATATAAATTCAATAATATGTGAATATATATATATTCACATTTTATTGATTCATTTATCTACTGAGGGGTATCTGGGTTGGTAAATAATGCTGCAATAAACATAGTTGTGTTGATAGCTTTAGTATGGCCTTGTTTGTGGTCAGTTGGGTAAATGCCCAAAAGTGGGGTTGCTGGGTCATAGGGGAGCTCTATGTGGAGTCTTTTGAGGAATCTCCATACTGCTGAACAAGTTTACATTCCCATCAACAATGCAGTAGGGTTCTCTTTTGGGAACCCATATGCCCTCCAACATCTGTTGTTACTAGATTTCTTGAGGATAGCCATTCTAACTGGAGTGAGGTGTAATCTCAATGTTATTTTGATTTGCATTTCTTTTATGGCTACAGAAGTTGAGCATTTCTTATTTCCTCTTCAGAGAAGTTTCTCTTTGTCTTTAGCCCACTTATTAATAGGGCAGTTGTTTCTTTGAGGATTTGTTGTTGGGGGATTTAATTTTTTGAGTCCCAGGTATATTTTAGATATGAGACCCTTGTCCATTGTATGGCTAGTGAAGATCTTCTCCCAATCCATAGGCTTTCTATTGATCTTGCTAGCTATGTCCTTTGCCAGGCAGAAGCTCTACAGTTTCATGCAATCCCATTTGTCCAACCTCTCTTTGATTTGTTGTGTTTCTGGGTATTCATTAAGAAAAAATTGTCCTGTGCCAGGGAGCCCTAGAGTTTCTCCTATTCCATCCTGTAATGTTTTCAGGGTGTTAGCTTTGACTTCCAAGTCTTTGATCTATTTGGAGTTGGTTCTGGTGCAGGGTGATACAAAAGGATCTAGCTTTAGTTTTCTGCAGCTTTTTAACCAATTTTGCCAGCACCATTTACTGAAGAGGCTTTTTTCCATTCTATTTCTTTAGGTCTCTTGTCAAAGATTAGGTGGCTATAGGTCTGTGGGTTCATTCCTGGGTCTTTCAGCTCTATTTCATTGGTCCTCGGGTCTATTCTTGTGCCAGTACCAAGCTATTTTGATTACTATGGCTTTGTAGTAGAGTTTGAAGTTTGGTATTGGTATTCCTCAAGCACTGTCCTGTCTGCTAAGGATTGTTTTTGTTCTTCAGGGTCTTTTATTTTCCATATGAATTTTTGGGTTGCTTCTTCTATTTCATTGAAGAATGATGTTAGGATATTGATGGGTATCACACTGAAGTTGTAGATAACCTTTGGAAATATTGCCTTTTTCTGATGTTAATCCTCCCAATTCAGGAGCATGTGAGGTTTTTCCACTTCCTAACTTCTACTTTAATTTCCTTTTTCAGGTTTTTAAATTTCTCATGGTAGAGGTCCTTCACTTCTTTAGTTAAGTTAATTCCTAGGTATTTTCTTTTTTGTGGGGCTATTAGAAAAGGAGTTCCTTTCCTGATTTCAGTCACCCTCTTGTCATTGTTTGCAAACAGAAAAGCCATTGATTTTTTTATTGTGAAAATACCATACAGAGGGGTTACAATTACATGGGCAAGGTAATGTGTGCATTTCTTATCAAGCCTTGTTGACTCCTCCTTTGTTTCCCCTTACCATCCCTTGCCATTGATTTGGGGGCGGGGGGAGGGTCCGGTCGTGGGGCCTGAACTCTGGGCCTGGATGCTGTCCCTCAGCTCTTCAGCTCAAGGCTAGAGCACTACCACTTGAGCCATAGCACCACTTCTGGCTTTTTTTCTGCTTATGTGGTGCTGAGGAATTGAACCCAGGGCTTCAGGCATGCAAGGCAAGTGCTCTACCACTGAGCCACCTTCCCAGCCCTGCCATTGATTTTTGAGTGTTAAATTGATTTTTGAGTGTTAATTTTATCCCCTGCTACTTTGCCAAAGTTTCAAATCAGCTGGAGTAATTTGGGAGTGGAGTCTATGGGGTACTATAAATACAAGATCATGTCATCTCCAAAGAGGGAGGGTTTTACTTCGTCTTTCCCTATTTGGATCCCCTTTATGTTTGCATCTTGTCTTATTGCTATAGCTAGGCATTCTAATGCTAAATTGGAGAGAAGTGGAGAGAGGGCACATCCTTGTCTCATTCCTGAATTGAAAGGAAATGGCTTTAATTTTTGCCATTAAGTATAATGTTGGGTGTAGGTTTGTCATACACAGCCTTTATTATATTGAAGAATGTTCTATGGAATCCTAGTTTTTCCAGAGCCTTCATCATAAAGGGGTGCTTTTTCTGCATCTATTGAGATAATCATGTGGTTCTTATCCTTGCTCTTGTTGATGTGGTAAAATATATTAATTGATTTGCATATATTGAACCAGTTTTGCATCCCTGAAATGAATATTGTTTGATGTATGATTTTTTTTGATGAGTTGTTGAAGTCAACTGGCCAATTTTTTTACATTTAATGATTTATTAATACATTTTTATTGTATAAATACTATACAGAGGGGTTACATTTACATGAATAGGTAATGAGTACATTTCCTATAGAGCATAGTTGCCTCTTCCTTTGTTTTTCCCCTACCATCCCTTTTTTCCCCACTCCCAAGTACTCCCCCCACAAAGTTGTAAAGTTAGTTTTCAACATAGTATCTTGTACATCTCATTGTTACAATAAGTCAACCTGTATCCCTATTTAAGCATTTTGTTTTTTCCCTTCCCCTCCCCAAAATAGAAAAATGTACATACATGTTTTCCCTTATTTTCAATAACTAGTATAAGTCTAGGACAAGCAGAAAAGGTCAAAAGCTATGTACATATGACCATATAAAATGATGTTAAGTGAAATGAACACCAAGATAGGGACACAAATGGATTTTTCTCTCTTGGTATTGTTTTTAACGCATTTATAATGCACTATGTGATTTTTTTTTGTTTCTTTTGTATGTTCCTACCCCACAGTATAACCCCTGTTTTCACTGTATTTGATTGGCCAAAATTTTGTTGGAAAGTTTGCATCGATGTTCATCAAAGAAATGGGTCTATAGTTCTCTTTCTTTGATGAGTCCCTGACTGGTTTTGGAAGGAGGGTTACTATAGCCATTGATTTTTGAGGGTTAATTTTATACCCTGATACTTTGCCAAAGTTTCGGATCAGCTCAAATAACTTGGGAACGGAGTCCATGGGGTTCTTTAAATACGAGATCATGTCATCTGCAAAGAAGGAGAGTTTTACTTCATCTTTCCCTATTTCGATCCCCTTTATGTTTGCATCTTAGTTGCTCTAGCCAGGCATTCTAATACTAAATTGAAGACAAATGGAAAGAGCAGTCATCCTTGTCTCGTTCCTGAATTTAGAGGAAATAGCTTTCAGTTTTCACCATTAAATATAATGCTAGTTGTAGATTTGTCATACATAACATTTATTAAATTGAGAAGTGTTCCATGGATTCCTAGTTTCTGAATTTGGACAAATTTGCGTTGTGACCTAAAATGTGGTCTGTTTTGGAGAATGTTCCATGTGCTTCAGAGAAGAACATGTATTCTGATGCTGCTGGGTTAAATATTCTGTAGTATTGGTTAAGTCTAGTTGGTCTATGCAGCTATTTAGATCCGAGATTTCTCTTGAGTTTTGCCAAGTTGATCTATCCAGCAGGGAGAGTAGCCTGTGAAAGTCCCAAACATTTAATGTCTTTGGATCTATGTGTGATTTTAGGGAAAGTTTTATATCTATGTGTGATTTTAGGGAAAGTAGTGTTTCTTGGATAAATTTGGATGCTCTGGTATTTGGTGAAGAAAAAGAGCCAAAAGGGAAAGGGGGAAAACATAAAAATAATGAAAAAATGTAGAAAAAAATTAAAATCAAGTAGACAAAACAATTCTTTGATTTATTTAGGGGATCTTATGTCTCCCCTGCATGGCAAGTACTACCACTGAGACATCTTCCCAACTCCTTGTGTCTCCCCTGTGTCTGTATCCAGTTTCATTTGGAGACTCTGGTTTGCTTGTGGTATTTGATTTTCCTATGGAATAGTTGGTTTCTAAAATCAGTTTGTTTGAACAGCCAAAACAAAACTCTGCCTTACCGGTGCACATATTTTGAGACCCTCTTCCCAGACTAGCTCAGTGGGAGGGCAATCTGCTCTGAATGACACAGGAAATAGCTGTTTCCTCTACATTGGAATTGCTAGGCAGGAGTTTAACTGCATGTAGAGTTGTGGCCTGTCAGCAATCAGTAGCTTTTCCCTGAGGGGCTAGCTCCTGAGACACTTTTGTGGCCCATCCTGGAGCCACTCAGGATTTATTCTGTATCCATTGTCAAATTGTTTGTCTTTTAACATCCTACAACTGCAAGAGACTCCCGTGCTACAGAGGGGCAGAGCTGCCTCTGCTCTGTTTATCTACTGAAGAAAGATGCCCCTCCCAAACTGTCCTTCCCTAGCCTGGGAAGGACAAATTTCCCTGGTTGGACCTGAGCCCCACTGGTCAGGTTCCTTTGCCCTATCCAAAAATGGCTCACCAGCATCTGCTTCTAAGGCCTGAGTTATGTGCTACCTGCTCTGGCCTGGTCTTTGCCATTATCAAAGTTGACATTCTTCTCCAATTGTGAGAGAGAGGCTACCTTCCAAATGTTATTCTGTGAGAAGCAGTAGGAATGACTTGTGGAGTACTCATGCCTTCCTTAGGTTTTCAGGCCATCCATGGTCTGCGTCTGTCTGTGGTCAACAGGATAAAGATTTCTGCTCCTTTTCAGTTCACTAGCAGTGAGAAGAAATCACTCTCATTCCATCTCTGCTGCCTGAATTCAACTGATTCTTGTTAAAGTAGGTTGCAGTTTTACTAATAATTTACCCATTTTAGGAACATAAGCAGAGAAAGCCCTAAATGGAATTAAAAAACTAACCATAAATTGTTTCAATAGGGATACAGGTGGACCCATTGCAACAATGAGATGTACAAGACGTGATGTTGAAAAACAAACCACAACTTTGGCAGAGGCAGGGGGGTTGATGGGAAGGCAGGGATGGTAAGGGGAAACAAAGGAGGAGGCAACAATGCTTGATAAGAAATGTACTCATTACCTTGCTCATATAATTGTAACCCCTCTGTACGGTATTTTCACAATAAAAAAAACTTATTAATTAAAAAAAGCTAACCATAATGATGCTGAATTGTAACAGTAGAAAAGGTACTGGAAAGCTGGGCACCAGTGGCTCACCCCTGTAATCCTACCTACTCAGGAGGCTGCGATTTGAGGATCGCTGTTCAAAGCCAGCCCTGGCAGGAAAGTCCATGGGACTCTTATCTCCAAGAAACCACTAGAAAACAGAAAGTTGTGCTGTGGCTCAAGTGGTAGAGCACTCACCTTGAGCTAAAGAGCGCAGGGACAGCGCCCAAGCCCAGAGTTCAAGCCCCATGACTGACCAAAAAAAAAAAAGAAGAAGAAAGAAAGAAAAAGAAAAGGTACTGGAGTTTTTTTTAATTTCAAAATGACTTTACTTCAAGTTTTTAACAGAAAACTCAGTTTGATCCTAAAGCTTTCCCTTCATAACTTTAACCCTAGCCTGAACTAGAACACTAAACTTAAACCTACCCCTAACCCTAAGCTTAACACTGAATCATAACACCATAGCCCTAAAAATTAACCTATAAACTAACCCTAACCCTAATCCGAAACCCTAACACTAAAATAGTTTGCAGTTTGCCAAATAATTTATTCTTTTTCTAATGATAAGCCTATCCATAAACCTGGTCAAAAAACAAACCCTAATAATCCCAAAGAGCAATATAACAAAACTGCTATACTTTATATTTTCACATGAACTTCCCCTTGTTGGAAGAAATCTCATTTTGATCCTGAAGTTGACCTGTACCTAACACTAAACCAAAACTGACCTAGAAAGTTAAACCTAACCCTAACCCCAATGACACTCAAATGCTATCAGAAACACAAATACACTAGTTTTTTCTCATCTTCACATGAATTCATCTGATTATTTTTAAAGTAAGTTGCAGTTTTACTATTATCATACCCATTTCAAAAATCAAGATAGGTAGCCCTAAACCTAATCAAAAACCTAACCATATGATGCTAAGTTGTAACACTAGGGAACCTAGAGGAGTTGTTTTTAATTTCACATTACCTCCACTTCTAGTTTTTTCATAGAAACTCAATTTGAGCCTAAAGCTTACCTTCCTAACCTTAACCCTAGTCTGAACTAGAATATTAACTCTAACACTAAACTTAAACCCTAACACAAATCCTACCACTAAACCCTAATCCTAACCCAAAATCTAAGGCTAAACCCTAACCCTAAGCCTAAACCTGAACCTAAAACCTAAATCTAACCCTAACCCTAATCCTAACCCTTTTCTAAAAGATCAGTGACCCTCACCTGGAATAAGGAACACAATTGACCTGGTTTTCATTCATGCTTAATTCAACTATTTCTTGTCTATATGGACTTCATTTTACCATTATCTAACACAATTTAAAAACCTTAGCATGGAGAGGGGGGACCAAGATGGTGACAGGGCAGTTGGGAAATGCCACAGCTCTCTCCAACCAAAAAGAGAGTTCGAGTTCCAACGTTTAATCTCCCCAAGAGACCGACAACAACAAAAAGACAAACACTCAGAGAAAAACCAGAGGCGGAGAATAACAAAAAAAAGAAAGAGAGGAAAAGAAGAATTTCAGAACAGAGAAAAGCGAAGACCCCTCCCCCAAACGTTCCTGGCCGGGCGGCAGTGCGCCAAGCCGCCAGCCAGCCGGCCCGGCGAGGGCTGCGGGAGCCCCAGAGACACAGGGGGACGCTTTCAGATCACCAGGTACCGGTTTGCAGAACAGCGGATCGCCAGGAACAGAGAAACCTACCAGCCGGGAGTCTCCACGAGTATCCCACCCCCACCCCTCACTATCCACCTGAGCAGAGAGGCTCCATCCCGCCAAAGCCACTCGACACCAGCAGCGCGACAAAGGGACCTGTCGGCAGAACATCCACCTGATAGCGATCACAACGACCAGGCAGGGCCGCGCGGGCCCCATGACACCGCAAAGAAGCTGCCTGAGCATGGACACTTTTGACCCGACAGCTTCGACAGAGGTGGAGACAGAAAAGAATCACACAGAGCCACAACCGCCCAACCCAGCCCGCAACCACCCCAACTGAACTCGGATTGCAACAACAACTGACGACCTACACCACACAGAAACAACCAGCTCCAGGGTGAGTACCCCACAGGGGAAGTGTATCCCTCAAGGGAGACCAGAGCTGGAGGGAATTCCCAGATCCTGACCTAGACTCCCTAACCCAACACCCGGACCACAGGACCCACTAAAACTGGGAATTGTTTGAGAGCTCCACCAGCCCATGGAGCACACTCAGCTGGCCAGGCTAGAGCAAGAGCACCCCTGGAAGGGAGCTTAAAAGCCCAAGCAAGGAACAGCGCCCCCAGGTCAAGACTACCAACAGTAGAAGAAATTTGAACTGTGTCCCCCAGGCTGTATAACCTAGGTGGTATACACATCAGCACAAGCCTAACGAGTGCGCTCCACGCTGCATAACCTAGGTGGTATACACATCAGCACAGACCTAACAAGCGCGCTCCAGGCTGGGGCCGGAACCAGGCCCAGGGATCCGGTGCCTGAACAACACAATCAACTCATCCCAACTGAAGTAAAAAGCTGAGCATACGCCTCAACAGAGGGGAGAAAACACTCCCCGGGAAGCATGCCTGTGACGACAAAAGACCTGGAGGCCCAGGACAAGAGAAGCCCAAACCCCACCAAAACTCCACCCATATACCCTAGACTGGGAATTGGGCAACACAGGCTGCCAGCACCTGATAGTAAGCAGGAGCCCAAACTGTTAAGGCGGCTCAGCAATAGAGTGATAGTCTTGGATGTCTGAGGCCCTGGATCTGATTCCTCAGCATCACAAAAGCAAAAAGGGTCAGAAGTGATGCTGTGGCTCAAATGGTAGGGTGCCAGCCTTGAGCTGAAAAGCTGAGGGACAGCACCCAAACCTAGAGTTCAAGCCCACAACCAGCCCAAAACAAACAAACAAAAACACATCAGGAGCCCATAGCAGACTCCAGTATTTGGGAGAGAGCATCCAGAGCATCTGATCTTCACAAGAGCACCCGTAGGGGCAAACACAAGCAGTCTAGGCTGCTGAACCCTTCCAAAGGCGGGAACTGCCAGCAATCTACAGCAGAGAGCTGAGAATCCTAAGTAAGTCAGAATAGCAGCTGGAAATAGGCTCCCAACAGAACCCAGATCAGGCACAGACTCTCTCTACCAATACAGAATCAGCAACCAAGCAAAGACAGACACACCAAAACAAAATTGAAGAGCAGTCTCCTGAACTTCCATGCGAAAATCACAGAGAAAAATCACAAGGTTTACCACCACCCAGGACAGCAAGCTCACCTCAAAAGCCAGCAGCCACGCAGGGGAGAGCCCCAGTGGGAGCAAAGCAGGAATGGAAGACAAAGGCTACTTCCAAGGGTTGCTGGAGGCAATGACTCAAGAAATAAAGCGAAAAATTGATCAGAAATTGAAAGAGCACAAGGATGAACTATCCAAAGAGATACAGGGTATCAAACAAGAGATGCATGCAAAAATAGAAGCTGCACAAACCTCAGTAAGAAGTGAGATAAACGCCAAATTAGAGGTAATGCATACCTCATTGAGAGGTGAGATCAGTACTCTGAGAACCAACATTGAATCCATAAAAGGATCCATTTCCTCCATGCAAACCACAATAGAAGCCACTGTCAACAGAGTGAATGAAATGGAAGGTAGAGTGTCAGATACAGAAGACAGAATACACCAACTGGACCAAAAAGTGACAGATATGGAAAAATCACTCAAATTAAACCAAAGGGAAATTCAAGAGCAAGCAGATAATGCTAAAAAATTTAACCTTCGCATAATTGGAGTGGACGAAGGTGAGGAATTCCACAGCAAGGGAATGCAACACCTATTTAACAATATAATCAATGAAAATTTTCCCCACCTCAAAAACGACCATCTTAACTACATCACAAAAGCTTATCGAACACCCAACAAGCAAGACCCCAGGAGAAACACTTCTAAACACATTATCGTAAAAATGATAGATCTGAATAATAAGGAAACAATCCTGCATGCAGCAAAAATGAAGAAGGAGCTATACGACAACGGGAAAAAAATTAGAATCACTGCAGATCTCTCCACACAAACAATGAATGCAAGAAAAGCCTGGGAAAGCACCATACGAGCCCTGAGAGCCAATAACTGCCAACCCAGACTGATATACGCGGCAAAGCTAGCATTCACATTTGATGGAGAACTGAAAACTTTTAATAGCAAAGAAAAACTAAATGAATACATAAACATTAAGCCAGCATTACAAAGAATTCTAAGAGGGGGGACACAACGTGAAGAAAGCAACCAGGAACTAGGACCTGCCCCAAACAGGCGTTACTGAAAGTCTAACGGAGCAAGCACAGGAGGAAAGGAAAGAAGAAAAACTTAGGAAAACGGAATGGCAGGGACAACAATGCATCTCTCTATACTTTCTCTTAATATAAATGGGCTGAATTCGCCAATTAAAAGAAAACGAACTGAGGACTGGATAAGAAAACAAGACCCATCCATCTGTTGCCTTCAGGAGACCCACCTCTCAGCCAAAGTAAGAAAGCAGGTGTAGCTATCCTGATATCTGACAAAATAAACTTTTCATTAAAATCAGTACAGAAAGACAAGGACGGACACTACATATTAATAAAGGGAACAATCCAAGAGGAGGATATAACCATCATCAACTTATATGCCCCAAATATTGGTGCACCCAGATATGTCAAACAAATGCTCTCAAACTTACAGAATAAAATAGATCCCAATACGATAATACTAGGAGACTTTAACATACCACTCTCACCAAAGGACAGGTCTACCAACCAGAGGATTGGCAAAGAAGCTACCGAATTAAGAGAGGCCATACTTCAAGCGGAATTAACTGACATCTACCGAGTATTTCACCCTAAAACAACACAGTACACATTCTTCTCAGCAGCTCACGGAACTTTCTCCAAAATAGACCATATCATAGTTCATGCAAGGAACTTAAGCAAATACAAAGGGATCGACATAATCCCCTGTATCCTATCTGACCACAGTGGAATCAAGCTAGCTCTCAATAACAAAGCATACCGCAGAAATTTCTCTAATACATGGAAATTGAACAGCACACTCCTTAACAATGCCTGGATAACAGAAGAGATCAGAGAAGAAATAAAGCATTTCCTACAACTCAATGAAAATGAAAACACCTCACAAAGAAACTTGTGGGACACAGCAAAAGCAGTCCTGAGGGGCAAATTTATTGCCCTCAGTGCCCACATCAAGAGAATGGAGACAGACCAAGTAAATAATCTCATGTTGCAATTAAAACAGCTAGAAAAACAAGAAAAAATGGGAACTAAAGCTACTAGACGAAGCCAGATAACCAAATTAAAAGCAGAGATTAACCAATTAGAAAATCAGAAAACCATAACCAAAATAAACCAAACAAAAAGCTGGTTCTTTGAAAAAATAAACAAAATTGATGGCCCATTGGCTAGATTAATTAAAAAAAGAAGAGAGGACACCCATATAATAGGATTAGGGATGCCACGGGAAACATCACCACACGTACCCAAGATATCCAAACAATTCTAACAGACTACTTTCAAAAGCTATACTCTCTAAAGGAAGAAAATCGGGCAGAAATGGATGCATTTTTAGAGAAATACAAGTTGCCCAAACTGAGCAAAGAAGAAGTTAACCAATTAAATAAGCCAATATCCTATAATGAGATACAGGAAGCTATCAAAAGTCTTCCAACAAAAAAAAGTCCAGGACCAGATGGATTCACAGCAGAATTCTATAAGACCTTTAAACAAGAACTAATACCCATACTCCTCAAGCTCTTCAGAGAAACAGAGAAGGAAGGAGCTATCCCAAACTCATTCTATGAAGCCAATATCACACTCATCCCCAAACCAGGCAAAGACCCAACCAAAAAGGAGAATTACAGGCCAATCTCCTTGATGAACACAGATGCAAAGATCCTTAACAAGATTCTAGCTAACAGAATCCAGAAACACATAAAAAAAATTCACTATGACCAGGTAGGCTTCATCCCAGAGACACAGGGATGGTTTAACATACGTAAGTCAATAAATGTAATCCAACATATCAACAGAGCCAAGGTCAAGAATCACATGATTATCGCCAGAGATGCAGAAAAGGCCTTTGACAAAATTCAACATTCATTCATGCTAAAAGCTCTGGAGAAAATAGGAATAGAAGGAACGTTTCTTAAAACAATAAAAGCCATTTATGACAGACCAATAGCCAATATTATACTTAATGGGGAAAAGCTACAACCAATTCTCCTAAAATCAGGAACAAGGCAAGGATGCCCACTGTCTCCACTCCTCTTCAATATAGTCCTAGAACCCTTAGCCAGGGCAATAAGGCAAGAAAAACACATTAAAGGGATCCGCATAGGGAAAGAAGAAGTTAAGCTATCCCTTTTTGCAGATGACATGATACTATACCTCCACGATCCCAAAAACTCTATCCCCAAACTCTTAGAAATCATAAATCACTTCGGCAAAATAGCAGGATACAAAATAAACCCACAAAAATCAGTTGCCTTCCTGTACACTGACAATGCACAAGAAGAGAGGGAAATAAAGGGAGCAACCCCATTCACAATAACCTCCCCAAAAATAAAATATTTAGGAATTAACCTAACCAAAGATGTAAAAGAACTATTTAATGAAAACTATAAAAAGTTAAAGAAAGAAATTGCAGAAGACACTAGGAAATGGAAGACCTCCCATGCTCTTGGATAGGTCGACTTAATATAGTAAAGATGGTAATACTGCCAAAACTAATATACAAATTCAACGCAATTCCTATTAAAATCCCAATGATGTACAGCACTGAAATACAGAAAACAGTCCAAAAATTCATATGGAACAACAAAAGACCTAGAATAGCCAAAACAATTCTAGGGGATAAAGACAATATGGGAGGGCTATCCATGCCGAACTTCAAACTCTACTACAGAGCTATAATAACAAAGACAGCATGGTACTGGTACAAAAACAGACCCGAAGACCAATGGAACAGAATAGAAGATCCAGAAATAAATCCACAGGCCTACAGCCAGCTGATATTCGACAAAGGAGCCAAAGACATACAATGGAAGAAACACAGCCTCTTCAACTGCTGGTGCTGGGAAAACTGGGCAGCCACATGCAGAAAACTAAAAGTGGACCCCAGCCTATCACCATGCACCAACATCAACTCAAAATGGATTAAAGACCTTAACATTAAACCTGAATCTCTGAAACTACTGCAGGACAGAGTAGGAGAGACACTTGAACTAATAGGCACAGGAAGGAACTTCCTGAACAGAGTCCCAGGGTCGCAACAAGTTGGAGAGAGACTCGACAAATGGGACTACCTTAAAATAAAAAGCTTCTGCACAGATAAAGCTATCGCAACCAAGCTAGAAAGACAACCAACTAATTGGGAAAAAATATTTACCAGCAATATATCAGACAAGGGGTTAACATCCTGTATATACAGGGAACTCAAGAAACTAATCCCTCCCAAACCAAACAAAACAATTACTAAATGGGCAAGGGAACTAAAGAGGGACTTCTCAGATGAAGAAATAAAAATGGCAAAGAAACACATGAGGAAATGTTCATCATCCCTGGTGGTGAAGGAAATGCAAATAAAGACAACCCTGAGATACCACCTTACCCCAGTCAGAATGTCCCACATCCACAAATCAGCCAACGACAAATGCTGGAGGGGATGTGGAGAACGAGGAACGCTATTACACTGATGGTGGGAATGTACACTCATACAACCACTTTGGAAAGCGGTCTGGAGGGTCCTTAGAAAGCTAAAGATTGACCTCCCTTATGACCCAGTCATACCACTTCTAGGCATTTATCCTGAACAACAGGAACCAATATACAAGGACACATGCACCTCCATGTTTATTGCAGCACTGTTCACAATAGCTAGGATATGGAAACAACCTAGATGCCCCACCACAGATGAATGGATCCAAAAATTGTGGTATCTATACACAATGGAATATTATGCAGCCATTAGAAATGACAAAATAATGGCATTTGCAGGGAAATGGATGGAGCTAGAAGGAATCATGTTGAGCGAGGTAAGCCAAGAACGAAGAGACAAACAGTACATTGTCTCCCTGATAAGTGGATGATAAATCCAAAATGTTAGGTGATATGACAAAACTAACAGGACTTAAGAAACAAAGAACTCCCACTCATCTGGTTGAACCACTACCAAATATCCCCATGCTGCTGATCACATATATGGTATATAACATGTGAGCACCGTTATATATTACAGACTGTGATAGACAATTTGCTCCAGGAAAGTTAGAATGAACTTGTGACTTTAAATGAGCATCATTATTCCACAATACTGTGAATTTCTGGAAATTAAGTAATCACTTAATCACAATCAAAAAAAAAAAAAAAGAACCTTGGGGAAGGGAGGGAGGGAGGGGATGGTAGGGGGAAAACAATGGAGGGGGTAACAATGTTCAAGAGGAAGTGTACTCATTACCTCACTCATGTAACTGTAACCCTCTGTATAGTATCTTTACAATAAAAAAATTTAAAAAAAAATCTCTGAGATAGAAGATAGCCCAGACATTATAGAGAAAGAAAAAACAAGTGTTCAAAAAGAATCCAAGAAATATGATAGATCCATTCAACAGGTAGAAGACACCATCAAAAGGCCTAATATAAAGCTAGTGGGTAAAGAGGAGGGCCTAGAAATAGAAGTTAAAGGACTAGGAAGTTTATTTAACAGAACCCTAGCAGAGAACTTCACAAACATACAAAAAGATATGCCCATTCAGGTAAAAGAAGCCTTTAGAACCCTAAATAGACCAGAACAGAACAAGACAGCCCACCGTCACATTGTAATCCACACAGGATCAACAGAGACCAAAGAAAGGATCCTTAAAGCTGTCAGGGACAGGCTGGGAAGGTAGCTCAATGGTAGAGTGCTTGCCTTGCATGCATGAGGCCCTGGGTTCGATTCCTCAGCACCACATAAGCAGAAAAGGCTGGAAGTGATGCTGTGGCTTAAGTGGTAGAGCACTAGCCTTGAGCTGAAGAGCTGAGGGACAGTGCCCAGGCCCAGAGTTCAGGCCCCACGACCAGCAAAAAAAAAAAAAAAAAAAGCTGTCAGGGAGACAAGATCAATCACCTATGAAGGAAAACCAATTGGAATAAACAAAGATTCCTCAGCAGATACCATGAAAGCAAGAAGAGCCTGGAATGATGTATGCCATGATCTAAATACAAACAATTATCAACCACGAATAGTGTACCCATCCAAACTCTCCTTTCACAAATAAAAACCTTCTACAGCAACGAAAAACTGAAACAATATATCTCCACAAGATTATGAGTACATTTTTTATAAATTATTGTAACGTCCTCCATTGCTTCCCCTTCCTATCTCTTCGCATCCTCCTCCTGCACCCCCACACACACTCTTCCCGGCTCCCTTGCCCCCCACCATCCTCAAACCAGAGTTGTCTAGTTCGTTTTGGACATAAGGACTTGTACATCGCATTTTTGCAATGGGTCCACCTCTATCCCTATTTAAATGAATGGTTTTTTCCTCTTCCCCTCCACAAATTATACCGACATGAAATCCAGTGAAAGCAGAGGTTATACTATGGGGGAGGGACTTACAAAGCAAAAAAGAAATGATCTTATAAATCGTATGAAAGGAAAAAAAAACATTTGAATACATATCTTAGGGTTCATTTCCCTAACATCACCTTATCTGACTTTCTCTGCTTTACTCAAACTTTCATTTGCATGCTGAACACGCTAACACTGGTCAGCTCTCCCAGAAGTGGAAGAAAAAAATTGGACTGGTTACTGTGGCCAGTTTAAGGAGCTTTCAGCCATGCTAGGATGCAGACTGGAGTTGCCTGGGCTAGAAAGATGCAGTCTATTTCTATTTAGCGGCTTGTCTCTCTTTTGGGGAAGGTGTAGATCATTCAGAATTTGAGTCCTGAAAAACAATTTTGTTTTAAGGCGCCGAATTTCCGAGTGCTCTATCTTGTCGTTTGCATCCTATGCTCCCAAACACTTTTCAGCTCTCCCAGAAAAACAAACATATTCTGAAAGTGAAAGACTGGAATAAAATCTACCAAGCAAACAACCCCTATAAACAGGCTGGAGTAGCAATCCTAATGTCAGATTAAATGGACTTCAAATTAAAATTAGTGAGAAGAGATAAATAAGTTCATTATATGCTAATAAAGAGATCTCTCCTACAGGAAGATATAGCAATTCTAATATCTATTTACCAAATAATGGAGCCCCAAATTTATCCAAGAAACACTAATTTCCCTTAAATCCCACATAGATCCAAAGACATTGATTGTTGGGGACTTTAACACATCATTTTCCCCTCTGGATAGATCAACCCAGCAAAAACTCAACAGAAAAACCTCAGATCTAGACAACTGCATAGACCAATTAGACTTAAAAGAAATATACAGAATATTTCACCCAGAAGCATCAGAATACACGGTCTTCTCAGCAGCCCATGGAACATTCTCCAAAATAGACCACATTTTAGGTCACAAAGCAAATCTATACAAATTAAAACCAAATGGAATGAGATTATAGATCAACACCAAAAGCTATCAAAGAAAATTCTGTAACACATGAAGACTAAACAACACATTGTTGAATTTCCAGTAGGCCATGGAAGACATTAGAAAGGAAATTGAAATGGTCATGGTATTTAATAAAAATGAACATACAAATTTCCAGCTCCTCTGGGTTAAAGCAAGGGTTGTTCTCAGAAGAAAATTTATAGCTCTGAGCTTCTACATTAACAAATTGGAGAAATCTCAAACCAACAACCTAATGGTGCATATGAAGCTTCTTGAAAGAGACCAGCAAGCCAAACCCCAACCCAGTAGGCAGAAACAAATAAGCAAAATTAAATTCGAGACCAAAAACCCGCAAGGATAAACAAAATAAAAAGTCAGTTCTTTGGAAAAATTAACAAAATTGGCAGGCCCTTAACAAATCTGACCAAAAAGAAAAGAGAACACACACAAATAAATAAAATCAGAGATGTGAATGGGAACATCTCAACAGAAACAAGCAAGATTCAGAACATTATAATAGAATACTTTTCTAACCTTTATGCTAGCAAATCTGACAATATGGAAGAAATGGAAGAATTGCTAATGAATATTGATATACTCAAAATGTATCAAGAATATCTAAGCCAACTAAACAGACCAATGTCAAATACTGAAATAGAAATGGCAATGAAGACCTCCCGCTCAAGAAAAGACCAGGACCATATGGATTCACAGCTAAATTCTATAAAGCTTTCAAAGGAGAACTCACTCCAATATTCCTCAAACTCTTTGATGAAATTGATAGTGAAATATCAGTACCAGACTCGTTCTATGGGGCCAGTATAACCGTCGTCCCAAATCCTGATAGGGACCCATCAAAGAAAGAGAACTATAGACCTATCTCTTTAATGAACATTGATCAAAACTTCTTAATAAAATTCTGGCTAACTGACTAAAATGTCTAATCAAAAATTCATACACTATGACCAAACAGGATTCATTCCAGGGAAGCAAAGCTGGCTCAATTTATGCAAGTCAATTAATGTAATTCAACACATCAATAGGAGTAGGGACAAGAACTACATGATCATCTCAATAGATGCAGAAAAAGTATTTGACAAGATTTAATGCCCCTTTATGATGAAAGCTCTCAAGAAACTAGGAATCATCGGAACATTCTTCAATATTATATAAGCTATATATAACAAACATAGAGCCAGCATTATACTTAATGGTGAAAAGTTAAAAACATTTTCTCTAAAATCAGGAATGAAACAAGGATGTCCACTCTATTCATTCCTCTTCAATATCGTATTGGAATTCCTAGCTAGAGCAATAAGGCAAGAGACAAACATAAAAGGGATCCAAATAGGTAAAGAAGAAGTAAAACTCTCCCTCTTTGCACATGACATAATCCTGTACTTAAAGAACCCCGTTTACTCCTCTCTGAAATTACTTGAGTTTATCCAAAACTTTGGCAAAGTAGCAGGATATAAAATTAACCCCCCAAAAAACAGTAGCTTTTGTGTATGCCAACAATAAGAAGAGGAAGGCTGAAATAAAAAAGCAACTCCTTTTGTAATAGCCTCTAAAAAAAATACTGAGGAATAAACCTAACCAAAGAGGTCAAGGACCTCTATGATGAAAACTTTAAAAACTTATAAAAGGAAATTAAAGCAGACTTAAGGAAGAGAAAAACCTCCCATGCTCCTGGATTGGGTGGGAGAATTAACACCGTGAAAATGGAAATAGTGCCCAAAGCTATCTACAAATTCAATGCAATACCTATTACATCCAACAACATACTTTAATGAAATAGCAGAAGCAATCCAAAAATTAATATGGAACAATAGAAGACCCTGAATAGCAAAAACAAAAACAGTGCTGGAGGAATATCAATGCCAAACTTCAAACTCTATTATAAAAACTCTATTATTAAAAATCTTGGTACTGGCACAGGAACAGGCCTGGGACCAATGGAATAGAATTGAAGACCCAAACATGATCCTACAGACCTATAGCCACCTAATCTTCGATAAGGGAGCCAAAATTATCAGATGGAAGAAAGACAACCTCTTCAACAAATGGTACTGGCAGAATTGGCTACACACATGTAGAAAACTGAGGTTAGAACTTTATATATCACCCTGCACCAGAATCAACTCAATGTGGATCAAAGACCTCAAAGTAAAAACAGAAATCCTAAAAACATTAAAGGAAGGGATATGAGATACATTAGGGCTCTTCAGCAAAGAGCGAAACTTCTAAATAAAGTTCCAGAAACACAACAAATCAAAGAAAGGTTGTATAAATAAGATTGCATTAAACAGCAGATCTTTTGCCTGGCAAAGGACATAGCTAGCAAGATAAATAGAAATCCCACAGATTGGGAGGATATCTTCAGTAGCTATACAACAGAAAAGGGTTTCATATCAAAAATATAGCTAGGGCTCACAAAAATCAACACCCCCCATAACAAATCACCAAAGGAAGAATCACCCCATTAATAAGTGGGCTAAAGAATTAGAAAGAGACTTCTCTGGAGAGGATATAAGAATGTTCAATAGACTCATGAAGAAATGCTCAACATCACTGGACATAAAAGAAATGCAAATCAAAACAACATTGAGATTCCACTTCTCTCCAGTTAGAATGGTTATAATAGACCTGAAGAGGATAGGGTGGAGAGACAGGGGCCGAAGCAAAGAGTGGAGTGAGCCCAAATAACTGATCAAGTAGGAGAGAAGGGAGACACCCACGGTTGAAAAAGTGTGGTTCAGGACCGTCAGGCATGTCTGTGGATTTTAAAACTTACACAGATCAAGCATGTAGAGCGGCTGAGGAATTTGTGAGTATTTACTATAATATAATAGACAAAAGAAGAAGGGCATTTATCCGACTGCATCTGGCAGGGCGACTTTAATTTGGAATGGAAATGTTACTGGGTTGAGCTAAGACATTTCTTCGAAATGTTGCCTTCTAGTCAGTCCCAGGTTAATATGTTAGATTGTCAACCAATTCATGAGCCTGCTACACAGTGCCACTCTACGATTCTTGTTGTGACCAGTGGAACCGTCAAGTTTGATGGGAACAAACAACACTACTTTAACCAGAATTTCCTGCTGATAGCTCAGACTGCTTCTAATAATAACACTGTGGAAGATTGCCAGTGATTGCTGTTTTCAAGATTGGTCTAATAGTCACTAAGTAGGGCACAAGTCCATGCTTTATTAAGTTCATTAGTTCCAGTAACAGAACTTTGTATTCAAAATAATACATATCATTAAAAAGCTTTTCCTATGAACCCTTAGATATGTATTTTAATATTTTTTTCTTTCATGCATGTGTTGCTAACGCATTTATAAGATTATCTCTTTGTTGCTTTGTATGTCCCTCCCCCACAGTATAACCCCTGCTTTCAGTATATTTGATGTCAGTATAACTTGTGAAGGAGATGGGGAAAAACCAGTTGTTTAAGGATACAGGTGGACCTGTTGCAACAATGAGAAGTACAAGTTGTCATGTCCAAAACGAGCTTTACAACGTCGGTGCGGGTGGGGGGGGGGGAGGTGGGGAGGAGATGGGGGGGAAGGAGAAGGATTGGGATTGGGGGGGGAGGCTGGGAAGGGATGTGAAGGGTAAACAAAGGAGGAGGCTGCAATGCTTGGTAAGAAATGTACGCATTATCCTGCCCATGTAATTGTAACCCCTCTGTACAGTATGTTCACAAATAAAATTAAATTAAATTTAAAAAAAAGCTTTTCCTTGTACAAGCACTAGAAATATGTGCTATAACTAAATTTCTTTAATATTTTTGTATTTCTAGCAGCATCTTTTGACACAGCTGCTAGTTTGGATTGTTGCCCTCAAGAGCTTTAATGCTAGTTTTTTACATGCCTTATATACACATTCCACTGATGACATTTTTTCAGTAGTATTAAACATGACCTTGGTACTAACATACTCACTGTGAATCCAGCCTATTTTAAAAATGGAATCTTTTTGTAAAAGAATATTAGCACAACATATATATCTGGGGAAAGAGTGTTGGGTCTTCATCCGCCCCAAGACAGATAGACGGGGTCCGAGGAAAGGAAGTGTGCCACTCGCCAGTTCCGCAGCCTCCCTTAGCCCCGGAGACAATCAGATGCAGCAGGGAGTCAAGTCAAGCAAGAACTCATTTATTACCACACAGCAAGCAACTTTTAAAGCAGAAAAACCTCGTGGCATAAAAGGGGAGGAAAAGGAACCAACCAATCACTGTAAAGGTCACACCCTATCATGAGCCTAAGCTTCATCCAATCAGATTTTAACATAAACAACTCGGGTTCTGCCCGCTCCCTCTCAGCCATCTTTGCTGCCCATGTGCCCCACAAAAGAGTGGAATTTTTTGTTATTAGCTTAATTTTATAGTGAAATGTGTACTTATTTTTGGTCAGCATAGGTTTGCATAACAACTCTGACATATTTGAGTTGCATGTAGAGCCATTTGGTAGTCTTTTTCTTTCATATTTTCTTTTGTTGACTAGAGGTGTGCAAAATGTTCTCAGTTGATACCTGAGTATTTGGTGCATTTAGCGACTTAAAAGCAAAACTTCGGGGCTGAGGGCTGGGAAGGTGGCTCAGTGGTAGAGTGCTTGCCTTGCATACATGAGGACCTGGGTTCGATTCCCCAGCACCACATAAGCAAAAAGAAAAAAAGCCAGAAGTGGCGCTGTGGCTCAAGTGGTAGAGCGCTAGCCTTGAGCTGAAGAGCTGAGAGACAGCGCCCTGGCCCAGAGTTCAGGCCCCACGACCGGACCCAAAAAAAAAAAAAAAAAAACTTCGGGGCTGGGAAGTTGGCTCAGTGGTAGAGAACTTGCCTCGCATGCATGAGGCCCTAGGTTTGATTCCTCAGCACCACATAAGCAGAAAAAAAGCCAGAAGTGGCACTGTGGCTCAAGTGGTAGGGCAATACCCTTGAGCTGAAGAGCTGAGGGACAGCGCCCAGGCCCAGAGTTCAGCCCCCACAACCCGCCAAAAAAAAAAAAAAAAAACTTCTTAAAACCATTTTTCTTGGCAGCTCCAGGTATAAATTTAGGTAAATGAGTAGTAGTAGAACTAATAGCTTTAATGAGAGAATGGATAATGACAAATGTAGAAATCCAAGGTCAAAGCCCAAAGTAAGGGATAGGAGGAGGAGGTTGACCAAAGGGTAGAGTTTTGTAATTTGTTTCCTACCTCCTAAAAAATGTAGCCTATTTTTAGGACTTAAAGAACAATAAACTTTCATGTAAACGTCAAAAGAACAATTTCATATTATGTGTCAATTTGTGAAGAGAAAAGAAAAAATATTAACTGGTATTTGGTTAAACTGTAAAAGCCTTCGTATTTTATTAGTGTTTTATATCCATCTTAAAATCAGTAATATTCTTTTGCTCCAAACTACTCTAATTCTAATACACTATTAAAATTGTAAGTTCCAGTACATCTTCTTGTTACACTGAAAAAAATGTAGATATTATACTCAAATTTTTATTCAAAAAAATATTGTTTTGATTTTGATTTTTTTCTGTGTTGAGAGACTTTATTACTGACTTAATCTTATTACTTGTTATTCATGTGTTCATGTTTTCTATGTCATCCTGGTTTAGTTTTGGTAGACTATGTGTGGCTCAGACAGGTGTTCATGTTGTCAGTTTCTCATTGTATTATTGTTTACAACATCCCTTAGGATTGTTTGTATTTTTTGTTGTTAATTTTTTACTGTAAAAATGTTGTACAGAAGGGTTACAATTACATGAGTAATGAATACATTTCATAGTGAGCATTGTTACCTCCTCCTTAATTTTCCCCCTACCATCACTTTCCTCCCCACCTCCCGAACTCCTCCCACCCCACCCCCCACCCCAAAATTGTAAACTTGTTCAACCACTCTGGAAAGTAGTATGGAGGTTCCTCAAAAGACTCCACATGGAGCTCCCCTATGACCCAGCAATCCCACTTTTGGGCATTTAACCAAATAATCACAAACAAGGTCATACCAAAGCTACCAAAACAACCATGTTTATTGCAGCATTACTTACCATAGCTAAGATATGGAACCAACCCAGATGCCCCTCAGTAGATGAATGGATCAAGAAAATGTGGTATATATACACAATGGAATTCTATGCCTCCATCAGAAAGAATGACATTGCCCCATTTGTTAGGAAATGGAAAGACTTGGAAAAAATTATATTAAGTGAAGTAAGCCAGGCACAAAGAAACATAGGTCCCATGGTTTTCCTTATTTGCAATAACTAGTATATCTCTGAGACAAGCAGAAAAGTTCAGATAAGTTGATGTTAGGTGAAATTAATCCCAAGATAAGGACTCAAATGTGTTTTTTTTTCTTTCTTGTGATTGTTTCTAACATATTTATAAGAAGATTTCTTTGTTGCTTTGTATGTCCCTCCCCCACAGTATAACCCCTGCTTCCATTGTATTGATGTTGGTATAATTTGTAGAGGGGAAGGAAAAAAATCAAATTGTTTAAATAAAGATACGGGTGGACCCATTGCAATGAGATGTACAAGTTGTTATGTCGAAAAACGAACTATGCAACTTTGGCAGCGGTGGGGGGGGAGAAGATGGGAAGGGATGGGAAGGGGAAACAAAGGAGGAGGCAACAATGCTTGATAAGAAATGCACTCATTACCTTGCCCATGTAATTGTAACCCCTCTGTATGGTATTTTCACAATATAAATAAATAAATAAATAAATAAATAAATAAATAAATAAATAAATAAATATCAGGGGGAAAATGTTGTACAGAGAAGTTACAGTTACATGAGTAGAGTAATGAATACATTTCATAACGAGTTGGGGTTGGGAAGGTGGCTCAGTGGTAGAGCGCATGCCTTGCATGCCAGAGGCCCTGGGTTCAATTCCTCAGCACCACATAAGAAAAAAGCCGGAATTGGCACTGTGGCTCAAGTGGTAGAGCGCTAGCCTTGAGCTGAAGAGCTGAGGGACAGCGCCCAGACCCAGAGTTCAAGTCCCATGACCGGACCCAAAAAAAAAATAAAAAAACATTTCATAACGAGCATTGTTACCTCCTCCTTTATTTTCACCCTACCATCACTTTCCTACCCACCTTCCCAACTCCTCCCACCCCATCCCTCACCCCAACATTGTAAACTTGTTGAACCACTCTGGAAAGTAGTATGGAGGTTCATCAAAAGACTCCACATGGAGCTCCCCCTATGACCCAGCAATCCCACTTTGGGGCATTTACCCAAATAATCACAAACAAGGTCATACCAAAGCTACCAGAACAACCATGTTTATTGCAGCATTATTTACCATAGCTAAGATATGGAACCAACCCTGATGCCCCTCAGTAGATGAATGGATCAAGAAAATGTGATACACACACACACACACACACACACACACACACACACACACACACACACACACACACACACACACAATGGAATTCTATGCCTCCATCAGAAAAAAATGACATTGCTTCTTTTATTAGGAAATGGAAAGATGGAAAAAATCATATTAAGTGAAGTAAGCCAGGCCCAAAGAAACATAGGTCCCATGGTTTCCCTTGTTTGCAGTGATGAGTACATGTCTAGGACAAGCAGAGTAGGTCAAAGGCTATATACATATGAGATAATGTTAAGCAAAATGTACCCCAAGACAGGTACAGAAGAAGTTTTTTTTTCCATCCTAGTTTTTTTAATATACTTACAATACACTGTGATTCTTTTGTTTCTATTGTATCTTCTTCACCCATGGTATAACCCCTGTTTTCACTGGATTTGATGCTGGTGCTCTGCACCTTGAATATATATTTTTGTAATTTGGGAAGGGGAAGGGATATTGCAGAACGCTTAAATGAGGATGCAGGCTGACCCACTTTGACAACGAGATGTACAGGACACTATATTGAAAACGAACTTTGTTTTGGATTTTTAAAGCCACAGTTTTAGCAGCAACAATCAAAATGCCCACATACTGTCCTTTTCTTTGTGGAGAACAGTCTCAAAAGCTGCATATAAAGAACTGATGTTTGGGGCTGGGAAGGTAGCTCAGTGGTAGAGTGCTTGCCTTGCATGCATGAGGCTCTGGGTTCGATTCCTCAGCACCACATAAGCAGAAAAAGCCGGAAGTGGCGCTATGGCTCAAGGGGTAGAGTCCTTGCCTTGAGCTGAAGAGCTGAGGGACAGCACCCAGGCCCAGCGTTTAGGCCCCATGACCGGCAAAAAAAAAAAAAAAAAGAACTGATGTTAATTCTTGTGAATTAACTTTCTCCAAACACTGTAAATTATTGTATTTTGACATGTTCATATATTTTATAACAAAAATAGATTTTGCGATTGCAAGTTTTCTCAGAAAAAAAAGAATGGCTATAATAAAGAAAACAATTAATAACAGATGCTTTTGGGGATGTGATCATAAAGGAACCTATTACAATGTTGGTGGGAATGCAAGCTGGTTGAACCACTCTGGAAGGCAATATGGAGGTTCATCAAAAGACTAAACATAGAACTCCCCTATGATCCAGCAATTCCATTCCTGGGCATTTATTGAAAGGATCTAACGCTTGGCCACCCTAAAGCTACCAGCACAACTATATTCATTGCAGCATTATTTACCATAGCTAAAGTATGGAACTAACCCAGATGCTCCTCAATAGATGAATGGATCAAGAAAATGTGGTGTATATACACAATGAAATTTTATGCTTCTATCAGAAAGAATGGTATTGCCCCATTTGTAAAGAAATGGAAAGATTTGGAAAAAATCATATGAAGTGAAGTAAGCCAGACCCAAAGAAATATAGGCTCTATGGTTTCCCTCATTTGTAACCATTAGTATATGCTTAGGATATTCCCGGCAGAGAATTATAATAGCTCAATAGCTATGACTATACAAAGTGATGCTAATTGAAATGAACCAAGACATGGAAAAAACAGGTCTTTTTTTCTGGTTGTTGACCTTGTTGTCACCGATGTACTGTATCTAGTTCTTTCTTCTTATTCTATTTCATTGTTATTTTTCCATTGGTTTATCCCTGGCAATCTCTGTCTTTGATTCTGGTACCCTCCATCTTGTATATTCATTTATCTTATTTGGGGAAGGGAAGGGAAATATCAAAATGCTGAAGAAGGACAAAGGATGACCCATTGCAACAATGATACTTACAAGACATTATGTGGGAAATGAACTTTACAACTTCAGAGGGGAGGTGGGGGAGAGATGGAATAGTGGGAGAACAACAAAGGAGTGGGAAACAATGTTGAAAAAGAAATGTACTTGCCGGAGGCCAGTATCATACGCCTGTAATCTTAGCTACTCAGGAGGCTGAGATCTGAGGATCATGGTTCAAAGCCAGCCCAGGCAGGAAAAGTCTGTGAGACTCTTATCTCCAATAAACCATCAGAAAACTGGAAGTGGTGCTGTGGCTCAAGTGGTAGAGCACTTGCCTTGAGCTAAAGAGCTGAGGGACAGTGCCCAGACCCAGAGTTCAAGCCCCATGACCGACCAAAAAAAAAATGTACTCATTAACTTACTCATGTAACTGTAACCCTTCTGTACCTCATCTCTACAATAAAATAAAAATACAAAAAATGAAAAGTTCTATAGTTTATATTTCACACATACTTAGTTTCTAATTGTTGGTAGAAATCTCATTTTGACCCTGAAGCTGACCTGTAACTAACCCTAACCTGAATTAGAAAAATAATCCTCACCCTGACCCTATCCTAAACTAGAAAATTTAAACTAACCCTAAACCTAAATCCTAAGCCTAACCATAACCATAAGTACTAAGACCCTAACCCTTCTCTAAAAGTTTAATGACCCTCACCTAGTATCAGGAACCCAATTGACCTAGTTTTGTTTTATCCTTAACTTAATTCACATATTTCTTGTTAAAATAGTTCTTAGTTTTACCATTACCTAAAATATTTTAAAACCTTAGCATAAATGCTCAACAGGAAATGGACTCATTACCTTGCTGATGTAACTGTAACCCCTCTGTACAGTATCTTTACAATAAAAATATATATATTTAAAAACCAGCATACATAGCCCTAAGTCTAATGAGAAAATAACCTTAATGATGCTCAAATGTCAAAGTAAGGAAAGTACTGTTGCTTCTTTTCCATTTAATGATGAATTTACTTCTTGTAGTTAGGAAATTCATTTTGAATCTACAGGTTACCTTCCCTAACCCTTATCTGAACCTGCATGAAAGAGCTATCCCTAATTCTCATGCTAAAGACCTTCAGGTGTAAAAAGGATCCCAAACACACTAGTTTTCCTTTCTACTGTCCTAGAAACAATTTGTACTCATTAAAATAGGTTGCAGTTTTACAGAATAGCTCCTTCTATTTGTAAAGCTAAGCCTATCACTAAACCTAGTCGAAAACCACACCCTAATATTCCCTAAGGGCAATAGTAAGAAAAGTGCTATAGTTTATTTTTCACAGGTATTTCTAATTGTTGCTAAAAAATCTCACTTTGACCTTGAAGCTGACCTGTACCTAACCCTAAGCCTAACCTGAACTAGAAAATTTATCCTAACCCTAATCCCATTGAAAGTCACAATTACATGAATTCAACTGTTTCTTGTTAAAATAGTTTGCTATTTTACAAATCTCTTACCAATTTTATAACCCTGATCAAAGATAACCCTAAACCTAATGGCAAACCTAACCCTAATGATGCTGAAATCCAAAAGTAAGAAAAGTACTGTCATTTCCTTTAAATTTCACAATGATATCACTTCTAGTAATTAGTAGAAAACTCTTTTGCACCCTAAAGCTTACCTTTCTTAATCTTCACTATAGTCTGAAATACTGCTAACACTAAAGACCCTCAGGATCAAAAGGATCCCAAACATACTAGTTTTCCTTTATTCTGACCTAGAATACACTTGTACTTGTTACAATAGATTTCAGTTTTACTCAATATCTTGTTCTACTCCTAAGCCTACCCCTAACCCTAATCGACAATCTAACCTTAACGATTTTAAAGAGTAATAGTAAAGAAAATGCTGTAGTGTCTATAAAATTTCACAGGTACTTTACTCTGATGGTAGAAGATTCATTTTAACCCTGAGACTGACCCTCCCTAAACCCTAATCCTAAACTGAACCAGAAAACTAAGCTAACCCTAACCCTTCTGACCCTCAAATGCTATCAGAAACATGAATACGCTAGTTTTCTTTCATCCTCACATGGGTGCAGTTTTACCAATATCTTACCCATTTTAGAAACCTAAACATAGATAGCACTATACCTAATCACAAAACTAATCATATTGATGTTGAATTGAAGCTAATGGAGTTTCTTTTAAAGTTCAAGATGACTTTGGTTCTAGTTTTTTTATAGATAACTCAGTTAAACCCTAAAGCTTACCTTTCTTAAACTTAACCCTAGGCTGAACTAGAAAACAAACTCTAACCCCAAACCCTAACACTAACACTAAACACTAATTCTAACCCTAACCCTAACCCTAAACCCTAACCCTATACCTAACCCTTCTCCAAAAGCTAAAAAGACCCTAATGTGGTATCAGGAAGGCAATGGACCTAGTTTTCTTTCATTCTTAACTCAGTTAACCAGTTTCTTGTTAAAATAGATTTGTTTTACCCTTATCTTACACCTTTTAAAAACCTTAACATACATAGCCCTAAATCGAATCAGAAGCCTAACCTTAATGATGTTCAAATGTCCAAGAAAGGAAAGTACTGTCGTTTCTTTTAAATTTAATGATGAATTAACTTCTAGTAGTTAGGAAATTAATGTTGAATCTACAGCTTACTTTTGCTAACCCTTATCTTAACCTGAATGGGAAAACGATACCTAACCCTCCTGCTAATGACACTCAGGTGCAAAAAGGATCCCAGACTCACTAATTTTCCTTTCACCTGTCCTAGAATGCACTTGTACTTGTGAAAATAGATTTCAGTTTTACCAAATAGCTTATATTTTCTAAAGCTAAGCCTATGCCTAAACCTAGTCAAAAGCCAAACTGTAATAATACCAAAGAGCAGTAGTAAGAAAAGTGCTATAGTTTATATTTTCACAGGTACTTTACTTCTAATTGTTGGTAGAAATCTGAACTTTACTTAAAGCTAAACCTAACCTGAAGTAGAAAATTAACCTTAACCCTAAACCCAAGACTCAAATACAATCAGGGACACAAATACGCTAGTTTTCTTTCATCCTCACCTGAATTCAAGTGATTCTTGTTAAAATTGCTTGCTGTTTTACACATATCTTACCCATTTTATAACCCTAACCATAGATAGTCCTAAACCTAACCTAACCCCAATGATGTTCAAATTTATTTTTTTATTGTGAAAATGCTGTACAGAGGGGTTTCAATTACATGCGCAAGATAATGAGTACATTTCTTATCAAGTATTGTAGCCTCCTCCTTTGTTTCCCCTTGATGTTCAAATTTAAAAGCAAGGAAAGTACTGTCAATTCTGTTAAGTTTCGTGATGGCGTTACTTCTAGTAGTTAGTAGAAAACTCTCTTTGACCCTAAAGCTTCCCCTTTCTTAACCCTCACTATAGCCTGAACTACACAATTAACACTGTTCCTAACACTAATGGCCCTCAGGTGCGAAAATGATCCCAAATACACTAGTTTTCTTTATATATTATTATTATAAAGATACTGTGCAGAGGAGTTACAGTTACGAGTAGATTTTCTATCCCTCCTTTGTTTTTCCCCTTCCATACCATCCCTTCCCACCTCCCAAACTCCTCCCTCCCCCTCCCCAAAGTTGTAAAGTTCATTTTCAACATAGTGTCTTGTATGTCTCATTGTTACAATGGGTCAACCTGTCAGCTTTTTGTTATTTCCCTTCCCTTCCCCAAATTAGAAAAATGCATATACAAGATGCAGGTCACCAGAATCAAATACAGTGAAAATAGGGGTTTATCCTGATTTAGAAGCCACTTGTACTTGATAAAATAAGTTGTAGTTTTACTCAATATCATTTTCTATGCCTAAGCCTACCCTAAACCTAATTGACAAACTAACCCTAATAATCCCAAAGAGTAATAGTAAGAAAAATGTTATAGTGTTTATAAGTTTTCATATGTACTTTATTCTGTTAGTAGAAAATTCATATTGACTCTAACTCTAACCTGAACAAGAAAATTAATGCTAACCCTAACCCAATTAAACTCAAATGCTATCAGGAACACAAACACAAAAGTGTTCTTTCATCCACACCAAATTCAACTACTTCTTAAAGTAGGCTGCAGTTTAAACAATATCTTACCCATTTTAGGAACTTAAACATAGATAGTTCTAAACCACAGTAATGATTCTGAATTGTAACCATAGAAAAGCTTCAGGGGTAAAAAAAAAAAAATAGAAGAAGAAGAAGAAAGAAAGAAAGAAGGGCTGGGAAGGTGGCTCAGTTGTAGAGCGCTTGCCTTTCATGCCTGAGGCCCTGGGTTCTATTCCTCAGCACCACATAAGCAAAAAGAAAAAATCCGGAAGTGGCACTGTGGCTCAAGTGGTAGAGCACTAGCCTTAAGCTGAAGAGCTGAGGGACAGCGCCCAGGCCCAGAGTTCAGGCCCCACAACCGGACCCAAAAAAAAAAGAAAGAAAGAAAGAAAGAAGAGAAAGAAAGAAAGAAAGAAAGAAAGAAAGAAAGAAAGAAAGAAAGAAAGAAAGAAAGAAAGAAAGAAAGAAAGAAAGAAAGAAAGAAAGAAAGAAAGAAAGAAGGAAAGAAAAGCTGCAAGAGTTTCTTTTAAATTTCACAATGACTTTACTTTTAGTTTCTTTATGGAAAACTCAGTTTGACCCTAAAGCTATCCTTACCCAAGTTAAACCTACACTGAACTAGAACACTAACTCTAAACATAACCCTCAACCTAACACTAAACCCTAAACATAAATCCTAATCTTAATCCTAACCCTATTCCTAAACCCTAACACAAAAAAATCTAACCCAAACTGTATCCTAACCCTAAGCCCTAACTCTAAATTTAAACCCTACCCTAACCCTAACCATAATCCCTAACCCGGGACCTTACTGTAACTTTAAACCTTAACCATAGCCCTAAGCCTAACACTAACACCATAGTCTAACCTTTAGACTAACCCTAAACACTAACTCTAACCCTAATTCTTCTCTAAAAGTTAAATGATCCTCACATGGTATCAGGAACCCAATTGAACTAGTTTTCTTCCATCCTTAAATCAATTCACCTGTTTCTTGTTAAAATGGGTTTCAGTTTTACCATTATCTTATGCAATTTAAAAAACCTTACAGTATGTAGCCCTAAATCAAATCAGAAACCTAACCTTAATGATGCTGAAATGTCAAATTAAGGAAAATACTTTTGTTTCTTTTAAATTTAATGATGACTTTACTTTTTGTAGTTAATAAATTCATTTTGAACCTACAGCTTACCTTCCAAACCCTTTTGTTAACCTAACCATCAAGCTAATGACCTTTGGGTGCAAAATGATCCCAAGCACATTAGTTTCCCTTTCTCCTGTCCTAGGATCCACTTGTTCTTGTTAAAATAGGTTGCAGTTTTTCTCTAAAGCTTAGTCTAACCCTAAACCTAGTCGAAAACCAAACACTAATAATCCCAAAGAGCAATAGTAACAAAATTGCTATATTTCACATGCACATTACTTCTAATTGGTGGTGGAAATCTCATTTTGATCCTGAAGCTGACCTGTACCTAGCCTAAAACCTAACGTGAACTAGAAAATTACCCCTAACTCTAACTCAAATGACACTCAAATGCTTTCAGGAACACAATTACACTAGTTTTCTTTCATCCTCACCTGAAATCAGCTGATTCCAGATAAAGTAGATTGCAGTTTTGCAAATATGTTACCCATTTTAGAAACCTAACCATAGATAGACCTAATAATCAGAATACTAACCATAATTATGCTGAATTGTCACACTAGGGAAGCTACTGAATTCTACGGGGTCTCTGCCGCCAGTGCTGTCAAAGTCCCACTCGATGGGGGTTTTCTGCATCTGGGATCTGCAGTCCCCAGTAGCTATGTGCTGCTTTCACAGTTCGATGGTGCAGGGCACTCTGGAGAAGGGAGGGGAACATATCTTCACGAGTTACGCTGTTTGTTGTTGCAGTCTATGAACATTTTTCTCTTTAGTCTTTCAGTTCCGGTAGTTCTCTTGCTCAGCTTTTCGTTGTTATCAGTCTCTTGGAGTTTTGTGTTTTGGATTCCCCTTTCTCTCTTTTTGGTTGGAGAGAGTTAGGATGATTCCGTATTGTTTTGGCTCCATCTTGGGGTCCTGAGAGTTTCCTTTAAAATTCACGATGGGGTCCTGAGAGTTTCCTTTAAATTTCACGATGACTTTTCCTCTAGTTTTTTCCATAGAAAATTCAGTTTGACCTTAAAGCTTATCCTTCCTAAATTTAACTCTAGCTTGAACTATAACACTAACACTAACATTAACCCTAACCCTAAACAGAACCTCTACCCTTAATCCTAACCCTGAACCCTAACCACAACACTAGCCATAACCCTAACCTAGCTCTAACCCTCCTCTAAAAGCTCAATAACCCTCACCTGGTATCAAGAACCCAATTGACCTACTTTTCTTTCATCCTTAACTCAATTCACCTATTTCTTGTTAAAATAGTTTTGTTTTACATTTAATACAAATTTTACAAATCTTAGTGTACATAGCTCTAAATCTAATCAAAAATCTAACTTTAATGATGCTGAATGTCAAAGTATAGAACATACTGCTGTTTCTTTTAAATTTAGTGATGACTTTACTTCTAGAAGTTAGTAAATTTATTTTGAATCTACAGCTTACCTTCCCTAACCCTTATCTTAATGAGCATGAAAAAACTACCTTTGGGGCTGGGAAGGTGGCTCTGTGGTAGAGCACTTGCCTTGCATGCATGAGGCCCTGGGTTCGATTCCTCGGCACCACATAAGAAAAAAAGAAAAAAGCCAGAAGTGGTGCTGTGGCTCAAGTGGTAGAGCATTAGCCTTGAGCTGAAAGACAGCGCCCAGGCCCAGAGTTCAGGCCCCATGACTGGACCCAAAAAAAAAAAAAAAAGAAAGAAAAGAAAAGAAAAAGCTACCTTTAACTCTCATGCTAATGACCCTCAGGTGTAAAACGGATCCCAAAGACACTATTTTTCCTTTTGAGTCTGGCCCACATTTGCAGTAAGTCAGCTTTACAACATACCCAGCCACTGGTCCTTCTGCTCTTGGAAGGGGAGGGGGGCTGAGCCACGTGATAAATGTTGGCTTTTCCACTGTTGATTTGTACAACTAGAAACACCAGAACTCACCGTTCTCTGAAAAACCCCAGGCAATTATTCAGTTATTAGAGCCTGTGTTCTTTAGTTTTGTTGTTCATTTGGACATCTCTGTAGGAATAAAAGTTCCAGCCTCTGTCTGAACCTGATCACAGACCTGCTACGTCCCCTTCCTTGTGTTGTTGCAGTCAAGAGGTAGGGCATGGAATGGTTAAGGCTGGTCTGGTCTCATAAGCCTCAGGCTTCATCTCCCTGCAGAGGCAGTAAGAGCTAAGGGTGTAGAAGGCTGTAAGCTTGCATTGGACATTTGGCTGGTCCTGACAGTATTAAAAAATTTGTAAAGTTCTTTTTATCTAAAATTGGATAAAAGACAGAGTCAGACTAACTTAGTTTCACATCACACACACACACACACACACACAGCCTTCCTCCAACTGAAAATATTCAGAAGTCCAATTGGTAAAATGCCTTGCTTAAACAAACAAGCCCTGGAAAATGAGGCTCAGCTAAAGTGCTTTGGTTCTTCGAAAAAATTAACAAAATTGACAGACCCTTAGCAAATCTTATCAGAAAAAGAAGAGAACACACCCAAATAAATAAACTCAGAGATGAGAATGGAAACATCACCACAGCAACAACCAAGATTCAGAACATTATAAGGGAATACTTCTCAAAACATTATGCTACTAAATTTGAGAACTTCGCAGAAATGGACCTTTTCCTAGCAAATATTGACATGCCAAAACTAAACCACGAGTTAAACCATCTTAACAGACCCATATCAAGCATTGAAATAGAAACAGCAATAAGAGACCTCCCAGCTAAGAAAAGTCCAGGACCAGATAGTTTTACAGCAGAATTCTACAAGGCCTTCAAAGCAGAGCTCACACCAATACTCCTCCAACTCTTCAATGAAATTGAAAGAGATAGTTCACTACCGAACACATTCTATGAAGCCATCATCACCCTCATCCAAAAACCAGGCAGGGACTCATCAAAGAAAGAGAACTATAGACCCATTTCTTTGATGAACATTGATGCAAAACTTCTCAACAAAATTTTGGCCAATCGACTTCAACAATTCATCCAAAAAATCATACACCACGATTAAACAGGATTCATTTCAGGGATACAAAGCTGGTTCAATATATGCAAATCAATTAATATTATTCATCACATCAACAGGAACAAGGATAAGAACCACATGGTTATCTCAATAAGTGCAGAAAAAGCATTCGACAAGATCCAACAACCCTTTATGATGAAGGTATTGGAAAAATTAGGAATCCATGGAACATTCCTCAATACAACAAAGGCTGTATATGACAAACCTACAGCCAGCATTATACTCAATGGTGAAAAACTAAAGCCATTTCCTCTTAACTCAGGAACGAGACAAGGATGTCCACTCTCTCCACTTCTCTTCAAGCTAGTATTAGAATGCCTAGCTACAGCAATAACACAAGATGCAAACATAAAGGGGATCCAAATAGGGAAAGAAGAAATAATACTCTCCCTCTTTGCAGATGACATGATCTTGTATTTAAAGAATCCCATAGACTCCACTCCCAAATTACTCAAGCTGATTCAAAACTTTGGCAAAGTAGCAGGTTATAAAATTAACCCCCAAAAATCAATGGCTTTTCTGTATGCCAACAATGAGAAAAGTGTGGCTGAAATTAGGAAAGCAACTCCATTTGTAATAGCCCCACAAAAAATAAAATACCTAGGAATTAACTTAACCAAAGAAGTGAAGGACCTCTATGATGAAAACTTTAAAAACTTGAAAAAGGAAATCAACACAGAACTTAGAAAATGGCAAAACCTCCCATGCTCCTGGATTGGAAAGATTAACATCGTGAAAATAGCAATACTTCCCAAGGCTATCTACAAATTCAATGCGATACCTATCAAAATTCCAACCTCATTCTTCAAGGAAATAGAAGAGGCAATCAAAAACTTCATATGAAACAAAAAACCCCGAATAACAAAAACGCTCCTCAACAGAAAGAACACTGCTGGAGGAATATCAATACCAAATTTCAAACTCTACTATAAAGCCATAGTAATCAAAACAGTTTGGTACTGGCACAAGAACAGAACTCAGGACCAATGGAATAGAATTGAAAACCCAGAAATGAACCTACAGACATATAGCCATCTAATCTTCGATAAGGGAGCTAAAAAAAATTGAATGGAAGAAAGACAGCCTCTTCAGTAAATGGTGCTGGCAAAATTGGTTAACTACTTGTAGAAAACTAAAACTAGATCCTTATATATCACCCTGCACCAGAATCAACTCCAAATGGATCAAAGACCTCAGAGTCAAAGCAGACACTCTGAAAACATTACAGGATGGAATAGGAGAAACCCTAGGTCTCCTTGGCGCAGGCCAAAATTTTCTTAATAGAGACCCAATACCACAACAAATCAAAGAAAGGTTGGACAAATGGGATTGCATGAAGTTGCAGAGCTTCTGCATGGCAAAGGACATAGCTAGCAAAATCAATAGAAAGCCCACGGATTGGGAGAAGATCTTCACTAGCCATACAACAGACAAGGGTCTCATGTCTAAAATATACTTGGAACTCAAAAAATTAAATCCCCCAACAACAAATCCTCAAAGAAACAACTGCCCAATAAATAAGTGGGCTAAAGACTTAAAGAGAAACTTCTCTGGAGAAGAAAGAAGGATGGCCAATAGACACATGAAGAAATGCTCAACATCCCTAGCCATAAAAGAAATGCAAATCAAAACAACATTGAGATACCACCTCACCCCAGTTAGAATGACAAAAATCAAGAACTCTAATAACAACAGATGCTGGAGAGGATGTGGACAGAAGGGAACCCTACTTCATTGTTGGTGGGAGTGTAAACTTGTTCAACCACTTTGGAAAGCAGTATGGAGGTTCCTCAAAAGACTTCACATAGAGCTCCCCTATGACCCAGCAATCCCACTTTTGTGCATTTACCCAACTGTTTACAAACAAGACTACAGTAAAGTGGCCAGCACAACTATGTTTATTGCAGCATTATTTACCATAGCTAAGATATGAAACCAACCCAGATGCCCCTCAGTAGATGAATGGATCAAGAAAATGTGGTATATATACACAATGGAATTCTATGCCTCCATCAGAAAGAATGGCATTGCCCCATTGGTTAGGAAATGGAAAGGCTTGGAAAAAATTATATTAAGTGAAGTAAGCCAAGCCCAAAGAAACATAGGTCCCATGGTTTCCCTTATTTGCAATATCTAGTATATGTATGAGTCAAGCAGAAAAGGTCTGATATTGTGATGTTAGGAAAATGAACCCTTAGATATGTATTTAAATGTTTTTTTCTTTCACGCATTTGTTTCCAACGTATTTATAAGATTATTTCTTTGTTGCTTTGTATGCCCCTCCCCCACAGTATAACCCCTGCTTTCACTATATTTGATGTCGGTATAATTTGTGGAGGAGAAGGGGAAAAACAAGTCATTTAAGGATACAGGTGGACTGGTTGCAACAATGAGAAGTACAAGTTGTCATGTCGAAAACGAACTTTACAACTTTGGTGGGGGGGATGATTGGGTGGGGGGATGGGGGGAGGCTGGGAAGGGATGTGAAGGGTAAACAAAGGAGGAGGCTGCAATGCTTGATAAGAAATGTACTCATCAAGCAGAAAAGGTCAGATAAGGTGATGTTAGGAAAATGAACCCTAAGATATGTATTTTAAATGTTTTTTTTCTTTCTTGCATTTGTTTCTAACGCAATTATAAGATTATTTCTTTGTTGCTTTGTATGTCCCTCCCCCACAGTATAACCCATGCTTTCACTGTATTTGATGTCGGTATAATTTGCAGAGGGGAAGGGGAAAAACAAGTTGTTTAAATAAGGATGCAGGTGGACCAGTTGCAACAATGAGAAGTACAAGTTGTCATGTCAAAAACTAACTTTACAACTTGGGGGAGGGATTGGATGGGGGGAGAGAGGATGGGAAGAGATGGGAAGGGTAAACAAAGGAGGAGGCTACAATGCTTGATAAGAAATGTACTCACTATCTTGCCCATGTAATTTTAACCCCTCTGTACAGTATTTTCACAATAAAAAAAAGAAAAGAAAAAGAAAGAAACTAGTTACAAAAAAAAAGAAAGAAATGTACTCATTATCTTGCCCATGTAATTGTAACCCCTCTGTACAGTATCTTCACAATTCAAAAAAAAAAAAAAAAAAGAACCAAGAGAAAAGGGAAAGGAAAAAACTTAGCAGCCAATAGAAGACCTACCTTTAGAGGTGAGGGGTGAACAGGCTTTTGGGGAATTCTAACCAGGTTAGAATGCACTTGTAATGTTAAAATAGGTTGCAGTTTTGCTCAATATCTTTTCTAAACCTACTGACAAACTAACCTTAATTATCCCAAAGAGTAATAGTAAAGAATATTCTACAGTGTCTTTAAAATTTCATATGTACTTTACTCTGTTGGCAGGAAACTCATTTTGACACTGAAGTTGACCCTTCCCAAACCCTAAAGCAAACCTGAACCAGAAAACTAACCTTATCCCTAAACCCAATGACACTCAAATGTTATCAAGAACACAAATACACTAGTTTTCTTGTGTCCTCACCTTAATTCAACTAATTATTGATAAAGTAGGTTGCAATTTCACAAATATCTTACCCAGTTTAGAAACCTAAGCAGAGCTAGCCCTAAACCAAATCAAAAACCTAACCATAATGATGATTAATTGTCAAAGTAGGGAAGCTACTGAAGTTTCTTTGAAATTTCCCAATGAGTTTATTTCTAGTTTTTTCATAGAATACTTAGTTTGACCCTAAAGCTTACCCTTCCAAAACTTAACCCTACAATGAACTAGAACACTAACCATAACCCTAAGCCTAAACCTGAACTCCAACCCTAATGCTTACCCTAAATCTAACCCCAACCTTAACCCTAAACCTAAACTTAAAATCTAACCCTAACCCTAAACCTTATCTTAACCTGCATGAGAAAAGTATCACTAGCACTCAGGTTAATGATCCTCAGGTGCAAAAAGGATCCCAAATAAAATAGTTTTCCTTTCTCCTATATCCTATAATCCACTTTTACTTGTTAAAATAGTTTGCAGTCATAATGGAAAAACTTCCATTTTTCTTTTTTTGTTGTTGTCAGTCATGGGGCCTGAGCACTCTCCCTAAGCTCTTTAGCTCAAGGCTAGTGCTCTACCACTTGAGCCACAGCACCATTTTTGGTTTTCTGGTGGTTTGTTGGCGCTAAGAGTTTCACAGCTTTTCCTGCCTGGGCCGGCTTTGAACCAGGATCCTCAGATCTCGGCCTCCTGAGTAGCTAGGATTACAGGTGTAAGCCACCAGCGCCCAGCTAAAGTCTCCATTTTTCTAAATCTAAGCCTATCCTTCAACATAGTCGAAATCAAACCATAATAATCCCAAGGAGCAATAGTAAGAAAAGTGCTATCGTTTATATTTTCACATGTACTTTACTTGTAATTGTTGGTAAAATCCCATTTTGACCCTGAAGCTGACCTGTACCTAATCCTAAACCTAACCTGAACTAGAAAATTAACCCTAACTCTAATCCTAATGACACTCAAATGCTTTCAGGAAAACAATTACACTAGTTTTCTTTCATCCTCTTCTAAATTCAACTGATTCGTATTAAAGTACTTTGCAGTTTTACGAATATGTTATCCATTTTAGAAATCTAAGCAGAGAAAGCCCTTAACCTAATCACAAACCTTACCATAGTGGTGCTGAATTGTAACAGCAGGGAAGATGCTGGAGTTGAATTTAAATTTCACAATGATTTTACTTCTAGTTTTTTCATAGAAAACTCAATTTGACCCTGAAGCTTACCCTACCAAACCTTAACTCTAGCCTGAACTCGAACACTAACCTAACCCTAACCCCTAACCCTAAATTCTAACCCTAAATCCTAACCCTAAACCCAACTCTTAACTCTAAACCCTAACCCCAACTCTAACTTTAAACCCTAACCCTAACCCTTACTCTAAACCTTAAACATAAACCCTAAACATAAATCTAACCCTAACCATAACCATAACCTTAACCCTAAACCCTAACTCTAACCCAAACCCTTCTCTCAAAGCTCAATAACCTTCACCTGGTTTCAGGAACCCAACCGACCTACTTTTCTTTTATCCTTACTCAATTCACCTGTTTCTTGTTAAAATAGGTTTCAGTTTTGCCATTATCTTACACAATTTTAAAACCTTACAGTACATACCCCTACATCTCATCAGAAACCTAACTTTAATGATGCTCAAATGTCAAAATAAGGAAAGTAAGACTTTTAAATTTAATGAGGACTTTTCTTCTTGTAATTAGTAAATTCATTTTGAATCTAAAGCTTACCTTCGCTAAACCTTATCCTAACCTGCATGAAAAAACTATCCCTAACCATCATGCTAATGAAACTCCGGTCCAAAAAGGATCCCAAAAATACTAGTTATCCTTTCTCCTGTCCTAGAATTCTACTGTACTTGATAAAATAAGTTGCAACTTTACTTAATATCTTACTCTTTTTCTAAAGCTAAGCCTATCCTAGTCGAAACCAAACCCTAATAATCCTTAAAGGCAATAGTAAGAAAAGTGTTATAGTGTATATTTACATGGGTACTTCCCATCTAACTGTAGGTAGAAATCTCATTTTGACCCTGAAGCTGACCTATATGTACCTAACCCTAAACCTAACCTGATCTACAAAACTAAACCTAACCCCAACTCCAATGACCCTCAAATGCTATCATGGACACAAATACACTAGTTTTCTTTCATCCTTCCATGAATTCAATTGATTCTTGCTAAAATCATTTGCTATTTTACCCATATCTTACCCATTTAATAAGCCTGATCATAGATAGCCCTAAAACTAATTAGAAACTTAATCCTAATGATGCTGAAATCTAAAATTAAAGAAAGTACTGGCGTTTCTTTTAAATTTCCAGATGACCCTACTTCTAGTAATAAGTAGAAAACACTTTTGACCTTAGAGCATACCCTTACTTAACATTCACTATAGTCTGAACTATACAATGAACACTATCCCTAAAATTTATGACCCTCAGCTGAAAAAAAAGGTACTCATACACACTAGTTTTCTTTTATCCTGACCTAGAATGCCCTTGTACTTGTTCTTATAGTTTCCAGTTTTACTCAATATCTTTTTCTAACCCTAAACCTACCCCAATCCTAATCTACAAACAAAACCTCATAATCCCAAAGAGTAATAGTAAGAAAAATGCTATAGTGTCTATAAAATTTAATATGTAATTACTCTGTTGGAAGAAAACTCAATTTGACCCTGAGGCTGAACATTCCCAAACCAACCAGAAAACTAATCCTAACCCTAACCTAAATGACTCTCATATGCTATCAGGAACAAAAATACACTAGTTTTCTTTCATGTTCACCTGAATTCAAATAATTCTTGTTAAAGTAGGTTGTAATTTCACCAATATCATTTTAGAAACCTAAGCAGAGATATTCCGAAACATAATGAGAAATCTAACCATAATGATGCTGAATTTTAGCCTTAGGGAAGCTGCTGGAGTATCTTTTAAATTTCATGATGACTGTACATCCAGTTTTTTAGATAAAAGTGTTTAACCCTAAAACTTACACTTCCAATCTTTAAAGGTAGCCTGAACTAAAACATTAACCCAAACTCTAACGTTAACCCTAAAACTAAACACTAAACCTAACCCTAACCCAAATCCTAAACCCTAACCCCAACCCTAATCCTGAACCCTGACCCTAAGCCTAACCTTAATTCTCACTCTATACATTAACCCTAAACCTAACACTAACTCTTACCTAAACCTAAATTTATACACTAACCTTAACCTGAACCCTAAACCCATAAAGTCTAACCCTAAACCTAATTCTAAACCCTAACACTAAACTAAACCCTAAAACCTAACCCTAATCCTAAACTTAAACCTTATCCCTAATGCTAACCCTCAACCTAACCATAAATCCTAACCCTAAACCTAACCCTTAGCCTAGCCCTAACCCAAACCATAAACCTAATCCTAACCCTAATGATAGCCATAACCCTAACCCTAACACTACCTCAACCCTAAACCTAAACTTAGCCCTAGTCCTACACCTTACCCAAACCATAATCCTAACCCTAACCCTAACCCTCCCCCTAAAACTAAACCTAACCCTAAACCTAATCCTAGTCCTAACCCTAACCTTAAACCTAACCCTAACAATAGCCCTAAACCTAACCTTAACCCTTAACATTAGCCTAATCCTAGTCCTAACATAAGCCTATGCCTTACCATTATCATAATCCTATAAACATTAGCCTTGACCCTAAACCCAACCCTAAATCTAATGCTAGCCCTAGCCCTAAACATAATCCTAATCATAACCATAAACCTAGGATTAAATCTAACCCTAGCCCTAATCCTAGCACTTACCCTAACCTTAACCCTAAGCCTCAGACTTCCCCTAATTATAGCCCTAGCAATAACCCTAACTCTAACTTAACCTTAGGCATTATCCTAAACCTAAACCTTACCCTAACCCTAGCCCAAACCCTAAACCTAACACTAACCCTAATCCTAACCTTTGCCCTAGCCCTAAACCTAAGCCTAACTCTAACATAAGACTAACCCTAGCCCTAATTTTAACTCTAACCCTAGCCCTACCCCTAACCCTAACCAGATTCTAACCCTAATTCTAGCCCTAAACCTAACCCTACCCCTAAAACTAACCCTACTCTTAATCTTAACCCTAAATATAAACCTAGCCCTAAATTTAGCCCTAACCTTAAACCTAAACCTAAGCCTAGCCCTACCCTAAACCTAAACCTAAACATAGGCCTAACCCTAAGCTAACAGTAGCCCAGACCATAAACTTACCTCTAACCCTACCACTAAATGTAATCTTAGCCCTAAGCCTAACCTTAGCCTAGCCCTAAACCTAACCCTGACCCAAAACCTAAACTTAACCCTAGCCCAAAATTAAGCACTAACCATAACACTAACAAAATGTCCCTAACCCAAACTTAACCCGAAGCCTAGCCCTAAATCTAGTCATAAACCTAACGCGACCCTGATCCTGACCCTGCACCTAATCCTAAACCTAACCCCAGCCCTGATCCTAACCACAATCCTAGCCCTAATAATAATCCTAACTCTAACCCTATCCCAAAACTTAACCCTAAACTAACCCTAATCCTAACCCTATTCCTAACCCTAACCCTAATCCTAACCCTAACCTTAGGCCTAACTCTAGCCCTAGCTGTAACCCTTATGAAAAAAGAAACCCTGGCATTAAACCTAACCTAAGCCCTAACCCTAGCCCTACCCTAGCCCTATCCTTAACCCTAACTCTAAACCTAACCCCAGTCTGATCCTGAGCCTAGACCTAAACTTAACCATAACCATAACCATAACCCTAGCCTTAAAGCTAACCCTAAC
This sequence comes from Dipodomys merriami, assembly GCF_024711535.1. Lineage (NCBI taxonomy): Eukaryota > Metazoa > Chordata > Mammalia > Rodentia > Heteromyidae > Dipodomys > Dipodomys merriami. Next base: position 4,150,924 of record NW_027204048.1, read on the forward strand.
CCTAGCTGTATCTCTAGCCCTAGCCATGATTCTAACCCTAAACCTAGCCCTAACCTGAACCTTAAACCTAGCCCTAACACTAGTCCTAGCCCTAACAGTAGCCCTAACCCTAAAGCTAATCCTAACCCTAACTCTAGCCCTAGCCCAAGCCCTAAAAATAAGCTGAGCCCTAACCCTAAACTGATCACTCACCCTTGTTGTAAACCCTAAACCTAACTCTAAACCTACCCTAATCCTAACCCTAACCCTAGTCCTAAACCTAACTATAAACCACTAAGCCTAAACTTAGCCTAAACTTAGCTCTGGCCCTAATCATAACACTAACCCTATCTCTAATCCTAAACCTAACTTTAGTTCTAAACTTCAACCTTGCCCTACCCATAACCCTAATCTTACTCCTGAACTTAGCCCTAACCCTAAACACAACCCTAACACTAGCCCTAACTAACCTTCACCCTAAGCCAAAACCTCTCTATCCCTAACACTAGTCTTATCCCTAACCCTAACCATAACCTTACCTCTAACCATAGCCCTGAACCAAACCCTATACCTAACCCTAACCCTAAGCCTAACCCTAACCCTAGCACTAAACCAAACCATATCCCTCAACCTACACTAAACATAACCCAAAACCTAACCCTAGCCCCAACCATATCTGTAGCCCTAACCCAAACCCTAACCTTAATCCTAGCCCTAAACTTTAACCTAAACATAACCACAGCCCTAGACCAAGCCTTAACTCTAACCCTAGCTCTAGCCCTAAATTTAAACCTACCCCTAACCCAAAACCTAGCCCAAACCCTAAATCTAATCTAGCCCTAGCCCTACCCTCAACCCTAACCCTATCTCTAAACCTAAACCTAGGCCAAGCCCTATCCCTAACCCTAGCCCTAACCCTAATCGTAGCCCTCAACCTAACCATATTGGTAAGGCTAACCCTAGCCATAATTAACCTAAACATAACCACAGCACTACCCCTAGTCTTAGTCCTAACCTTAAACCTACCACTAACCCAAAACCTAGCCCAAACCCTAACACTAAACCTGACCCTAACCCTAGCTCTAACCCTAAATTAGCCCTAACCCAACCCTAAATCTACCTCTAAACCTGAACCTCAGCCAAGCCCTAACCCTAATGCTAACCCTAATTCTAACACTAACACTATCCCTAAAACTAACTATAGCTCTTACCATAATAGTAACACTAGTCTTAATCCAAACTTTAATGCTAGACCTATGCCTAAGACTTACCCTAACCATAGCCTTAATCCTAACCCTAAAATTAGCTCTAACCCTAACTGTAGCCCTAAACCTAACCCTAGCCCTAGCTCTAACCCTAAACCTAGTCCTGACTCTAACCCTAATACTAAACCTAACCATAAACTTAAAGGTAATCCTAGCACTAATTCAAACCCTAAACCTAACCCTAACCCTACCCTAACTCTAACCCCTAAGCTAGCCCTAGCTCTACCCTAACCCTAGCCCTAACTCAAACTCTAACCCTAGCCCTAATCCTAGTCCTAAACCTCACCTTAACATTATCCATAACCCTAAGCATACCCCAACACTAGGCCTAAACCAAAGCCTTGACCTAACCCTTCCCTTAACCCTAAACCTAGCCCTAACCCTAATGCTAACCCAAGCCTTAATCCTAAATTTAGCCCTAACTCTAACCCTTACATTAACTCTAAACCTAACACTAAATCAAGCTCTTACCCTAACCCTAACCTTAGCCATTGCCCTAACCTTAACCCTAAATTTATCCCTATAGCTAACGCTAGCCCAAACACTAACCCTAACCCTAACCTTAACCCTCACCCTAAACGTAACCCTAATCATAGTCCTAGCCCAAGCCCTAACCTAATCCTAACCCTAACCTTAGCCCTAATCCAAAACCAAACCCTAATGCTAAGTCTAAACCCTAACCCTACCCCTAATCCTAAAACAAGCCCTAACCATAAACTGAACCCAAAATCAAACCCTAACCTGAACCCGAAACCTAACCCTAACCAGAAACTTAACCCTAAACCGAACACTAACACTAACCTGAACCCTAACCCGTATCTGATTCTGAACACTAAGTAAGCCCTAAACGGAATTAGAACCTGCTGCTGAACCCTTACCCTAATCCTAACCCTAACCATAAATTGAACCCGAACCCAAACCCTAAACCTAACCCTAACCCAAAACCTAATCCTGCCCGGACTCTAACCCTAACCTTAATCCAAATCTGAACCCCAACCCTAAGCATAACCCAAACCCGACCCATAACCTGAACCCTAACCCTAAAAGTAATAGAATAGAACCCAAACCCTAACCCAAACCCGACCCCTAACACTAAAGCTATCCCTAAACTCAGCCTTAACGATCAACCCCAACCTGAACCCTAACCCTAACCTGAACCCAAAATCTTAACATAACCCTAATGTTAACCCAAATACTAATCCTACTCCTAATCCAAACCAAAATCCTAACCCCAACCTGAACCCTAATCCTAATCCTAACCCAAATCCTAAACTGAATCCAAACCTGAACCTAAACCCTAAACCTAACCCTAATGCTATTCCTAAAGCAACCCAAACCAAAACCAAAACCAAAACCCGAGCACTACCCCAAACCCCAATCCTAACACTATCCCTAAAGCAAAGCCTAACACCAACACTAAACCTAACCCGAACCCAAACCCTAACTATAATCCTAACCTGATAGTTAACCCTAAAATGAAACGTATGCCTAAACCCTAAAACTTAACCCTAATCTTAACCTGAACCAGAACACTAACTCTAAAGAGAACCCTAAACCTAACTCTAACCCAAATCAACATGAACCTTAACCCTAAAATGAACCATAACCATAATCCTAACACTAAAACCTAACCCTAAGCCAAACCCTAAACTTAAACTGAACAGTAACCCTTAACTCTAACCCAAAACCTAATCCCAATGCTATCCCTAACCCCAACCTTAACCCAACCCTGAATTCTAACCCTAACCCTATCCCCAACCCTAACACTATCCCTAAAGCCAACATCAACCAGAACCAGAACCTGAACACTAACCCTAACCGTATCACAATCCCTAAAATGAACAGTAATCGGACCCAAACCCAAACCCAAACCCAAACCCCATCCCTAACTTGAACGCAAACCCTAACCCTAATGCTATCCCTAAAGCCAACCTGAACTGGATCCTGAACCCGAAACAGAATCCAAACCGAACTTCATCCCTGACTCAAACTTGAACCATAACCCTAATGCTATCCCTGAACCCAACCCTAATCGAAACCCCAATTGTAATCCTAACCTTAACCCTACCCCTAACCCCAACCCTAACCCAAATCCCAAACCAGACTCCATCCCTAACTTGAACCCAAACCCTAAACCTAACCCTAACCCAGACCCAAACTCTTACCTAAACCTTCACCCTAAACCTAACTAGAACCTTGACCCTAAACCTATAGCTATCCAGAACCCTAACCCTTACCCTTACACTAACCCAACCCTTAAAGTTACTCTGAACCAACCCTGAAACCTAACCATAACTCAAACCCAACCCCTAACCCTAACGCTGTTTCTAACCCCAAACCTAACCAAACCCGAACCTCAACCCCAACTCTATCCCTAAACCTAACCTAAACCCAAATCCTAACCCAAACCTAACCCTGACCCTAACCCGAACCCTAAACCAAGTCCTTACCCAAACCTGAACCCTAAACCTAACACTATTCTTAACTCAAACCCTAACCCTAACCAAAACAATAACCTGAATCCGAACCCAAACCCAAATGCTAATCCTAACCTTAACCAGAACCAAACCCTAACCCCAGCCCCAATCTAATCCGAACTGCAGACCTACCTGAAATTTAACCCGAACCTGAAAACTAATCCCAACACAAACCATAACCATAACCCGAACCCAACTCTTTATTCTAACCATAACCCAAAAGCCAATACTAGCTCTAACCCTAACCTGATCCGGAACCCTAAACCAAACCCAAACACTAACCTGAACCCTAAACCAAATTTGAACCCAAACCCTAACCCAAATCCTAGCCTTAATCCTAATCCTAAATCTTACCCTAATCATAACCTGATCCGAACATAACCTAACCCTAACCCAGATCAGAGCCCTAACTTGATCTCTAAGTCTACACTTAACTAGAACCCTAAGCCTAACCCTATTCCAACCTCTAACCCTAACCCTTAACCTAACTCAATCCCTAACCCTAACCCAATCCCAAATACGAAACATAACTTGAACCAGACTAACCATAACGCTATTCCTAACCCCAACCCAAACCCAAATCCAAACCTGAACCTGAACCCTAAGCCTAAAGGAACCCAAGCCCTAACACTAACCCTAAATGTACCCAAACCCTTACCCTGACCCTAAACTGTATCTGTACCTGAACCTGAACCCTAACCCTAATGCAAAACCAAGCCCTAACCCTAATGCTATCCCTAACCCAAACCTGAAACCAACCTTAAAGCAAGCCAAAATGCAAACCCTAACCCTAAACTTAACCTGAACCAAACCCTAACCCTATCCCTAAGCCCAATCCTAACCCTAACCTGAACCTGAAAACTAACCCTAACTCTAACCTGAACCGAAACAACCCTAACCCAAAACCTAACCCAAACCCAAACCTGAAACCGAAACCTCACCTGAACTTGAACCCTAATCTGAACCCGAACCCGAACCCTAATCTGAACCCGAACCCAAACCCTAACCCAACCCCTTTCCAGAATACGAACCCTAACCCAAACACTAACCCAAACCCAAACCTGAACCCCAACTCTAATCCTAACCCTAATCTGAACCATAACTGTAACCCTAACCCTAAAACAAACCCTAACCCTAAAACCTAACCTTAAACCCAACATGCACTGTAACCATAAAATGAACCCTAATTATAAACTTAAGCTGAACCCTAAAACTAAACTGAATCCTAACCCTAACACGAACCTGATCCCTAACATGAACCTGAACCCAAATCCTAGCCCTAACCCTAACCCAAACCCAAACTCGAACCTGAACCTGAACCCAAACTCAAACCTGAGGCCTAAACCTAACCCAAACCCAAACGCTAACTTGAACCTTAAACCTAAACCTAACCAGAACCCTAGGTCTAACCAAAGCCCTTACCCTAACCCTTACCCTAACCTGCTCTTTAAACCTAACACTAACCACAAGCCAAGCCCAAAACCTAACCCTAAACCTAATCCTTAACCTACCCCTAACTCTGACCCTATCCCTAACCATTACCCTATCCAAACATGAACCCAAAACCTAATCCTAACCTTAGCCCTAACCTACCCTAACACTATACCTAGCCTTTTTTATTGCAAAGATACTGTACAGAGGGGCTACAGTTACATGAGTAAGGTAATGAGTACATTTCCTATTGGGCATTGTCACTCCCTCCTTCGTTTTCCCTTACTATCCCTTCCTTCCCCATCTCCCCAAGTCCTCCCTACCACCCCCCCCAAGTTGTAAAGTTCATTTTCAACATAGCATCTTGTATGTCTCATTATTACAATGGGTCAACCTGTATCCCTAGTCTTAACATTAACTCTATCACTAACCAGAACCCAACTCTAACCCTAACACTGAACTGAACCCAAACCCGAAACCTAACGGAAACCCTAACCCTAACCTGACAGAGAAATCATAACACTAACGCTAACCTGAACCCGAACCCAAACCTGAATGCTAATATGAACCCAAATCCTAAACCTAAACCTACCCTAACCTGAAACCCCACCCTTACACAAACCCTAACCCTAATCCTAACCCAAAGCAGAAACTGAACCCAAAAACTAACCCTAACCCTAACCTGAACCTGAACCCAAATCCTAACCATAATCCTAACCAAACCCTAACTGTAACCCAAACCTGAACCCTCACACTAACACTAACCATAAACCTAACCTGAACCCAAACCCAGACCCAAAACCTGACTAAACCTGAACCCTAATCTAAAACCAAATCCAGACCTATACCGGATGCTAACCCTAACCCTGAAATGAACTCTAACCCTAGCCCTAGCCCTAACTCTAAACCTAACCCAAACCCAATCACAAACCCTAACCAGAACCAGAACCCTAATCCTAACCTGAACCCTAACTCTAATCCTAACCCTAAAATAAACCCTAAAACCTAACCCTAACACTAACCTGAACCGTAACCATAAAACGAACCCTACTCCTAACCTTAAGCTGAAACTTAAACCTAAACCAAATCCTTATCTTAACCCAAATCTGAACTCAAACCCTAACCCAAACCCGAATCCAAACCAAACCATTATCATAACCTTAACCCTAATTATAACCCTATTCTGAACCCAAACCCGATACCCCTAAACCTAATCAGAAACCTAACTGGGATGATGTTTCTTCTGAGAAGTCTCTCTTTAGCTCCCTTGCCTGTTTAATGATTGGTTTGTTATATTTGGGAAGGATTCATTTCTTAAGTTCCCTGTATATAATGGATATTAGCCCCTTGTCTGATATGTTGCTGGTAAATATTTTTCCCAATTAGTTGTCTGTCTTTCTAGTTTGGTAGATATGTCTTTAGCTGTGCAGAAACTTTTTAAGGTAGTCCCATTTGTTGAATCTCTCTCCAATTTGTTGTAACCCTGGGACTCTGTTCAGGAAGTCCCTGCCTGTGTCTATAAGTTCAACTGTCCCTCCTACTTTGTCCTGCAGTAGTTTCAGAGTTTCAGGTTTAATGTTAAGGTCTTTAATCCATTTTGAGTTGATGTTAGTGCATAGTGAAAGGCTGGGGTCCACTTTTAGTTTTCTGTATGTGAACACCCAGTTTTCCCAGCACCAATAGTTGAAAAGGCTATGCTTCTTCCATTGTATGCCTTTGGCTCCTTGGTCAAATATCAACTGATTGTAAGTATGTGGTTTTATTTCTGGATCTTCTAATTTATTCCATTGGTCTCCAAGTCTATTTTTGTGCCAATACCAAGCTGTCTTTGTTATTATAGCTCTATAGTAGAGCTTGAAATCCAGTATAGTGATCTCTCCTGTATTGTTTCTTTTGACTAGAATTGCTTCAGCTAGTCTAGGTCTTTTGTTGCTCCATATGAATTTTTGGATTGTTTTCTCTATTTCAGTTTTTTTTTAAGTTGTCGGGCTTTTGATGGGAATTGCATTAATTAATTTGTATATCATTTTTGGCAGTATGGCCATTCACTATATTAATTCTGCATATCCAAGAACATGGAACGTCTTTCCATTTCCTAGTGTCTTCTTTTATTTCTTTCTTTAGGCTTATAGTTTTCACTAAATAATTTCTTTACATCGTTGGTTAGGTTAATTCCTAGATAGTTATTTTTTTAAGTTATTGTGAATGGGGTTGTTTCCTTGATTTCCCTTTCTGCTTGTACATTTTTGGTGTACAGAAAGGATACAGAAAGGCAATTGATTTTTTGTGGGTGAATTTTGTGTCCTGCTACTTTGCCCAAGTGGTTCATAAGCTCTAAGAGTTTGAGAGTGGAGTTTTTGGGGTCGTTAAGGTATAATATCATGTCATCTGCAAAAAAAAAAAAAAAAGGATAGTTTAACTTCTTCCTTCCCTATGTGGATCCCTTTAATGTCTTTTTCTTGCCTTATTGCTCTGGCTAAGGATTCCAGAACTATATTGAAGAGTAGTGGAGACACTGGGCATCCTTGCCTTGTTCCTGTTTTTAGGAGAATTGGTTGTAGTTTTTCCCTGTTTAGTATAATATTGTCTATTGGTCTGTTGTATATGGCTTTTATTGCTTTAAGGAATATTCCTTTTATTCCTATTTTATCCAGAGCTTTTAACATGAAGGAATGTTCTATGTTACCAAAAGCCTTTTCCAAGTCAATGGAGATAATCATGTGATTCGTGACCTTGGATCTGTTGATGTGATGGATTACATCTATTGATTTACATGTTAACTATCTCTGCATTTCTGGGATGAAGCCTACTTGATCGTAATGTATGATTTTTTTATATGTTTCTGGATTCTGTTGGCTAAAATTTTATGGAGGATTTTTGCATCTGTGCTCATCAAAGAGACTGGTCTGCCTATTGCATTGCTGGTGGGAATGTATACCAATAAAACCACTTTGGAAAGCAGTCTGGAGGTACCTCCGAAAGCTAAATATAGATCTCCCCTATGACCCATCCATACCACTCCTAGGCATCTACCCTGAGCAACAGGAACCTGGATACAAGGACACATGCACCTCCATGTTCATTGCAGCACTGTTCACAATAACCAAGATATGTAAACAACCCACTACTGATAAGTGGATCTAAAAATTGTGGTATCTATATACAATGGAATATTATGCAGCCATTAGAAAGGACAAAATAATGGCATTTGCAGGGAAATGTATGGAACTAGAACAAATCATTTTGAGCAAGGTAAGCCAAGAGCAGAGACAAACAGCACCTGGATGCTAACGCAAAAGGCAAGAAGATATGACAAAGTAAACAGGACACAAGAAACCAAAGACTGACACTCATTTTGTTGGATCATTGCTAAATGACTCCACATTATTGACCACATACCTGGTGTGTGTGTGTGTGTGTGTGTGTGTGTGTGTGTGTGTGTGTGTGTGTGTGTGTGTGTGTGTGTGTGTGTGATGGAGGAAAGCTAGGAGGAAGACACAGAATCAGTGAGAAATAGGAAAACAGAGGGGTCATCAGCTGCACTGGACATAGATAAAAATGAACTAAGCAACCCAAAGACAGTGATGGGAAGGGAGGAATGAGAGGGAAAGAGGGAACAGATTACATTAAGCAAAAGGAAAGAAATGTAAATATCACCTGATGTGGAAGAAATAATTGTATCATCAAAACTCAGAATTCACCAACTTTATAGACCATGATAATGACAATTTGCCTTGTGAAAGTTAAAAAAGCATTTATGACTTTAACTAAGTATCACTATTCCAGAATACTGTGAAATTTATGTAATCACCTAATCTCAATTTTTAAAAAATAAGAAAGAAGACTAGTCTGTAGTTCTTTTTTGTTCTGTCTTTGCCTGGCTTGGGGATGAGTGTGATATTGGCTCATAGAATGAGTTTGGGATTACTCCCTCTGTTTCTATTTCAGAAGAGCTTGAGGAGTATGGGCATTAGTTCCTCTTTAAAGGTCTGATAGAATTCCATAGTGAATCCATCTAGTCTTGGGCTTTTCCTTGTTGGAAGACTTCTGATTGGTTCCTGTATCTGATTGTAAGTAATTGGCTTATTTAGTTGATTTATTTCTTGTTGGTACAGTTTAGGCCATTTTTGGTGGGGGGAGGGGTCCAGTCAAGGGGCCTGAACTCTGGGCCTGGGCGCTGTCCCTCAGCTCTTCATCTCAAGGCTAGTGCTCTACCACTTGAGCCACAGCGCCACTTCCGGCTTTTTTCTTTTTGCTTATGTGGTGCTGAGGAATCGAACCCAGGGCTTCGTGCATGCAAGGTGAGTGCTTTACCACTGAGCCAGCTTCCCAGCCCAGTTTAGGCAATTTTTATTTTTCAAAAAATTCACCCATTTGGGCTGGGAAGGTGGCTCAGTGGTAGAGCGCTTGCCTTGCATGCCTGAGGCCCTGGGTTCGATTCCTCAGCACCACATAAGCAAAAAGAAAAAAAGCCGGAAGTGGTGCTGTGGCTCAAGTGGTAGAGCCCTAGCCTTGAGCTGAAGAGCTGAGGGACAGCGCCCAGGCCCAGAGTTCAGGCCCCACGACCGGACCCAAAAAAAAAAAAAATTCACCCATTTCTGCTAGGTTTACCTTCCTTAGTGAATATAGATTCTAGAAATAATTATTTATAATTGTTTGGATGTCTTGGGTATTTGTTGTAATTTTTCCCTGGACATCCCTGATTTTATTGATTTGGGTTTCCTCTCTTTTTTCAGTTTATCTTGCCAGAGGTCCATCAATTTATTGATTTAAAAAAAACAGCTTTTTGTTTTATGAACTTTAGTTTTAGTTTTCTTAGTCTCTATCTCATTAATTTCAGCTCTTAATTTGGTTATCTCACTCCATCTAGTCACTTTAGGTTCAATTTTTTAGCAGTTTTGGTTGCTTCATGAGATTATTTACTGATATGTCTCTATTTTCTTGATGTGTACACTGAGAGCAATAAATTTCCCCTCAGGACTGCATTTGCCATGTCCACAGTTTTTTTTGTGATGTATATTCATTTTCATTGAACTGTAGGAACTTTTTAATTTCTTCCTTAATTTCTTCTGTGACCCAGGTGTTGCTCAGAAGTGTGCTGTTCAATTTCCATGTACTTGAGTAATATGTAAGGTATGCTTTGTTATTGATAACTAGCTTGATTCCACTGTGGTTGGATAGAATATAGTGGATTATGTCAATCCACTTGTATTTGCTTAAATTCTTTGTATGAACTATAATATGATCTATATTGCAGAAAGTTCCGTGGGCTGCTGAGAACAATATGTACTGGGTTGTTGTTGCGTGGAAGACTCTGTAGATGTCAATTAAGTCCACTTGAGATATGGAATCATTTAAATAGGAGGCTTCTTTGCCAATCCTCCTGGTTGGTAGACCAGTCCTTTGGTGAGAGTAGAGTATTAAACTCTCCTAGTCATTGTATTTGGATCTATTTTTCCTGTAAGTCTGAAAGTATTTTCTTAACATATTTGGGCACACCAATGTTTGGAGAGTATAAATTGATAATAGTGATATCCTCTTCTTGGATTATCCCCTGTATTAATATGTAGCGTCCTTCTTTGTCTTTGTGTATTGATTTTAATGAAAATTTTATTTTTACACATATCAGGATGGCAATTTCTGCCTTCTTGCTGGGAACATTTGTACAGTAGATCTTCCTCCATCCCTTCACTTGGAGTTTGTTTTTATCTTTGGCTGTAAGATGGGTCTATTGAAGGCAACAAATAAATGGATCTTGTGGAAGTGGCGCTGTAGCTCAAGTGGTAGAGCGCTCGCCTTGAGCTGAAGAGCTGAGGGACAGCACCCAGGCCCAGAGTTCAAGCCCCACGACCGACCAAAAAAAAAAAATGGATCTTGTTTTCTGACCCAATCTTCAGATCTCTTTCTTTTGATTGGTGAATTGAGTCCATTAATATTTATGGTTATTACAGAGAGGTGCATTGTGTTTCCTGACATTTTCTTGCTTTCCTAAATTTTTCTTCTTGGGGCTGGGAAGGTGGCTCAGTGGTAGAGCGCTTGCCTTGCATGCCTGAGGCCCTGGGTTCGATTCCTCAGCACCACATAAAGCAAAATGAAAAAAGCCAGAAGTGGTGCTGTGGCTCAAGTGGTAGAGCGCTAGCCTTGAGCTGAAGAGCTGAGGGACAGTGCCCAGGCCCAAAGTTCAGGCCCCACAACCAGACCCAAAAATAAATAAATAAATAAATTTTTCTTCTTTCCTTTCCCCCTGTGCTTACTAAATTGGTGCTTCTATTGATATTTATCTGATGTGGATTCCTGATCTTGATTGTTTTCTGCAGATTGTAATCCCCCTCTTAATATTCTTTATAGTGCTGGTTTATTGTTTATGAATTCATTTAGTTTTTCTTTATTATTAAAAATTTTAGTTTCTTCATTAAATGTGAATGCTAGCTTTGCTGTATATACCAGTCTGGGTTGGCAGTTATTGGTTCTCAAAGCTCAGGTGGTATTTTCCCAGGCTTTCCTTGCATTCAGTATCAGTGTGGAGAGATCTGCAGTGATTCTGATTTTTTTCCCATTTGCTTTTGCTGTGTCCAAGATTGTTTCTTTATTGTTCATGTCTAGCATTTTTACTATAATATGCCTAGAAGTGTTCCTCCTGAGATCCTGCTTGTTAGGTGTTCTGTATGCTTCTGTTATGTGGGTAAGATTTTCTCTCAAGATTGGGGAAGTTTTCAGTGATAATCTTATTGAATAAGTACTGCATTTCTTTATTCTGGTATTCTTCACCTTTGTCCAACCTAGTTACATGAAGGTTAACCTTCTTGGCACTGCCTGCTTGGTCTTGAAATTCCTTTGACATATTTTGAGTGTTTTTCCATATCTGTGACTTTTTCCAGTTGCTGCATTTTGTCTTCAGTACCTGATATTCTATTTTCCACTCTATTAACAATGGCTTCCATTGTGGTTTTCATGGAGGAAATTGAACCATTTCTGATTTCTCTGTCGGTTTTCAGAGTATTAATCTTTTATCAAGGTGTGTACTGCATGTATTTTTAAGTGCATCTCTTGTTTGAAATCCTGGATCTCTTTTGATAATTCATTTCTTTGTTCTTTCTGATCCATTTCTCTCTTTAATTCTTTTTTTCTTGAGTCATTGCCTCTACCATCTCTTGGATGTAGCATTTGTCTTCCATTTCTTTTTTGCTTTCAATGAGGCTTTTTCCTAGCTGGCTGCTGGCCTTTGGGGATGGTTTGCTATCTTGGCTGCTGAGGAATCTTACAAATTTTCACTGTGATTTTCACATGGAGATTCAGGGAGTATTGGAGACAAATCCCAAGCTCTGACTGTTTTGGTCAATAAGTAGCTGCCTTCATTTGGTTCTGGGTTGGTTCCTGGATCAATTGATGAAGCTTGCTCTCAACCCTGGACTGGCTGAGAGAGACTTTACCGGGTCTCAGTTCTGTTGGGGGAGGGGCTGAATTCCAGCTGCTAGCAGACTAGCACATAGGGCTCACTCTTGTTAGATTCTGGTGGGCAGACACACTCCACCCTCTGCTGAGGCATGCACTCAGTTCCTGATTTCAGTCAGGGACAAGTGGTTAGACAGCTTGGGCTCCTGCCTGAGACACAGGTGGGGCTTGTTCTGCTGCCTGCTGGAGACCACAGGTGGTTCCCGCCTTCAGCCAATGACTGGTAGCCTAGACTCTTCATGCTCCTTCCTAGGGGTACTCTTGGCAAAACCAGGTATGCTGGACATATTCCACCAGTTGCTGGAGCCCACTTGAAGTTCCTGATTTTAGCCAGGTCCCCAACCCAGGACACACAGGTTGGGCTCCAATAGGACCTGGGCTGCTAGGTCTCCCCACCAGAACATGCAAGTCAGACTTCTTCCACCACTTGCTGCTGGGGTCCATGGGCATGGTTCCCAGCTTCAGTGTTCAACTCCCTCTCAGGGGTGCTCTTGGTCAAGACTGGTGGTCTGGGTGTGCTCTACCATTTGCTGGGGCACTAGTATAGTTCCCAGCTTCAGTTGGACCTGTAGCCCAGGTGGTACAGGGAGGGGTCTGAGTCAAACTCTGGGGGTTACCACTAGCAGTGATCTCCCATGAGGGGGGTGTCCCCTGTGGGGTACTCACTTATCCTGGAACTGGTTGAGAGCTGCCCAGCGGTGCTGTGGTAGATCTCTGTTTCTGTGCACTGTAGGTTGCTGGCCACCAACACGTTCTGCATTCTGTTGTGATGATTGTGGGCTGGGCCAAGTGGTTGTGGAGGCTCTGGGTGTGGGTTTCATGGTCTGTCTCTGTTTACCCTGACTGGGACCAGTGCCACAGGCGTTTTCTGCACTGGTGTTTTACAGACCACTTGGGCTCTGGGGTCCCCAGCATCCATGGGCTGGGTTGCTTTGGTGGGTTGGTGTGTAGCTGCACCACTGACAAGGGAAGGGTCTTCATGCAGGTTCTGAGCTCTGAGGTTTCTGTCTTTATTTGCACTCTCCATGTCAGCACCAGCACCATGGGAGTCTTCTGCACTAGCGTTTTACAGACTGCTGTGGCTCTGGGGTCCCCAGCATCTCTTTGGCAATTTGGAATGGAGCTGCACAGCCAGTGAGGAGTGGGGGGAGGGTCTTTGTGCAGGTTCTGAGCTCCAAGGTTTCTGTCTCTGTTTACAATCACTGAGTCTGGCACTGGCACCTTGGGAGTGTTCTGCACTGGCATTTTACAGACTCCTCTGACTCTGGGTCCCCAGTGGCCACAGGCTGGGCCACTTGGGTGGGTTGGACTGGAGCCACGCTGCCAGTGAGGAGTGGGGGAAAGGTCTTTGCATTTTGCCATCTTTATGTAGGTTCTGAAGTTTTTTCCTTCTCTTTTTTCACTTCCTGTATTTCTCTGGGCTTTCACTTTTTTGCTGTTGTCAGTCTCTTGGGGAAGCCAAGTGCTGGAACTTGAACTCTGTTTGGAGAGAGCTATAGTGTTTCCCTACTGTTCCATTGACATCTTGGATCCCCCCTTGTTCCAAAATCTTGAACACAGTGCAATGACTGTAGATTCATCTTACTCAGCTCATCAAACTGAGTGTCTGTGTAAGAGTTCCACAGACCACCATCCACCTTTTAGGATTTAGAAGCAGATGTTCCAAATTGGCATCCATAGTCCTATAGCATAAAGGAAACCCAAAAGCCTAGTCTACAGTCTTGCAGGTTCAGGAACCCAAATTGAGTTGCTTTGCAAAATTGGAATCTGCTTCTAAATTAGTATTTAGTAGCAGACATTTCCAGGGAGTATCTGTGGGCATAGTGGGTCAAAGAAACCATAATTCTTCCTAGGAAGCCTTGAAGCAAGCAAAATGCTGTTAGTTCCCCTGGCACAGAATTTCAAACACAAGGGCTGAGAAGGTGGCTCAGTGGTAAAGCACTTGCCTTGCATGCATGAGGCCTTGGGTTCTATTCCTCAGCACCACATAAGCAAAAAAAAGCCGGAAATGGCACTGTGACTCAAGTGGTAGATCGCTAGCCTTGAGCTGAAGAGCTGAGGGACAGCGCCCAGGCCCAAAGTTCAGGTCCCACAACCGGACCCCCCCCCCAAAAAAAGAACTTCAAACACAGTGTGCCTATAAGACTTCATGTGGCTAACTACAACCATAAAATGATTAAAGGCTATTATTTCAAAGCATCTTCCATAAACATATCTGGTCAAAGAAACCTGAATCTTTGCTGTGAAATCTTGAAATAGTGCAATGAACATAGTACTTAGCACATCAAACTGAGTGACTGTAAAAATTCCACTGGCCACCATCAACCTTTTAGGATTTAGAAGCAGATCTTCCCAAAGTCCATAATCCTATGGTGTCACTTAAACCTGAAAGCCTCGTCAGAAAGCTTGAGGCCAGTCAAGAGCTCTTAGATTCAAATTGTTCAACACCTCAAACTGAGTTGCTTTGCCAAAACTCAAGTGGGTAGAAGAAATCATGTAGTATTCAGAAGCAGATATTTCGAAGGAACTTCCATGGGCGGACTCTGTCAAAGAAACCAAAATGCTTCCTTGGGAGCCTTCAAGCCAGTGAAATGCGATTGGATTTGCATGTTTCAAAACCTCAAACCAGTGCGCATGTAAGGATTTGTTCAACTAACAACAATCTTTTAGTAATTAGAGGCTTATATTTCTGGTCATTTCCACAAACATGTCTTGTCAAAGAAACCTGAGTCCTTGTTCCAAAATGTTGAACACAGTGTGATGACTGTAGGTTCATGCATGCATGTCAAACTGAGCCCATTTATCCCTCCCTTCCTTCCTTCCTTCCTTCCCTCCTTCCTTCCTTCCTTCCTTCCTTCCCTCCTTCCTTCTTTCCTTCCCTCTCTCCTTCCTTCCTTCCCTCCTTCCTTCCCTCCTTCCTTCCTTCCCTCCTTCCTTCCTTCCCTCCTTCCTTCCCTCCTTCCTTCCTTCCTTCCCTCCTTCCTTCCTTCCCTCTCTCCTTCCTTCCTTCCTTCCCTCTCTCCTTCCTTCCTTCCTTCCCTCCTTCCTTCCTTCCTTCCCACCTTCCTTCCTTCCTTCCTTCCCTCCTTCCCGCCTTCAAATTAGAAAATAAAAAAATAAAAAAAAAGTATGTCAAGCTGAGTGACTGTGTAAAAACTCCACTGACTAACATCCAAATTTTAGTATTTAGAAACAGATGTTCACAATCAACATCCATAGTCCTGGGGTAAAAGTCACCTGAAAGTCCGGCCTGGAGATTTTCAACTTTACAAAGCTCTTAGGTTCAAATTGTTCAGCACCTCACACTTAGTTGCTTTGCCAAAATTCAAGCAGGTAACAGCAACCATGCACTATTTAAAGGCAGATATTTTCAAGGATCATTCATGGGCATACTGGATCAAAGAACCCTGAATTCTTCCTAGGAAGCCTTGAAGCGAGTGAAATGCTGTTAGGTTTCCATGACTCAGAACCTCAAACCCAGCGTGGGTGCAAGAGTTCATTCAGCTAACAACAACTGTTCAGTAATTAGAGGCTGATTATTCCAGTCAGCTTCCATAAGCATGTCAGATCAAAGAAACCTGAATCCTTGTTCTGAGATCTTGAACACAGTGCAATGATTGTAGCTACATCTTTCTCAGCATGTCAAACTGAATAACTGTGTAAAAACTCTACTGGCCACCATCAACCTTTTAGGATTTAGAAACAGATTTTTCCCACCGGCATCCATAGGCCTATGGGGTAGTTGAAACCTGGATTCTTTTTTTTTTTTTTTTAATTTTTTTTATTGTAAAGATACTATACAGAGGGTTACAGTTACATGAGTGAGGCAATGAGTACACTTCCACTTCCTCTTGAACATTGTCACCCCCTCCATTGTTTTCCCCCTACCATCCCCTCCCTCCCTCCCTTCCCCAAGGTTCTTTTTTTTTTTTTTTGATTGTGATTAAGTGATTACTTAATTTCCGGAAATTCACAGTATTGTGGAATAATGATGCTCATTTAAAGTCACAAGTTCATTCTAACTTTCCTGGAGCAAATTGTCTATCACAGTCTGTAATATATAACGGTGCTCATATGTTATATACCATATATGTGATCAGCAGCATGGGGATATTTAGTAGTGGTTCAACCAGATGAGTGGGAGTTCTTTGTTTCTTAAGTCCTGTTAGTTTTGTCATATCAACTAACATTTTGGATTCATCATCCACTTATCAGGGAGACCATGTACTGTTTGTCTCTTCGTTCTTGGCTTACCTCGCTCAACATGATTCCTTCTAGCTCCATCCATTTCCCTGCAAATGCCATTATTTTGTCATTTCTAATGGCTGCATAGTATTCCATTGTGTATAGATACCACAATTTTTGGATCCATTCATCTGTGGTGGGGCATCTAGGTTGTTTCCATATCCTAGCTATTGCGAACAGTGCTGCAATAAACATGGAGGTGCACGTGTCCTTGTATATTGGTTCCTGTTGTTCAGGGTAGATGCCTAGAAGTGGTATGACTGGGTCATAAGGGAGGTCAATCTTTAGCTTTCTAAGGACCCTCCAGACTGCTTTCCAAAGTGGTTGTATGAGTGTACATTCCCACCAGCAGTGTAATAGGGTTCCTCTTTCTCCACATCCCCTCCAGCATTTGTCGTTGGCTGATTTGTGGATGTGGGACATTCTGACTGGGGTAAGGTGGTATCTCAGGGTTGTCTTTATTTGCATTTCCTTCACCACCAGGGATGGTGAACATTTCCTCATGTGTTTCTTTGCCATTTTTATTTCTTCATTTGAGAAGTCCCTCTTTAGTCCCTCTTTAGTTTGTTGGGTTTGGGAGGGATTAGTTTCTTGAGTTCCCTGTATATACAGGATGTTAACCCCTTGTCTCATATATTGCTGGTAAATATTTTTTCCCAATTAGTTGGTTGTCTTTCTAGCTTGGTTGCGATAGCTTTATCTGTGCAGAAGCTTTTTATTTTAAGGTAGTCCCATTTGTCGAGTCTCTCTCCAATTTGTTGTGACCCTGGGACTCTGTTCAGGAAGATCCTTCCTGTGCCTATTAGTTCAAGTGTCTCTCCTACTCTGTCCTGCAGTAGTTTCAGAGATTCAGGTTTAATGTTAAGGTCTTTAATCCATTTTGAGTTGATGTTGGTGCATGGTGATAGGCTGGGGTCCACTTTTAGTTTTCTGCATGTGGCTGCCCAGTTTTCCCAGCACCAGCGGAAACCTGGATTCTTGATCTGAAGCCTTGGAGATATTCCAAATCACTTTAATTTGAATTCTCCTGCACATCAATCTGACTTGTTTTCCATAGGTCAATGGGGTAGCAGGAACCCTTTAGTAGTTATAAGCAGATATTGCCAGAGAGATTCCATGAGCATACTGAGTCAAAGAACCTAGAATTCTTCCTAGGAAGATTTGAATCCAGTGAAATGCTGTTAGGTTTCCATGGCTCACAACCTCAAACTCAGTCAACATATAAGAAGTCATACGGCTAACAATAACCATTTAGTATTTAGAGGGTATTTCCAGTTAAAGGCCATAAGAATTTCTGATCAAAGAAACCTGAATACTCATTACTAAAATTTTTAACATAATGATATAGCCCTAAATTCCTCTAAGTTAGCATATCAACTGAGTGACTATGTATATGTTCACCTGGCCACCATCAACCTTTTAGGATTAAGAACCAGATATTGCCAGTCAGCATACATACACCTATGCAGTAAATGACACCTGTATCCTTGATCTGCAAGCCTGCAAGATAAAAAGTTCTTTGGTTTAAATTCATCAGCATCCAAACTGAGTTGCTTTCCACAGTTCAAGAGGATAACAGCAACCGTTATATATTTAGAAGCATACATTTCCAGGGAACGTCCATCAACATATTGGATCAAAGAAACCTGAGTTCTTCCTAGAAAGATTTAAAGCTAGTGAAATACTGTTAGGTTCCTATGGCTCAGAAGCTCAACCCCAGTGACCATACAAGATTTCATTCAGCTAACAAAAAACATTTAGCATTCACAGACTGATATATCCAGTTAGCTGTCATAAGCATGTCTAGTCAAAGAAACCTGAATCCTTGATCTGAATTCTTGAACACAGTAAAATGCCTGTGGGTCATATTACTCCCCACATCCAACTGAGTGACTATGTAAAAGCTCTAACAACCACCTTCAACTTCTTAGGATTTAGTAGCATATATTCCCAGTCACCTTCCATAGACCTATGGAGTAAAGGAAACCTGAAAGCTTGATTTGATGGCTTGCAGCCAGTTCAAAGCTCTGATGTTCAAATTGTTCAACACCTCAGATTGAGTTGCTTTGCAATAGATAAAATGGGTAACAGCAACCATTTAATATTAGAAACAGATACTGCCAGGGAGCTTCCATTGACTACTGGGTCATAAAAACCAGAGTTCTTCCTAGGAATAATTGAAGCCAGTGAGATGCTGTTAGATTCATATTGGTCAGAACCTCAACCTAAGTGAGCATCAAAAGTTCATTCCCCTAACAACGAACCATTTCATTTTTAGAGACTGATATGTCCAGTCAGCTGCTGTAAGCACATCTAGTCAAAGTAACTTGAATCCTTGATCTGAATTCTTGACAACAATAAAATAACTGTAGTTTAATCTTACTCAGCACATCAAACTGAGTGACTATGTAAAAGCTCAGCCAGCCATAATCAATCTTTTAGGATTTAGAAGCAGACATTGGCAGTCAGAGTCCATAGGCTGATGGAGTAAATAGAACCTGAATCCTTGATCTGAAGCCTTGCACCTAGCCAAAAGCTCTTTGGTTTAAATTCTTTTGCACCTCAACCTAAGTTGCTTTGTGATAGCTCAAGAGAGTAACAACAACATATTCTATTTAGAAGCAAATATTGTCAGGGATCTTCCACTAGCACCCAGCTAATAGGTGTCAATTTAGACATGCATGCCAATTTGGACATGCATGTGGATTTTGTCAATTTCAACATGAGCATCCATTGTGGCATGCATGTTGACTTTGACATGTATGTCAACTTGGATGTGTGTGTCAATTTGAAAGTGTGTCGATTTGGACATGTGTGTCAATTTGGGTGTGCGAATCCATTTGTACGGGTGTGTTGATTTTGACATGCATGTCAATCATGTCAAATTTGACATGCGAGTTTGTTTTTTTGGTCGGTCGTAGGGCTTGAACTCTGGGCTTGGGTGCTGTCCCTGAGCTCTTCAGCTCAAGGTAAGAATTCTACCGCTTGCTGGGAGCTGGTGGCTCACGCCTGTAATCCTAGCTACTCAGGAGGCTGAGATCTGAGGATCGCGGTTCAAAGCCAGCCCGGGCAGGAGAGACCGTGAGACTCCTATCTCAAATAAACCACCAGAAAACCAGAAGTGGCGCTGTAGCTCAAGTGGTAAAGCGCTCGCCTTGAGCTGAAGAGCTGAAGGACAGCGCCCAGGCCCAGAGTTCAAGCCCCACAACCGACAAAAAAAAAAAAAAAAAAAA
This sequence comes from Dipodomys merriami, assembly GCF_024711535.1. NCBI lineage: Eukaryota > Metazoa > Chordata > Mammalia > Rodentia > Heteromyidae > Dipodomys > Dipodomys merriami. Next base: position 4,171,006 of record NW_027204048.1, read on the forward strand.
GAATTCTACCGCTTGAGCCACAGCACCACTTCCAGTTTTCTAGTGGTTTTTATTGGAGATAAGAGTCTCACAGACTTTCCTGCCTGGGCTGGCTTTGAACCTCAATCCTCAGATCTCAGCCTCCTGAGTAGCTAGGATTACAGACGAGAGCCTGTAATACTAATCCTAGGATTACAGGCACCTGGTGCTACTTTAATTTTGATGCAGGTTTCATTTTTTTAATCAGTTCTAGGGCTTGAACTCTGTGCCTGGGCTCTGTCTGTCCCTGAGCTCTTCAACTCAAGGCTAGAGCTCTACCATGTGAAGCAAAGCACCACTTCCAGTTTTCTGGTGGTTAATTAAAGAGTCCCACTGATTTTCCTGCCTTGGCTTGCTTCTAACACCAATCCTCATATCTCAGCCTCCTGAGTAGCTAGGATTACAGGTATGAGCCACCAGTGCCCAATTAACAGGAGTTGATTTAGACATACATATCAATTTAGATTTGTGGGCCAATTTTGTCATGCATGTCAATTTGGACATGCATGTGGACTTTGACACATGTGTCAATTTTGTCAATTATGACATGTGTGTTGATTTTGACAAGTGTGTCAATTTTGGTATGGACATTGATTTGGCATGCATGTCAATTTTGACATACATGTCAATCTGGAGAAACATGTAAATTTGATGTGTGTCTATTGTGACACTGTGCCAAATTATTTTGTCAGTCATAGTGCTTGAATTCTGGGACTGGGTAATGTCCCTGAGCTCTTCAGCTCAAGGCTAATGCTCTACCATGTAAGCCACAGCCCCACTTCTGGGTTTTTGGTGGTTAATTGGAGATAAGAGTCTCCTGCCTGGACTAGCTTCCAACCACGATCCTGAGATCTAAGGATTCAGAGTAGCTAGGATTATAGGCTTGAGCTATCAACACCTAGGTAACGTGTCGATTGTTACTTATGCGTCGATTTAGACATGTGTGTCAATTTTGACATGTGTGTCCATTTGGACAAGTATAACAAATCAGACCTTTGTATCTCTTTGAACATGCTTGTGGATTTTGACATGCAAGTCAATTGGGTCCATTTTGACATGTGTGTCGATTTTTTCTGGTGTTTAATTGGAGATAAAAGTCTCATAGACTTTCCTACTCGGGATGGCTTCAAACCACAATCCTAAGATCCCTGAGTAGCTAGGATAAAAGGGGTGATCCAATGGCAGGCAACTAATGGGAATGGATTTTCATATGTGTGTCAATTTAGATAAGTGTGTCAATTGTGATATACAGTGGATTTGGACATGCATGTGAATTTTGACATGTGTGTCAATTGTGTTAATTTTGATATTTGTGTCATTACTGACATGCTCATTGATTTCGACAAGCACATTCATTTCCACATGTGTTCCAAGTTGGACATATATGTCAATATTGACGTGTGTGGATATGACATGTGTGTTATTTTCAATATGTGGGTCAATTTGGTTATGCATGTAGATTTTGACACTCATGTCAATTGTGTTCATTTTGACATGCTTCTACATATTGACATGTGTGTCAATTATGACATGGGTGTTGGTTTTTTATTTGTTAGTCTTAGGGATGGAACTCTGAGCCTTGGTACTGTCCCCTAGGTCTTCAGCTCAAGGGCTACTAAGCCCCTTCTTCAGTGAGAGTAAATGATGTTGTGTCTTCATTATAGCACCATATGAGGGAGCCCTAAGCCCAGCCTTACACGACTGCAAATGATGACTCTTCACTTTCACCACAGGAGGGCTCCATAATTCCAAGCTTCCATGAGAGCTAATGGTAGTTCTTCACTCTCACCTCAAAAAGGCACCTTAAGCCCAGGCTTCCAAGAGAGCACTCATGGGCTTAGGGCGCCCTCTCATAATGAAAGTGAAGAATTATCATTTGTTGTCACAGTCACCCTCTTGTGCTGCATTCGTGTCCATGCCACATCATTTGCTCTCACAGTAGCCTGGTCTTAGGGAGTCCCCTTGTGGTGTAAGTGAAGAATGACCATAATTTGTTCCCCTGAAGGCCTGGGCCTAGTGTGCCCTCTTGTGGTGCAAGTGAAGCATCACCATCATATGCTCTCAAAGAAGCCTGGGATTAGGGTGCCCTCTTCTGGTGCAATAATGAAGACAAGAATCATCATTCGCTCTCATGGAAGCCTGGATTTAGGGCGCCCTCTGTGGTTAAAATGAAAAATCACCATTATTTGCACTCGTCGAAGGCTGAACTTAGGGTGCCCTCTTGTGGTGTAAGTAAAGCATCACCATCATTTGCTCTCATGGAAGCTTGGGCTTAGGGCTCCCTCATGTGGTGTTATAGTGAAGATGCAACATCATTTTCTCTGATGGAATTCTGGGTTTAGGGAGCCCTTTTGTGGTGCAATAGTGAAGATGGACCATCATTTGAACTCACCGAAGCCTGAGTTTAAAGCGCCCTCATGTGGTGAAAGTGAAGAACCACCATTATTTGCTCTCATGGAGGCCTAGGATTAGAGCACCATTTGGTGGTGAAAAAAATCACCATCATTTGCTCTCACCAAAGCCTGAGCTGAGGACAACATCCTGTAGTGCAATAGTAAAGATGCACTACCATTTGCTCTCATGGAGGCCTGCTTTTTGGGTGGATGCCAGCACCTGTGAGGGCAGCAGGAATGGGGGCTGTACGCTGTGAGCAGATGCCGATCTCTGTGGGGCAGCAGGTGTGGGCAGTAAGCTGTGAGCAGCTGCCAGCATCCATGTGGGCAACAGGCATGGGGCAGTGCACTATGAGTGAATGCCAGCGTCCATGTGGGCAGCAGGCATGGGGCAATGCGCTGTGAGCAAAATCCAGTGTCTGTGTGGGCAGTGAACCTAGGGGAAGCTTGGCTGGGAGCAGACCCCCAGCATCCAGGTGGGCAGCAGGTGTGAGGCAGTGCCCTGTGACCACTGGTGTCCCTGTAGTCGGCAGGCTTGGAAGCAGCTTGATTGTGAGTGGACACCAGGGTCTGTGAGGGCAGTGGGCATGTGCAATGCGCCATGATTGGATGCCGGCATCCAAGTGGGCAGTGGGCAAAAGGCATTGTGCTGAGAATGGGTGCCATGTAGGAGCAGGTGTTGTGCAGTGCACTGTTAGCGGACACTGGCATCCATGTGGGCAGCAGGTGTGGGGCAGTGCACTGTGAGTGGAAACCAGCATCTATGTGGGAAGCAGACATGGGGCAGCACGTTGTGAGCAAACAGCAGTATCTGTGTGGGCAGCGTGCTGTCAGCAGAAGCCAGTGTCCGTGTGGTCATCAGGCATGGGCTATGCCCTGTGACTGGACAATGGCATCCTCGTGGGCACTGGACATGGGGCAGTGCACTGTGTGAGCATTGGGCATCAGGGCAACTTGGCTATAAGTGAATGCCAGCATAAATAAGGGGAGTGGGCATGGTGGGAGCTTGGAAATGAGCAGATGCCAGCATCCTGCTGGAGAGCAGGCATTGTGCAGTGCACTGTGAGCAGCTGCCCATTTCTGTGTGGGCAGTGGGTATGGGGCAATATGCTGTGAGTGGATGCCAGTGTCCATGTGGGCAGCGGACATTGTGCACTGTTCTATGAGAGGACTCCATTGTCTGTGTGGGCAGCAGGCCAGGGACAGTGTGATGTGAGTGGACCCCAGTACCCATGTGTTCAGCAGGCATGGGCAGTGTGATGTGAATGGACCCCAGCACCCATGTGTTCAGCAGGCATGGGGGAAACTTGGCTGTGAGTGGACACTGGTGTCTATGTGTGGACATTGGCATCCATGTGGACAGCAGGCATTGTGCAGTGTGCTGTGAGCCAATGACGATAGCATCCATGTGGGCAGCAAGCTGTGGCACTACACTGTGAGCAGACGATGGCATCAGTGTGGGCAGCAGGTGTTGTGTAGTGAGCCATCAGCAAATGCCTGCATCCATGGAGGTGGCGTGCATCGGGTATATAAGCAGAGCACTCAGAATTTGGGGGCCTTAAAAGAAATATTATAAGGCCCCCAAATTCTGAGTGCTCTACTTTGTCATTTGCATCCTGAGCTCCAATACACTCATCATCTTGTTTTAGTGCCCCTAACCTGAGTGCTCTACACATTAACACAAGGACAGACATCCCAACAAAGTTAACTACATAATTTCTTTCTGTCAAAAGCAGCTCCTGTGTTTATCCTAGCACCTAGGCCTGTCCCCTCCCCTCTCACTATCCACAGCCACAGATCTGATTTTTTTTTTCCCCTGACTTTGTGGAAAGCTGATGCATGTACATCTGGATCTCAAGATGCAAATGACAAAGTTGAGCTCTCAGAATTTGGGGGCCTTAAAAGTTTTTTGCCAGTCCTGGGGCTTTAACTCAGGACCTGGGCACTGGCTCTGGGCTTCTTTTGCTCAAGGCTAGCACTCTAGCACTTGACACAGCATCACTTCTGGCTTTGTCTGTATATGTGGTGCTAAGGAATTGAACCCAGCACTTCATGCATGCTAGGCAAGCACTCTATCACTAAGCCACATTCCCAGTGCCAACCCCATCCTTTTATGACAAAATTTCTGCAGAAACTGGAGTAGAAAAAGGTCATAACTCAACAGAAGAAAGGTTACCTAATATAGACCTACAGACAACATCATACTAAATGGGAAATCTGTAACCAGTTTTCCTAAAATCAGGAACAGAACTCAATATCCACTTGCCCCACTCTTATTCAACATATTCCTACAATTCCTAGATAGGGAAATAAGGCAAGATAAAAAATGAAAGTTATAGCAGCGGGGCGCTGGTGGCTCACGCCTGTAATCCTAGCTACTCAGGAGGCTGAGATCTGAGGATCGCGGTTCAAAGCCAGCCCGGGCAGGAGAGACCATGAGACTCCTATCTCCAATAAACCACCAGAAAACCAGAAGTGGTGCTGTAGCTCAAGTGGTAGAGCACTCGCTTTGAGCTGAAGAGCTGAGGGACAGCGCCCAGGCCCAGAGTTCAAGCCCCACGACCGACAAAAAAAAAAAAAAAAAAAAAAAAGAAAGTTATTGTTTGTCACTATTGTGATTCTGTATTTAAAAACCCTAAAGATTCCACTAAAATTCTAAATCTGATAAACATAGCAGGATATAAAAGCAACAATCAAAAGTCAGTGGGGGGTGCTGGGAAGGTGGCTCAGTGGTAGAGCGCTTGCCTTGCATGCATGAGGCCCTGGGTTCAATTCCCCAGCACCACATAAGCAAAAAGAAAAAAAAAGTCAATGGGGGGCTGAGAAGGTGGCTCAGTGGTAGAGTGCTTGCCTTGCATGCATGAGGCCCTGGGTTCAATTCCTCAGCACCACATAAGCAGAAAAAGCCGGAAGTGGTGTTGTGGCTCAAAGGGTAGACTGCTAGCTTTGAGCTGAAGAGCCGAGAGACAGTGCCCAGGACCAGAGTTCAGGCTCCACAACCAACAAAAAAAAAGTCAATAAGGTTTTTTGTTTGTTAGTTTGGTGTTGGTGGTGGTGATGTTTTTGTTTTAGTGCTGATCCTCCATGGGGCTTTAACTCATCCTGGGACATGTCCCTGAGTTTTTGTGTTTTTGTTTTTGTTTTCACTAAAGGCTAATGCTCTATCACTTGAGCTACAGCTCCACTTCTGGCTTTTTAGTGGTTAATTGAAGAAAAGAGTCTTCACATCCTTTCCTGCTCAGACTGGCTTCCAAACCCATTCAGCGTTTATAGAAAGAAATAATCTCAGCCTCCTGAGTAGCTAGACTTACATCAGTGCCCAACAGTCAGTTGTTGTTGCTTTTTTTTTAATACCAATAATGAAATAGCAGAGCAGTAAATCAAGGAAATAATTCTATTTACAATAGCCTCAAAAATAACAAGATAGCGGGGCGCTGGTGGCTCACGCCTATAATCCTAGCTACTCAGGAGGCTGAGATCTGAGGATCGCGGTTCAAAGCCAGCCCGGGCAGGAGAGACCATGAGACTCCTATCTCCAATAAACCACCAGAAAACCGGAAGTGGCGCTGTACCTCAAGTGGTAGAGCGCTCGCTTTGAGCTGAAGAGCTGAGGGACAGCGCCCAGGCCCAGAGTTCAAGTCCCACGACCAACATCAACAACAACCTAAGCAGAGTAAAAACCTTTACAAAAACAGCTACAGCAAGGCGCTGGTGGCTCATGCTTGTAATCCTATCTACTCAGGAGGCTGAGATCTGAGGTTCAGCCCAGGCAGAAAAGTCCCTGTGAGACTCTTTTTTTTTGTTGTTTTGTTTTTTTTTTTTTTTTTGCCAGTCATGGGGTCAGAACTCTGGGCCTGGGCACTGTCCCTGAGCTCTTCAGCTCAAGGCTAGCACTCTACCACTTGAGCCACAGTGCCACTTCTGGCCTTTTCTGTTTATGTGGTGCTGAGGAATCGAACCCAGGGCCTCATGCATGTAAGGCAAGTGCTCTACCACTGAGCCACCTTCCCAGCCCCCCCTGTGAGACTCTTATCTCCAATTAACTACTCAAAAATGGGTGGTGCTGTGCCTCAAGTGGTAGAGCACTAGCCTTGAACACAAAAAGGTTCAGGGTCAACACCCAGGCCCTGAGTTCAAGCCTTGCAACCAACAAAAAAAAAAATACCTTGAAGAAAGTAATTGAAGAAGACATTAGAAGTTGAAAAGACCTCCCAACTTATGGGCTGACAGAATATCATGAAAATGAATACAGCCACTGAAAGCAATGTACAGATTCAATGCAAAAGCCTGATGACATTCTTCACAGAAATAGAAGAAATAGAAAATTCATATGAAAGACATCATGCACAAGTCAGGCACCGGTGGCTCATGCCTGTAATCCTAGCTGCTCAGCAGGCTGAGATCTAAGGATGGGGACTCAAAGGCAGCCCAGGCAGGAAAGTCCATGAGATTCTTTATCTCCAATGAACCACCAGAAAACAGGAAACGGCACTGTGGCTCAAGTGGTAGAGTGCTGGCCTTGAGCTGAAGAGCTCAGGGACAGCACCCAGGCCCAGCACTCAAGCCCCAGGATTGACAAAGATAAAAAAAAAAAAAAAAAAAGTCCTAACTTCAATCTCAAGTACTAGTGAAAGAGAGGAGTGAAATTGTAGTGAAAGAGAGGAGTAAGGGTAAGGGCAAAAGAGAAAGAGAAAGGGGTGTGGGCCAAACAGTAGAGACCAGTGGAAGCAAGGGGCAAGGGGCACTAGAAGAAGCAGTGTAATTAGCACCAGAAGAGACAAGGGAAAGGGGCTGGGAAGGTGGCTCAGTGGTAGAGTGCTTGCCTTGCATGCCTGAGGCCCTGAGTTCGATTCCTCAGCATAAGCAAAAAAGAAAAAATCCAGAAGTGGCACTGTGGCTCAAGTGGTAGAACGCTAGCCTTGAGCTGAAGAGCTGAGGGACAGCGCCCAGGCCCAGAGTTCAGGCCCCATGACCGGACCCAAAAAAAAAAAAAAAAAAGAGACAAGAGAAAAAGGCACTGGAAGGGGCAGGGCAAGGCCAAGAGGGCCATTGGAGTTCTTTTCCTTTTTTCTCTTCTTTTGTGACAGTACTGGAACTCGAACTCAGTACCTGCTGCTCTCTCTTGCTTTTTTGCCCAAGGCTGGTGCTCTACTACTTGAGCCACATCTCCACTTCCAGCTTTTCACTGGTTCATTGTCTACCCAGGCTGACTTTGAGCCTCTTATTTTCAGATCCCAGCCTTCTGAGCATTGGGTCTCTTGTTATAATATTGGGACTATGGCAGAGCAGATCAAGAGGTCTGTGTGTTTGGAGCAAAGGGTAGAGAAGGGCACATTCTCAGCATGGGGATGGAGAGAGCTTCCTACAGGCCATAATGTTCCCAATGTGTCAGAACTCACAAAGATGTGGAAGGAGCTGGAGCTAGACTTGCTGATGCAATCTGTAATCCCAGCACTCTGGAAGGCAGGGGCAGAAGTTTCACAAGTTCCAGACGGTCTGGGCTATATTGAAAGTCAGCCTGTGTTGAAAGCATCCTTTTGTTTTGTTTTTGTTTTTTGGTCTGGTCATGGGGCCTGAACTCTGGGCCTGGACGCTGCCCCTCAGCTCTTCAGCTCAAGGCTAGCGCTCTACCACTTGAGCCACAGCCCCACTTCCGGTTTTTTCTTTTTTGCTTATGTGGTGCTGAGGAATCGAACCCAGGGCCTCATGCATGCAAGGCAAGCGCTCTACCACTGAGCCACCTTCCCAGCCCATTGAAAGCATCCCTATTGAGCTCCCTCAGCTATTTATTTTCACCTCAAACCTCAGTACTCCTATTCATCCCTTGAAACCCAGCTTAAGCATCACCACCTCTCATAACTTTTTTGATTACTCAGGCCCCACCTCTGTTCTTATCTGCCACATGGGGAGGTAGAACTTGTCTGCCACATGGGGAGGTAGAACTGGGGCATTGATTTCCATTCAATTTAGCAACTTGATCTCAGGATGTCTTTTCCTGAGGTGAAGACCTTAACAACAGCCAAGCCTAGCTGTAGAGATAAGATTGTATCTGACATCTCTGGAGAACTGGAGGCTGTGCAGTAGTGACACCTGCCATTCCTTGAACTTCAGCACAGTGATCTGAGAAGTGACTGTCTTATCGGTGATCTCCTTGTCCCAGAGATAGGGCACAGCTCACAGTGGGAAGCTGCAGGTCATCACTTAGCTATCATGACATTGGTGCTGTCGTGGTTAGCGTGTGTGTGTGTGTGTGTGTGTGTGTGTGTGTGTGTGTGTGTGTGTGTGTGTGGTGCCAGGGGTTGGGACCAGGTGCCTTGCACGTGGTAGGCCAGCACTTTTCCACCGAGCCTCCCCAGCCCCGCTGCGGGGTGTGGGTGTGAAAGGTACCCATTCACTGGCCTACGCCTACTCCGTGGGAAGCAGCCAACGTTCACTATTTATGGTATGTGCTTCAATGGCAGACTCCTTTTACAGAAGAGGAGAAACTGAAGCCCGGGGAGGGTGAGTGTTAGTCCCAGGCAGCAGCAAGGAAGCCAAACTCTGAAAATTGTGTCAATGCAAGTGGGGTGGGGAAAACATGACCTAGCCCTGCAGATTGTGGGCGCCCGAGGCGCGGGAGGGGAGGAAGGGGGAAACGGGGGACCGAGCCTGGGGGGGCGTGGCGGGATGAAAGGACGCAGATTTCTGCGGGAGGATGAGTTTGCGGGAGAGCCTCCGAGGGGAGGCGCGTGCGGCGGGCCAGGCTGGGGCGCGGAGGGGTGCGGCGCGCCGCTCCCGCCCCGCCCTCCCGCGCTCCCGCGCTCCGGCGGCGGCGCGGCCCCTTTAAGAGCGCGCGGAGCGCCCCCTGGCGGCGGCGCGGCGGCCGGCGCGGCGCGGATCCCGGAGCCGGAGCGGCGCGGCGCGGAGCGGAGCCGGAGCGGCGCGGCGCGGAGCGGAGCCGGGCGGAGCGGGCCGAGCGGGCCGAGCCAGCAGCCGAGCTGGGGGCGCGGGCGGGCGGGATGTACCGGGCCCGGGCGGCGCGGGCGGGGCCGGAGCCCGGCAGCCCGGGGCGCTTTGGGATCCTCAGCACCGGGCAGCTGCGGGACCTGCTCCAGGACGAGCCCAAGCTGGACCGGATCGTGCGGCTCAGCCGGAAGGTAGCGCGGGGCCGGGCGGGGGGCCGGGCCGCGGCCTGCGGGGCCTGCCGGGGACGCGAGGCCCGGCGGCGGGGGCGCCCCGGGAGCGCCGGGCGGGGGGCGTGTTCCGGGGCGGGGGGCGGCCGTGGCGGCGGCTCGGGGCCGGGGCCGGAGCCGCGGAGGGAGCGTGCGCGCCCGGGGCGGGGGGGGGGGGGGGGGCGGCGGGACCGCGGGCCCGAGGCCGCCGCCGGGGAGAAAGTTGTCTTCCGCGGCCCAGGCCCGGCGCCCCGGGCCGCGGCGGGAGGAGCGGCCGCCCCCGGGGCCCGCCGCCGGGACCGGGCTCCGCCAGGCCGGGCCGCCCGCCTGCTGCCGGCCTCGAGCGGCGGCCGGGCCCGGGAAGCGGGAGGGGGGGTGTGCTCGGGGCGCGGGGGGCGATCGGGGCGCGGGGGGCGGGCGCACACGCCCAGCACCCCCGGCCGAGCCCCGGCCCCGGGGACCCGTGTGGTCACCACAGCCACCTGAGGAGGAGGCGGCCAGACAAAGCCTGCACGCTGGACCAGCAGCTCGTGGAAAATGGGACCGGGAGGGAGGGAGGGAGGGCGGGGGGGAGAAGTCCTCCGGGACCCGAGCAGACATATTAATTGAAAAATTAAAAATTAACTAACATTTGTAGAGGCCTTGATAGTTTGGTTCACTAGGGGTTCACAGCCACCCTAGGAGAGAGGCGATTGCAACTCAGGGTGGAAGAGAACCAGGCCCAGGGCTGGAGTCAGAGCCGGTCCCCGGTCAACCTGTTGGGCTTCTCCCCCTGGTGGCTCGGGGTGTGGAGGGGGCTGTAGGCTGTGCCCCTGGGGTTGCCACATATCTGGCGGACCCCCGATTGCTCACCTCTTCTCTGGGGCAGTTCCAAGGTCTGCAGTTGGAGCGAGAGGCGTGCCTGGCCTCCAACTATGCACTGGCCAAGGAGAACCTCGCCCTGCGGCCTCGCCTGGAGATGGGCAGGACGGCCCTGGCTATCAAGTACCAGGAGCTCCGAGAGGTGGCTGAGAACTGCGCCGACAAGCTACAGCGACTGGGTGAGGGGACCAGGGCAGGCCCTTCGGGAGAGGCCCGCTGTTGACCTCCTGGTTGGTTGGCCTTGGCATAGAGCAGGCTAACCCTCAAGGGTGGGGGTAGTCCTGACCCTCGGCAAATGTGAGTGGTGCTGAATCCTTGGAAGGAGTTGGGCTGGAGGGTTGGGAAGAAAGGGACCCAAAGCCCTAGTGTTTTAGAGGTCAAAACTCTTCTTTTTTTCCCCCACCTTTTGCCAGTACTGAAGTTTGAACTCAGTACTTAATGCTTGCTAGGCACCCTACCACTTGAGACACACACACACCTTAATTTACACACACACACACCTTATTTTCCAGATGGGACTTGCATTTTTGCCATGGGAAGACCTCAGGCTGGGATCCTCCTACCTATGTCCTCCCATGTAGTTGGGATTCAAATGGGCACCACCATACCCAGCTTCCTAGTTGAGATGGGGGCATGCTGTGTTGTCTGGGCCTGCCTCAAACTGAGAGCCTCCTGGTCTGTGTCTACCAGTAGCTGCAATCACGCATGTGAGCCTCACAGACCTGCTTCTTTTTCTGCTTTTACACGAGAGGCAGAATATTAGTAGGGGCTGCTTCACCTCTCACCTGGTTTTGGAAGTCAGGAGGCATCTGTCCACATCACTCAGTGTCCTGTGATTAGTAATGGACAAATGAGTAAACAAGGCTCCACAGAGGAGGCGAGATACTTAGGCTCACACACAGAGCCAATGGCAGAGGTCGAGATACTTAGGCTCACACACAGAGCCAATGGCAGAGGTCGAGATACTTAGGCTCACACACAGAGCCAATGGCAGAGGTCTTGGGCTTTGGTCTGGCCTGGCCTGTCACTCTGTCCCTCTGTGGTCCTCAGAGGAGAGCACGCATCGCTGGAGCCCCCACTGTGCGCTAGGCTGGCTGCAGGCTGAGCTGGAAGAAGCTGAGCAGGAAGCTGAGGTGAGCGCGGAGGTGGCTGGGCCTAGGAACTGGAAGGGATCCAACCAGTCCTGTTCAGCTCCATCATAGGCTGGGAGCTCCTGGCCCACAGAAGGGCCCCAGGTGGCTGAGGGGACCCTTCTCCACCCTCCCCCCACCACCCCAGCAGCAGAGGGCTGGATTTGCACAGCAGTGAGGGCCAGGACTCAAGACAGGGTAGGGAGCCTTGGCGGGTATGGATGAGAGGGCCTAGGGCCAGCTTGTGTATGGGGTTTGTTTTGCTGTTTTCTGAACCCAAGACCCCTAGCTTTTTTCACTCATGGCTGGTGCTCTACCACCTGAGCAATCCTTCCAGCTCCTTGAGGATCTTGGATGGTAGTGATGATGTTGCACTTCTTAGATTTGAACTTCAGGCTAGGCAGGTGCTCAGCCACTTGAGTCACAGCCCCAGCCCTTTTAGCTATAGTCATTTTGCAGATAGGGTGTCTGGCCGACCTTGTGAGACTCCTAACCTCTGCCTCCCGAGTAGCTGGGATCGTGGGAGTGCACCAGCAGGCCTGGCCTAATGCTTGGATGTCATGACTAGACATGGGTTCCTGCCCCTTCTCTGACCTCAAAGTGGGGGGCTATGGTGGGAGGGGTGGGAGCAGCCCCAGTCTCCCAAGCTTCCTGTCCCCACTCCCAGGTGCAGATGGAACAGCTGCTGCTTGGGGAGCAGAGCCTGGAGGCCTTCCTGCCTGCCTTCCAGCGTGGCCGGGCCCTGGCACACCTGAGGCGGACGCAGGCCGAGAAACTGCAGGAGCTGCTGCGGCGCCGTGAGCGCCCCCCACAGCCGACCCCCACAGCAGCTCCAGATCCCCCCAAACCCTTTCCACCCGCAGCCGTCCTGCCCACCGGGGCTGCACGGGGGCCACCAGCTGCACCCAGGAGCCTGCCCCCTTTGGACTCCCGCCCTGTGCCCCCCCTGAAGGGCTCCCCCGGAGGCCCCCTGGGCCCAGCCCCTCTGCTGAGCCCACGGCCCTCGCAGCCAGAGCCCCCCCATCGGTAGGGTCTGGGGTGTGGCCCCCCTGTGGGGGCCCAGAGAAACTTGATTAGTGGCTCCTCCTCCCTCCCCACTGCCTGGGTGGGGGGAGGGGCAGGCCCCTCCCCCTGGCCTCTGGCAGGCCCTGGCCCTGGAGGCCACTCTGGGAGGAGGGTCTCCCCAAGTGGCCCACTGAGGGCTGGGGGGTGGGGGGGGTGGGCACTGAGGAAACTGCCTTTTTCGTCTCCCTGGCTGGGGCCTCCAGGGTGAGGGACCAGCCCCGTGACAGATCCACTCACCCGTGGAGGCCAGGCAGGGCGCCCACCTCCCTGGGCCCTGCCAGGGGGCCCATGGCACCCTACATCTCCACTGGGCTCGAGCAGTACCAAGGCCAAGGCAGACAGGCTTGCCCCTTCTGGGCCTGAGCCCACCTTTCCCCCAGTTCTGGGGCCCACCGCCTAGGAGCCAGGTGGTCAGCCCCCAGTGTGGCGCTGTAGCCCTCAGGCCTCTGCGGGCACTGCCCAGGCTGCAGACCCTAGGGCAAGGTAGGCCGGGACATCTGACCTGCATCGGGCAGAGTGGGCTGTCCCTAGGAAAGACCGATCTGTATTTTTCTGTCCCTGTCTCCTTAGAATGGAAGCTTTTTGAGGGCAGGTCCTTGTGTTTGTATGTTTTGTCCCCAGCCCCGCCTCCCAGGGGCCGTCAATAAATGTGTTGATAAAGATGATGCTGCTGCCTGACTCCTGCCTGCACTTAGGGGCGCAGCGTCCACACCAGCTCCAGCTCGTCCTCCTTTTGAGATGTTCCCTGGTCCTTTCCCATGCAGGGCCCAGCTGTCCTTCCGAAGGCCCAGTGCTGCTGCTGCCTCCTCCAAGAAGCCTTCTCTAGTTACCAAGCCATGAGAACCTTTCCCAATCTTACCTCCCAGCACTTGCTCCACCTCCACCTCAGTCTCCTCATCTATGGCACCTTCCCCCCCATTCCCAGGTCACTTGTCAGCCCAGTCAGGATGGCACCTGCTCCGTCCGGCCTTCCAAATGACCATCCCCACTGGGCAATGGAAAGGTTTGGTAGGATGGACGGCACCTTTCTTCAGCTAGGTTTACCCTGGGTAGCCAGCTGGCTGGTGAGTATGGGCCAAGAAGGTCGGTGAGCAGAGCTGGGCATGTTGGTACACATCTGTAGTCCCAGCACAGAAGACTGAAGCAGGAAGAGTACAAGTTTGAGGCCAGCCTGGCTTCCATTGAGACCCTGGATCAGTTACAGGCAAGTCTAAGGATGTGGAGTTTGGCCAAGAGGCACGGAAGTTCTTACAAGCAAGAAGGGGGCCGTCAGGAGTGCTAAAGCAGTGGAGCATTGTGCCTCAGGCCTATAATCCCAGCTAGTCAGGAGGTGGAAATTGGGAGTATCACCATTTGAGGCTAGCCTGGGCAAAAACATTGAGACCTATTTCACCCATAAAAATAAATAAAAACTGGATGTGGTGGTACACATGTGTCATGCCAGCCACAGGAAGTACAAATAGGGAGATCACTGGCCTCTGGCAAAGATGTGAGACCCTATTAGAAAAATAAAGCAACGAGGGATGGAGGTGTGGCTCAAGTGGTGGAGCACCTGCTTAGCAAGTTCAAGGCCCTAAGTTCAAGCCCTAGTGCACAAAACAGAAGGAACATAGAAAGTGTGGCCTTGGTTCATGATGTTAAGGGCTAGAACTACTTAGAAAGCTGGCTCGGCTCTACTGTTTGCCCAAGTTCTGTACTAGAAGTTGCCCCAAATGGCGTGTTTAGGGTAATGAGCTGTGGGATGAAGTTCTGCATCAGAACTTCATGGGAAGGATGGCACCAACCCAGGCTCAGATGAAGCTTATGGACACAGGTGATGCCCATGGCAGAGGTGTGTGCTCTCACCCACCCTGCTCTCAGGGCACACTCACAGCACCCCACACCTGCTCCTGCTTACAGGGATGTTCACTGGCCTTTGGAACCTAAAGGAGAACTGGGCGTGGGTTAAGGTGGGCATGTTTGAGCCTTTCTTTACTCTAACTTGGGGAGCAGCCTCAACAACCAGTGTCCCAGACTAGGTCCAGGCTCCCAGAGCTAGTGAGAAGCAGAGAATGCAGACTCAGGCAAGAAAGGGCCTGGACACGCAGGCCTATAATCCCAGCACTTCGGAGGCTGAGACAGGAGAAACGCAAGACCCAAAGGCATGGGCTGAGATATGTAGGAAAACTCTCCCACTAGTCTTACACAACAATGAAAGAAAATTTATAAAGCCCTTGCTTGGGCTAGGAATGTAACTTAGTGGTAGAGTGCTTGCCTAGCATGCATGAAGCCCTGGTTTGATTCCTCAGTACCACATAAACAGAAAAGGCCAGAAGTGCTGCTGTGGCTCAGGTGGTAGAGTGTTAGCCTTGAGCAAAAGAAGCAAAAAGAAAAAAAAAAATCAAGAGTTCAAGTGTCAGGACTGGCAAAACAAAACAAAAAGCCCCTTGTTTGCAGGTACATGGAATATTCTGGAAGGTTCCTTCCTGTTGCCTGAAATGTTCCAGGAGTTCAGCATCCCTGAGGGTCTACATTAAGGGCTCCCTAAGAATAGCCCTGTTACAGACTATTAGTGTTCTTACAAACCCAAATAAAGAAAAAATAGCCCCCACAAAACAAAACTCACTTCTTTAGGAGGAGTTTCTGTCCCACAAGGAAGTCTTAGAGTCATCTGTCTCTTCATTTGGAAATTACTAACTGTGTGTTGCTGTCTTGTTACAACACATGATGACATGAGGGTTTTTGTCCCTTCAAGACACACACACAAAAGCTGAGACTGGAGGAATCTCAAGACCTACCAGCTGTCCCTTCTCTCAGCCTTCTATAGGGTCTTGGCACCTTAGAAGTTCATTTCCATAAAGGGCTGTTGGCAGCCACTCACTTCTGAGAAGTCAGTCAGGACAGTGACACTTGTTGGCATAGGGCAGCTGTTTTTTCATTTCACTGGTAACAGTGGGGGGTCTCCTGCTAGCTAGGCAAGTGCTCTTCCACTTGAGCCACATCTCCAACCTCGTGTGTGTGTGTGTGTGTGTCAGTCCTGGGGGCTGAACTCTGGTCCTGAATGCTGTCCCTCAGCTCTTCAGCTCAAGGCTAGCACCCTACCACTTGAGCCACAGCACCACTTCCAGCTTTTTTCTGCTTATGTGGTGCTGAGGAATTGAACCTAGGGCCTTATGCATCCAAAGCAAGCACTCTACCACTGAGCCACCTTCCTAACCCTGCAGCCCCTTTGTGCAGTTCTGGGGCTTGAACTCGGGGACCTGGGTACTGTCCCTGAGCTTCTTTTGCTCAAGGCAAGCACTCTTACCTCTTGAGTCACAGCACCACTTCTAGCTTTTTCTGTTAATGTGGTACTGAGGAATCGAGCCCAGAGCTTCATGCATGGTAGGCAAACATTCTACCACTAAGCCACCTTCCCAGCCCAACCTCCAGCCCTTTTGTGTTTTGTTTCTGAAGTAGACTTATTTCTTTTGCCTGAGCAGGCCTTGTCAGTCCTCCTGCCTCCACCTCCAGAGTGTTGAGATTATAGGGAGGCACTGCAACTCCCAGCCGATATTTACATCTTACTATGGAACTGGAGATTCAATTCAGGGCCTAGGGCTTGCCTAGCGAGTGCCATACACTGGAGGCACAGCCCTGGAGGGACAGGCTCTTGGTGATCATCTCAGCTCGTGCTGGGACCATGCCGGAGGCCACAGGATGGCAGGGAAGGAATCCAGGGAAGATGTCCTACTCCATCCACATTGGGGCTCTGCCAAGAACCACAATTGAGGAGCAAGGAGGGAAAAGCAGTTTGGCTCAAGAGGCATGAAGTCTTGAGTCCAAAGACTACACAATCCCCTGACCTGTGTGTTTGGGTCCTGTTGCCTGTGCCCCATCTCCACCCCCATCCCCCCAGGAAGCATGCCCACATTCACTCAGCCTCCTACTGTACTTTCAGCTCCTTCCCTGCCCCAATTCCTCCATTACCAGGAGGTGGATGATAGCCCCTAGAAGGAAGGAGCCCATGCCCAACTCACTGTTTACTAGGGTGGGTAGAAGATCAAGGATGCCTAGAGAAGTGGGGAAATACATTACTGTGGAAACTGGGTCCTTCAAAAGTCTCAGGGCAGGAAGTCCTTCCCTAAGGGGTCAGCTATGGCCCAACACTAGAGTAGAACAGACCTAGTTCTGGGTGGTGAAGTAGGATGGTAATTAATAAATACGGACTGCTCTGCTTCAATTTGCATGGGATTTTTTGCATGTTCCAGAAATTTCACTTCATCTGGACAGGCACCCCAGTTTGAAGGCTTCTGGAACTTCCTATATACCTACAGGTAGGAGGCCATAGGGGACATTCTTGGCTGTAGTTTACACTGACAGCAGACTTGAAGGTCAATGGGTCAGTGGTATTACAGACCATGAGTGCTTTTACAAACCAAGAACAAAAGGAGCCCTCCTTATTTCTGTAGTCCAGGCTGGTGTGGAACTTGAGATCCTTCTGCCTCAGCCTATCAAGTTGCTTGTATTACAGGTGTGTGCTGTCAGGCCCAGTTCACACCTTAGTTTCTTGGTTTGAGAAATCACTGATTTCTGTCCATTTTGCAAAGCTTAGCTTACTACCTTTTCCAAATATGAAAGAATAATATTAAATGCTTTTTTAAGAAACATGTATCTCCCTTACCCCCAAACCAAGGCTCCCTGAACCTACCAAGTCTAAACTAGGGTGGGATTAGATCCTCACTGTGGAATTGCATAGCAGGTGGCTAGGAGCTTAACCACCCCCCACTCCATAAGAGAGACAGACAGAGACAGTGATAAATGGTTTTCATGAGACCAAGCTGGACTAGCAGTGGATTTATCTTAATTTGTACAAGGATCTGGCAAAAAATATCAAGAGTAGAAACTCCTATTAACACATCAAAGCCCCCTGACTTTGTTTATATCCTTGACATGGGCCTCCATCCTTACTGAAGACCTCATGCAAGGTGTTTCTTCTTTGGGCAAGTATGCAAATATGTGGCACTGGGAACTGAACTCAGAGCCTCTTGGTCTACCACTGCAGCCACACTTACTTTTTTTTTTTTTTTTTTTTTTTGTCGGTCGTAGGGCCTGAACTCTGGGCCTGGGAGCAATCCCTCCACTCTTCAGCTCAAGGCTAGCACTCTACCATTTGAGCCACAGCACCACTTCCTGCTTTTTCTGCTTATGTGGTGCTGAGGAATTGAACCCAGGGGCTCATGCATGCAAGGCAAGCATTCTACCACTGAGTCACCTCCCCAGCTCCCTACTCCTTTTGCTTTTACTTTTACAACTAGGGTCTTGCACTAACATTGGCTGGCTTAAGATCAGTTCCCTTTCCTGGACTTAACAGGTGTAAGCTAACATAAGGCCCAGGGGGCTTCCCCTTGGAAACCTACAGCAGCCTTTTAGTCAGTACTACAAAGGAACCCTGTCTCTCTTGGACACCAGGTGGTCACTCAGTAGCACTGGCTACACTAAACTTGCAGAGTTCCAATGACATGGCTTGTGGGGCTTGTGAACTTTGCCACACCTAAGTCCATCTCAGCTCTGAGCCCATCTACTTCCTTTCCTTTCTCTCCCTTTCCTTTCCTTTTCCTTCCTTTGTCCCAGGCTGGCCTGGAATTTTGTGTATGCACACACACATGCACGGCGCAAGTCCTGGGGCTTGAACTCAGAGCCTGAGCACTGTCCCTGGGCTTCTTTTGCTCAAAGCTAACACTCTACCACTTGAGCCACAGCTCCACTCCTGGCTTTTCCTGTGTATGTGGTACTGAGGAATCAATCCCAGGGCTTCATGCATGTTAGGCAAGAACTCTACCACTAAGCCACATTCCCAGCCTTGGCCTAGAATTCTTCATCTACCTGTAAAGTCTCCCAATGACTGGGATTACTGTGACAGCTACAAGTGCTGTGTGACAGTCGGCAGTTAGGGATGGAGGTGGCTAGTACAGGGAAGAAAGGTGACAAGCACACTTCCCGGCTCAGCTGAGATTACACTATGTAAATAATTGCATGGGATGGAAACTCTGGACTGTAGTAAAGTGTGACAGGCCGCAAGGCAGCAAATGATTAACCTCTGCCTGTGACAACCACAGAGCAGCCAAGGTCATTCATGAGGTACACAAAATGGCATAGTCCTTATGCCAGATGACCTTGTTTTCCCAGTTCCCACTGCCACAGACAGAAAGAAGAGCCGTGCAGCAACCCAAAACAAATAGCGGTGCTTTCCAGGACCACATTCTTATCCTGGGTCAGTCAGCTCTCACCTGTGGATTCAGAAATGGATAGAAAGACAAAGTTTGGGCAACCCCAGGATTGTTCTTTTGGCAGCCAACTAGGTCAGAGAAAATATTGCACGGTTTTGGCCACAAGGGACAAATACTGTAGGCCCAAAGGCAGACAAGTCTTGCTGAGATTTTCCAATGAAGCCTCAGCAAGTTGTTCTGCAGGCTGAAGCAGAAGGCAACCTGTAGAAGCAGGGACCCCGGAAAACCCTTCATCATGGGATTTTCAGGACTCTCCGTCCGTTAGGAAGCCCTCTCCACCCCCCACCTTAGGGCATGGAAACACTTCCTTCGTAGAATGGTTCTTGGCTGTGTGGAGCAGGAGGGCAGGGCGTAGGGGTGCGGTTTCTTCACACCCCAGCAGAGGTAGTACATGCAGGCGGGTCTCTTGTGCGGGCTGGCTGGGGTGGCTCCTTTTTACCCTCCCTTCTCCGGTTAAACCCGAAAGCCGAAGATGGCGAAGAGGGCAAGGAAAAGGAGAATCAAAGACAGGTCTCGGGTCTCGTCCCAGCGGAAGCCCCTCTTGGCCCGCTCTTCCTGGAGTTTACGCAGGGCTTCCCGGCGGGCCCGGAGGCGCCGTTCGCGCTCCAGCTGCTCTCCGTAGTGCGCCTGGTAGAAGGCGTCGAAGTCGAACATGGTGCGATTGGCATCCGACGCGGAGCGGCGTCCGTCCCGAGCGCGGTCCCGGCCGGCCGAGGCGGCGGGCGGTGGGGCGCAGGGCGGGTCGGGGTCTGCCGCCGACACCCGGGAGGGCCGCACCCCCGGCCCGCGCAGGTCCTCGTCGGTGAGCAGCCCGCGGTCGTACTTGCGACGCAGGGTGGCGCTTCCCAGCACCAGGTAGGCCTGGGCGATGCGCGAGAAACGCTCGGCGGCCTCGCTGCTCCCCGAGTTGCGGTCCGGGTGGTAGAGGAAGCTCTGCCGGTAGTACGCCGCCTTTATCTGCGCCTGCGAGGCGGTGGCGGGGACGCCGAGCAGGTCGTAGAGCGCCGTGCGGGAGTACGTGCTCGCCCACACCCGGGAGCCGGGGGCCGGGGCCGCGGAGAGCCTGGGGGACGGCCACCTACCCGGGAGCAACAGCCGCGACCACTTCAGTCTCTGCGTGGCCGCCATCTTGAGAGGCGGACGGGCCGCTCCAATAGGAGCCGCAAGGTGTTGTCAGGGCGTCGGCCCCAGTAACCAATCTACTGGGAGCGAAGGCGGGGACAGAAAGTAGAGCATGCGCGTTAAGGAGCGGTCGCGGGAGTAATGACGTAAAAACCCGGTTCCGGAAGGTGCGGCCGCCACTGTGCACGATGGCGTGTCGGAGCCGCCGGCCGGAGCATCGCGGTCCCCCGGAGTTGGTGAGTACCTGAAGGCCCTCGGAGACCCCCATTCTACTCTAGGCCTGATGCGTCTGGAAGCTTCCCTCCACCTGCCATTTCTTTCTTTCCTGCAGTTTTACGACGAAAATGAAGCCCAGAAATACGTCCGCAAGTGAGCAGCCTGCTGGTGTCGGGGCTTCGGGGCGCCAGTCCAGGGGACCGGCAAGTCTTCCGGATCATGTGCACCCTGGGAAAGCGTGTAGCATTTTGGGGGTGGGGGAAGGAAAGTCCCTGGGTCAGGTCTGTGTCTACCACTGGTAACGTTAGTTGTAGGGACTCCGGTGGTTTTCAAAGTTCAGTGGCATAACTTGTTCTAAGAATAGTAAACTAGAGGTTGGGGACGGGGTTCCGGTGGTTCAACCCCCAGGACTGCCAAAAAAAAGCTAAAATTAAAAATCACGAGTAAAGAAATGTAGCCATTATATTCGGTGTACATTTGTACACTACCCTCAAGTGATGAGATGGTATGGGGAAAATGGGGGAGAACAATGGAAGGGGATATATTGATCAAGAAGCGTTGTACTTATCTGACTTAGGGAATTGAAACTTTTTGTTGTTGTTGTTTAGCCGGTCCTGGGGCTTGAATTCAAGATGTGGGTGCTGTCCCATAGCTTCTTTGTGCTCAAGACTAGCTCTCTGCCACTTGAGCCACAGCGCCACTTCCAGCTTTTTCTGAGTAGTTTATTGGTGCTGAGTCTCATGGACTTTTCTGCCTGGGCTGACTTCGAACTGCAATCCTCAGATCTCAGCCTCCTGAGTAGCTAGGATAACAGGCATGAGCCATCAACACCCAGCTTGAAACCGTTATTTACAACAACTTAGTAACTAAAGAAAGAAAACATAGGGCTGGGAAGGTGGCTCAGTGGTAGATCGCTTGCCTTGCATGCTTAAGGCCCTGGATTCGATTCCCCAGCACCACATAAGCAAAAAGAAAAAAGCTGGAAGTGGCACTGTGGCTCAAGTGGTAGAGCGCTAGCCTCGAGCTGAAGAGCTGAGGGACAGCGCCCAGGCCCAGAGTTCAGGCCCACAACTGGACCCAAGAAAAAAGAAAGAAAACATAGGCTTATCGTGTTACCCTATTTACAGTAACACTAAATATTCACCATAACTGGCTACATATTGTCTGAATTTCATAAAGGATAGTTGTGTATATAAAGCCATGTGACAGAAAGACTTGAGCAGCAACTTTTAAGACTACCCTTTCTATATATATTACTATGTAGAAAATTGTATACATACTCAGTCTCTCATTTCTGTTCAAATTGGAGATCCAAACAGAGGGTCAACAAAGTAATCTTTCTTCTAGCTGCACAGCTGTGTCTGGTGTTTTGAAACTATTTTGTATGATTATTGTGTGTGTGAGAGATTTTCTTTGGGAATTGGGAAAGTACTAAAATTTGAACTTAGAGCTCTTCTCTTTCCCTTTCTTATCTTGGGATCTACTTGAGCCATGTCTTCAGACCTTTTTGCTTTAGTTTTAATCCTGCCTCAGACCTCAAGCCTGCTGCCTCTGCCTCCTGGTAGTTGGGATTACAGGCATGTCTTTGAATCTCATTAACTTTTTGCTAGGACTGACCTCAAACATCGTTTGTTTACCAGGTAGCTGAGATTACCTTCATAACATGCCTGGCTTCTTTTCAATAATTACAGTTGAGTTTGTTAATCTCATATTAGAATTATTAGGTAAAGGGTCAGGAAAGAGGACCCTGGCTGACTTTTTTTTCTTCTCTTGGATTGTTGTTGTTGTTCTAGAAGAAAGATTACCCCAGAACTACTTTTCTACTAGCTTGTGTTTTTGCCTTCCCAGCTCTCGGATGATTGATGTCCAGACCAAGATGGCCGAGCGAGCCCTGGAGCTCCTTTGTCTGCCTGAGGGTCAGCCCTGCTACCTGTTGGATATTGGGTGAGATGTGAGGCCTGGCTACGATCACTTTGGTGGTATGGAGCTTCTCTGTACTCACCACTGGAGCGCTATGTGATTGTGTTTTCCAGCTGTGGGTCTGGGCTGAGTGGAGATCACCTCTCAGAGTCAGGACACTACTGGGTGGGCATTGACATCAGCTCGTCCATGCTGGGTGAGTATACCTTGTGATACACTCTGCCCACCACACTCAGGAGTGCATAGCCGTCCTTATACCATGCTCTCCTATTCTCATCTCTGCTGTAGATGCAGCCTTGGACCGTGACACAGAGGGAGACCTGCTTCTGGGGGATATGGGCCAGGGTCTCCCTTTCAAACCAGGTTCCTTTGATGGCTGCATCAGGTGAGTGTATTCACTTCCTGCTCTTAATCTTTAGGCCACTGCTTCCCAAACCTGGCTGTGAAGCAGTTACACAGGATGCTGAAAAATGTTCCTCTCTTAGAAGTGATGCTGTAGCTCAAAGTGATAGTGCTAGCTTTGAGCAAAAATGCTCAAGGACAGTGCCTAGGCCCTGAATTCAAGCCCCATGACCAACCAAAACAAAAAAAACATACCTCTCCTGAGATGTGCAGACTTATTGGACAGATAAGGCACACACACACACACACACACACACACACACACACACACACTCGAAAGTATGTCAAAACCACCTACTCTGGACTAGAGATGTGACTCAGGTGGTAGAGTGCTAGCACTAAGTAGTAAAGACCCAGCAAGAGGCCCTGAGTTCAAGTCTCATCCCTGGCAAAAAATAGAAAAGA
Source organism: Dipodomys merriami (assembly GCF_024711535.1). Taxonomy (NCBI): domain Eukaryota; kingdom Metazoa; phylum Chordata; class Mammalia; order Rodentia; family Heteromyidae; genus Dipodomys; species Dipodomys merriami. The sequence goes on from NW_027204048.1 coordinate 4,193,937, forward strand.
AAACCCCAAAACCTCTCTAGTTCTGAGGTCATCCTCTGCTGCCAGGTTCCGGCACTGGTTTAGGGAGCTGTTTTAGGAAGGCTGTTTCCAGGTGGATTTGCAGAGCACCTGGTGGTTGGTGTCGCATTGAGAGGATAGTGGGTACTGAGGCAGTGAGAAAGAAGCAAAAGCTGGGGAGAGGCCCAGTGAGCCATGGGGTCCTGCGGCTGAATGCACAGACCAGAGGACATAGAGCCTCATGAGGATTTGGTGCCTTCATCGCAGGTGAAGGAGGTTTGTGAGCGGTACCGGGTAAGGGCTGCCCAGGGGTTTCATTTGATAGATGGAAGGGAAGGGGGCAGGTGCGCACACAGCCTAGACACACAGGAGATGCTGGTAGCATCCAGGATCCCCTGTGCTGACTCAGACTGAGTGCCACCCTGTGTGTGCCGTGGACCTTAGAGGAGATAGTTTGTAGGAAGAGCTGGGGGCAGATTCTTCAGCATGGGTGGAGAAGGCTGGGCACTCCTGACCCTGACCATGTCCCTCTCCTCCTTTCTAGCATCTCTGCAGTGCAGTGGCTCTGTAATGCCAACAAGAAGACTCACATCCCTGCCAAGCGCCTGTACTGCTTCTTTACTACTCTCTATTCTGTTCTTGTGAGTATGGGGTCTCTTCTCCTGCCCTGCAGATTGTGGAGGGGTCCCTTCATAAGCACTTTAACAGGACCTTCCTATGGCTGCTTGGTCTGAGGCTCAGCCTCATAGAAGTCCAGGCAGTGGTCCAGGTACTTCTAGAAGCTGGAATGTGCCGTCTGCAAACAGTATTTTAACCTGGAACTAGGTCACTTCTGATGACCTTAGTTTCTGAGCTCTCTTCTGCTTTTTGGTTTTGTTTTGCTGAGACAGGGTCTTGCTTTATAGTCCAGGCTAGTTTGGAATTTGAATACTCCATCCTCCTGAGGGCTGGGATCACAGTTTCGCATCCTTGCCTGGCTTTTTTGGTTTGGATTGGTTTCTTTTTTGAGACAGCCAGCTATACACTGACCTAGAACTTAAGTTTCCCCTCAGCCTCCTGAGTGCTAGGATTCCAGGCGTGTCAGCACTCCCCCATTTTCTGCTTCACTTTATCTGTAAGTTGGTTTGGGACAGAGGCATTGCATCTAGCCCTCAGAGGACATGATCTGGACCTCCCACCTCAGGACAGGACAGCCCGTGGTTTACCAGAGCCATCATGAATATGCCACCTCTTGTTTTGTAGTTTTGGGGGTTTTTTTTGGTCCAGTCATGGGCCTGAACTCTGGGCCTGGGCGCTGTCCCTCAGCTCTTCACCTCAAGGCTAGCGCTTTACCACTTGAGCCACAGCACTACTTCCGGCTTTTTTTTCTGCTTGTGTGGGTGTTGAGGAATCGAACCCATGGCCTCATGCATGCAAGGCAAGCGCTCTACCACTGAGCCACCTTCCCAGCCCGTCTCTTGTTTTTGTACTTGGAAGCATCGGCTCCAGTTTTGTTTTGTTTTGCCAGTCCTGGGGTTTGAATTCAGTGATTCGGTGCTCTCCTTGAGCCTCTTTGTGCTCAACGCTAGTCTGTTACCACTTGAGCCAAAGTACTACTTCCACTTTTTCTGAGTAGGTTATTGGAGATAAGAGTCTTATGGACTTTCCTTCCCAGCAAGCTTCAAACATTAATCCTCAGATCTCAGCCTCCTGAGTAGCTAGGATTATAGGCATTGGGGGGGGGGGGGTGGGCAGGGGTTGAGAGAGAGAGAATACTGGGACTTGAACTTAGAACCTCATGCTCTCTGTAGGCTTTTTATGTTCACAGCTGGCATTCTACCACTTGAGTCACACCTCAAGTCCAGTCTTTTCCTAAATAATTGGACTTTAGTGGCCTGGCTGCCTTCAAATTTTGATCTTCAGGTCTCATTGTCAGCCTCCTAAGTAGCTAGGATTACAAGAGTGAGCCACAGCACCCAGTGGTTGCAGTTCTCATTGAGATCAAAATATATGTTTTCTCCTTGTTTGAAGGCTCTGGATGTTCTTATCTCCTCACCTTCTCCAGACTTACAGGGTCTCTTGTGTTCTCCCTTCTCTGTTCTTCTGCTCTTCCTCTTACCCTATGCCACCTCCAGCTCTCCCTCATCCTTCAAGTCTGCTCAGGACCTCAGAGAGGACCCACTGAGCCAGCCCTGCCCTGTGGCCTGGCCCTCAGGGTAGAACTGTCCATCCCTGAAATGGCCCTGCTCCTAGTATGGAGGTCCTGTGGCAGGGCTCCATTTGTATTTAGTGGTGGAAGGAGGGGTGAAGAGTCCCAATCTGGATGCCCAAGGCCAGGGAGGTCATGACATTTCTGTTGCTTGCAGGTCCGAGGAGCCCGAGCGATCCTACAGCTATACCCTGAGAACTCAGAGCAGGTAAGCCTTTAGGCTGCTTAGAAGTGTGGGGAAAGGGAGAGGGGAGGCACTGGCTTCCTCACTCACCTGCCCTGCATATAGGTGAATGCCAAGGCCATGTTGGACCTCGTGACTTCCAGGATGGGACTCATTTGGAGAACCCAGTACATAAATGGGCGTGCAGAGGCCCTGGGCAGTCATCGAGCAATTATTTGAGCTCGGGAGGGACTTGAGAGACGGGTGACCACTGTGCAGGCTCCATTATGGGGGTCTCATGGGGAAGGACATCGGTGTCCACTTCAGAGGCAGCCCGGGGCCACGCCCGGCTTCCCAAGGAGTAGGGCAAAGCTTCTGCCTCACCTCCCCGCCAACTCCTGCCCTCATCCTCGCAGTTGGAGCTGATCACAACACAGGCCACGAAGGCCGGCTTCACGGGCGGCGTGGTGGTAGACTACCCCAACAGTGCCCGAGCAAAGAAGTGAGTACAGACCCCGGAGCAGGGCTCTGCCCCTGTGTGGGTGGAGCCTCAGGGGACCTAGGTGGGAGTGTGGACCACCTGGGTCTGGGGAAGCCAGGGAGTAGGCGGGGCCTCAGGGTCTGGCCCAGACCCAGAAGGCCTAAGGCTGCGCTCTGCTTCCAGGTTCTACCTCTGCCTGTTTTCTGGGCCTTCAACTTCTCTGCCGAAGGTGAGGGGCCCTGGGTTTGCGGCTGGGGTGGGGGTGCGGCTAGTGCAGGACCTCTGTGTCACAGTCAGAAGCAATGCCTGGTGGGGACCCGGGCCTGCGCCAGCTGGTCAGACACCCAGGTGGGGGTAGATGGGGCTCCTAGAGCACTCTGTGTCCCACAGGGGCTGACAGAAAACCAAGATGCAGAGCAGGCCACAGAGTCGGCGTTCACTCACCAGAGGTAAGGCCACCCCTGGGACAGGAGGGCTGTGGGTGAAGGGTGCCAAGTGCCAGCGTGGGCGCAGAGGGAGCCTGCATCTAGTTCCAGGGATGTGGCTTACGGGACTGGGGGCCTTCCAGAGAAGCGGGTTACGGGATGAGTGTGGCTCAGGCAGGGCAATCTCAAGTTCAAGGCCAGCTCCAGCTACATAGTAACACCCTGGCTTCCTTCCCAACACTGTCGGAGCGGGAGGCACTGTAGCTTTCACCTGTCTCCCTTAGTCTGTCCACGTGTTTCCTCATGCTGCCACCTGGCCCCCACCTCCCCACACATGTATCACCCACAGAGAGCTTCCCGCCATCGCCCTCTCCCTGCCCCCTGCATGGTGGGGGCCTCACACCTGCCCCCTCCCCCATGGGTGTGGGCCTGGGCCTTGCCAGCCTTCCCACCTCCCACTCATGCTGGCCCTGGACAGATGGGTTCCTGGAGCCCAGGGCTGCCCTCCCATGTGCTGTCAGGGGTCCCCTGTCCCCTCAGCCAGAGCAGGAGGCCCAGATTAGGCTTGAGGATGCTCGTCGGGCCGCCATGAGCCGGCGGCCCCGTTTTCCTGCCTCGCACACCAGTGGGTGCCAGGAGAGCCCCGCCCCAGCTGCCTTGCTCCTCCTGGAGGCTGCACAGGGGGGAGTCAGGGCTCTGGGAAGAAGAGGGGTCCCAAGCCCTCCCCTGATCTCACAGCTACATCTCTGGGCCAGGCTTCCACACAGGACCTCACGTCGGGCCATGGTGAGAAAGAGCCGCGAGTGGGTGCTGGAGAAGAAGGCGCGCCGGCAGCGCCAGGGCAAGTATGTGCAAGGCCCAGCAGGGCGGGCACAGGGCCACAGGGATCTGGCTGCAGGCAGGGTGCCCCACTTAACACTGTCTTCCACAGGGAAGTCAGGCCCAACACGCAGTACACGGGCCGCAAGCGCAGGCCTCGCTTCTGAAGGGTCCCATGCCACCCTATGGGGCCACCGACCACGGCTACCCAGAGGCTGCCAAGAGCTCTGCAGTGCTCAGCATGTTCTCATCTCTGCAGAAGCACTGAGGACATCTGATTTTATTCAGGAAGGAATAAATGACTTTTTGTGGACCACTGTGTGGCTCCCACGACAACAAAAACAAATCTGTACTGGACAAGAGCTTTCTTTCCAGCCACAGGCAGGTGTCGCAGGACTAGGTGTCTCTCTTCTAACCATTAACCACAAGTGGGGAAGCATGGTCGGGTGTTAGTGGCCTTGGGTGGGAGGTACCCACAACCACAGGTGGTGGGGTGAGGGGCAGCCTGTCCAGGAGGCATAGATATTAGCTTGCCAGGACAAGGAGCACAAAGTCACATGGTAGTACAGGATGGCATGGAACACAACTAAGACTCCAGGGGACAGGGCAGGCCAAGGCAGGACCAGGAACTGGAAGGCACAGGTATATGTGCATGTGTGTTGGGAGCAGTCAGGCTCTCCGTCATATTGTCCCCAAGTCCTGAGGCTAGGCTGCTGCAGACAGAAGGATCGCCCAGAGGCAGCTACAGATACAAATGTTTATTCTACATAAAAATTCACAAAATGGGCAGCTGGTTGTACCAAGACCTTTGGTGGAGGTGGCAGGGGAGGGCAGAGAAGGCAACACGGACAGTGGTCACAGGCACCAGGCAGGAGCAAAGCTGAGGGCGGTGGCCTGGGCATGGCCAGTCCCCCTGCATGCGGGCGCATGCAGACTCCTAGCCTGTCAAGGAAGAGGGGACCTGGGGTTGGGGCACATTTGAACTAGGAGCCCCAGGATGGGGGCACTCCCTGACTGGCTGCTTAATACTGCATCCAGGACACCTGAAGCCACATGGCACTGACACATCAATGGCAAGGGCAGGGCAAGACCAGGCCTGGCAAGGCACCTGGGCCAGCATCCCTAAACGCACAACACTGGCCCAGGCTGCAGCCTTCCCGGACCCCACCCCAGCTCAGGCCTCACCCTGGGGTTGTTCCTGGGCCCTGGGAAGGGAGATGAGAGCCAGAGGCTTGGCCCAGGAGGAGGAGGAGCTTAGTCCTGACAGGCCAGCAACAGCACAGCACCCCTCAGCCTCATGACAGTGGCAGCTGGCAGAGGCTTGGTGCTAGAGCTTTTGGGGCCACCCCCTCCCCCAGCCAGAAAAAGCAGCACCATGAGGCCAGCTGGGCCGCGCTCCGGAAGGCTGGATGGGAAAAACAGTTGAGAAGGCCAGGGTAGGAGGGGTAGAAGCAAGGTTGGGGTCCAGAAAGCCTGGGCACCAGGTCAGGGTGGACCCAAGCCTGAGGACTGCTAACATGCCCATGGGCCAGCCCTGCCTGGCTAGGGAGGGCAGCCTGGGGGAGGACCTGGGGCTGCCCCACACAGCCCCAGCTGCGCCTCTGCACAGACACACAGTCACAAGATCATGCACACAACACAGCTTGGGCAGAGGGGGGCAGTGGGTTGCTCCAAGCCAGAGGTGAGGTGGGTGGAGAGGGCCCGTGGTCAGACCACCTTGGGTGAGCTGTCCAGGGTAGCGTGGCAGGCAAGCAGCCCTATGCGAAGATGCCCCCAAAGGTGGAGGCAATGACGATGCCCAGGATCACACAGCACACGATGATCATGATCTTCTTCTGCAGACAGAGAGTGGGGAGGGCAGGCCTCAGGCAGAGCTGGGGAACCTCAGGCAGGGGGGACTGAGACTGGGTTATAACATCAGCACCTCAAAGTAAAAGTGAGGGTTGTGCCTGGTGCTGGTAGCTTACTCCTGGGCTGAGATCTAAGGATGGTGATTCAAAGCTAGCCCAGGGAGTGGAATTGTGACTCAAGTAAGTGGCAGAGTGCTAGCCTTGAGTAAAAAAGCTCAGGGATAGCCTTGAGTTCAAGCCCCACTATTGGCACACACACACACAAAATAAAGAAGGGTTGAAGCTCCTGGCCAGGCAGAGGGGAGGGACGCCCACCGGCCAGGGCTGGGCAGCACACTGACCCGGCGCGCCTTGCTCTGGTACTTGACGGCCTTCTTGGTGTCAGACACAGCTCGCTCCACGTAGTCCACAGCATGCTCCACATTATACTCGATCCTGTCGATCATCTCCCCCTGCAAGGCCCGGGTGGTGGCTCCAGGGCTGGCTCCTCAGGGCAGGGCAGGGCTGGCATGCCAGCACCCTGAAGTCAGGAAAAGAAGGTGTGAGAGGTGGGCATGGTGCTGGGTGTTTTTGTTTTTGTCAGTCGTGGGGCCTGAACTCGGCCAGGGCTCTGTCCCTCAGCTCTTCAGCTCAAGGCTAGCGCTCTACCACTTGAGCCACAGCACCACTTCCAGTTTTTTTCTTTTTGCTTATGTGGTGCTGAGGAATCGAACCCAGGGCCTCATGCATGCAAGCGCTCTACCACTGAGCCACCTTCCCAGCCCCAGCCCCAGGATATAGCTTCTCAGCTGAGCTGACAACCACAGGCTCCGTTGTTTCCCCTCCCAGCAACCATCCTGGGGTGGCATTGGCCATGCAGGCTGGGGATGGGGGGAGGCATGCAGAGGGCGCCAACTGGGCCCTGACCCCCAGGGCCAGCAGGTGAGTCTAAGCCTTCCCTGTCCACAGCTTATGGAATAACATTATGTTCCTGTCACCCTGAGGCACAATGATTCCATTGAGCTTTGGCTGGCTGACTCCCCTAAGCCTCTCTTGCCCACCTCTGCAGCCATCATGGTCCCATGATCCCCCTGGAGGCCTGTCCAATCTTGGCACTGCCCACAGACTCCTAGTATATCCAATGCCTTCACTCTTGTCCAGGTCACCAAAGTGTGTCTCACTGGGCATGACAGCTTCCTCCAGCCTCCCTGCTTCCTAAGTCCTACCTCCACCATGCCCCAAAGCCCCCACTGACTTGGTGTGGTGCTTCACACCTGTAATCCTGAAGCAAGATGATTGAGAGCTCAAGTCCAGCCTGAGCTACATGGCAAGAGCCTGTCACAAAAACCAGAAGTGAGCTGGACACCAGGGGCTCACACCTGTCATCCTAGCTACTCAAGAAGCTGAGATCTGAGGACTGGTTTGAAGTCAGCCCGGGCAGAAAAGTCCCCATGAGACTTTTATCTCCAAGGAGCCACTTACAAAAAACAAAGAAAATAGATGGAAATGGTATTGTGCCTCAAAATGGTAGCTTGCTAGCCTTGAGCAAAAGAGCCCAGGGACAGTGCCCAAGCCCCGGACGGACAAAAAAGTAAATGCTTTCAGGTACTCAAAGCCACTGACCAGGGCTGGGAAGGTGGCTCAGTGGGAGCCTATTTGCCTCGCATGCATGATGCCCTGGGTTCAATTCAGAAAACAGAAAAGGCTGGAAGTAGTGCTGTGGGTCAAGTGGTAGGCCACTAGCCTTGAGCTGAGGAGCTGAGAGACAGCGCCCAGGCTCAGAGTTCAAGCCCCATAACGAACCAAAACAAAGGCCACTAACCAAGGCCTTGTGGATTTCACCTCCCTCAGCTGACCTCACCTTGGGCCTGCCCATACCCTGGGGTCCAGCCACTGATCACGTATTTCCCTCAAGTAAAGCCAGCTACCTGACCAGGGCCCTGGGCATTTGCTCCACCTTCCCTGGAAGTTGGCTCCTTTCCACATCCACTGTCAGGGCAGCACTCAAGCCCCTGTGCCAGTACTGGGGCTTGAATTCAGGGCCTCCCATGCTCCCTCACATTTTTTCTAAAAGGATGGTGTTCTACCATTTGAACCACAGCTCTATTTCTACCTTTTGGTGTTTAACTAGAGATAAAAGCCTCATGGTCTTTCCTGCTCTCACTAACTTGCCCAAATAGGCCTCTGTGGGATTCTCCTGCCTCAGCCTCCTGAGTAGCTGGTATTACTCACATGCACCACCACAAAATGCTGACCCCTTTCTTTACTGATGCTGCCCTTGAACACAATGATCTGCTCCAGGCCCCTCTGCTGACCTCATCGTTCTATCTTGGAGCCCCTAGCAGAGCAGTGGGTCAGAGAACAGACATCAGGGTGGGGTACCATGCAGGGCCAAGCAGAGCCATTAAGAGAGGTGCCACAGGTAGGCAAGTGTTTGGTTGGTTACCTGAGGGCTCAGTCCCTCCCGGGCCGGGCAGCATGTTGAGCAGAAAGGGAGGGGGTTAATGCAGCCCCAGGTGTGGTGGAGGCTGGGGCTGAGGGGCCTGGGGCTCACCTGGCTCTCCACAAGCATAGCCATGTCCATGAACATGTCATGCAGCTCCCGGATGCTACTCTCCAGCTTAATGATCTCACTGTGCCGAGTCTCAATCTCACTCAAAGCCTGCTTGGAAATGCTGGAGTCCACGATGATCTGGGGGAAGGAGCAGAGAGCTGGAACCCAGAGGCCAACCCAGGGGGAGGGCACAGGCCCAGGGAGAGGAGGGTAGAAGGCCAGGGTGGAAGGCAACTGGGATGGCAGATTTCCAGTACCAACTGCCACAGTCCTTCCACCCATCTGCTCAACTTCAACTCCATTTCTCCATGGAACTACTTACCTGTGCGTGCTCCACAGTTCCCATTCCATGAGAGACAGTTCTTAACATCAGTGTCTGCAGCCCCATTGACCCAGGCTTTGAACTACCATCATTCAATGACTGCCTCCTTCCTCTCCTCTTGGAATCCCCACCCACAACTATGGGCCACCTCCTTCACATAAGGCATCCCCTAGCAGGGTGCGGCAATGCACCCTAAGTGCTGTAATGCCAGCACTCAGGCTGAGAAGGAAGGATCTCAAGTTCTGGACCAGCCTGGGCTGCAAAAGAAAACCCTGTCTCAAAATATAAACCCAAGAGCCCCCTGTGCCAGGAGAACTTGGAGCCTTCCAGGAGTGTACCATACAGTATGTCTACCAGGAGGGAAAAAGACCCCAATGACAGTTATTAGCAAAGGCCCAGGGGTAGCAATGGCACAGAAGTGGAGCCCCCTAGGAGAAACTGGGAACACACTGGGTGTTTGTGGAAGTCTCACTGTGTAGCCAGTGCTAACCTTGAATTCAAATCCTCTTACAGGTGTGCTCCACCATGCTGGGCTCAGGGACATAGATAGGTCTTTGCAACTAACATGTGACCTCACCCCTGGGGACTCGGCTGTATCTGAAACCTGTCTCATAGGTGGCTAGGTCCAGCTACCGCCCTGACCGAGCACTTCTCCCCCACACCCTGGAGCCTTGGGGTAGGGATGGCTAGAAGGCCACAGCAGCAGGCTCCACACTCACCCCAGAAGCAAAGATGGCGGGGTTCCCACTCTCCAGCATGTCCTCCAGCTCCTCACTGGTGGTGGTCCTGCCGGCTGTGGACGGGACCACGCTGAGCATGCAACCTAACCACAGTGGCCCGGTCCAGGCTCACGGCAGACCCCGCCCCTCCCTGTCGGTCCCGCCCCGCAGGCCCCGCCTCTGAGCAGGCCCCACCCCCGCTCACTGATCTCCAGCTGCCTCTGAATGCGGCCCTTGCAGCGCTCGCGGTAGTCGGACTGCGTGGCGTTGTACTCGGACATGACCTCCACAAACTTCCGGGACAACGTGGAGTGCTGGGAGTCCGGGACAAGGGGTGCGGCTGTCAGGCCTCACGGAGCCCCAGAGCCTCCGGGGCGTCCCCGCCCCAGACGCCCGCGCACCTGTGTCTTGCGGATCCTCAGGTCCGCAGAAGAGCGGTTCAGGCCTTCCTCCTGCTCGATGCTCTGCTCTATACCTAGAGGAGGCAGCGGCTGAGCCCTCGAGATCCCCACTCACCCCCCAATCCGGGATAGGGTCCTTGCTCCCCTGGGAGGGCTTCCGTGTGGGACTTGTGGGGGCCACATGGGAAGCAAGGCAAGCTGGCAAGCCCTGAAGGCCTTCCCCCGGGAGGCAGGGGGGGAGTGGGGGGGGGTGCTGGTGGCAAACCTACTGTGTGCTGGCTGCGTGCCCCAGCAAGGCTGGGCACAGGGCTGAGCTCCTGGGCAGCCACCACCTTCACAACACCTGGCCCACGGCTGAGATGTCCACTGCACGAGCACCAGCTTGTTTGGAGGGTGGAGCCCAGGACCTCAGACACTGTGGACAGGGCACTGCCACGGAGCCACATCCCAGCCCTCCTCACCTGCTCCCATGCTCCTTTGGTACTCAAGCACCTATCCTAGAACCCAAACGGCAGGATCGCCCCGGGGGTCAGGGACCGTCTCCCACCCTCAACCAACCACAGTGAAGAAGCATGGCCCAAAGCCCAACTCACTCTTTAACTTAGAACGAACTTTGTTTGCTGTCTTCTTTATGTCCGCCATGAGTTCTTCCAGCTCCTCCTTTGTCTCTGGGGAAGCAGAAGGGGTGTGGTGTAGGCACTGGGGTACCTTCCCCCTTATCCTAATGGTCAGGCTCTGCCTCCTGCACTGGATGGATGGGGTCCTGCCCTGGCTGAGTGGTTGCTTGCTGCCCTGTATCTGGGTCAGGGCCACACCAGCTGCAGCCGCGTCCCCCCTCCCCGCTCCTTCCCCATTCCCGCCTCTCCCACCCCCTGCAGAACACAGATGGGTCTAAATTTAAGGCAAGAATAATTGTGGAGCAGCTGGTGAGACTGGAGTTGGCGCCAGGAGACTGGAGGCATTGACTTGCTGCTGGCTGGAGCCAGGCTAGGTGGGGCTCACCTGGCCTTACCTGGTGGCTGGGACTGAGCAGCCAGCCATGGGCTGATGGGGGACAAGAGTGCAGTCCCCCTGATCCCTGAACTGGAAGAGAGGGGGTGCACCTTATCCTGCCCCTCCCCAGGGACTGGCGGCACCCAGCCCGGCTGAGAGCTGATGGAGAAGGGGTTCAAAGAAGTGGGCCCTTGAGGTGGCAGGTGGCTGGGGCCAAGGGAGGGGAAGGGGGGTTACGGCCTGACATTCCACTGAAGCCATCTTTTTACTAAGCTGGCAGAGGCCAGGGGGTGCCCAGCTGGCCCCTCTCCCTCAGGGGAGCCGACTGCTCCCTGCTGCAGTGTTCCCAGGTGGTCCCTGGGATGCCCCCCATCAGCCAGGGCTAGCCTTCCACCATCACCCCCCAAACCAAGTCCTGAAGTGGCTGGGGAGAGGCATGGCTGCTGGCCTTGGGGATGGGCCTGGAGGGTCACCTCCCACAGTCAGCGTTGGTGGGTGTGGGGCAGGGGCTCCACCTTCTTAGCAAGAACAAGGGCAGCTTGGTTACCAGCTGCTCTCATCTCAGCCTTCCTTGCTCAGACCCAAAATAGTCCAGCCGGATGGCGGGCCCAGAGGAGGCCTAGCACCTGGGCTGGGAAAGCCCCCCACCACCAGATTTCTGGTCCCTCCTTGACTCTACTCTGCCCTGCAGCACCCCTCCCCAGCCCTCCCCCCTGCCAGGTCTCCTGCTCAGCTTAAGACACAGAGGAACCCCAAGGAAGGAAGCCAAGGGGCTCTGTTACCCCCAACCCTACCCACCCCCTCCTAGAAGCTGAATCCTTCCACCTCACTTCAGTCACCACCTCCTGGCCTCGGCGGGAAGAGCCCGCACAGGGCCACACAGACGCGCCACAGGCCTGGCCACCAGGGGCATCTCTGGATAGGGGGCAAAGGGGGTCAAACCAGCCGGCATATTCTCTCTCTGCAGGCACCCTGGTGTCTCCCTAACTACACTACACCCTGCCTTCCCAGGGCACAGTGCTGGGCACAGGTGAAGTGTCTGGGTGGCTTGGGGGCCACACGGGAGAGTAGAAAGTGTACCCCAGGGAAACAACCTGGGCCCTGATGGGCTGCAATGAAGTCTGCAACCCAGCACGGGGGGCGGGGGGGGGGGGCGGGTAAACGACCAAGTCATCTTGGGGGAGCAACCTGGCATGTATGTGGGGGCTGGGACAGAGTGGAACCTAGGCCACACAGGCTCCCTGAGCCAGCAGAGCGAGGTGACTTCCTGGAGCCGGGAGGATGCCTGGCTCCAGGGTACCAAGTGGCCAGGTGCCAGGGCTGCCAGCTCTTGCCGGAAGCTCTGCCTGCTCAGCCGGCCTGCCCTCCCACAGTGTTGCTGCCTCAAAGCTACCATCTGCTCCCTGGGGAGGTGGAGCTGGGAGGGGCCCTAGGGCCCCTCCCAGCCCCTCCCTCTCCTTCCCAGAGGGCCTCCCTGGACAGCAGCCAGCCTTAGGAAAAACCCAGAGGAAGGAACGGGCCAAGCAGGCTACAGACCCTACTTGGGCCGGGAAGAGACCCCCCCAAGCCTCTCTCTTCTATTTCCTTTCCTCTCTTTCTTTCTTTTGCTAGAATTAGTGTTTGAATTAGACTTACCACTTGAGCCACGTCCCCAGACTTTTTTGCTTTAGTTCTTTCTCAAGTTTATGCCCCAGCCTCACACCACGATCCTCCTACCTCCACTTCTGATTAGCTGGGCTTACAGGCCTTGCCACCACATCTTGTCCACCCACACAAGTCTGCATGAGACCAGGGTCCCACCAGTGACTGTCCTCAGTCCTGGATGGTCTCTCAGAACCCTCCCCTGACCCAACCAGCCTGGGCACCCTTTAGGGCTCCTGGACCCCTACTCACTCTCGTCAGGGTTAGGGGAGGCCAGGATGGCACTGTGCTTCCGCTTCACCTCCTCCACGTTCTCAGCAATCTTGTCGATGAAGCCCCGGATCTCCTCCACCTGGACCAAGGCCAGGTTGTATGGACCCAGGACTGGCCCAGAGGAAAGCCCAGGAAGCTCCAGGAGAGGACAGGTGGGAAGGGGTGACCACACCCAAATGCCCACACATGGGAGCCCAGGGCTGGGCAGGCAGGCCCAGCTTGGGGAGGAGACAGGGCAGGCCCTCCTACCTGCTCGAAGAACTCATCCATGAAGCGATCCCGGTCCACGGTGACTGTGACCTCGTCATCATCGTCACTGTCTTTGGCCTACCCAGGGGTGTGCACACATGAATGGGCCTGTGCAGGACCCCTGGATCCCTCCAGAGCTGATACCCCAACTGCCCAGCATCTGTATACAGGAAGGTACACTGGGCACAGCTCTGCCAGCTGGCCGTTCCCTCCCTCCTGGGGGCCTGTGAGCAGGGGCAAAGACAGTCAGACTGTCTTGAGTCGGGGTAAACTTGAGTTAAGGACATTCCACACTGGGCCTCAGTCTCTTTTCTGCATAGATTAATTGGGATGATAAATGATAAAAATGCCAATGCAAAGCAGGGCACTGGTGGCTCACACCTGTAATCCCAGCTACTCAGGAGGCTGAGATCTGAGGATCACACTTTGAAGCCAGCCCAGGCAGAAAAAATATGAGAGCATAATATCTCCAATGATGCAGTAAAAAGCTAGAGGCGCAGCTGTGGCTCAAGTAGCAGAGCGCCAACCTTCAGCAGAAAAGGTAAGCCATAGTGAGTGCAAGTACCAGCACAAAAAAAGACAGAGAAACCTTGCCTGAGAGCCTGGTGGTGGTCTCTTCCTCCAGGCCAGGGACCCAGCTGCTGATCCTCTCCTGGCAGCTGCCCTGTCATGGAGCGGGGTGGTGTCCCCCCACCAGTAGCCCCCGAGCCTGAGTCATGGCTGGGCTGGTGTGTGTTAGCTGGGCCTATCTGACCCCTCTGAGGCGCAGGCCCTGGCCTGCCTGTAAGCCAGCGCTGTGTACTCCCCAGGCCCCGTGGTCTTTGTGTTTCTGAGCTGTCTCAGGGTGTCACCAAACCTGGCCTCAAATTCATAATCCTCCTGCCTTGGCCTCCCTAGGGTTGGGGTTTCAAGCATGAACCAGCAAGCCTAGCTCCCCCATGGTCTTACAATGGAGCCCAGAGCTCCCAGGCTCATCTTCCAGGGGACCCCCAAGCCCTCTGACATGGGTCATCCTCATGCACCCCCAGCCCAGCCTCAAAAACCCAATGTGAGCAGGGTGCTGGTGTCAGCAAGGCCCACACCAGCCTGATCCAGTCTCTCTGGGGTCAGCTTCCACCTTGGGCCAATGCCCCCACTTCTGGAAGGGGTGAGGGGAAAGCACACTGCCATGGCCCAGGCCAGCCCTAGCCCTTGCCCAGGGTGTGTCCATATCACAGCCCCTGCATGAGCTGTAGGAAATCCACACGTCCTGGGTGCTGGTGGTCCTGCCGTCCCTGGCTGCCTGGAGGGTGCCAGGGTCAGCCAGCTCTGCTGGCAGGACCCAGATGCCCAGGCATGGCTGCCATCTCTCCCATGGGAACTTGGGGCCCATTTCCTTTCCATTCCCTCCTTTCCCTCCTTTCCTTCCTTTCTTCCTTCCTTCTTTCCTCCTCCCTCCATGCCTCCCTCCCTCCCTCCATCCCTCCCTTCCTTCCTTCCTTCCTCCCTCCCTCCCTTCCTTCCTCCCTCCCTCCATGCCTCCCTTCCTCCCTCCCTCCCTCCCTCCCTCCATCCCTTCCTTCCTTCCTTCCTTCCTTCCTTCCTTCTCCAGTCCTGGATTTAAAAACCAAGGCCTAGGTACTGTCTTTTGCTCAAGGCTGGTGCTCTACCACTTGAGCCACAGCTCCACTTCCAGTTTTCTTTTAGTTTTTTGTTATTATAAAGGTGATACATACAGAAGGGCTACAATTACATAACTCAGGTAAAAAGTACATTTCTTTTTGGACAATGTCACCCCTTCCCTCACTTTTCCCCAGTTTTTCCCTCCATCCCCACCCAAAAACTGTACAGTTCATTTTCTACAGAGTGTCTAGTGAGCACCACTGCTGTTCGCCCTTTATCCCTCCATTTCTGTGCCCCTACCCTCACCCTCCCAAAGACAGATAAAGAGACAAGACAGAAAAGAAAATGAAAACAGTAATGAACATGTCTAGCTTTTTGGTGGTTAATTAGAAATAAGAGTCTCATGGACTTTCTTGTCTGGGCTGGCTTCAAACTATGATCCTCAGATCTGACTCCAGAGTAGGTGGGATTACAGGCATGAGCCACCAGTGCCCAGCTTGGGGCTCACTTCCCAGGGGAGCAACCACCTCCCACTGGGTTCTTCCCCAGGACTGGGGATGAGGGGCTAAGGGAGGGCCCTCTGGCTGCAGGGAAAGAGGGCTGCGGAGAGGAGGCCGGCCTCATCCCCCCAAAGTGGGACCCACTACAAGCAACAGACAGTCACAGTGGGGTGGCTGGAGGCAGCTGGGGGACACCCCCCCCAAGTCTAAAAATCACACCTCCTCCCCACTGCTAAAAGCACCCTCCTTCTCGCCAGCATCTGCTGGCCAGGCTGCTAGGTGGCCACCCTTCCCCCAAGCCCACCCATAGACAAGACAGGGGCAACCCCATACTCCTGGACCATGCCAGGCCCAAGCCCTCCAGGGGGAGATTGAGGCACATGGCATCCTGGGCAGCCAGCCAGGTTGAGATGTGCCATCCGCACCTTGGGTCCTTTGGGTGGCTGAAGGCCAGGGAGACTGGGAAGGGGTGCACAGAGAATATTCTAGCAGTCCCTTTGCCAGCAAGAGGAATGTCCGGGGTAACAGAAGGTACCAGCTTTGTCCTCAGAGACCCCTGGGGTCTAAGCCCCTCTGGACCTCAGCCTGCCATGTGTCACACAGGGACCTGTGTTCTGCTGGCATCTGCCCATTCTGGCCTCAAAACTATCCTTGCCCACAGGTGCAAAGATAAACCCAAAAGGTTCTCCCACGAGGACACAGAGAGACATGTGTGGACTTAGGTCCATGATGCCAGAACGGGAGACAGAGACGCAGGTTCTGAGCCTGAATGGGGCAACCGGGACAGGCTCCACCCTGGACCTGGTATTCAGAGGGGCCCATAGCCAATCAGAAGGTTTGGGGTGTGACTTCTCTGCTGTGGTCCCACCAGCTATGGTGGCTCTCAGAAAAACCTAGATGGGGCCAGAGGCCAGTGGCTTATGCCTGTAATCCTATCTACTCAGTAGAACAAGATCTTGAGGAACTAGGTTTGAGGCCAGGCCTAGCAGAAAAGTCCATGAGAACTCCAGCAAAATGCTGGGCTGGGGTGTGGTTTAAATGGTAGAGCACCAGCCCAAGAAAGCAAGCTCAAGGCCCTGAGTTCCAACCTTGGTACAGCTCCAAACAAAAGCAAGTGAAATCTTCCAGAACAGGGCTGTAAGCAGCTAGGAACCTGGAGCCACAGGTTCAAAAGCCCCAGTGCCCTCTGGACAGATGTACTGAGATACCTTCTGGCCTCCACCTTTCCCCAGATCACCTCAAAAATTTCCAGCCCAAACCCCCATTATCCTAGCCCCATTCCCCCACCCCAGGCTAGAAACCTAAAGGCACCTTCATTCTTAATCCCTTCGAGTCCCACCAACACTCAAGCCTGGTATTCATTTCTCATTCTACGGTTGTCAAAACCCTGGCCCAGCTCCAGGGGAGGGGTGGTGGTGATAGTTAAAAAGCGTGCTTCTAGGGGCTGGGAAGGTGGCTCAGTGGTAGAGCGCTTGCCTTGCATGCCTGAGGCCCTGGGTTCGATTCCTCAGCACCACATAAGCAAAAAAAGAAAAAAGCTGGAAGTAGCACTGTGGCTCAAGTGGTAGAGCGCTAGCCTTGAGCTGAAGAGCTGAGGGACAGCGCTCAGGCCCCATGACCGGACCAAAAAAACAAAACAAAAAAAAAAAAAGTGTGCTTCTAGACCCTTCTGGAGGCTGAGTGGGAGTTTGTAAGGGTGTGGCTGGTGTGGCTCCTCCAAGCCAGATTTTATAGCTCACACCTGTAATCCCAAGAGGCACCCTAGAGTCAGAGGTAGGAGGATTAAAATCTGCGGCCAGATTTAGCGAAGGGAAGAGACCTGTCTAAAAAAAAAAAAAAAAAAGGGGGGGGGGACTAAAGCAAGTCGGGTGCTGGTGGCTCACACCTATAATCCTAGCTACTCAGGAAGCTGAGATCTAAGGATCTTGGTTCAAAGCCAGCATGAGCAGGAAAGACAGTGAGACTCTTATCTCCAATTAACCACCAGAAAATTGGAACTGGCGCTGTGGCTCAAGTGGTAGAGCCCTAGTCTTGAGGGACATTGCCCAGGCTGGGTTCAAGCCCCATTACTGAGGCGGGGCAGGGCGGGGTGGGGGGGGGAGTGTAACTAAAGCAAAAAGAGCTGGAGCATGGCTCAAGTGGTAAAATGCTTGCCTAGCAAGCAGGCTCTGAGTTCAAGCACTTGTCTAGCAAGCCCAAGGCCCTGTGCTCCATAGCACAGCACATAAAATGCACTCTCTACACCTGGATAGCTTAGGTCTGGTTTTCCAGCCTCTGGGCAACAGCCCCAGCTCAGGCCTCATAGCTGGATTGAACCATCGTGGCAGAAAACAGCTGCTCTGGGTGGTGCTGGGCAGCCCTGGTGCTCATCCCGTAGTTGGTCCTGGGCCCCAGGGTGCCTTCCAGGTAACGAGTCTGGCCACTACAGGAGGCACTAAGGCCCTGTGGCCTCCAGCCCATCCCGGGCGCCTGGTGTCAGGCCAGCTGGGGCCAGCCGGCAGGCAGGGTGGATTCATCACCGCTGGGCCCAGCCAGCTCTGTTGTCTGCCTCCAGGGCTATTTTTTCCCTTTCCTCTTTTTAATGACTAATCAAAGTCAATATCACTGTGCAGAGAGGCCCGGAGTAGAATCAGGGTATGGGAGAGGCCAGGCAGCTCCCCAGTAAAGCTGGCTCTAAAATCAGGGCACCTCGGTTCCCTCCCCACATCCTGGGCTCTCTGCTCCCCCCAGGATTGGGTCCCCTTCAGGGGGCCCCTGGGAGCTCACTAAGGCCCAGATCTGGAAAGAGGCTGGGCTCTGCTGTGTGACCTTGGATAAATCCTAGCCCTTTCTGATTTTGGCTTGCGTGATCTGAGACGGGAAGTTAGGGCTGAGGTTAAATAGTAGAGCACCTGCCTAACCAGTATGAGTCCCTGAGTTCAAATCCCAGTAGTGCAGAGAATGAGGCCATCAGCACCCCAGATAAAAATTGTGTCGCCATCCTTCAGTCTAAGACACACACATACCCTCACCCCTGAGTTGGAGGAAGGGAAGGGGGGCCTGTCCTGGGCCTGTTCTCACCTTCTCTGTAAAATCAGCTCCATTCCACAGGTGAGCTGAACAGAGAAACTGAACAAGAGACAGAGGATGGGTGGGTGGGCTGGGGGGGGGGAGGGAGGGCGGGAGGGAGCTTCAGTTTCCAGTGATCTTGGCCTACACCAGACCACAGGGGACTCTGGAGGCTGGGTGTGAGCACCCCCAGCCTTCTTACTTGGTAGCTATTTGCTTTCGCTTGAGCTGATCCAGCCTTTTTTCTTTTTTTTTGAGGGGGGGGCGGTGGAGTTGGAGCTGGTATTGGGGCTTGGACTCAGGACCTGGCCATTGTCCTTTAGCTTTTTCACCCAAGGCTGGCATTCTACCAGTTGAGCCACAACTCCACTTCCAGCCTTTTTGGTGGTTAATTGGAGAAGAGTCACAGACTTTTCTGCCTGGTCCCACTTTTAACTGCGATCCTCAGCTGGCTTGAGCCAGTCTTTGCTCCTCTAGGGTCTCATTTCCCATGTGCACCCTGAAGGGCTGACCCGATCTCTGAATACTGATGAGGGACCCACACAGGCCACAAGGAGCGCTGCACTGGCCCTCTGCTGAGGGGGAAATGGGCCCCATGAGAGGTGCATGTGGGAGGGCTGGGCTAGGGCTGCAGAGCTGAGGAAACAGCAGCTCCTTCCCAAGTGTGACTTTTATAAATAAGCTCCTTTCCTTCCTTCCAAATCTGGCAGCGGTGGGTGGGGGAGGAAAAGAGGAAGGGGGGGGGCAGGGAAGGAAGAAAGAATGGGAGCAGGGCACAGCTGCTGGCCAGAACTATCTATGGTCACCCTGGCCAGCCCTAGCCTCTCTCCCTTCAAGGGGGTAAGGGTAGGCTCCTGGGGTTCAAGGTCCCCTCCAAATGCGGAGTAAGAAAACCAGAAGCCTTTGAGAATCTGAAATCTAGGTTTTCCTCCTGCTTCACAGATGGAAACCCCAGGCCCAAAGGGAAAGGGAGCTCTAGGAAGGACAACACCTCAAGATTCACTCTCTTCCCTCCCTCCCCCAAGCCAGTGTGGGCTCCTGCCAGAAAATAGAATCTGCTAGAAGGCCTCATCTGAGGAGCAGGTCTAGTGGTGCAGGCGCTCTGCATGCTCTGGGTCATGGGGCACATACAAAAGGAGCAAAACCAGAGCCTGATCTGTAACACCAGCACTTGGGAAACTGAAACAGAAAGATCCCGAGTTCAAGGCCAGCACAAACTAGAGAGCAAGACATATCTCACTATATATTTAAAAAAAAAAAGATGGGGGGGAGGTTTGGACTGGGAAGGTGGCTCAGTGGTAGAGCGCTTGCCTTGCATGCCTGAGGCCCTGGGTTCCATTCCTCAGCACCATATGCAGAAAAAGCCGGAAGTGGCGCTGTGGCTCAAGTGGTAGAATGCTAGCCTTGAGCTAAGAGAGAAGGGACAGCGCCCAGGCCCAGAGTTCAGCCCCCATGACCGACAAAAAAATAAATTAAAATAAAATAAAAACAAAGCAAAGCTAGGCATTCCTGTGGAAGGGGGCCACCCAGCAGAGAGGGAGGGGCAAAGTTCTCGGTTCACAAGTACCTCACAACTCAAGCTCTTCTGGGGGAACCCTCAGTTCTGACCACCTTCAGAGGCCATGCTGAGCCCCTGCATCCTATCCCTTCATCTGCCAAGCCAGGTGCTGATTCTCAGTGCCTCAGTTTCCCCACCCACAGAGGGGATGAAGACCCACAAGCCAGGAGCTACTGGAAGATGGGGGGGAAGGACTGTATCCCCCAATCTCTGGGTTTCCACTGGTACCCATGAGACATCTCAACATAGGTAACTGCCCGGCCATGTACTGCTAGGACAGCAGGACACCTGAGAGAAGCAGCATCGCCAGCGGGGGGAGAGACCATGAAGGCCCATCGTCTTCCTCTGAAACCTGTGGGGTTTACCCTGGGGCTGGGCACTGGGCCAGGAGTAAACACAGGTCTGAAGGCAGGTGGGGGCTGGCAGGCGCAGAACGGGGTGAGATGGAGGCAGAAAACGGGGCCTTTCCCCACCTCAGGAGACAAGACTAGTATAAAGGCGAGTGGGGGGGGGAAGAGGCAGGCACAAATTTGGGGAGCATCTGGTCAGAGATCACAAGCTATGGGGTCAGAAGTAAGTTCCCATGTAAGAGGGGCAAGGGGTCTGGCTCTAAGTGAGGAGCTGCTAAGCCTGGGGCTCCGCGGGATCAGTGAGCAGGGCCTGACCCCACGTGCCGGCTTCCTTTCTGTCATCCCCCCGCACCCACTGACCTCCCATCCCTAAAGGCGGAGGAGGGGGGCCGGCAAGGGGGGACCCGTGCAGGAGGCGGGGCTGCTGGGGTCTCCGTCAGGACTGGGAGACCGGGAGCTGGGACTCAGAACCTCCACGCACCCCGCTAGCCGCGCCCCAGGAGCCACACCCCGAAGGCCCTGGGAGACACAGGTGGAAAAATAAATGCCGGTCGCTGCCGTCAGACCAGGGGACCCAGGAAAGGTTTGCAAACGTCACCCTGGAGCCCGAAAGTGAGCCAGGGGCCGGACAGGTGTGACCCCACCGCCACCCCCGGGCGCGCCGAGGACCCGGCCAGCAGGACGCGAGCCACAGGTGACGCGGGCGAGGCGGCTCCCGCCCGGGAGGGCGCCCCGAACCCGGGCATCCGCCAGGCACCCCGCGGCGGGGCTCCTGGCAGGTGGCGCCCGGCCCGCTCCCGCCGTCCACATCCAGGGGGACGTGGGACAATGGGGGACCGGAGACCAGACCTGCCCCTCGGGCGGGGAGGTGGCTCCCGTCCCGCCCCCGAAACCCTCCATCCCAGCCCTCCGATGCCCCCCGAAACCGCGAGGTCCGGGAAAGTTTCTCCAGCACCGCAGGCTCCGGCCGCCAACCCCCGCGGGTCCCCGCGGCCGAGCTCGCGCAGGTCGGGGACCCCAAAGGAGTCCAAGGGGCGGGACCCGAGGGGAGGTCAGGGTCCCGCGGCTCTCCCAGCTCTCTCCGCCCCGGCCGGGGACGCTGGGCCGCGCCTCGGGGTCCGCGGGCGAGGGGCCAAGGTTGTCCAGAGCCCAGGCACAGGTGACGGCGTCCCCGCGGGGCGCACTCACCGTGCGGAGTTCCTGGGTTCGGTCCTTCATGCTCCCCGAGCAGCGGCGGCACCGGCTGCAGCGACCAAGTCCCGCATGCGCGACGGCCGCCCCGCGACTGCGCAGCGCCCGCCCGGCCCCGCCCCAGCCCCCGGGACCCCGGCCCGGCCCCAGCCGGCCCCGCCCTCCCAGGACCACGCCTACAGTCCCACCCACAATCGCACTACCACGCCCACAGCTCCACCCATTCGTCAACACCCTGGCCACGCCCATAGCCCATAAGGCCACGCCCAAAGCCCCACCCAGGCCGCGCTAGGCCCCACCCAGGCCCCCGCAAAGACTACGCCTTCAATCCCTCCCCGCCTCTATGCAACAAGACTCGCCCACTGTCCCTCCAGACCACGCCCGTGACCCAAGGCCATACCCCCACGTGCCCTGGCCCTACCCACGCCTGTAAGACCACGCCTCGCCTCGGTAAGCCTCGCCTGCTCGCCCTGCACTCCATACTAAACTGCTAAATCTCCTGGCGGGGTTGGAGCCCTGGTGGGAGACGCCCTCCACCGTGCCTGCATAGAGTCTCCCAGTGTGGACCCAGCCGGGGGTCTGCCCCTCCCCTGTCCGACCACAGCATCCTTCCCTCAGAATCCTGGTCTGGGCCTGGGTCCTCATCCCCTGGAATTGCTGGAGGAGGGAACCCTACTCCCAGGTCAAAATCCCCAAAATCTCATCCAAGCTGGGTGCAGTGGCTCATGTCTCATCCAAGCTACCCAGGAGGCTGAGATCCGAGAATCGCAGTTCGAAGCCAGCTGGGCAGGAAAATCAATGAGGCTTCTTATCTCCAATTAACCCCCAGAAAACCGGAAGTGGTGCTGTGGCCCAAAGAGGCTTGAGCAAAAGAGCTCAGGGACAGCATCTAGTCCTAGTTCAAGCCCCAGGACAGGCAAAATAAAAACAAAATTTCCCCATCCAAGCCTTCACACCTGTAGTACCAGCTACTCAGTGGTGAGATCTGAGGATCTGGGTTTGAAGCCAGCCCATGCAGGAAATCCATGAGACTTTTATCTGCAATGAACCATCAAAAAGCTGGAAGTGGAGCTGTGGCTCAAAGTGGTAGAGAGCTCAAAGACAGTGCCCAGGCCCTGAGCCCTGAGTAAAAGCCCCAGGACTGGTGCACTTGCACGTACACATGCCCCACCCCTCTCCACCTGCACTCATTCAGAGAGTTCCTCCTTGCCCTTCCCTCTTCTCCCACCCTCTCATCAGGATGCAGGCTCTGGTCCCCTCTTTTCCAGGGTGGGAGGCTGGGGCTACCTCTTTTCTGCTCATGAGGCCCAGCAGTTTGCAGGAAGTGAGGATACAGGTTGCACCTCTCTCTCTGTGGCCCTCCCCAACCATCTTTAGGTCAGATTGAGCTCAATCTGGGCTCTGGCTCCTTCATGGCTCAATGCAAAGACCCACGGGGGGGGGGGGGGTAATGGGGTGATGACCCTCTCAGGCTCCCTGCCAACATCTAGGTGCAAGCATGGCCACCCCCACATCCCCCCACCCTCCCTCTTCCTAGCGTTCTCTCTCTCTCTCTCTCTCTCTCTCTCTCTCTCTCTCTCTCTCTCTCTCTCTCTCTCTCTCTCTCTCTCTCTCTCCTTCCTTCCTTCCTTTTTTGGCTGGTCCTGGGGCTTGAACTCAGGGCCTGGGCACTGTCCCTGAGCTTCTTTTGCTCAAGGCTAGCACTCTATCCCTTAAGCCACAGCACCACTTCTGGTTTTTCTGTGTATGTGAAACTGAGGACTCGAACCCAGGACTTCACACATGCTAGGCAAGCACTCTACCACTGAGCCACCTTCCTGGCCCCACCCCCCCAACCCCTCCAGCATTGCTCTGGATCCAGTCCAGCCTCCTGCTGGCCAGCATGTCTGGGCCTGGCACATGTCCCAGACTTCCAGCTTAGGTTAGCTGGCTGGCAGGCAGGCTGGGGATGCTGGTCCAGCCTTCCATGAAGAATCTGGCTCGAGACACTGGGATGTGTCTGGCTTAGCAACCAGGCAGCCACACCCTCCCAGCTGTCCACCAGCTGCCACTCACTTGGCACATGAGAGGGTGCCATAGGGAGGGGGACTTTCCTGGGGTCAAGGGGAATTTCCTGTGTTCAGGGGAAGCCTGTGGCCAGGACACACATGGCTTGGCAAAGCAGGCATGGGGCCCATTCTGTATTCCGGGGAACCCCATATAGTAGGAGACAGAGAGGATGCAAGTTTGAGGAAAAAGTGCTCAGGGACAAACCAGGCCCTGAGTTCAAGCCCTATAACCAACAAAAACAAAAAGAAAAAGAAGCAAATGCTTTACCACTTGAGCCACAGCTCTACTTCCAGCCTTTTTTGGCAGTTAATGGGAGATGAGAGTCTCACAGACTTTCCTTCCCAGACTGGCTTTGAACCATGATCCTCAAGGCTCAGCCTCCTGAGTATTTGGGACTACTGGTGTGAAGGGCATCAGGTTGGACGAGGCTTCTGACTAGAAGTGGGGGAGGTGGGAGGTGGAGCAGCTGTGGGCTCAGTGCAGCAGGAATAGAGGTTTCAGACTTGTCAGGTGGTTCTCAACAAGGCCTGCCATTTAATCAAACATTGAAGCCGGACACCGGTGGATCATGCCTGAAATCCTAGCTATTCAGGAGGCTGAGATCTGAGGATTGTAATTCCAAGCCAGATTGGGCAGGAAAGTCTGTGGGACTCTTATCTCCAGTGAACCACCAGAAAACCAGAAGTGGTGCTGTGGCTCACTTTCACCTTGAGCTGAAGAGCTCAGGGACAGCGCCCAGGTCCAGAGTTCAAGCTCCACAATGAACAAAGAAAAAAAGAAAAATTGACAGCCCAAGGGGAGGCACGTAGGCCCCTAGGAGCCTAGAATTCTGGGGGGAGGTCCAGGCTGGAGGCACAGAAACAGAGAGAGTTCCCAGTAGGCAGCCTCAGGGTGACAGGGCAGCTGAAAATCTGCTCTGGTGTCCAGGAGGGACCTGTGAGCACAGGAACAAAGGCAGAGCTGGAGAGGGGGAAAGGCTTTGTGTCTGGGGCTTATTTCCATTATGAAAAGAATTTGTTAATTGTAGCCGGCGCTATGGATCACAACTATAATCCAATCCTAGCTACTCATGAGGCTGAGATCATGGTTTGAAGCCAATCTGGGCAAGAAAGTCCATGAGACTCGAACCACCAAATAATCAAAAGTGAAGCTGTGGTTACAGTGGCAGAGCACCAGCCTTGAGCAGAAAAGCTCAGACAAAGTGCCCAGACCCTGAATCCAAGCCCTAGGACCAACACAAAAATAAAATAAAATAAACCAAACAAAAATATACCAATTTATTCTCTACTTCCTCCTTTCTGTTTTTTTTTTTTTTCAATCCTAGGACCCAGGGCCTCCTTCTTGCTTGGCAGGAGCTCCACTACTTGAGTTCTGCCAGTAGCCTTTTTGTTTGCATTTTGTGTTTTGAGACAGGGCCTCACAATGTAGCCTAAGTTGACCTTGAACTTTTATTCTTTTTGCCAATCCTGGGGCTTGAACTCAGGGACTGGGCACTGTCCCTGGGCTTCTTTTGCTTGAGGCTAGCACTTTACCACTTTAGCCACGGTGCCACTTCTGGTCTTTTCTGTGTATGTGGTACTGAGAAATCGAACCCAGGGCTTCCTGCATGCTAGGCAAGCACTCTACCACTAGGCCACATTCTCAGCTGGCCTTGAACTCTTGATCCTCCTGCTTCTGCCTCCTAGTGCTGAGATTACAGGCATGTACTACAATACCCAGCTTAAAGTACACCAGCATTGTGAGCTAGAGCAGGGTTCTGGCATTAGCCATGTAAATAAGATAGGACTGAACCCTTTGCTTCTGTTTGGGTGTCCTTCAGTAAAATCAGGTTGTGGGGAGCAGGTGGGGAGTCAGCCTGGACTGAGTAGCATCTGAGGTCCTTTCATCAACACCCAGGGGAGCCCCCAGATGGTGTGTGCAGTTTCTGTGGGGTGCCAGCTGGGAACTTGGGAGTAGTTTGGTGGGAGTGGAAATTGCTAAGCTGATGCTCTACCCCAAGAGCTTTGCCTCCAGCTCAGCTTTTTGCTGGTTACTTTGGAGATGGAGTTTCATACACCTGTCTGCCCAAGCTGACCCACAACTGAGTAGCTAGATTACAGGTTTAAGCCACCAATGCCTGGCTTCACCCCTATTCTTTTTGCTTTTTTAATTTAGTCTTTTTTTTTTTATTTTTGGACGCAGGCTCTCATTATGTAATCTAGGCTGGTCTCAAACTTGCGGTCCTCTTGCCTCAGCTTCGCAAGTGCAGGGATTACAGGCATACCCATCCATTCTTTGATATAGACAGCTGATGGATAATCGCTCTTTGAAGTCTGGTGGCTGCTTGTTAAAAGCACTGGTTTCTCCTACTTGTTCAGGGCAGCATTTCAACCTGGCTTTCCCTGTCCTTCTCTGCCAGGCCCTGCCTCACCTCTCCGGACACGACTTCCGGCGGGGCTTGGGGCCCAGCAGGTGCAGTGGGCCTCCAAGGCTCTGCACTGAGCAACTGGGCGGCTCCGCGGGTCCCAGGCACTAAGCGCTGCTGCCACCTGCCGGCCGCGGCCGGTACCGCCCCGCACCTGCGCGGAGGCTAGGATGACATCACCTCCCGCTCCAAGTGCTCCCGCTGGCGGGAACGGGACTAGACGGTGTGGGACCTGCAGGGGCTATGAGGGTGTTAGAGCAGGGGGAAGAGGAGGGTGTGCGGGGTCCGCGCTGTGGGATGGGGCGGCGGACCCGGGCTCCGGGAGGTGTGCGCATGCGCGCGCTTCCGGCGCTGAAGTCCCTCTTCCTCTTCTCGCGCGAACTCTGGCCCTGCCCTGCGGGTGGCTGGGCTGTGCACAACCGCAGGTGACCCAGGCCTCTGGGGGGAGGCTTTTAATTAGCTCCGGTGAACGGAGGAGCGGGACGCAGGCCAGGCCCAGCCCTGCCGGGCCCAGCTGGGCCTTTCTGCTTGTGCTGGGGCTTGAACCCCCCGTTCTGGGCTCTTGCGTGGCTTTTTTCGCTCAAGGCTGTCGCTGTACCACTGGAGCCACGGCTCACTTCTGGCATTTTGCTGGTTAATTGGAGCTAAGAGTCTCGTGGATCCCTCTGCCTGTCTCTTGCGGAGCTGGGATTACAGGTGACCACTGATTCCTGGCTATTGTGATCACTAGGACTAGCCCTGTCCAATGGACAGCACTCTCCCCTCAGAGATGAGGAATTGACTCTCCACTTACGGTAGTGAAAATATTGAAATTTTAAATATTTAAAATCACATTCATTAAAGGACAATGTTACGTTGAAACAATGTTTTTTCCAGACTGGTGGCTGAGGTTTTAATCAAATCTTTCACCTGAATTTCTACCCCAGCATCTCTGCCATGGCCTTGGGTCCTCCCTAGTGCCCTCCCCCCCCCCATCCTTACTTTTACCAGAAAACTTTTTTTGGGGGGGGGGGAGGGCTCAGTACTGAGTTTTATACTCAGGGGCTCTTGCTCATGGTTCGTGCTCTATCATTTGAGTCACTCCTCCAGCCTGGCTTTGCTGCTTACATTGGAGATGCAGTCTCATGGACTTCTCTGCTTTGGCTGGCCTGGAATTGCAGTCCCCTAGATTTCAGGCTCCTGAGTAACTAGGCTTACAGGTATGAGCCACAAGCAACAGACTTCTTCTTCTTCGTCTTCTTCTTCTTCGTCTTCTTCTTCTTCTTCTTCTTCTTCTTCTTCTTCTTCTTCTTCTTCTTCTTCTTCTTCTTCTTCTTCTTCTTCTTCTCCCCCTCTCTCTCTCTCTCTCTCTCTCTCTCTCTCTCTCTCTCTCTCTCTCTCTCTCTCTCTCTCTATATATATATATATATATATATATATATATATATATAGTTCGATCTGACCTCAAACTTCCAGTTCTCTTGCCCCAATCTCCTGAGAACTGGGATTACAGGCAGGTACTGCCACACCTGGCTCCTTATTTCTCTAGTCTTTTTCCTAATAGAATGTAAAACTGTTTGAGGCCAGAGTACCTCATCTATTTTGTCAGGACCCTGCATGCATGCCTAGAATGTGGCAAATGCTAAGTAACTGTAGAATGTGCAAAAAGTCTAAAATTCCTGGGAACATCTGACAGCCCACTGGCAGTCTGGCCTCAGAGAAAGAATGGCACATGGGTGGGATGACAAGTCAGTCATGAAGGACTTAGGACACAACTAAGTTAAGGAGAACCCATACTGGGATTCCCAAGTGCAGAGGGCTGACTGCAGCGTACTTCCTGCCAAAAAGAACTGGATGTCCTTGAAGAAATGGCTAGCTCCACACTAGGTCAGAGCAAAACAAGACCAGCCTGGGATATCTTATTAAGCTAGAGAGAAAGCCAAGCACCCAAAAAATGATGGGAGGTGCCAGACCAAGAAGCTGGCCAGGGACACCCACTGGCCAAATCTGATGCATTCTGATTACCAAAATAAGCAATAGGAATGCATTAAAACCCAGTGAGTAAAACAGAAAACCATATGTCCACCTATTATAAGTAAATGAACTGGGCTGGGAAGGTGGCTAAGTGGTAGAGTGCTTTCCTTGCACACATGAGGCCCTGGGTTCAATTCCTCAGCACCACATAAGCAGAAAAAGCCAGTAGTGGTGAAGTGGCTCACGTGACAGAGCACTAGCCTTGAATTGAAGAGCTGAGGGACAGCGCCCAGGCCCACAGTTCAGACCCCACGACGAAAAAAAAAAAAACCTAAATGAACTGAGTGCTTACTATCACTGTACTAAGCCAGCCCAGGCAGGAAAGTCTGTGAGACTCTTTAAAAGCATGGTTTGAGCCATGACTCAAGTGGTGGGACACCAACAATAAGCAAGCAAACCAAGAGAAAGCACAAGGTACTTGTGCTTTCAAACGCCAATACTGGCAAAAGGAAAACAAAAACAAAAACTAACACTGGGAGTGAAGGAAGCCTTTAAAAGTATTTTGAGATCACATTTCAGGATGTAGGCCAGACTGCCCTTCAATTTGAGATCTTCCTGCCTCAGCCTCCTGAGTACTGAGATTACAGGCATGTACCACTACAACCTAAGTGAACATGATGCCAAAAAAAAAAAAAAAAAGCCTCATTGTCTACATCTCTCCCTCCTCCAATACTTAAATCTTAAGGGATACATATTCCTATGGATGTGGCTTAAATTCACATGGAAAGGCTACACACAGGAAGCCGAAGAGGGCAAACTTTTAAGCCTGCCTGGGCTACATAATGAAACATTGTCTTTAAAGGGACCAGGAGGAAAGGAAGGGTTGGGAAAGGATGAGGAATAATGATGATGAAAGGGGGAACATCAAGATGCACTGTATTCATAAACTTTGTTGAATGGCAACTCCTTTCTACAAAAATAGTGTGTATGTTTGCATTATGCACAATATATGTGTGTATATATATATATATGTAAGTATTATGTAAGGTGTATTAAATAGGTAGGTTTCATTAGCCAATGAAGAGAACACATGCTATTCAGGCATACGTTTATTTACCAAATTGTTGCCCCAGCCGTGCATGGTGGAGAGACATGGCTGAAAAGGAAAGGGGACCCACCCCTTGGCCAGAACTTATCTAGGCCAGGAACAGGAAGAGGTGTGGCCAGGTGGGGAAAAGGTGTGGCAACACTGGATCCAGATGTTACCTCAGGGTCTGGGACCCTCCTCAGGTCAGATGGGAGGAATGTGACCAGAAGTGGCCCAGGATGTGACCTAGCAGGAAGGGAAGGTGCCTGCTTCCAGGTCTGCCAGTTACCTAGGTAGCAGATCCTGGGCAGAAACTTAGCCAAGAGCTAGGGAGGTGTCCCTGTGCAGAACACACACACACACACACACACACACACACACACACACACACACACACACACACACACACACACACACACACACACACACACACACACACACACACACACATATATATTTTTTTTTTTTTTTTTTTTTAAAGAAAGGAGATAGGTACCAATGGCTCACATCTGAAGTCCTACTCAGGTTGAGATCTGAGGTTTTCAGTTTGAAACCAGCCTGGGCAGGAAAGTCCATGAGAGTCTTAACTAAAATTAATCACCAAAAAAGCTTGAAGTAGAACTGCAACTCAAAAGACAGAATGCCAGGGATAATGCCCATGCTCCAAATTCAAGCTCAAGTAACTGGCTAAAAAAAGAAATCCAGGGCTGGGAAGATGGCTCAGTGGTAGAGCGCTTGCCTTGCATGCAGGAGGCCCTGGGTTCGATTCTCCAGCACCACATAAGCAAAATGAAAAAAGCCGGAAGTGGCGCTGTGGCTCAAGTGGCAGAGCGCTAGCCTTGAGCTGAAGAGCTGAGGGACAGTGCCCAGGCCCAGAGTTCAGGCCCCATGACCGGACCCCCCCCCCAAAAAAAAAGGAAATCCAGGCACCTGTGGTTCACACCTGTAATCCTAGCTACTCAGGATCATGGTTCAAAGCCAGCCTGGGCAGGAAAGGCTGTGAGACTCTTATCTCCAAAACCCACCAGAAAAACTGGAAGTGGCACTGTGGCTCAAGTGGTAGAGCGCTCACCTTGCACTGAAGAGGTGAGGGACAATGCCCAAGCTGAGTTCAAGCCCCATGACCAAAAACAGAAAAAGAAAAAGGAAAAAAAAAATTATGTCAGGAGAAATCTGTCAGGAAAAAAGTTTTTTCCCACTCTGGATACTGAGGTTCGTTTTATGTGTGAATGACACATGCGTGGTTTACAAAGCCAGCCCTTCAGGCTGGGGGCTGTGACTGTCTCAGCACTGGATCTGCCTGGCCTCATCCTGGCCATCCCCTGGCATCACAAGTGACGTGTGGAGTGCCCCCTATGGCAGAAGTCAGCAAGCCGGGGCAGGGACAGGCAGGGAAGGGCAGCTTGCTCCTAGTCCCCAGCTGGCCATCACAGGGTGGAGCCTGCCCAGGCGTGCCCCACCTGGAACGGGGCAAAGGGCCTCGTCCTTCACTTGCCCCACCCCACTGGCCAGAGTTGTCACCAGGCTTCCGTCTCTGTCTCTGTCCAGGGCCTGCAGGGTAAGTGTTCAAAACCCACTAACCTTGTCCTTCCCGGAGGGCTGCATGAGGACCCCTCCCTCTTTTGGGGAATCAGAGGCCCCGCCCACACTGCTGGTCTTTAGGTTAGGCCTTGGCCAGTCCAGTATCTTTCAGTATGGCTGAGTCACCCTGCTGCCTTCAGCATTCCCAAGGCCTCCAGGACTGGCACTGGAAGACATGGAAGGCCTCAGCCTCTTCCCCTACCGTCCTAGCCCAGGTGGCAGGGGGCAGGGTCCCCCCCCCCCCACTGGGCTGGGTTATCTCTCCCAGCAAGCCCCGACCAACAAAACCCCTCCCATGCCACACTCCAGCAGGGCCTGGAATCCCAAGCTGCGGTCGTGCTGGGGGACATCCAGATAGGGCCCTCCTTGGACCAGGCCCTCCGGGAGCGGGATGAAGCCATTGCCAAGTGAGGAGGAGGCTGGGATAGGGAGGGCTGGGTGGGGAGGCTGGGGCTCCACTGCAGGTCCTGTCCTGCTGAAGAGAAGCCACCCAACTATCCACTTTGTCAACTAAGGCCAGGGCGGTGGCCAGGGCTCTGAGCCTCAGGCTGCTGCTCCTGTCCCCTGCAGGAAGCAGGCAGTGGAGGCTGAGCTGGACACATGCAAAGCCAGACTAAGGGAGGTGGAGGCCCAGCTGCTGGAGGTCCTGGCAGAGAAACTGCGACTGAGGCAGGAGGTGGAGGCCTGGGAGGTAGGGTGAGGATGCCCGCCGGGCCTGGGGGGCATGGAAGATGGCTGGGGATGGCCCTGAACCTGCTCTCTGCCCCCAGGAGGATATGCGGCAACTAGTGAGACAGCGGGTCCAGAGTCAGCTGCATGGAGAGTTCGGGCGAGCCCTCGGGGACCCCCGCGCTGCCAGCATGGCCAGGAGCCCCGGGGCCCTGTTCCCCTCTGGTTGGCGGAGGCACTGGTGGTGAGAAATGAGGGCCAGACATGGGGAGCACTATCTTTATTCATTAAAGCTGGCATTCCCCTGCCTCTGCACCCTTATACATGCTCAGTGCCTTGCCTGAGTCATACGGGCCCAGCCACGTGGATGTGAAGCCTGGGGTCTCCATCTTAGGCCAAGAAGCTCCGGACGGCAGCCATGAAGTCCTGCGGGCGGTCGGCGTGAACCCAGTGGCCCGCATCAGGCACCATCTGCATCTGGGCCCGGGGGAAGAGCCGCCGAATCTCAGGGTGATGGCTGGGCCTGTCCACCACAGAGGGGCCACAGGAAGAGGAGACAAACAGAGGCCAGGTGGGGAGGGAAGCCACGGAGTGCTTCAGGCCCAATCCTCAGGTAGGAGACTGAGTGAACGCCTCCCTCCCACACCAGGGCTGGCTTACTGCACAAACTGGGAGTTCCCACCAAGGAGGAAGAGGGCTGGGCCAGGGTAGGACTGCTGTTGTGGAGGGAAGGCCATGATCTGGTCCAAGTGCTGGGCCAGGGCATCTAGGTTCACCCTCCATGAGAAGTGCCCGTCCACCTCCACCAGGTTGGTGAGCAGGAACTGCCGGACTGCCGTGTCCTGTGGGGGCCTGGCAGTTATGGAGCGTTCGCTGTGAGCCCTGGGTGTGGAGGGGCTGCCTCTCTTCCCAACACTGCTCCCAGGAAGCATGGGGGGCTGGGGCATGTCACCTGTACTATGGGCCTGAGCTGCTCATCCGCCAGTTTGCGGGCGTGGGAGCGGGGCACCTTCTGTGGGATGGAGATGGTCTTCATGGCTGTCATGTAGGCTTTGAAATCGGAGACGGATGTAGTGGGTGCAGGGCTGATGTCCACAGCTATCAGACGTTCTACAAGGTCTGGCTGTGGGGGAGAAGAGGGCTGGGGTGGCTCAGGGCAGGTACAGTGTGTTTCTTAGAAAGACGCTGGCTCTTACCCCCTGAGTCATGCTGCAAGCCCTTAGGTCTCCAGAACCTGGATTTGGCTATGGAAGTATTCCATGAGTCCCAGTGCTCCTGCTGGGCACCTCATATCTACACTGGCTGGCGAAGTCCCACAGAGGGCAGGCTCACCCTCTGTAGTGCCATCAGCATGGCAGTCTTTCCTCCCATGCTGTGGCCAATGAGGATGCTGGGGACCAGGCCCAGCTGGGGCAGCAGGTCCTGCAGGTCCTGGCTCATGGCCTCATAGCTGACATCGGGGCTGTGGGGGCTGTCACCATGGTTCCGAGCATCTACAGTCAGCACCTAGGAAGTGAGAAGGGGTAGTGCTACTCTAAGCATTAGTCAAAAGTACCCGGGAGAGAATCCTGCCTGAGCCATGAAGACTGGAGAGACAAAGCTGGGGACAGGTGCTGAGGAAGGTGTGGGGGCCACATCAAGGAGCCCCACATAAAGCAGGCCACTCTTCCACAAAAGACTGACTACAGGAGCTGGGAAGGTGGCTCAGTGGTAGAGCGCTTGCCTTGCATGCATGAGGCCCTGGGTTCGATTCCTCAGTACCACATAAATAGAAAAAGCTGGAAATGGCACTGTGACAAGTGGTAGAGCGCTCGGCTTGAGCTGAAGAGCGGAGGGACAGCGCCCAAGCCCAGAGTTCAAGCCCCACAACCAACCAACCAAAAAAAAAAAAAAAAAAAAAGACTGACTATATCTGGGCTGGTTAGATGGCAGCCAAGAAAGCCACGCCCAGAATTTCCAACAGTAGGATAAGGTCAATGGGTTGCTGCCACAGGAGTGGTGAGCTCCCTGTCATCCCGAGTGAGCAAGCAGGAGCAGACCCTTTATAGTGAGGGGGTGTGAGTGGAGGCTAGCTCATTGTGGAGAAGCAGTGGAGAGGTCTAATATGAATGGACTAAACAGCTGAGTGCCCCCCCCCTCGTGGCTCACGTCTATAATCCTAGCTACTCAGGAGGCTGAGATCTGAGGATCAAGGTTCAAAGCCTACCTGGGACAGCAAAGTCGGTGAGACTCTTGTCCCCAATTAACCAGCAAAAAGCCAGAAGTGGTTGAGCACCAGCCTAAACTGAAAGAAGCTAAGAGACAGCGCTCAGACCCTGAGTTCAAGCCCCAGTACCCGCACACTAGCACACAAGAGGGGACATGAACGTCGGTCCAAGCAGAGCCAGCTCCGCGTGGGTTCTCTCCATCCTTGGAATGGCTTCGATTTTTTTTTGTCGGTCGTGGGGCTTGAACTCTGGGCCTAGGCGTTGTCCCTGAGCTCTTCAGCTCAAGGCAAGCGCTCTACCACTTGAGCCACGGCACCACTTCTGGTTTTCTGGTGGTTAACTGGAAATAAGAGTCTCATGGACTTTCCACCCGGGCTGGTTTCGAAGCACGATCCTCAGATCTCAGCCTCCTGAGTAGCTACGAGTATAGGCGTGAGCCACCGGAGCCCGGCAGCTTCTTTGATTTCTGTGTCACTTTTGGCTAAAACCCGCGTGGGTAGGCCAGCAGCAGCCCAGAAGCGAGATCAAATGTAGGCCCCTCCCAGGCCCCGCCCGGCCGGCCGGCCATCCGAAGCTCACCCGGCGGCCCGTCTGCCCGGCCACCGCCTTAGCGATCGAGGAGAAGTTGGTCTTGCTGCCAAAGAGCCCGTGCAGGAAGACGACGGCCGGGAGGGTCGCCTCCCCATCAAGAAGTTTGTAGGACAGCGGCAGCGGCCTGGCGGGCGGGGGAGACAGGGAGAGGGTCGGCGGCGGGGAAGGGGCGGCCCGGGGGGCGCGGCCAGGGCGGGGCGGGGACTCGCGCGTGGAGCGGGGGAGGAGCGGCGCAGAACTGCGGTCTCCGCGCCCTCGACTGACCTCGGCTCAGCGTCCCCGCGGCCGCCGCTGCTGTGCGCGATCAGAGCTCTGGAGACGCTGGGGACCTGAGAGCCGAACGCCCCACGAAGGACCCTCCAGGCGCCGGCGCGGCGGAGCATGCCGATCCTCAGACAGCACGTCCCACGCGGCGGACGTCCTGCAGTGCTCTCCCTGGAGCCACGCCCACAAACAAGCATGTCCACGCCCCTTCACGTCCCACAAGAGCCTGCGCTCTCAGTCACGTAATCGCTAAACCGAATCTGGCTCCTCCCGTGGCCACGCCCCCAGGCAGTTACGTCACCGCGTATTACCGTGCAACTCCTCGCCTCCAAAGCCTGCCTCCTGGCCACGCCCCGGGCGGAAAGACGCGTTCCCAGTCTCGCCCCTCGCGGGATTTCCGAGCCTGGGGTCAGAATCTGGTCCGCCGGACGCAGGTGTCGTCCGTTCTGGGAGGGGCCGCGGCGGCGCAGGCGGCTTCTGGAGGATGGCTTCCCTCGCCGAGCCGGGCGGGGGAGGGTGGGGCCGCTTTCTCGCCTGCGAGGCACGGCCGGAAGGTCGAGGGCAGTTGCCTTGGCCAGGGAGAGCCTCGGTCTCCGCGTGCGTGGGATGGCGGGACCCGGGCAGGGCGTGGCCCGGCTGCCGCGGCTCCCGCCTGTAATCCCAGCTTCTCGGGAGGCATCTATCTGAGCACCAGGGCTGGAAGGTCCGTGAGACTGTATCTCAAACTTCCAAAAAACCTGGATGTGGGCTGGGAAGGTGGGTCAGTGGTAGAGCGCTTGCCTTGCATGCATGAGGCCGTGGGTTCGATTCCCCAGTACCACATAAGGAAAAAGCCGGAAGTGGCGCTGTGGCTCAAGTGGTAGAGCACTAGCCTTGAGCTGAAGAGCTGAGGGACAGCACCTAGGCCCAGAGTTCAGGCCCCACGACTGGATCCAAAAAACAAAACAAAACAAAAAAAACCTGGATGTTCAATCCGCGACACACACACGGCCTGCATCAGCGCCTTTGCCCTGCCCTGCCTTAAGCCCCAGGTCAGCCCTGGCAGCACGGAAGTCACCTCGCTTTGGGGGGGCGAGATGCAGTCAAGTTTCCCCCAGTCTATTCTTCCTACCACTTTCTTCTGGTACTTTTCTGCTCGAAAGCCCCTGGGTCTTCCTGTCCCTAAGTGGGGCTTCTCCCAGAGGGGTTCTTCCCGTGGTCCCCTAGCAGGCACTCTATTTCTTAGATATTAATTGCGGTTCTCCCCTGGTGTTTGCCTTTCAGCTGTCTATCTAGATGTTGGGTCCTGTGTATCTTCTTGTGTGTGTGTGTGATTATGCCAATTCTGGGGCTTGAACTCAAGGTCTGGGTGCTGCCCCTTGCTTTTTCTCTAAATGCTGGCACTCCACCATTTGAGGCACAGCTCCACTTCCAGCTTTTTGGTAGTTTATTGGAAACAGTCTCACAGAGTTTCCCACCAGGCTAGCTTCCAGCCCTGATCTTCAGCTCTGGGGCTGAGTAGTTAGGATGACAGCATGAGCCACCTGTGCCCAGCACTTTGTTGTTACTTAAGACAGGATCTAACAAGCCTTTGCCTCCTGGGTGCTGGTCTTACAGGTGTGCACCACCACTCCCAGTGTGCCCTAAACATCTCTTGAGGTTAGAGATAACTGCCACTTCATCCTTCCCAGATTTCCTGAGTGGAAATGTACTTTACATCCTCAAAACATTTTTTGGGGGGGTCCAGTCGTGGGGCTTGAACTCTGGGGCTGGGCACTGTCCCTCAGCTCTTCAGCTCAAGGCCAGTGCTCTACCACTTGAACCACAGCGCCACAGCCATTTTTTCTTTTTGCTTATGTGGTGCTGAGGAATTGAACCCAGGGCCTCAGGCATGCAAGGCAAGCGCTCTACCACTGAGTCACCTTCCCAGCCCCTCCTCAAAACATTTGAGGGTCTACTCAGCAGTTCCCTAGGCCTTCACCTAGTTCCAGCCTCCTGGAGGACTGGAGTTAGGTTTTGGTTATCTGATGCAAACTGTATTAGTGATTTTACTGAACAATCAACAAGAGATGCAAGGGTTGTTGGTCTGGGAATGTGGCTTGGTAGTGGATCCTGCCCAGCATGAGGGAGGCTGGGGGCTCAAGGGCACCTGAGAGTGCCTGGTCAAACCTTAAGCTGGGGCTCAGCTACAGCCCCACACTACCCCAGCAGAGGACAAGGGCCCCTCTGCCACCTCCTTGGGGTCAGATCTGAAGCAGTCCTCTGCTTTTCCACTCCAAGGCCTCACAACTCTGAGCCTAAGGGGACCCAACTGGTGCCTTGTTCTAACCGAGCTCACTGGGGAGTCTAAATCCAGCTGGTGCAATCCTTCAATGACAGGGGATGGTGGGGACACCTGAACCCAGGGCCGGGACCGCGGGGCCTTGGAGGAAGAGTAGGTTTTTCTAGGCCTCGGGAGGAAGGGTGGCTCGGCAGGTTAGCCAGGGCCATGACCTACGGCCATCTGTCAGGAACCTGAGACCCCTGGAGAGGGGGAGGAGAGGGAAGAGGCCCATCCTGGTCACAGAGCTAACAGCTCAGGGTTGGGCCCAGCAAGCAGAAAAACCAGTTGGCTTGAGGTTACCAGGAGAACATTTCAGAGCAGGTGAGGGCGGGGTGGGGCCTGGGCTTCCGGAGGCCCTGGGCGGAGCCTCCCGCGCGGGCCTGTCAGTCACGACTGCGGGTGGGGCCCTTCCAGGCTCCCGGCATTCCCAGCGCCTTGGGAGTGGGGCCTGGTTTTTGTAGTCCCGCCCCCCCGACACAGGCCCCGCCCCCAGCCAGAAGCCCGCGTGAGGTCCTTCGTAAAGCCCACGCCCGTGGACTCGGAGCACAGTGCTGGGATTCATCCATGACCTGGGTGGGGACCGAGGGCCTCGGGGGCGTGGCCCCCAGCGGCTGGGACCCCGGCCCCGGGCAGCCTCGAACGGGTTAAGGCGCAGGGGCGGCGGCGTCCGCGCCCGCACCTGGCCCGGTATCGGTCACGTGGCCCGGGTTTCACCCTCCCCGCCGCGCGGGGGACAATCGGCCGCTGTGCGCGCGGTCGCCATGGCGACCGGAGTGCGCCCGGAGAGGTCACGGGGCGAATTCCTGCCCGCCGGTGGGGCCGGGCCGCGGCCTGGGCGGGCTCCCGGGGACCCCACGGCCTGGCCTGCAGGCCCCGCCCGGCCCGACTCCGGGACCCGGGGCCCGCACACGGCCCCCCGCCGCTCCCACCTGGAGCCGGGGCCCGTACGTTCCCTTGAGCCCTTAGCTCCGCTACAAGGGCTCTGTCAACCTCGGTTTCTCTTGCCTTTCTTCTGTGGATCAGGCACCGCTCCCCGACCCGGGCCTCACCGGCAGATTCCTCCAGCGGGCTGCGGGGGGGGGGGTGTCCCACAAAGTATGGAAGGATAAGAAGTAGGTGGGCAGAGGTACAGCGGGAGAAATTGCTCCAGACAAAGCAGGTGCAAAGGCCCAGAGGTACAAAGGAAGGCCGGAGGGCAGCCGAGCAGGAAGCCCATATGAATGAGGAAGAGCAGGGCTGGGTTAGGAGAAGCAGGGAGAAAGTTGGTAAGACACTGCCATTTATCTTAAGAGAATTGAGTGCCAGTGAAGGTTTTCAAGCAATATATACGTTCAGGAAGGCTAGGGATCTGAACCCAGAACCTTGCACATTCGCCCCAGCCATGATCCCAGCACTTGTTTTTTTTTTTTTTTTGGTCTGTCATGGGCTTGAACTGTGGGCTTGGGCGCTGTTTCTCAGCTCTTCAGCTCAAGCGAGGGCTCTACCAATTGAGCCACAGCACCACTTCCGGTTTTCTGGTGGTTTATTGGAGATAAAGAGTTTCAAGGCCTTTCCTGCCTGGGCTGGCTTTGAACCGCCATCCTCAGATCTCAGCCTCTTGATCAGCTAGGATTACAGGCGTGAGCCACAGGCAGCTTCACTGTTATTATTATTTTGGTGTGTGGTGATCCTGGGGCTTGAATTCAGGGCTTAGACTTTTTTGTTCAAGGCTGGTGCGCCATCATTTGAGCCATAGCCCTACTTCTGGCTTTTTTTTTTTCTGCTTAATTAGAGATAAAAGTATCTGGGATATGTCTGCCCCGGCCAGTTTTGAACCAAGATTGTCAGATCCTAAGTAGCTAGAAGGCTTACAGGCTTGAGCCATTAGCAACCTGATTTATTACTTACTTTTTTTTGGTCCGGTCGTGGGGCCTGAACTCTGGGCCTGGGCGCTGTCCCTCAGCTCTTCAGCTCAAGGCTAGCCCTCTACCACTTGAGCCACAGTGCCACTTCCAGCTTTTTTCTTTTTGCTTATGTGGTGCTGAGGAATCAAACCCAGGGCCTCATGCATGCAAGGCAAGCGCTCTACCACTGAGCCACCTTCCCAGCCCTATTACTTACATTTTTAAAGAGCTATTGACTATCCAAAGAACAGATATGGGGAAGCTGAAGAGAGGAAGAAAAACATAGGAGATTATGGCCATATTCCATTGAGATTGGATGCTTTGAATTTGCTCAGGTGGTGCTCTGCCTCTTGAGCAAAGTCTTGTAGACTTTTCTGCTTAAACTGTACCTCAAACTGCAATCCTGCAGATGTCATCTTCCCAGGTAGCTAGGGTTACAGGCGTGAGCCATGGGCACCCAGTGTGAATGCTGACTTGGAACTGGAAAGAGGAGGTGAGCCGAGGCCAGCAGGTGGATTTGGAGCATATTTGAGAGTCAGAGACTAGAGAGTTGAAGACTAGGCAGAGGGGAGAAGTAAAGAGTGGGTCCCCCGTGGGGCCTGACCACTAGAGTTCCGCTTGGGCAAACGTGCAAGGCGCCATGGTGGCGCCAGAGTGAAGATTGATGGAGCTTGTCAGGTGCTAAGCATTGTTCCTGGTGTTTCTGTGATGGAATAATGACCTCCCCAGAGACACATTATGATTTCTGATCCCCTTTAGAGATCAGAGAGGTCAGTTAATTGTCCATGACCGTACAGCACGAGATGACCAACAGAAAGTGCCTCGGAGGAAGAGAGGAGACAAGACAGAGACCTTGGGATTGGAGGAGAGAGAAGTGGGAAAAGGAGGCGCTGGGGAAAGGATGCAGTGGGTCCCAGAGGGCAGGCAGGTGGGGGTGGTGAGGAGGCAGAAACTTTTTCTTTTTGTTTTTCCACCAGTCCAGGAGCTTGAACTCAGTGCCTGGATGCTGTCTCTTGGCTTTTTTTGGGGGGGGGGGTTCCATAGTGGGGCCTGAACTCTGGGCCTGGGCGCTGTCCCTCAGCTCTTCAGCTCAAGGTTAGTGCTCTACCGCTTGAGCCACAGCACCACTTTGGCTTTTTTCTTTTTGCTTATGTGGTGCTGAGGAATGGAACCCAGGGCTCATGCATGCAAGGCAAGCGCTCTACCACTGAGCCACCTTCCCAGCCCCTGGCTTTTTTTTTTCTTTTCTTTTCTTTTTCTCCTCAAGGCTAGCGCTCTGGTGGTTAATTGGAGATAAGAGTCTCATAGACTTTGCTGCCCAGGCTGGGTTTGAACCACAATCCTCAGATCTCAGCTTCCGGAATAGCTACAATGATAGATATGAGCCATTGGCGCCCAGCTAGTACTTGACATTAAAGAGAGTAAGTGGCCGGGCTCTGGAGGCTCACGCCTGCAATCCTAGAGGAGGCTGAGATCTGAGCATTGAGGTTCAAAGCCAGCCTGGGCAGGAAAGTCCGTGAGACTCTTTATCTCCAATAAACCACTAGAAAACTGGAAGTGGCACTGTGGCTCAAGCAGTAAAGAACTCGCCTTGAGCCGAAAAGCGCAAGGACAGCGCCCAAGCCCAGAGTTCAAGCCCCATGATCGAAAAAAAAAAAGAGAGGATATTGAAGTTACTAGAAGAAGAACTATGAGTAGAGTTTAAAATTATTTTAAGAGGGCTGGGAAGGTGGCTCAGTGGTAGAGTGCTTGCCTTGCATGCATGAGGCCCTGGGTTCGATTCCTCAGCACCACATAAGCAGAAAAAAAAAGCCAGAAGTGGCGCTGTGTCTCAAGTGGTAGAGCACTAGCCTTGACCTGAAGAGCTGAGGGACAGTGCCCAGGCCCAGAGTTCAGGCCCACAACCGGACCCCCCCAAAAAAAATTAATTAAAATAAAATAAAATTGTTTTAAGAAACAAATACTGTGTGGGATTCACATGAACATTTACCTCACAAAAATTCTTACCTGCATAATCACATTAGAGAATTAACTCCATCCAAAATGTGGAACTGTGGCTCAAGCGGTAGAGCGCTCGCCTTGAGCTGAAAAGCACAGGGACAGCGCCCAAGCCCAGAGTTCAAGCCCCACAACCGACCAAAAAAAAAAAGAGTAAGTGCTACAGACAAGGGTGACCATTGGAGGGGACATGCCAGAGGCCCATCCTGAGTCCTGGGAGTGGAGGCTGGGTAAGGGCAAAGGCCTTACCCAGTGATCTGTGGGTGGGAGGGAAAGGGGAGGAGCGGGAATGTGAATCTTTAAGCTGAGCCATGAGAAAGCTCTGGTTCTTGAAACCCTCTGAGGAGACCTGAGGCTCCGCCCCACTAGGAAAGAAGGGTTCCAATGACTAGAAAGAGTGAAAGGCATTACCCCACCCCACCCATTGCTGCTCAGGGGGCTTAGATCTGAGCATCAAGGTTGAGGTTCGAAGCCAAGTAGGGTAGAAAAGTCTGTGAGACTCTTATCTCCAATTCACTACTAAAAAGTCGGAAGTGGAGCTGTGACTCAAGTGGTAGAGTGCCAGTCTTGAGCAAAGAAGCTCAGGGACAGCGCCCAGGCTCTGAGCTCAAGCCCTACAACCCATAAAAAAAAAAAAAAAAAAAAATAGGGGAAGCCGGGCGCTGGTGGCTCACGCCTATAATCCTAGCTACTCAGGAGGCTGAGATCTGAGGATCGCGGTTCAAAGCCAGCCCGGGCAGGAGAGACCGTGAGACTCCTATCTCCAATAAACCACCAGAAAACCGGAAGCAGCGCTGTAGCTCAAGTGGTAGAGCGCTCGCCTTGAGCTGAAGAGCTGAGGGACAGCGCCCAGGCCCAGAGTTCAAGCCCCACCACCGACAAAAAAAAAAAAAAAAAAAGATAGGGGAGACCCCAGAAGAGAATTTCCAGTACCCTAGTGAGATGGTGGCAGTCAGGGGTCTGTGGAGGAATCCAGTTGCAGCCAGGGGTGTGGGCCACGTGGTAGAGAGTTTACATGGCAAGTTTGAGGAGGGGGAGGGGGTCTTCCCCAGTACCAGAGAAACAGAGGGGGAGGGGAGGGAAAGAGACAAGAGAGAGAGAGAGAGAGGAGAGACAGACGAGGGGGGTGAGTGAGACAAAAGAGAGAGAAGAGATCTAGAAAAGGGGGGGGGGGAAGGGAAGCAAGACCCAAAGGTCAGAGAGTTAGGCTGTACTGGGGACTCTCAGGAGCTCCTTATCTGGCCCTCCCAGGAAGCCCGGTGGGGACAGCGGGAAGCAGATAACCGATGGCAACTGGAACCAGGGAAAGATGATGACATTAGTCTAGAAACAAAACCAAAGAACAAGGTTTGGAGAAGACAGGAATGGGCAGCCCTGACAGAGGTAATCTGCATTTCGCTCGTGGTCCAGGGGAGGCAGGAAGGGCCTGAGTTCCAGGACAGCCTGGGCTCCCTCCCTAGTGTCACCAAAAAAGAAAAAAAAAAAAAGCTAATGGCTCCTGCCTGTAATCCTAGCTGCTCAGCAGGCTGAGATCGAAGATCCAGGTTCAAAATCAGCCCCTGCAGGAAAGTCCCTGAGACGCATCACAATCACCAAAAAGCTAGCCTGAAGTGGAGCTGTGGTTCAAGTGGTAGAGCACCAGTTGTGAGCAAAAAAGCCCAAGGACAATACCCAGGCCCTGAGTTCAAGCCCTAAGACGAGTACATAAAAAAAATATATCTTTTAATAGGATAGTTAGCCGTCTTTTTGATGTATATTTAGCACAAGTAGTTCTTTGTGTAATTGTTTATCTTTCCTCATGTTGTTCCATTGGATTATTAAACTTTCACTATTGATTTGCAGCAACTCTTTAAGGCAAGGAAACTTTCTATAACAGATAAGGCAAATATTTTATTCCTGTTTCTTGTTTATCTTTGAACTTTTTACTTCTGTATTAATTTTTCAGCATAACTGGAGTTTGAACTCAGGACTTTGCACTTGCTAGGCAGGCGTTCTATCATTCTTTTTATTCTTGGTATTATTTCAAAGAATATATTGCATAACCTTTACCATCTTAACCATTCTTTATTATTATTATTATTATTATTATTGCTGGTCCTGGGACTTGAACTCAGGACCTGAGCGCTGTCCCTGAGTGTCTTTTGTTCAAGGCTAGCACTCTGCCACTTGAGCCACAGCACCACTTCCAGCTTTTTCTGTTTATGTGTTACTGAGAAATCAAACCCAGGGCTTCATGCATGCAAGGCAAGCACTCTACCACTGAGCCACCTTCCCACCTGGATCTTAACCATTTTTATTTTTATTTATTTATTTATTTTTGGGTCCGGTCGTGGGGCTTGAACTCTGGGCCTGGGTGCTGTCCCTCAGCTCTTCAGCTCAAAGCTAGCACTCTACCACTTGAGCCACAGCACCACTTCCAGCTTTTTTTCTTTTTGTTTATGTGGTGCTGAGGAATCGAACCCAGGGCCTCAGGCATGCAAGCGCTCTACCACTGAGCCACCTTCTCAGCCCCTCTTAACCATTTTTAAAATGCACAATTCAGAGCTGTGCACAATGTGGTTCAAGTCTGTGAGCCTAGCTACTCAGGAGA
Organism: Dipodomys merriami; assembly: GCF_024711535.1. Classification (NCBI taxonomy): domain Eukaryota; kingdom Metazoa; phylum Chordata; class Mammalia; order Rodentia; family Heteromyidae; genus Dipodomys; species Dipodomys merriami. The sequence continues at coordinate 4,236,818 of NW_027204048.1, forward strand.
CAGAGATCAGGATTTTGTGGTTCAAGGCCAGTCCAGTCATAAAAAGTTCAGAAGACTCCCATCTCAGCCAGTGTCTGGGCATGGTGGTGTGAGTTTGACATCCCAGTAATTCAGGAAGGCACCAATAGGAGGATCACAGTCCAGTCTGACCAGTGCATAAAGCAAGACCCTGTCTTGAAAATAGCCAACACCAGAAGGGTCAGTGTTGGCTCAAGAGGTACAGCGCCTGCCTACAGTAGTATTAAATATGTTCTCAGTATTGTGTAAGAGATCTCCAGAACTTCCTTTCACTAATGTGAAACTCTACACTTAACCAAAAGCTCCTCCTCCTCCCTCTCCCTCTCCCAGCACTCCTACTTTCTGTTTTTATTTATCTGACAAAATACCTTTATATAAAGTAATTGTGGGCTGTGGGTCACCAAGGATCACTGGAGGTTTGAGCAGGTGATGGAGTTTACTTCTTCTTGCTGACTGAGAAATAGTGCATTATGTGTTTGCAACACATTTAGTTTGTGCATTCATCCATTGCTGAACCTTTGGTTTTGTTTCTTGGCATTGTGAGTGAGTAGGGCTGTGGCAACTGTGTGTGTGTGTGTGTGTGTGTTTTCTACAGTTTGCCTTGTAACTCTTGGTATGCTCAGAAACATTGCTGCAGCATTTTGTAATTCTATTATTTTGTGTGTGAAGGGGTTGGGTGGGTCTTGGAGCTTGGACTCAGGGCCTAGATGCTGTCCCTGAGTTTTGTTTTTTTTAACTTAAGGCTGGCGCTCTACTTCTGACTTTTGGTGGCTAATTGGTGATAAAGAGTATCACAGACTTTCCTGTTCAGGATGGCTTCAAACTCCGATCCTCAGATCTTAGCCTCCTGAATAACCAGAATTACAGAGGTGAGCCGCCAGTGCCTGGCTAATACTATATTATTAATATTAATATTATTTTATTGCCAGTTCCAGGGCTTAAACTCAGCTTCTCCTTGAGCTTGCTCAGCTTTCTTGATCATGGCTGGCATTCTACCTGAAAGGATCCTTCACATCCATTCCAGGGGACCATGCAGAGGCAAACAGGCAGAGGAGAAAGATTATTACAAGGTTTATTAGAGGAGCCATATTTCCACTGGAGAGGGAGCACATAGCACTCTTCACTGTCTAGCTAGCAGGACAGTCTGGGGGAAGGAAGTAAGGTAGGTGGGAGCTCAGGTGTGTCTGGTGGAGAGAGGGAGGGGCCAGCTGTATGCAGGAACTCCAGGGCTCAGGAGTTTAGGTATGGGTGGAGCTGAGGACCAAAGGTGGGCATAATGCTTACACTACCACTTGAGCCATGCCTCTAATCCAGTACTTTGCTGGTTAAATGGAAATAAAAGCCTCACAAATTTGTCCCGCTCTGGGTTGGCTTTGAACTGTGATTCCCCAGCTCTCAGCTTCTAATGCCAGCCTTGCAGAGATCATAAAGTGACAGACAGAGCTCCAGGTACCAGCTGGGCCTGGCCACCTTGACCTGGCACTGGTGACCTCTCCTGGAATCTGGCAGGGCTGGAGCAAGGAAGGCCCTGTCTGTTCTTCCAGGCCTTGAGGCAGCCACAATAAACTCTGTGTTTGTTTGACAGAGCAAGGAAGATCTCAAACAGGTGTAGCAAGGCCTGGGTGGCCTGGGGCACAGGCAGGAGGCGGGGAGAGAGGTGCAGGCACCTGGCAGAGAGCTCCAGGGCTGTGATTTTGGGAGAAACTTGAGGACTTTCTCCTAATCCAGCCATCTTCTTTTGTGTTCCCAGGTTCCTTCCTGGCTAGCTATGTATATTAAAAAATGAATGGTAGGAATGTGAATTAATTAAACACGTACCCAGCCTGGTGCCAGGAGCAAGCAAGCCACCAACTGCCCTCATTCCATAGCCTTCTCAGTGGGCTTGGGGGCTGTACACAGAGAGGCTGGGGGCACTGGCCTTCACTGTGGGGCCTGAGCCTCTGGTGGAAGTCAGGAGACTAGGGTTCATCCAGGAGAGCAGGCCCAGGAGGAGGGCTGAGCGGATCCTTAGCAATACTCAGTGCTGTTATCTGGGCAATCTGATTTGTGTGCCAGTACTGGGGTTTGAACTTAGAGCCTTGCACTCTTGCTTGGCTTTTTTCCTCACGGCTGGTGTTCTATCACTCAAGTCAGAGCTCTTCTGGCTTTTTGCTGGTTATTAGGAGATAAGAGTCTTATGGATTTGTCTGCTAGGGCTGGCTTCGAATCTAGAGCCTGAAATCTCAGCCTCCTAATAGATGGGATTACTGGCATGAGTTACTTATGCTATTGTTAAACCCCTTTCATGGATGTGGAAACTGAGGGTGGAGGACTCTCTTTACCTGCTCATTTTGCTTTCAGCTGGTTTTCCTGTAAAGGTTGTGGTAAGAATAAAGGTGGGAGTAGAAAAGACAAGTTGGGGTGTCATGGACCATCTGGTCTGCTTCCTCTTTGTCAAAATGTCAGGGAAACTGAGGCTCAGAAATGGGGGGGAGCACTACCCAGGTTAAAAAAAAAAAAGCCTGGCTGGACCTAGCTCAAGTCACCTGCCTTTCTGCTCAGGATGTGTCCCTTGACACCAGATGTCCTTTTCTTTTTTCTTTTTTATTATTAATAAGTTTTTTTATTGTGAAAATACTGTACAGAGGGGTTACAATTACATGAGCAAGGTAATGAGTACATTTCTTATCCAGCATTGTTGCCTCTGCCTTTGTTTCTAATTACCATCCCTGCCCTCCCATCCCCCCCACCTCCTTTTCTTTTCCGAAGACTTCCTGAGGCCTCTCTCTTGAGACCTTCAGCTGGTGATCTCTGTGCTGTCTCCACTTAGGCCCCAGAATTCAGAGAGGATTCAGAGGTTCAAAGCCCAGCATAGTAGTATACACCTATAATCCCAGCACCTGAGAGCCTGAGGCAGGGGGATGAAGAGCTCAGTCTAGCCTGGGCTTCAATCAAGATCCTGTTTCAGAGAAGAAAAAGGCAAACAAGAAAAATCCAAGGTGGGTGTGGTAGCTCAAGGCTGTAGTCTTAGCTATTTGGGAGGTGGAGTAGGAGGTTCGTTTGAGGCCAGCCCTGAGGGGTCTCAAAGAGACAAATGGCACTTTTTCTGTCATGTGCAGAAGCTAGACCTACAATACATCTGACGTAATACATTGTACTGGACTCTAGGCATTCACACATAGTAAGACCAAAGGAGGACACTCTTAGGGGAGGAACACAAAAGTGTAATGCCTATTTGCATCTGATCATATAAAATAGTATTCATTGAAATGAACTCAGAGTATGGAAACAAGGTTTTTTTTTTCTTTGTTATTATTGTTGTTTTCTTTTTCTCTTGTTTGTTCATTTATCTGTCTTTTTTTGTCTTTTTTTAAAAATATTTTTTATTGGGGCTGGGATGTAGCTCAGTGGCAAAGCACTTGCCTAGCAAGTGCGACATCCTGGGTTCGATCCCCAGTACCACAAAAAAAAAAAAAGAAAACAAAAAAAATTGATAAAATATTTTTTATTATGAAAATACTGTACAGAGGGGTTACAATGACATGGACAAGATAATGAGTACATTTCTTATCAAGCATTGTAACCTCCTCCTTTGTTTACCCTTCCCATCCCTTCCCAGCTTCCCCCCCACCCAATCCTCCCCCCCCCCCCCGTCATTTATCTGTCTTTAGGAGGGTAAAGGGGCACAGACATGAAGGGACAAACAGTGGACAAATGTGGCAGTGGCACTCACTAGATACTGTGTTGAAAATGAACTACACAACTTGTGGGTGAGGATGGGAGGGAAAAACAGACTGAGGGAAGGGATACATTGTCAAAAAAGAAATGTATACATGTAGTTGCTACCTCTCTGTACATCACCTTTTTGTTGTTGTTGTTGTTGTTTTGGGTCCAGTCATGGGGCCTGAACTCTGGGCCTGGGCGCTGTCCCTCAGCTCTTCAGCTCAAGGCTAGTGCTCTATCACTTGAGCTACAGCGCCACTTCCAGCTTTTTTCTTTTTGCTTATGTGGTTCTGAGGAATTGAACCCAGGGCCTCATGCATGCAAGGCAAGCGCTCTACCACTGAGCCACCTTCCCAGCCCTGTACATCACCTTTATAACAATAATTTTTTAATGTTTTCAAGAACTGGGCACCAGTGGCTCATGCCTGTAATCCTAGCTACTCAGGAGACTGATATCTGAAGATCACGGTTCAAAACCAGCCCAGACTCTTTTTTTGTTTGTTTGTTTTGGTCATGGGTCCTGAACTCAGGGCCTGGGTGCTGTCCCTCAGCTCTCCAGCTCAAGGGTAGTGCTCTACCACTTGAGCCACAGTATCACTTCTGGCTTTTTCTGATTATGTGGTGCTGAGGAATCGAACCCAGGGACTTACGCATGTAAGGCAAGCACTCTACCACTGAGCCACCTTCCCAGCCCAAGTCTATGAGACTCTTATCTCCAAATTAACCACCAGAAAACTAGAGGTGGCTCTGTGTCTCAAGTGGTAGAGCACTCACCTTGAGTTGAAGAGCTCAACGTCAGTGCCCAGGCTCAGAGTTCAAGCCCCATGACTGACCAAAACAAAACAAAACAAAAGTTTTCAAGATCCATCTCAACCAATGGCTGTCTCAGTGGCCCATGCCTGTTATACCCGCACAAAGGCTGGGTGCAGTGGATGTGCCCGTAATCCCCAGTGACACAGGGAAGTACAAATAGGAGGATCACTGTCCAGGCATACAGTGAGACCCTGCCTGGAAAATAACCATGTCAAAAAGGGACTGGAGGTATGGCTTAAGTGGTAGAGCAACTGACCAGCAAGCAGACCAAGCTAGACCGATCTCCAGTACTGACAAAATAAATAAAAAGAGAGCAGTGAGGAAGGAGGGTACCCATTGCCCAGCCCCTCAATGGGTGCCTAGAGTTAGGGAGCAAGCACACTGGCAGAGTTTGCCCCCCACCCTGAGTCTGGTCTGCACCCCTAGGACAGGCTCTCTCCCTCCGGCCATGTCTCCATGGCTTTCCATGATGTCTATGTGGCTGGGAGCATGACATCCAGGCTGTCCTCGGGAAGCTGGTAGTTCTCAGTCACCCTGGGGCTGCCTGTAGGGCTCCCAGGGACAGCGGCACAGGAGCCCTTCAGTTCATCATCGTATCCCAACCTGGCTGCCTTGGGCAGGGCCTGTGGGAGCCAAGTCAGAGGCAGCCCTGATTCCCCAACAGGATTCTATAACGCTGCCCTCTGCTCCATGGGCCTCCCTCCAGCCCTCAGTCATGCTCTAAGCTCCTCCCTCTGGAAGCCCCCTTTGGGGAGCTCCACCCCTTCACAGAGGGTAGTGGGAAGCTGGGGGAATACCTTTTCTTTGGGTGTGAGGGGTAGGAGGGGTCCTTTGGCTTGAATTCAGGGCTTGGCTTCTGTCCCTTAATTTTGTTTGCTCAAGGCTGGTGCCCTACAACTTGAGCCACAGCTCCATTTCCAGCTTTATGATGAGTAAATGAAGATAAGAGTCTCACAGACTTCCCTGCCCAGGCTGGCTTTGAACCTCTAACCTCAGATCTCAGCCTCCTGAGTAGCTAGGATTACAGACGTGAGCCACCAGCACCCAGCAGGAATCCCTTTTCTTCAGCCCTGTTCGGGACTGAACTCAATCAACAGCAGTCACTTGGCTGGGTTGTCTCCTTCCTCTGGTTGCTCTGGGCCAGCTTTGGGGAGATTACACCCTGCACACAGTACTTCTCGAATAGCTTCCTCCTCGTTGGGTCATTTGGTGATACCACACTGGTATTCCTTAGCCTAGAAATCCTTTTTACAGTAGGGTATGCCTGTAATTCTAGCTACAGTAGCCCATAGTCCTAGCTTTCTGGAAGCCAAGACAGGAGGATCCAGAATTTGAGGCCAGCCTGAGATGGAGTTCAAGATCAGTGTGGGCTGCATAACAAGACCCCCATTGCCCAAAATATGGAAGTAAAACAGGCAAATAAATAGAGAACATGGGTTTAGCTTGTCACAGCCAAAACATTTCGAGAAACACGAAAGATTTCAAGACCCTGTGGTTCTATGTGTGGTTCTATGTGTGTTGTCACCTTGGGCCTGTAGAGGTCCACTAATCCCTCCTTTTTTTTTGTTTTGAGACAAGTTCTCACTGGGGAGGGGCCTAGGAAGGAGCCCTGGCTGTCCTGGACCCCACAATCCTCATAAGCAGAGCTAGCTTTTTTTTCTTGCCTCGCCTCTCCCTGCCACATTGGTGCCAGTAGCTGCTCCTTGAAGCTTTTTTTTTTTTTTTGGTTTCTAGACTGACGTCATCTTCCCTCTGGTTTCGGTTGCCATCTGATCGTCCTCCTATTTCCTGGTGTCCTTCCTGGATGGCCCCGAGACTGGCCAAAGTTAATATACTCCCATCAGAACCTCTCAGCGGCTCCCACCACGGTGGGAACCTGGCTTACACTATTCCAGATCTAGACCTTTCCTGCTCCTTCATGCTGATGACTTCTTCTTTCATCTTTCTTCTTCTGTGTGTGTATTGGTATTGGGGTTTAACACACTGCCTCAGGCTTGGCTTTTTTGCTCAAGGCTGGCGCTCCACCACTTGAGCCACAGCTCCACTTTTGGCTATTTTGGCTATTGAAATGCAATTCTTAGATCTCAGCTAGGCTTGAGTAGCTAGGATTACAGGTATGAGCCACCAGCTTTTGACTTTGTTTTTCTTGTTACCTTATATAGAACTGAATCCAGGGCCTCATGCACTTGGCAAACATGGCTCTCTCCCTCTTGAGCCACACCCCCAATCCAATTTTGCTTCCTTCAAAAACCTTCCCCCCTCCCCACTGGGTTCTGTCCCCCTCCCTCTGCTCCTGACCAGCACCCTGTCACCCAGGGATGGGGGAAATCTCTCCAGCTGATCCCCTCTCTCACTCTCTCAAAGCATAGGAGCCTCTTCCTTGTAAGGGTGGGGCATAGTCTTGAGTACTAAGAATTGTTTAGCTTGGGGATACAGACTGTGACTCCTCTCTTCTTTTCCACTCCTGAGGATCCCAGGGAAGGTAGAGGGTCTTTCTTTCTCCCGACACCACCCCTCCTCCCCCCCTTCTCCCCTCCCAACAGGTGAGCAGATGTGGCCTGGAGCTTTCCTTTCCATGGTGCACCGGATCCATACAAAAGGTCTATTGTCTTCCTCCACCTGAGGTTTGCCACTAACTCTTGTGCACCACACTCTAGAGAGCCCGAATGTGCAGGGCTGGGAAGGACCTGCACTGAGAACCCAGTCCACGGGGGGGGGGGGGGGGGGGTTGCGTCCCATGGGGTCCTGATCCACACCAACCACGAGCAAGAGCGCTCCACGGAGTCCAGATCCACACCACGGGTGTCCCTATCCATGGGCGGGAGTACCCCACCGATCCACGAGCAGGAGCGCCCATGGGGTCCCAGTCCACACCACGGGGGGGCCCCATCCACAGCCAGGAGCGCCCCCACGGTCTCCTCCACAACACCGGGGACCGCTTCTCCCCGCAGCGGAGCTGGGCTTTGTGGATGGGACTTGTCACTCCACCCCGGCTCGGCTTGGTTGGGGCCCTGAAATCCCCCAGCATGGCAGGGAAGTGGCCACTTAGTGAACACCAAAGCGTGCTGCACCCCTGCCCCACTTTCTACTTCTTGAACCCCTATCCTGCTCTAAGCTCCAGGCAGTAGGACGGGGCACCCGGCCCAGGGTGACTCCCGGGTGGGCGCTCAGGACAAGGAGGTGCCCAGCAGCGATTGCAAAATGAGAAAGACTTTTATTGAAAAATACCAATGGCCCGGCTTCTTGGTGGCCGGGCCGGTCGATCGGAGCACACAGCTGGCTTTGGGGCTGGCAAGACGCGGCGGGTGGACACCGAGCCGGGCGGGCGGCCGTCCAGGGAGCTCGGCCCCGGGCCCCGGGCGAGCGGCTCCTCGAGGGGTGGCCTCCGGGCTCGGCCTCTGGGGGTCCAGCGAGGTGGCGGCGGCGGCGCCGGGGCTCAGACGTAGTCCTTGCGGTCGTAGGCGGGGCCCGCAGCGGGCGCGGTGGAGCGCGGCGCGGAGTAGAGGACCTTGGTGGGCGCGTACTTGTCGCGCGGGGGGCAGGAACAGCAGAGCAGGGCGCCCCCCAGGAGCTGCAGCGCGGCGGCCGCCCAGCCCACGTAGAGCCCCGCGCCCAGCTCCCGCTTCTGCGACTCGGGCACCAGAGGGTTGTAGAAGTCGCGGACGATGGTGTTGGCCGACCAAGATACGGGCACCAGGGTGAGCAGCGCGGCCAGCAGGAAGAGCACGCCCGCCACGATGGTGATCTTGGCCTTGGCCGTGTCGTCCTCCACGCAGTTGGTGCACTGGGCGCCCACCAGGGCCACGAGCAGCCCGAAGGCGTCCAGCAGGATGGCCACGATGATGAGCGCGCGGGCCGCCTGAAGGTCCTGCGGCAGCGCCAGCAGCGAGTCGTACACCTTGCACTGCATCTGCCCGGTGCTCTGCACCACGCAGTTCATCCACAGTCCCTCCCAGGTGATCTGCGCCGTGATGATGCTGCTGCCGATGAAGGCCGACACGCGCCACATGGGCAGCGCGCAGCTCACGATGGCTCCCAGCCAGCCCAGCGCGGCCAGCGCCGTGCCGGCCAGCTCCAGGCCCATGGACATGGCCGGCTCGGGGGACGAGGGCCGCGGGCTGTGCGGCTGCGGGGCCTGGAGAGCGGTGGCGGCGCCGGGACGGGCGGACGGACTGACAGGTGTGCGCCCGCGCGCGTAACGGCCCGCTCCGCGCTCGCCGCACTCCCCGCTGCGCTCCCGGCTTTGCAGGCAGCGACAGCGACAGGGCCGGGCTTGGGCCGGGCGGGTTGAGCTTAGCTCGGCGCCCCGCGCCCCGCGGGGGGCGGGAGGGGCGGGAGCGGCGGAGCCACGCCCTCCCGGACCCGGGACCGTGACGCGGACCCGCCTCTCGGCCACCGCGCGCCCCCAGTGGACGGCGCCAGGTGGGGCTCGGGGAGGGCGGCGTCTGCATCCTCAACTCCGGGCTCCTGGTCCGTAAGACTCACAGACCAGTTCTCTGGGGCAAGCCGGGAGGGGGTGCTTCATGGATTTGGGGTGCAAATCACGAAGGGCTGGACCTCCCTATCCGGATCTCAGCACCTTTCCCCCTCCCGCTGGCATCTCTGGGGCAGGCGGCTGGGGGCGTGGCCAGCCGGCCATGTGACAGTGGAGTGGGCGGGGCTTACGCGGGCGGGACCAACCACCTGGACAGTCTATGGGGCCGAGCCAACCGTTCAGGACAACGAGAGAGTGGGCGGGGCCAGAGGGGCGCGGCCAACCACCCCGGACAGTGGTTAGTGGGCGGAGCCACTGGGGGCGTGGCTGTAGTTGTCCTAAGTGGATGGCAGAAGTCTGAGCTCAACACCTGCTCTGGACGCTGGGTCCTCTGCAGCAAGGCACGCCTCCAACGGGCCTGGCCTAACCTAGGAGGATGGAGTTGTCCATTCTGAGGGGTGCTGGACTCAGAAGCCAGTGTCTGCCCGCACAGGTGCCCTATTGTGGCCTCCAAACTGGGCATCGGTGGCTCATGTCTAGCTAGCCAGGGGGCTGAGATCTGAGGATCGCAGTTCGAAGCCAGTCCAGGCAGGAAAGTCTGAGACAGAGATAGAGACAGAGACAGAGACAGACAACGAGGGACTCCTATTTTCAGTCACCCTGCAAAAATCCTAAAGTGGAGCTGTGCCTCAGCATCGAGTGGAAAAGCTATGACAGACAAGCCCTGAGTCCAAGCCACAAATAATTTTTTTTCTTCTGCAGCTCTTGTGTTGTTAGAAAACCAGGAGTTCAGGCTGAGCTGCCTTTTCCCATCCCCCATTGAGCCCCCTGGCTTCTCAGAGCCCAGGCCCCCTCCCTTTCTGTCTGAGTGAGTGCCAGGGTCCCCTCCCTCCCACTGAGGGCCAGGAAAGAGATTTAATCCAAGCCAAAAAAAAAAAGTTAGAAACTTCGGTAAAGCTCTTGATTTGCTCTCGGCCCTTCCTCCCCAACTTGTTGCCAGCCTTGGGGTTGGACTAGAGGTCGAGTGGTTCTACCCCTCCTGTCCTTTCTTGTCCTGTCCTGCCCTGTGCTCTCTTCACTGGGGACTGGACAGCACTTGGCTGCCTGCTTTAGCTCTTAGATGCCACAGTGTGAACACTCACCCCAGTCCCCTTTGGCCCCTGTCCTCTCTGTGGGGGCATTCTAGGTGTCCTCTAGCTCACTCTTTTCCTAGCAGGTTTTGTCCCCCACAAGACCATCCCTGGCTATGAGGGAATAGTGGCTTCCTACCCCACAATTACTATCCTGGCCCCTTCCTATATGGTGCTGAAGATGATTAGCCTTCTACCACTTTAGCCACACCCACAACTTTTGCTTATTATTATTGTTATTAGTGGGACTGGGATTTGAACTCAGAGCCCTGTACATGCTATACAAGCAGTCTACCACTTGAGCCTCACCCCAGTCCTCCTTATTTTGCTTTTTAGTAAGGGGCTCAAACATTCTCCTGGCTGGCCTCAGACTGCAGCGTCTTCCTTTTCTACCTCCTGAGTAGCTGGGATTACAGGTGTATACCTTCATGCTAACTCTCTTATCCTCTTTCATACTTATGTTCTATAATTTTTCATACATATGTATATGAATGTATATGTGTGTGTGTGTGTGTGTGTGTGTGTGTGTGTGTGTGTGTGTGTGTATGTATATTGCTGGTACTGGGATTGGAGCTCAGGGCTTTGTGCCTGCCCAGCTTATTCAGCTGATGTTCTGCCATTTGAGTCACACCTCCAGCCCAGCTTTTTGCTAGTTATTTTGGAGACAGTCAAGAACTTTTGTGCTTGGGCTAGCCTTGAACCTTGATCTCATTCTCTTTCGTAGCAAGGCTTAAAGATATAAGCCACTGGCACCCAGCTTCTTACTTATTTTTAGTTGTCTTTCTTTTTTCTCCCTTTACCCCAGTCTGTCAGCTCCACTGGAGCTGTTAGAATGTTCCAAAATGGACAAAAGTTCTTTGCTGCTGTAAACCCAGCACCAGGCACAATGCTGGGACTGGAGCCATAGTTGACTTAGTGGCTCTTCTTCCACTGCCTGTGGGACTGATTCTGAGAAGCCTCTGAGTTTATATTTGACCAGAGAGCTTTGTAATCTAGCAGGAACCAAGGGATTCTCAAGAAAGCTGAAAGGATTGAAGAAGCAAAGCCAGGGAGTCTTCCTTCTCTCAGATCACAGGCAGGCCAACCATGCCTTCTGCATGAGAGCTCCAGCCCTGGTGGTAGGTGATAGACATAAACAGGGCCATAGACACATGGAAACCAGGTCCTTCTTTCCAGGGCAAAGGTCTGGGGCCGGGGCTGCTGGCAGGACTGGGAGTGCCCGGGCAGAGGGCCCATTGGGTGCTGGGTAGGGGCTGCTACGGAGAAAGTTTGTGTAGTCAGGGTCTTATGGATGGAAAACTGATCTTAATTGCACTTTTCAGGACAATGGGCGTGGACTAGAGAACGGTGCTCCCTTCCCTCCAGGGACCCCTCCAGGCTTTGGCAAGTATTGCCAGTCGGGCCCAGATTGGGTATCATGAGCCCTGACTTGCTAGCTCAGTGGCTGGGCACAGTCATTTATTCTCTCCTATCCTCATTTGCCCTCTATTATTTATCTATTAGCTTCTTTTATTTTGTTTTTGTTCCAGCCATAGGGCTCAAACTCAGGCCCTGGGCATTGTCTCTTAGCTCTTATTGCTCAAGGCCAGTGCTCTACCACTTGAGCCACATCTCCATTTCTGGCTTTTTTGGTGGTTAATTGGAGATAGGAATCTCACAGACTTTTCCTGACTAGGTTGGCTTCAAACCATGATCCTCAGATCTCAGCCTCCTGAGTAGCTACAGTTACAGGCATGAGCCACCAGTGTCCAGCTTCCTTCTATTTAAGTCAAGAAACTGATGTCTTGGTGACTCACCTTCCAGGATTGTTCTAGGCAGAAAACAACCTGGGCAGGGTATGCAAATGTGATGCACAGATAAATGATTTGGGGATAGAGTGACAAGCAGTTAGGTCTAAATCTGACCCGGTCATGAGTTCTCCAAGTCAGTCTTCTCCCCACCTTGACTTCCTCAGGAGAAGGTCCTGTTCCCAGTTCCCAGTCCCCACGAGGGAGCTGGGGGCTGGGCAGGCTGGAGGGAGGCTGGGCACGAAGGGGTGGCTGGCTTTTGAGCGTGCTGGGCAAGGCTGATCACAGAGAGGCAAACAGAACCCAGCTTCTTGCCCAGGGGCCAAACTTCAAGGACTTGGCAAATAAGACTTTGGCTCCAGGCAGGGTGCCAGGCGGGTTTAGCCTGGTATCTCCTGTGGGTCTTAGAAGTGAATCATAGAACCAAACGAGTGGCGCTGACTGAAAATTGGGCAAGGAACATCAAAAACAGTACATGGCATCACCTCACTTTGTTTAGCATGACAAGTATATAAAAGGACTGAGGGTGTGGGAGACCCTGGCACCCCTTTGGTGGGGGTGAAAATGAGAGAGGGCTATAGAGGCTTGGGGGCCCGGCCAAGTCCACGATGTGGAAGACATGCAAAGGACAGGAAATCAATGTGTGGAAGAGACTCCCGCATTCCTGTGCTTATTGTATCTATTCAAAATGGCCAAGAAATGGGAGCAGCCAGACTTCCATAATAATCCCAGTGACCCAGGAGGCTGACAGCTGAGGATCGAAGTTCAAGGCCAACGTGGGCAGCAAAGAGAGGCTCTTATCTCCAATTAACTAGCAAAATGCATCCAGAGAGGTGTGTGCCTCAAGTAGAATAATGCCAGCCAGTAGTGAGGGGCTGGGAGGGTAGCTCAGTGATAGAGCGCTTGCCTTGCATGCCTGAGGCCCTGGGTTCGATTCCCCAGTACCACATAAGCAAAAAGAAAAAAGCTGGAAGTGGTGCTATGGCTCAAGTGGTAGAGCACTAGCCTTGAGCTGAAGAGCTGAGGGACAGCGCCCAGGCCCAGAGTTCAGGCCCCACGACCGGACCCCCCCATAAAAAAAGCTGAGTAAGACTGGGAGGACCTGAATTCCAGCCCTAGTACACACACACACACACACACACACACACACACACGTGCACAGGTGGGGTGGGGAAGATGCTTCCTGTAGCAGGTGCTGTGTGAACACTGGGTTGCTGAGTCCAGAGACTAGGCTGAGAGATTCCAAGAAGCAAAAGGCCAGCAAAGCAGGCACACAGAGAAAATCGCCTGCAGCTGGATCAACCTGTGCCTGCAGCCACCCACCTGTTGCCCCCTCAGGAAGTAGCCTCCAGGCCCCAGCACCCACTTCTCCCCAAGGGCGCCACTCAGCTCCCTTCTCTACTGCCCTTAGGCCCAGGCTCACCCCGGTGGGCAGTCTGTTGTCCTGCAGGCCCCAGGGGCAGGGAGAGGAACAATGAGGAGCCCGGTCCAGGGAGTTTGGGGCTCCAGTGCCTTCGGTTGGGGGACAGGCTATGTAGTGGCCAGGGATGAGGTGCTGGAGGAGGGGAAGGCTGTGGTCACTCAGTCTTTGGGGAAGTGTTCCTGTTTAATTGGTGCAGCCTCTGTGTGTGTGTACGTGTGTGTGCGCGCACAAGCGCATGCACGTGCAGGTGCGCGCATGTGCAGGATTTGTGTGTGGGTTGTCTGCCTATGTATTGATGAGAGATAAATTGATCATAATGCATTTAAGTGGTCGAGCCCTGTGGCTCATACCTATAATCCTAGCTCCTCCTCACCATACTGAGGCCTGAGGTTCACAGGAAAGTCTGGGAGACTCTTACCTCCAAAGAACCACCAAAAAGCCAGAAGTAGAGATGTGGTTCAAGTGGTAGAGTGCCAGTCTTGAGTAAAACAACTAAAGGACAAGTGTTCAGGCCCCAAGTCCAAGCTCCAGGACTAGTGTGCGTGCGCGCACACGTGCACACACATACACACACACATACATTATAAAATACCATAGAGCACTGGGGATGTAGGTGAGGGGGAGAACATTTGCCTCTTATATCCAAGAGCCTGGGCTGAGAAAAAGAAAAAGAAAAAGCTGGTGGCTCACACCTCTCATCCTAGCTACTCAGGAGGCTAAGCTCTGAGAATCACAGTTCAAATCCACCCTGGGCAGGAAAATCTATGAGATTCTTATCTTCAATAACCCACCAGAAATGGTGCTATGGCTCAAAGTGGTAGAGTGCTAGCCCTGAGTGGAAAAGCTCAGGGACAGTGCCCACGCTCTGAGTTCAAGGTGCACGACTGACCAAAAAGAAAAAAAGAAAAGAAAAACCATAGAAACCATACAGTGAGATTGAGTGCCCTTTACCCAGCAAAGAAGGATGGTGATAGATCGTAAAATTAAGGCTCAGTGCCAGGGGCAGGACATTGTGTTCCATACCTCCCTCCCTCCCAGCCTCAGCCCTGCCTTGCCCCTGACAGCCTCCAGTTTGCTCTCTATTTGGAAGCTGTCAATTCAGGAAAGTAATAGAAATGGAATCTTGGGTTTATAACCTCCTGTGACTCAGCTGATCCTAGCATGGAGATCCCTCCACAGTGTGTCAACAGAATTGTTACATTCTACCAGTCATTTATTCCTTTTTCACAGCTGAGTGATACTTCTTGCTAAGATGCATGCATGCATCTTAGTAGTAGGATAGCTAGTGATCTTCAGGTTGGGGTGATTAGAAATAAAGTGGCATCCAGGCACCAGTGGCTCACGCCTGTCATGCTAGCTGCTCAGAGGGTGATATCTGAAGGTCCAGGTTGTTTTTTTTTTTTAAATTATTATCTTTAAGGGGCTGGGAAGGTGGCTCTGTGGTAGAGCGCTTGCCTTGCATGCATGAGGCCCTGGGTTCGATTCCACAGCACCACATAAGCAAAAAGAAAAAAAGCCTTGAGCGCTGTAGCTCAAGTGGTAGAGCACTAGCCTTGAGCTGAAGAGCTGAGGGACAGCGCCCAGGCCCAGAGTTCAGGCCCCATGACTGGACCCAAAAAAAAAAAAAAAGTAATTATTATCTTTAAGTGGTTGTACAAAGAAATTCTGAGGGTCCAGGTTTGAAGCCAGCCCACACAGAAAAGTCCATGTGACTCTTATTTCCAATTAATTAGCAAAAAGCCAGAAGTGTTGGGGCTGGGAAGGTGGCTCAGTGGTAGAGCGCTTGCCTTGCATGCATGAGGCCCTGGGTTTGATTCTCAGAATCGCATAAGCACAAAAAGAAGTGGCGCTGTGGCTCAAGTGGTAGAGCGCTAGTCTTGAGCTGAAGAGCTAAGGGACAGTGTCCAGGCCCAGAGTTCAGGCCCCACAACCAACAATAACAACAACAAAAGCCAGAAGCACAGCTGTGGCTCAAGTGGTAGAGCATTAGTCTTGAGCAAAAAAACAAAAAACAAAAAACAAAAGTTCACGGACAATGTCCAGGCTCTGCAATCAAGCTCAGGACTAGAACAAAAAAGGAGGAGGAGGGGCTGGGAAGGTGGCTCAGTGGTAGAGCGCTTGCCTTGCATGCCTGAGGCCATGGGTTCGATTCCTCAGTACCACATAAGCAAAAAGAAAAAAGCCAGAAGTGGCACTGTGGCTCAAGTGGTAGAGTGCTAGCCTTGAGCTGAACTGCTGAGGGACAGCGCCCAGCCCAGAGTTCAGGCCCCATAACCGGACCCAAAAAAAAAAAAAAAAAAAAAAAGAGGAGGAGGAGGAGGAGGAGGAGGAGGAGGAGGAGGAGGAGGAGAAGGAAATTTGTGTTTGCATTGAGGCTTGGCTGGCAGTAGGCTGTAAGGACCGTGTGCAGCTATCTCTGAGCCTGTCTTCCAGGGAAGGGAGCTCCTGCACCGGCTCTCTGGACTTCAGAGTTTATTTAAGCCACAGGACCTTATCATATCTTTCTCCAAACAGCATGAAGTTAAACAAAGTGGCTGCGGTCTAAGGAGACAGAAGTTGATTTAAGATAGCATTCTATCAGAGGTGACTCAGCCACTGGTGACCCCAGCCTTATTGTATCCAAGACCAGATCTGGGGTGCCCTGAGCCCTGAGTCAGAGAGATCTCAGTGCTGAGGGACCCGGCTGCCCTGTGGGGGGAAGGCAGCCATGCCCCCCACAAGACTAGTCAACTCATGTGCCCGTTCCGTGCCAACACAGGCATGTGTGAAAGCAAAAGGGCTTGGGCTGAGGTGCAGCTCAGCAGTTGAATACGTGCCCAGCACAAGAGATCCTGGGTTCACGCCCACTTCTACAGAAAAAGACAAGGGAAGAAATACCTGTAATCCCAACTACTCAGGAAACTGAGCTCTGAGGATCCTGGCTCAAAGCTGGCGCAAACAGGAAAGCTCATGGGCTTCTTTTTTCTTCCCCCTTACCAGTCCTGGGGCTTGAACTCAGGACCTGGGCATTGTCCCTGAGCTTCTTTTGTTCAAGGCTAGCACTCTACCACTTGAGCCACAGCACCACTTCTGGATTTTTCTGTTTATCTGACACTGAGGACTCAAACCCAGGGCTTCACATGTGCTAGGCAAGCACTCTACCACTAACTAAGCCACGTCCCAGCCTCATGGGACTCTTATTTCCAATGAACCATCCAAGACCTGAAAGTAGAGGCATGGCTCAAGTGGTAGAGCACCAGCCTTGTAAAAAGTCTCTGAGACAGCTTCTAGCATAAGTTCAAATCCCAGTACTGGCACACACACATACACACACACATACACACACACACACAGAGTGCAAATATAACCACAGGAGTCTAAGGCTAAGATGGGATGTGGGCATTTTGGGGACCAAAGCCTCATTGTTTGCTTGTTCTCAGCATGGGAAAAGCACCCTGCCGTATGTGGTGAGAGCACAAGTGATATCATGCTGAGTTTGAGAGGTGTTTTCCTATTACATTTATGCTGTGTACGTGTGTGTTCCAATCCCAGGATTTGAACTCAGATTGTAGACGCTGTCCCTGAGCTTTTTCATTCAGAACTGTTGCTCTAACAACACTTGAGCCACAGCTCCACTTCTGGCCTTCTGGTAATCAATTGGAGAAACAAGTCTCACAGATTCTCCTTTCCTGGGACTGACTTCAAACTGTGATCCTCAGATCCTGAGTTGCTAGGATGACTGGGAGAACCACTGAGGCCCAGCTGTAGAGAATTCATTTTAACTGCTCTGTGTTATTCCGTTATGGCTATATCACAACAAGACAGTTTACACCTGCTTTCCTCTCAGTGTACATCTGATTGGCTTCCAGCTGTTCATCAATTACAAAGATGATGGGACATAAGTCACCTGTGGAATGATCTCCTAAAATCCTACACAGCTCTCCAACATTCTGAAAAAAATATTTTTTTTGTTATTTTTGATAGAATCTATGTAGTCTAGACTGGTCTGAACCTTGGAATTCTCTTACCTCAGCCTCCAGAGTGCTGCGATTACAAGGATGTGTCACCACACCTGGGTCAGAGAGGTTTTTGTTGCTGATGATGATTTGTCATTCTGTGGGTGTCAAGTAGAATCTTACTATTTTATTTTGCATTTTTCTGGTTACTACTGACCAGTAATCAGAGATCCATGAAGTTTTCCTAGCCTGTCTCTCTTTCTTTCCTTCTCTCTCTCTTTTTTTTTTTTTCCGTTGTTGGTTGTGGGGCTTGAACTTTTGGCCTGAGCTCTATCCCTCAGTTCTTCAGCTCAAGGCTAGCACTCTACCACTTAAACTACAGAGCCACTTCCGGTTTTCTGGTGGTTTATTGGAGATAAGAGTTTCAGGGACTTTTCTTGCCTGGGCTGGCTTTGAACCGAGATCCTCAGATCTCATCCTCCTGAGTAGCTAGGATTACAGGCATGAGCCAC
Organism: Dipodomys merriami; assembly: GCF_024711535.1. Taxonomy (NCBI): domain Eukaryota; kingdom Metazoa; phylum Chordata; class Mammalia; order Rodentia; family Heteromyidae; genus Dipodomys; species Dipodomys merriami. The sequence continues at coordinate 4,254,612 of NW_027204048.1, forward strand.
TGGCACCTGGCTCCTTCTCTTTCTTTTTCTTTCTTTCCTTTCTTCTCTCTCTTTTTTGATGGTATTGGGGTTTGAACTTAAGGTCTTTCTCTTGCGAAGCAGGTGCTCAACCCTTTGAACCACTCTGCCAGTTCTTTCTGTGTTAGTTACTTTTGAGACAAGGCCTCACTTTAGGCCTGGACCATACTGGACTTTGAGCCTCCGAATTGTTCTTCCCTTTGCACCTGGGGTGACAGGTTTGTACCACTGTGCCTAGCCATTGCTTAAGATGGAGTCTCAAGAACTTTTATGTCTGGGCTGGCCTCAGAGCTGGTCTCTGCTAGGATTAGAGGCTGGAATGGCCCCACCCAGCTGTGTGTCTAGTTCCCTACTGACTTGTTTATCTTTTGTGAGTAATTTATAGAATTCCTGTACATAGTCTGAGTGTTAATCACATATTGTTTATAAGGTTTACAATTATTTTCTCCCACACTGTGGCTTAGATTTAACCATTTTTAGGGTGTCTTCTACCTTGAGGCACAAAATATACTCAGTAAGATTCTTGGGACAAATCTTTTACATTTGTTAACGTTCATGAACCATCACTCAAATCCTTTCTTCCTTTCTTCCTTTCCTCTCTCCCTCCCTCCCCTCTTTCTTTTCACAGGGCCTGGTCATTGTCCCTGAGTTGGGTACACACAGTCCCCCCCCCAATACTCAGTGCTCTACCACTTGAGCCACAGCTCCACTTCTGCTTTTGTGTTTTTGTTTTTGCTAGTTAATTGGAATTAAGAGTCTCTGTCTTGGAGTTTTCTGCCAGTGCTGGCTTTGAACCATGATCCTCAGATTTCAGCTTCCTGAATAGCTAGGATTATAAGCATAAGCCACAGGCACCCAGCTTGGTAGTACATTTCAGCAGTTTCAGATACAGAGGAAGAGAAGGAGACATAGACACTAGTTACCCCAGCCAAGTGAATGATTGAACCTGGGCATTCTTTGACATTTAGTTATTTAATTTAGCTTTGTGGTGCTGAGGCCTGAACTTAGGGCCTTGCACTTGCTAGGGAAGCGCTCGTCCACTGAGGTAAATCCTCAGCCCTTTTATTTTTTTGAGGGTTTAGTTTAAAATGACAACAACTGTTTCTTTTTTTTTGGGGGGGGGGGGGGTCTGGTCGTGGGGCCTGAACTCTGGGCCTGGGCGCTGTCCCTCAGCTCTTCAGCTCAAGGCTAGGGCTCTACCACTTGAACCACAGTGCCACTTCCGGCTTTTTTCTTTTTGCTTATGTGGTACTGAGGAATCGAACCCAGGGCCTCTGGCATGCAAGGCAAGCGCTTTACCACTGAGCCACCTTCCCAGCCCCTACAACAACTGTTTCTATACCACAGATGTTTGCATATACCTGTTTATTGGGGATGCCAAGATGCCTGGGTTCTTGGCAGGGTTGGGGGCAGGAGGCAGCAGATCTGGGGAACGGGAATCACCTGAGGGAGTGGGGCCGGGGTTCCTCTCAGAGCGTCCAGCAACCCTGGACTCCCTATGCGCCCCCTCCTGGCTCTGGTCCAGGCTCTTTCCCACGTGGGCCAGGCGAGCAGCAGAACCAGTTGGGGTGGCTGTGGGGCGGCCCCACACCTGTCGGTTTCCGGTCAGCGGGTGGGTTTGTCTTGGGGTGTTGAGTATTTCTAGTCCACCTAGTCCCAGCCCTCAGTTCCCTGGGGAAGTGGGACTCCAATGTAGACAGGCCTGGGTGGGGCAGTTCTTAGCAAATTCCCAGGCCCTTCACTGTCACTGGGAGGGCAAGGCCCGTCCCCCTCCCCCACAGAAACTTCTCTGTCCTCGGGCCAGGTTTCAGCCATAAACTAACCGCCTAAGCTGTTTCTTCCTGTTCTCAGCCTGGCCCCAGGGAACCCAGACCAGGAGCCTGGGGCTTCACCCTGTAACTGCCCCAAGGGCCTTGTTTCAGGCCTTTCCTGATCTCACACTCCAGAGCCCCTCTGTCTTCCCTGAACCCCTTCCCTCCTCCTGGAGCCCCACCCTAGACTCCATCTAGTAATCACTTCCTTTTCCTTTATTATTATTGTTATTAATGTGTGTGCCAATTCTGGGGCTTGAACTGGGCACTGTCCCTGAGCCTTTTTTGTTCAAGGCTGGTGCTCTACCACTTAAGCCACAGCTCTACTTCTGGCCTTTTGATGGTTCATTAGAGATGTCTCTCTGATTTTCTTGCACTGGCTGGCTTCGAATGTGATCCTCAGAACCCAGTTGCCCAAGTGGCTGGGATTACAGGCATGAGCACCAGCACCTGGCTTCCCTTGTAATCTCTGAGTCTCCCTCTCCTATCTAGCACCCATGTCTGTCCCCTGAACTCCCTCCTTCCCTGAGCCTCCCCTTAAATCCTCTTCTCTGCACTGAGTTCTCTTTCTCCCCAGGAAAGGAGGGAGGGAGGAAGGATTTGGGGAGGGAGCTGGGGAGGGCCCAGTGCCCCTCTACCCCCCCTTACCCCTCCTCACCAAGGTGCACACTCCCCTCCTCACCCCAGATAACACCAGACTGGAGGCCTCCTCTAATGCTCGCAGGTTCTAAGTCTGCAGGTCTGCAGCACCCCACTAAATTGTGGTGTGGTGTGCATCCTGCTTGCCTCCCTCCACAAGGGGGCGCTCTGCTCACCAGTGGACTTGGGCACCCACTTCCATGCAGGTTTTCCCACTCTGGCCCTGCCCCTAGTGGCCTCCCCAGCCTCCCGGGTGCCCAAGCCTGCACCTGCCCAGCCCAGGATCCACATCTGTTGGTCCAGCCTGCCTACTTGGCAGCCTTGCTCCCAGCACTGGATGAATTTTCCTATCCATTTCTAAACTATGGTTCACTATGGAAGCAGCCAGTTTAGGGGTCATCTTGGCACCCCAGTACAACTCTGCCTCCACACAAAATTCCTTCCTTTAGAAATCCTATTAGCCTCACACTGGTGGCCTGTAATCTTAACTACTCAGGAGTCTGAGATGTGAGAATCATGGTCTAAAGTCAGCCCAGGCAGGAACCTCCGTAAGATGATGATGATGATGATGATTGTCGGTCGTGGGTCTTGAACTCTGGGCCTGGGTGCTGTCTCTGAGCTCTTCAGCTCAAGGCTAGCACTCTATCACTGGAGCCTCAGTGTCACTTCTGGCTTTCTGGTGGTTAACTGGAGATAAGAGTCTCACGGACATGCCTGCCTGGGCTGGCTTTGAACCTGGATCCTGAGATCTCAGTCTCCTGAGTAGCTAGGATTACAGGTGTGAACCACAAGCGCCTGGCACATCCATAAGATTCTTATCTCCTATTAACTACCAAAAAATCCAGAAGTGGAGCTGTGTGGATTATGTGGTAAAGTGCTAGCTAGCCTTGAGCAGAAAAGCTCTGGGTTAGCTCCAGGTCCTAAGTTCAAGCCCCCAAAACCATACCTACAACAAAACAATGGTGGGACAGGCAGAGCTGCAGTTCCCACAAGGAACAGCAGAGGGCAATCCCAGCTAGCACTAGCACTGTCTCTGGCTGGCTGAGTTTTGGGGAGAGACATCCCCCCCCCCCCCCCCCCCCCCCCCCCCCCCGCCAAGCGGCACCCTCCCCCTCCCCACTGCCCCCAGCATCTCAGGCTTGGACTCTGACTCTGTGCTTGACACCGTACCTCCTCATGGATGGGGAGTAGCCATTGGAGGGTGAAGGTGTGGCCTAGGTTGGTTTCAGTGGACATAAGCACCCAGAATTTCCCCCACCCTCTTTACCCCACAGCCTTGTCCCCCAGCACCTACCTTGCTCTGACAGGTCCAACTGGCTCCTGCTGGTCAGAATTCCCATGAAGAGCCCACACACCTGGCCTGTGGGCTTTCCAATTTCTCCCTGGGTGGAGCCAGGGAAGTTAACTTGTAAATAAACTAGAGCAGGTCTGGAGTTTGCTATGGTCACCACTTTCTGGCTTTGCTGACCAACAGATCAGGGTTCAGGTCCTATACCGCAGCAGTTTTGAACATGACTTTATTTACATCATGACTGTACTCCAGGGCTGGGAAGTTGGCTCAGTGGTAGAGCGCTTGCCTTGCATGCCTGAGGCCCTGGGTTCAATTCCTCAGCACCACATAAGCAAAAAGAAAAAAGCCGGAAGTGGCGCTGTGGCTCAAGTGGTAGGGCACTAGCCTTGAGCTGAAGAGCTGAGGGACAGTGCTCAGGCCCAGAGTTCAGGCCCCACAACTGGACCAAAAAAAAAAAAAGAACATGATAAAAAAAAAAAAGACTGTACTCCAAACTTCCAGAGAACTAAGGTCTAGAGAGCGAGTGTGTGTGTGTGTGTGTGTGTGTGTGTGTGTGTGTGAGAGAGAGAGAGAGAGAGAGAGAGAGAGAGAGAGGGAGAGAGGGAGAGAGAAAGAGAGAGAGGGCAGCACCAGGCTCAGTGGTAGAACATTTGCCTAGATGCTCAAGACCCTGAAACTACAAAAAGTGTTTTGATCTTTTTTTACATTATTACTAAAGTATGTGTCTTAGTCGGGCGTTGATGGCTCACACCTGTAACCCAAGCTACTCAAAAGGCTGAGATCTGAGGATTATGGTTCAAAGCCAGCCCGGGCAGCAAAGTCCATGAGACTCTTACCTCCAATAAACCACCAGAAAACCAGAAGTGGCACTGTGGCTCAAGTGGTAGAGTGCTAGCCTTGAGTTGAAGAGCTGAGGGACAGCACCCAGGCCCAGAGGCAGAGTTCAAGCCTCATGACTGACAAAAAAAAAGTGTGTCTATGTGCCTGTCCTGGGGCTTGAACTCAGGGCCTGGACACTGTCCCTGAGCTTCTTTGCTCAAGGCTAGTACTCTTACTACTTGAGCCACAGCCCTACTTCTGGTGTTCTGATGGTTTATTGGGCATAAGAGTCTCTAGGACTTTCTGCCTGCATTGGCTTCAAGTCAGGATCCTCAGATCTCAACCTCCAAAGTAGCTAGGATTACAGGTGTGAGCCACAGATGCCTGGCTCTTGATAATTTTTGAAGCTTTTTTTTTTTTTCTTCTCGGTCATGGGGCTTGAACTCAGGCCTGGGTGCAGTGTCCCCGAGCTCTCCAGCTCAAGGTGAGCGCTGTACCACTTGAGCCACAGCACCACTTCTAGTTTTCTGGTGGTTAATTGGAGATAAGAGTCTCATGGATTTTCCTGCCAGGGCTGGCTCTGAACCACAATCCTCAGATCTCAGCCTCCTGAGTAGTTTAGGATTTACGGTGTGAGCCATGAGTGCCCGGCAGCATTTTTTTTTAAATTGAGATGTTCACAGATTTATGAAGCTGTATCACAATCATTTTTAGGATATCTGCATGGGTGTTGTCCCCAGAGGATGGGTTAGGGACTTCCTGCAACTTCCCAAACTCCAGGCAGAAGCACAAGATCCTTGAGTCAAGAAAGGGCTGGGAATGTAACTCAGAAGGAAAATGCTTGCCTAGCATGCATAAAACTCTGGGTTCGAGTCCTCAGTACCACATGAACAGAAAAAGCTGGAAGTGGCATTGTGACTCAAATGGTAGAGTGCTAGCCTTGAGCTAAAAGAAGCTCAGAGACAGTGCTCAGGCCTTGAGCTCAAGCCCTATGACTGGCCGAAACAAAAACAAAGAAAATCTGGCACAAAGAAAGGAAAGGCAAGCAAGCAAAGCCAAGATGAAGAAGCAAAGCTGTTGGTCAGTGGCAGCAGGGAGAAAGGATGAGAGGCCACGGGGCTGGCTTGAGACACAGAACACCTGAGAATCAGCCACTATTTATAGGAACAAAGCAAAGGCTTGTCCTTGGACAGAGAAAACAGGAAATAAATAGTTAACTAAAAATACATATATAATGGTAAGTGAACTAGGGAGCGGCTCATACAACTTGATAGCTTTTAATTGATATCCTGGGACTCCAGCCAGAGCCACACCCACGGATGAGTTGTGATTCCTCCACGGGGCCCCAAACCCCTAAAGGAACACCAGCCACCCCCAAGCCTGGAGGTTCCCATGGTAACCAGGGCCCAGCCAGGGTTAAAAGAACAAGGGATGATGGAGGGAATTCACCACAGCTAGAAACAAAGAGGCAGCAACTAGAAGAACAAGGCTGAGTCCACCGCCAGAGATGGCAAAGGAAACAAATTGATTTCTGAAGGATTGACCCCCACCCTATTGTCCCAGGCCCAAACAGATGCCAGGCAAAATCCCAGGTATGTGTGAACTTGTTTGAAGTGCAGGCAGGGCAATTCACCTAAGTCCGGCTGTAAACATCCCTTGTGGGCCCAACTGAAAGGCCCCCACCTTCCTTGACCTAGTGGCTTTTTCATTAACCTCTGCCTCCTTGCTTGGACCTACTGTCCCAACTCTCTGTCTCAACCTCCAAACCCACGGGAAGATCTGTGCCCCTCAGTGTTCCTCAATAAACCGTCCTTGCCTGTTGATGAAATCGAGTCCAGCCTATTCCTTTTCTGTTAAGAGAGAGAGGAGAGAGGGAAAAGAGTGAGAGAGAGGGAAGGAAGGAAGGAAGGAAGGAAGGAAGGAAGGAAGGAAGGAAGGAAGGAAGGAAGGAAGGAAGGAAGGAAGGAGCAAACAAGCCAGGCTCTGGTGGCTCACATCTTGTAATCCTAGCTACTCAGGAGGCTGAGATCTGAGGATTGAAGTTGAAAGCCAGCCCAGGAAGGAAAGTCTGTAAAACTTGTTTCCAATTAAGAACCAAAAAGCCAGAAGTAGAGCTGTGGCCAAAGGGGCAGTGTGCCAGCTCTGAGCACAGAAGAGGCAATGCCCAGATCTTGAGTTCAAGCCCCAGAATCAGTACAAAAATTCTCCAACGCAGGTGAGTTAGAGAGCAGGAAGGCCCGGGGTGGGGGGTCTACTGCACCCCTACTGATCCCCACCCTTCGCGGCCCAGGCCCCCTTTAACCAAGAGATTGAATCAAGGCTACAAAAAAAGAAAACAGAAACTTCTACAAAGCCTTATTCCTGGCATTAAAAAAAAAAGCCATAGAAGTGGCTCAAGTGGTAGATCACTGACTAACCAATGAGTTAAGATAAATACATAAAATAAAGGCGAGCAACCAGCTCCAGCACAAAGAGCGTGGAACAATTAACCCTAACCGCCAGCGTGGCTGCAGGGCCGCCGCCTCCGGGCGGGGCCAGGGCGGGGTCGAGCCGCGGCGGGGCCCGCAGGGCCGGGGCTGTGCCTGACTCCGCACCACGCAGACCAGCTTAGCACCGGGCGTCCTGCGTGGCCTGGAGACGGTGTGCGGGCAGCCCCCCCCCCCCCACGCGGGGCCGAGCGGGCCAGGGGCTCGGGCCTGGGCCCTCCAGGGGCCTGAGTCACCAGCCCGGCCGGGATCGGGCACGCCCCGTCCCCGTCACCGCTGAGTCACCGCCGCCCGCCCCGCGCCTCCCGGCTTTTCCCGGTTTCGCGCGTCGCAGGTTGTTTCCCCCCAAGTGTGTCGTCATCGGCTGCGTGCTGTCTCGGTCCAGCGCCCCGCCTCCCTCCCCGGGAACCCCGGGATCGTCAGCCCCCAGGCCCCCATCGCCGGGACTCCAGCACCAAGTCCGACCGCTGGCCTCCGCCTGGCCCCGGGCAGGCAGCGAAGGAGGACGACGTTGCGGGTCCGGGTTGACAGACAGGAACGTTAGGTTTAATAGACAGAACTGGGGTTCGGGACGAGGGGTGTGCAGAGCGGAGCTCAGTGGTTAGGGAAGCCCCCCCCCCCCCCACCGCCCGGGAAGGTCGTAAGGGCTGACATCACAGGACGGCACATTAGTCACTACCTGCGGGTGGCCGTCCCCAGGCTTTTCCTGTCCCTGTCACAAAGATGCTATTGTCCCATTGAGCCCTGAGAAAGCTGCGCCGGAACACTTCCTAGAGAAAGGAAATGGAGACAAAGCCCCACCCACTGGAGACAAAGCTCCGCCCACCGGAGACAAAGCCCCACCCACTGGAGACAAAGCCCCACCCACCGGAGACAAAGCCCCACCCACTGGAGTCAAAGCTTCACTCACCCAAAACAAAGCTTCTCCTGAGACAAAGCCCCATCTATTGGAGACAAAACACCATTCACTGGAGGCCAAGCTCCACTAACTAGTGACAAAACTCCTCCCGTCCATCAGAGACAAAGCCCCTCCCATCTAAGACAAAGCTCCACCCACCAGATCCCTGGACTGGGGCTGGGGCCAGGTTTGGGGACCTGGGTTGATCCTGGAATTGGAGTAGGCCTCTCAGTGAACCTGCCCTTGCCTGAGGCCCCACTACCACCCAGAATGAATGCTACCTCCCATAACAGGTCCAGGGCGGCCCTTACTCCAGCCATACTCCATCATTTCTGTGGCTCCCTGGTCTCCACACTTCCTTGCTAATAAGCCCAATTTACTTTCCAGCTCCAGGCTTTTCAAGTCCACATTCCTCAGACTGCCACTTTTCTTCTTCTATAAATATATACACACACACATATTTGGGCACCAATGGCTCATGCCTGTAATCCTAGCTACTCAGGAAGGATCGTGGCCAGCCTGGACAAGAAAGTCCATGAGACTCTTATCTCCAACAAACCACCAGAAAACCGGAAGTGGCACTGTGGCTCAAATGGTAGAGCACTAGCCTTGACCTGACGAGCTTAGGGACAGCATCCAGGCTCAGAGTTCAAGCTCTGACGACCCCTCCCCCCAAAATATAGTATACATACATACATATATATAGTGTGTGTGTGCGTGTGTGTGTCTGTGTCTGTTTGTGTGTCTGTGTCTGTGTACTGGGGCTTGAACTCAAGGCCTGGGCGCTATCCTAAGCTTCTTCATTGAAGGCTGGCACTCTACCACTGAGCCACAGTTTGATTTCTGACTTTTTGGTGGGTCATTCGAGATATGAATCTCATGGACTTAACTGAACCTGGGCTGGCTTTGAACCACCATCATCAGATATCAGCCTCTTGAGTAGCTCTGACTACAGGTGTGAACACTGGTGCCCAGTGAGAAAGATTTCTTAAATGGCCTGGGTAGACAGCTCTAAGCCCATCTTCTGGGTACAGACCTGAGCTTTAGGTGCAGGGTGCATAAACAGCCCTAGGCAGAAAGTAACCTAGCTGATCAGTATCTGAGTTCTGGAGAGGTGTCTCTGTCCTCAGGCCTCACTGAAGAGAGTGACCCGACCTCTGGAGGTGACACCCCTCCAGGGTATGCTCAGCCTCTTTACCATCAGGGCCCTCATTTCAGTGTCACCTGTTCTGTGAGTGTCAGCTGATCCTGTCCTTGGAGGTGGCTCTGGTCATAATGACGTTATAGGCCAATTCTATCCTTCCTGGAGCCCAAGGTGATTGCAGAGGAAAGAAACAGAGAAAAGAAGGCAGGGGGGCCAAGCTTTCCCCTGCTTTAGCTAATCCTAGGTAGAGAGGCAGGAATCAGCATATTTAAGGAGTGTGTGTGTGTGTGTGTGTGTGTGTGTGTGTGTGTGTGTGTGTGTGTGTGTGTGTGTGTGTGTGTGTGTGTGTGTGTGTGTGTGTGTGTGTGTGTGTGTGTGTGTGTGTGTGTGTGTGTGTGTGTGTGTGTGTGTGTGTCCGTCCTGGGGCTTGAACTTAAGGCCTGGGCACTGTCCCAGAGCTTTTTGGGCTCAAAGCTGGTACTCTTATCACTTGAGCCATTGTTCTACTCGTAGCTTTTGGGTGGTCAATAATCTTTTTTGCCCAGTTTGGCTTTGAATCTTGATCCTCAGATCAAGCCTCCTCAGTAGCTGGGATAATAAGTGTGAGCCGCTCAGGCTGTATTTTAGGTGAAAGTAATTTAAGGTATTCATGACTCATTCCTCTCCTTAACTCCCTCACCCCCTCCCTTCTCTCTGAACCATCTACCCTTTAGCCCCAGAGCATTCACCTGTCTGGACCCTGGGACCCCAACTAGGAGGCATCAGCCTGGCCTTTTCTTTCTCTTCCCTGGAGGACCTAAATGTGGCCACCTCCATTCTAGCCCATGGGGATCCTGGCTAAGGCCAGTGACCACTCAGCCAGTTGAATCAGGCCAGGAGTCCAAGGCCTGTCATTAGCTGGCCCAGGCCTAGGGGATGTCAGACAACCTAAGGGGTGTGGGGGGGGGGGAGGGAAGGACCAGCAGGGAGAGCTGGTGGACCATTATCCTCTGCTTCGCAAAGTCCCCAGGCCCCAGGGCTCAGGGCCTGCCTGCTGTGTGACCTTCCTTTCAGAACAATCTAGAGACTGCACTGACGTAACCAGGCAATACTTTTATTCCCACGGAGGAAAGAAGGGCTTTGGATTTTACTATCCCTCACTCCATGGATCATTTACTTTAAAAATTTTTTTTTTCTTTTGGGTCTGGTCGTGGGGCCTGAACTCTGGGCCTGGGCGCTGTCCCTTAGCAGTTCAGCTCAAGGCTAGCGCTCTACCATTTGAGCCACAGCACCACTTCCGGCTCTTTTCTTTTTGCTTATGTGGTGCTGAGAAATCGAACCCAGGGCCTCATGCATGCAAGGCAAGCACTCTACCACTGAGCCACCTTCCCAGCCCCGTACTTAAAATTTTTTTTATGACTTATATTGTCTCTGGTTAATAAATAAAAGCCGAGGGCTGGTGGCTCATGCCTGTAATCCCAGCAACTCAGGAGGCTGAAATCTGAGGATCAGGAGATCCTGGTTTGAGGCCAGCCTGGGCAAGAAAGTCCAACAAAAGATTCCATCTCTAAAATAATCAGCAAAAAGCAGGGCTAGGGGTGTGGCTCAAATGGCAGAGTTCTAGCCTAGCAAGCACAGCCTGAGCAAGTCTGAGGCCCCAAATTCACAGGCAGGGAGGACTCGGGCTCTGGAGGCTCAGGGAGCAGGGAGACTTTGTACAGGTCCCTGGGGAGCTGGCTAGGCGGCTGACTGCCCCTGAGTCCCTGTAAGTGGTAATTTACAAGGCACTTTCACTGGGCCCTGGATGAACTCAGAGCAGGATAAAAGCAGGGTACCCAGCACCCCTTACACTGTGCCCTTTGATCTGAGCCTTTCTCCCCTGCAGCCACTTAGCAATCACCCCAGCTCCCACATAATAAACACCTGTGAAAGAGGAAGCTGGGATCTGCTTGGCCGCCCCACAGAGAGGGGATGGACAGCTTCACTGGCATTTCCTCCAGCACAGGTGGAAAGTTCTAGGGCTGGGCTGCCCCTCCCCCACGCCTGCTTCCCGCACCATTTGGCTGTGCCCTAGGAGGCGGAGGGTGCCCAGGAAGGAGAGGACAATGGCAGGAAGTGGGGGGTTCTGCCCACCTGGCCAGCTCCCTGCCAAACCCACAAAACTCACTATAGAGCTTCCTGGGTGGGGATCTCCAATAAGCCACCAGAAAACCAGAAGTGGCGCTATGCCTCAAGTGGTAGAGCACTAGCCTTGAGCTGAAGAGCTGAGGGACAGAGCCCAGGGCCAGAGTTCAAGCCCCACAAGCAAAAAAAAAAGAAAAAAAAAAGATGGCTTTTTGATGATTAATTGGAGGTAGAATTTCATGGACTTTCCTGCTAGGGATGGGTTCAAACTGTGACCCTCAGATCTTAGCCTTCTGAGTATCTAGGATTACAAGTATGAGCTGCCAGACTTTCTTTTTTCTTTCTTCCTATTTTCTTTCTTTATGCCTTCCTCTTTCTTTTTTTCTTCTCTCTCTCCCCCCTTCCCTCTCCCTCTCCTAATACTAGGGCTTGAGTTTAGAACCTCACGCTTGTTTGGCTGGTGCTCTACCACTTGAGCCACACCTCTAGCCCTCAAGCCTGGCTTTCTGCTGGTTATTTTGAAGATGGAATCCCATGGACTTTTCTGTCCTGTCTGGCTACCATCCCCAATCCTCCAATCTCTGCCTCCTGAGTAGCTAGGATCACAACAAGCATGAGCCATGAATATTTTGCTGTTTTATTATTATATTTATTAGTAGTAGTATTAATTTTCTTTTGAGACAGGGCCTCGCTATTTAGCTGAGGACCTCTCAATCCCCCTGCCTCAGCCACTGGAGTGCTGAGATGACAGGTGTGCATTAGCACATGGGACTCAGTTAATACAATACCAGGGACATAAACTACACAAGATAAGTGTTGGGTACACCGAGGGACTAGAATGCAGAAGTGGCAGAGGTACTGCCAGCAGCCCAGCCAGCAGCCCAGCTTTTCTAAGCATTGGGAGTGGCTGACAGAGAGCTGGAGACAGCTTTCCCTGTCTTCCCCACCCTGGGGCTCAGGGAGCTGGAGCGGAGGTGCCTGGCCAGGCAGGTGTTTCTCCTGTGGTGGGTGGCTGGGCAAAGGCACCTGTCTCTTGGCACCAACCAAACCAGTCTGTGCCTCTGGGCTCCATGTTTCCCTGACAGCAGCTCCTACCCACCTTGCCTCCTCCCCCCAGCCCTACCTGCCCCTTCCCACCCACCTGCCCACTGTCCCCAGCCCCTGCCCTCTCCCACACTGCCCTGATCTGCTTGGCTGGCCCCACAGGTGTGGACAGCTTCTTTGTCACTTCCCCTTGGGCACAGGTAGAAAGTTCTAGGGCTGGGCAGCCCCTCCTCCACTCCTGCTTCCCCAAGTGCCATTTGGCTGTGGCCCAGGAAGGGGGGGGCACAATGGCAGGAAGTGGGGGAGCCCTCCCCCCCCCCCCCCGCCACCTGGCCAGCTCCCAGCTGGATCTATAAAGCTTGTTACAGAGCTTCCTGGGTGGGAGTGAGGGGAAGGGAAGCCTGGGTCAGACCCACCTACCCGCTGGGAGTGAGCCCCTGCCTCTCTCTGGGCCTCAGTTTACCTCCTGGTGCTGAGGCAGCAGGAGGAGGCCCTGCCCTGTGTACAGTCTGGGAGGTGGGGGTGAGGTGAGGAAGGAAAGTGCTTCCTGTCCGTCAGGTTGTGTTTACCTGGGGCCACAGGCCCTGGCAGGTGAGCTTCAGCTCAGAGCCTTGTAAGGCCAAGGTAGAAAGCCCGTGTGTGGGGGTGGGGGGGCTGGGGGAGGGGCAGAGGCCCAGCTAGCAGGGAAGCAGGATGTGTGGCCTTGGTCCACACAGAGCATCTCCTGTGTACACACACCTCCCGCACGCTAGGAGCCTCCATGCATGTAGGGAGGATGGGTGAGGGTGGCTGAGGCCAGAGTGGGCCTTTCTGTCCTGCCCTGCTGGAGAAGCCTCATGTCTCCCACATGCCAAGGGCAGTCAGGGCCTGGCCCCCAGTTCTTCCGTCCCTCCCGCCTCTGCCTGGCCTCTCCATCTGCTCAGCATCTTTGGAAAAGCCCAGTCTCTGCCTGCTGGCTTGCCAGGCTCTGGAGGATCAAGATTCCTTCCTGAAAAGAGGAATGTCCCCTCACTTCCTCCCACAGAGCCCTTTCTCCCATCCATCGCCCTGGGGACCCCAAGCAAGGTACTCTGAGTTGTTTGGTGTTTCTGTAGTATAAGGACACAGCGCCCCCTGGGGGTGTGCCGGGCGGGACCCCGCACTGCCCAGCTCCTGGGTCCTATCCTATCTTCCCTCCAAGGCTCTGGAGACTTTGTACCCAACCCATCTTCACCCCGTATCTCTATCTCCAGAGTAAACACCATTTACAGGGCCTAGTTGTGGCTTAATTTCTTCCACTTACTTCTGGCTCTGCGGACTCAGCCCCCAAAGGAGGAGGCAGGGGGCTTCCATGTCCCCTTCCCTGGCGGAGTGAAAGTGCTTGTCTCACCAGGCACCAGTGGCTCACACCTGTAATCTCAGATACTCACGAGACTGAGATAAAGGTTTGTGGTTTGAAGCCAGCCCAGGCAGGAAAGTTTGTTAGACTTTTCAATCAACAAGCTAATAGCTGAAAATGGAGCTGTGGCTGGAGTGGTAGAGCTTTAGCCTCAACTGAAAAAGCCAAGGGACAGGGCCAAGGTCCTGAGTTCAAGCCCCAATATTGGCACACGTGTGCACATGCGCGCACGCCCTCACACACACATACACACACACGTGGGTAACTCCAAGGCCATCTCCCCTGGGATGTGGGGGATTTCCACCTGGAGCTGGACCCAAGAGCCCCATCCCAGTTCCGTGTTTTCCCAAATGGCCTCCTCAATGCCAGGAAAGATGCCAGAGATAACCATGCTAATTGCCTTGATGAAAGTCACCAAGACAATCGTCCAGATGTTTTCTTCTCAGCTTCCCAGATCGACTTCACCCTCTGATCCCCCCCCTCCCAGGGGCCCCCATCCTTTCTTTCCATGTGGGAGCTTTGGGGGGTATGGGAGACCCCAGTGTGATGTCCGGGCTGTGAACCTAGCTGGGCTAGGCTACTGCCCCTCCCCTCCCTGGGGCGGGAGCCCAGGTGTCCTAGGGTGGTTGATGAGTCAGTGTCAGTCTCTAGGCTGACCTCAGCTTGTGCCTGGTGGGCTGGGGGAGAGGGCAGGGGACAGTTTCCTCTGATACTAGCTGGTGACTCAGGGGCCCAGGGCTGGGGCCTTTCCATGACTGTTGGCTAGGGCTCAGGAATCCAGAAGAACTGGTCATGGGAGGGCGGGAGGGCTGAAACTCCTCCTTTGGCGCCCGCCCAGTCAGCCATATATCCAACCCACGGGAAGCCTCCCATCAGATCAGCGGCGATCTGAGGTGAGCTGGTTGACTGGGAGCAACCTGTCCGCTTGCACTTGCTACTCTCACACCTGATTCTTTTGGGGCTCAGCCTTGAGGGTTCAGCAGTGTCTTTGAGCCACACAAGAAGAGGCTTTCTGTGGCCCTTTGGGATTGTACAGCTTGCAGAGTGAGGTCTCCTACCTCTGGCCATTCTCCATCCTCCGGACACTGAGCCATGGCCTCCATGGGGCTGCAGATGCTAGGCATTGCCCTGGCCGTGCTGGGCTGGCTGGGCGCCATCCTGAGCTGCGCACTGCCCATGTGGCGCGTGACGGCCTTCATCGGCAGCAACATTGTCACAGCGCAGACCAGCTGGGAAGGACTGTGGATGAACTGCGTGGTGCAGAGCACCGGGCAGATGCAGTGCAAGGTGTACGACTCGCTGCTGGCGCTGCCGCAGGACCTGCAGGCGGCCCGTGCGCTCATCGTCATCAGCATCATTGTGGCCGCCCTAGCTCTGCTGCTGTCGGTCGTGGGGGGCAAATGTACCAACTGCGTGGAAGACGAGACCACCAAAGCCAAGATCATGATCGTGTCAGGAGTGGTGTTCCTGCTGGCCTGCCTCCTGGTCATCGTGCCCATTTCCTGGACGGCGCACAACATCATCCGAGACTTCTACAACCCCCTGGTGGCATCAGGGCAGAAGCGGGAGATGGGAGCATCTCTGTACATCGGCTGGGCAGCGTCAGGGCTACTGTTGCTTGGGGGGGCCCTTCTGTGCTGCAGCTGCCCGCCCCGGCAGGACAAGCCCTACTCAGCCAAGTACTCGGCCGCCCGCTCCGCCCCGGCCAGCAACTATGTGTGAGGCACCGCCACCCCGCTGTCCCCTCTGTCACTTGGCATTTGCTTGGACTGATGAGCTCAGCAGTCACCTCAAGATGGCCCTGGCCTGGGCCCCTGGCTGTGGAAAGCTGTGACTGAGGCCTGGGGACATCTCCCAAGGCCACCTTGAGCTCTCAACCTCAGCTGGACACTCTGCCTGGATGGTAATTCCAGCTTTTCTTTTCTTTTTTTGCTGGAGGGACCTGGGCACACCTAGCCGGCCTCAGGGTGCTGGGTGTGGATCTGGGCTCCGGATGGTGACGGTGACCTAGGCCTCACCCACCCACCTGCCCTAGGAATGGAGCCTGAGTGGATGGACAGGTTTGAGAGTAAAAACTGGTCTGGGAAGTGCTGGCTAGGGCAAGGCGAGGAAAGCTGCCCTGCCTTGCTGCCCTGTGGCTCAGCCCCTCGGCAGGACCCCCATGCCTGGAGATTGCCCCCCACCCCACAATCCTCTTTGTCTTAAGGATACTGGCCAGCAGGTGGAAGGTGGGGGGTGCTTTGCGCTCCCAGGGAGTCTGAGACTCACCCTGCTCTCTGACTTCTCGTTCATTTGTTTGTAATTTAAGATCTGTTTATCACTTTAATTATTATTTTCTACAATAAATGGGAAATATGCACGGAAGCTTTGTTGTGATTCTGAGCATGAGCCGGGCAGGGCTGGGTGCGGGGAGGGGGCCCATCAGGGTCTACTGTGACCAGATGTGTGTTGTGTGTGTGTATGTGTGTGTGTGTGTGTGAAAGAGAGAGCATATGGCCTGGGGCTTGAGCTCAGGGCCTGGACACTATCCCTGAGCTTCTTTTGCTCAAAGCTAGTGCTCTACTACTTGAACTACAGCTCTGTTTCTAGCTTTTTTGGTAGTTTAGAGGAGACTTTCCTGCCCAGGCTGGCTTTAAACCATGATCCTCAGGTCTCAGCCTTCTGAATAGTTGAGATTACGGTGTGAACCACCAATCCCTGGCTTCAAAATTTAGAAATCCACCAGGCACTGGTGGTTTACACCTGTAATTCGAGGTCTCCAGATTCCTGGTTAAAAACCAGGGGCTGGGAATGTGGCTTAGTGGTAAAGAGCTTGCCTAGCATGCATGAAGCCCTGGATTTGATTCCTCAATACCACATAAACAGAGCAAGCTGGAAGTGGTGCTGTGGCTCAAGTGACAGCTAGCCTTAAGCAAAAAAAAAAGCTCAGGGACAGTGCCCAGGCCCTGAGTTCAAGTTCCAGGACTGGCAAACAAACAAGCAAACAGGAAAAAAAAAAAGAAAGAAAATAAAAAAGAAACAACAACAACAAAGAAAACAGAGAGGGCTGGGAAGGTAACTCAGTGGTGGAGCGCTTGCCTCGCATGCATGAGGCCCTGGGTTCGATTCCTCAGCACCACATAAGCAGAAAAAGCCAGAAGTGGTGCTGTAGTACCGTGCTAGCCTTGAGCTGAAGAGCTGAGGGACAGTGTCCAGGCCCAGAGTTCAGGCCCCACAACGGACAAAAACAAAAACAAAAACCAAACCAACAACAGAGAGCACTCTTTCCTTCTTTTCCTTAGTCTGAGATGAGGACTTAACTCCTTACCTGCCGATTCTGCTCACTGGCTAGCCCTCTGCTAACTGAACCATGTCTCCCAAGCCCTTCTCTTTCTTTCTTTTTTTTTTTTTGGTCAGTCATGGGGCTTGAACTCTGGGCCTGGACACTGTCCCTCAGCTGTTCAGTTCAAGAGTAGCATTCTACCATTTGAGCCACAGCTCCACTTCTGGTTTTCTGGTGGTTTATTAGAGATAAGAGTCTCATAGACTTTCCTGCCCCTGCTGGTTTTGAACCATGATCCTCAGATTTCAGCCTTCTGAGTAGCTAAGATAGGGTCTCATTAGGTGGCTCCAGCTGGCCTTAAACCTGACGCCCCCCCAATCTCACCTACCCACCTGACTGCAGGAATTATAGGTGTGGCTGAGCCTGGCCAGGATTACATTCTTTCTTTTCAAACAGAGGGGAAACCGGTCTTGCCCTCCTCAGTGGGAATGAGTATGGGCTGGCTTGGCATCCATGTAGTTGACATATCAGAGAAGGCGGGACTGCTTGAGGATTCAGTTTTTATTTTTTATTTTTTGTTGGTCATGGGGCTTGAACTCTGGGCCTGGGTGCTATCCCTGAACTCTTCAGCTCAAGGCTAGCATTCTACCACTTGAGCCACAGCGCGACTTCTAGCCTTTTCTGTTTCTGTGGTGCTGAGGAGACAAACCCTCATGCAGGCAAGGCAAGCACTCTACCGCTGAGCCACCTTCCCAGCCCCAAGTTTCAATATTTTTGTTAGGGATTTGGAGACAGCCTTGTATGGCTCCAGCCTGACCAAACCTGCCCACAAGTGTCCCACACATGATCCTTTCTGTTGTGGTTGTTTTATTTTTTCCAGTCCTGAGGCTTGAACTCAGGGCCTGGGCACTGTCCCTGGGCTTCTTTTGCTCAACACTAGTGCTCTACCACTTGAGCCACAGCATTGTTTCTGGCTTCTTTCTGAGTAGTTTATTGGAAATAAGAGTCTCACTGATTTTCCTGCCTGGGCTGGCTTTGAGCCACAATCCTCAGATCTCAGCCCTCTGAGTAGCTGCTAGATTATTAGACTTTGCCAGAGAACCATGCAGACATCCAGGTACAGAGAACAAAGAAAGGTTTATTGCTGGGAAACGAGGCCGGCAAGACCCCTTCTCACAAGAGAGCAGTAAGAAGAAACACCAACTATTATCTGAGGTGACCTATATAACCTAGGAGGTTTAGGAGGGGCTAGAAGGGGCTGGGAAGTGGAGACCCTGGTGTAGACATGTGGGCCAGGGGCCTCATCATGGCAGACTAGGATTTATGGCTGCTACCCAAGTAGTAGATAAGGTCCTGTAGCTGCTCAGACCTGAAAGTCACACTAAGGGGTTCTTGCTGCCTTCTATGGTAGTAGCTGCCCCAGAGGAGGCCATCCCAAGGTAAAGGGGGTTAGAAGTTGATTATTTACTGCCTTTACTACGTGGGCCTACGCGTTGTCTAGGAAGGGAGCATGCTAAGCTGTGGGGTGTACTAAGCTATGGGAAAGGAGCTCAGTTCGCTAACAGTAGCTAAGCAAGATTACATGCGCGAGTCCCTGGTGCTTGGCTTTTTTTTTTTTTTTTTTGAGACAGGTTCTCCCAATGTAACCCAGGTTGGCTTCTGTGGTGATCATTATGGAATATTGACATAGTGTATTACTGAATAGGGAATATACTGAGTATATGTGTGTTGTGAAATAGCATGAAATATTAAGCTGTGAAATTAGGAGTTAAAACTATGGAATACAGAGATAAGTATACACCCAGGGAGCCAAAGATGTTTCCAAGGCAACCAGCTGAAGCAGAACCTGCAGTGATAACCCGACATGGCCAAAAGCAAAGCAGCCCAATCTAAAACATAAAAACCCAGGGCAGCGGAGACCCAGTGAGACGACCTCCCTGAGCAAGTCAACTCCAGGTCAGACCGATCCTCCACTGGAGCGCCTCCCCAGGGTGGCCGCAACTCCCTCCAGCGATCCGGAGCAGCTTGGAAGACACCCTGGACCAAGTGACATGCCACATGAGCTCCCTGGATGCGGGGCGTGCTCAGTAGAATTAGGCATAAGAGTTACTTACTGGTGTAGATTAATACTGGAAAATTTGAAGCGTTTGAGTAAATTGAATGAAGCAGTCTAAGTGTGATGCTGTCTGCGTGCTTGGCACAGGTGGGCAGCCTTCTGTTTGCACATGGACACAGAGGGCCTGGTATGGGGAGATGGGCTTCTCACCTGCAGGTGGTTAGGGGACAGCCTGGATCCCAAACAACACAGGAAAGTGGCCACACTCCCTTTGCACACTCTGTAGACACCATCGGACACAACCCTCTTGTGGTCACACTTAACACTCAAGACCGCTGTGCCTAAAGAACTGGGGTCATCTCTCTTCTCCTTTATTTGCTCATTGGTCAGGACACCTGTGGGAAACAGTCTTCTGGACATCCTCTCCTCCCTGCTTTACCCCAAGCACTACACATGGTGGTATGCAATCAGAGCTCAAGCGGAGCCGACTCCTCCTAAGGAAAGTGAGGCTCTGGGAATCCCACCTGAGGGTGCTGCTTCCTCTGCTGGATGGGGGTGCACATTGCTGCCCTAATGTCAGTGAGATGTCCAGACCCATATCTCAGAAGGCATCTTGTTCACCAGTGGCCCACTCAGGCGCGTTCATGTCTAGGCCCGTGCCAGTGACAGGTGAGGCTCAGGTGAACCCGAGTGTAGACTGCAGCCTTCTACTTTCTATCCTCAGTCCACTAGGCAGTGAGACCCTGACAATCAGTTCTCTCGCTGATAGGTGCTGGGTATAGCTGAGCAGCCGCCCTTGACAATCTCCAGACCTTCTGCCATTGCAATGTGTGGAGTTGGTTCCAGGCCTGATGTTTGACTCTTTGGTGAGGATCACTCTGTCAGGACAAAGTCACAGTGCGCAGTGGGTTCAGGACATGGAACACCTTCATGGGCCATGCTGGCCTCATTGTTGACTGCACAACTCCAAGTCCCATGACTTCTCAAGGAGCTCCAGAAACAGGTGGCTAGAAGCCACATGGCGGGGGAGGGGGGAGGGCTCTTTTATCTTAGCTACTCAAAAGGCCGTTGGTCAAAGCCACCCCAGGCAGGATGATCTTGAGACTCTGATCACCAGTGAACCCAAAAGCTGGTAGAGCACTAGCCTAAGACACATAAGCACAGGGACAATGCCCAGGTATGAGTTCAAGCCCTAGGTCCAGTACAAGGAAAATGCAGCTGGACATCAGGAGGACAGCTGAGTGGGTCAGCCCTAGCACCATTTAGGGCCAGCAGGGGATCCATCTTTCTGGATGTTTACAGAAAGGGTATCTTCCTTGACATTGATATCCTTGTCGTCCTCCCTAACTACGTGGCATTATTCTCCATGTGGATTCTCCCTCGTTGAAGCAGACCCCTGCAGAAGGAGTTGCTGTTTCCACCCACTTGTTCTTCTAGAAGCAGCAGCTGAGCATGGCTATGTCTGAGTGTCCAGTGTGGAGGTGTGTCCCTTGTTGAAATCCCTGGCCTGGACCTTCCCAAGAACAGGATAAGTGCGTCTGTAACATGGATGTGGATGGAGTCCTGACAGATCCTTCATAGACTGATGGAGGCCAAACTGTGCTCACTGGAATGAGCAAGGAACACAGATCCTTGTTTGCAAAACTTTGGACTTGGCCATTTTGTCCTATTATGACTGAGACTTGAGTCTATTTTATGTGCTAAGGGGTATTTAGGTTTCTGGTTTGCTTTTTCCCTGCACCTTCAACTGTGTGGCTAGTCTTTTCCTTATCTACTAAGAGGCAAGAAAGGCTGCCATGTTGTTTCTGTGCACAAAGTCAAGAACTTCATGGATGAAACCTGTTTATCAAATCCAGAACTTGTCACTGGCAGGTTTCTGAATATGGCCAGCCCTCCATGGACCTCCTCTTCCTCCTCTTCCTCCTCCTCTTCCTCCTCCTCTTCCTTTTCCTTCTTGTCCTCCTCTTTCTCCTCCCCCCCTCTTCTCCTTTTGGTTGTTCGTGGGGCATGAACTTGGGGCCTGGGCACCCGTCCCCGAGCTCTTACGTTCAAGGCTAGCACTTCGCTGGTTTAAGTCCCAGCACCACTTCTGGTTTCCATTTAATCAACTGGAGATAAGAGTCTTAGGGACTTTCCTGCCGGGGCTGGCTTTAAACCACAGTCCTCAGATCTGGGCTTCCTGAGTAGCTAGGATTACAGGCCTGAGCCTCCTGTGCCTGGCTCCCTCTCTCTTACTAGCATTGGGAAACAATTCCTCAATTCTGACATGTTAGCAGCAGTACAGGCAGCATCAGTAGCAGCATCTTCCTGCATGAAGCCCTCCCCTGGTGACTAAGTCTGATCTCCTTGCAGAGGCTACAAGCTGTGGATTCTCAGAACCACCCACCTCCCTGGCCAGCCCTAAGGGTGCCGGGTACATCCCTGGCTAGGCCTGGACTTGACAATTCCTCCTCTACCATTTGGGTGGCCATTGTGATTTGCTTAGCTTGTTTAGACTATTTAGAGAAAGTGGAATGAGCACTCACTGCTCTGAGGAGGGTGAACATTCTCTCCCTTCATTGGGTGGACAAGGGTGGTGGTATTCATTCCCTACTTCTGCCTAAAGTCCACTATCATCCTGTAAAGTTCCTTTGCCACACCCAGTGTGAAAATGAGAGTGTCTCATTCACACTCAAGATTCAGGAAGAAAACCACAATGACTAAACTCCAGTAGAAACAGAATTTTCATATGATATTGAGTCAAGGCTAACATGTGTTTTACACTCATCTTCATCCCTATAAGTAAATATTTTCCTTTCCAATATGCATTCATATACAATGTAAACAGGTAAATAATCCACACTTGAAATAATTGAAATTTCCTATGGTCTCCAGTGCCCAGTGTCTCTGAGTAGAATGGTGAATCATCTGTCATGGCTTTGAAGCACATGGCTCTGTCTGCACTTAGTGGAGGGGTGAGGAGTGAGGCTTAGCAGAGGCTTTTTCCTCTAGGACCTTTGGAGCCCTGGGATTTTGGGTGGGCATCACACACTGCCTCTCCATCAACCCTCATGAGAAACTCTGGTGCACCCTGACAAAGGCTGGAATAGCTGAAGAGTAGGGAAGGGAAGGTCAGAGCTCAAATTCTCTCAACAGGAAGACAACCTAGAGAGGAGAGAAGGAACTCACAGGAAAGGGTGCAGAGACCTGCATCACAGTGGAAAAGTCAGATCATAATAGAGAGGGCAGAGCCAGGGGCAGGTGAGAGTGCCATGCCCATGGCTCTATCGAGATATCAGCTACTATATAGAGAAGTACAGAGGACACTCAAAGCATTGAGGGAGTCCCTGCATGGCAGTGTATGTAGTGCCAGACATCATTCTGATACAAGTAGAACATTGTGCATAAGTGATCCTTCCTGCATCCTAGATTTGAGGTGAACGGAAGGGGGGAGGGTGGCCTGGGCCACATGGCAACTGTCATTCTGACATTAGGCAAGGATTTTATAGGACTATGAGTATGTGCTGGATGGGAGGTCAAGCAAAGGTGATGTGTGGCCTGGGCCACATTGCCACTGTCATCTTGACCTCAGAGGACATTGTACATAAAAGATCCGGAGTGTGTCCTAGATTAAGCATCCAACGAAGGTGGCTGGTGGCCTGACCCACAGAGCCACTGTGGTCCTGACATCAGGAGGGGATGTGGAGGAAAGATTCTGAGTGTTTTTGGATTGGAGGTTGATGTAGGGGAGGGTGTGGCCTGGGCTTAGCCCCCTGCCAGCCAGAGCAAAGGGAGACTTTTTTTTTTTCTTTTTTTAGTAACGTTTATTAACTTGAAGAAACTGCTAGAACAAATACCCTTAGGTGCATATAAATGTCTAAGGCATTGCTATATAGACGGAAAAGAAGTATACATGTAATAAAGCCCATTTACCATTGTATAATTGTTAGCCCAGAAGCCTTCCCCCTCATGGTTAACATGCTCTTTCCCTAGACAACACTAGGCCCATGTAGTAAAGGCAGCAAATGATCAGCCCCTACCCCCCTTTCCCTGAGAGAGCACCCTGTTGGGATAGCTATGAACATATAAGGCAGCGAGATTCCCCCAAATCCCAGAGATGGGGTCTTGCTGGTCCTCTTACTGGCAATAAACCTTTCCTGAGTCTAATTTTCTCTAACAATAATGAAATGCAAAACCTGTGCATTTAAATAAAATTTTCTGTAGATATAATATATACTTATTGCTAGACTAAGTTGCTACATAAACACATTTATTACAGTAAGTGAAGTCAGTGCATCAATATCCATGTGCCATGGACTCCCAGTCGGGACCATACCACCCCTCAATACACAAAAATTGGTTTTCAGAGGGGTGTGTCCATGATCTTGACAATTTAATTTATAAATATTCAGACAGAAACATTTCATGGCTTTGGGGCTGGGAAGGTGGCTCAGTGGTAGAGCACTTGCCTTGCATGTCTAAGGTCCTGGGTTCGATTCCTCAGCACCACATAAGCAAAAAGAAAAAGCCGGAAGTGGCACTGTGGCTCAAGTGGTAGAGCACTAGCCTTGAGCTGAAGAGCTGAGGGACAGCGCCCAGGCCCAGAGTTCAGGCCCCACGACTGGACCCCCCCAAAAAATTTCATGGCTTAACATCATTGAAACAAATGAAAATAAAAGATATTAATGTATCCTGAAGACAAAATAATAGTACTAACAATAAATGACATGAAATACTTTCTTTAAAAATCTGTCTCAAAGGTTTTATTTTGTGGCTTACTTTACACTTCATTGGGGAATACCTTTGAGATTTTTTGGGGGAGACATTCTTAGATGTCATTCTTAGATGTTTTGTCCCTTTCTCTTCCTGGGGAGAGGGGTGAAGCCGGCTCCAAGCTTGATCTTGGCCTTCTGGAGGGAGGTCCTCTCCTGGAGCACAAAATCATGTTTTCCCAAGGGGAAAACATGTCTGCGTCATCAGGAAACCTTAGCTCTGATGGAAGAGGGAGAGAGCTAGTCAGCAGTACTGATGGGGACTGGGACACACCAAACATTTGAGAAGCTCCTATAGACCAGCTTTGAGCCAGGATGCTGCCATCCCTGCAGTCCAGCTCCAAGAGCTCCAAGGCTCTGAGAGCCCTGCCTGGGAACTGAATCTGTGGAAATCTATCTTGTCGTGCTCAGGAAAGAACTTGGGAGTCCAGCTCATGCCAGCTCCACCTGGACATAGCACAAGGGATTCCCCTCCTGCCCTCACTGCAGTCTTGATGATCAGATGTCCAGGCACAGTTGGCTTTCCAGAATGCACAGCACCTCCTGGAAGCACTGTCCTACTGAGAACAAGGAGGACTCCAAGCACCACCACAGGGTGGGCCTAGACTCAGGCCCCCTGCACAGCATGCATTCCAGCATCCTCCAACCTGGTGAGCCCTGAGCCTTTCTTGTCAGCTCCTCTTTCTCCCTAGTCTCCTCTGGCCACAAGTCTCCTGTCTACTAAGTCAACTGCACTCAACCCCTGCCCACATTCTAGTTTCTCATTCACATTCCTTAGCCTCTCTAGGTCTCTGAATTCCTTTCCTGGAAGAAGGGAACCCATGCCACTATGCAAGAAGGGTGCAGGAAGCTAGCATAGGCTTTTTTTAAAAATTTATTTTATTTTATTTGTGAATATACTGTACAGAGGGGTTACAATTACATGGGCAGGAACTAGCATAGGCTTGATGACAGGAAAGTGGCAATCTATGCTGATTATCCAGGCAAAAAACCTGATGGGGCCTTCATCCCAGTATAAAGAACAGAGCAGCGACACTATGCACAGTAATCTGGTGGTCCAAAATCACATGACCTCTCTTTCTCTCTGTCCTTTTGTCTGTCTCTCTTCCTGTCTGTCTCTTTCTTTCTGTCTATATATCCCAACTACTGTCTCTCTGGGTCTCTGTCAATCCGTCTGTCATCTTCCTAAGACGTTGGGTACTCTCCACTAATTGTGAAGAGGAACATATCTAGAACATCCCATGGTCTCTGAGATCTTTCTCTGGGCCTGCACCTGGACTTGATTCTGTTTTGAATCAGCTTTCCACATCACTGACTGCGCTCCTGAAAGTGTGCTTTTCTGCCACTTGCATGGATTGATCATATGACATTTGGTGGACTAAGATTGGATACTTGAGCATTGGAAGGGCATCTTTCTTCAATGATCTGGGGAGAAAACAAGGGTTTCCTGGATGCTAGGCAAGTCCTTTTCCACTGGGCTACACCTCAGTGTGAGGTTCTCTCTGAAGCCATGCTTCCCATTTGAAAGTGCCTTCTACTGAGGGCTGCCGCCACCCTGTCCCATAGCAGCTGCACCTCTGCTTTCCACACTGATGGTCTCCCTGCACTGTCTCTTCCCTCTTCTGGTAGACTATATAGGGCGTGGCAGGGCAGTGCAGGGGCAGGCATGTCCAGCAGCCACTTGGGCAGTGATGACGCCTGACGCATCCAGTGCCTACTTGGGGCTTCATGTCTAATGGCTACCTTCTGCTGCTGCTCCTGCCCAGCTGTGCCCATGTCCACCCTCCCTCTTCTGCCTTTTCCCTGGCTGTCTGCTTCTGACTTACTTTGATCTTCTGAGACCATCTGCACAAGCTCCAGGTTTTCTGGCTTGTACCCGTGCAGCAAGTATTTGTTCATAGCCTTGAGGATGACATCCCGCATCTTATCCTGGTTGGTCACCTGGGTCAGAACAGGAAAGAAACCATCCAGGCCAGTGCCTAGTATGCCTCCCTTCCCACACATCAGTAGCCAAGGATCCTGTGGAGCCCTCTCAGTGCTCAGCAGAGGAATCACCCATGGTGCAATGCGGATATTTCAACTCTTCCTTCCTAGGTGTGGTCTCTGGGAGGTAGGATGGGTCTTGTCCAGAACTCTTCCTAGCTCTCTTCTCAGCAGTGTGCTACTTCCTTCCAGCCTGGATGCCGTTCACCTCTTGTGGCTACAGGCTAACAGAACCAATGTAAATGGACAAAGGACTTACAACAGACATTCGCCCAAACCGAGAGGGAGGAAGCCCAGAGTCCAGGGCCCAGAGCCTCCTACCAGCCAGGCCTGCTCTGGGCTAGAGGATGAAGTGATGGGAGACACAGCCCCCACCCTTATCCCGCTCCCCTGTGGCTCTGAGAAGAGCAACAGGAGGACACAGCCTCCCAGATGGCTACTAGTGACAGCCATTGTGGCTGGTAGCCAGGAAGGGGCTGAGCAGGATGAAGTGTCATAGACTCTCCATGAGGAAGCATGACTCCAGCACACTTGAGGGCTTTGAAGAGGAAAGAGGCTTCTCTTGAACTGGGCCAGTTCACTTGGGAACAGATTCTGTTGTGTCCAGGATGAACACCACCCAGACTCCCACCTTCCTGATTAACTCTGAGGCCACCACGTGGCTTTGGCCCGCTTTGGCCAACCACCATTTCATTGGGATTGCAGCCTACTCAGCAGCCTCCTCTCCCCGTGTCAGAGACAACCCATTCTCTCCCAGGAAATCCACTTCCTTCAAGGCTAAACCTCGGCTCCAAACATCAGCTTCCAGATCTTCCTTCCTCCAGGGAAAATCAAAGAGGTCATAGTTGGACTCAGCCTTCCACAGTGCCGGACTTCACCTCCCTAATCCCCGTTTCTTCCCCTCAGGGCTCCTCAGGGGCCCCAGTGTGTGGTTTGATTGAGATTCTTGCCTAGGGACTGGACACACTGCCCCCTCCCTCCCTCTTTCCCTCCTGGCCTGTGGTCAGGTGAAGCACTGAGCACTTCCCACTGCCTCCAGCATGTTGTGTTCTTCACACCACTTCCCACCAGAAGGTCACCTTGAGGAGGGCACAGAAAAGGACATGCAGAATGCCACAGAGCTCTGCCTGCCTGAGGCCTCCAGGGGAGCTTCCTGCTGTCCAACTCACCACAATGTCTTTGTAGACGCTCCCCGCTCCTGTGTGCTCCCACAGGATCACTCTGATCAAACAGGCATGTCCTACCTGCTTGTTGTATAGAGACATGTGAAAGCTGCCGCCGCCCACTCCTACGCCACAACTCTGTCTGGCTGTTGCTTGTGCTGGAGGCTGAAGGGAAGGCTGGGCTGCTGGTCATCAAGGTTATCCCGGCAGTACCTGGAGATGACAGGGAGATGCAGGCCCTGAACTGGAGGGACAGCAACTGTGGACACTGACACTGATGGGTGCCCCAGCCTGTGAGGCAGGTCTTGGAAGTCCGTGTGTGTGGGGGGGAGGGGCTGTGTTTCAGTCTCAGGCTCTGCACCCATAGCCTCACCCTGGCTGGGTTCCTGGATTCCCCACTGAGCCAGGAAATGGGAGACTTAGTGCTCCAGGAAAGAGCCATGCATATGGAGCCTCAGGTGAGCCAGGAGCTGCTGGAGGCAGAGATGCTGTGGGGGTTCCAAGAAATCCTCTGGAGGGGCTGGGAAGGTGGCTCAGTGGTAGAGCACTCGCCTTGCATGCTCAAAGTCCTGGGTTCGATTCCTCAGCACCACATAAGCAAAAAGAAAAAAGCCGGAAGTGGCGCTGTGGCTCAAGTGGTAGAGCGCTAGCCTTGAGCTGAAGAGCTGAGGGACAGCGCCCAGGCCCAGAGTTCAGGCCCCATGACCGGACCCCCCCCCCAAAAAAAAAGAAATCCTCTGGATAGTGGTCCAGCCAGGTGCCTAGGAGTCACGAGATGGCACTAGGGGCAGATGGGCGGGAAGTAGAGTCTGAAGAAAGGCCAGCATTCCTGTGATCTCCTTCACACCCCTGTGATGGTGGCTGCCCTTGTAGAGACCAGCACAACCCAAGCACCTTTTGGTTGTATCCCCAGTTCAAGCCAACCCAGGGCAGGCCTGCAGAGAAACTCCAAGCAGCAATCCATGACCAAATGCTGGGAGCAGCTTTGTCCTCTTCTTCTCCCTCTGTCCCACTGTCTTCTCCTCTCTCTCTCTCTCCCCCTGAGCCTCTAGATGCTAGAATCCAAGAAGGCTTGCTGTCTCGCCTGGCATGCATAGGGTTCTAGGACACCTTCTTGGGAGATCTGCTGCCTCACTCCCCAGGAACCCCACAGGCCTGCCTCCCTCCACACCATTCTACCAGTTCTCACTGACGCTCCTTCCTAGCAGCATCTCAGGGGCTCTGACCCAGGCCTACTCTGGATTTCAGGGTGAGCTGGGCAAGCCTGCATGGCATGGGCAGTGGTGAAGATGGATTCTCACAGGGCTCAGCCCTGGGCCCCTGCCTCGACTCCCAGCCTGTCTTCCTCCTGCTGCAGATGAAACCCTGCACCCAAGGTTCTAGTGACAAGCACAAGAGTTGAGGGCTCCTGAGTTGGCCCAGCCTCCCTCCACCCCCAGCATGCACGTGTGCACACACACACCTGTTACCACCCCAGAAACATGCACCCTCTCTGGAGACCAAAGCCCACTCACTCCCAGAGCTGGTCCCAAGGGACATCCTCACTGGAATAGGTAAGAGTGTCAAGTCTGTCCAGAGGATTCTGTAGAGACTTCACAAGTCCTGAACCTGTTGAGGATTTGAGCATCACTGGCCAGCCCAGGAGAGTCAGCACATTCCAGCTCTTCTCACTCCACTCCACTCATTGCCTGGAAATCAGCCCTTCCATTGTAGCAACTTCTTATCTGCCATGGAAGAGGATGAACAGCTCCTGGCCTGGTCAGCTTAGGAGTCGCGGTACCTTCTCTCTGCCCCCAGCCATCCCTGCTCTGTCTACATCTAGGTTGGGACCCTCTTCCCAGAAAGACTCGGCTTCCCTCTTGCTAAAGACACTGCATGGTCTGAGGCCTCAGGGAAACAGAGTTACAGAGAACCCACAGCTCTAGAGCAGACACTGCACCGCGCCAGCCTGGCCTGGTCCAGCCCACAACCTCCACGTGTGATTCCCCAGGCACTGGCAACTGCCAATAAGTGAGTTTCTGTAGGCACCCCACTCACCAGGTTCCATTCCCAGGGCTCCCAGTGCAGCTGAGGAATCCTATCTCATTCGAGTTGGCGCTCACCTTGTGAAAAGCAGGTCCAGGACCTGCTGGGTATCTGCAAACCTCTTGTAAGTATTGAAGGAGGTGTGAATGAAGATGGAGTCCCTGATCAACTGGGCAGGCACCAAGCGCTCCACCTGCTTCTCCAGTGTGCCTGCCGCAAGGAACTCTGACCCGCAGGCCTTGTCCATGCACTTTGTCTCATAGCAGGGAGAGCCAGTGAGGAGCAGGGACATAGGAGTGTTGGGCTGGCCAATGGTTTCCTGCCCTCCAACCCCCCATGTCACCTGGGAAGTCCTCCAGAACAATCTCCAGAGACGGCGGCAGAGGCCAGGGCGCACCCAGCGTGGACAGTCATGCCCCAAGCCTCCTCTCTGCCCTTCACTCAAGAGGTGAGCCTCCAAACATCTTCTCAATAGACATGATCCACGGCTTGTGTGGGCTGTAGGTGCCTGGAGGGACCAGGGTTCTAAGTCTTCTGAGCCATTGTGATGTCATCTCCACAGCTCTTCACTTGAGCCCTTCTGACCACACCTCTTCAGAGTCCCTTGTTCAGGCTTGTTGAGGTGTAGCCCATTAGTACCACTGGCCAGTGTGACCCCAATCCCCCAGCCCATTGTCCCCTGGCAGACCTGGGGGCAGTGGCATCCATCTTCAGGGAGATCTCTATACACATGGGGTCATAAACACACCTCCCCCTCCATGTGACCCTGGACATGACTCTGTGTCCCCCAGAGACTCCCATGACCCCGAGGCTCTGATCCATGTGGATCCCCTTGATCAGCTGTTCAGGCTCCTAAGTCCCCGTCTCACCTAGGACAGGAAGTGGCACATATCACTGAGGCACTCCCTTGCCAGGGGACGATTGCAAGGAGAGCAGGGACACGAAACCAAATGCCACTTGACCTCTTGGCCACAAGTTCCTCTGCACCACAGGCAGATGCAAATGAGTGAGACTCAGAGATCAGGCCCTTGTGCCACAGACCTGCCCATGCTCTCCCATAATTCAGTCCCATGTCTCAACTCTGCAGATGGCCACGGTGCTGGGTGTCAAACTCACTGGAACCTCCTGGTGCTCAAGTCTGTGTGTCCCTCCCCTCAAGATAGCCTGGCCTCCACACCGGACTTCTACATCATGGACCGGGTACTGACCACTAAGACCCAGTCCAGAAAAGCTGTGGTTTGGGGTGGCTCTGTCTCTCCTGGTTTCCTCTCTCCTTCCTATCTGCCTTACCTCCCATCTCTCATTCTGAGGACTATCTGAGATGTTGTAGGCGGCCTGGTGGACAGGCCTCTGGGGTAAAGACGCACCAAGTCCCATCTAGCAGACAGAAAAAGCATCACCAAGGCTCAGGCAAATGGGTTACTACCACTGCCCCAGCTTCTGTCTCAGAAGAGGCTGCAAGCACCACTTCCTGGAGACCTGAACGGTGAGGCCTGGCTGGAGCATGCCTGCATGCACAGGAGCTAGGATTGCTCAGCTGGTTGTCAGCACTGACTTAGGCATGGACAGCTAATGCCATCTCCATGCCCCGTGTCCTGTCTTGTCCAACCTTCTACCTGTGTCCAACCAACCTGGCCTCATCCCTGGACATACAACTCTTTCTGTTTTCTTTCCTGGTGTCTTTCTCACTTCTGCCTTCATTTCTTCCTTGTCCTGTGAGGTTGTGACCGGAAGAGAGATCTTTTGGACACTCCCACTCCTGTCCTGGAGTGGGTGAATGGATGATATAGTGAACATTATGGAATACTAACATAGTGTGTTATTGAATAGGGATATATTGAGTGTATGTGTGCTGTGAAGTAGTATGAAATATTAAACTGAAATATGGAATATACACCATAGCTAAGATATGGAACCAACCCAGATGATGAATGTAGATGAATGGATCAAGAAAATGTGGGGTGTATATATGATGGAATTCTACATCTCCATCAGAAAAAATGATACCTCTCCATTTGTTAGGAAATGGAATGACTTGGAAAAAATTATATTAAGTAAGAAACATAGGTCTCATGGTTTCCCTTATTTGTAATAACTAGTATATATCTAGGATAATCTTACCAGACAAGCAGAAAAGATCAAAAGGAACATAAAGGTGATGTTAAACAAAATTAACTCCAAGATAGGGACCCAAGAGGTTTTATTTTTCTTGCTGTTGTTTTTAATGTACTTAAAATGTACTATGTGATTTTTTTTTGTTTCTTTTGTATGTTCAAAATTAACCCCAAGATAGGGACACAAGTTATTTTATTGTTCTTGCTGTTGTTTTTAATGTACTTAAAATGTACTATGTGACTTTTTTTGTTTCTTTTGTATGTCCTTCCCCCATAGTATAAGCCATTTTCACTGTATTTGATTCTGGTACCCTGCATCTTGTATATACATTTTTCTAATATGGGGAGGGGAAGGGAAATAACAAAATGCTGAAACAAGGATACAGGTTGACCCATTGTAACAATGAGAGGTACAAGACACTATGTTGAAAACCAACTTTACAACTTGGCGGGGAGGGGCAGATTTGGGGAAAGGGATGGTAGGGGAAAAACAAAGCAGGGGTTAACAATACTTGATAGGAAATGTACTCACGTATTAAAAAAAAAACTATAGAGGGGCTGGGAAGGTGGCTCAGTGGAAAAGTGCTTGCCTTGCATGCATGAGGCCCTGGGTTCGATTCCTCAGCACCAGATAAGCAGAAAAAGTCGGAAGTGGCACTGTGGCTCAAGTGGTAGAGAACTAGCTAGCCTGGAGCTGAGGAGCTGAGGGACAGTGCCCAGGCGCAGAGTTCAGGCCTCACAACCAATAGAAAACAAAAACAAAAACAAAACAAACCCCAAAACTATGGAATACAGAGATAAGTACACACCTAGGGAGCCAAAGATGTTTCCAAGGCAACCAGCTGAAGCAGAACCTGCAGCGATAACCAGACATGGCCAGAAGCAAAGAAGCCCAGCCTAAAACATAAAAACCCAGGGCAGCGGAGACCCAGTGAGACGACCTCCCTGAGCAAGTCAACTCCATGTGGGACCAACCCTCCACTGGAGCGCCTTGCCAGGGTGGCCGCTACCCCCTCCAGCGATCCAGAGCAGCCCCTAGATGGACTCCTTCACCTCCAGACCAAGTGACATGCCACATGAGCTCCCTGGATGTGGGACGTGATCAGTAAATTTAGGTATAAAAGTTAGTTATTGGTGTGGATTAATACTGGAAAACTTGACGTGTTTGAATAAACATAGTTGAATAAATAGTGCGATGCTATATGCGTGCTCCGTGCAGCTTCCAACTCACCTTACTGTGTCTGCCTCCTCATCCTCTCATGGACCAATGACATCACAACAGCTAAAACTCTACTTCTGACGTCAATCATCTCAGCTCTAAGAGCCAATATGGGGATACTCTCCCCACATTTGGCCACCTTTAAAACTCTTTTGAGCCAGGCACTGGTGGCTCATGCCTGTAATCCTAGCTGCTCAGGAAGCTGAGATCTGAGGATCATGGCTATTGAAGCCAGCCTGGGCAGGAAAGTCCATGAGACTCTCATCTCCAATTAACCAACAACAAGCTGGAAGTGGAGCTGTGGCTCAAGTGCTGGGCTAGGGCATAGGACCTGAGTTCAAGCCCAAGGTCGGGCATGCACACCCTCACCCACACATGCGCATACCCTCTTTTGCCAAACACAAGGCTTTAGGGATTGGTGTGCTGGATGGGGGTCAAGGATACCCTCATCCTGGAGACAAGAACCAACAAAACTGGGGGGTTTTCATCCCCTGGGGATGCATTTAATAGGGGGAGCCTTTGCCAGCCAGGGGTGGGGTAACCCGTGAGGATGGCCAGATCAGGTGGAGGGTCAGAGGTCAGCAGAAGGCTGGGGGTGGGCCTTCCGGTATAGGTAGATGATGCCAGAAATGAAGCCATCCTGGGCCAGGGCTCTGGGAGCCACCTCCCGCTCGGATGTGGCCAGCTCCCAGTGGTCTACTGGCTGGGCTACCAGGCATTCCCATGCCCCAGCCCGCTCCAGCTGGTCCAGGGAGGCCTCCAGCGCCTCCTTGTAGGGAAGGTTAGATGGATTGGTCCTGGTGGTCAGGCACACCAGCCCGCCTGGAAGCAGGGGAGGCACAGGGATGCTGGGTCAGTGCAGGGCTCCCGTTCCAGGCCCAGCCTGCTGGGGAGGGTCGTCCCTTCCCACTCCCATGTCCACCCCACCTTCAGGTTCCTGAAACTCTCCAAGAAAAAAATTCTGTTTGGTTTCTTCAGCTTGATTAACTCCTACATACCCTTCAAAGCCCAAACAGCCTATATACTGAGAATATTTATTTATTTATTGTCAGTCATGGGGCTTGAACTCTGGGTCTGGGCACTGTCTCTTAGCTCTTCAGCTCAAGGCTACCGCTCTACCACTTGAGCCACAGGCCGCTTCTGGTTTTCTGGAGGTTTACTGGAGATTAGTCTCACAGACTTTCCTGCCCAGATTGGCTTTGAGCCATGATCCTCACATCTCAGCCACCTGAGTCTCAGCCACCTGAGTAGCTAGGATTACAGGCATGAGCCACCAGCGCCTGGCATATACCGAAACGTTTTTCCCCCTTTCTCTAGCCCAAGCTAGCCCTGAACCCTTGATGCTCTGCCTCAGCTTCCCCAGTACTGGGATTCCAGGCGCACCTCACCAGGGAGTGGCTGGCTGTTCATGCATTCTGCTGGAGGACAGGGCTGTGTTTCCATACACAGGAAATAAGCCCGTGGACACTGAACCTTGGGCAAGAGACCCTGCATGTCTCTAAGACTCAATTTCCCCATCCCATGTGAGCAGATGGCCAGGGTTCTGATTGGCTGAGAGGCCTACCAATCACAGGCTGGTACTGGGCCCAGTGGGAATTTCTAGCCTTTCTGAGCCCAAAGCTTGTTTCTCTTCCCCCAGGCCAGCAGGACATGCCAGCATCTGATGACCTCCTCGGCTCTAGGAAGACAAAGCCTGTCCAGACCTGCACAGGCACAGCCACATCAGGGCCGGCCAGGGAGATGTCAGGATAGAAAGGGCTTCTGGGCTGGAGCGCCAAGCATTCAGGGTGCAGCCTCTCCCAGTCAGCACCCCTGCCCCTGAGCAGAGAGTCGCCTAGAACCTGCCTTTGTTGGCCCCATGGATGAACTCTGCCCAGCTTCCACTGTGCACCCTTCGCTCCTGCAGCTACTTAGCAATCACCCCGGGCTCCAACAACAGCAAACATCTTGTGACCAAAGACAAACTGTCCCCAGAGAGAATAGCCAAACAGCAATCCTCCTGCCAGCCAACAGTGACCTGCTCATTTCTGCTCCCTCAAGTTTGAACAACTTTCCTGGAGTTCTTCCAGAGACAGAGACTGACATTGTGGTCACCTGGCCATGCCAGGGCCTTAGGGTGGTTCCACCTGCCTCCTCTACCCCAGTTCTTTAACCAAAGCTCAGGGGGCATCCTGAAGGTGGCTGGCAGTGTATTCAAATGCTGTTCCCCTCCCCACCTCCCCGCTTCCCGCGTCAGTTCTGGGGCTTGAACTGAGGGTCTGGGAATTGTCCCTGAGCTCCTCTGCTCTGCCACTTGAACCACAGCTCCAGTTTTGGCATTTTTGGTGGTTTACTGGAGATAAGAGTCTCATGGACTTTCCTGCTCGCACTGGCTTCAAACTGCAATCCTCAGATCTCAGCCTGCTGAGCAGCTGGGGTTAGAGGTGGGAGCACCATGTCTTGCCTGAGCACCAGCCCGGCCATGGCGGCGTTTTATCTGGTATATGGGGATGTCAGGCTCTAAGGGGGACTCCTGAAGACAGGGAGTGAGTCTAAATTCCCATTTCAAATTCAGGAGAGAGAATCCTCAAGGCCACCTCTGAGTTAGAAGACAAGGGTGTTGAAGAGAAGAAATCTCTACTTCTAGAAGCCGTACAAGCTGAAACAAAGGCTTGGGGACATGATTCACCCAACTGTCACCACTGTCCTGTGGGAAGGGACCCAGGGATAAGAGTGGGGACAAAGACTGTGGATGGGGTGCAGCTGGCAGAGACAAAAGGCTACAGAACCCTTCTCCCTGCTCAGAGCCTGAGTCCCCCTTCCACTGGAGGTGTGTGGAGTGGAGGCCTGGGCTGGCAGCTGGGGCTGGGTGCCCTCCCTGGCCTGTGGGTACAGTGGGAAGGGGTCTGGGGGAAGGGGAGGGTATGGGAGAGGGGGCCACTCCTCACCTGGCTTGGTGACTCGTAGGAGCTCTGGTATCACAGTGCAGGGCACTTGGCCGTGGCTGAGGGCGCCCACTATGAGAACAGCATCGAAGGTCCCTGTGGTGGAGAGTGGGGTGGGTGTGGCCTCAGACCACCCTAGAGGCCAGGACCCCATGGTGGGTCCTGGAGAGGGACAAGCCTGTCACCAGTCTCTGCAAGACACAGGTATCAAGAGTACACCCAGAGCTGGGCTCCTGTAAGATGCTGGAGAGGGGCTCACAGAAGTGAGGGGGAGGGTTGGACTGGGAAGGGGGTTCTCCATTTCTGTGCTGGGGCTTGAACTCAGGGCCTGTGCTGTCCCTAAGCTTTTTCTCTCAAGGCTGACACTCTACCACTCGAGCCACGGCTCTACTTCCAACTTTTTGGTGGTTCATTGGAGATAAAAAGAGTCTTACAGACTTTCCTGCCTGTGCTGGCTTTGAACTGTGACCCTCAGAGCTCAGCCACCTGAGTAGCTGGGATTATAGGGGTGAGCCATGGGTGCGTGGTGGGGGCTCTCTTCTTGTGATGGTGAATGATGGCTTTGGGGTGATGGGGTGGGCAGGGAAGTACCTTCAGGGCTGGGCAGAGGCTCCTGGCCCAGGGTGCAGAGGCTGAGCTTCTGGTAGAGGCCACGGGCTTGAGCCTGCTTGAGCATCTCTGGACTGCCATCCACCCCGTGCAGCTGAAGGAAGCCTCGGGCCTGAAGCTGGGGTGTGGGGGGGGAGGGGGGCTGGAGTGATGGCCCTGCCCTGCCTTCAGCAGCTGGGGCTCTGCGCCCTGGGAGGGTAACAGACTTGGCAGATAAACCAGAGACAGGAGGCAGGAATGGGTCAGGGCCAGAAGGATGTGTGGTCAGTGAGGTGCTGGATGAGGATGGGCAGAGAATGTGGGGAGCCCTCACCTGGGAAGCTACCAGGCCAGTGCCGCAGGCCACGTCCAGGATCAGGGACTCAGGAGCCAGGCCTGGACAAGTGTTTATGAGACAGTCCACTGCAAGGCGGGGGGCTCGGTACTGCAGGGCGGCCACGTCCTGGGATCAGAGGGTGAGCATGTACCCCAGCATGCTCCAGTGTTTGGGGAGTCCCTGTGCTAGCTGAGCTGGTGTGGATGGAGATCTGGCGCTAGTGGGGATACAGTGAGGAGAGATTCAGGTGTATGGTGGCTTCTAGCACTGGGGGGGGGGGGAGGGCATCCTGTTGACGATAGACCCCGCCCCGCCCCCTCCCCCAAGCTCGGCCTGCAGGGCACCTTAGCTCAGGGACTGCGGCCCTCCTGCAGCTCCAGGCAGGCTCAGCATGGGGAGCGGGGCGCAGGGCCCCCGGGCGGGGCCTGCAGTTACCTGGTCGTAGTCCTGAGCCCAGCGGTCGTAGAAGTGGAGTGTTTGGGCCGGGTCGGTGAGGCCGTGGGCGGCCTCCACCCTGGCCCGCACCTCCTCCGGGGCCATCCTCGGGGTCACGGCTTCCCCAGGCATCCCGGGTCCGCAGGCTGGGTCAGCGGATCCGCCCCTCTCCCTGACACCCGGGCCGGGCGGCTCCGCACGCGAACTCACTGCAGGCCCAGAGCTCCCGGATCCCGGGGCAGGCGCCCACATCTCCAACCCCCCTCCCCCGCTTCCTGGACGATGATTGGGTTTCTGCTGAGACAAAGCAACCAGTAAGAAGAGAGCACAGGCAGCCCGCCCCCTGGCCCTAGCCAAGGCTCCTGCCCTCCTCCCCCTCTCAGCCTCTCAGTGTCTCTGCAACTGTGCTAACAATTCTTTATAGAGCCGGGTGCTGGGTGCTTGGTTAACAGGCCGGCGAGTGTGGGTACTGGATTCGAACTTTTAGTTGGTCTTCATAATTTAATTAGCCACATTTTATTGCACATTCTGTAAGGATCGCGGTTCGAAACCAGCCCAGTCCGTGAGCACAGTCCTGAGCCTCTCCAGTGAACCACCAGAGAGCCAGGAGTGGCGCTGTGGCTTAAGGGCAGGACGCCAGGCTGGGGTGACAAAGCCGGGCGACAGCGCCCTGCAGGCCCCTGAGCTCTAGGAAGGACAGGACTGGACAGAACATCTGGAGGACCGAGATGCCAGGAGGAAAGGCACAGCGGGGCCCCTAGGACAGGGGGCCCTACGAGGGGACACTGGCCGGGCCGAGGAGGGGGCGCAGACAGCGGTGTCCCGGGAAGCCACAGAAGCAGAACCAAGACGCGGGTCAGCCAGGCTCCGAGGTCCAGACCGTGCAGTGACCACGCGGCCTCCCTGTCCTTTCTGACTCCACAAAAGCGTAAGGCTCGCGACTGACTGGAAGATGGAAGATGGGCCTCGTCCTGTGGCTGCTGCACAGTAGAGGAGTTCCTGTCTGCCCTTCGCCACCTTCTGCCTCCTTGTGTGGCTTAATGGAATGAGTAGCCAGATCAGAGCCCCTAGAGTCGGGCCTCTGGCCTCTAGGATCACAGGTGTGTGCAACTGTGTCCAGCTAGGTTTTGCTTCTGCATTTTTTAATTTCATATAATATCCCTTCCTGGGTTTGAAATCAAGCATAAGAAAGCTATTTGGGCCAGGCACCAGTGGCTCAGCCTGTAAGCCCAGCTATTCAGGAGGCTGAGATCTGAGCATCGTGGTTCAAAGCCAGCTCAGGCAGGAAAGTGGCGCTGTGGCTCAAGTGGTAGAGTGCTAGCTTTGAGAAAAAGAAGTGCAGGGACAGCACCCAGGCCCTGTGTTCAAGCCCCAGGACAGGCAAAAAAAGAAAAGGAGAGTTGGCACCGTTGAGGGGCGTGTACCAGAGGGTAGGGGGGTGGGGAAGGTGAAGGGGGTGAAGGTGGCCCATGGTACTCATTTGCGTATATGAAAACCCAACCATGACCCTGGTTAGACTTGTTTTCAGATATGCGGAGAGGTTAGGGAGAATGCTCCAGGAAGTAAAGTTGATCTGGATACATTGTTTATGTGTGTGGAAATACCACAGTGTAACTCCTTGCACAACTCATGCTAATAAAAGTTACCACGGAAGAAAATAATCCTGTGAGGATAAACATGCATTGATCATTTCTGTGTACTTCTGGGGAAAAAATAGTGAAGATTAGAACTGAAATGACCTTTTAACCTTGGAACAGTAAACAAAGGAGGACAATAGGGGCGGGCCCACGTTTTGCCCTCATCTTTTCCGCCTCCAGCAACCCTGGCAAGACCTAGCCTGGACCTGGATGCCACACCATTGCGCAGCGGCCTGGCCGGCGGAGGGCCTTGTGTCTTCTGCCCCCTGGTGGCTGCGCCGCCGCACTGCGCCTCCGGAGGCTCACCAGAGATCGGTGAGAGACTTTGGAGTGAGGGGGAGGGAAGGCCTTAAGAATCGAAATTGAGGTCTCTTAGGCCTGACCTGGCAGGCAGGGCCATTCATTATTCCTGTTATTTTTCCTTGATTTTATATTTTGTTGGTCCTGGGGATTTAACTCAGGGCCTGGGCACTGTCCCTGACCTCTTTTGCTCAAGGACAGTGTTCTACCACTTTGAGCCACAACTCCATTTCTATTTTTTGTTTGTTCTGTTGGTTGATTGGTTGTTAATTGGAGATGAGAGTTTTGTGGACATTTCTTGCTTGGGCTGGCTTTGAATGTTGATCCTCAGATCTCAGCGTCCTGAGTAGCAAGGATTACGGGTGTGAGCTTATTTATTCCTTGTCCTCTCTCTCTCTCTCTCTCTGTTT
The DNA here is from genome assembly GCF_024711535.1 of Dipodomys merriami. Taxonomy (NCBI): domain Eukaryota; kingdom Metazoa; phylum Chordata; class Mammalia; order Rodentia; family Heteromyidae; genus Dipodomys; species Dipodomys merriami. The sequence goes on from NW_027204048.1 coordinate 4,293,447, forward strand.
CCTTCCTTCCTTTCTTCTCTCTCTCTTCTCTCTCCCTCCATCTCTCCCTCTCTTTCTTTCTTTCCTTTTTGTGTGCGTATGCTGGTACTGGGACTTGAACTCAGGGCCTGGATACTGCCCCTTAGCTCCTATCCAGCCTGCAAAACTCACCCCAGGCAGTACTGGTGGAAGTCCTGTGAGTGCTGGGAAAATGGAAGTGAAGGGAAGAGCAAGGGCTGAGGGTGGAGCCCCCACTCCACCCCACCCTGCCCTGGCTTGAAATTAGTGGGTGAACTGAGACACCTGGAGAAGATGAAAGGCACTTTGATCTCTTAGGGCAGGGTGCCACGTACAGTCGTACAAGAGTGTCTGCTTGTGAGTGTGCAAAGACTGGGGCAGTGCCCACCCTTTATCTCACAGCCCAGGAAACACTGTGCTCCAGGTCCCAGTTTCCTCAGGATTACAAGTCAGAGCCTTATCCATGGTTCTAGAAAGTTCTGAGACGCTGTAGGAGAAAGTGAGCAATTTCTCCCTTTTCCTCAGAATCTGCCCTCCTCAGAGCACAGGGAAGTATCTATGCTGGCAGTTCCTCTTTCCTCCCTTTCTTAACCCATTCCAGGAATCCACTGAGTGTGGTGGTGCACACCCCTAATCTGGGCACTCTGAAGGCTGAGGCAGGAGGATCACTAATTAGAGGCTAGCCTGGAATATAAAGTGAGACTGTCTTTTTTAGGGGTGTGTGTGTGGCTTTTTGGTGGTTCATTGGAGAGAAGAGTGTCAAGGAGCTGGGTGCTGGTGGCTTACACCTGTAATTGTAATTACTCTGGAGGCTGAGATCTGAGGATTGCAGTTTGAAGTCAGCCTGGGCAGGAAACTCCATAAGACACTTATCTCCAATAAAATAAAGTGCTCAAAGAAGCCAGAAGTGGTGCTGTGGCACAAGTAGTACAACGCTAGCCTTGAGCACAAAGAGGCTCAGAGACAGCACCCAGGTCCCGAATTTAAGCGCCCACAATTGACAAAAACAAACAGTATCAAGGACTTTCCTTCTCTGGCTGGCTTTGAACCATGATCCTCATATCTTAGCCTCTCGATAAGCTAGAATCCCAGGCACAAGGTTTTGTCTTAAAAACAAAAACAAAAACAATCCCCAAACTAATAGCAAACTAAAGCACTGAGCACTCAGGACCAGCAGGTGACACACACGGAGGGGCAGGGCGGGGCGGGCGGGGCGGAGCGGGTGGAGCTGCCTTCAGGTTTGCACAGACGCTTTTCTGTCTGCCTCAGGCTTCTTCCCCTTGCTCTGGGGGCAAAGGTTTGTTACCTTGAGCGCGCGTGCGTGTGTGAGTGTGTGTGTGTGTGTGTGTGTGTGTGTGTGACCAGGGTTTAAACCCAGGGCCTCAGGTTTGCTAGGCAGGTGCTCTACCACTTGAGCCCCATTTCCTAGTGTTTTCCTTATATTTTTCAGTTAGATTTTAACTTTCACATGATCCCAGAGCTGATCTGGGACCATGATCCTTTTATCTCCATCTCCTTGAGTAGCTGAGACCACAGGTCTGTGTGTCACCTTGTCCAGCTTTTTTTTTTTTTTTCCTGTTTGTCGTGGGGCTTGAACTCTGGGCCTGGTCCTGTCTCTCAGTTCTTCAGCTCAAGGCTAGTGCTCTACCACTTGAGCCATAGTGCCACTTCCAGTTTTCTGGTGGTTAATTGGAGATAAAAAGTCTCACAGACTTTCTTGCCTGGGCTGGCTTTGAACCTCGATCCTCATCTCTCAGCCTCCTGAGTAGCCAGGATTACAGGCGTAAGCCACTAGCACCTGGCTCCAGCTTTTTTTTTTTTCCCAAATTCTTTATTGTGATTGATTACATAAATTTCCCAAATTTCACAGTATTGTGGGATAGTGATGCTTAAAGTCACAAACACATTCTAACTTTGATGGGGCAAATTGTCTTTTACGAGTTCTATGAGCTTTTCAATACAGTTATTTCTTCCACATCGGGTGATATGTACATTTCTTTTGTTTTGCATAGTGTAAGCTGTTCCCTCTTTCCCACTCATTCTCTCGCTCCCATCGCTGCCATTGAGTTGCTTAGTTCATTTTGATCAATGTCCAGTGCAGCTGATGGGACCCACTGTTGTATGTTTTTCCCTGATTCACTCTAGCTCTGTGTCCTCCTGGTTTCCCTCCAGTGTGCCCATATATACCATATATGTGATCAGCAACATGGGGTTATTTAGTAGTGATTCGACCAGATGAGTGGAGGTGCTTTGTTTCTCAAGTCTTGTTAACTTTGTCGTGTTGCCTTACGTTTTGGATTTAACAACCACTTATCATGTGCTGTTTGTCTCTTTGCTCTTGGCTTACCTTGTTCAACATGATTTCTTCTAGTTCCATTCATTTCCCTGCAAATGCCATTATTTTGTCCTTTCTAATGGCTGCATAATATTCTATTGTGTATAAATATCACAAGTTTTGGATCCATTCATCTGTGGTGGGACATCTGGGTTGTTTCCATATCCTGGCTATTGTGAACAGTGCTATAAAAAACATGGAGGTGCATGTGTCCTTGTATACTGGTTCCTGTTCAGGGTAGATGCCTAGAAGTGGTATGGCTGAGTCATAGGGGAGGTCAATATTTAACTTTCTGAGGATCCTCCAAACTGCTTTCCACAGTGGTTGTATAAGTGTACATTCCCACCAGCAGTGTAATAGGGTTCCTCTTTCTCCGCATTCCCTCCAGCATTTGTCATTGGCTGACTTGAGGATGTGGGCCATTCTGACTGGGGTAAGGTGGTATCTCAGGGTTGTCTTTATTTGTACTTGTTTCACAACCAGGGATGGTGAACATTTCCTCATGTGTTTCGTTGCCATTTTTATCTCTTCTTCTGATGTCTCTATTTCCCTTGCCCATTCAGTAATTGGTTTGTTAGGTTTGGGAGGGATTAGCTTCTTGAGTTCCATATATATACTGGATATTAACCCCTTGTCTGATATATTGCTGGTAAATATTTTTTCCCCAGTTAGTCGGTTGTCTTTCTAGCTTGCTTGCTCTGTCTTTAGCTGTGCAGAAACTTTTTATTTTAAGGCAGTCCCATTTGTCAAATGCCTCTCCAATTTGTTGTGTCCAGCTTATTTTTGAGATAGGGCCTTGTGAACTTTTTGCCTGGGCTGGCCTTGAACTATGATCTGCCCATCTCTGCCTCCAGGGATGTAGCTGGGATGATAGCGGGTGCAACCATGCCTGGATAACCAGTCTTTCCTATTCTTGCTGAATGTGAAGGAGACTTTACTCCAAGAGCCCAGCCCTCCCTCCCCTGGCCATGCTGGCCCCGACTTGGGTTGTGGTCCCACAGGGAGCCAGGGAAAGGGGGGATTGTCTCTTGTGGCAACATGGTCCCCGTGGTAACTTGGCTCCCTCCTTGTGACATCTCTGAGGTCATGCTGCCTTTTCTCAGCTGGAAGAGTGAGGGGAGGGCAGACATGGAGGCCAACCCTCCACTCCGATCCAGCCTCCTGGGAGTTCTGCTGCAGGTTGGGCGGCTCTCGGCTCTGGTGAGTTGAAGATGGAGGACAGGGCAGCTTCTTCCAGCCACCTTAGTGAGGGCACACAGGCCCAGGGGATCCGGAGAAACTGCTCCCCAATGTCATCCTCCCATGCCTGTCACCTTTCTCTGTCCCCAATGTCACCTTGCCCTGAGATACAGGTGTGATCTTCAGATCTCAGCCCCCTGAGTAGCTGGGATAACAATTGTGATCCTCAGCCCGGTGCCAGTGGCTCACACCTGTAACCCTAGCTACTCAGGAGGCTGAGATCTGAAGATTGCTGTTCAAAGCCAGCCCAAGAAGAAAAGTCCATGGGACTTTTATCTCCAATGAACCATGAGAAATCCAGACGCGGTGCTGTGGCTCAAGCGGTAGAGAGCTAGCCATGAGCATAAAAGCTCAGGGCCAGTGCCCAGGATCTGAGTTCAAGCTCAGGGACTCACACAACACACACACACACACAATGATCCTGTGGTGTGAACCCTCCTGAGTATCTGGGATTACAGATTTGACTGCAGCACCCGAAAGCTCCATTTCTTTCTCCATGGAGGTAGGTGGCGCTGGGTGACCTGGGTGTCCTGCTCCTCTGCAGGTGGTCCGGAACCGCGTGCACTTGTACAGCTTCCTGCTGGTGAAGATCGGCCTCTTCCGGTGTTGGGTGTTGGGGCTGGCACAGGAGGCCCGAGGCTCCTGCAGCACCCAGGCCTACCTGTTCCCGGAAGCTGACGCCTGCTCCCTGGGCCAGGCTCTGCGAGCGGCGCTGACTCTGCTATGGGTTCCCGTGTGGCTGCTGCTGTGGTGGCTCCGGCTGCTGTGGTCATCGGGGCTGGGCTGTGTGGGGACCCTGGGCCTTGCCCTGCAGCGCCTCAGTGCCTGCGAGTGGCGGGGCCTGCCTGTGGTCACATGGAGGGAGCTGCTTCTTACCTGTCTGCACAGCCTGATGCTCGTGGCTTTGCTGCTGCTGCTGCTGCCCTGGAGATTGTTCCAGAAGGTGAAGCGCTTCAGCCTGAGCTGGCTGCCTGGACAGGTGGGTCGGGGTAAGGCCAGTAGGACGTGGGTGTGGCCAACCAGGGGCGTGGCAAGGATGGGGCATTGTCATGGTGGGTGTGGCTTTGGTGGGCAGGGCCACGAGGGGGCATGGTTGGGGCATGTGGGTTGGGTGGTGGGGCGTGGACAGGAAGAGAGTGTCAAGGCCAGTCAGGGTGTGGGCGTGGCCGGGGCGGGGCTTGGGTCAGGGCCTGTTGTGGGCTTGGGTGGGCATGGCCAGCACAGGGCTTGGGCGGGCCGAGGGGCAGCTGTGGGGCCATGAGGGGCTCAGGGCACCCCCGAGGTTCACCCAGCTGCCCTCTTGCTGCCCAGGACCTGCTGTGGGAGCCCCTGGGGCGGATGCGGCGGCTGTACTGGTGGGCGGAGCATGGGGCGGCACTGGCCTCCTGGCACCTGGCCTACCTCATCACCTGGACCACCTGCCTGGCCTCCCACCTGCTCCAGGCTGCCTTTGAACACACAGCCCAGCTGGCCGAGGCCCAAGATGCTGACCCTCAGGAGGCTGGGGGGCCCTTACAGGAGCCCCCACTGCCTGAGGGCTCCACCCCGAAGGCCGAGCCCGCACTGCCAGAACCTGGAGAATAAATGCCCGCATCTGTCTCTGCTGGTCTGCCCTGGCTCAGCACACTGCCCCTTCCCTTCTAGGCTGGGGGCCATTCAGAGTTGGGATAGCCGGGACAGCTGGGCTGACCGCAGATGCCGGCCCAGGGGCCTCTAAAGGAAACCACAGCCCTCCTAGTCCCTTCCTGGGGTCAGATAGCAGCCCATCGCCTAGCAACTGGCATCTGGATTTTATTAGCCCCACTTCCAGATGAGAGAACTTGAACCCAAGGGATTAAACCTTCCCAGGGCCCCAGAACCAAGTTAATGGCAGAGCCAGAGCCTTTGTCTTCGGCAGATTCCTAACTTTGTGTGTGCTCTTGTCGCTCTTGCCCAGGTTCTTTGGTGCCCAGGGCTTTAGGAGACATTGCAGTTACAGACCTGGTCCTCTGGGTGGCGCCAGGGCCTCATATTTGAGAAAGGGAGAATTTTTTTTTTTTTTTTTTTGTGCCAGTCCTGGGGCTTGAACTCAGGGCCTGGTCACTGTCCTTGAGCTTCTCTTGCTCAAGGATAGCACTCTACCACTTGAGCTACAGCGCCACTTCTAGCTTTTTCTGTTTATGTGGTACTGATGAATTGTCATACATGCTAGGCAAGCACTCTACCACCCAGCCACATTCCCAACCCCAAGAAAAAAATTTTTTGGGGGGAGGGGGGTCTGGTCGTGGGGCCTGAACTCTGGGCCTGGACGCTGTCCCTCAGCTCTTCAGCTCAAGGCTAGCACTCTATCACTTGAGCCACAGCACCACTTCCGGCTTTTTTTTTTTCTGCTTATATGGTGCTGAGGAATCGAACCCAGGGCCTCATGCATGCAAGGCAAGCGCTCTACCACTGAGCCACCTCCCAGCCCCCCCCAAGAAAAATTTTTAAGAAGTTACTTCTAAGCAAGTTGCAACTAGTTCATTCATGTATTCTCACACTGCTCTTCACAGAGCTACCCACTTACCCATCATCCACCCATTCACTCATCATCCACTCCTCCATCATCCATCCACCATTCATCCCTCCCTCCATCCATCCTTTATCCTCCATCATCCATCATCCATCCATCATCATCCATCATCATCCATCATCATCCATCTACCATTCATCCATCATCATCCATCATCCATCCATTCATCATCATCCATCTACCATCTATCTATCTATCCCTGCATCCATCATCCATCCTTCCATCATCATCATCATCCATCTACCATCCATCTATCCATCCACACATCATCCATCATCCATCCATCCATCGTCCATCTGTCATCCACCCACTCATCTGTTGAGCTACCATTCATCTCCCTGGGGAACAGGAAACCTTAGCCAATCTCCTCCACACTCTCCCTTACAAACATCTACTTACAACTAAGGACAGAGTCCACCTGCCACCTCCCTACTCTCCGGGCTGGAGGCTTGCACTAGATGGGACAGGCAGCCGGAAGTGATTTTATGCATGTGATATTTCGTCTAACTTATTTTTTGGCAGTCCTGGGGTGCTGTACATGCTTCCAGCCCCCTTTTTCAGTTTTTGTTTCTGGTCTCACTTTCTTCCCTGCGCATGCACCTGTGGTGGGATCTACCTATTTCAGGCTCCTGGTGGCTGCTGGGAAAGCATGTTGGTCCCCCCAATCTTTGCCTCCCATGTAGCTTAGAAGTGTATGCCACAGTTCCAGCTATGAGTTGAGAAGGGGGCTCTCATAAAATTTTTTTTGCCAAAGGGTGGCCTTGAATGGTTATCCTCCCATCCACAGCCTCCTAAGTAGCCAGGATTCAACTAACATTTAACATAAGAAAACAACCCCCAAATGGAGGGCTAGGGCCCAAATGCCTTCCCTTCTCTGACTCTGTACTTTGAGACCCTGTGGACCGCTGCTGTATGTTTCTTTCTTGGGGAGCTTATTTGCATATAGCAAACTTGTCTGGGCTCAGAGAATCCCCTGTAATGTTAGTGGGATTTCTTCAGCTACTGCTGCTCTGCATCTGGTAGTATATGCAGCCCATGGGGGTCCTTTTCAGTGGCTACATGGAGGCCTGCATGCCTGCTTTGGGGTTGGAAGGCCTTTGGGGATCTGCCTGGGGAGCTCCCCTCTCACCTCCACGTGCTCTGCTCCCTGCTTCTGACTCTCCCTGGGAAGCCAGGGTGTGGGCCTGCCGGGAGGGGACCCAGGCTGGGGCAACGGCTGGAAGGCAGGAGGTTGCCAAGTCAGGACCAGGAGGGGCAAGTTTCACCTCAGTCCTCCTGTATTTGTTTAAAAATAGAAAGAGGAAAATGTCAACATCATGGTATCTAATTTCACTGCCCAGGCTTAGTATGGGGCTCTAGATGATGCATGGATGGGTGGATGGATGGGTGCATGCATGTACGGGTGGATTTGTGGATGGTGGACTTATGGATGGATGAAGAGAAGAAAGAATGGATGCATATATGGACGGGTGGATGGGTGGACAGACCGAAGGAGGATGGATGCATGCATGCATGCATGCCTGTGCCTGTGCTTGGCAAGGTAGTGTGGGAACACACTGGACTCTTCAGGGAAATGGCCACTATGGCCAGACTTGTGACAGAGTGTGCACATGGGCGACATAATGGTGAGAAGTTTTAAGTTCTGGTGCTAAGGCTGCTCAGGGAGCAGCAGTTCCTGCCTCGAAGACCCACCTGAACATGCTGCACTGACACTGTGCTGCGAAGAACGTTCTGGGCTATGGCCCTATATCGCCCCCTTGTGGTGGGAGCTCTGACAGACCCCGGCCTGGCTGGACCTGGGGCTCTTGGCCACGGTGGCTCCTCTATGCTCCGGTCCTCCATGGGCAGGGCCCTGGCTGGGCTCTGGGCTCAGGCCAATCCCACTGTTCTCTGGAGGGGTACAGCCTGGGCTCCCAGGGCAAGCATGGAGACCCAGGCCCTTCCCTGTGTGGCTAGCAACCCCAAGAGAAGGCTAGAGACAGCTGGATGCTTGAATCAGGGATGGGGGATCCCCAATGGGAAAGCCACAACTGAGGGCCTCAGTGCCCAGGCCTTGCTCCTAGAGGCTCTAGGTGGGAGGTGGGCCTGGGTTAGAGTCTGGCCAGGTTTCCTGAGTCCTCAGACACCCCCCTCCCCGCCCCATTCCCCCAGCACAGGGCCAGCACCAGAAACAGGTCTCCGGGTCTCTGGGTCCTGCTTATGGCTCTGGGGCTTGAAAATGAGTCATCTCTCTTTCTTTTTTTGTGTGCCAGTACTGGAGATTGAAGTCAGGACCTGTGTGCTTTCCCTTAACTTTGTTGGTTCACAGGTTCGTTACCACTTGAACCACAGTTCCACTTCCAGCTTATTTTTTGGATGGTTAGTTGAAGATCACTAGCTTTCCCATCCCGGACTTGTTTTGCACCGTGATCCTCAGATTTCAGCTTCGTGAGTGGCTGGGATTACAGGCGTAAGCCACCAGTGTCCAGCTCATCCATGCTTTTTAAGAACTTTGACATTCTGGAGGCAGGACTTGGGAGGAAGGACCCCGTATGCCCTTGGCTGTGTCCAAAGAGAAGCTGTGGGGTGAGAAGGCTCAGGGCTCATCAGGTCTCCGCTGCGTGGCGTGATGTACTTCAAGTTAACCCTGTGGGACTCTGTCTCCCCACTTGCGATCTGACCACTACCACAACACCCTGGCCTCCAGAACTGGCATGTGGGACAGGCAAGGGGTGCTATGTCAGGTGCCCAAACTCCTAAATTTCTAGGACGGGCCAGGGGGCTGGGTGGTCAGTCCCTTCCTTCCCTGGCGGCGGGGAGTGTGCAGGGGCCCCGGCTGGCTGGAACAAAACAAGTGGAGGTTGGCGGGCGAGGGGGGCGTGGGCAGAGGGGGACTGGCCAGCAGTTCCACGCAATCTGTCTGCTATGCGCCTGGGGCCTAGCCTCTATTTATTTATGCTGAGCGTATATTGACATCAGCCACGTTCTCATTATTAGGGCAGGAAATGGCTGGGATTGTTACATACCTGGCGGCCCCAGGGTCCTGCCCGGCCAAGACACACAAACGCTGTCCCGCCATGATTTCCAGGAGCCCCCTCCTCAGACGCCTGGGCCCCCCGCCCTCCACTGACCCCCCTGTTCTGAGCTCCTCTCTGTCCTGTGCTCCTGCAGCTTCTTCTGAGCCCCTGGTCTGGGACAAGGGGCTGGGGCCTGGCTCTCGACCCCACTGGACCCCAGCGGACATAGTGGCCTTTGGAGTTACACAGGGGTTGGGGGTACTGGAGGATGGGACCCCCCAGGCTGGATGGTGGGGATTTGGGGGTAAGCAAGCTATCAGGACCTTCCTGACTGAGGGTCTTGGTCCTGACACCCTGGCTGGGGGCTTTCCTGAGGAGGTGACACCTGTGTGGTTGGGTGTTCCCTGGGCTCTGCTTCCACCAGGCTCGGACAGCTGCTTCAGCATGGGGTCCCATGATAGGGACTCTGTGTGTGCCCCACAAACACACTGCCCCAGATCCTGCAAGTGGGGGTGCTGAGGTGCAGCCTGCCTTCCCCCCCTCCTGGTCCTCATGCTCTACTCAGAATCCAGCCAGCGTCTGTCTCCAGCCCCAGATTTGGGCTCAGCCCAGGCAGGGCTGCCAGAGCCCAGAGGCGCGGCCCCCTCCCCAGAGCCATCGCCTGACATAACCTATTAGGTCTCCCGACCTCAGCCAGCTCCCCCCAGCCACGCCAAGCTGCACCGCAAGCCGGCCGTGTCCCCCTGCCAGCCCACTGGGCCCCCGGATAGGCTGAGGAGCCCAAAGGACACCCCGCACATTGTAGGGGACCTTTGCCTCTCCCCCCTCCCCTGTGGCCTGTGCAGGGCCAGGCCTTCTGGGTGGCCTTAACTTCTGCCCTCTGCCCTTCCTTCTGAGTCCAGAGAGAGCTGGGGGCAGAGATGGAAGCCGGGGTTCTGTGGGCATCACTTCTGCGCATCCCTAGTTTACTTTTAGGGTCCGGTGGCCAGGGGTGGGGTGAGAGAGCTCCTGATGCTGAGGGAGGCCGGGAAGTTGGGGGCCCTGTGAACCGTGGGAAGGGGCTGCTATGGGGGGCTCATGCCAGTGGCCAGTCAGGCTGGGCTCCTCACTGGATCTCCACCATGGCTGACAGATGGGGGGCCAGGCCCTAGGAAGCAGGGTGGGGGTGGGGTTCTGCCTCTACCTGGCTGGGCAGCTCCTGCGTTTCCTGTTGAGGCTGAGCAGGTGGAGGCTGCCTGAGCTTTGAGGGACACCCCATCCCCCAACTGGGCCTTTGCCCCTCTCCTGCCGGGCCCCTATGGCTGTGGGCCCGCATCTGGATTCACTCCTGCTATTGTTCCTTTTGGGGTCTCAAATTGTTGCAAACTTTGAACCCTCTTGGCCCAGGGATTAGGGGTTCTCCAGAGCTCTCCCCACCCCCAGGTCTGAGTAGAGCAGAGAGCTGCTGGCCCAGCCCCTAGATGTGACAGCTGGGCCCTGCAGCCATCTCTGGTCATGCTGTACACATCTGCTGTGTTCCACCCCCTGCCTGGGCCCACATCTGGAGAGCAAAGCCGCCTGGCCGCCGGCTAAACGCACAGCATCTGGATAGGAGCAGCCGGCCGGGTTAACGCGGCCCATCTGGGCCTGTCTCCGGCAGAATGCTGGCCCCACATCTGCACGGCTGGAGCCCATGTCCGGCTAGGACATGAGCTGGCGCTGCCTGGGGTCTCTGCCCCGGGGCGGGAGCGGGGAGCAGAGAGCAGTGGGGGTGGGGGGGCGGGGACGGAGCGGGGAGTAGTGCACCCTGACTCTCTGGACCGCACTGTTCTTGGGATTTCTCCTGGGCTGCCCAGGGAATGGCTGACAATTACCACTCCCCACAAGCTCATCCATAGCGGCCTGGCGCCACTTCAAAGAGCCCCTGGGGTCCCCTGGATGGCCCTTCACATGGCCTCTTCTTGGGGAGCCTGGGGCTCTGTCAGGGTGTCATCAGCAGCCGGGGACTGCCTGTGTTTGCAGCTGAGGGACCCCAAACAGGGAAGAGGAGAGAAGGGGTAAGAAGACCTGAGAGGCTGCCAGGGCTCATGCCGCTAATCCTAGCAGCCCTGGGGGCTGCGATCTAAGGACTGCAGTTCAAAGCAACAGTCTTCCAGACTCTGATCTGCAGTTGGCCAGCAAAAAGCCGGCAGTGGAGCTGTGGTTCAAGTGGTAGCGCACTAGCCTTGAGCACAAAAGCTCAGGGGCAGTGACCTCGCCCTGAGTTCAAGCTCCAGGACTGGTACAAAAACTACGCCCCCCCCCCCCCCAAAGCAAAACAAACCAAATACTACTCAAGGCCCAGGGGCTGCCTGCCAATGACAGGGTCTGAACTTGGTTCCATTGTGTGAAGTGAGCTCCCCATTACTGCAGGGATTCAACCGGGTGGGGTCAGAGCCAGGCATCCAGTGGGCCTCAGGCTGTGTGACTCTCCTAGAAGGGGCACACAGGAGGACTCTGGGAGGTGACCGCTCCCATCTGGAGCCTGCCTGGCCTGGAGTGGTCAGGCTGGGCACAGGATGCCTGGCCTGCTGAGTGGGGGATAAAAGGGAGGAGGGGGATGGGCAAGAAGGGTGCTGGGGCCTTGGCAAAGAGACCCCATCGGCTGCCCACCACAGCCCCCTGGCCCGGGGGTGTCCTCTGAACGTGGCCAGCCTCTATCCTGTAGTCCAGCTTGTCCAAGCATCACTGGCCCCAACTGGAAGGAGCCATCGTAACCTCCGGCCCCGGGAGGCCTGGGAGCTGCAGGCGTGGGGTGCAGTGCCTTTCTGTCCCCACAGAAACTATGACTCAACACACACGCAAGATGGAGACAGACATATAAAAAATAATGAGGGGGAGTGATTACTGAGCCCTGTCCATGGGCCAGGTCCCCCCTGAGGGCTTTATTGGGTGAACGCATCCCCAGGGGGACATACCATTGCCAACATCACCCCATTTCCAGGCTGAGGCCTGAGGTGCTCCAGCCTGGCTCCCTGGCAGCCGGGGATTCACCACGGTTCCTTTCTTGGCTCAAGGCTGGTGCTCTACCATTTGAGCCATTGCTCCACTTCTGGCTTTTGCATGGATAATGGGAGATAAGGGTCTCAGAGACTTTCCTTCCTCAGGCTGCCTTTGACCCAGATCCTGAGCAGCTGGGATTCCAGACGTGAGCCACCCATGCTGGCCCGGACCATCCAAGAAAGCAGTTCCTGTTAGAGCAGCCTTAGAGCTGCCTTGGGGGTGGGGGAATTTCAGGTCCTGCACCCCCATCTAGGACATGTCCAGAGCCACAGTCTGGTACCTGAACCCATGCGATCTCATCTGGAGATCATGAAGCCCTGGTGGCATTTGTTCCCCACTGCGGGTGTGTGTGGGGGGGGGGGGGGCGGGTGCTCCGGGCCTTACCCTCCCCCTCCCAAGCCAGGGGGCAGTGAATTCTCTCAGACAAACCAGGCCAGTCAACAAACAGGCCACGAAACAGCCAGGGGACAATTGCACAATCCAGATCCAGGGAAAGAGGCCACAGCTGCCTGTGTCCAGGACAGGGGGTGGCGAAATGGGGCCAGGCCTGTGGGTTAGAGCGGGACTATTTTTGTGCCGTCTGGGTGGGGTGGGGGGGGGTGTGAGACGCTCTCCTCCCAGGCTCAGACTCCACGTGGTTCAAATTCATTGGCACTTCAGTCAGCAGTCAAGGCTGGGAGCCACGCCCCTCCCCCTTGTCTGGCGGGCAGGCTGGGTGGGCGTAAGGGCCTGCACCGACCTTAGCTGCCCTGGCCAGCCTCCTCGTCCCCAACTCACAAGAAGGCTGGGGCAGCCGGCCAAGGCCTGCTGGGACCCGGGGGTCACTGGTGCTTCCTCCTCTTCCTCGCTCTCTGGGAACAGGAAGTTGTATGGCCTGGGGGTCGGGGAGAGGGGGGTGTCTCTGCACAGAAATGCTCAGGGTCACCTGGGGCCAGAGGCACCTGCAGCTGGGTCTGTCCATCAGGGAAGAGGGAGCCCATCTTACTTTTTCAGGATCCGTCAGGTGGAGGTTAGCCAGAGTCAAACCCAAGGGGATGCTGGGAAGGGCAGGGGAAGGGGAGGAGCCATTGGCGGCCTGCTTTTGTTGTTGTTTTTGTTTTGTTGGTTATGGGGCCTGAACTCTGGGCCTGGGCGCTGTCCCTCAGCTCTTCAGCTCAAGGCTAGCGCTCTACCACCTGAGCCATAGCACCACTTCCAGCTTTTTCTGCTTATGTGGTGCTGAGGAATCAAACCCAGGGTATCATGCATGCAAGGCAAGCGCTCTACCACTGAGCCAACTTCCCAGCCCATGGTGGCCTTTTTAAATCAAACATGGGGACAGTGATCTCCAGTGTTCTCCTCCCACCCCCCACCCCGTGGGTCTGCTGGTAGTAGGAATTGAACAGTAGGATTGAATATTGTTCCTGGTGTTCTACCACTTGAGCCACAATTCCACTTGGCAGCTTTTTGGTAGATCATTGGAAATAAGTCTCTTAAGTAGGGGAAAAACAAAGGAAAGGGTAACGATGCTCAATAGGAAATGTACTCATTACCTTACTCATGTAACTGTAACCCTTCTGTACAGTATCTTTACTTAAAAAATAAAAGTCTCTTAGACTTTCCTGCCTTGGCTGGCCTTGAACTATGATTCTCCGATCTCAGCCTCCTGAGTAGCCAGAGTCCTCTACACTCTGAATTGTGTCTCCCTGCTGGGCGGGGTGGTGTCAGCCCCTGCCCAGCCCAGCCCCCAATGGGCCTGCCAGAAGGTTGGCAGAGTACAGCGCAGTGGCGCGAGTGGCACAGGCCTGTGTTTCTGGGTCGGCCTTCAGAACTGGGCGGGATCTCCAGTCATCTCTTGGAGCCTGGAGTTGAGGATGTTTGTTGAATGAATTCATACATTTTGGAAATCAAGCCCAAGTCTTTCATTATCTCTGAGCTGGATTCACCCGCACCCCAGCTGTCTATGAAAACACTGTGACAAGCTGGCTCTGTGCATGGGGACACACTCTCCCCCCCCCCCGCCCCTCCACCTTTCCATGGGGGACTGGGATTGAACCCAGGGCCTGGTGCTGGGTCTATCACTTCAGTTACACTCTAGTCCTATTGTTGACCCTTTGCTTTGGAGATAGTGTCTCCATGACTTTGCCCAGCTGGTCTGGCACCCACGATCCTCCCATCTCCACCTCCTGGAGAAGTAGGGATTACAGACGTGAGCCACCATACCCTAGAGGGAAGTCCCTTTCTGAGTTAGCCAGGACGGGAGAGCTCCAGTCCCAGAGACAGCAGCCACCCAGCACCCTCCGCGCCCCCAATGCCTGTGACCACCTTTGCCGGTGATCCCCTACTGGGCGGCCCAGCCCTGGTCTGGAGCAGCAGGGTGGAGCCGCCGGACTTGGCCTTCCTGGCCAGGGTTGGGCAGTTCCTGAAGCAGCCGGGCTGTTTGGAGGCAAATATTTCCCACTATTGTCCTGCTTCCCATGATAGCCAAGAACCAAAGTAGGATGGAGTGGGGAGGGACCTGAGGTGGAACTTTCCTCCCCTCTGCCCCACAGAAGACATGAGCCTCCAAGCACACAGGTGGGGTGTGGAAGCCAGGAGATACCTGTCACCCCCAAACCTGGCTGGGGGCACCGGTCCCCCTGTGGCTCTCTCCAGGAGACGCCAGCCCCACACGTAGCAGAGGACTCTGGTCCCTTCTCTGAGCCTTGTGGTGGCAGAGAGGGAGGTCCCTCACCCTGGAACCACAGGTGTGCACCACCATGCTCGGCTTGCTTGTGGAGATGGCATCTCACTAACTTTTTCCCTGGCTTTGGAGGGTCATCCTCCCGCCTGCGTTTCCTGAATAGCTGGGATAACAGACCTGTACTACCATGCCGGCCCTGCCTGGGGCCTCTTTAACTGGAGATGCGCCTCTGACTTCGCTTCTCCTCCCTGGAACTCTAGAAAGATACTCTTCTGAGTCTGAACCATTTTTTCCCAAATGAGGCGCCATGGTTTGTGAGGAGGAAAAAGTTTCAGAGAGCATTGTTCTTGCATTGCAGGACTCCTCAGAGCGGCCCAACTCCAATAATAAAATCTTTGATCTTCTGAAAGGGAGCTCTTGATATCACAGCTCCTTCCTTCCTTCCTTCCTTCCTTCCTTCCTTCCTTCCTTCCTTCCTTCCTTCCTTCCTTCCTATCTTCCTTTTGTGCTGCTCCTGGGGCTTAAATTCAGGGTCTGGGCACTGTCCCTTAGCTTTTCCTGCTCAAGGCTAGCACGCTACCACTTGAACCACAGCTTCATTTCTGGCATTTTGCTGGTTCATTAGAGATCAGAGTCTTAAGGACTTTCCTGCCTGAGCTGGCTTTGAACTGATCTCAGCCTCGCAGATAGCTGGGATGACAGGCATGTGCCACTGCAATGGTGGTGTGCTCTTCTGTCTCTGTGCAGTAGAAACTTAACTCCTTGGGTCTTGGATGGAGTCAGGTTCCCGGTACTGAGTGAGCAGGGTGGGGCGTGGGGGGCAGGGACTCTGGTCCCCACTGGCAGGCAAGAGCTGGGTCCGGAGATTCCAAGATCCGCAGGAGGCCAGGGTCATGCTGGCCTACCCTCGCATCCAAGGCCAGAGGCTCAGTTTCCCTCCCAGGGCTCCCCACCCCCACCCAACCCAGTCACCCCCAGTACAAATCTTCCCTTCTGGCCCCCCTACTCCACATCTGGCCTCCAATGTGCTCTGGCTGCCCAGCCTTGGGTCTGAAGGCACCCAGCCTCAAATGCTGGTGACTTTGCCTGCTGTTTATCTTCCAGTGAACACAGAAGGTCTGAGGCAAAGCCCCACCTCCCCTTCCTACTTCTTGTTTTGTGGGTGCTGGGGTTTGAACTCAGGACCTAGTGTTTGGTAGACGGGCTCTCTTTCCCATTTTCCCCTGGGGCAGATCTAGACTGTGATTCTCCTACGTATTGCTTTGAGTGGTGCCAGGGTCTGTCCTTGCTGGTCTTAGAAAACCGCAGTCACAGAAATGCAAATCAAAACAACATTGAGATACCACCTCAGCCCAGTTAGAATGGCAAAAATCAAGAACTCTAATAACAACAGATGCTGGAGGGGATGTGGACAGAAGGGAACCTTACTGCATTGTTGGTGGGAGTGTAAACTTGTTCAACCACTTTGGAAAGCAGTATGGAGGTTCCTCAAAAGACTCCACATAGAGCTCCCCTATGACCCAGCAATCCCACTTTTGGGCATTTACCCAACTGATCGCAAACAAGACCACACTAAAGCTACCAGCACAACTATGTTTATTGCAGCATTATTTACCATAGCTAAGATATGGAACCAACCCAGATGCCCCTCAGTAGGTGAATGGATCAAGAAAATGTGGTATATATACACAATGGAATTCTATGCCTCCATCAGAAAGAATGACATTGCCCCATTTCTTAGGAAATGGAAACACTTGGAAAAAATTATATTAAGTGAAGTAAGCCAAGCCCAAAGAAACATAGATCCCATGGTTTCCCTTATTTGCAATAACTAGTATACGTCTGAGACAAGCAGAAAAGGTCAGATGAGTTGATGTTAGGGAAATGAACCCCAAGATAAGTATTCAAATTTTTTTTCTTTCATGCGATTGTTTCTAACATATTTATAAGATGATTTCTTTGTTGCTTTGTATGTCCCTCCCCCACGGTATAACCCCTGCTTTCACTGTATTTGCTGTTGGTATAATTTGTGGAGGGGAAGGGAAAAAACAAATGGTTTAAATAGGGATACAGGTGGACCCATTGCAGCGAGATGCACAAATCGTTATGTCAAAAAATGAACTTTACAACTTTGGTCATGGGGTGGGAGAGTGGGGAGGGGATTGGGCAGGGGGGCCGGGGTGGGGGGATGGGAAGGGATGGGAAGGGGAAACAAAGGAGGAGGCTACAATGTTTGATAAAAAATGTACTCATTGATCTGAGGATCGCGGTTCAAAGCCAGCCCGGGCAGGAGAGACCGTGAGACTCCTATCTCCAATAAATCACCAGAAAACCGGAAGTGGCGCTGTAGCTCAAGTGGTAGAGCGCTCGCCTTGAGCTGAAGAGCTGAGGGACAGCGCCCAGGCCCAGAGTTCAAGCCCCACGACCGACAAAAAAAAAAAAAATGTACTCATTATCTTGCCCATGTAATTGTAACTCCTCTGTACGGTGTTTTCACAATTAAAAAAAAAAAAAAGAAAGAAAAGAAAAAAGAAAACCTCAGTCACATCTTCTGCCCCTAAGTGGCTGTAGTACCACCTTCTTTAGTCCAAGCTCTTCCCTGGAGCAGACCCTCTGCCTCACATAGGATATAGCTGTGTGTGTGCGCACATGCACACACACACATGTGCACACACACTGTTCCTGAGGCTTGAACTCAGGGCCTGGGTGCTGTCGTTGAGTTTTTTTTCTCAAGGCTGGCACTCTACCACTTGAGCCACAGTGCCACTTCTGGCTTTTTGATGGTTTATTGGAGAAAAGAGTCACCCAGACTTTCCTGCCCGGGCTGGCTTTGAACCTCACATCTCAGCCTTCTGAGCAGCTGGGATGACAGGCAGGCCTGCCGCCCACTGGCGCTTCATGCAGGGGTGACAGATCTGAGGGCCATGGGGCCCTGGGCCTCTGCTTCCTCTCCTGCTGTCTCGGCTCAGCCTCCCCAGCCTGGCCTCCTCCTGTCAAAACCACAGACACAAACGCAGAGCCCCCATTGACGTCACGGGCGCCGGCCGCCTGTCTCTCCCAGATGTCTGTGGTTTCTAAAAGGTGAAAATGGCCCCTGACCCGGATTCTACACTTCCCACAAAACCTGGCTGGCAGACGGGGGGGCCTTGGTCTTCTCTTCCCCTGTACACCCGGAGTTCCATCCCCCCCACCCCCTGCCACTTTACTTTTGCTGGTCCCTAGGGCTTGAACTCTGGGCCTGGGCACTGACCCTGAGCTTTATGCTCAAGGCTAAGTGCTCTACCACTTGAGCCACAGCTCCACTTCTGACTTTTGGGGAGTTTATTGGAGATAAGAGGCTTATGGACTTTTCCTGCCCTGCTGGCTTTGAACAGCGATCCTCAGATCCCAGTCTCCTCAATAGCTGGGATTACAGGCGTGAGTGCCCAGCTCCAGCTTTCCTCTATATGGGCTGCAGGAGGCCTGGACTTCTGGTCCTCCTACCCTATCTCTCCATCCCCTCTGTCCTAATCAAAGACTTCTGGATCCTTCCCCAGGGCAGTACCTGCTGTCTGGTCCCTCTGGATTTGGGCAGCTCCTCAATCTTAGGCCTCATCTTCCTCATGCCCGTGGCCTCTACACACAGCCCCTGCATGGGCCCTGCTGGGAGGAGCCGTGTAAGCCAGTTCCTCACAGGAGGCTGGTGATAGTTCCTCCCTTGCCGGTCAGCTTGACCTAGGCCAGCTAGAGCACGGACGCTTTGTTCAAGCAGAGCTGGGATCCCCGGGCTCAGGCAGGGTCAGCCCCCAGCTGGCAAGCTCTTCCCTGGGATGGCTGCCCCAGGAAGCGGGGGGACCAGAGCCCACTCTTGCCCTGGACGGAACCACAGGGCAGGACAGATGGGGAAGGAAAGAATGAGCATCTCATGAGGACTTGGGGGTCTCCTAAGAAGTGGGCAGTGTGTGGGCAGCCCTGAGCAGTCCCCCATGCTCTGCCCACAGTAGGTCTGGGCTGGCTGGAACCACGCTGCATAGTGAGCAGGAGCCGTGGTGTGGGGAGAGGAGGTGACCCCTCAGGCCACTTGGGCAGCAGTAGCCCCTACTCCCCCAAGTCTTCTTTGCAATTGGCCTTTTGTTGCTCTACTGCTGTCTCTGCGGAGAGCTAGTTCAGGGATGATGCTGGTCTTGAGAAGGACACCTCCTCTGGGAAGCCGCCAGGATTTTTCTCACCCCAGCCCTGAAGCACTGGGCCCTGGCAGTGTGCCGTATGGTCCCCTGGACGTCACTTTGCTCCAGGACATGACAAGCCTTTCTGGTTGAATTTCTATTTTGATTGTCCCATGAATGGAATGAAGGTGTTGAATGGGCTCATCTCTCTGCGCCAGGTCTCCCCACCCCCCACTGTGGGGTTGAGGCTTGATTGGGGTGCTGGGGGCTCTGGGGTGCCAGCCAAGTGTTCTAAAGAACAGCAGTCCGGGGGGTGACTCTACCTGGAAGTTCAGTAACTGCGCTGCTTTGAGCAAGATATATGGGGGTCCCTAGTTTCCTATTAAGTTGTGAGGAGCCTCATGACTGGGGTTTGTAAGCGGCCAGCACCAGGCAGGTATGCATGTGGTCACACACGCTACCAGCGTCCTCTCTGTCTGCACACGGTGGGGGGGGGGGGCAGGGGAGGACAGGGGCCCTGGCCATGTCTGGCTGCCGTGCCTCTGGGTGACTTACATACACAGGCATTTTTTTCAGTATCCCAAGTGGCTGGGTCCCTGGGTTCCCCCCCCCCGCCCCGCCCCTCTGAGGGCAGTGTGTCCCCTCTACTGAGGGGAAGGGATGGGAAGGAAAGCTGGCAATGGCCCAGCCTGGCTAGCCTCTCACCCCAAAGAGTCTGGAATGTTCTGGGACATGGGGCCCGGCTCCCCGGGGAGACACAATGCCATCACTGCTGGCCAGGGTTCTACCTCTGGCTGGGGACTCTGCTGGGCCCAGACGAAGCCGCTGCCAGGCTGTCCCAACTCTGGCAGCCAGGAGCTTACAGCTGGGAACTGGGGGGTGGGGGTGTTCTCAGAGGAAGGCCCCAAGCCCGGGCCCCCCCACCCCACCCCAGCTGCCTCCTGTCACTGCTGCCTCCTCTGGCCGTGACCCCCCAATTCCGGAACTCTGAGATCCGCATGGATCCGTTGTCTCAGGACAGAGCCGGCCAGCTGCCCTACATTTCAGGGACAGGGTGGGGTCCTGGATGGGTGTGGTGTGTGTGTGTGGGGGGGGTGTTTACGCGTGCATCAATTTTGTCTGATTTGGGGCTGCCCCATGGTGGGCTGGAGTGGGAAGGTCAAGATCCTTGCTCAGAAAGGAGCTCCTTCACCTGCTTTGGGAGGGTCAAGACTGCACCCCAACTTGGAGCCCTGGCTGGAGGGAGGGACACACACAGGGACGCTTGCCCATGTGCATGTGGGGTCCTCACCGGGGCTGGCAGGTTCTGCTGCCGGCCCCTGCACAGGAGCAGCCCACCTGGCTGGAATGCGGGGGCCCTGGGAGTACCACAAGTAGTCCTGACAGGACCCGTTCCTGAATAGGGGACCCACAGAGCTCCCTGGGGATAGTGCTCCGATCTGTCCTCAGCTTGGACAACTCTTGACTCAATGGAGGTCAGTTCCTTGCCCCGGGCTCTGGCAAGCATTCTCTTTCCACCCTATTAATAAGAGTTTAAGTAGCCAACCCCTGTGGGAAACCCCAGCCCCCCAACAGTGTGGCTGGAGCTCTGAGCAACCCCATGTTTATGACCTCCTGGCCCAGCAGACAGAGCCCCGTGTCTGGCATGAGGATTGCTTTTGTGAATGGGGGTGCACGGCATGCCGGAGTCCATTCCATGGCATCCTGTCCCCCACCCTGCCCCCCACAGGTCCACCCCAGCCTGGCTCAGGTCCCCTTGGGGCTGAGCTGTGCTGATCCCAGGGCGGGGCCTGGCCCTTGTGATTCAGGCCCGACACCTTGTGCTGCTAAGTCTGGAAACTGAGATCTCAGCCCCCAGGATCTTTTGGCCCTCGGCCTCTGCCTAGGACCTGTGCTGCCCAGCCCAGCCCTGCACGGGCTCGGCCCTGACCTTCCCAGGGACCTGGCCCAGTGGGGATACGAGTCACCCCCTCCCTGCCGCCCTGCCTGCTCTGGCCTGTGTGGGTTTCCAGGACTTGTTGGAAGACGAATGTGAGGAGAATTCAGGGAATTTGGAAGCAAGTTCCCAGAGAACATGGGCCTCACTGGGGACCAGCGTCCTTGTGTCTTCTGACCCTCCACCACCCCAAGTCTCTCAGGGGTGCAGCTCTGAAGGGATCTTCCTCCCTCCATCCCAGGTGGAGAGCTTCCCCTGACTCTCACTTCTTTTTCTTTTCTTTTCTTTTTGTTTGTTTGTTTTTTGGTGCCAGTACCAGGGCTTGAACTCAGGGCCTCACTTTTCTCACTTGAACCACAGCTCCACTTTTGGCTTTTTGCTGGTTTATTGGAGACAAGAGTCTCTTTAGACTTTTCCTGCCTGGGCTTGCCTTTGAGCCATGATCCTCAAATCTCAGCCTCCTGAATAACTGGGATTACAGGTGTGAGCCACCAGCGCCTGCCTGGCTTTCGGTCTCTTTTATACCTTTAAATCATTGAAGTGGACATGCAAATATTGTCTTTCATTCTGTAATTTGTCCTTTCATTTTCTTGATTGCATTCAATTGTCTGTCTGTCTGTCTGTCTGTCTGTCTGTCTGTCTAATTTTCTCACCTGTACTTTTGGTACATTGTATCTCAGAAGCACTGACAAGCACAGGACACAATTTACCCTCATATTTTCTTTTAAGAGTTTTATCGGCCAGGTGCTGATGGCTCACACCTGTAATCCTAGCTACTCAGGAGTCTGAGACCTGAGGATCCTGGTTCAAAGCCAGCCCAGGGAGGAAAGTCCATGAGACTCTTATCACCAATTAACCACCAGAAAACTGGAAGTGGCACTGTGGCTTAAAGTGGTAGAGCACTAGCCTTGAGCAAAAGAGCTCAAGAACAGTGCCCAGGCCCTGAGTTCAAGCCCCACAACCAACTAAAAAAAAAAGAGAGAAGAGTTTTATGGTTTTAGTTCAGATTTTTAACCTTCATTTGGTTAGTTTTTACCTGTGGCATGCAGTGGGGGTCCAACTTCATGTACAAATCCAGTTGTTTGAAACATCTCTTTCCTTGTTGAATGGTCTTGTAAAAAATTCAATTGATGAGGAGGTGGGGGGGGAGGATGGGATGGGAAGGGGAAACAAAGGAGGAGGCTACAATACTTGATAAGAAATGTACTCATTATCGGGGCTGAAAAGGTGGCTCAGTGGTAGAGTGCTTGCCTTGCATGCATGAGGCCCTGGGTTCAATTTCTCAGCACCACATAAGCAGAAAAAGCCAGAAGTGGCGCTGTGGCTCAAGTGGTAGAGCGCTAGCCTTGAGCAGAAGAGCTGAACAGCGCCCAGGTCCAAAGTTCAGGCCCCACAACCGGACCCCCAAAAAAATGTGTAAGAAATGTACTCATTATCTTGCCCATGTAATTGTAACCCCTCTGTACAGTATTTTCATGATAAAAAAAATCAATTGACCATGATTATAATTTTTTTTATTCTATTATTCACATTCCTTTTTCTTCTTCTTCTCCTGTTTCTCCTTCTCTTCTCCTTCTCCTTCATGGTCCTAGAATTTGAAATCAGGCCTTATGCTTGAGTTTCTACTCCTTGAACCATGCTCCTAGCCCTTTATGTTTTAGTTATTTTACTTTATTTTATTTTAGGTAGGGTCTTGTGTTCCGCCCTGGATGCCTTGGACCATGATCCTCCTATTTCCATCTTCCACCTAGCTGGGATTACAGTTGCATACCACTACACACAGCTTAGCAGATGAGATAGGGCCTTACCAACTTTTCCCTTCAATAACGATCATAGCCTCAAATCTTGATCCTTCTGATTTCTGCCTCCTGAGTAGTTGAGACCATGTGTAGGGTCATCCTTCTTTTTTTTTTTTTTGGTCGGTCGAGGGGCTTGAACTCTGGGCTTGGGTACTATCCCTCAGCTCTTCAGCTCAAGGTGAGTGAGTACTCTACTACTTGAGCCACAGTGCCACTTGCGGTTTTCTAGTGGTTTATTGGAGATAAGAGTCTCATTGACTCTTCCGCCCGGGTTGGCTTTGAACTGTGATCCTCGGATCTCAGCCTCCTGCGTAGCTAGGATTACAGGCGTGAGCCACCGGCGCCCGGTGGGTCACCATCTCCCTCACCCCCAGGAGAAAGTGATCCCTCCTTCTAGATCTCAGCCATGAAGCCTGGGATACCCACCTCCTCTCCTCTCCCCTCTCCACCCCTCCTCAGAGTAACCATTAGTACCCACTGCTGAACGGGGACCCTGGGCCCTGAGAGAGACTTGGCCTGTGTCCCAGCACTGCCCACCTTCTTAGGACCCACTTGTCAATCACTTCTCAAATCCCCTGAAGCTCTGGCATCCCCTGCGCACTCCCGCATGACCCCACTCCATACTGATGCTCTCTTCCTCCCCTCCGTCTCCCAGCTTCTCTCCAGGACTGAGCTGGGCCTTCGTGGCCTCCCCATACCCCCACCCCAGTCTGCCAGTGGCCCCTGCTGGATGGGGAACCCATGGAGGATGGACACTCAATATGGAGCCAGGTGAGGTGGCACCTGCTTGTAATCCCAGCTACTCAGGAAACAGGAGATTGGAGAGGATTGTGGTCCAAGGCCAGCTGGGCAAGAAATTAGCAGGACCCCCATCTTAACAGACAATCTTGGCATGGTGGTTCATGCCTGTAATCTCCACCTACCAGGGAGGTGTAGCACTCCCAGTCTGGGCAAAAAAAACAAAAAACAAAAACAAAAACACTGCATGGTTGGGACCAAAGCATTCCTTGACAAAGGTTTTAAATAGGAATTCTTTGGCAAATAACATGCCCTTTGCTTCTCTTTCCTGAGGATTGTAGACATCCTTTGAGGGCCTCAGGGAGACTAGGGTAGGAGGGGTACAGGATGGAAGGGTTGGGGTGTGTGTGTGTGTGTTATGGGCAGGGAAGCTTCTAGAACCTTCTGAGGAGGAGCAGTGGCTGTTGGAGGCAACTATCTCAAGGTGTTCCTGCTCTGGGACAGGCCCTGCATCCTTCCTTCCGGCCTGGGGCTCTGTCCCCAGCCTCAGGGGAGCACAGGCTGGCGCGGAGCCCGCACAGGCTTGGAATGGCACCTGTCCTGTCTCGGCCTCCTGCCCGGCACTGTCTCTGCCCTGTAGTGTCTCTGCCAGCACTAATCACTTCCAGCTGCCCACTGAGTCACGGCACTGTCAAAGCCCTAACAATTTCCAACTTCCCCCTCCCCTCCCCTTTAGCTCTCTCCCCCAGCCCTGTCTCCCCGTCCTCTGTGTGGGCCCCACAGAAAGGGGCTTCTCTGGGGCTGGGTGGAGCAGGAGGAGCCCCTGGACCCCTCTCTCCAAGGAGAAATTACAGGAGCTGGGAAACTGGGCTCACTGAGTCATCAGGACAAAAACGTCCATTTTACAGACTATGGAACTGAGGCTCAGGCAGGAGGCAAGCAGGCTGCAGGCCCCAGGCCCCTCTGCTCCCCTGGACTCCCACGGAGGGGGCAACCTCTGTCTCCCCCAGGAACCAGAAGGGGTCTCCCTGACCCCCCCCCCCCCATACCCCAGCCTCCTTGGATCTGGCTGCCTCCCTCCTGTGTCTCCCAGGGCATCAGCTGAAGAAGTGTTTGTACCAAAACAGTATTTCCAGGCAACAGGCATTCCTGTTGTGTGGGGACACCATTCCTCACCCTCCCTCTGGGAGCCGCTCTCACCCTGGGGTGAGGGGTAGGATGGGGAGACAGCAGAACCTAGAAGTTTCCTTCCTCAGCAGGAGCTACGGGGCTGGGCCCGCCACCTACCTGCCTAGCCCTGTGCATCTGGGCCTATGCGTGCATGTGCGCATGCGTGTCTGCATGTGCCTGGGTATACATGTATGTTTGTGCCAGTCCTGGGGCTTAAGCTCAGCTGTCCCTGAGCTTTGTCCCCTCAAGGCTGGCACTTCACCACTTGATCCACAGCTCTACTTCTGGCTTTTTGGTGGCTCATTGGAAATAAGACCCTCACAGATTTGTCTATTCAGGCTTGAACTGGGATCCACAGATCTCAGCCTCCTCGGTAGCTGGGTTGATAGGCGCAAGCCATCGGGGCTCAGCTGGGCGTCCTTTGCTTTGAAGTATAACTCCAGGTCACGCTTCCTCCCCCAGGATGGCGTCCTCAGGCTGCCCACTGCCCCCTACAGGACCCACTCACTGTCAGAGTAGACACCTCTCCCCCGCCACTCCCTTCCCCTCCCCCCTTTCCCTGTAGTGCCCACCACCCAGAGCCATCTCAGGGAGACACATTCACCTGCCTGGGCCACAGGCATTCTGTGAGATGTGCTCAGAGGAGACTAGGCATGGGCCATCCTGCCTTGGAGCTCCCTGGTGGCCAGGTAGAGAGGAATGTGTCAGAGTGGCCTGTACCAGGCAGCTGGAGGAGGTCAGAGGACACAGCCTAGGGCAGGTGATTGATTGTGGAAGAAGAAGAAAGATCACGAAGGGAAAGGATAGAAGGCCTGGGACCCCTAGGGCCCCATGTGAATCCCCCCCCGCCCTGTGACCCCATCCCTTTCCCCCATCCCTTCTCCCCCACTCTTGCTAAGTTCTTTTTCCTCCCTGAGCCTCCCACAGGCTTGGAGTAACCAGACAGGCATAGTGCTCCACATCTTGGTTCTAAGGCTTTTTCCCTAGGGAATGATCTGGAGCACATGCTTTCTGGGGAGCCCCCCCCCTGCTGCTCCCCACCCGTGGCATGTTGGGAATGCAGCCCTGGGAGCACGCAGGCCCTCCAGCCTGGCTGGTGGACTTTTAAGGAGGTAACGGGAGCGCACAAGGCGAGTCCCTGGGCCCCGGCCTGGTCTGCTGTCCTCCAGATCCAGCCTGGGCTGGAGGGCTTGGCGCAGCGCCCAGGTGGGGAGAGGGCCCTGCTTCTCAGGAGACTGGCTGGGCTGGGAGTCTCTCTTCACATCCCACTTGGGGGTCATTGACACTGGGGACCCTGTTCTTCTGTAAGCCATGGCTGTAGGCCAGGGGCTTGGGGCTCAGGGCCGGGCTGGGGGCCATGCATGCTTTCAGCCCTTCCCAGCCTCAACCTCCAGGCCTTGGAGGAGAAAAAGGAGGTCTGTGGAAATTCACCCCCAGGTCCAGTGCCTTGTAGCGGGCAGGTAGCAAAGGTAGGATTGAAGTCAAGCCTCTAGCTGGCTGCTGGTGGCTCACACCTATGATCCTAGCTACTCTGGAGGTAGAGATCTGAGGATTGCAATTTGAGGCCAGCTGGGCAGGAAAGGCCATGAAACTCTTATCTCCAACAAACCACCAAAAAGCTGGAAGTGGGAGGGAGCTATGGCTCAAGTGGTAGAATGCCAGCCTTGAGCCAAACGCGCCGGGACAGTGTTCAGGGCCCTGAGTTCAAGTCCCAGCCTTGCCTGACCTGTCCCTGTCCTCCCAGGCCAGGGAAGAGTTTTCTGACTCTTCCAACCCAGGCCTGGAAAGGAAGCCAGACCTGTAAGAAACCGGAGCCCCTTAGGGTAGTTCAGGGTCCCCATTTCTCAGAGGAGCAGACCTGGTCTCAGAAAGTAGGCTTGGGGGTGTGGGTACAGAGGTTTCTGACAAAAGCCAGAGAGAGCACTTTCCCCAGCCTGCACTGAGGACCTGGCCTGGGGTAAGAACAAAATCTAGGACTGCTCTGCTCTGGTCTGAGCTGCACCAGGAACATGAGACCCAAGAATGGAAAGAGCACTGAGCTAAAGGCAGCTGAGGTCCTCTCCCCTTTGGCAGTCCAGCAGCTGGCTTTGAACTCTCAGCCATCCCAGGGGTCTAGGGAGTGGGGATGGGACAGGCTGGGCTCCTTCAAGGAGGAGGAGGAGGAGGAGGTGTGAGGCGAGAAAGGCCACTAGAAGGCTGGGCACGGTAGCACACGCCTGTAATTTCAGCACTGGGGAGGCAGAGACAAGAGGACTGCCAGTTCAAGGCCAGGCTGAGCTACATAGCTGAGCCGGTCTAAAAAAAGAAGGGTCAGTTTTTGTTCCTTGGACAGGAAGCAGGTAGCCACTGCGCCGCTCCCCCGGCCCCCTGCCCTGCCCCGCCCGGCTGTCTGCATCTCAGACGTCGTCGCCTAGGTTTATGGGGCTGAACTCTCTCCTCGGCCAGTTTGGCGGCCACTTCAGACATGCTCGTGCCGGGTCATCCCCTGCCTTGCCCAGAACAGAGCAGGCCGGGGTCCCCCACCCCATCACCCCCGCCTGCTAAGCCTGGGCTCTAGGGGGAGCCAAAAATGTCTTGCATTCTCTAGAGCTGGGGTGGGCTGGCCGCGAGGCCTGCAGGAGGGGCATGAATCACAGCTCCCGCCTGCCAAGTGCTTGCTGGGATGCGTTCGAGGCTGGCTGGATCCAGGGTGGATGGGCCGGGGGGGGGGGGGGGGGACAGGGGAGGGAAGGGCAGGCAATGCTGGGCAGACAGAAGTTTCCACGGTGTGCCTGGATCTTCCCTGGCAGCGCTCAGACCTTCTGGGATCGTTCTGAGCATCCTAGAATCATCCTGCCTTTTGATTTTGTGGGATCTGACATGTTAAGAGTCACCCCTAGAATCCAGACACAGCTTGGAGCCAGAGCCCAGCCTGCTTCTCTGCTAAGGGGGAGGTCAGGGGCACTGCAAGCCCAGGGTCCAGCCAGGGTCACGTCGGGCTGGGCTGGGCTGGGCTGGGCTGAGGCAGGTCTGGGCTGCACGGGCCTCTGGTCTTGTGACCCGGGGCTCTGGCTGCCAGCTCTGTCTCAGCTTTGTGAACAATGGCTGCCCCATGCAAGGAGGAGGTGGTGCAGTATGGGGGTCCCCCACCCCCTAATTCTTTCCTATTTGCAAAGTCAACGCCTAGTTGTCCAACACCTTACTGTGCCTGCTCTGTGCCCCCAACCGATCTCTTACCCAATGTCCAGAGGGGCTGAGGCCCCCCAGGCCGGTGGTCTCTCCCTCCTCCCCACCCATGTCCTCTTTCATAGGAAAATTTTTGTCTTTCTGGTTGGGCTGGTCCTTGAACTCAGGGCCTGGTGCTCTAGCATAGCTGTTTTGCTCATAGATGGCACTCTACCACTTGAACCACTGCTCCATTTTCAGCTTTATGCTGGTTAAGTGGAGATAAAGAAAGAGTCAACCCAGATCTATCTTTCCTGGGCTGACTTCGAACCTTGGATCTCAGATCTCAGCCTCCTTAGAACCTGGGATGACAGGCATGAGCCACAGTGCCTGGCTCATGGGAAGATTTAACATGGGCTGGAGCAGTGGTCGCATGACTGCCTATCAAGTGTGAGGCCCTGAGTTCAAACCAGTATCACCAAGATAAAGAAAGAACTTTACAACCGCCCCTTAATTTTATGGGGTGCGTGACCACCTGTGATCCCAGCAGTGAGGAATTGCTAATTAAGAGGATCACAGTCCGAACCGGCTTAGACAGAAAGTGAGACTCTACCTCAAAAATAACCAGTGCAAAAAGTCACTGGAGGTCAGGCTCAAGTGGTAGAGCACCTGCCTAGTGAGTGTGAGTCCCTGAGTTAAAAAGAAAAACAAAATGCTGAGTGCCAGTGGCTCATGCCTGTAATCCTAGCTACTTAGGAGGCTGAGATCTGAGGATTGTGGTTCAAAGCCAGCCAGGGGAGGAAAGTCTGTGAGACTCTTTTTCCTACCCCCCCCCCAAGCTCTGGGACAGCAGGACCGAGTGGGGCTGTCCTGCTGCTGGTCTGCCCCAGTGGGTCAATGCCACCTCCTGGTGTCATTCTGACCCACTGAGCGCCCTCACACTCTGCTTTGCTGTCTGTGCTGGGGGTGAAACCCAGGGCCTTGTGTGTGCTGGGCAAGCATCTTCCTGGAGCTGCACCTCTAGAACTCCTCCAGTGCCCCACATACTCTCTAAGCCAGCACTCTCCCACTGAGCAACCTGCTGGTCTAGGGTTGCACCCCAGGGCCCACCATAGGGAAAAGAGTCAGCTAAATTTACTAAACCAAAGAATGAATGAATGATGGCTCATTTCATCCCTTTTCTGCTCCCTGAGGCTTGGCAGGTGTGAATCCTCAGCCCACTTGCAAGTGGACTCTTTCTCTTCTGCAGTTCTGGACCCCGGGGGTGAGGGCAGCGTGCCTGGGAATCCCAAGGGTTGGCACTTGGCCATGGGAGGAGGTCAGGGGGTCCGGGTACCTGTGAGCGGACTGGAAATCAACTCCGTCTCTGGGCCCAGGAAGGCCTTTGAAGCCTACAGGAGGGGCATGGGCCCAGCCTCCAGCTCATCTCAGCCTGGAAGACCAGGCAGAGGAACGAGGCACGCAGAAGCCAGCAAGAGACACTTTGGGTAAGAACCTTCAATATGTTTGCAAT
Organism: Dipodomys merriami; assembly: GCF_024711535.1. Taxonomy (NCBI): domain Eukaryota; kingdom Metazoa; phylum Chordata; class Mammalia; order Rodentia; family Heteromyidae; genus Dipodomys; species Dipodomys merriami. The sequence goes on from NW_027204048.1 coordinate 4,322,693, forward strand.
CAAGGGGAAATGGAAAAAATGTTAATTTAATTTCGGCAGTGCCCTGGGGAGGAGGCTCGTAACAGTGAGGTCTGCAGCCGCCACCTTGTCCAGCCTGCTCTGGAGGCTGCAGGGATGGAGGGAGGGCAGGGACAAGGGGTGAAGTGCTACCAACCCCTGCCCCAGAGTGTCCCCCAGCTCCCTGTCACTGCACCAGAGCCCCTTCTCCAAGCAGCCTGCACAGCTCTTCCAGAAGCATGAGGCTAAGCTGGGTGCAGGATGCTCACGGGAAAGGGGGCCAATGGGATCACTGCCTTGCACCCCTCCCCATACAAAAGCCTTTGGCTCTGGGAAAGACCCCTCCCCACTGGGCGATGCCAGTACCTCTGGGTATGGAGGGCTTTGATGTAACATGGTCCCAAACCCTGCCATTCCTGTCAGCTTTGGCACCTGGGTGGCTAGGGGACAGCAAGAACTTGGATATCAGGGGCCAGCTCAGCCCCCAAGCAGCTTTAGACCCCTTGAGTGTTGTGGCTAGCACGTGAAATGTTCCCTCCGATAGCCTCATGAGTTGGAGGTCTGGACCTCAGATGGTGGCCATACTGAGAGATGATTGGATCATGGGGGCTCTGGCTCCACAAATGGGCTCATCCATTGATGACATCATGGCTGAATGGGCTGTCAGGAGGTGGGGTCTTGCGAGGTGATTGGATCATGGGGGCTCTGGCTCCACCAATGGGCTCGTCCCCTGGTGCCTTTGTAATGAATGGTCTATCAGGAGGTGGGGCCTGGTTGAAGGAAGTGAGTGGCTGAGGCTTTGAAGGGCATCTTGTCCATGCACCTCCCCTCTGTCCTCTCTCCTTCTTTTTCCCTCTCCATTCCCATCCCCTTCTCCCCTGTCCTCTCTCCTCTCTTCTCTCCTCTCTCTGCTTCCTGGCTGCCATGAGGTAAGCAGCCCTGCTTCATCTCACTTGATGCTCAGCATGGGTTGACTGCTCAGAGCTCAGGATGGGGACAGGGCAGCCTCAAGTCTCTGATGAGCCCTTTTGTGGTTTTGTTTTGTCTTTTGCTCTGGTGGTGATGAGGATGAATAGAACTCATGGCCTTGAGCATGGAAGGCAAGTACTATGCCACAGAGCGCTATCTTCAGCCCCACTGTTTGATCTTGCCTTCCACCTTCTTCTGTTGCTTCTCCATCTTTCTCCTGGAGAGTGGGGTGCAAATTGGGGAGTCCAGGGCTCCCTGCTCTGTCTAGGCTTGGTGATGGGCAGCCCCGGATCTCCCTGGGAGCGTACACTGCAGGTTGACCAGGCTACACACGGAGCCCTTCCTCAGGACTCACCAGGACTCTACTTATCCTTTTACCACCAGAAAATCTTGTGTGAGAACATTCACAGTTCTGAGGGGTCTGGTCTGGCCCCTTGGCCAACCACAGCTCAAGCTCCAGCCAATCACAACTTGAGTCCTATCCAGCTTTGCCAATCACATTGCATCCGGCTAGTCTCTTGTCCAATCAGAGCAGCAATCTGGTTGTGGTTCCCCAACCCCTCTGAGACCTCATTGATTCTTCCTTTGGCCCTTCCTCAGGCTGGGATGGGAGTCACAGCCACTGTGTTTGGCTTGTCTGTCCTCTCCCTTCCCACATGTATAGCCATCAGTCTAGGGAAGATGGCGCCCAAGGTGTTATCCCGTCTTCCCTTCTAGAGTAGGTCAGTAGCTAACTGCTTGGTGGGTGACTCCACTCAGGTGGTCACAGACTCCTGTCCATCGTCCCTAGATTCTCTCTCCCCCTACTGTGGCTGTGCCAAAGATTGCTCCACACCAGGCCCAGTTTTCCCTCCTTCATCCACCCTGAGGCATCCTGGGGACCCCAGCCCTGGGCCCTCTCCCTCTCAGCCCTGGCCCCTCCACATCCCTCCATCTGCTAACCACGGCCCCAGACTACTACTTCCCAGCTTTTCCCTCTGCACAGATTCACTGGGCACCTGGGGCCTCCAGCCTCACCTTTGCTAAAAAAAAAAAAAAAAAAAAAAAAAGCATGGCCCAGGGCTCCAGACAGAGTCCCAGAGCCAGGCCTGGCGTGTGGGCCTCGGCCAGACCACACGTAGGCCAGGCCTGGACTGCCGTCCAGCCAGGCTCGCTTGTCATTCCTTAGCATCGACCGTGCGTGGCGGACACGCTCCGTGGCTGGGGCTCACAGACAGGTTTTTTGAGTTAGAGATTTGCAAAGGGCTTGAGTGCTGGGCGCAGTTCACAGGCTGGGAGACACAGGAGAGGCCTTGGGTGAGCTCATCTTTCCTAGGGCGGCTGGGCTCTGGGCTGAGGCTGCAGAGGAAAGTTGGACAATGTCATACTCCGGCTGGCTGCTTGGCCGGCCTCTGGGTGTTTGGCAGCTCAGGTGACTTGTGGTGAGGATCCAGGCAATTCCCCAAGCCTGGATGTCTGGGACCTCCTTCAGGTAAGATGCAAACAGGGGGTCCCTGGAGACCCCTGGGAGGCAGATCCTTCTAGAAAGGTCTGTCCCCTTGTGGCAGGAGGAAGATGAACAAGCAAAGCTTGACAGAACAAGATTGGCAGGGCTGAGATGCTGTCAATTATTTGGGTTGGAAATGTTACATTTCTGGGTTGGAAGAAAGGCAGTGATACATCCCAGAGAGCCTGTACCTTATCATGTTTAAAAACAAGCCCTGCAGCCAGGCTGCCCAGAGCCAACCTCCAGACACGAAACTGGCCTCGCTGTGTGGCCTTGCACCACTTGCTTAACCTCCCTGTGTCCCCTCTGTAAAACGGAGATGACTGTAATGGCTTCCATGGTGCCACACATTTGTGATAATTAAATATGCTAATAGATAATTAAATATGCATTCAGAAGTTATCCCTCTCTCTCCCTCTCTCTCTGCACTAGGGTTTGAACTCAGGTCCTTGCACTTGCTGGACATATTCTCTTAAGACACCCCCAGCCCTCTGTGTTTTTTTGCTTTTGTTTTTGAACAGTGTCTCACATTTTTTTGCCTGGATATCCTGGACTGAGATCCTCCTGTTTATGTTTTCTATGTAGCTGGATAACAGGTGTCCGATACCATGTCCAGTCACTGATTGAGATGGGGTCTCCAACCTTTTTTTTAAGTCTGGTCTACATATATGTGTGTGTGTGTGTGTGTGTGTGTGTGTGTGTGTGTGTGTGTGTGTGTGTGTGTGTGTGTGTGTGTGTGTGTGTGTGTGTATAAGCTTCTTTTGCTCAAGGCTAGCACTCTACCACTTGAGCCACAGTGCCACTTCCGGGCTTTTCTGTTTATGTGGTACTGAGGAAACAAACCCAGAGCTTCATGCATGGTAGGTGAGCACTCTTCCAGCAAGCCACTTTCCCAGCCATGCTTTAAATTTTGATACTCCTAATTCCTGCCTCTCCAGGAGATGGGACTATAGATGTGTGTCACTGCCCTCGTCATTTTCCACTCTGTCTCTCCTGGCAATTGATATCCCCTCCCCCTCCTCCTCTTCTGTCTTAGGGATTCAGTCTGGTGCCTCATACTTGCTAGGTAGGCACTCTACCACTTGAGCCACACTCGAGCCCTCTTATTTTCTTAAAAAGTGTTTTGATGTTGAGGCAGGGCCTTGCTCATTTTGTCTAGGCTGGCTTTGAGCTCAAGATCCTCCTGCCTCTGTCTGGCAATTGGCTGGGATTACAGGCATGTACTTCCACACTCAGCTACCTTGGGCAACTCTTTCTTTTCCTTCAACGTCAGCAGATGACTCCCCTCTTCTGGGATGTCTTGCCTTTGTCACATGCTTGTTCTTTTTAACTTAAACATCTGTTTACTCCCTTGTCCCCTGTAAACATCTGAAAGACAGAGTAGTACATTAACCACACTCACTCCAAATAACCACTTAGTAACTCTTTGTTCAATAAAAAAATCAAAAGGGCTGGAGGTGTGGCTTGAGTGGAAGAGCCCCTGCCTAGCAAGCAGAGGCCCTGAGTTCAAGTCCCACCACTGACAATGACCATACACTGGAAGAAGACTGATCTCCAATCTTAAAATCTTGCAGATTCATAGCAAGGCCGAACAAGGGGAGGGAGTGCTGGGACACCCCATGGGTGGTGGCGATCAGCGCAGGCTTCCTGGAGGAAGAGGACTGACCAAGGCAAGCTGGCTCCAGCTGGCTCCAAAGACATGAAATGTTGCGGGATTGGCACACCACATGCCCCAGCTGCTGCCATATTGAGACCAGGAGACCTTGGCAGTAAGTTACCACCACCACCACAACCACCATCACCCCCGCCCTGGGTCCAAGGAAGGCGCCCAGATAGGAGATGGGGGAGGGGAGGGCCAGCCCCAGGCTGTACACACGGAATCTCTTAGGGAAGATTTCACGCCTGGCCCTAATGTGGGCCGTCTCTGCTTCAGTCGGGAAAAACAGTGTCTGGCTCCAGTCTCTTGAAACCAATTGAAACCAAACCTCGCTCCTGCCCTTCCATGATCCCATCCGTGGGGCCCAAACACCAGGCAGAATAGCACAGGGCTGGCCGTGGTTATCAGCAGAACCCAGGCCGGCAAGGGGCAGTGGGCCACTTCCTGCCTTCCTCCTGGGGGATGGGTCCCCAAAGCCACATCCATCCATCTGTCTGTCCTCTGCTGCATCCGAGCTCACAGACAGAGCCACCCAGGCCCTGGCCATAGGGAGACCCACTGCCTCCTGGCAGCCGTCCAGTCTCTGCCACCTCTTCCTGCTGGGTACCCAGCCCGTCCAGTGGTCAGTGGTCTCCCTTGGGACCAAGAGGGGCCCCTTGCAACACCCTGGGTTCATAACCTGGCTTTCAAGGCTGCGGTGACCCTGACCAAGTTTCCCCCATAGATTCAGTATTGCTGTATCTCTTGCATACTGGCTATACACCTGTCCGCCTTGGTCAGGAGAGCAGCACTGGGGGCTGAAGACCTGCTTCACCATCATGGTCCAGCTGAGGTCTAGACAATAGCTGCACACTTTCCCCAAGGCCCCACTTCCTCAAGAAAATATGGAGGTGAGTCAAATGTGGTAGCACATGCCTGTAGTCCTAGCACTGGGGAAGCAGAGGCAGGAGGACTGGGGATTTGAGGCCAGCCTGGGCTACCTCACCATCTCTTGTCTTAATTGTGATGGTGTCTGCCTCCCAGACTTCTTGTGGGGCACAGATGTGCATGTGAGCACCCTTGATGAGTTATGGCTGAGGCTGAAGTCAGGGGCGGCCCTGCAGGGCATCACCTGGGGGGAGGCTGGTGGGCCTTCCCCATTCCGGGGGGCCCAGATGGCTGACAGGCACGGTGGGAGGGACCGCTCCATCTAAGGCTGTCCAGATGGTCTCCTGACGAAGTTACCCAGGAAGCCAATGGCAGACATGAAGGCCCAGGAGGACAGACCAGAGGACGGGGAGGACACGTGTGAGCCTGGACCGGGACAAAGCGTAACATCGTGTTTCCAAAGGCCGGCTAGAAACCGTCAAAACATAAACACGCTCTGGTAAACAGAGTCGGACCAGGAGACTGCGTGTGCCAGAGAACACTACATAATTCAATTATGGAAATCCACTTTTGAACACGAAGGGCTGCCTGGCAAGATGGCGGGGGGGGGGGTGGAGAATGAGGCACAGGCGGGCCGTGTCTTCCTGAGAGGCCTGCCAGGCTGGGGGGCGTCTGTGCCCCCTGTGCCAGCCCGAAGCCAGGCGCCAGCCAGGCCCCAGAGGGCCTCAAGCCCAAGCCCAGGAATTCAGTGTGGTGGAAAGGATGGGGACCGTGGCTGGTGTTCAGCAGGAAATGTTGGAGCAGATATCTGGACTGGAGCCTTGATGAGGAAATAGCCAAAGTAAGAACTCCGCAGAGCCCGGCCACACTGGAGATGGTAAAGAGACAGAACCTAAGCACAGGTGACGTGAGGTTGCAGATGGAAAGTGGCCCTGGAGGTGTGCATTCGTCTGTTTCTGGTTGCTGTTATGGAAGGCTGGAGGCTGGGTGTGTTACAGAGATGAGAGGTTTGAAGTCTAAGATCACACAGTCCTCCTGGTCCTGACTCTAGCCAATCATAGTTCAAGTTGATCATGCTGGCTCTGCCTCTGACCAATCAGAGGTCAAGTTGATCATGGTGGCCCTGCCTCTGACCAATCACAGGCCAAGTTGATCACTATGGCCCTGCTCTGGCCAATCACAGACGATGTTGATTGATGATGGGAGGGTTGCATCAGAAAGGCAGGAAGAGCCCATGGTGAACCCCCTCTGGGGTCATGCCCCCAATGACCAGACTCCTCTTCATTAGGCCCCACCTCTTAAAGGGCCATCACCTCTCACCCATGCTGCTTTCAGGCCTAAGCCTCAGCATGACCTGCTTGCAGACACTCTCAGAAGACTTACGAGCTGAGGGCTACAGGTCTGCAGTGAGCGTGGTGGCAGGATGTGTCAAGGTGGTATAGACAGGAGCTTTGGACTTGGGGGCATCTGAGATGGGGCTTCTCAGAAGTACACCCTGAGACTCACAATTTTGTGCAAATATGAAGTTATTCAGCAGCGTGGGAGGGCATATACCAGGAAAGGGGGAAAAAACAAGCCAAAGACAGGACAGACATCAGGAAAGTCCCAGGGACCTGATCCCAGGGGGATTCTGTAGTTGGCAGCCTCAGGGCCTTTGTACTTCCTGTCCCTTCTGACCCTCCTTTCCTCCTCTCTTCTGGCATTTTCTCTCTCTCTCTCTCTCCCTCTCCCTCTCTCTCTCTCCCTCTTTCCCCCTCTCTCTCTTTCCCCCTCTCTTTCCCTCTCTCTCTCTCTCTGTTCTCTCTCTCTCTCTGTCTCCCCCTCTCCCCCCCCCCAAACCATCACACATTCCTGGGATTTAGGAATGTGAACTCTTGGTGTCCGTGTGTCCATCCTGATTCAGAACACTCAATAACAAGGTATTGAATGAGTGACAGAATATTCCGGAAGGTTCTCTCTGTCCTGTGGAGGCTGGAGCCCCCTTGGAATTCTCCAAGACTTCCACGGCAATGGTTGGGCATGGCAGATGTACCTGCAGGGGGGTGCTGTCCCCCTGAGCCGTCACCAAGCAGGGTGGGGGCCCAGCGTCCCGCATCTCGCTGCAGCCAGTCCCAGGCAGTCTGGCACTGCAAACTCGGCTGCCATTTGTGCCCTGGGGCAGGGGCTGCCTCCACGGAGGCTGGGAGGAGGAGACCCGGAGGCTTCCCGGGTTAGGCCCGCCAGGCCTATCAGGCCGGACAATGACCTCACAAGCTCACCACTGGCCCCAGGACAAAGGAGGCCCAGTGCCCAGAGACAGAGAACAGTTCTTGGAACATGGGGTCCCTCAGGGGCTCCCCCAGTCTTGGAGGCCTGGCACCAACCTCAGTGGTGACAGCAACGTGGCAGAAGGCTCTGGCCACCTCAGATGGGCAGAGGCCGCACTGTCCATGAGCCCGGCTTCCGGCCTGGCCTTTGCCTCTTGTAGGGGGTGTGTGTGGTGGTTCTCTGAGCCTTTGGACAGGGCAACAGGTCGCTGGAAGACATCTTCCTTAGCAGAGCACCCTTGGGTGCGGGGGCACTAGATGCCCTCTGAGACTTTGTGAAAAGCACCTGTCAATTCTTCTGATTTGATATTTTTTGGTGTTTTGAACTTGCAGAAAAAAATAGCTGTAAGTACAATAACAAGAGGTATTAAAAAAAAAACTTTTAGTGGCCTGGGGTTTGAACTTAGGGCCTTAGCTGGACAGACAGGTGCTCTATCGCAGAACCACACCTCTAGCTCTTGTGTCAGTTGTCTTTGAGATGGGGTCTCTTCCTGCTATTGGTCTGTTTCCCATTTCCTGTCATACTAGGATGATGCGATCACCACTAGGCCCCAGTCAAGAAGAGGTCTTGTAAACTTCTTTGCTCCTATTGGCCTCAAATGGTCATCCTCCCAACCTCAGCCTTCCATGTAGCTAAGGTTATAGGCATGAGCTACCAGAGCCTGGCATGGTAATTATTTTTTAGTCTGGGTTCACACTTGCTCAAATACTTCCTCCTCCTCCTCCTCCTACACACACACACACACACACACACACACACACATACACACACACACACACACACACACACACACACACACACACACACACACACACACCGGGTTCATATAGACGGGTCCAATTCCAATCCAATCACCTAATAACCTTCCAGATTTCCTCTTCCCTTTCACCAACAACAGGAAATCTGACTCTCATTTCCCACTGTTTATTCAAGCCTAGTCTGGAGCAAGTAGTTTCAGAATTGATCATTTACATTGCAACAGGCAAATCCGGCAATTTTATTCTCTCTCTCTCTCTCTCTCTCTGATCTGGTGTTTTTTTTTTCTTTCATGCTGGTCCTGGGGCTTGAACTCAGAGCCTGGGTGCTATCCTTGAGCTTTTGTGTTCAAGGCTGGTGCTCTATCACTTGAACCACAGCTCCACTTCTGGCTTTTTGATGGTTCATTGGTGGCTCACGACTGTAATCCTAGTTACTCAGAAGGCTGAGATCTGAGGATCACAGTTCTAAGCCAGCCTTGACAGAAAAGTCCATGAGACTCTTATCTCCAATAAACTACTCAGACAAAGCTGGAAGTGGCACTGTGGCCCAAGTGGTAGAGGCCTAGCCTTGAGCACAAAGAAGCTCAGGGGCAGCTCCCTGGTCCTGAGTTCAAGCCCCAGGGGCTTTGAACCAAGATCCTCAGATCTCAGCCTCCTGAGTCACTGGGATTACAGGTGTGAGCTGTCAGCATCTAACAACCATTCCTAACTCCCCCCCTTTCCCAGGTTGGCCAATAGCTGCTAATCTAATTTCTGTCTGACTGCTCCATGTCAAAGGATCAGACAGTAGTCTGGCTTTGTATCTAGTGACTTTCTTTCTCACAGGATAAAGTTCTCCATTTTCATCCCTTTGTAAGGCTGCATAATAGTCTACTGCCTGGATATAACGCAGTGTGTACAAGCTGTTTGTCTGTGACCAGACATCGAATCTTTCTGGAAACAAGGGAGAAACTGAGTTTGTCACTGCCAAGAGTGGACGCTGTGGGGAGGAGTCTGGATCTTAGGACTCTACATTGTGAATGTACCAGTTCTAATTAGGGAAGGACTTCAGGCCATGACTTTGAACAGGTAGAGACCCGTCTCTTGCATTCTTGCCCTTCAGGTTGTGACTTCCATCTTGTCTGCCCGCCTGTCTGTCCATCTCTCTGTCTGTCTGTTTGCCTGTCCATCCATCTGTCTACCCATCCATCTGTCTGTCTGCAACACCCCTTTTGTCTTCTGTCTCTTCTGTCTTCTGTCTTCTGCCTTCTGCCTTTTGTCTTCTATCTCAGGATGATGCAGCTTCAGCTCCTCACCAGATGTGGAGTAGCGGTGAGCACTCCCTTAATCGCCTCCTCCTCCAGATGTGCAAGCCAAGTCAATATCTGTTCACTTGTGATCGCCTGGTGCATGGCTCCACCAGAAGGAGGTATAGTCCCACGGGGCTCTGCATCCTGGTGGGGCTCTGCACTCACTCGCTGTCTCTCTGTCTCTGTCTCTCTAGCAGTGTGTACCGTGGCCGTGGAGAGACTGTGGTTGGTGTGCGGTGTGGGAAGTGGTTGCTTTCTATGGTTCCGAGCTGGCACCATGGCGTTGCTGTGGATTTGATTTGCTTTTCCCCACTGATGAGTGATGTCCTGGGCCTTCCTGGGTCTGCGGTAGTTGCTGGTGGCTGTAGCATGGCATTGGAACTCCAGGTCTCATATTTGCTTGGCTTGCTTGCTGATGGTGCTCCACCATTTGAGCCACACCTCTAACTCCTTTTAACATTAGTTTTATTTTTTGCTGATAGTCATAGATCTTGAACTCACAGAGGGCCTGGGTGCTGTCTCTGAGCTTTTTTTGCTCAAGGCTGGTGCTCTACCACTTGACCCACTACTCCACTTCTGGGGTTTTTGGTGGTTAATTGGAAATAAAACTTTCACAAACTGTCCTGCCTGGGTTGACTTCAAACAATGATCCTCAGGGGGCTGGGAAGGTGGCTCAGTGGTAGAGCACTTGCCTTGCATGCATGAGGCCCTGGGTTCGATTCCTCAGCACCACATAAGCAAAAAGAAAAAAGCCGGAAGTGGCGCTGTGGCTCAAGTGGTAGAGCACTAGCCTTGAGCTGAAGAACTGAGGGACAGCACCCAGACCCAGAGTTCAGGCCCCACGACCGGACCCCCAAAAAAAAAACAAAAACAAAAACAAAAAACAATGATCCTCAGAATTCAGTCTCCTAAGTAGCCAGGATTAGTGGCATGAGCCACCAGTGCCCGGTGTAACATCAGTTATTTTTAAGGTAATATCTTGCTTTACGATCGGGCCAGCCTGACAGTGATCCTCCTATTTGTGCATCTCTCTGTCACAATGGGTGGCAGCCTGCCCTGTGGGGCTCAGCCACTGAGTAAAATGGAGTCTCCTGAACTTTTTATGGCTTGGTTGGCTTTGTACCTCACTCCTTGATCTCTGCTCCCAAGTAGCTTGGATTACAAGTGTGAGCAACCACCCTGGGATTTTTTGTTTTTGTTTATTTATTTATTTTTGGGTCTGGTCATGGGTCCTGAACTCTGGGCCTGGGCGCTGTCCCTCAGCTGTTCAGCTCAAGGCTAGCACTCTACCACTTGAGCCACAGTGCCACTTCCAGCTTTTTTCTTTTTATTTATGTGGTGCTGAGGAATCGAACCCAGGGCCTCATGCATGCAAGGCAAGCGCTCTACCACTGAGCCACCTTCCCAGCCCCACTCTGGGATTTTTTATGGAGGATTTTACACTTATATTCACAAAGGATGTTGGGCTGTACTTTTCTTTGTGGTATTTTGTGTATCAGGGCAATACAGTCTTTATAGTCTTGTCAGGTTTTTTTTGGGGGGGGGGGGCGGAGGTAAGGAAGAGTTTGAGAAGAATTGGTACCGATTCTTCTCTAAATGTCTGACAGAGCTCACCTGTGAAGCCTTATCCCCCAGGACATGATGTTGAACTATTCTTGATGACTAACTCAAGCTCTTCACTTGTGATAGAATTTTCCCAATTTTTCTTTTTCTTTTTTTCTTTTTTTTTTTTTTTTTGCGGGGGGGGGAGTCCGGTAATGGGGTCTGAACTCTGGGCCTGGGTGCTGTCCCTCAGCTCTTCAGCTCAAGGCTAGCGCTCTACCACTTGAGCCACAGTGCCACTTCCGGCTTTTTTCTTTTTGCTTATGTGGTGCTGAGGAATTGAACCCAGGGCCTCAGGCATGCAAGGCAAGTGCTCTACCACTGAGCCACCTTCCCAGCCCCCCCCACCAATTTTTCTTTCTTTATAATATTTTATTATAATCCTTTTATTTTTGTAAACTTGACTAATATCCCTTCTTTTATATTTGAGTTCAATAATCTGAACCATCTCACTTTTTTTTTTTTTTGGCCAGTCCTGGGGCTTGAACTCTGGGCCTGGGTGTTGTCCCTCAGCTTCTTTTGCTTAAGGCTAGTGCTCTACCACTTGAGCCACAGAACCACTTCCGACCTTTTCTAAGTAGTTTATTGGTGATTAGAGTCTCCCAGACTCTCCTGCTCAGGCTGGCTTTGAACCATGATCCTCAGATCTCAGCCTCCTGAGTAGCAAGGATGACAGGTGTGAGCCACTGGTGCCCATCAATATTACCTTTTTTTTTATGGGGGGAGGGTCAATTATGGGGTTTGAACTCTGGGCCTGAGCACTGTCCCTGAGTTCTTCAGCTCACTTGAGCTACAGCACCATTTCTGGTTTTCTGGTGGTTAATTGGAGATAAGAGTCTCACTGACTTTCCTGCCTGGGCTGGCTTTGAAACTCGATCATCAGATCTCAGCCTCCTGAGTAGATAGGATTACAGTTGTGAGCTACCAGCACCTGGCTACTCTTTTATTCTTTTTTGGGGGGAGGGGGGGATCCGGTCATGGGGCCTAAACTCTGGGCTTGGGCACTGACCCTCAGCTCTTCAGCTCAAGGCTAGCGCTCTACCACTTGAGCCACAGCGCCACTTCCGGCTTTTTTCTTTTTTGCTTATGTGGTGCTGAGGAATGGAACCCAGGGCCTCATGCATGCAAGGCAAGCGCTCTACCACTGAGCCACCTTCCCAGCCCCTACTCTTTTATTCCTGATTTCAGTTTATTACTAGAGGCTGGTCAGTTTTGTTGTTAATCTTTCTAGAAACCCACTTTTGGCTTTACTGGTTTTTTTTCTATCCCCTGATTTATTTATTTCTACTTGGATTTTTATTATTGCTTCTTTTGGGCTTATTTTTTCCCCCTAGTTTCTTGGTGGATAGGCAGTCTATCACTGAGTCTCACCCCAGCTTTCCTCTTTTTTTTTCCATATTTTTTTTTAAATCTAAGGTAGACCAGTAGGTTACAGACTTGAGATCATTTGTTCTCAATTTTAGAAATGCACTGCTATAAATTTCACTCCAATCCCTGCTTTCACGCGACCTCATAAATTCTGGTCCTCCGCTCTTGTTTTCATTCATCTCAAAATAGTTTCTAATTTGTCTTGTGATCTTGTCTGCTCGGGTGTGCTGTTTATTTTCCACATACTTGTGGATCTTCCAAGCATCCTGCTGTTATTAATTTCTAATTTCATGCCATTGTTGTCAGAAAACATATTTTGTATGATTTAAGTCTTTCATTTTAAACCGAGTTGCATTTTATGGGTGACACAGAGCTTGTTTACGTAGGAGAATGCTATGGAGCTTGTGAATTTGGGATCTTGTAGCCCAGTTTGTCTGGGTCAAATGTTCCAGGGGTGTCTATTAGATTTCTTTGGTGTGTGCTCTGTTTCCTCAATAATCTTTTTTTGTGTGTGTCAGTTTTAGAGCTTAAACTCAGGGCCTGGATGCTGTCCCTGAGCTCGTTTGCTCAAGGCTAGCACTCTACCACTTTGAGCCATAGCTCCACTTTTGGTTTTTGAATAGTTAATTGGAGATGAGAGTCTCATGGGGACTTTTCTACCTAGGCTGGCTTCAAAATGTGATCCTCGGATCTCAGCCTCCTCGGTAGGTAGGATTATAGGTGTGAGCCACTGGCACCTGGCTTCCTCAATAATCTTAGGGGTAATTGTTCTTGTATAATTAAAAGTGGGGCTGAGCACTAGTTGCTCACAACTGTAATCCTAGCTACTCAGGAGGCTGAGATCTGAGGACCACTGTTCAATGCCAGCCAGGCAGGAAAGACTGTGAAACTCATATCTCCAATAAACCACCAGAAAACCAGAAGTGGTGCTGTGTCTCAAGTGGTAGAGTACTCACCTGGAACTGAAGAACTCAGGGACAGTGCCCAGGTCCAAATTCAACCCTCATGACTAACAAAAAGTTAAAAAATTATCAAGCCCCATGACCGACAAAAAAAAAAAAAACAACTTTGTATAAAAAAATTAAAAAATTGAAAAAATCAATTAAAAACGAGGTACAGCCAAGCACCTAGGGCTTATGCCTGTAATTTCAGAACTGGGGAGGCTGAGATCTGGGGAACAGAGTTTGAAAACAGCCTGGGCAGCCTGTGAGACTCTTATCTCCAGTGAACCATCCAAAAGCAGGAAATGGGGCTGTGGTTCAAATGGTAGAATTACTAGCCTAGAACAGAAAAAGCTCAGGAACAGCGCCGAGGCCCTGAGTCCAGGCCCCAAGACCAGCGTGCACACGCGCACACACACACACACACAGAGTGGAAGGACTGAGCTGTCTGGCATCTCTGTCGTGCCAGGCCTCCATTCCCTCTCATGGCACAAGCCCTCCTTGGTGCTAAGCTGGCACCCCTTGTCCAGACTCCCAGGCTTTACAATCTGGGTGGAGGCATCCATGACTGTAACTTCTGTGCTGTGTGTGTGTGTCCACAAAGCCCAGCCTCCAGCTTGAGCAGAACCCAGGCCCTCAGTGATGATGGTGAGATCCCTGCTAAGTGCCTCACCCTCACTGGCCCAAGCAACTTCCCCACCGTGCTCTGAAGAGAAAAAGCCCTTCAGGTGGGTCACAGTTCACACAGAGGCTGGGCAAGGGTGCAGGAACCAGCCCACCACAGGTTTCGGCAGCCACGCTGCCCCTCCTCCACCACCTCCTCCTCTTCCTCCCATCCTCCTCCTCCCCTCCTCTTCTTCCTCCTCCTCCTCCTTCTCCTTCTTCTTTTTCTCCTCCTCTTCCTCCTTTTTTTATCTTCTCTTTCCTCTTCTTCTTCTTTCTTCTTCCTTCTTTCTTCTGTGTTTGTCAAGTCTGTGTATTCTGCTACTTTTCCCAATGCTCACACAGTCCACCTGTTCACAACACAGCCAGTGAGAACCATGTTACAGCCTGGATGCTGTGGCATCTTCAGATTTTCCTCTGTGGAATGAAGAGTTCATCATGTCTAACTTTCAGCCTCACTCAAAGCTCCGGGTCAGGGACAAAGTGTAGAGCAATGCTTTGCCGGAACACAGCACATGGACCTTGAGGCAGGGCCCCAGAACATCAGAACATCAGCTGCTCTCTGTATACTTCCATCTGCCCCCTCCAGAACCAACCAGAAAGTTCTGCTCACAACATTCCAGAAGCTTCTCTAGTCACTGTCAAAAAACTTCTAAATTACTCCTGCAAAACCATTTCAAAGACTGAACAACCTGATCAAGAATAATCCAAGCAGTGGAATACCCTTGGCACCAATTATCTTTGTGATTTACGTGTGTGTGTGTGTGTGTGTGTGTGTGTGTGTGTGTGTGTGTGTGTGTGTGTGTGTGTGTGTGTGTGTGTGTGTGTGTGTGTTGGTCCTGGGGCTTGAACTCAGGGCCTGGGCTCCATCCCATAGCTTTTTTTTTTTTTTGTCAAGGCTGGTGCTCTACTTCTTGAGCCACAGCTCCACTTCCAACTTGTTGCTGGCTAATGAGAGATACGAGTGTCATGATCTCCTGCCCCAGCTGGCTTTGAATTGTGCTTCTCAGATCTTAGCCAGGATTACAGGCATGAGCCACCAATGCCTGTCAATAGATTAGCTCATCTTGTACTGAAGAATCGATTTGATTTGGAAATAATAGTAATTACTTTCAAACTAATTCCATCCGAGTTAGAAAAATGTATTAATTTTTGGGTCAACTTAGTAATACAAATGTTGCATTTAAAGGGGGCATTGCACAAATTGAGGAAGATTCATCAATTCATATCAACAAAGAATTTTTCAAATGTTTCTTCAGTGTCATAGTTAACTTAGATAACCCTGCCGGGTGTAATCAAAGTCTTCTGTATGTTGGTTCACGTTAGAAAAATGTGAAAAATAATATGATTGTATTATGAAAAGAGTCAGTCTCAATATAAAACTTCCAAGGCTGGAGATCTGGGAGATCAAGTGAATTTTCCTTTCCTTGGGGCATTAAATTTAGTATTTTCATCTGCCGGATGATATTGATGAAAACATGCCATCGATTTTGGTCTTTGATCACTGAATCTTTGGCAAAATTATTTCCTTGCAAAAAATATTGAATAGGCGTTCACAGCATAGTAATTCTCTGCAAAAGTCTTCTGTGATTTGACCAATAATTAGGAAGGAATATGAGATCATTAAATCCAATCTCTTCTTTTTTTCCTGTGATGTAGAATAAGTGTATGTGTATACATGTGTGCATGCCGGTCCTGGGGCTTAAACTCAGGGCCTGGGCTCTGTCCTTGACCTTTTTCTGCTCCACTTCCAGCTTTTTGGTGATTAATTGGAGATAAGATTCTCGCCAAATTTCCTGCATGAGCTGTCTTCAAACTGCTGTCCTTAAATCCCAGCCTCCTGAGTGTCTGGGATTACAGGCAGGAGCTATAAGTGCCTGGCTTATATACTACTTTTTTTCCAGATAATAATTTTTGTTCATGGATATAAACAAAATTTATTATTATTATTTTTTTTTATGGTAGTGGGGATGGAACTCAGGCTTCCTGGTTGCTAGGCAGGGGGCTGTATCACTTGAGCCACACCTCCAGCCCCCAAACAATCATATCTGTTCATCTAGATCAGAAACAGAGGTGTGGCTCAACAGGTAGAGGATAAGCCTTGATCAGAAAAAGCTAAGCAAGAGCAAAAACCCTGAGTTCAAGCCCCAGTACTTGCACAAATATTTGTTATCAGGCTGGGAATGTGGCTTTGTAGTAGAGTGCTTTTCAAGCATGCATGAAGCCCTGGGTTCGATTCCTCAGTACCATATAAACAGAAATATCCAGAAGTGGCATTGTGGCTCAATTGGTAGAGTGCTAGCTTTAGCACAGAGAGGCTCAAGGACAGTGTCCAGGTCCTGACTTCAAGCTCCAGGGCCGGCAAATCATCATCATCATCATCATCATATTGGTTCTCTATCAACCATCTATCTATATCTACATAGTGATCTATATGTAATTACTATGGACACAGTAATTTTTATAGGCTACAAACTGACACTTTGACTCATTTTAGAAGTCCTTTGACTTAAATAAGATTACTTTAAGACAGGTACTGGTAGCTCATGCCTGTAATCCTAGGTACTGTGGTTTGAAACCAGCCTGGGAAGAAAAGTCCCCATTAGACTCTTATGGCCAATTAACCACGCAAAACAGGGCAGTGGTGCTATGACTCAAGCAGTAGAGTGCTAGCCTTGAGAAAAAAGAGGCTCAGGGGCAGTGCCCAGGCCCTGAGTTCAAGTCCCACAACCAGCAAAAAAAAAAAAAGATTACTAAGTTAATTGTGCTCTGGGAACTGTCTCTCAATGGTAGAGTGCTTGCCTGGTGTGTGTCATATGCTGAGTTATATCCCTAGCATTGCAAGCAAACAGGGAGATTAATTGTTAATCTAAATTGAAACAGAAGTACATGTGCAATTTTTGAAATTGTGAGTTAATTGATTTGCAGTACTTTTAGGTCTTGTATTCTATTGGCAATATATTGACAACATAATTGAAGGTATTTTCTTTTAGTCAGATATTTTTCTTTATCTTTTCCTTGTAATTTTCTAGCTAAATCTTCATAACTGAAACAATTATTTCTTTATCTTTTTACCTAAAAATAATTTTGTGTGTGTGTGTATAAGAATTTGAATGAGGGCTAGGAAGGTGACTTAGTGGCAGAGCGCTTGCCTTGCATGCTCGAGGCCCTGGGTTCCATTCCTCAGCACCACATAAGCAAAATGAAAAAAGCCGGAAGTGGCACTGTGGCTCAAGTGGTAGAGCGCTAGCCTTGAGCTGAAGAGCTGAGGGACAGCGCCCAGGCCCAGAGTTCAGGCCCCACGACCGGACCCGCCCCCCCCCCCCAAAAAAAAAAAGAATTTGAATGATTTTTATGGTTGGCCAAAGTTGCAAGTTCAGATCCCAGTACAAATCATTTGCAATTTTTTTTTTTACTTGTCATGTCAGTTGACTCATTTTTGTCATAGAATTCTATTTTCACTATGGATGGGAACCTTCTAATTAAAAATGATGAGGCACTGGCCAGAAACATCTCTTTCTGTTGCCCAGAGTATTTAAAATTATTTGACACAAGCAGATTTTGCTGTGTCTTGCTTTTTCCTTTGTAGCCATGTCATGATTCATCATGAACTTTGCATTCCCCTCTTACTTGATTCTGCATCAGGAAAGTGACTTTAATACTTGTTTGTACATTTGGCTGAGATCTGAGAATCGCACCTATAATCCTAGCTACTCAGGAGATTGATATCTGAAGATTGAAGTTTAAAGACATCCAGGGAATAGCTTCTTTTTTCTGTCAGTCAGAACTCAAGGTCTGGGTGCTGTCACTGAGCTCTTTTGCTCAAGGCTGGCACTCTACCACTTGAGCCACAGTTCCACTTCTGGCTTCTTGCTGGTTAATCGGAGATAAGTGTCTCAAGGACTTTCCTGCTTTGAGCCACGATCCTCAGAGCTCAGCCTCCTGAGTACAAGGATTATAGGCATGAGCCACAGCACCCTGCTCTAGTACCATATTGAACAGATGTAGGAAGAGTGGACACACTTGCCTCACATCTGGCTTTTGGGGCAATGATCTCACTTTTGATGTTGTTATGCACATCATATAGCCTCTATTATGTTCAGGCATTTTTTTCTATCCCTACTTTCTTTTTTTATTTTTAAAGATGGTTTTATTGAGATGCACATATTCTAAAATGTATTCATTGAAGATCAGTGCATTTTTTATTGTGAAAACACTGTACAGAGGGGTTACAATTACACGGACAAGATAATGAGTACATTTCTTATCAAGCATTGTTGCCTCCTCCTATGTTTCCCCTTCCTATCCCTTCCCATACCTCCCCTACCTGATCCTCCCCCCACACCAAAGTTGTAAAATTCATTTTCAACATAACGACTTATACATCTCATTGTTGCAATGGGTCCACCTGTATCCTTATTTAAACAATTTGTTTTTTCCCTTCCCCTCCACAAATTATACCAACATCAAATACAGTGAAAGCAGGGGTTATACCGTGGGGGAGGGACATACAAAGCAACAAAGAAATAATCTTATAAATGCGTTAGAAACAATCGCATGAAAGAAAAAAACATTTGAATACTTATCTTGGGGTTCATTTCCCTAACATCAACTTATCTGACCTTTTCTGCTTGACTCAGACATATACTAGTTATTGCAAATAAAGGAAACCATACTAACCCTACTTTCTTTAGAGATAATTTTATTTATCATAAAAGGATAGTAGGGGGCTGGGAAGGTGGCTCAGTGGTAGAGTGCTTGCCTTGCATGCATGAGGCCCTGGGTTCGATTCCTCAGCACCACATAAGCAGAAAAAAAAAAGCCAGAAGTGGCGCTGTGGCTCAAGTGGTAGAGTGCTAGCCTTGAGCTGAAGAGCTGAGGGACAGCAAAAAAAAAAAAAAAGGATAGTAGGTTCTGTCAAAGTCGTTTTCTGCATCAGCTGGGATGATCATGTGAGTCTTGTTCTTTATTTTGTTTATGGGTTGTATTACATTTTTTGATTTACATGTGCAGGATCATCCTTGCATTCCTGAGATGAAACCCATTTATTCATGGCTATGATCTGTTTGATGTGTTGTGGGTTCTGTTTGTAAGAGTTTTATTGAGAACTTTTATGCCAAATGTTTGTCAGAGATTAGTCTATAATTTTCTTCTTGTTGTTTTTTTTCTGTGTAGGGTTTTTTGTTTGTTTGTTTGTTTTTATTATTTTGGAGGGTCAGTCATGGATCTTGAACTCAGGGCCTAGTCTCTGTCCCTGAGGTTTTTCACTCAAGGCTAAAGCTCTACCACTTGAGCAACAGCTCTATTTCCAGTTTTCTGGTGGTTCATTGGAAATAGAAGTCTCACCAACTTTCCTGCCCTGGCTGGCTTCACACTGCAATCCTCAGATCTCAGCCTTCTGAGTTGCTAGTATGACAGGCATGAGCCACCAGTGCCCGGTATTCTGTCTAGTTTGGGAATAAGTATAATACTACATTCACAGAATGAGTTCAGAAGCATTCCTTCCCTTTCTCATGGAAAAGTTTGTGAAGTATGGGTGTTAATTCTTCATTAAGGTTCAAATAGGATTTGTGGAAAGCCCATCTGGTCCCAGGCCCTCCCTCATGGGGACACTTTGCTACTGACTCAGCCCATTACCCATTGTAGATCTAATGAAATGGTTTCTATTTACTTGGTTCAGTTTTTGTAGGTTAACTGTGTCTAGAAATTGCCTTCTTTCTTTTAGATTTGCCATTTGGGGTTTTCTAACTAGTTCCTCATGATCCATTGGATCTCATTGGTATTTGTTGTGATATTCCAGTTTTGTCACCTCTAGTTTTATTAATATGAGTCTCTTCTCTCCATCTTTTGGTCAAATTAGCCAGGGATTTATTAATTTTATTTATTTATTTTTAAAGAATCAAAACAGCTACAACCAAGACCCAACCATTTGTTGCCTATAAGAAACACATCTCACTGACAAAGGCAAAGGATGGAAAAAGATGTTCCAAGTATAGTGTATCTCCACCCTGAAAACCATTCTTATATCTTATAAAATGATTTCAAACTAAAATCAGAGTGGCACTGTGGCTCAAAGAGATAGGGAGCTAGCCTTGAGTGAAAAATCTCAGAGACAGTGCCTAGGCTCTGAGGTCAAGCCCAGGAACAGCGCAAAAATAAAGGGGGAAAAATTCCAGAATCTAATGAAAATGAAATCACAACCTATCAGAACCACTAGGATATAGCAAATGTGGTATGAAGAGGAAAATTGATAGTAAGTGTGCCTACATCAAGCGAACATAGAACATTCAAATAAAAAAGCCTCACAAAGGGACAAACCAATTTCAAAATTAACAGATGGAAAGAAATAATCGAAGTTAGATGCATATTAATGAAATAGAGACAAACATTATTTTATTATCCATATCATCCTGTATCTATGTTTCCTTCCCCTCCCTCTTTCCCTCTCTCCCGTCCTCTCTTCTTTCCTTTTCTTTCTTCCTTCCTTAATTCCTTCCTTCCTTCCTTCCTTTCTTCCTTCCCTCCTTTGCTGTACAGCAAATAAAACCCAGGGTCTTACGGTTCCAGTCAAGTGCTCAACCACTGAGTCACCATGCTCCCTGCACCCACACAGTTGAATTTGCTTTTTTGTTTGGTCATGTTTAAAGGTGGAGCCTTCCTTTGTTGACTGCAGATGTTTTTTGATGTATACCACCATTCTGTCCCACTTTCTGCTCTTACAACAGAATGCTGCAGGCCAGGGGGATTTAAAAACAAACAAGTTCATGGTGCTTTCAATTCTTAAGTCCAGAACAGCCAGGTGTCTGCCTTCTGCTTAATGAAAAAGTAGGAAGATAAGGACTTTCTTGCAGCTTCAACATGACAGAAAGGTTAGTGAATAGGAACAAGATTGCACCATGAGCACCAGTGTGAGGATTCCAGGCTGGCTTTGGTACCAGCCCATGCTCTTGGGAGAAGGCAGCCACTCTGGGGGGAGCTGAGCCCCTGCCCCTGGGAACAGGGAAGCCATAGCTTCTATTCAGTTCCTTCCATGAGGTCCTGTGTTAGCTATGCTTGGATTGGGGGAAACATTCACCTCCTAGCAATCCACCCTCTTATTCCCCCAAATTCATATCCACCCTGCAATTCAAGATCCATTTTATTTTTATCCCAAGTGTCCCAAAAGTCTTCACTTGTTCCAGCATCAGCTCAAAATGAGTTCAAAGTCTCAAGCCTCATGTGAAATCAGATATGGATGGGAGTCAAGGCGTGATTCATCCCCAGGCAAATTCCTTTCCATCTGTCAGCCTGTGAAATCAAAACAAGTCCTCTCCTTCCAAAATACAGAGCTGGGACAGGCATGGGAGACAAGTGGGGAGAGAGCAAGAATCAGGGGGGAACAGATCCCGGAATAGTGGGAAAGCCAGCACAGCAGACATTTCATCTTCAGACTCGGGAGTGACTTCTCCCTTCCTGCACCTCAGTTAGAGGTGTGTCCAAACAGCTGGGCCAGTGGACAAGCTAAGTGGGCCATCCTGTCCGCTCTGTCTCCACACTCTCCACATGTCTTCTCCGGCCCATTCTCTCTGCAGCAACTCTGAAGTCACCTGGGGCATGGAAGGGCCAGGGTGACAGATAGCATCTTCATGTTAAAGGACCAGAACCAGTGTGACAGAAGCCACTCAAGTCAGACCACCCAGCCGGCCAGATGACATGTTTATCCTGACCAACTTCACCCCAACCCCTCCCAAAATAAGAATGAAAAGAACAATCAACTAGGACATATTTTGACTAGGACTGTGAATCATTACGTATGCCTTCTGCGCTGTCCTGCATCCTTATCTATTTAAAGCTAAAATTCACGTCTGGGTCCCAAAGACAGCTGACAACACACAGAGGAGCGCCGTGCATGCAATAAATCTCCTTTCTCTGACCTGAGCCATGACTCTTTATTTGGCTCCTACAGGGCAGTGGTCAGATCGGACACGTGGAACTGCTGGAGTTCGGGCTTGGAGGATTAAGAACTCAAGTTTGCCCTATCCTGAGCATGCAGGGGAGTTGGGACAATCCAGATGGCAGGCAGTGATGCCCCCTATGGGGGCCCTGCCACCTGGGCCAATGCAGCGCTTCTCCTGGGGTGGATTGTCCACTTGCAGCAATCACAGGTTGCATTGGACACTGGTGGCCCCACAGTCCTGTGTCCACAGCTCCATTGCTCTAGATGTAATTACCAGTGACAATGAACCCCACATTGGCAGTGAGCACAACCCCATTAGGGGCTCCCTGGCTTGCCCAAGTCTCTGCCAGCATGCTCAGGTCATTACAAGATCCTGAGAGATTTGAGTGGCAGCAGTCCCAAGGCCCAGAGTTCTTGCAATTGGCACAGCAGCAGAGTGAACACACGAGGACTCTGCCAGGCTGTGTAACTTGTACCCTCTGGCAACTCATGTTACTTTGTGCCAGTACTCGGGTCTCACTCCAGCATTCTAAGCAAGTGCTCTTACCACTTGAGCCACAGCTCCTTCCCTGACTTTTTTTTGTGGTATATTGGAAATAAGAGTCTCATAGACTTTCTCACCCTGGCTTGCCTCAAACTTCCACCCTCAGATCTCAGCCTCTTTTTTTTTTTTTCTTGTCAGTCTTGGGGCTTGAACTCAGACCTGGACTCTGTCCCTGAGCTTCTTTTGCTCAAGGCTAGCACTCTACCACTTGAGCCACAGGGCCACCGTCAGCTTTTTCTGTTTATGTGGTACTGAGGAATTGAACCCAAGACTTCATGCATGCTAGACAAGCACTCTACCACTAAGGTACATTCCCAGCCCATCAACCTCTTGAGTAGTCAGGATTCCAGACACAGTCCGCCGGTGCCCTGGTTGACATATGCCTTCAAGAATAGCTGAGCCAGGGCTGGGAAGGTGGCTCAGTGGTTAAAGCACTTGCCTTGCATGCTTGAGGCCCTGGGTTCGATTCCTCAGCACCACATAAGCAAAAACAAAAAAGCTGGAAGTGGCGCTGTGGCTCCAGTGGTAGAGCGCTAGCCTTCAGCTGAAGAGCTGAGGGACAGCGCCCAGGCCCAGAGTTCAGGCCCCACGACTGGACCCCCCCCCCAAAAAAAAAGAATAGCCGAGCCACACCAGAGGTGTTGAGTCAAGCTGAGGGTGAGGCACGGGAAAGCAAAGACCAGAGATGAAGTCTCTCTGCTCTCCTGTGCCTCTGGGGCTGTAATTTGGAAATCAAATGATAGGTTAGGAATCCCATAGTATTATTTTTTCCTTTTAAAACAAACTGATACCTTTTAAAGAATATAAATGAGAGAAAACATCTTCCATGTTAGTTCTCATATTTACCATCTCCAGGGCTCATCATAATTTTGTTTTGTTTTGTTTTACTGGTCCTGGGGCTTGAACTCAGGGCCTGGGTGCTGCCCCTGAGCCTCTTTGTGCTCAAGACTAGCACTCTACCACTCAGAGCCATGGTGCCATCACCCTCTATTGTCATCGGACCCATCAAGAGGTCCACCAGGACCCTCACCTCCATTCTCTGCACTCCACCAGGATCTGCTGCTTCTAAGACTTGTCTCCTTTCCATTCATTGTGTGTTATTTAGTTGCCTAGTTATCTAGTGTGGTGTGCAGCATTCGCAGTGATCCTGGTGGAATGCAGCCCCTCGGGATGGGCTCTTTATCCTTTCCCTGTTCTTCCTCCAGAAATGGAAGGCATTGGGCTAAGTTGAGAGAACTGAATGGGGTCGTGGGGACCCTGGTAGCCGGAGGCACCCAGAAAAAGGAGGCTGACTTCGGGCTGCTGGAGAGAGGGAGAGTCAGCAGTCTCATGAGGAGTCTGGAGCCCAGAAAACAGGACAGCACCATGGGTCAAAGCTGACTTGGTAGACCACCCCTGTAATCCCAGCTCCTGGGGAGGTGGAGATCAGGAGGGTGGTTTGAAGTGGTGGACAGTTTGGGAGTTACAGTATGAGATGACAGTTAGATGGTACAAAGGTTTTTTTTTTTAATTTTATTTTTTAAATGAAAATATTCTGAAATTGATCAGGAAGATTATAAACTCTCTGGAGATCCATAAAAAATTTTTTAAAAAAAGAACTATTTACTTGAACTGATGAATTGTGTGGTATGAGATTTAACTCGGCAAAGCTGCTGTGTTTGTGCCGGAGTCTCCTTACATAGCCCAGACTGGAAACTCGCTACCCTCCTGCTTCAGGATCGTAGGTGAGGCCACCATACTTGGCTCATAAAGCTGTTCGTGTGTGTGTGTGTGTGTGTGTGTGTGTGTGTGTGTGTGTGTGTGTGTGTACACACGCGCACGCGCACTCGCGTGCGCCTGTGTACACACATGTCAGTACTAGGGCTTGAACTCAGGGTCTGGGCGCTGTTCCCTAATTTTTTGTGCTCCAAGTTGATGCGCTAACATTTGAGCCATAACTCCACTTCAGGCTTTTTGGTGGTTGTTGGAGATGAAAGTCTCATAGAAGCCCAATCTGACTTCTAACTATTATCCTCAGATGTCAGCCTTCTGAGTAGCTGGGATTACAGGTATGAACCACCAGTGCTGGGCAAAGCTGTTCTTTTTTTTGGGGGGGGAAAGGGGATCTGGTCGTGGGGCCTGAACTCTGGGCCTGGGCGCTGTCCCTCAGCTCTTCAGCTCAAGGCTAGCCCTCTATCACTTGAGCCACAGTGCCACTTCCCGCTTTTTTTACTTTTTGCTTATGTGGTGCTGAGGAATTGAACCCAGGGCCTCATGCATGCAAGGCAAGCGCTCTACCACTGAGCCACCTTCCCAGCCCAAGCTATTCTTTTTAATAAAAGCAGTGAAATCAAAGTTTTGAGGACTATGAGGCTGGCTTGGGCGAGATTTTGCAGCTCATATCTGGTTATGTGCACACTTTATTGGCTGCTGGGGCTGGCCCTGGTGCCCACCTCTGGACTCGGTCCCCAGCCTGCCCTGTGCCAGCGCCTGTGTAGCGTCCCCTCCCTGCCACCCCCAGTGTGGCTTCACCTTTGGCCAGTAACCTGCTGAGAAGTGGGCGCCAGGTTGGATGATGAATGTGTCCACACGGGGCACCTGCCCCGCCCTGCCTGGGGAGGCCAGCTGGCCCCTGGAGAACCTTAGAGCTAGGAAGGCGGATGGGAGGACCCAGCCTGGGTAGAGGAACAAGACATGTGGTTCTCTGAGCAAGAGGGGCGGGAAATTGAACTTGACACCTGGCAAGGGCCGCGGTGCAGGCAGCAAGCTGCGAGTCTGAGCCACGCTCCCCGCCACACTTGTCCAGCCAGCCCCTTGCTGGGGTCCTGGCACGGGCCTGAGCATCCATGCCCCAGGGGATGGACAGGGGTGGCAGGCCGCCATGGGTAATGGAATGCCTCAGAGATTGCTCATGGCAGGGCTGACACTGTTTCGTGTGTTGCAGTTCAGGATTTACGAGGATTTGGGAGCCCAGGGCCGGAGACGCTGCAATTCGCAGGGACCTCTCAGGGAAACATGCTTGGATAGATACCTCTGGAACCTTCCTGCCACCCTTGTGCCATGCTTGCAGCCAGTACGGCACACCCCAGACAACAAGGGCCTCTGGAGACCCCATGGCCCTGCCATCTCCACCACCAGAGTCTGTCCTAAACCTGGCATTGTAAGATTTCCACCTATCCATGCTGCCACGACCCTGGCCTGTGCCGCCATTCTTGCCACATCTTCCTCCCTCACCCAGAGGGCACAAAATGCGTGTCCAGCTCCATAGCACTGAGAGTCTGAGGTCCCCTCCCCGTCTCCCTCATTCATGCCCAGGGCTGAGTAAAGGCCCACCTCCAGGAAAAGTCAGTGTGGAGAGGACCACCCAAGGACATCCCAAGGTCATCCCACTCAAAGTGCGGAACTATAGACTTGGGAGTGGAGACACAGACACTGGAAGGAGGAGGAAGGACACAAGGATGTCCAGGCCTTGCTCCTGCCCAATGGCAATGCTGGGTGAGGAGGCCTCAGGAAATTCCCCTCCAGGCCACAGGCCAAGGAGTGAGGCTTGAGAAGAACAACCCTGGAGCAGATGTTGGGGAGACAAGAGGACCTGGAAGAGGAGAGGAAGGGAGGCCCGCCAGGTCTACCAGAGGAGACATGGCATGTGTGAGGTCACAAGACAGGAGGTCAGGCCTGGATTCTGAGAGGCCCTGCACCCTGATCAGGGCCCCAGGAACTACCAGCTCCACATGATGCCAAGGATGTGCCAGCACCAGAGGAAGGCTGGTCAAGGGCAGAGCCAAAGCTGGGGTCTGGACTCTCCGCCATGCTGTCTCTGTCACCATCAGCAGAGCAGCCTGACAACCACAAACCTGGTGTTAAAAGACAGCCCTGGGCCTTGCCTGCCTTCTCTTTTTGTCTTTCAGATCCACGTCCAGGAGTGTCCCCCCATGCGAGGCCTTCATCCAAAGACAAAACAATGTTAGGATTTCAGCCAGGCATGGTGGCTCAAGCCAGTAATCCTAACTGAGAGGCAGAGATTGGGGAGGATCATGGTTTGAGGCCAACCGAGGCATACAAGTTCACGTGAGACTTCATCTTTCCAATGGTTGGGTACAGTAATGGGTTCCTAAGCAGGAAGTACAAAGGCTGGACATGATGGCATGTCTGCCATTCTCAGTGACATGGGAAAGCACAACCAATGCAAAGCAGGGCTGGAGCTTGCTCTCCATCCCTCCTTCTTCCAGGAACTTCTAGTTCAGTATGGGTCATGGGGTGGGGGGATCCATCCTCAAAGAGGCAAGGAGGTGGGAGCCCCCCCAGCCTGAGGAAGCCAACCTGATCAACGCCTGTGGGGAAGTGATGGGAGCTAGCTAGTCTGAGAGAAGGGGTGGCCAGGGCCCGGACCCCCTCCCTCTCGGGCTCCTCGGCTGGCAGCACCACGTACTGGGTGGATCCATCACTGGCCTCACAGTTTCCAGCAGGGCCAACCCTGGCCCCAGGCATCCCGGCTGGCACTGCCCAGGGACCGACTTCCTGAGGGCGGATGCAGCTTTGGGCCAGTGCTGGCTGAGAGGGCCTGGGGACCGGGCCCACATCTGATGGCCCACATCTCCCCCGAGGTCCTGGCCCTCCCAGGGAAGCCTAGTGAGCAGGGGATGGGGGGAGGAGGGAAGAAGGAAGCAGAGGGTCTCCCAGTGGACCCACATCTACACTGAGGTCCTGGCCTTCCTAGGGGGGGAGGGGAGAGGGGAGCAGGGGTTCTGCCAGTGGACTTACATCTACCCCAAGGTCATGGCTCCCTAATGGGACACCCTTCACTAGACAGGGGCTTCTGGAGTCAGGGCCTGGTTCCCGGCCCTGCACCCAGGCTATACTTTCCAGGCCAGGGCAGCCTCCTCCCACCCACCAGTCAAGGCTATGTCTTCCTGTTATGGTTTAAACCTGAAATGTCCCCAAAGGCTGGTGTGCTAAAGGCTGGGCCTTCTGCTGATGGGCTTTGGGAAGGTGATTGGACAGCCAGGACTCTGATCTCATCAGTGGATGCATGCATGGACAGCCCATGCTGTGATATCATCAATGGACTCATGCATGGACAGCCAGGGTGTCATCAGTGGATACATCCATGAACAGCCAGAGCTCAGAGATCATCAATAGATGCATGCATGGACAGCCAGGGCTGTGACATCATCAGTGGATGTCTCAGGGATGGCCAGGGCTCTGATGTCACCTGTGGACGCATCCAGGGACAGCCTCCTCTCCTTCCTGTACACCATGAGCAGTTCTGCTCCGCCACAAGCCCTCTCTACCCTGAGGCTCTGCCTCTGCACAGACCCAAAGTGACCATGGACTGAAACCATGAGCCCCAAAACTGTCTCCTCCTCATCACAGCAACAATAAACCCCAAGTGCCATCTCCCCTCAGGCCATTTCCAGGTACAGCTGTGTCTTCCTACTTGCTCCCTTTAACTCACTTTCAGGACAGACCCATGCCTTTTGCCAAGGCTGGGAGAAAGTGTGTAAGAATATTCTAGAAGAAAGTGGTGTGAGAAGAACCTGGTGTGGTGCAGGGGGCATTGTTCAAAATCCTGGTTTTGATTCATGGATGGGACATCACAGGGTAGAGGAAAGTTCCAGACCAGAAGTGAGGGGCCAGGTGGGCCTGTGAAACCCTGAGACTGGGACTCTTGAGGTGGGGGGTCAAGTGGGCAATTTGAGGGGGCGCCACCATGGAGGACTGGGAGGAAGAGGAGGAAGAGGGGGAAGAGATGGAGGAGGAGGGGAAATGAGAACTAGTCAACCAGCTGCTTGGTTTCTGGCCTGCTGATTGGCTAGTGTAGTCAGCCAGCTACTCGGTTTCTTGCCTGCTGATTGGCTGGAGTTGTCAGCCAGCAACTTGGTTTCTGGCCTGATGATTCGCTGAAGTAGTCAACGAACTACTTGGTTTCTGGCCTGCTGATTGGAGTTTTGTCAACCAGCTACTTGGTTTCTGGCCTGAACAACTAAGGTGGGATTTCCTAAGATATTTCTCCTAGGAAATGGTCAGACAGGGGCTTTGTGGGGCTAAACCTGTCTGGTGCCTGGGCTAGGTAATATGAGAGAATTCCAGTTACCAAGGGGTGCACGAGCTCTCCCAGAGCTGGGACTCAAGGGGCACAGGGAAAAGGCAGCAAACAGCAAATCTGGAGGCTTTCTCCCCAGGTCCCTGGTGCCAGGGCTAGACACTCCTTACCTGCTAGCCCTGAGCACAACCCTGAGCCTTCTGGAATTTGCCAGATGAAAACTCACCTCTGTGTATGGTTTGTGTATAGTTCTACTCAACACTGTATTATGTATAGTTCTGCTGTCCAGTGGTACCCCCTGCACCGCCCCCCATGAGTCCTCTGGGCTCTAGGATCAAGCCCCAGGGACACTGGGCCCTCCTTCAAAAGGGATCCACTGAATGGGGGGGGGCGGCGAGCCTCCCATGACCCCAATCCCCACCAGCTCCAGACACTGTGATCTGTCTTCTATGTTGTTTATTGTGTGGGGGCCAGGCCTCCGGGCCAGCGCAGCCCCAGACATCAGCCCCAGCCAAGCCTGGAGCGGCCCCTCTCATCCCTCCATCACCCTGGCCAAGCAGGCCCTGAGCTCTGGCCTGGCCGAACACTCTTTATGGAGCCCTGGGGCCTGTCTCCCCATTGTCTGCCTGTGTTTACAAGCGTGCTCGTGTTTGCCTTATGACTTTATCCGGGTGACGCCCCAGGCTGGCGTGCCATCCTGCTGAGGCCTTGGGTCCCCAGGGCCTGGACAACTCATCTGTCATTCCCTGAGCCCCAGGCACCAGCGGGAGGCTGGATGGGAGACCAGGACTTTCTTCGGTGCACAGAGGCTGTGTGCGCATGTGCAATGCGCACATGTGCATCTGGCATGTGTGCATGTGTGTCTGCATACACACACAAGTGACCCGCATATATGCAAGCTTTATGTACATGCATACACATGCATTTCTGTGTGTCTGCACATATATGTGCATGTGTTTGTGTGTACAGACATGTACATATTAGATTTGGGAACTCAACCTTCCATCCCTACCCCAGACCCTAGGAACAAGTCCTGACCTGGGGCGCCTGGCTTTGGGCAGCTCCCTCCTGCATAGTCTCTCCTAGTCTCAGTTTCCCTTGTAGGTAAAAGGAAGGCTCTGCAATCCACTTCCCAGTATGCTTTTGTGCATGGGAGGGCTGCAGACCCAGGCCTTGTGTCTGCCCCTCTGTTTCCCCATCAGCTATAATTATTAATCCTTGGGACACTTCCCCCACAAAAAACCACACAGTCCACAAGGACCCGAAACCCAGTGCATTTCTCCAAAACACCTCCGTGCATCTTCTAGCTAAACATGTTCCCTGTGGACCACTGGCTCATGCCTTTAATCCTAGCTACTCAGGAGGCTGAGGTTTGGGGGACAGTGAGTGGAAGCTAGCCAGGAAGAAAAGCATTTGAGACTCTACCTCTGGAGGCGTAACTCAGGTAATAGAGTATCAGTCCTGAGCAAATAAGCTAAGCAAGACCATGAGGCCATGAGTCCAAGCCCTCAGGCCAGCATAAAACAAACAAAACCCTTTCCTATGGGGCTGGGCAGGAGGGGTGGCGATCTCCAGTGTGCTCCAGGGGCAGCGGGGCACCCAGCTTGCCACTCCCTCATCCCTGCTCCCTAGGGAAGAAATGGGGACCATTCAGGAGGCTGAGAACCAGCCAGGGACCCGGCGCCCACGGTCATCCCTCAGATGGGAAGCCCCAAGGAGATGCCATCTTCTGAGACTCCACCTTAACCACCCCCACTGAATCCCAAGGCGACCAGGCAGCCCAGGGCCTAGAAGGGGCCCTCAGGAGCAGTGACCTGGAATATTCTGGAAGGGGAGAGGGGAAGGAGGGCTCCCGAGGGGAAGTCCTAGGCCTGCAATTAGCAGTTTCTTCAGTGGAGCTGTAGAGACAGTTCTGGAAATCGGAACTCTTTATTCCCCTGCGCAGTAACACCTGGATGCCAGGAAAAGTGTTCATACCCACAGATGTGTGTCATGTGTGCATGCACAAGCATGTGTGCCCATGTCTGTGCAGGCGTATATCTAGGTGAGCACACATGTGTATCCCGTGTGCAGTGCACACATGTATACACATACACATATGTAGTCACATGACACACGTGAATGTATGTGTACACACCAATGAACACAAACACACCTACACACCTGCACAACCTACACACACTCACCACACATACATACATGTACATATGCATGAGTTATATGTATGGGCCGCTTCCCTTTGCAGCCTGCAGGGGTTTGGTCAGGTGGGGACAGGCCTGTGTTGTCCCCTACATCTGGGGTATGGCCCCCAATCACGGCAGAGGCTGGCCCGGGGATACCCCACCTTGTGCTTAGCCCCGTCCAAGCAGAGGACTGGGCCTCAGGGTCCCGGGAACCACCGTGAGCCTCAGGACTCATGACAGCACTGAAGACAGAGACGGCGGTTTGCACCTCGTAAATCACAGTCCCGCTCCCCCTTCCCTGTGTCACCCCGCCCCGGCCCCCTTCCACCAGACGCCCATAAATCTGTTGAGCTGGGTCCACACGCGCTGCCTGGGAAAGGGCAGCACGCCAGCGTCTGCACCCCTCCCCGCCCAGCGCCTCGCGGAGTTTATGATCTGGGATTAGTGCCTTGGCCTCCAGGGTCCCCTGAGGTAGGCAGACGCTGAGAGCGGCCAGAGGTTTGGGGTGACCCCAGCTTCACCCCTTGCCTGGCTGGACAGGGGAGATCATGCACAAGCCCGACGTCCACCTCTCTGGGGGTCCTGGGGAGCTGACCTTGGGCTGTGCCCACAGCGGCTCGGGACCGTTTTCCTCTGCTGCAGCTGCACATCCCGCCCACCTTCCAATCGTGTGTGTGTGTGTGTGTGTGTGTGTGTGTGTGTGTGTGTGTGCGCACGAGTACACACATACCAGTACTGGGTTTTGAACTCAGGGCCTGGGCACTATCCCTTAGGTTTTGTTGTTGTTTTTGTTGTTCAAGGCTGGTGCTCCATCACTTGAGCCACAACTCCACTTCTGTTTTTTTTTTTTGGTGATTCATTGGAGATCAGAGTCTCATGGACTTTGTTGCCTGGGCTGGCTTCAAACTGTGATCCTCAGATGTCAGCCTCCTGAGTAGCTAAGATGACAGGCATGAGCCTCAGTTTCCCCACCAGGATGAAAGTTAATGCTGAGCCTCTGTGTGTTTGTCCCTTCGTGTCTCTTGCCCTCAGAAGTCACCTGTGTCTGTCAGTGAACAGCCTCGCCCATCCCTCCCCCATGCCCTCAGATCAGCTGCCAGGTAGACTGGCTTCCCAGCATCCCAGACTGTCCCCCTCCCCAGGCCACATCCAACCAGTGTACATCGGTTTGTTTGTTTTCTCAGGGCAAAGAATTGAGGAGACTCTATCTCAAAAGAAAAACAAGCCAGGCACAGTGGTGCATTCCTGGAATCCCAGTTATTCACAGAGGTAGAGGCAAGAGGATTGAGAAAATGCTTAAGACTTAATCTGGAAAAAAAAAAAAACACCAAAAGACTGAAGTCAAAAGAGTTCAGGATGTGGCTCAAGTGGTAGGGCACCTGCCTTGTAAGGGCGAGGCCCTGAGTTCAAAGCCTGGTACTGCACAGAGCAAGCAGGCGTACAGTTCCACCCTTGTTCTGACCAAGTAATACCCACACCCCTTGGGGTCCCAGTCAGGACACACACACACACACACACACACACACACACACACACACACACACACACACACACACCTACAGAGCTATGGCCAGGCATAAGGAGAGTTCAGAAGGAAGTCTCCAGCTCCTTCTGCATCTTCCATTGGAAGCCCTGGGCAAGGGGGCCTAGGGAGGTCAGCTCTGTGCACCAGGGCCAGTAGGGCTGAGTATGGTGGTGGGGCAGGGGGCACAGAATAGTCAGGGCCGGGGCCACCTTTGCCCCCGTTGCATTGTTCTTCATTAGTGTATTTTTTTCCATGTCCCCCAAACATTCCTATTTATTCACCTCATCACCCTCCTTTCTTGCATGGCTCTCCCCAAATAAAATAAGTCCCCCCTTTTACATTCTCATATGAGAGAAAACAGGAAACATTTGCCATACTGAGTCTGACTTTTCCCCTTTCACTTGATGATCTCCAGTTCCATTTGTGTTCCTGCAGATATGATAATCCCATCCTTCTTTATGGTTGAGTAAGACTTCACAGTCTGGAGAGAAGGATGCAGTCTTCTTCATCCCTTTGTTGGTGGTTGGGCCCCTTGACTGGCTGCCCCAGCTTGGCTCTGGTGAGCAGAGCTGCAGGAAGCTGGGGTGTGCCAGTGTCTTTTTGAATTTCCTTTCTTTCGGCTGTAGCCCCACCCTGGCCGAGCCTTTTGAGCAAGCTCCATAGTGGTCACCACAGCGGCTCAGCGGTGTGGGTGCGCACGCCCACCAGCCATGTGTGCAATGGCTGCCGTCCTAATGGGTGGCACTGAATCTCAGCATGGCTTTTGTTGATTTGCATTTCCTTTGTGGAACTTGAAATGGGGTACACAGGTTGCAGAGGGGAGGGGCCTGTGGTTCAAGGAGGGTCCCCCCACCTCTCTCTCTCCAAATGGTGACCTCAGCCTGTCCCTCCTTGAGCCAGGGCCCCGGGCCCGGCCACCTCCCTGTCTGGTGGCTCCCCGTGGCTGTCACGTGGCCCTGGCTGACAGATGGGGTGTCTGCAGGCCGCGGCTGTCACTAAGTGGCTTCCTGGCAGAGGACCAGGGGTCACCTCATCGCTGCTGCACTCCAGGCAGCACTGGCCTCTTTGGGGGGCACCTCCCACAGCCAGTCCCACCCACACGCAGCTGTGTTTAGTATCGGTGCTGAATCTAGGCCTTGCTGGTGGCTGGGCCCGACGGCACCCTGGCCGGCAGTCCTGGCCCCCGGTGTGAGCCGCTGGGGCTCTCCTGATTGCCCAGTGCCATGCAGGAGGCCTCGCATGGAGTTTCTAGGCCACAGCCTGTGGACGAGGCCTGGGCACAGTTGGAGCATGGCCAACCTGAGAGAATTCTTCCTTCACTGCATGGTGATGTGACCCCATGGCCCCACAGCTCAGAGACAAATCTGAGCCCAGGGAGGCCTCCCAGTCCACACTAGAGCTGGCGGGAGGCCAGGCAGAAAGGAAGCCATGACAGGCATTTCAGATGGGGCAGCCAGCACGTGAGGAGAGAGGGGTGCTGGGGAGCGTGGGGGGCTTGTGGTCTAATAGAAATACAGGAGGGATAGCAGGAAGTCATTTGGAAAACCCTCAAGATAGCCGGGCATGGTGACTCATGCCTGTAATCCCAACTGCTCAGAATGCAGAGATTGCAGATCATGGTTTGAGGTCAGCCCAAGTGAAAGCTTAGAGAGCCCATCCCAATGAACAAGCTGGATGAGTAGAGTGATGTGCACCTGGGGTTCCAGACACGAGGGAGGTGTAGGTAGCCAGAGGGGTCCAGACCAGCCTAGGCAAAAATGTGAGACTTAGATGAAAAATAACAAAAGCCCCAAAGCACTGGGGCTGTGGCTCTAGTGGCAGAGCCCCTGCCTGGGAAATGCTGGGTCCTGAGTTCAAATCCCAGCATTGCCCCTGAAAAGGAAGAAAGGGAAGAGTCTAGGATCAGCAACCTGGCCAGCTGGAGACTCAGCCCTTAGTGGACAGGTGGGCAGGACGGGAGGGGGTGTATGGGGAAGACAGGTGGAGGACAGGTGTGGTCATCTGAGGGGTCGCAGAATAGATACTCAGGCCGCAGCACCATCGCCCAGACAGGCTGGTTACAGAAGAGGCAGGGGAGGCCAGGCACCGGTGGCTCACACCTGTAATCCTAGCTACTCAGGAGGCTGAGATCTGAGAACCACGGTTCAAAGCCAGCCAAGGCAGGAAAGTCTGAGAGATTCTTATCTCCAATTAACTACCAGAAAACTGGAAGTGGCACTGTGGCTCAAGTGGTAGAGCGCTAGCCTTGAGCTGAAGAGCTGAGGGACAGCGCCCAGGCCCAGAGTTCAAGCCCCACAACCGAAAAAAAAAAAAAAAAAGAGGCAGGGGAAGAGAGAGAGAGAGAGAGAGAGAGAGAGAGAGAGAGACTCCATCTCAGTTCAGGGCCGAGGCAGCTTGGGGACTATTGAGGGGAGCAGCTGAGATTGGGAGAGCAGATAGGCATTCTTGGGGTTCACACCCCACCCAGGTCCTGGTTCAAGCTCCACTTAGGTGCCCAGTGCTACTCGGGCATACAGATCCCGTCGCACCCCTCCCTGCAGGGCCAGCTGGCCTGGCTTTCCCCGGTCTCAGGCAGCGGGCAGCGGGCAGCGGACACCAGCCGCACACTCACTTCTTGTCCGCCTCGCAGTGGGAGACGGGCCAGCCTGGAGTCCAGCCGGGTGGCAGTGCGAGGTTTCTGGGCATCTCTGAGGGGGGGATCATGATGGCTCCAGGGGCCAGGAGCTGGTCCTGGGTGGGGGGACGTAGGGCAACCACAGAATGAGACAACTTTTCCCCATCCCAGTGAGTGCCAGGTCTGGGCAGAGAGGGGAAGCCCCAGAAGCTGGGGCTGGTGAGCCCCCCTAACTCGCTCCAAATAGTTTTGGGGTTCTGGATGCAGAGCCCCCAAGCCTCCCCAAAGCCCAGGAACAGACTTGAAGTCACCCCTAGTAGGGGGTGGTGGGGAGCAGCCAGGACAGGGTCCAGGCGGGGCACAGGGCTAGCGGGGCTTGGATCGGGAGCCGCGCCAGGCCGGACTTGGCCCGGGCCGAGCCCCCCGGTGCCTGGCGCAGGCCGAGGCGGGAGACGCTTGGCCCTTCCTGAAGCCCTCTGGCGGGCAGGCCGGGCAGGGCGGGCCCCCTATCTCCCCGTTACTTCATCTATTTTCCTCTCACTGATCCTTGTTTATCTTACTGGGAATGGAGCCGCCGGGCAGCGGGGGCCAAGGAACCTCCAGAGTCTGGGCCACCTCCGGCTATTCAGGGCTCCTCACCTTACTTCACCTGGGGCCTGGGGCCTGGGGCCCAGTGCACCTGGGGCCAGCCAGCCACCGAGGCCCTGGCCCCTCATGGGGTGCGGAAGCCATGTCCAGGGTGGACGCTCACACTCAGGCTGTGCAGCCTATGCTGGGGGACTTGGGGGACAGTGGATAAAGGGTCTCTGTCCTGGCTTTATCTGTCACCCCAGGTGCCCAGCACAAAGCTTAAGAAGGTACCTGCTGGGGGCTGGGAAGTTGGCTCAGTGGTAGAGCGCTTGCCTTGCAATGCATGAGGCCCTGGGTTCAATTCCTCAGCACCACATAAGCAAAAAGAAAAAAGCCGGAAGTGACGCTGTGGCTCAAGTGGCAGAGCGCTAGCCTTGAGCTGAAGAGCTGAGGGACAGCGCCCAGGCCCAGAGTTCAGGCCCCACAACCGGACCCAAAAAAAAAAAAAAAAAAAGAAGGTACCTGCTGTCCACCTGCAGCGCTCCGAGCCCACTCTGCTGGTCCCAGAGGCCCCCCTTTTTAAATTTTTTTTTGGCCACTACTAGAATTTGAACCCAAGGCCTCGTGCTTGCTAGGCAGGCGCTCTATGGCTGAGTCATGCCTCCAACTCTGTTCTTTGCTGGTTATTTTTGAAGTAAGGTCTTGCTTCGGGCCCAGGTATGTTCCTGGACTGTGATCTGCCTATTTTAGACTTCTCATTGTGGCTGGGATGACAGGTACCTACCACAGCACCCAGACTCCTTCCACCAAGCGGCAGTCTTCTGCCTTGGCTAGCCCGGAACCATGATCCTCCCAGTAGCAGCCTCCTCTGTAGCTTGGGACAACAGCGGAGAGCAACCCCACCCCTCTATCCTTCTCTGTGGGGTGAGAAAGGATTTTAGGAATTTTCTCGCCTCTGCTGGCTTCAAAGTGAAATCCTCCCACTATTGGCCTCCCAGATAGTTAGGATTGCAGGTGTGGGCTACTGGCCCCTGGATCCCTGAGGTCCCTTCTTGGGTTTCTGAAATCTCATTTTAGAGATAAATGGAGAGGGGTCCAGTGCTTCCCAACAGCTTTTATACTCAAGGCTGGTGGTCCACCACTTGAGCCACACCTCCACTTTTAACTTTTTGGTAGTTAATTGGAGATAAGAGTCTCATGGCCTTTCCTGCCCAAGTTGGCTTTAAACCATCATCCTCAGATCCCAGCCTCCTGAATAGCTAGGATTGTAGTCATGAGGCACTATGTAGCACAAGTGGCCTGGAGCTTGAGATCCCCAATGCTGAGATTACAGGCATGCACAACCATACCTGGTAGTCCTTAGGTGTTAACCAGACCTGTCTCAGCCCTTATCCTTAAGGATGATCTCAAGATCACAAATCCGCAGGGAAGGCGCTGCTGGCCACCATCAGATGTGGACAACAATGTCCTGAGAAGGGGATTCAGTTCCTAAAAGTCACACAGCTGTGAGTGGCAAAGCAAAGCCTGAAACCTTCCTTTTTTCCCTGCCCTCTCTCCACTTCCCCCTTTCTCCCCTCCCCTCCTTTGCTTTTTCTTTGTGGTAGTACAGTTCAAATCCCACCATGAAATGACCCAGATCCCTGTCTAGAACCTGGAGCAGGATGAAGTCATCTCTTCCGGAAAAGATGCTCCAGTAGAGATGACAACCATTGTCCCCTTTCCAGGCCTCCAGCCAGTCCACCCTCAGCCACACCCTGGGCGGCAGCCCTGCCACAAGTCCCCTGGGCCACCATCTGCTCAGAGAGATTCAAAGCCTGCTCCCTTCCTGTGGGTGGCGCTGACAGGAGCCAGTGCCCCCATCAAAGCTTTGTTGGGGTGTCTGGGACAGAGGCTGCACAAGTATTTCCCCCCTCGATGCTCATTGCCCCCCTAAAGTGGCCTTTATAGCTGTGACAGCTATACAGAGTCAGAGCATGGGTCCTGGTCCACCCAGATCCTGACACACTGGTGTGGAGAGGGAAGACAGGAGTTAACTGGGATCTTTTTGTCTTCTAGAGTTCTGCAGCCAGGTAGGGCACTCGTAATCCCAGCGACTCAAGAGGAACCTAGAGGCACACTGTGGACTACCAGCACGGGGCAAAAGCATGAGACCCCATCTGAGACATGAAGAGCACCAGGGTGGGACGCAGCTGGCCAGCCAGAAGCCTGGGTTCTGTGAAAGGGCCAGGGGCACAGGCCGCACACATACTCAGAGTCCTGAGCTCATACAAGGTGGGAATGGGCTTCAAGAGTTCCAGGACACCACGTGGCCTGGCTGGCTCTCACGGCACCCCGGGCCCAGCCTACCTTCCGTCTCCTCTGGCAGGAAATGGCCCCACTGCCCGCCCGAGGCTCGGGCCAGCCGTGGGGGAGGCAGGCGTGGTCCTTCCTGTCCTCGCCTGCTGCATCCACTGCCAGGCCAGGGGCTCTTACTCCAAGGTAAACGCCCGCATGCCCTCCTGGCCCCAACAGGCTCCAGCCCAGCCCGGACCTTCCCAGCCTCCAGCCTCCCTCAGCCTCTTCCTCTGTTCCCCACATAACCCAGGTAGGAATGGGGGTCACTTGAGCCACCCAACCCCCACAACGACACCCCTACATTGCCCATGCACTGAGCACCCCTTCCTCTCACGCAATTATTTCCTCTTCTGTAGAGAGTTCCCACTCCAGGCCCCTCCACCTGGAACCCTTCCCCTTTGTCCCTCGGGGGACCCTGTGCCTCAGTTTCTTGTCCTCCCAAAATAAGCCTTCTCTCCTAAAAGTCTCAATTGTCTCCTTGCCTTAAAACTTTACAGGCAAGCAGGGCGCTGGTGGCTCACGCCTATAATCCTAGCTACTCAGGAGGCTGAGATCTGAGGATCGCGGTTCAAAGCCAGCCCAGAAAACCGGAAGTGGCGCTGTAGCTCAAGTGGTAGAGCGCTCGCCTTGAGCTGAAGAGCTAAGGGACAGCACCCAGGCCCAGAGTTCAAGCCCCACGACGGACCAAAAAAAAAAAAAAAAACTTTACAGGCAGATGTACAGAGGGCTCTTGTGTGGGTCCTGGGGCTTGAGCTCCGGGTCCTATACTCTCCATAACTCTTTCACTCAAGGCTGGCACTCTACTACTTGAGCCACAGCTCCACTTCAGGTTTTCTGGTGGTTCATTGGAGATAAGAGTCTCACCACAGACTTTACTGCCTGGGCTGGCTTGGAACCGTGATCCTCAGAACTCAGCCTCCCGAGAAGCTGGGATTACAGGTATCCACCAACAGCCGGCAGGCTGAGTACTTTTGATATAATAAAGAATTTTAAAATTACAAAAAGAATCCCCAACTCTATATTTAGAATCCAATTTTTCTTCTTTTATTAGCCTTCATTAACAGTCTGAGCGTCTTAGGGCCTTTATGTGCTCATCCTGGACTCCTCTCAATACCATGACTGGATTACTATTTTTCCCCCCTGGTGCTGGGGATTGAACCCAGGGCCTCCTGAGTTCTAGACAAGCACTGAACCACTTGAGCTCCAGCCCCAGCTTTGTTTTTGCTTCTGTTTGCTAACTTTGTGTAGGCTGGTCTTGAACTCAAGATCCTGCTTCCTCTACCTCTGCAGTGACTGGGATTACAGGCATGCATCACCTCACCTGGCACCTCCATGCGTCTTCACAGGGTGGACCTGGCCAGCTGTAAAGGGCACTGCCGGGCTCCCAAGCCACTCTGAGTGGTCACAGCCTCCTCAAGTCCCCTCCAACCTACCAGCCCAGCTTGGAAGTCATGGATATGGGGCTGACTGAGAGTCAGTGAACTGCGTGGTGTTGAGAGAACAAAACCTACTCAATCCTTCCGGGCATGGCAACGCACCCCTGTATCCCAGCCACAGGGGGTGGCTGAGGACAAAGTGATCAAAATCCTACCTCAAAACGCAAATAAAGCTGGGTGCCAGTGGTCCAAGCCTGTAATCCTAGTTACTCAGGAGGCTGAGATCTGAGGATCACAGTTCAAAGCCAGCCCTGAGCAGGAAAGTCTGAGAGACTCTTATCTCCAATGAACCACCAGAAAATGGGAAGTGGCACTGTGGCTCAAGTGGTAGAGCACTAGCCTTAAGCTGAAGAGCTGAAGGACAGCACCCAGGCCCAGAGTTCAAGCCCCAAGACCGACACACACAAAAAAAAAAAAAAAGAAAAAGAAAACAATAGGGCTGGGAATGCAAGACTCTGGGTTCAAGCCCCAGGAAGTCTGAACAATACTTGACTTTGGAAGAAACCGATCAAGGACAATGGAACATGATGGGGTGTGTCTGAGCGCAACAGCGGGACCCCAACCCTGCAGGGGAGGCAGCCTCCAGGAGACGGGGTGGCTGAAGAGGACCCGGGGGGCAGGCAGGGAGCCACCACTCAGGCCAAGCCACGCCCACCCTCCTCCCTCCCCTCCAGGGAGCCACCCAGAGCTCTGGGGCTGGAGTTGAGATGGAGTCTGGCCAGGCCAACGAAGGAGCTGGGGCGTCCCCTGCATTACAGGAGCCCATGAAGTGACCATGGGCAGCATGTGGCAGGGTGGCATTCCCATGTTAGAGGTGTCATCAAGAACCTGCCTCCCCCTTGGGAAGGGTGACAGATGGCATTGGGTCACACCCTGGCTGGGGGGGGGAGGAATGGAGGGGCTCCCTTGGCAGAGCTGGGTGCCCTGGGGCAGCAGGGTGGAGGGGAGGAGGGCGGTGTCCCCCGCCCAGGCCTGGGAACGTCCGGCTGGCCAGGGGCCCGGCGGAGGCTGGTGAAAGGCCCACTTACCATGACGGATGGGGGCCCCGCCAGGCCACGCCAATTAGGCAAGATGGAGTGCCAGGCCAGACTATAAATATCTGGACTGAGGACTGGCCCAGGAATGTAAATGGTGGTGTGGAACAAGCAGAAGAGAATGTTCCGCTTAGACAGGACAGGTTTGGGGTGGGGGGTTCACAAAACACGCTGTTCCCTGCACCCAGAGTTCAAGTAGGATGACCGCAGGGCTGGTGGGGGCGGAGTGGGGTCCTCCAGCCTCCAGTCCCTGTTCAAAGTCTAAGACAACGCTTCCCCTCACCCCCCACCACCCCAGCAGGCTTGGCTGGATCAGAGGGTGCTCAGGTGGCCAAAGGTGCACCCGCGCAGATAGATACAATCCCCTGACCTTGGTTTGTCCTTCAGAGTGACATTGACCTACAAGATTGAGGCCTCTGCTGCCTTGTGGGGGTCCAAGAAGGATCCACAAATCTCAGGCCGCCCATCTCTCAGGGCTGTGGGCACCCCCGCCAAACAGGCCACTGAGCCTGTGGGGTGCCAGTGTGACCGTGGGTGATACTACGCAGAGTCCCCCCGCGAAAGGTGCTTTGCATTGAGATTGCAAACCAGGCGCAGATGTGAGGGACCAGGGGACTCAAGGCAGAGCTGGCCCCCAGGGGCCCCAGGGGGACCGGCCTGTGAGCTCACCCGTCTGTGGCGGGGTTGGCAAATATCTGCTGAGAATGTGGCATGTGCCTGGCACCAAAGCCCCGGACATGCAGCCAGGAAGGGATCTGGACTTCCAGAAAAGGGTTCTCAAGGAGACCAGAGATGGCACAGGCTCCGGGCCCACTTCAGAATGGGGGAGAGCCAGGCAGACCCCAATTTCTGAGTTGGACCAGCATAAGCAGCCTGGGCTCAGTGGGCAGGGACAGAACCAAGATGCACAAGGCCGGGACCCACGCTGCCCAGGCCTGCAGGCGGTGTCCTGCTTGGGCGGGGCAGGGTCTGGGGTGAGCCTGAGCTCCCCACACTGAAATCACAGGCTTCCTCTGGGCCAGGCAGCCTGGGCGGGGGGAGGGGCTGCAGGACCCTCCACTGTGATGGAATTTGTGAGCATCATGGTTGCCCACGGGCGCCCAGGCCATCCAGACAGATGAGCCTCAGCCCGTGCCCAGGTCTGCGCAGAAGATACTCCTCCCAGGGACTCTCTGAGGACCAGTTGGGCTTCGTGGTGCACACCTGCAATTCCAGCTACTTGGGAGTTCGGGAGGTAGGAGGACCTCGAGTTTGAGGTCACCCCCTGGGCAAAAGCAGACCTTACCCTAAAATAAAATAAAGAAAGAATATGCCAGAGGACTAGAGGATGTGTGGCTCAAGTGGTAGATCAACTGCCTATCCAGAGCAAAGCCCTTGGGTCCAATCCCCAGTGAGCAAGACTCCAGCCGGGAACCATTCCATCAGGAGAGCCTCAGGATGCAGGGTACTGAGGGGAAGCCTCCCCCCGCCCCCCGCCCTGTGTGGCCCCCAAGGGGGTGTCCAGAGAGCTCCCTGTGGGCCCCAGGGAGTTCCAGTGTGCTGCTATCCATGACTCCATCTCACACGTTCAGTAAGTGCCTGTAGCGTTCTTCTGCAGGACCGGCCACGCTGTGACCCCATGATAATTGCCCCTCCTGTGCAACACAAAGCATGTGGCCGGAGATGTCCTTCCTTTTTTATTTTTTCTTTTCTGTGTGATTTCTCTTCTTACTTGAAAACTTACTTTAAAAATAATAATAAAAACACCTCCTCTATATGGAAGGGAAGTGGGGCAACACCTATAAATGCTTTTCCAGAGGGTATAAAAGGATTCCACGCGTCTCCTCCTGGCTGCTCTGGGGCTGGCCTCGCAGCTCGCGGCCACTTGGCATGTGTTTTCCACTCTGCGATCACTAGTTCGTGTTGGATACCGAGCAGCTGCTCATTCCCCTCTCCCCCCCTGAGCCCCGGGCCCTTTGCTTTTCGCCATGATGGAAGCCGGTTTATTGTGTGTTGCATTTTATATGTGATTGGTTCTATTCTGCTCCAGGGTTTGTGTTCCTACCCTCGCGCCAGGATTGTTCCTCTCGAGCGTGTTTTATTAAAGGCTTTATAGTGTAATAATTAAGATGATGGGCTTTGAAATCCAACTGGCATACGCATTTTGCCACTTAATAAACATGCAACCTGGGGCCAGTGACCTCACAGCTCGTCAAGGGTGAAATGGAATCTTGGGAGACTTATAAAAATAATAATAATAATAATAATAATTCCCTTCACAAGCTCAGAACAAGCTGGGAGCCTCATATACCATTTGGTGAGACCACAATACAGCACAGGGGATCTTACAGAGTTCAGGGCTGGGGATTCTGGCTCAAGGGCGCAGTGCCAGCTGAGTAAGCAGGTGGAGCCAGAGCAAGGCC
Organism: Dipodomys merriami; assembly: GCF_024711535.1. Taxonomy (NCBI): domain Eukaryota; kingdom Metazoa; phylum Chordata; class Mammalia; order Rodentia; family Heteromyidae; genus Dipodomys; species Dipodomys merriami. The sequence goes on from NW_027204048.1 coordinate 4,365,197, forward strand.
CTGAGTTCAAATCCCAGGCCTGGCCTGGCCTGGCCTCTGTGGGGTGGGGACGGGACCCGCGCAGGCCCTGTCTGCATCCTAGGTCCAGCAAGGACGAAGGGCAGAAGCTGGGGGACTGTGGGGGAGACAGGATGCCCAGAATCAGCCTGGGGCTAGGGTCAGAGGTCACTACAGGTCACAGGTCATGGTAGAACCAGAACCTAGACTGAGTTCAAGACAAGACTCAGCTGGAGAGTTGGGAAGGCTTTGTGTGTACTGGGGAGCAGGTGGTTAAAGTCCAGAGCAGCCCCCCCCACCCTCTGGGGTCAACCCCAAGCCACAGAGGTCAGAGGTGAGCTCCCCCACATTCTCACCGTCCCGAGGTCTGCCCTGCATCCACTTGTCCACTTCCATCCAAGAGCTCTCCACCCCAGGGGGAAATGCCAGCCCACACCCCCACTCTTTCTTCAGGCCCGAGTGCCCCCCCAGCCCAGGCCCCCCTTCCCCGACAGTTAGGCGGGGAGCCCAGTCCTACCCCGCCCAGACAAGGGTGAGAATTCCAGCCCGCGTCCCTGTGATGTGGTCACGTCGGAAAAATGCTAATCAAACCTTCTCCTTTCTTTCCCAGGCCGGATTCCTAGAAGACAGGAATTTATGGTGTGAGAGGCCGCGTGCCCCACAAAGCCCGCCAGGGCAGACAAGCAAGCCCTGAACCCCAGGCCCCACACTGGGGCTCAGCCAGAGCCCCTGCCCAGCCTGGGGGGACCACTGTCTGGAAGGAACGCCCCTTCCCGGAGTCAGGGCCTGCAAAGCCTGGGGAAGTCACCCCACCCGAGCCCCCCACTCTGTACCCCCACCTGGCCCCCAGGGGGAACCGGCCAAATGTGAAGACTGTGGGTCTCCTGGGGGATTTGGGGTGCTGCCTGGGAAGGGGAGAAGCAGCCTGCACCCCACTGGAACCCCTACTCCGACATGAGCCCCCACCAGTGCCATCCAGGGCTGGGGTGTCTGAGCACCCACACACCTGATGTTGAACCTCACTGTGTGCCTGGCACCTCTGGACCCCACCACTGAGGGGAGGGGAATGCTGGGTCCCCCCTTCCTGTGGATCGTGACTCGGTTCACCAGGAGGACATGGGGGGGCGGTATCCAGCCCAGTCTCCACATGCGCAAAGGCCCCACTGTTTATACCTTGGGAAGACTTTTCATATAAATAAATTCTCAAATAAAATGTACAAAAAGGTCAGTCTTTGGCAACGCCACATGTCTGGATTTCGTGCTTAGAAAAGGAGGCCCCATTGTCCTTCCAGGGTTTCTGTGCTCTAGTTCTCTCTCTCTCTCTCTCTCTCTCTCTCTCTCTCTCTCTCTCTCTCTCTCTCTCTCTCTCTCTCTCTCTCTCTCTCTCCCCCCCCCTCTCTCTCTCTTCTCCCATGCCCTCCTCACCCCCATTTCTGGGGCTTGATCTCAGGGCCTGGGTGCTGTCCCTGAGCTTTTTCACTCAAGGCTGGTGCTCTACCACTTGAGACACAGCTCTGCTTCCAGCTTTTCACTGGTTCAGTGGACATAAAAGTCTCAGCTTTTAGCCTTGAGCTGAAGAGCTGAGGGACAGTGCTCAGGCCCAGAGTTCAGGCTCCACGACCGGACCCCAAAAAAAAAGTCTCAGCTTTGTGGGGCTGGGAAGGTGGCTCAGTGGTAGAGCACTTGCCTTGCATGCCTGAGGCCCTGGGTTCGATTCCTCAGCACCACATAAGCAAAAAGCCGGAAGTGGCGCTGTGGCTCAAGTGGTAGAGCGCTCGCCTTGAGCTGAAGAGCTGAGGGACAGTGCCCAGGCCCAGAGTTCAGGCCCCACGACCGGACCCAAAAAAAAAAAAGTCTCAGATTTGTCTGCCCAGGCTGGATTTAAACTGTGATCCGCACATCTCAGACTCCTGTGCTGTTGCGGTTACTGGTGTGAGCACAGGTGCCCAGCTCCTCTGTGCTCTCTCTCCCTCCTCCCTCCCCCCTTCCGTCTTTCAATCTCTCTTCTCCCTCTCTCTCTGCCTTGCCTCTGGCTTCTGTTTTATTTTTGAAGCCTTACGTGGGTCTCAAGCACACAGATGGTATGGGACCCGTCTCCCTTGTGGACACCCAGAACCATGGCCTGCCCTGATTTCCTGTGTGCTTGGCTCTTCCTGCGCCCATGGAGATATCACCAGAGCTCATTTCTCTCTGGTATAGCAGAGTGGCAGGTCTGTTTTACACTTCCAGGCCTTATTAAGTACAATGGATGTTACTAGGTTACTCAGACACAAACACTGCAAGATACTGACTGTAGGTTTGAAAACAGAGGCAGCTGCTACTGTGCTGGCAGCATATACAGTGTGGACCCACTGGATAAGGGGTGATTGGTGCTGGGTGATCTGTGCTGAGTGATCTATGCTAGGTGCTGGGTGCTGGGTGATCTGTGCTCAGTGCATTGCAGGTTGAGATGGCAGGAGAGATTTCATCATGCTCCTCAGAATGGATACAATTTAAAGCACAAATTGTTTATTTCTGGAATTTTCAGTTGTGTGTTTTCAGCCTGTGGTTGACCACAGTAGACCACAAGTGCAGAAAGGACAGCTGGAGAAGAGGGGTCAAGTGTATTCACTCAGCCCCATGGCCCTGGTCCCCGGGACAGCAGAATGAGCCACATGACATGGTTCAGGGCTGCTTTTGGTTTGGGGTTTTTTTTGAGGGGGGAGGGTGTGGTCAGTTGTGGGACTTGAAGTCTGGGCCTAGGTGCTGTCCCTTAGCTTTTCAGCTCAAAGCTAGCACTCTATCAATTGAGCCACAGCGCCACTTCTGGTTTTCTGAGTGGTTTATTGGAGATAGAGTCTCACAGTGCTGGGAATGTGGCTCAGTGGTAGAGTGCTTGCCTAGCATGCATGAAGCCTTGGGCTTGATTCCTCAGTACCACATAAACAGAAAAAGCCAGAAGTGGTGGTATGGCTCAAGTGGTAGAATGCTAGGCCTTGAGCAAAAGAAGCTCAGGGACAGTACCTACGCCCTGAGTTTGAGCCCCAGAACTAGAGGAGGAAAAAAAAGGAATGAACTGGCATGCCAGAAGCTGGTAGCTCACTCCTGTAATCCTAGCTAGATCTGAGATCTGAGGATCACAGTTCAAAGCCAGCCCGGGCAGGAAAGTCCATGAGACTCTTCTCTCCAATTAACCACCAGAAAAGCGGAAGTGGTGCTGTGGCTTATGTGGTAGAGCACTAGCCTTGAGCTGAAGAGCTGAAGGACAGCGCCCAGGCCCAGAGTTCAAGCCCCACAACCGACAAAAAAAAAGAAAAAAAAAAAAAAAAAAAGAATCTCACAGACTTTCCTGCCCAGGCTGGCTTTGAACCACCATACTCAAATCTCAGCCTCCTGAGTATCTAGGACTATGGGCATGAGCCACTGGTGCCCAGCTATTGCTTTTGTTTTGCCTGTACCTGAGTTTGAACTCAGGGCCTTGTGATTGCTTACAACTGGCACTCCACCGCTTAAGCCATACCTCCAGCCCTGCTTTTTGCTGGCTATTTTGGAGATCAGAGTCTCACAGACTTTTTTTTGATCAGGCTGGCCTTGAACTGCAGGCCTTCCAGATCTCAACCTCCTAGGTAGCTAGGATTACGGGTGTGTGTGATTGGTGCCCAGGTTAGGATTTGGTGCTAGATTTTACCTGTTTCGAGGGGGACTTTTGTTGTCGTCTTATTTTGTCATGGTGGTACTGGGGTTTAAGCTCAGGGACTTGCTCTCACTAGTCAGGTGCTCAACCATGTGGACCATGCCTGAGTTCCTTTTGCTTTAATGACTTCTCAGGCAAGGTTTTGCAGTTTTGTTCAGAGCCAGTCTGGATCTCCATCCTCGTTCATACGCTTCCGGCGTGGCTGGGACACCAGGCGTGTGCCCCCCCACAAAGCCTTTCAATCAGTTGAGATGGGGGAGTCTCGTGAATCTTTGCCCAGGCTGATGTTCTCCTTCTCAGCCAACCAAGTAGCTGGGACTACAGGCATGAGCCACTGTGCCTGGCTGAGGGGAGTTTTATTGATGCGATCGTATCAGCAGCAGGGAGGTGGTTTGTGACTGCCTGGCCCCGTCACAGATTTAGATGGAATATTGCTACCCTGGAAATAGATGCAAGTGCAGAGTTGAAACGTTACAAAGGTCAGAGGTCAACCGTCCCCCACCGCCCCACCCCGGCCCCATGGTCCTACCAATACTTGGGGTGGTCCCACCGATGGGGGCCGCGGTGTAGTTGGGGCAGAATAAATGTTGGAGAAGGCCTTGGGAGCACAGGGCCAGGGAAGAGCTGTGCAAAGAGAACTCCCCGTACCCAAACCGAAGGCCTCAGCCTTATCCACAGGAAGCGGCCTTCCTCCTGGACAGGACGCGGCCCTGCCCCAGGCTGGCAGCGTGGCCGCCCTTTCCGTCCTCTCCCGGGGGAGCATGTAATCCCACCTTATCTCACCCGCCGCCCGGCAGACATGAGGTCAGGGCTGGGGGCCGGGATGGCAAGGGTCAGGGAGAGGGCAGGGGTCTCGGGCCAGGCTGCCTCTGGCATTGGGGGCGCAGCAGCCTCTGGGGGGCTCCAGCCTGCCTCCGGATCTAGGGCTGGGTACGGGGAGCAAGGACAGGGGCTGGCAGGGAGACCGTCTTTAAGGTTGAATCTCCAACCCTGAGACCCCGTCAACCCCCTCCCCCCATCCTCTATCATTTTCCTCTCTGCAGCCTTGAACCTGTTGGAGGTAATCACCCAATGTCCCTGGCATCAGCGCCAGCCTGTCAGGACAGTGCACCCTGGGTGGTGCTGTGACGCCCAGGGCTGGGGGGTAACATGGAAGGGATCAGTCAGTCAGTCAACAAACATCTGTTCAGGCCTGGAGATGTGGGCTGAGGGGCAGAGGACCTGGTTGGCTTCTGCCTAAGGAACTGGAATGGGGAAGGGCCAGGCCCTGTCCTTGGGCCCGCAGGGTACCCCGCAGCTCTTCCCTGCCATGGGGTGTGTGGGCCTGTAATATGCCCACTTCACAGACATAGCACATGAGGTCTACAAGCCGGTCCATTTGGAGCAGGGCCTTCCAGGTCCATGAGTGGAAGTGGACCTGGGATGACCCCAGTCCATGCTGGCCAGTCCCTCAGGGAGCCCCAGTGGGCCAGGCCGGGCTCCGCCATCCTGCTGTCTTGGGTACAGTGTCCACTGTCCTCCAGCCACCTGGACCACAGTGTCCACACCTCCTACAGCTCACTCACTCCTCAGTCAGGCCCTGGAGTCCTCAGCCTGGGCCTGACCCTGGTCAGGAGCCCTGGGAAGTCCCTCCTCCCTGCCTTCCACCCTGCTCATGCCCAGCTTTCCTGGCAGCCTGCACTTCCTGCTTGTACCCAGTATTTTTTGCTACCCCTGGGCCTTTGCACCTTGGGCAGACTACACGCCACCCCATGCCCAGGCCCTACTCTCCCTGAGCCTCAAATCTTATGGACAGGGTAGAGGCTGAGGCCGGAGGCTCCAGAGTTCCAGGCCAGCCTGGGCTACACAGTGAGTGTGGGTCTTCATTTTATTTAATTTATTTTATTTTATTTTTTTGCTGGTCCAAGGACTTGAACTCAGGCCTGGGCGCTGTCCCTGAGCTTAAGTACTCAAGGCTACCTCTTTACCAGTTTGAACCACAGCACTATTTCCGGCTTTTTGCTGCCTAATTGGAGATGAGTCTCACGGACTTCCCTGCCCGGGCTGCCTTTGAACCATGATCCTCAGAAATCAGCCTCCTGCATAGTAGCTAGGATGACAGGTGTGAGCCAGGGGCACTGGCTTCTGTCTCAAATTAAAAGAAAAAAGGGCTGGGAAGGTGGCTCAGTGGTAGAGTGCTTGCCTTGCATGCATGAGGCCCTGGGTTCGATTCCCCAGCACCACATAAGCAGAAAAAGCCAGAGTGGCGCTGTGGCTCAAGTGGCAGAATGCTCACCTTGTGCTGAAATAAATAAATAAGTGGAGGAAGGGCCAGGACAGCTTATAAAATGTCACCATGGCCCCCCAGCACCCAGCTAAGCCCCAGCCTAGATCCTGGAGGCGTCCAGTCTCCTTCCTGTCCCAGACTGTAGGGTCCCCCATGAAAGCCATGACCACAAGCCCTCCGTCCTTCCTCCTCCATCACTGCCCTTGCACTATAGGGTGACCCAAACAAGGTGAGGTCTCTGCTCTCCTGAGGACCCAGGCACAGCCCTGGGCAGCCTCTGATGGGCTTCCCTGGAGTCCCCAGGTGGCCAAGGAGAGAAGAGCAAGGCGCTGCACTTTTATAGCCCCACTCAGTCCTCAGACAGGCTGGGCCCAGGTTATGGCTCAGGCTGTGAGGTCAGCTAGCAATCTGCATGCAGGCAAAGCCAGGGAGGAATCCAGGAGGAGGAGGCTGTGCAGGAGGGACAGGCTGCGGGGGGGGGGGGGGGGGGGGGAGGGGGGAGTCTCTCAAAGCTGAGATAGGTGCAGCCCTCACTCCAGGCAAAGAGAGCTCTCACCTCTTCTGTTCCCCGGGAGTTGGAGATCTGGGGGTTCGGTTTGGTTTGGTTTTTGCTGATTCTAGAGTAAAGCTGTTTTGCTTCCTTTCTTTTTAAATCCTGGGACTTGAACTCAGGATCTCACACTTGCTTCAGCTTTCTTGCTTTACAGCCAATGCTCGACTGCTTGAGCCATACCTCTAGCCTGAGTTTTTTTGTTTTTGTTTTTGTTGATTATTTTAGAGATGGAGTCTTGGGGACTTTCCTTCCCCAGCTGGCTTCAAACTATGATCCTCCAGATCTCAGCCTCCTAAGTGGTTAGGATGACAGGTATGAGCCCTGGCACCCAGGTGAGTGATCTGAGGCTTATCGGGCCTCTTTCTCAGCTCTGTGTATCAGGCACCTGCCGGGGGCCCTGGGGCCGGTCTGCAGGAGGGGGTAGAGGGAGGCTCCTGGCCTCACCCTCTGCCTGGCCTTCAAGCACTGGGAGCCTCTAAATGCTAATCCTCCACCCAGTGACCTTCCCTCTGGCTGGTCAGCTGGAGTCCAGAGGGGATGCTGAACTTGGTCTTGCACTTGGATTTCTTGTCCTGCCGGGCGGCCCAGCCTGCCTGCCCCCTGCCCAGCCTCGTTTGCCTTGGCCTGCCTCCCCGCCAGTCCTCGGAGGCCCGGGGGTCTGGAGGAGGTCACATCCGGCCTCGCCGTCTAAACAAGCCTGAGGCCCTAGCGCTCCGGGGCCCAAGGGGAGCCCAAAATAACATCAGTGTCAGTGTCCCTGCAGACACCTCCTCCCCCTTGCCCCCCACCCCGGCCGCCAGCCCAGAGCAAGGGGCCAGGGCTGGACCCAGCCCAGATGAGGCCCAGCCAAGCCAGGCAGCACCTGCTGGAGGCTGGCAGCCGGGGGGGGGGGGGGGGGAGGGCGGGGAAGGGGAGACAGGGGAGGGAGGCCAGGGAGTAGAGAGAAGAGGGGCGGCCTTCCACAGGGGGCTATGATCAATGGCCCTGAGAAAGAAACTGGGGGTTCAGGGAGATGAGCCAGAGCCCAAAGCCCAGATGGGGGTCAGGGACAGGTGGGTCCTGAAGGGTGGGTTCAGGGCAGAATAGGGGGGACACAGCTGCAAAGGGGTGGCGACAGACATCCCCATGAGCAGAGTCAAGCCCCATGTCAAGTTGGGCCCCTCTGCCCCCCAGCAATCGGACAGGCATCCTATAGCTTTGACCCCAGCTCTGTCACCCCAAAAGTTCCTGTGACAGGCAGACACAGAGGCCTGTGTACCCTAGCAGGGTGCACAGGGCCCCGGAGAAGGGGCCACCCTCTTGCCTGCACCCCAGGATGGGCCAGGCCCTGGACCTTCCACGGCCAGCAACACATCCACAGGGTCTAGTCCAAGCGGGCTCGGGACGAAGCCCCAGCCCACGCAGGGATGCCACCCCGGGCCATGAGACCCAACCGTCCTCACTTGACCTCAGCTCACCCCACAACGCTGGCCCCGAATAGGTCATGTCCCAGTTCCCAGGGGTGACCGGAGCTGGGGAGGTCGCCCAGTCCCCGGTCCACAGGCTGGGCAGGGCTCCCCGGGCCTGAGGGCTGATCCCCGGCTTTCCTGAGAGCGGCTCTGCTGTCCTTGGCCCAGGGCCTCCTCTGAGCCTGGCACGGCCTGGGCTTGGCACAGCCGGGCTTGGCACTGGGCAGCGAGTGAGACCTGGCTGCAGCCCAGCCCGGGTGGCCGCCATCATTCAAACACAGAACACAGCCCCGTCAGGCAGCAGGGGTCTAGCCAGGCTCCGGGCGGTGGTCTTCACCCCTCAGGCCTTCCCGGTCCTAAAGGGGTGCACAGCTTTGCTCCTGGCCCCCTTGACAAAGGGAACACACAGGCTCTGGCTTCCCAGAGAGAATGAACGAGGCAAAACCCACGATCCCACCTGCAAGCCTGAGGCTCCGCTCGCCAGGTGAGGGGCCACACTCCAGGCAGGGGCACAGATCTTTCCACGGAACTCCTGCTCGGCAGTTTCACAAGGTGCCCTGGAGCCGGCCAGCCGAGGGGCTGCAGGGAGACCCAGCACCGACACCCCAGAACAGGCACAGCTACTCAGCCCTCTCTAGCAGTGGAAACTGAGGTAGAGCAAGTCACGTTTCCAAAGACAAATGGATCCTGGGGAGGCAGGTGGGATTTAAATCCGTGCTCTGTGGGCCAGAAGCTTGGCTTTGAATCTCTCTGGAAAGGAGACAGACAGACACACACACACACACACACACACACACACACACACACACACACAGAGTGTGAAACAATGCAGCCCCACAGACCGACCTGAGGATCTGCTCCTGTGCGAAGCCCACGCTCACAGCGCAGAGACCCCAGAGTCCCCCCCAGTCTCAGCCTGGAGACAGAGATCTGAGGATTGTAGTTCAAAGCCAGCCAGGGCAGGAAAGTCCATGAGAGTCTTATCTCCAATTAACCACTGCAAAAGCAAGAAATGGAGCTATGTCTCAAGTGGTAGAGCACCAGTCCTGAGCAAAAGAAGCCTAAGGATAGTACCCAGACACTGAGTTCAAGCTCAGGACTGGCACTAAATAATAAACAATCAAACAAATAATGTGATTTGATGCCACTGGGTGATCAGTGACCTACTAATTCTGCATGTGACTCTTGGCGTTAGGAAATAGCGCCGAGCCCTGAGCTGCACCCCAGGCCAACAGTTCAGACCCAAGGCTGTGTCACACTGGGTCTATTCACCCTCAAATTCTCAATGCCCACAACAGAGCCAGAAATACATCAAATGTCCAGTCAGTATTTATAGAACTGTCTGGTGTGATAGTGCACACCTGTAATCCCAGCATTCAGGAGGCTGAGGCAGGAGTATGGGGAGTTTGAGGCCAGCCTAGTCTACACAGTGAGACTCTGTCTCAAAAAAAAGGAAAAGGAAAACAAGAAAGAATAAGGGAAGGGAAGGGAAGAAAGTTGGGATGCTACAATCCTAGCTACTTGGAAAGTGAGATCATGCTTCAAGGCCAGCCCTGGGCAAAAAGGAAGTTTGGTAGACTTTATCTTAACCAATGGCTGGGCACGGTGGCCTGCCCCTGTAACCCCAGCTACTACAGGTCAGGCACCATGGTGTGAGCACCTGTCATTCCAGGGACAGGGGAAGCACAGATAGGAGGACCCCAGCTCAGGCCAGCCTGGGCCTCAAGCCAGTGCCACCCACGAAAATAACTGCAACAAGGGGCTGGAAGTATGGCTCAAGTGTTAGACACCTGCCTAGCAAGGGCAAGATCCTGAGTTCAACTCCCAGCACACAGAAAGAAGAGGGGGGAGTATGAGGGAGAAGAGGAGGAGACGGAGAACAACCGTCTCTCCGTTCAATGGATAATACATGAATTTCCAAACCCACTCTATTATTAATCCATCCCTGAGGTCCCCTGCTGGGAAACTGAACCAGACTCAGGACATCACAGGCACTGCCTGCTCCCAGGCAGACATTACTAATCAACCACAATCATATGATTGCATTTGGCTGCAAGTAACTCCAGAATCCTTATTCTCAGGCAGTTAGACTCCGGGGCTGATGGAACCCCTTTGCCGTCCAGGGATGGGGTGAGCTCTTCTCAGCCCCGATATTCATGAACAAGTAGAGAAAAGCAAGTAGGAGATTAGAAGAACTGATAAGGAGGTTCCTGGGGTTCCTCCAGGCAGTCTGGGGCGCCCGGGAGAGATGTTTGGGAAAGGAAGCCCTGGGTTGGTAAAGGAGATAGAGGCCCCCTGCCTTGTTCCCCAAGTCCTGGCAGACATCAGAATCCGCTGTCAGCCTGTAAACCACAGCTTTTATTAATTCCAGGGCCCTGGCCATAAGCTGTAAGTGGTGCCAGGCGGGAAGCACAGGCTGGGGAGGGTATGGCGGGCAGGCGGGTGGGCCAGCCCTGACTGCTGAGACCGTTGCCTTGAATGTGAGAAAGTCTTCTAAAATAAAACAGAGCATTTCTGCGTGGCCTTTGGGGTGGCAAATGTTTCCTAAAACTCAGAAAAGGCACAAACCACTAGAGACCAGCTTCCTTAAAATCAAGGACATAGCCAGGCGTGGTGGTGCACGCCTATAATCCCAGCCAAGGGGGATGCATAGGCAGGAAGATCGTGCAGTCTGAGGCCAGCTCAGGCAAAAGCCAGACAGCTGCAGTATTGTCAAACTTGGAGACATTCGCTGGGGTGTCTGCCTTGGCCTCCAGGGTCTCCCTCCACCCTGGGGGCTTCCTCCTGGTCTTGAGGTTCAAATCCCACCCACTGTGACGCAGTGTGATACCATTGTACCTGATCCTATCGGCAAAGACACCCGGGCCTGGGACTCCATGGTGACTTTGGATCTAATGACAGGAGCCCCTGGAGCAAATACACACTCGTGCACATGTACACACACACACACACACACACACACACACACACACACACACACACACGCTTCTTCCTCTTCTTCCTCTCAGTCCCCCCCTGAGTACAAACAGGCCTGGGCTGTGAGCAGGACACTGGCCTTGACCTACAGTCCAGCCTCCTCAAGTCTGAGATCCACCATTTCCTGACTATGGAATCCTGGGAGGTCGCTGAGCCCCTCTGGGCCTTTGGCTTTACTGATTAAAACCTCAGGAGTGAGGGTGATTTAAAATATGAGTCTGTTTATAGTTCAGGTTTGTGGCCATCCACAGATCAGGAGACCATTGCCATTGAGAGCTAGTTTGGAACTAGGTGTGAATGGCACTTGCCTGTAATCCCAGTATTTGCCAGGCTAAAGCAGGAGGATTATGGTTTGAGGCTAGACTGGGCTTCAAACTCTGTCAATTAAAAAAAAAAAAAAGGAGCCAGGTGCCCGTGGCTCATACCTGTAATCCTAGCTATTCAGAAGGATGAGATCTGAGAATTACAGTTCAAATCCAGCCCAGGCAGAAAAGTCCATGAAACTCTTATCTCCAATAAACCACCAGAAAACCGGAAGTGGTGCTGTAGCTCAAGTAATAAAGCGCTCGGCTTGAGCTGAAGAGCTCAGGGACAGCGCCCAGGCCCAGAGTTCAAGCCCCATGACTGACAAAAAAAAAGGAAAACAGAAAAGACAGGGACAGAGGGGAAGAAAAGAGAGAGGAGAGGAAAGAAGAGGGAGAGAGGGAGAAAGAGGGAGAGCTATAGAGCCCAGCAGAGGATTTACTCCCCTCTGACCTCTCTAGGCCGGCAGACAACTGTGTAAGCTCATACACAGTTTCTTTTCTTTTCTTTCTTTTTTATTTGGTCAGTCGTGAAGCTTGAACTCAGGGCCTGGGCATTGTCCCTGAGCTTTTTTTGATCAAGGCTAGCGCTCTCTACCACTTTGAGCCATGGTACCACTTCTGGTTTTCTGGTGGTTCATTGAAACTAAAAGTCTTATGGGCTTTCCTGCCTAGCCTGACTTCAAACTGTGATCCTCAGATCTCAGCCTCCTGGGGTAGCTGCGGTTACAAGCGTGAGCAGCTTTGAATACGGTTTCTTCAACACATTTTGCTTCCATACCATTTTAAAGTGGAAAAGTCGGAAGTCCAGCCTGGGCTGTGGGGGCTCTGATTTCCTGTTTCATTCTGTTCTATTCTGCACCCTCTTGAGATGCCCTTCCTCACCCATGAACTGGGTGTCGGGCATCACAGGTGGGCCACAAGCAGCCATTTGCAAAGGTCTGGCAGGGCGTGAGAGGCTGGTCATCCTGCTTCTTGGTGCAGAACCCACGGCCCCTGGCGGACCGAGCCTGGGGCAGACCCTCCCAGGGGAGGGAGCTCCCTGACTCCCTTGCACCCTGTATCCCCGGACTGCAGGCACAAGGGATGCACAAGGGGTGAGGGTCCCCTCTGCCAGCCTCCCCAACCAAGGCCCAAAGGTAACCAAGGACACCGCACCAAGCACTGCCAGTAATCCCCGCACTCAGAAGCCAAGGTAGAGGACGGAGACTTCTGGACCACAGAGTAAGACCCTGTCTCACAAAACCAAAGCAAAAGGATCCCCAGCCCCTGTGGCTCATACCTGTAATCCCAACCACTCTGAAGGCTGAGATCTGAGGTCATGCTTTAAAGCCAGCCCTGGCAGGAAAGTGCATGAGACTCTTCTCCAATGAGCCACCAAAAAGCCAGATGTGTGCTTGTGGTTCAAGTGGTAGAGCACCAGCATTGAGGGGAAAAGTTCAGGGAGCACGCTCAGGCCCTGAGTTCAAGTCCCTGGACTGGCACACACACATTATATATAGATAGATAGATAGATATGGAATACAGCGTTCAGGACAGAGATAACAGAGACACCCCCCCTTCACCCCTCCCCGTATCCTGGCTGCTTCCCCGGCTACTGCCTCAGGATCTGCCCGGCTGGCTGCAGTTCCGGGCATGGGTGGAGGGCGCTGCCAGGGCTGGGCAGGGTGGAACGTGGTGTGGGGATGGAGACAGGCAAACACCGAGGAAGAGTCCGCACCTGCCGGCCTTGGCAGGTCTCCTAGGCACGCAGCACAGATAAGCCCGGGCCAGGGCGCCAGCAAGGCGGGCAGTGGCGGGCAGGGGAGCCTCAGCTGCTCTGCCCACTGCTGGCCAGCCCGGGGGTCCCGGCGGGGCTGGCGACTCAGTCCCAGAAGAGCCCAGAAACATCCCAGCCTGGGCAGTGGTGGACACAGTGCCTTTGAACAACCTTGGCCCGTGCTTTCTGGAGACTCAGTTCCTCAGTGGTATGGCTCAGGAAGTTCTGAACACGTAGGTGTCCACCTCGAACCCCTTTTCTCCCACACCTTTTTAAGCAGCACCCCACAAGGGAGGATTTAACAGAAAGTCATGAGTTGAAAGTACCTCCAAGGTGGGCTGGGAAGGTGGCTCAGTGGTAGAGTGCTTACCTTGCATGCCTGAGGCCCTGGGTTCGATTCCTCAGTACCACAGAAGCAAAAAGAAAAAAGCCAGAAGTGGTGCTGTGGCTCAAGTGGTAGAGTGCTAGCCTTGAGCTGAAGAGCTGAGGGACCAAGGGAAAATTCTATTTCTTCTTTTTCTCCCCCTCCTCCTTATGTGCCCATTCTGGGGCTTGAATTCAGAGCCTGGGCGCTGTCCCCAAGCTTTTTTGCTCAAGAATGGTGCTCTAGCCAGATGCCGGTGGCTCAAGACTGTAATCCTAACTATTTAGGAGGCTGAGATCTGAGGATCTCAGTTCAAAGCCAGACCGGATAGGAAAGTCTGTGAGACTTTTTTTTTTTTTTTGTCAGTCGTGGGGCTTGAACTCTGGGCCTGGGCGCTGTCCCTCAGCTCTTCAGCTCAAGGCTAGTGCTCTACCACTTGAGCTACAGCGCCACTTCCAGTTTTCTGGTGGTTTATTGGAGATAAGAGTTTCCTGGACTTTCCTGCGCAGGCTGGCTTGGATCCACAATCCTCAGATCTCAGCCTCCTGCGTAGCTAGGATTATAGGCGTGAGCCACCAGCGCCCACTCTGTGAGACTCTTATCTCCAATAAACCACCAGAAAAGCGGAAGTGGTGCTGTGGCTCAAGTGGTAGAGCGCTTGCCTTGAGCAAAAAAACTCAGCAATAACGCCCAGGCCATGAGTTCAAGCCCAATACACATGAGAAAAAGAGAGAGACAGAGACACAGAGAAAGAGCCAAGGGCATGTTGTAGAAGGTACGATTCTGGGCCGAGCTGGGCCGGGGAGGTGTGCTCTGCAGGTCTGCTCCGGGCTGGGGTGCACTCTGGGACTCTTGCTAAGGTTGCCTCAAGCATCTCCCCAGCCAGTATTCATTTCCTTCTCAAACCTGTTTGGTCCCCATGAAAATTCCTGTTCTCCCACCTAATGTAGCATCGAACACATTTCTTTCATGGCTGGCTGGAGGGCCCTTGCTCTCACACAAGTGTAAATGACTACCAGCAGGTCTCCAGCAGCCCTGTGGCTGTGCCCAGGCTATCCCAGCTGCCCGTCCACCCCTTGCTGTGTGAGCGGCAGTGTGTAGGCTACCTCTCCCATCGATGGATTTGGCGGCAGCCCCTATAGGGGTGCCTAGAACCTTCTGGAATGCCTGTTAGTAGAGATCTAGGACAGGATGGGACCCAAGCCCTGGTAGCAGCCTGGAGTCTACCCAGGAAAACGCCCTCCAGCCCCAGCCCAGCCCGGAATCAATCAGGCTCTGAGTCGGTTCCGGCCCCTGGCATGCCCCTGGAAACATGGGGCCCGCTCCCCACCGCGCCCCAATTCCCTCCCTGGCTCAGGGCCTGGACCTGCCCCAGCACCTGCCAGGAACGGGGTCCAGGCCCTCAGAACCCCACTAGGCTACCCCAAACCCACACACACACATCAACCCAGAGCAAAGTCTTCATATTTTCTCTGTCTCTGTCTCTGCCTCTGTCTCTCTCTCCATTGCTATGTTATGTGTGCATGTGTGTGCATGTGTGTGCCAATGGTGGGGCTTGAACTCAGGGTCTGGGCACTGTCCTTAGCTTTTTCCCTCAAGGCTGATGATCTACCACTTGAGCCACAGCTCCACTCTGGCTTTTTGGTGGTTCACTGGAGATAAGAATCTCACAGGGGCTGGGAAGGTGGCTCAGTGGCAGAGTGCTTGCCCTGAATACATGAAGCCCTGGGTTCGATTCCTCAGCACTACATAAGCAGAAAAAAAGCCAGAAGTGGTGTTATAGCTCAAGTAGTAGAACAATAGCCTTGAGCTGAAGAGCTAAGGGACAGTGCCCAGGCCCAGAGTTCAAGCCCCAGGTCCGACACACACACACACACACACACACACACACACACACACACACACACACACACACACACACACACACCTCACAGATGTTCCTGCCTCAGTTGGCTTTAAACTGTGATTCTCAGATCTCAGCTTCCTGAGATGCTAGGCTTACAAGTATGAGCCGACACTCCCCACTTAGTACTGAGTTTGAAGTCAAATCCTCACATTTCCTTAAAGAGGTGCTCTGCCACTTGAACCACAACCCTAGTCTTCCCTCTTTCTTTCTTGAGACACAGACTTGCTATGTAGCCCAGGCTGGCCTCAAACTTGTGATCCTCCTGCCTCAGCCTTCCAAGTAGCTGGGATTACAGACATACACCACAGCATCCATCTTTGAACTGACCAAAATTCTGGAGTATTTCCATAACTAGAGACTCAAGGAGGACTAGAAACCAGAAGACTGCTACTCCAGGAACAGTAGTGAGTGCAGCCCAGCTGGTAACTATCATGGCAGTATGGGATGCAGATAAGACTTTTTTTTTTTTTTTTGGTCAGTTGTGGGGCTTGAACTCTGGGCCTGGGCGCTGTCCCTTAGCTCTTCAGCTCAAGGCTAGCACTCTACCACTTGAGCTACAGCGCCACTTCCGGTTCTGGTGGTTACTTGGAGATAAGAGTCTCATGAACTTTCCTGCCTGGGCTGGCTTTGAACCTTGGCTAGGAGATAAGACTTTTTATAAAGAATTTTTTTAATCTGGCATGCACAGGGCACAAATAGAAGAATCCATTTTATCTATATTTGCAACAACCTTGCCAGGTAGGCCCAATCACCATCATTTAGCAAATGAGAAATAACTCCATTTTAAAAAAAAAAGTGGCTCACGCCTGTAATCCTAGCTACTCAGGAGGCTGAGATCTGAGGATCACAGCTCTAAGCTAGCCAGGGCAAGAAAGTCCATGAGACTCTTACCTCCAATAAACCACCAGAAAACCAGAAGTGACGCAGTGGCTCAAGTGATAGAGTGCTAGCCTTGAGCTGAAGAGCTGAGGGACAGCATTCAGGCCCAGAGTTCAAGCCCCATGAGGGAAAAAAAAAAATACTAGAGGGGCTGGGAAGTTGGCTCAGTGGTAGAGTGGTTGCCTCACATACATGAAACCCTGGGCTTCATTCCTCAGTACCACATAAGCAGAAAAAGGCCACAAATGGTGCTGTGGCTCAAGTGGTAGGGCTCTAGCTTTGAGCTGAAGATCTGAGGCTCTCAGTTTGAAGCCAACCTATGCCAAGAATGTCCATGAGACTCTTACCTCCAATGAATAACTAAAAAGCCAGAAGTGGAGCTGTGGCTCCAGTGGTAGAAAGCCAGCCTTGAATGAAAAAGCTAAGGTATAGCACCCAGGCCCTGAGTTCAAGTCCCTGGCACAAAAAAAATGAAAAAGTACTAGAGTCAGTCAGGTGTAGTGGTAATCCCAGGCCTCCAGCCAATGGAGGCTGTAGAATCTGGAGCCCCAGGCCTGTCCTTCTAGCCTCTGCTCTGGCCTTCTCTGGGCAGGTGGCTGGGTGAGGGCTTTTAATCGCCCACCCCCACCCCCCAGGGCAGGGAAAAGCCCCAGGACACATGGTCTGAACTCCCCCCTTCCCCCCCAGGACAAGTAGACCGTTTCCTCCCATCTCACATTCTCACTCACTAGTGTGGGCTCAAAAGGATGTGACCTTCTCTACCCTCCTCTGCCCCCCCTGCTCCGTCCCCCTAAAACCTGGGGATCCCCCTTCACCTAGGACAGGCTGGCCGGCTCCCCTGGCTGGGCTGGGCTGGGGTGGCTCGCCCCCTCCTGGTCACTAGAGGAATTGCAGCCCTGGACATTCCCAGAGACAAAGGTATGTGTGTGCATGTGATGTGTGTGTGCCTGTGTGCATGTGTGTGCATGCACATGGGTGTGCGGGTATGTGTGGGTGTTGTATGTGCAAGTGTGTGTGTGCACATGTGCATGGGTGGGGGGACACCAGGGGCTCCTGGATCCATGGGGGTTACTGGTGGTGACCCTGCTATGGGGGGCTTCGTGCCATGGGGAAGGGGCTCGCTCCCCCATTCACAGGATGCAGGGTGCAGCCTGACCTTTGCCAGAGGCTATGCAGAGCCTGAGCCCTGTGTGTCTGGGTGCCCTCCGTGCCCCACGTGTCCTCGTAGAAGGCACTGGCCTGGCCTTCGCTTGGGACAGCCCACCCCGCTCCTGCAGTGCGGACCCCACACCTGTGTGGCTGAGCCCTCGGCCTCACTGGGTGCACCCTGTCCCCAAGGCGCCCACCTGGCAGGGCCAGCCTGCTGTCCCCCATCAGCCCTTCACCCGGGAGCCCCAGGCCTACTTCACCCCAACCCCAGTCAGGACAGAGCTTGTCTGTAGCCAGGCCTGGGGTGGGAGGGGGGTGTAGGGTGTCTGAGGGCCAGGGCGGAGGCGAGGCGCGGGACAGCTGGCCCGTGTCCCCACACTGGGCCCGGGGCCCAGCCGGAGGGGGGGGCGGGGGCCTGGCCGCTGGGCCTTGGCTGGGGCGCAGGTTTTTGGCGGCCGGGCCGGGCCAGGCCTCCCTCCCGCTTCCTCTCCCAGGGCTGAGCTGGCAGAGCGCCCCTCGCACTTTGGGGCGGGATCCGGGCCAGCCGGGCCAGAACAGCCACACAGGGAAAGTGGGAAGGGAATGGGAGGGGGACGTGTGTGTGCGCGCGTGTGCGTGTGCGTGTGTGTCTATGTGTAGGGGAAAAAAAAATCCCAGTCGGGGCAGACCCAGCCCAGCGGGCTCGCAAGCAAGCGGGGCCTTTCGTAACTGCCCCCTCCCCGCGCCCCCTCCCCCAGCTCCCCTCCGCCCGCCCTCCCGCCCTCCCTCCCTCCAGCCAAGGAGGCTGCAATTAGGCCTTGGGGATAAAACGAGGTGCAGAGAGCAGGCTGGGCGCATTCCTCCCCGAGATGGCGGGTCTGTCTGCAGCGGCCCAGCACCCCGGATTCCTGCTCTTCTTACTGAGCCTCCTGCACCCCGCGCAGCCTGGAGGTAAGGGCCCCCACAGCAGCTCTGGGCCCTGGGCCCTGCCAGCCAGGTGGCTGGACTGACAGGAGGCCTGGCAGCTGGAGGGGGCCAGAGGGAGCCCTATACCCCGAGGTCTCCCCACCAGAGCCAGCCCCGCTCTATAACAACCTGCCAGACAGACACCCCAGGATCCAGTGTCTGCTGCCCTCCCCCCCCAGGGTATGGGGAACCCAGCTTTCCCAGGGGTCCCACGGGTGGGCAGACAAGGGCCCCCTGCACTCCTGGGAAGAGGGGGCGGGTGACTTCAGCAAGGTCCTCATCCCTCAAGAATCCCTCAGTTCCCCTGGGATTGGAGAGTCTGTGGGTAGAGCTGGGTGCGGGGGGGCTCAGGTCCGAGCGTGTGTGCGTGTGTGAGGTGTGCAGGCGTGTGGCAGGTGTGCAGAGGTGTGCCTGGCTTGCAGATGCTGAATGACTGACTGCAGATGCCGGGCGCTCAGTCCACACCTGGGACCTGGGCAGGTGGACATCTAGGCTCAGGGCAGGGTGTCTGGGATGGCAGCCGGGGTGCAGAGCCCCGCAAGGATAGCGAGGCTAGCTAGCGGGGGACAGTGGAGCTCAGTCCTGCTGGCTCTCACAGGGGATGCTGGGGGCCGGGGTGGGGGACCAAAGCAGGCCGGAGGGGCGTGGCCACTGCTCCTGCAATTGTGAGGGGCGCTGCTGGAGTGCAGGAGGGCCCCATGTTCCTGGGCTGGGACAGTGGGGGTCAGAGGGCACAGCACAGACACCTGACTCCCTCCTTCCCAGGCATCCAAGTGTTGTCCTTAATCCTGGGAGAACCCAGAAATGTGAAAATCATCCCCTGAAGTGGGGAAACTGAGGTTCAGGCAGCCCCTGGTGGAGGTGGGGGAAGGGGGAGGAGATGTCTGAGCAGCTAGTTGGTAAATCAGCCAGCTTGTTTTTCCTGGTCAAAGGACAGGGGAAGCCAGACATTGGTGGTTCCCACCTGTAAGTTTAGCTACTCAGGAGGCTGACAGCTGGAGGACTGAAATCGGAGATCAGCCTGGGCAGAAAAGTATGCTAAGACTCTATCTTCCAAATAACCAGAAAAAATGCCAGGCTAGAGGTGTGGTTCACATGGTAGAGCACCAGCCACGAACAAGCAAGCCAAGTAAGCATGAGCCTCGGAGTTCAAACCCCGGAACCACCCCCCAACCTCCCCAAAGACAAGGAAGGTGGAGGTGAGGGGCCAGGCAGCCTCTGGGGTGGGGCAGGCCTGGCTGAGTCCCACCACTGTGTGACATCGCTGGGCTCTGCGGCTCCCTCCCTGCAAGGATAAAGCTCAACTCAGCTGACTTCAATCCTCCATCTCAGACCTCAGCCTCCTGAGAGCTGGAATTACAGGAGTGTGCCACAGCACCTAGCTGAGCCTTCTCTTATACATATAGGCGCTCAGGTGTCTATGATGAGCCACCAGGCCACACAGCTCAGGTTCAGTTTGATCTCTGGGCTGCTGTCACTAGGGCAGGAGGGCAAACATTGTCCCCATGGGGGCAGGGACAGTCACAGTCACCCATCCACAGAGGACAGCTTGGTTTTGAAAAGCCCTTGGCCATGCGCGGTCTTATCTGCTTACCAGGTGGGCCCCTGGACTTTGGTTTAGCAAAGCCTGTTGCTAATGCCTGCTGGCCCAGCCCTCACTTACCAAGCCGGCAGCCTGTGGGTCTTTGAGTCTGGAGCACAGTGTCCAGGCAGGGTTTATGTGACCTGTATTTACTGACCTGACATCACTGTAGTTTGGTCCCATGTTTAATGTTTAGGGTTGATTTCCTTTGGGAATGGGAGACAGGCAGTTGATGTAGATATAGATGAAGAAAGCAGCCAGGCTGGGGCAAGAAGGGAGCCCCAGAGGAGCCCCAAGAAATCCAGGAGGGCTTCACGGCAGAAGGGACATCTGAGTTAGAACTGGAAACCAAAGTGAGTGTTGAACGAAGTGCAAGGGGGCATGCCTGTAATCCCAGAACTCAGGAAGTGGAGGCAGGAGGGTTGTTAGAGGCTGGCCTGGGCTACATAATGAGACAAGAGGGGCAAGGAGAGAAGAGAAGGGGAGGGAAAGGAAGGGAAGGGGAAGGAAGGGAAGAGGGGGGAAGGGAAGGGGAGGGGAGAGGAGTCAGCAAGTGGACAGAGGAGCAGGCCAGGGGAGATGGCAGTGCCAGGCTGTGTCCACTTTGGAAGTCAGGCATGGGTGACCTCATAGTTGAGGGTAGCAAGCGCCCATCAGGGCCGTGTGCAAGCAGAAATACTAGGGCTGTTTGAGGAAAAAGCTCCAGCCCAGACCAGAAAATTGTTCTGATCCTGATTCTTAGACGCGAGAGCAGAGTCCCGCCCCAGGCTGGCCGGTGCTGCGAGCCAAACCCACATAAAACAAGACGAACGTGTTCCAGGCTCGCTGCTTCGGGCCAGACAAGCCGCAGGCAAGAAGAGCCCCGGGCTCGGGAAAGCTGGAGGGAGATTTGAGCTCAGCCTGGGGTGGGAAGGATTGGCAAGCCGGGAGGGAGGACATTCCTGGCTTGTGCCAAAGAGCGGAGGAACGAAACAAGACTGGGCTGGGCATGGGGTGGCATGGGAAGGGCTAAGACCTTCTGGAAACCCTTCTACACACTGCTTATGTGATCCTCACCTGTCCCACACTTGAAGAGACACAGGCAGGGACCTTGGCACCTTCTCCACTTCCTCTGCAAAATAGGGACAAACAACAACAACAAAACCCACCAGGTCCAGCCAGGCACAGTGGCCCGCTCCTATCATCCCAGATAACTTTAGAGGCAGCGATCAGGAGGCTGGAGATATTAGAGGCCAGCCAGGACACCAAAGTTATCCAGATTCCCAACTCAATCAATGTGAGCCGAGCGTCGTGGCACACACCTGTCATCCCAGATACTCAGAAGGCAGATGTGCAGGCTGAGGCCCCGCATGGACACAATTGCCAGGCACTGTCTGAAAAATAAAGGAAAAAGAAGACTGGGGGAGGGCGTGGCCCAAACTGCATGTTCATGGAGTGGGCGAGGCTAAAACCACAGGGCGTGGCTCGCGGTGGGGGCGTGGCTAAAACGATGGGCAGTGGCTGGTCTGCTGTGGGCGTGGCTAACACAAAGGGCACGGCTCGCTGGTGTGGGCGTGGCTAACGTGGTGGGCGTGGCTCCCATGGTAAAGCGGTCTGCAAAGCAAATGTGAGACCCTAGAGTTGAAACCCCAGGACCAGCAAAATATAAAAATACAAATACAAAAAGTAGCCAGCTCTCTCCGGTTCGGGTGTGGCATTCAGCCAAGGCTTTGGGGTTGTGAATTGTGGGCGTCTTCCTCCGGAAAGTGCCGGCCACAGGCAGGGTAATGAGAGAACAAGAACCCCAAGAGAAAGGAAGTGGGGTTCAGCCAGGCCAGAGTGCTGGACAAACACATCAGGAAGACAGCCCCGCCTGGGCAGTGCAGGGTCAGGAGATGCAGTGGTCTGCCTTTCCCTCATGTTACTGATAAATTGAGCACCTATTATTTCCTCTGCCCTGGGGACCAGGTACTGGGGCAGCAAAACAGGAGAGAATGGAGATTTCAGGCCACCAGCTTTTTATGTTTGGGGCAGCCAACAAACACTTCCTTCTCAAAAAGAATAGAATGAATGCAGAATTCTTTTCATTTGGGGTTGGTTTTAAGACAGGGTCTCACCAAGTAATCCAAGCTGTTCTCAAACTAGAGATCCTCCTGCCTCAGCCTCCTGAAATGCTGGGATTACAGGAGAGCACCACCACACTCAGCTGGCCATCTGATACTCTGTGCTAAGTATAGACAAGTCACGGACCCTTCCATACCCCCCCCCTTGCAACGCGATGAGGCAGGATCAGAAGGTGAACAAGGTTCCGAGAGTTTGCATGACTCCCTTGGGCTCACACAGATGAGCAGGATTCAAATCCAGAGGCCAGGCTCCAGGTTCCCACACTGTTCCTGCCCATCTCTCTGTTAAAAGGCCATGAATGAGGAAAAAGAAAATCCACGGGGAGGCGGAGGGAGGCAGAGGCGGAGAAAGATGCGCTCCTAGCTGGAGGCCCAGTGGGGGAGGCACGGAAGGCCTCAGACCAGCCAGCCAGGGGTGGGTTTGGCAGCCAATGACAGGACCAAAGGCCTCCTCCCCACAGCCTGGGCCCCCTGTGGCCACGGCGCTGAGCTCTGGATGCTCTTCCCAACTGGCTGACACTCTTTGGGCCTGAGTCCCTGGAGTGGTGCCAGGCTGTGGCATGAAGTGGCTTGACAGCCGGGTGCCCTGGGCTCTGGCTCTGGCCAGTGGCTCAGCAGAGCTGACCACGTCTAGAAGGTGGCTAGCGAAAGCTGGGTGGCATCTTCAGGCAGACCTCAGGGACCAGATGGACACCATGCTGAGCCATGTCACTGCTTCTCCCTGTATCCCGCAGATTCTCCAACCCCATCCTGCCGGGAGGGGCCAAGGTGACTGGTCCAGGTTGGAGACATTTTGCAGTGGAGTCCAAATTTGGGACTCTATGAGTTGCCATGACAACAGCTAGCATTGTCAAACTCCCCACTGTGGCTTCATGGTCCCAGACCAGGAATTGGCTGTTCCCACCCAGCCTCCCCACCCCACCCCCAGCCAGAGCCACACCTGAGCACTGTGGCCCAGTGGCTGAGGGCTCACACGCCACACCAGCCTCTCAGTGTGCAAAAGGCTGTGTTTTCCTAAGGCTCGCTGCTGCTGAGCCTGCCCAGCTGGCCCTCTCTTCAGTGCTCCCAGCCCACCCCACACAGGGCCCTTTGCCTCCTAGGAAAGCCAGGCAAGCACAGGGCCAGTCATTCACACTCAGAGCAGCAGCTGGAATGCAGTCCAGGCCCTGTCTCTTTCAAGCTGTGTGACCCCAGACACCTCACTCAACCTCTCTGAGCCTGATTTCACATCTGTTAAAAAAAAAAAAAAAAAAAAAAAAAACATGATGCTAATCCCGACCTTTCCATCCTCCCAGAGCCATCTGGAGGAGGAAGAATGAGATGATATGAAAGGCACACCTCTAATTCCAGCATGCAGAGGGCTGAGTCAGGAGAAGCTCCAGTTTGGAAGACCAGGCTGGGATAGATAGTGAGACCCTGCCTCAAAAGAAAAACATTTTAATTATAAAACAAAACAGAGCCAGGCGCTGGTGGCTCATACCTATAATCCTAGCTGCTCAGGAGGCTGAGGTCTGAAGATTGCAGTTCAAAGCCAGCCTGGGCAGGAAAGTCCGTGAGACTCTTATCTCCAATTAACCACCAGAAAGCTCTGTGGCTCACTTTGAGCTGAAGAGCTCAGGGGCAGCGCCCAGGCCCAGAGTTCAAGCCCCATGACCAAAAACAAACAAACAAACAAACAAAAAACAGAAAGAGTGAAGAGGAGGAGAAGGAGAGGGAGAAGGAAAAAGAGAAGGAGAAGGAAAAGGACGAGGAGAAGGAGGAGGAGGAGGAAGAGGAGGAGGAGGAGGAGGAGGAGGAGGAGGAGGAGAAGAAGGTGGAGGTGGAGGAGGTACAAATTGCTTGGTTGACCAGGCTGAGATCCTCACAGGCTCGGATAGCTAACTCTACTTTCCTTCCTTGCAGGGGTCCCTGGAGCTATTCCAGGTGGAGTTCCTGGAGGGGTTTATTATCCAGGTAAGGTACTGGGACTTGACACCCAGCCACAGAAGGCCGATTGTACCTGGCACTGGTGGCTCATACCTGTAATCCCAGCAACTCAGGAGGCTGGGATCTGAGGGTCATGATACAAAGCCAGTCCTTTGCAGGAACATCTGTGAGACTCTTATCTCCAACCAACCACAGAAAACCACAAGTGGAGCGAGCTGTGGCTCAAGTGGTAGAGCACCGGGTGCCTTGAGTGAAAAAGCTCAGGAAGGGCTGGGAAAGTGACTTAGTGGTAGAGTGCTTGCCTAGCACGCATGAAGCCCTGGGTTCAGTTTCTCATTACCACATAAACAGAAAAAGCCAGAAGTGGTGCTGTGGTTCAAGTGGTGGAGCACTAGCCTTGAGCACAAAAAGGTTCAGGAGCAGAGCCTAGGTCCTGAGTTCAAGCCTCAGGATTGAAAGAAAAAGAAAAGGCTCAGGGGCAGCAGCCAGGCCCTGAGTTCAAGCCGCAGAACAGGGAAAGAAAGAAAGAAAGAAAGAAAGAAAGAAAGAAAGAAAGAAAGAAAGAAAGAAAGAAAGAAAGAAAGAAAGAAAGAAAGAAAGAAAGGAAGGAAGGAAGGAAGGAAGGAAGGAAGGAAGGAAGGAAAGAAAGAAAGGAAAGAAAGAAAAGAAGGGAGGGAGGGAGGGAGGGAGGGAAGGAAAGAATGAGGGAGAGAGAGAGGAGAGAGAGAGAGAGGTGGATGGTGAAGGCAGGCAGGCAGGCAGGCTGGGAAGGAAGGGGAAAGAGAAGGAAAGAAAAAAGAAACCTAGGTGCCAGTGGCTCACGCCTGTAATCCTAGCTACTCAGGAGGCTGAGATCTGAGGATCACGGTTCAAAGCCAGCCCAGGCAGGAAAGTCCATGAGGCTCTCATCTCCAATAAACCACCAGAAAACAGAAGTGGTGCTGTGGCTGAAGTGGTAGAGCGCTCGCCTTGAGCTGAAGAGCTGAGGGACAGCACCCAGGCCCAGAGTTCAAGCCCCACAACTGACAAAAAAAAAAAAGAAAAAGAAAAAGAAAAAAAGAGGTCTTTGAGCCAGGCATAGTAGCACACATCTGTAATCTCAGAATTTGGTGAAGGCAAGAGAACCACAAATTTGAGGGCAGCAAAAAAGGATTGGGGTGTTGGAATTGAGTGTTCTGACCTGATGAGGAATAGGAGAGACACCGGTGCTCACCAACCTGGGGTCATTGCCCCAGTGGACAGACAGGAAAACTGAGGCTGGTACAGGTTGACTTACCCAGGGTATGCAGCTAGCTGAGTGGTGGGCTGGCCTGGCTGGAAGAGTATGGAAAAACCATTGACACACTCACCCCCCACCTCTCTCTCTCTCTCTCAGGGGCTGGTCTTGGAGGCCTGGGAGGAGGAGGAGGTAAGTTCAGAAAGCAATCTTGGCTTCTCCCTGCAGGGATCTGGGTGTCATCCTGACCCCGCCCCCCTCCAGCCCATCCTCAGCCCTGACAACCCCCAAAAGGCCCCAGGCCCTCATTTTATCCACTGAGCACACCGCCCTGGACTGTCTCCTGACCTTCTTCCCCAAAACGCTGAGGAAACAGCGCTCAAAGTGAAGAAGCCACACAAATGCGGCAGAGCGGGGCTCCTGGGGCTGAGACAGGGTGGGGAACCACAGAGCCCACACTCTGCCTCAAGAGGGGGAGGGGATCAGCCCTAAGAGGGGAGGCCTTGACCTCTGTCTTTTCTCTCTGCAGTGCTGGGTCCTGGAGGCAAACCACCCAAGCCAGGTAAGCCCCTGCCACGGAAGGCCAGGCCACAGAAGGGCCTACCACGTGAGATCTCAGGGCTCACAGGCCTCTGAGAAAAGGCTGAGAGGCAGGGGAAAGGTCCCCTGAGCTTGAACCTGGCAGGGGAGCCAACAGATGGGAAAGAGGGAAGGAAGGAGGGATGGACAATGACACCCCACTACCGGAAGACCAAACCCGGCTCCCAGAGATGTAGGCTAGCAGGTTGGGGCGACTCAGTGCACCCCTCTGTCAGTTTCTCCAGAGATGACCTCTGCCCAGGGCCTCAGGAACAGCCCAGTAGTGGGCAGGGGTAGAGCCTAGGGTCCCTGTGGCCCCCAAGCCTGTAAAATAGCACCTGGGGATTCAGACCCCCCCAGACTATGCCTGCATTCTAACCCCAGGCTGAGCTCTGAAGGGGCCACCACAACCCCCTGCCTTCTCCTCCCTGGGCAGGACCTGCCACGGGTGGGGGGGGGGACACTGGGCTCCAGGGAGGGCGTTTCCCCCCCAGGGGGCCCTGGCTGAGGCCCCGGGCATCCCCACCCTGTCCCCATGCCCTGCTGTTCTGGCTCCAAAGCCCCAGCTGGGGACAGTGCCCTGTCCAATGGCTCTTATGAAATTTCCACGGCCCCTGATTCAACTGCACATGAATCTGAGACCCGGACTCTGGATTGTGAAACTCCTGGGCTGGGCCAGAGCAAGAGGACACAGCAGGCGGGCATCAGGGCAGGGAGGGTCCTGGGGTCCGTGGGGATGACAAGGCTAGGGTCTTGGAGTTGGTAAGATCCAGAAACTCTGGGGTTTGCTGCTTCCCCCCCGCTAGGACCAGCAGCAAATCTTCTGGAGGGTGCTACTCTCAGAAGGAATTTTTTTTGGGGCGGGGGGATGTTCCCAATTCTGGGACTTGAATTCAGGCCTTTTGTGCTCAAGACTGGTACTCTACCATTTGAGCCACAGCTCCACTTCCAGCCTTTTTCCCTCTCCCTCTCCCTCTCATGGACGTTCCTGCCCTGGCTGGCTTTGAACCTGAGCCTCAGATCTCTGCTTCTTGGGTAGCTAGGATGGCGGGTGTGAGCCATCACGCCTGCAGGGTGATAGCAGTCAGGTGATGTGGAAAGGGGGTTTTCTTTAGCCAGGAAGACTCAGGAATAGAGAGAGGGGCTTCTTTGAGGTCACACAACCAGATAGTCTCTACCCAGAACACTGCCACAGCGCCCCACCAGGAGCCGGACCTCACTAAGGCTTTGCCTGATGAAAGACTCAGGTTAGATTTCCAAAAGAACTAGCTCAGGCAAAGGAACAGGCTGGAAGGAAGGCAGAACCCGAAAGCCTAGTTACATTCATGCCTCAGAACTCAGGGCTACCAAGCCTCCCCCAAGAATGTTCTGCCCCCCCCCACACACACACATCTGGCTGAGGGGCTAGGCCCTGGGCGTGCTCAGACAAGACACAATGGGGCACCCAGGGAGAGCATGGTGTCACGCTCGGGAACAACTAATCCCTTGGCAGTGGAGGGTGGGTGGCCTGGCAGTGGCTTGTCCACGTGGGCGCCCTCCTTCCTTGGCTCGCAGCAGGGGACCCAGCAGCTTGGAGCTAGCAGGAGGCCAGCCACCCAACCAAAGGACAGCAAGCCAAAACAGGAAGGGGTCGGGGCACCCCTAGGTCCCCGATGTGCCACACATCCTGGGGGCTTTCTGCTCACAAACTGACTTTAGGATGGTAGGAAACACACAAGCCACGTGGAGATGGGGGAACTGAGGCACGGGGCAGGGAGGCCATTTGCTGGTACACTCAGACTAAGTAGGTGTTGGATCACTTGAGCCTTGGCCTCAGTCCTTCTTTATGTGTTAGCTATTCCTCAGGTTTTTGTCCAGGGTTGGCCTCAGACTGCAATCCTCCTCTCTGTGCCTCCTTCAAGCATACATCACTACAACTGGTTTATTGATTGAAGTGAGGTCTTGCTAACCCTCCACCCCCAGACTGGCCTCAAACTAAAATCTTCCTCCTTCTTGCCTCCTGAGTAGCTAGGATTATAGGCATAAGCCACCACTCCTGGCCTGTGTTCAGAAGAAATGGAGGCGAACTGGTGGGGCTGTGGTCAGCTCATCCTGTCTTCTTTCTTTCCAGGTGCTGGAGTTGGAGCATTTGGGGCAGGTAAGCCTAGAGGAAAGTGGGTGCTGGCAAGCCACCCTGGGATCAGGGACATCTGGGGGAAAGATGGAGGCCCCTCCCTCGCCCAGCTACCCCTCCTGGCCTTCCCACTGATCACATCTTCCCCTTGAAGCTCTGGTGTGGAAGGGAGGGCCGAGTGCGCTCACTGTCCGAGGCTGAGTTTGAGGGCAGCAGCTGACAGAGCCCTGAGGGGTGGGGGGCCCCTGGGAAGTTCCCCAGCCTCACCTGTCCCTGAGAGATGCAGGCCCCCGGGGGAGACGCGTGGGCAGGAGGTGCAGCTGGCCCCAGCGGTCAGCAGCCCAGTGCTGAGGGTCCCCAGCCCTGGGACTCTGCACCCCGCAGCCGGAGCTGTCTCCTCCAGAAACTAGAAAACAACCCATCATGTCTGGGACGCCCACTGGCCTGACTCCCCACCAGTGGAATGTCACCTGTGGGGCTGGAAGAGCCAGGGTGCCCGGATGTGGCACCTAGAGAAGGAGCTGGGTCCATTTAGCTTTTCGGTTTCATCTGGACACGAGGCCCAGACAGACAAAGGGGGACAGAAGAGGCTCCCAGCAAGGAAGCCAGGGAGACCCGGAGGGACTCTGTGAACCCCTTCCCTGTGTGGGCTCGGGTGGGAGCCCCCTACCCATCCTCACCTCTTCCCACAGGTCCTGGAGGGCTTGCTGGTGGAGGCCCTGGGGCAGGTAAGTGAAGGCCCCGGCGGGATGCCCACCCACCCACCCCCAGCCCAGTGCCGGCACCTGGCATCAAGGGCAGTCAGGGCAGAGCATGACAGATGCCAGCCTGGGCACCCGGTGGCTTGGTAGCATCTGTCTAAGTAGCTTCCAAGGGGTCCCCTGAGGGCTTTGGGCATGGTGAAGACCTGCAGATGAGGGCTAGGTAGAAAGTCCCAGCCAGTGGCATACAGAGACATCTTGGCGGGGGGTGCTGGGTCAGGCTCCACACAGCTGCCCAGCAGCTGGCTCCAAGACAGAACCGGGTCGTGGGAGTTTCCCCTGTGCTTCCTGGGTGGGGTGGGGTGGGATGCAGCAGACAGGGCAGTATGTGACCCCACCCCCTCCCCCCTCTCCCCAGGCCTGGGGGCTTTTCCTGGAGGTGCCTACCCTGGGGCGCTGGTGCCCGGTGGGGCAGCCGGAGCTGCAGCAGCTTATAAAGCGGCTGCCAAGGCGGGTGAGTGGCATGGCCTGGGCCCGATCCTTCTCCAGGTCTGGGAAGGGGTGGACAGGTCTGCATTTCCAGCCCAGCAGGGCTGAAGGAGGCAGCTACTATGCCTGGCTTGAATGGACTGGTGGCAGGGTGGTGGCGGAGCCCCCAGGGCAGTGTGGGCCCCCAAATGTCACCTCTGGCTCTTGGGCCCTGCAGGTGCTGGGCTTGGAGGTGTTGGTGG
This sequence comes from Dipodomys merriami, assembly GCF_024711535.1. Lineage (NCBI taxonomy): Eukaryota > Metazoa > Chordata > Mammalia > Rodentia > Heteromyidae > Dipodomys > Dipodomys merriami. The sequence goes on from NW_027204048.1 coordinate 4,394,364, forward strand.
AGTTGGTGGCCTTGGTGGCGTCGGTGGCATCGGTGGTGTTGGCGGTGTTGGTGGCCTTGGTGGAGTCGGTGGCTTAGGGGTGTCTACAGGTAAGATGGCTAGAGCAGGGTTCCTTTGGTGAAGCCCCCAGGACACCCCCAACCAAGTCTAATGCACCCCTTTCCACACAGGTGTGGCGGTGCCACAGGCTGGAGTGGGAGTCGGAGCTGGAGGAAAGCCGGGGAAAGTTCCGGGTCAGTGCGGATACTTGGGGGGCTGGAGGGCAGAGGTCAAGGAGGACCAGCGCATCTCCTCCATGGCCAGGGGGCGGGGCATGGGCTCTTAGGGGGTGGGGCCTGATCACATGGGGCATGGCCTGACTGCCATAGGGCAGGTCTGACCATCAGGGGAGGGGCCTGGCTGTTGTGGGCAGGGCCTGGCTGTCATAAGGCAGGGCCTGACATGGGGCAGGGCTGACTATCTCCAGTATGAGGATGAGGCTGCCTGCCTTCCAGGCCCTGCTAAGATCAGAGACCTCAGAGACCAGCTTTATGGCATGGTGACTCAGCATGAAGAGAGTAAGAGCCTGAGGGCTGAGGAGTTGGTCCTGGCAGAGCTGGGGTGAGCCTGACACCCCATCTGGAGCTCATTGAGCTGCTCCGGCTCTGTAGGAAGTGACTTCAGGTTAGACAAAGGCTGCCTGAGTCCACAGCAGGGGAAAACATCTGGAAGCTGTTAGCCAGGGAGAGGTGGGCTGGCCGGGAAATAGGCTCCAGGAGACGAGATAAACCAGCACGGAAAACAGTTGGCAGATGACTTCCTCATGGGAGCAGGGCCAAGGCCACCCTGCTCTATGTGTCCCCTGCAGCCCCGCGGGCATGCTGGCCCCTGAGGCCAGGTGGATGGAGGGGCTAGGTGGACTGGGGGCGGGGCTGAGCTCACGCCCCTCCTCCTTTTGTTACAGGTGTGGGCCTCCCAGGTGTGTACCCAGGTGGAGTGCTGCCAGGCACAGGTGAGGACCAGAAGGGAAGGGGGGGGGGACTTGTAGGAAGAAGGCCAGCCTCCCTGGCTTCCTCCTCAGCCCCATGCAAGAGCCACCAGAGACCGTGGTCCTGGCCCACAGCCATTCTGAGCTCTAACTAATGACTATTGGTCCCTGTCAAGCCCCACCCAAGTCCTGACCCCAGGCCCGCGCCCTCCCCTCATCATGGCCTAAATCAGGCCTCACCCCCCCCCAACACACAAGCCCAGTCCCCCAGAGTGGGCAGCTGTTTCCCAAAAGCCATGAGTCACCAGGGGCCCCACCCAGCCAGCCTGCCCCACAGGGGACCCTAACAGCTCTCTACTCCCTTCCCTGCCAGGGTCTGCCACCCCACCCAACCTGAAATCCCCCAGACTTGGGCCTCTCTGTGAGATTTGCTGGCAGAGTGGCCGCCTCTCCTTCTCCCTGTTCTGAGGCCCACCGCACCTCGCCATACTGGCTGTAGGTGGACTTAGCATCAACCCCAGTTTAGGAATGAGGCCTACTGAGGCATGAGCTCACCCACAGGCAAATAAGATTAAAATGTAGAATCGGGAAAGCCAGTTGCCTGTGGCTCACATCTGTAAACTCAGCTACTCAGGAGGCTGAGATCTGAGGATCAAGGTTCAAAGCCAGCCTGGGCCAGCAAAGTTCTTGAGACTCTTATCTCCAATGAAGCACCAGAAAACCAGATGTGGCGCTGTGGCTCGCTGGTGCAAGAGAGAGCCAGCCTTGAGCTTAAGGCCCTGAGTTCAAGTCCCAGTACTGGCAAAAATAAGCAGAACGTGGGCTAAGGACACAGCACAGTGGCAGAGCCTCTGCACTATGTGCTTATAGCCCTTATTCCATCCATAGCATAATTAAAACAGAAAATAGGATTTTCCTGATTTGGGGTCACAAAGCCTTTCTCTCCCTGCCCCCGGGCCACACTGGGGCTGATGGGCATGAGTGAGGGGACCTGAGACAGGATAGGTACCAAGGATCATTGCCAAGCAGACAGGTATCCCTTTGTCCCTCAGGAACTCGGTTCCCTGGTGTGGGGGTGCTCCCTGGGGTTCCCACCGGTACAGGAGTCAAGGCCAAGACCCCAGGTAAGCATGCAACTGGGGGGTGGGGGGGAGGTGGACCATCCTCAGGGCTGTGCTGAGGGTAGCGTACGTGGATGCCCAGCTTGTGAAGAGCCCTTTGGCGGGGCGTTCTCATGCCCAGGCCCAGGGAATACAAGGGGACATGGGCTGCCTGTCCATGCACCCTGCCACAGAGACAGTGACTACTCTTTGTCATTGCAGGTGGAGGTGGTGCTTTTGCTGGAATCCCAGGTGAGGCAAGGCTGGTTCTCCTCTTGTGGGCTGGGGAGGGCATGCCCATGTCCAGGTCAAAGGTCAACCCTGGGAGGGGGGTCAGGCACCCCAAATCCCACCCAGGCCTGGCCTTTTCACAAATGGCATTGGCCCAACTCCTATTCATACAGAGTCCAGCAGTTGTGTGAAGGGTTCTGGGGACTGACTGCAACCTGAGCAGTTAGCTGGGGGAAGGGGCCCTGGGAAATGTGCTGTTGACCCAGGACAGAGAGGCAGGGGGCACCTTTAGGATGGTTCCAGGAAACAAAAGGGAGCTGTTACATCTGCTCACAAGTGGCACATCAGAGATCCAGAGAGCAGGGTGATACACGCTGCGATCCCAGCTAGTCAGAGGGCAGAGACAGAGAAAGATTGTGGTGAGAGGCCAGCTCAGGCCAGGTTACCTTCAAACCCTATCTGAAAAAGAAACAAAGCATGGAGGCATGGCTTAAGTAGTAGAATGTTTGTCTGACAAGCATGAGGCCCCAAGTTCAAACCCCAGTGCCACAAGGAACCTCAGGTCAAGGGTTTGGAGGGAGGGGACTACTGGCTCAAGTCAGGGGCTTGACTTTTTGCTCTTTCTATTCCCATAGGAGTTGGACCTTTTGGGGGCCAGCAGCCTGGTGTCCCACTGGGGTACCCCATCAAAGCACCCAAGCTCCCAGGTGAGTCAGAGGGAGGCTTTAGGAGCCTTGGCTTAGCCTGCCTGCCTGGCCCAGAGGGTCTGTCTGTGGTATGGGCGAGGGGACTCTGGGTCCAGATGCCACCTGGTCCCCAAAGCCTGAGGAGGTAGTCTTGAGCTGTCAGACACAGGCCTGCACACATCTGTGCACACACACACACACACACACACACACACACACACTTACGTACACAGAGGCCCACAGCCCTGAGGGAAAGCCATGCTCACTGGTGGTTAAGAAACAAAATGCCAGCCAGACACCAACAGCTCACGCCTGTCAGCCTAGCTACTCAGGAGGCTGAGATCCAGATAATCACAACTGCAGGCCAGCTCAGGCAGAAACATCTGTGAGACTCCATCTCCAATTAACTGGCAAAAAGCTGGGCTGAAGCCTGGCTCAGGTGGTAGAGTGTCAGCTGAGCGAGCAAGCCCAGTGAGCATGAGACCAAATTCAAGCCCTAGTACTGCCCCTCAAAGAAAGAAAAGGAAGGAAGGAAAGGAAGGAAGGTACTGGTGGCTCACACCTGTAATCCTACTATTCAGGAGGCTGAGATCTGAGGATTTCCAGCCTGGGCAGGAAAATTATGAGACTCTTACCTCCAATGAACCACCAGAAAACTGGAAGTGGTGCTGTGGATCAAACTGGTAGAGCATTAGCTTTGAGTGAAAAAGCTCACCAACAGCATCCAGGCCCTGAGTCCAAGCCCCACAACTGACAAAAGAAAAGAAAAGGGAGGACAGAGAATGGACCATGCTTACGAAAGACCCTTCCCAGCTCAACCACCCCCATTTCCACCCCTACCTGAGCAGTCAGCTTCCCTGCAAGGTGACAGACAGTATCAGAGCCTAGGCCCAGAGCACAAGCAGGCCTGAATTTGCAGAGGGCCAAATGTCCCATCAGTCCCTGGGGCAGGGCCACCCCCCCACCCCTCCCCAGGGCAGAGTCTCGGCACCTGGCCAGGCTTCGGGGCCTGGGCAGCCCTGAGTCGCTCTCTCTCCTCAGGTGGATACGGACTGCCCTACACCAATGGGAAGCTGTACGGTGAGTGAGAGCCTCCCAGACCTGGGCTCCCAGCTCCTCCCAGCTCCTCCCAGCTCCAGGGACCTGGAAAGGGAGCCTCAGCCTTGGGCTGCTTTTCCACCCTCCGACCCGGAGGGTCAGGAACAGTCAGGGACCTGTGGGTAGGGTGGGGCAGGGAGGCCCAGTGCCACTGGTGACCCCCAAGCCTCTCCTGTCCACAGGTGCTGGTGGAGCAGGGGGCAAGGCTGGCTACCCAACGGGGACAGGTAAGGAACCCCCGCTTCCAGCCAAACAGGTGCTGGTCACCCCAGAGCTGGGACCTCACCATCCCACTGTGGAAGCCAGTGCAGGTGGGGCAGCTCTGAGGCCTCTGCCTGCCTAGAAGCCCCCAGCTGTGCCCAGCTGTCAAGGCCTGGGGCTGGACACAGGTGGGCTCACCTCCTTCCCCCTCTCCTCCTCAGGGGTTGGTTCCCAGGCAGCTGCCGCAGCTAAAGCAGCCAAGTATGGTGAGTACCTAAGGTCTCTGCCAGCCTCCAGCAGCCCCCGCCGCCCCCTCCCGCATCTTGTTGAGGCTGCCTCCCTGCCCAGCTATCATCACCCATCCTTCCCTCAACTCTTCCTTCCCTCCCCATCCACCCATCCATCCCATCATCCATCCTTCTATCATCCATTCATCATCCTTCCTTCCATCATCCATCCATCATCAATCCATCCACCCATCCGCCCATCATCCATCTGTCATCCCATCCATCCATCATTCTTCCTTCCATCCATCCATTCAGCCAGCCATCATCTTTCCTTCCATCCATCCATCATCCTTCCATCCCTCTGCCATCCTTCCTCCCTCCTCCATTGCTCCCCCTGTCTCTTCCCCATCTGTCCATCCATCCCTCATCCCCCCTTTTCATCCTCCCCCAATCCCTCCTCCCTCCATCCTTACCTCATCCCTCCCTCCTTTCCTCTGCCCATCCACCTCAAGGACAGGGACAGGTGAGTCTGCTAGACAATAAAAGACATTTCTGCCTGGGGGCAATGAGGGAGACTCCCAGAGAAATGAACATTGGGTCCAGGTTTTCCAATAGAGCTGAGTGTGTCACATGCTTAAAAAGGGAAGGAGCAGCGTAGCTGGTGGCGCCAGGTAGTTAAAAGCCGGACCAATGCTCACACCTGTCATCCTAGCTACTCAGGAGACTGAGATCTGAGGATCGTGGTTCAAAGCTAGCCCGGGCAGGAAAGTCAGTGAGACTCTTATCTCCAACAAACCACCAGAAAACTGGAAGTGTCGCTGTGGCTCAAGTGGTAGTATGCTCGCCTTGAGCTGAAGAGCTTAGGGACAGCGGGGTTCAAGCCCCACAACAGCAACAAAAAAAGGGGGGATAATTGTAAGTGACACCTAGACAATTTTTTTACATATATTCACACATCAATTTACCATGTACTATAGAAATGTAACTTGTTCCCCAAGCCCAATGGTGCCCCATATCCTCACCCTATACAGAAGCGGTGGGCAGAGTGGGGGACCTGTGCACCCCCTAGAAAAGCCTATGGACCCCCCAGTCCCTCCTCCATGCCCAGAGTCTCTCACGATGGCTGCCATGTGCGAGCTGGAGAGCTGGCAGCCAGGGGTGCCAGAGCCTGGAGACCAGACACTTGGATTACAAACTTGGCAGAGTCCTTGGAACACAGGGAAAGGAAACCTGGAACATTCCTTAGGGGCCCCCTGCTGGCCTAGAGAGCAGCCGCAGTACTTTCTCAGTATGTGGCAGTGGAGGGGGTGGGGAGCTGTCTGAGAACACAGCTCCCTTAATGAGCATTTAAAACTTGGGAACCATCAAGGAACTTCAGGGTGGGGGCTACCCAGGCAGACTCAAGTGACAGGCCAGGGCCTCCTCCCCCTGGGGCTAGCTAAAACACAGCATCTGGGGCACCCCTCTTCCCCTCCACCCCATCCTTCCTCCCTTCTTGCCATCCTTCCTTCCTCTCTGCCTTCCTCACTCTCTTCCTTTTTTCCTTCCTTCCTCCCTCTCTTCCTTCCTCCCTCCCTGCCTTTTTTCCTTCCATTCTTCCATCCATCCATTCCTCCTTCCTTCCATCCATCCTTCCTTCTTTCCTCCCTCTGTCCCTCCCTTCCTTTCCTCCTCCCTCCCATCCATCCATCCTTCCTCCCTCCCTGGCGTCCCTCTGTCCTTCCCCCTTCTTCTTCCATCCCCCTGCCGGCCTCCAGGGGCCCTGGGAGGAAGCGGGCTCACCCTGTCCGCCCTCTCCCAGCAGGCGCGGGCGGAGCGGGCGCCCTCCCGGGCTTCCCCGGCGTTGGAGCGGGCGGCCTCCCCGGCGGCCTCCCCGGCGGCCTCCCCGGCGGGGCTGGCGCCATCCCCGGGATCGGAGGCCTGGCAGGTAGCGCGGGCGGCAGGTGAGGGCGGAGCGCCGGGGCGGCCGCGGGCGGGGCAGGCAGCCCCTCACGCTCTGTGCGCGTCTCTCCAGGGGCGGGGACGCCCGCGGCGGCGGCGGCGGCCAAGGCGGCGGCGAAGGCGGCCAAGTACGGTGAGTGACCCGGGAGGCCGCGCCCCCAGTACAGACCCTCCCGCCGGCCCCGCCCTCCGCGGGCTGGCCACGCCCCCTGCGACCTTGCCACTGCGGCCTGGCCACTCCCCCTTCGACCTGGCCCCGCCCCTGTGACCTGCTCCTGGTCAGCTGCCAGAATTGAGATGTCCTTCAGAAACTGATCACCTACTCAGAAGGCTGAGATGTAAAGATGGGGTTCAAAGCCAGCCCTAGCAGGAAAGTTGAGGAGCCTTTTTTTTCCGTTCGTGGGGCCTGAACTCTGGGCCTGTGCGCTGTTCCTCAGCTCTTCAGCTCAAGGCTAGCACTCTACCACTTGAGCTACAGCGCCACTTCCGGCTTTTTCTGCTTATGTGTTGCTGAGGAATCAAACCCAGGGCCTTATGCATGCAAAGCAAGCGCTCTACCACTGAGCCACCTTCCCAGCCCTGAAGAGACTTATCTCCAACCAAAAAGCTGCCAAGTGTCAAGTGGTGGAGCGCCAGATTTGAGTGAAAAAGCTCAGAGGCAGTACTCAGGCCCTAAGTGCGAGCCCCAGGACCAGGACATGTTATCATGTGTACACATGCGTGTGCCACTCACATGAGCTAGGCTCCTTCAGGAGAGCTGTTAGCCCACCTGCTGTCACCCCAGAACCCCTCCCCCATTACATACACACACACACACACACACACACACACACACACACCACCCCCAGAGGCCCATCAAGGTCCCCAGGGCCCAGGACAAGGACAATCCTTTTCCTTCCACAGGAGCTGCTGGAGGCTTGGTGCCTGGCGGACCAGGAGTTAGGGTCCCAGGCGTTGGGATTCCTGGTGTTGGGGTCCCAGGTGTTGGAGTCCCAGGCGTTGGAGTCCCAGGTGTTGGGGTCCCAGGCGTTGGGGTCCCAGGTATTGGAGGCCCAGGCATTGCGGGTGGACCAGATAAGCTGGGCTCTTCGTGTGTGTGTGTGTGTGTGTGTGTGTGTGTGTGTGTCCTCCCTCCCTCATGCTACAAAAACCTATGTGGTGACTGGCAGAGAGTCTCTAACACCCCCCAGGTCCCCTTCCCCAGCAATCTTGTCTTTCTCATCTCTGAGTTCCCAACTGAGTATGCGCTCAATGAATGGCTGGCGGATAGGCGGGTGGTGGATGGGCAGGTGAGCAGGTGGACATGTGGCGAGCAGGCAAATCGATGCAGGAAGGAGTGAGGACAGGAGGAGAAAATTCAAGATGGCATGGATACAGGGACAGACAGATGGACAGGCAGGTAGAGGCCACACAGTACATTACGAGGATGGATGGATGGTGGTTAGATGGGAGATGAGCAGATGGACAGTGAGGGCTGGAGAATGTGAACGGGTAACTGGATTGGTGAGTGGATAGATAGGCATATAGGTGCATGAGCTGATAGGTGGATGGACAGACTGAGGTCTAAGGACAGACAGACATGAACAGACAGATGGGACAATGGATGAATGGATTGAAAAGCTCTATATTGGCTCCAGAGATATAAAGCAAAGGGACCAAGAGGCAGGCGGACAGATGGACATGGGCTGGGCCCCTCCCCTCTCCCCCACCTAGCTATGTGTGTCCCCTGGTCTTTCCAGGAGCTGTGTCACCAGCTACTGCTGCCAAAGCAGCCGCCAAAGCAGCCAAATATGGTGAGTGCTGTCCCCTCTCAGGCCTGGAGTCTGCTTATCCAGGTCTGAGAACCTAATCCACTCCCTCAGAGAAGTGGCATGACTTTCCTAGCATCACACAGTAAGGGCAGGCCCTGGGCCCTTGTGGGACCCCAGGAGTGTTACTTCACGACCCCAGTGTGACCCTTCTGCTGGACCAGAGCCCTCTTTGTGGGGTCCAGGCCCAACCGTGGAGAAGGGTCCCCACAGACTCACCACACAGGGTTCTTCCACTGGTTCAACTGGTTCTCCATTCACTGGTTTTGCCCTCTGGGTTTTGACGCTTCTGTAGGAGCTCGAGCTGGAGTTGGAGTTGGAGGCATTCCTTCTTATGGGCTTGGCACTGGAGGCTTTCCTGGCTATGGTGTTGGACCTGGCATAGGAGGGGTTCCTGGTGTCGGAGGCGTTCCCGGAGTCGGAGGAGTTCCTGGCGTGGGAGGAGTCCCTGGAGCTGGCATTTCTCGTGAGCCTCAATCTGACCTTGGAAACCAGTGGAGGGATAGGAGTTGTACTGGGATTTGAACTCAGGGTCTTGCACTTGCCAGAACAGATGCTCTACTGCTTGAGCCATACTCCCAGCCAGGCTGTGCTTCCCTGACTCCCTGGGTTGCCCTCAGGCCAGGATCCTCCTGCCTGTGGCTCCTAAGTGGCTGGAATGACAGGCATAGGCCACAGCCCTCAACCCTCAGGATGTGAGGAGTTCAGACTGGGCTTTAGGGTGCCCAGGGAAGTTTGGAGAGAGACCAGGGAAGTGCCTGGGGCTGCTGGGGGTGGGACAGCTGGACTCCACACCCACTGGGGCCAGGATCCCATAGGCTCCTTCCTTCTCTCTTGCTTGCAGCTGCAGCTCAGGCAGCAGCCGCCGCCAAAGCTGCTAAGTATGGTGAGTGCCCACCTTGTGCGTCCCTAGCCCCACGTGCCCCCCGCCCCACCCGTCCCAATGCCCTGCCCTTCCCCACGCCCTGAGCAACCTCACCAAGTGCCAGGACAATCCCGCCCAGCCCCTTTGTGGCCTAAGCCACCTCAATTCTTCTGCTCCTTTCCAGGGCAATTTACCACCCCCAAATAGCAAACTGAAGGTGCCAGCCAGCCCCGCTGTACCTCCCATTATTATACCCTCAAGGGGTGGCCACTCGATGCATGTCTCCCCTCCAGGTCCCGGGGGAGCTGGAGCACTGGGAGGGCTGGTGCCGGGCGCGGTGCCGGGCGCGGTGCCGGGTGCAGTACCAGGCGTGATCCCTGGAGTGCCAGGCGTAGGAGGGGTACCAGGTAAGCAGTGAGGTCCCAGCCAGGAGATAGGACTGGTCTGTCCCCCTACATGGCCCTGGAGGCTGACTGCAGTGCTTCACAGATGGGGAAACTGAGTCAAGGGATAGACCAAGGGAGTTCAGTCCCCTCTAGAGCAGTCACCCTGACCACCACTGACCCCCAGCCATCCTGTCACCCCTGGGGACCAGCAATTTCTGCCAGCCACACCCCCACAGCCTTGCACAGTGGTGACCGGGCCTCCTGGGGCACCTCAGGACCCCACCAGAGGCCAAGGGGTAGAAGTCAGGTGACCATGACATTCAGGGACACCTCTTAGGCCTAAGCCTGAGAGACCATCACCATGTACCTGCCTGTCACCCTCGGGCTCCCAGGGGAGACAAGCAGCAGGAGGGGGGCTGGGGAATCAGACCCCCACAGGGCCCAGAGAGGCTGCTTCGCAAAGGATTGTGGGAGGAGTGGGCAAGATGGGGACCCTCAGCCTTCCCCTCCCCCACCTAGGAGTCGGGACCCCAGCTGCTGCCGCCGCTGCCAAAGCTGCTGCCAAAGCCGCCCAGTTCGGTACGTGGCCCCTTCCTCTGAGCTCTCAGCCCATCTGAGACCAGACCATGTTTCTGAGTAGAGAGGCAGCTGGAAGGCGCTTCAGTCCTGGCCCCCAGCCCCATCCTGAAACCCCTAGGCCCCCATGCTGGCTTGGGCCCCCCTTCCTGGTCTTCTTGAGGACTTTCTGCCCCACCTTCTCTGTTTTGACCCCCAACAATGCCTCTGTTTCTTGCTCCATGTGAGGGATGCCCCGCAGGCCCAGGGAGACACTTCTTGAGCATGGAACTCCCCAATTTGGAGGCCCACTGAAGATGGAGGAGCACCTATGAATCTTGGCCCTCTGGTCCCACAGCGAGCAAGATTCTGATCAGAATCTCTAGGACTGATGAAAGCCAGGGAACACCTAAAAGCAGCTTCCCTGTCCTGGCCAGACATGGTGGCACACACTTGTAATCCCAGCTACTACAGTGGCAACTCAATGATGGCCGAGATGAGATTCAAACCCACATCGGCCTGCCTTGCTACCTCCCTCTGTCCCCCTCATGCTCAAGTCTCCGGGGAGGGGGGAGGGGGGCCCTCATCCCTCAGGAATTCCTGACTTTACACACCTGGTGCAGGATCACACCACGGCAGGCCAGGGCTAGGCTGGGAGCCTGGCGCCACACCTGGGGCCCAGCTATTGCTGCTCTTGTAGGTTTGGGACCACGTGTGGATTCTGGAGTTCTTCCTGGTGCTGGTGTGGGCCCTGGGGGTATTGCAGGTGAGCAGTCTGAGAGGGGGGCTCTGGAGGGGTCCCCTGGAGCCTCCCTGTGCACCATCCCACTCCTGATCCCCTTTGCCCCCTTCCAGGAGCAGGAGCCTTGGCCGGAGGAAAATCTGCTGCGCAGCTAGCTGCCAAAGCCCAGTACCGTGAGTGCCAAATACATCTCAGTCCTGGCCACCTAACCATGCTGACCTACTGCTGCCCCCAAGCTGGGCCCCCAGAAACACAGGCTCTCAGACCCTTGCCCCCCAAAATCCTCAGGTCCCCCACAGCAACTGGCAGAGGGCTCAGATGCACAGATTCAGTGTGTTCAAGGCTTGGCTCCCAATTGGCCGAGTGATGTCCAGGCCTCCCCATAGGACTGTGCCAAGTGCAGCAAGGGCATCACCTGCACCATGAACAAACTTGTTGGGAGGATTAACCAGGCTCAGGCGTGGCCAAAGAACAGGACGTGAGGCAGGAAAGGGAGTGGCTGGCCGCGTAGGCAGCCCCAAGTCCACCTAGAGTGGTCTTGGGGGCCAATCGAAGGTCTGAGGAGAACCATTCTAATGCCGGCTGCGTTGGCACATGCCTATAATCCCTGCTACTCAGAAGGCAGAGGTAGAAAGACCACTCTCCATACCAGCCTGGGCATGAATACAGAACCCTATCTAAAACAATAAGCCAGGCTCTGGTGGCTCACCCCTGTAATCCTAGCTACTCAGGAAACTGACATCTGAGCATCTTGTTTTGAAGCCAGTCTGGGCAGGAAAGTCTGTGAGACTCTTATCTCCAGTTAAATGCTGAAAAAGAAGTGGAAGATGGTAGAGCACCAGCCTTGAGCAAAATAGCTCGGACAACACTCAGACCTAAGTTCAAGCCCCAGGACTGGCACAGGAACATTCTTGTGCACGCGTATGCATACACACACACACACACACACACACACACACGCATAGAAGTGAAGCTATGGTTCAAGTGTGAAAAAGCTAAAGGATTGCACCCGGGCTCTGAGTTCAAACCCCAGTACCACCAAAACAAAAGATGGTTTTTACACAGCCTGGAGTGTGGGTGCAGGGGCATCTGCGGGGCGCGGAGCAAAGCCAGCCCTCTTCTCTGAGGGCCTGGGCCAGCTCACAGGCTAGCCCCTGGGCGGGTGCCCCACCCACCTAAGGTCACATCCCACTGTCTGCGTCTGTAGGGGCCGCGGCGGCAGGACTTGGCGCTGGGGTACCCGGATTGGGAGCTGGTGCCGGGGTGCCTGGATTGGGAGCTGGCGCTGGTGTTCCTGGGTTTGGGGCAGGAGCAGGTAAGGAAAGTTCTAGGGGCTGGGAAGAAGTCTCCCCCTGCCCAGTTCAGAGGATGGAGAACCCCCTCTTCCCAGTGCCTGCCCCAGGACCCCTCACCACCCACAGATGCGTAGCACATCCCTGTTGAGTGTCCCCATCTTCAGCAGGCCACACAGCCTGAGGGGGAAGGGCCAGACAAGGCCAGGCTGCCAGATTGCAGAGCAAGGGTGACAAGGCTCCAGACTGGGAAAAGCCTCCCTACCAGCCCACAAATGCAAGCAGCAGTCCCTGGATTTGAGGGGCTTTGATAGGCCAGCCCAGATCTCCTTCAGCATGCTCCATGGCAAAGGGACCCTAGGGACTCATCGGGTTGTCACTGAGCCCTTCTGTCCCCAGCTTCAGGCAGGCCATGCTGGGCCCAGAGGGGACAGGATGGATGGGTGGGTGGGTGGATAGATGGATGGATGGAAACAAGGAAGAATGGAAGGAAGGATGGAGGGAGGGATGGATAGATGGATGGATGGATGGATGGGCACACAGTGCAGGCCTCTGGCACCCCCAAAGAAAATTGGTGGTGGTATAGTTAGATACTGGAGCCCTGTTCCATACTGTGAGGCAGCAATGCAGATGGAGAAAGTCAGGGCGGGCTCCCTGGAAGAGGCAGGAGAACTCCAAGCACAGAGCTGACCCCTCCTTCCCTTTTCCCCAGCACCTGGATCTCTGGCAGCAGCTAAAGCAGCCAAATACGGTGAGTGCAACCCTCTGCCACGAGGGTCCTCCACCAGCCTGGACCACAGGGAACAGATGGGCAGAACAGATTAAAAGCCATACCCGTAAACCCAACTTCTCAGATGGTAGAGACAGAAAGCTCATGACTTTGATGTCTGTCTAGTGAAAGCAAGATCTCAAAAATCATATTTCATGTTGGGTGCTGCCAGTGGCTCACGCCTGTCATCCTAACTACTCAGCAGGCTGAAAGCTAAGAACTGTGGCTCAAATCTGGTCTGGGCAGACAAATCTGAGAGATTCTTATCTCCAATGGACCAGCAAAAAGCTGGAAGTAAGCCGAGCGCCCGTAGCTCCCGCCTGTAATCCTAGCTACTCAGGAGGCTGAGATCTGAGGATTACGATTCAAAGCCAGCCCATGCAGGAAAGTCTGTGAGACTCATCTCCAATTAGCCACCAGAAAACCGGAAGTGGCACTATGGCTCAAGTGGTAGAACGCTTGCCTTGAGCTAAAGACTGGAGGGATATTGCCCAGGCCCAGTGTTCAAGCCCCACGACCAACCAAAAAATAAAGCTGGAAGCAGAGCTGTGGCTCAACTGGTAGAGCACTAGCCTTTAGTTGGAAAAAGCTAAGCAAGAGCACAAGGCCCTGAGTTCAAACCTCAATACTCTCTCTCTCTCTCTCTCTCTCTCTCTCTCTCTCTCTCTCTCTCTCTCTCTCTCATACACACACACACACACACACACACACAATTCTAGTGATGATATGGCTCAAGCGATAAGTTCCTGCCTAGCAAATGTGAGAACCTGGTTTCTAACCCTAGTACTGTGTAAGAGAGACAGACAGACAGACAGACAGACAGACAGACAGACAGACAGAGGGGAGAAAGGAGAGGGAGAGAGAGAGAGGGAGGGAGGGAGAAACAGCAATTTTTAGGACCTCTTTATGCAGGGTACCTATGCATTAGCCCCCTGTGTGCCTCCCGCGGTGGCATTCCCAAGCCCCCAGCCTGGGGCAGTTCCTTGGCCCGTCTGACCAGAGTTTCCACAGGAGCCAAGACTGCCATTGGCTCCAGGCAAATGGAGGCCTCTGCTTCCTCCCAGCCCATTGGCTGAGCTGAGCTGTCAATATTCCTCATCCAAGTCCCCCGTGCCTGCCTCCCTTTCCGTCGTTGAGACTGCACGCGTCTGCCACGGGGCAGCCGGAGGACGTGGCAGCCTGGCCTGCTGTGCCACCTGGCGCTGTGGCAGCCTCAGCTCGCCAGACCCAGGAGCTCCCCACTCCTGGGCTCCTGGGAGCCAGGCCAGGGGCCTCTGTCAGGGAGGGACCAACTGGCCCCAGTCTGTCCACTCAGGGCCAACTAGCTCCACCCGGAAGGAGCCCATCTTCCACAGGGCCCCAGGGCCCCAAGGCTTCCTTGTGGGTTCCTTACTGGCTGCTTGGGCTGGCACCTGCAGCCGGCACCTGAGTAACCATGGGGCCCCATAGCTCCTCAGAGCTGACCATTCCCTGCCCAGTGGGCCTCCAGCCTCCAGCCCCGTCCTCTGCCTCCACCTCCACCTCATGGCCCCCATTTTTTTGCAATGCATAGCCATCGGGCTGAAATACATGGCTCCCTAGAATTGGAGCCATCCAAAATCCCATCCAAACCCCTGCCGGGCTGGGAAGAGGGTAGGAGGGGAGGGGAAGGGAAAGTGGGGAGGGAAAGGAAGGGGAGGGGAGGGATGATTCTTGGCCTCTCTACAGGTGCAGCTGGAGCCGGAGGTCTGGCTGGAGCTGGTGTTCCAGGCGGTGTAGTGGGTGAGTTACACCCCAGATGCACTGGGTTGGGGGAACGAGCCCCTGGCAACCCTGCTGAGCCCCTCTGTGTCTCCAGGAGCTCTACCCGCCGCCCAGGCTGCTGCTGCCAAAGCCGCCGCCAAAGCAGCCCAGTATGGTAAGCACAGCTTGGTTTGGGGGAGACTGAGGCCTGATCCCCACCCTGCCTGTCTGTGCTAGGAGCTCAATCCCCACTTAGGGCTCCTGAGACAGCCAGGGGCCCACCCTGTTACCAGACTAACGCATGCTTCTCTCTGCAGGCCTGGGAGCCGGGGGGCTCGGAGCCGGGGGTCTGGGAGTCGGGGGCCTTGGAGCTGGGGGCCTTGGGGCTGGAGCCATCCCAGGTGCTGGCGGCCTTGGAGGTAAGAACTGCTGTGCAATCATGAGTCATGTGTGATGGACAGACAGACAGACCAGTGCAGATGGAGCTTCTGCCCCACCCCACCCAGCACAGCCAGTGTCTTATGCTTGCATAAGACACATGTGGTCCCTTTAGGGACATTTATCCTTGGAAGTTTGGGCCACCTGTCCTCAGCCACCTGTCCTCCTGCCCTGCCCTGCCCAACGCAACCCCCCACCCCCGCGCATGTGGCCTCCAGGGTCCTGTGGGCCCTGCGTTCTCCTCTGGGATCCTGCAGCATTTACAGAGACAGGCATGGTGGTGCACACCTGTAATCCCAGCACTCAGGAGAGCAGGAGAAACAGAGGCCAGAGGGTCACAGTCTAAGCTAGCCCTTAGCAAAAACCCAAAAACATCCCAAGACTCTATGTGAAAAATAACCAAAGTACAAGGGACTGCGGCATGGCTCAAGTGGTGGAGAGCCTTGCTTAGCAAGTGTGAGACTCTAAGTTCAAATCCCTAGTTACACAGCATGAGAGAGAGAGAGAGAGAGAGAGAGAGAGAGAGAGAGAGAAAGAGAGAGAGAGAGAGAGAGAGAGAGATCCTCATATTCTCCTCTCCCTCACCCTCCAACCCCCACTTGTCCCCCCCTCTCCAGGTGTGTCTCCAGCAGCCGCTGCTAAGGCAGCTAAATACGGTGAGTGCCCCCTGACCCTCTAGGAGGCTGGAAGCTCATCCCTCAATCCCCCACCCACCCACCCCCTCCCAGGACCCCTGTCTCCATCTGACCCTGTCTGTCCTGTTCCCAGGTGCTGCCGGCCTCGGAGCCGGCCTTGGAGCTGGCAGGCCATTCCCAGGCGGAGGTAGGCGCTCCGGTGAAGACCCAGCCCTGAGCCCAGGCGTGGGCACCTGTCTGGCTATCAGAGGGCTCCTGGACCCCAAGTCCACTTGAGGAGCCAAAGCTGGGGCAGGGGTGGACAGGGCCCTCAGGACAGGACATGTCAGGGTTGGGGACAGTAACTGCTCAGATCATGGCCATGGGCCGCCACACCACCCGGACAAATATAGTCAGGAGGGCTTTTGTGGCCCACCCCTGGTGGCTCATGCCTGTAATACCAACTACTCAAGAGGCTGAAATCTGAGGATCACAGTTCAAAGCCAGCCTGGGCAAGAAAGTCTGTGAGACTTTATTGAGCCAGCAAAAAGCTGGAAGGGGAGCTGTGGATCAGCACCAGCCTTGAGCTGAGGGGGACACGGGAAGCAGGTGGCCCCAGACATGAAGTCCTGGGTGGCAGTGAGGAAAAGGCACTGGCCTGCCACCAACCCAGATCTCTCCTTCAGGAGTGGCAGCGAGACCTGGCTTCGGACTGTCCCCCATCTACCCAGGTAACCTGGGTGCTCTGCTCCCCACTCTGCCCAGGGGGTGAACCCAAGGCCTCAGACCCCTGTAACCTGAGGTCACCCCGGGAACCAAGCCTGAGTTCCACTGGGCTGCACCTCCGGGGGAACTTGGGGTCCCCAGTTTTGAGGCCACTCACAACCGCATCTGTGTCCTGCAGGTGGTGGTGCTGGGGGCGTCGGATTCGGTGGTAAGTTTCCCCTAAAAGCCTTCCCATCCCAGGGGCCCAGGACCCTGGGATCCTGGGTACCATGTAGCGGTGGCCACAACCTCTAGTACGGGGTGGTGAGGGAGCCCCCAGGGGAGCCGCAGAAGCTGAGCCTTCAGCCCCAGTATGTGGGCACTCAAGTCACAGAACTAGACAGGGACCTGTGCTCAGCCTGGCCCTGGAGTCCGCTAGGACATGGGCCAGGTCCCTGAGACAGGAAGTGCTTTTGTGAGGGGAGGGGACAGAGGAGGCCCAGAGCCCTCCAAGGGGTCAGGGGCTACCTGGGAGGAGCGTGGGGTTGGATCTCCAGGAGAAGGCTGGTTTAGATGGAAGGACGAGGCGGGGGGTGGCGCGGGGGGGGGGGTTCATAGAGAGGCAAGGGTGGGTGGCTGGTGGACAGGGATGTTCTGGAAACCTGCAGAGACAGAGCAGGCCGGGTGCAGGGAGGGGGAGACAAGCCTGCCCACTCCCCACCCCACCCCTGCCTCACAGGAAAACCCCCGAAAGCCTACGGAGGAGCCCTTGGAGCCCTGGGCTACCAAGGTGAGCGAACACTCAGGGCCAGGAAGAAGCAGGGGACAGGGAGGGCCAGAGAGTCAGGGACAGGCCACTCCAGGGTGCACTTGGACAGTCAGGAGGTTTGGAGCCTGGAGACCTCCTTCCTACTCCATCCTCCTATACCCAGAGCTGCCCCAGGCTGGCCCTGGCCCAGGCCTGGACATCCCAGCCCACATCCCTGAGCTGCTGTCCACACTACCAGCAGGGAGGAGCCTGAGCAGATGGATAGATCTCAGAGGGACAGGAAGGGGTATGCACAAGACACACAGAACCCCAGATCCCAGGAAGACAGAGGCCCACCACACCTGGCTTAAAGATGCAACAACCTAAGCAGGGTGCTGTGGCTCACACCAATAATTCCAGCTCCTAGAGAGGCAGAGACTTGAGGATCATGATTCAAAGCCAGCCCTGGCAGGAAAGTCTGTGAGACTCTTATCTCCAATGAACCACCAAAAAGCCAGAAGTGGAGTTGTGGCTCAAGTGGTACAGCACCAACCTTGAGTGAAAGAGTTAAGACAGCACCCAGGGCCTGAGTTCAAGCCTCAGGACTGGTGCACATGTAAAAGATGCAACCTAGTGTCTGGGCAGGACAGGGAATAGATGCTGATCACCCCTCTCAAGGTCCTGCCGTACCCTCCAAAGAAGCTGCAGCTCCACCTCCATGGTTCCTTGGGGCTGGGAAGTACACACACACACACACACACACACACACACACACACACAACTGCTCAGTCAGAGTCAGGGTCAGCTCTGGGAAGTACACACACACACACAACTGCTTGGTCAGGGTCAGCTCTCCAACCCGTCTTGTCCCCTTCTTGCCACCAGGTGGCAGTAAGGAGCCACGTTTAGCGCAGGCTCTCCTTCCAGGCTGAGCCCCAAGACAATATTGCTAATCAGATCTGGGTTCCCCCTACCCCCAGGCCCAAGCCAGCGCCTCTGCCTCCGATGTCAGTAGACAGAGCCTGGGGGGAGTGGGGGGAGTGGGGGGAGTAACCCAGAGGGGCCAAACTTGACCTTGACCTCGGTTCCCCAATCTAGGTGGGGCCTGCCTGGGGAAATCCTGTGGCCGGAAGAGGAAGTGAGCCCCCAGGACCCCGACTTCTCGACCTCATCAACGTTGGTGCTACTGCTTGGTGGAGAATGTAAACCCTCTGTGACCCCCCCACACCCCAGCCCCCACCCCGGGAGGGGACGGCAGGAGCCCCCGCGGGCCCGGAGTGCCCCACCCACAGCCTCCTCCATCGGTGCTACCTGCTGGTGCTTCATGGCTGGTGCTTTACCTTCCTGGGGGAGGGAGAAGGGTAGGGACACCCTGGGGTCCCCCCCACCGCCTGGGGTCCCTCTGAAGATGATGGGGCCTGCCCACCAGGTGCTACCCCTGGCTGTGTCCAGTTGGTACCCCAGTTCCAAAACCTCAACGCTGGATTCGGTCACACCGTCCCCCTGTGCCTTGGGGTCCACTAGACCCCTCTCTCCTTACCAATACCTGGCTCCCCACCCTCGATCTAGGGGAATCCATCCACCCATCTGTCCGTCCATCCTTTCTTCCCCCCAGTTGACGGACGGCTCAGTGCCGCTGACTGGCTGGGCACACCTGCCATCCACCTGGCTTCCTGTCAGCCCGGCCTGTGCCCTGCCCCCACCCCACTCTGCACCCCTATGCTGGCCCAGGTCATGGGGGGAGTGCGGACAGGGGGGGTTTCACACACAAGTACTGTATCCCCAATCCTTCTCCAGGCACTGTGCTACAAGGCGTGTCCCCTCCCGGCCCTCCCACTTCCTGGTGTCTCGCTGTGATCAATAAATATTTTATTTTTTGTCCTGGATATTTGGGGATTAATGTTTGATTGTTGATGTGCTCTTGGGGTTTTATTGTTGTGGTTAGTTGAAGAAGAAAAAGTTGTGTTGTTTTGTTTTGTTTTTTTTCTAATCTGGGGGAGCTATATCCTCCGTAGAAAAGCTCATTTTAATCACTTTGGTATAACTCTGAATGGAATACACATTTTTTTTAATAAGAAAAGAGAATTAACTGCTTCTGAACAAACTAATAAATGAAAACCTTTCCAAGGAAGTGGCCTCAGGTTTCTTTGTGTTCTGGGTTTCAGCATTTATGGAGGAGTCTGCCAAGGCCATGTGCCCGCTGGCTTCCAGGGTACGGTGGAAAGGGGGTCGCCCACCTGGCCACAGTCCTTGGGCCCAGTGAGAGGTGGCAGCTTGGGCTGCAGAGAAATGTATGCCAACATATTCGGAAGAATCAAGAGAAAATAAATCAATTTCTACCAACATACAACCTACCAAGACTGAATCACAGAGTAATAAAGAACGTGAACAGATTGAATCTGTAATAAAAATCCCAACAAAGCAAAGCCCAGGACCAGATGGCTTTGCTGGAGAATTCTGCCAAACACTTCAAAAGAACCAACACCAACCCTTTACCCCAAGGGACTGCTGCAGAACGATCACATCTGCTTTTGTGTGAGTGTGCCAGTCCTGGGGCTTGAACTTAGGGTCTTGGTGCTGTCCTTGAGCTTTTTTTTTTTTTTTTGGCTCAAGGCTGGCACTCTACCATTTGAGTCACAGATCCACTTCCGGTTTCTTGCTGGTTAATTGGAGAAAAGAATCTCAAGGACTTTTCTGCTCGCACTGGCTCAGAACTGGGATCCTCAGACCTCGGCCTCCTGAGTAGCTAGGATTACAGGTGTGAGCCACTAGCTGCAACATCAGCTTTGTTTCTGGACTTCCCAGGGAGAGGCAGGTGTGTGGGTCAGGGCTGGAGGCTGTGGCTAGGTGGCTCCTGGTCAGCAGGGAAGGCCTGTCTTCTCTCACCTGTGGTTCTGTCTGTCTGTCTTTCTGTCTAAGCTGGCTATGATCCAGGGCTCCCCACAGAGGCCGACAGGTGGCCATGACATGCACCAGCTGTCTACTGGGCCACTATGTGCAAGCCCTTGTCATCCAGCATGTCATTTAGGTAGTGCCAACTGTATGCTGGACTGTTTCAGGTAGAGCCCTTGTGGGTCTTGGGGTTCTGCCCTACTTGGCACCTGGTATGACCACATGTTCAGATGCAACTTGCTGGGTGGAGGCTGTGACATTTCCTATTGTCACCTGCATTCTCTGGGGCAGAGAGGTTCTGGTACTGCACTCTTCTCAGTCAGATGAGTAGTTCCCACCATCACCACACAGGGGCGCTGGCCCTAAGGCTGAGGCTGGATGGGGGGGGCGGGGAAGGGGGCAGCTCTCTGATTGCCCCTAGAGCCAAAGCACCCCGATCATCATGGCCATCCTGTTGGACCTGCTGGCCATCTTCCTCCCTGCCCTCCTCATCCTATCCATCCACACGTGGTAAGTGGACAGGTCTGGATCCCTCCAGGCTGTCTGGCCTTGTTTCCTCCTCAAGGCCACCTGTGGGACAGGTCCCTAAAGGACAGGCAGGGTTAACACTCACCCCCTGGTGGCAGTGACTGGAATTGCAAGTGGGTGAGTGGCAGACTTAAGAGGATAGATGCTTAGTGCTTAGCATTGTCTCCAGGTTTCAGACCCAGTCCATGCTGGGCCTGGCAGAAAGGGGTTAGGTACACAGCTTTGCAGAGGAGAGATGCCTGGCTCCTGGCAGGGCTACGATGGCAGCTCCAGGAAGGAGGTTAGGAGGTGGGGGTGCAGAACAGTGGCTGGCAGCCTGGCAAGAACTGGACTGCATGGGCTGGGAAGGTGGCTCAGTGATAGAGCGCTTGCCTTGCATGCCTGAGGCCCTGGGTTCAATTCCTCAGCACCACATAAGCAAAAAGGAAAAAACTGGAAGTGGCGCTGTGGCTCAAGTGGTAGAGTGCTAGCCTTGAGCTGAAGAGCTGAGGGACAGCGCCCAGGCCCAAGAGTTCAGGCCCCATGACCGGACCCATAAAACAAAAAACAAAAAAAAAAAAAAACAAAGGACTGGGAATGTGGGTCAAGTGGTAAAGCCAAGGAGGCAGAGATAAAATGAGGCACCACAGACAACCTATTCTGCTTTTAGTTAATTCACTAACCCAGGAAAGGAGTGAGCAACTTTTTTTTTTGGGGGGGGGGGTCCAGTCGTGGGGCCTGAACTCTGGGCCTGGGTGCTGTCCCTCAGTTCTTCAGCTCAAGACTAGTGCCCTACCACTTGAACCACAGTGCCACTTCTGGCTTTTTTCTGCTCATGTGGGGCTGAGGAATTGAACCAAGGGCCTCATGCATACGAGGCAAGCGCTCTCCACCCCTGAGCCACCTTCCCAGCCCAGGAGTGAGCAACTTTAAGAAACAGCAGTTTTAAGTTCCTGTTGTGACAGCATCCTGAGCAGAGAGACGATGTTGTGGGGTACACCTGTGGGGTCAGGGGGGGAGGGCTGTTCCCTGCCCAGGTCTGGCATTCTAGAATT
Source organism: Dipodomys merriami (assembly GCF_024711535.1). NCBI lineage: Eukaryota > Metazoa > Chordata > Mammalia > Rodentia > Heteromyidae > Dipodomys > Dipodomys merriami. The sequence goes on from NW_027204048.1 coordinate 4,415,913, forward strand.
GTCCAGCCTTACCCTGGCATGGGCTGCTCACATCTGTGATCCTAGCTACAGTGGTGGTTCACAGCCGGTGGAGGCAGGAAAGTCCGTTGTGAGACTCTTACTTCCAATGAATCAGCAAAAGGCCAGACGTGGAGCTGTGGCTCACGTGGTAGAGCACCAGCCTTGAGCCAAAAAGCTCAGGGACAGTGCCCAGAACTGGCAAAAAAAAAAAAAAAGAGCAGAACGTGCGGCCGGGCCGATGGCCGCCTCGGTGACCGCCTGGGTGACCGACCGCCTGGGTGATGGCCTGGGTGACCGCCTGGGTGACGGCCTGGGTGATGGCCTGGGTGACCGCCTGGGTGATGGCCTGGGTGACGGCCTGGGTGACGGCCTGGGTGACCGACCGCCTGGGTGATGGCCTGGGTGACGGCCTGGGTGATGGCCTGGGTGACCGCCTGGGTGATGGCCTGGGTGACGGCCTTTCTGGGCCTCGGTGACGGCCTGGGTGACGGCCTGGGTGACGGCCTGGGTGACCGCCTGGGTGATGGCTTTTCTGGGCCTCGTGACTCCGCCACAGCCCCTCGGCCAGGCCCTCGTCCCGGAGCTTGCTCGCGCTGGGCAGCGCGGGCTCCAGGTGACCAGGACCGGACACGGACCTCGCGGACAGCCTCCGCCCGCCCGGCCCCGCGTCCCCACGCCCCGCCGGGATGGCGCCGGCTCTGCGGTGGGTTCTGGGGGATCAGAGGGAACGGAAGGCCCCGCCGGGCGCGGACGCCGCGCGGGCCAAGCGCCCCACCCAAGCCCGGCCGCGCCTGACGGGGAGTCGCCGCGGAGGATGAATGAAAAAAGGAAAGGGCGGGGCGGGGATGGGGCGGAGCCACTCAGACACGCAGCTCAGAGGTGTGGCCCCGCCGCCAGGGGCCGAGACTGGAGGGTCGAGGGCGTGGCCTGCCCGCCGTGGAGGCGGGGTCTCGAGCTTAGAGGCGGGGCGAGTCGAGTACGCAGGCGCCGGCTGCCAGGCCGGCCCGCAGAGGGCGGGGCGGCGGTCGAGGGGCGGGAGGCGGAGCCGCGCAAGGCCGTTCCCGCCGCCGGACCGCGCTCGCCCCGCCCCTGCTGCAGCTTGCAGGCCCCGCCCCGCCCCGCCCCTCCGCGCGCTCCCCGGGCCGCCGCGGCGCGGAGCCGGTACCCGAGCCGGTGTCCCGGAGAAGGCGGCGGTGGCCGCGGCCTCGCCGAGAGCCCCCGAGCGCCCGGGCGGCGCGCCGCGCCCCGCCTCCCGCGGCCGGCGGCGGACGAGCTCGCGGCCCGGCCGCCCCCAGCCCCGGCCCCGCCGGCCCCGCCTCCCGCCGAGTGCATGAGGTTGACGCTACTTTGTTGCACCTGGAGGGAAGAACGTATGGGAGAGGAAGGTGCGCGGGCCGGACGCGGGGCGCGGGCCGGGCGCGGGCGGGGCGCCGGGCGCGGGCCGGGGGCGAGGCCTCGCGGCGGCGAGCCCTGGGCGAGGGGAAGCTGCCGGCCGGGCCTCCGCGCGGGCCGCGCCCCTGCCTCCCGGGGCTGCCCCGCCCGCTCCCCTCCCTCCGCCGCCCCCTCCTCACCCGGGGGTGCGCTCCCGCGGGCAGGGTCCTCCTCCTTGGCACCCCGGGTTTGCTTCATCCCTCTGGCTGCCCGTGGTCCCAGAGGAGCCCAGGCACTGTCCGCCCAGCGCCGGCCTCCATCCGCTGCTCCATCCTCCGTCCGCCGGGCCTCGCCCTCTGGAGCCGCCCCTGACCCAAGTGTGGAACCCTGCCTGGGGAGAAAGGGGGTCCACAGAAGCCGCATTCCCTGGGTTTGAGTCACTGCCCCGCGCCTGCAGGGCTCTGTGACCTTGAGCCAGGCATTAACCCTCTGAGCCTCAGTTTCCCCGTCTGTACAGCTGGCGATCGTGGAGTTGGCCCCTGGCACTAGTGGTTGGTTGGTGGCTGGACAGAGTGCGGCGGTGCATCCGGGGAATCCGTGACAGTTCACTGCGGGGACCCCGCCCCTCCCCCTCTCCCGCACCAGACCCCAAGCCCTGCCGGGCAGCAGGCTGGCCTTCCTGCCCTACCCATCTCCCCAGGGCGGTGGGCCCCCAGGCCAGGGCTGCCCCCACCCCCGTTAGGGTTCAGACCTCCCCTCCCACAATCCCCCAGTCCGCCTGGGACTAGCTGGGGTCTCCTTTACAGAAACACAAGCATTTCTGGTATCAAGACACCTCTTGATGAGGCAGGTTGCAGGCGAGGGAAGGGGTGCCAGTTCCCACCTCACCATCCCCCAAGCCCAAGAACAACTTCTGGGTGCCGCCTCTGCCTTGGGACCTTCCCAGGATCTGACTGTGTGACACAGCAAGAGGCCCTTCTGTGGGGGGCTCAGCGTCCCTGTCTGCACAACAGGGAGGGTCAGGCTGGGGGCATCTTGCAGGCCCCACCACCTGCAGGGGTGCTAGGCCACAGGGATGACTAAGCATGCTTCGTGGTTGGCATCAAGAGGTGTCTGACTGGTGACTGACTGGCCACCCCAGCCCCTCATGAAGCCAAGGCACTGCCAAGTTCAGCTACTGCAGACCCATGGGCCCAGGACACCCCAGCCCTGGCCAGGCCCTGCCCTTTGAAGGAACCTTTACCCCTTCTTCCTGGGCATACTAGAGGGGAAAGGACAAGATTCCCCATCCCCCCTCTTGGCTTTCTTTGTCCCCGTGTTACCTTACCAGCCCCTGAGTTGAAGAACGCCATGCAGGAGGGTGGACATATGATCTTTGTCCTCAGGTTACCAGTGGGGACACTGAGGCAGGCGCAGAGCAGCTCAGTAACTCAGCCAGTCTCTGAGCAAGACATTGGTCCTTTCTCTTCTAGCTCAACACAGGGACCACTTGGCCTGGGGACTGCGTTTGTGTCTACTGGGTCCACAAGGGGTCTATGCCAGAATACCTCCAAAAAGTGACTCATGACTCTGCTCCCCACAGGAAGTGAGCTGCCCGTCTGTGCAAGCTGCGGCCAGAGGATTTATGACGGCCAGTACCTCCAAGCCTTGAACTCCGACTGGCACTCAGACTGCTTCAGGTAGGCTGGGCTACCTGGGCAGAGGCCCAGGGACCTGGGTTCCCCCCCTGGCGCTGTCCCTGCTTCTTTATCCCTAGAGAGTCCCTGATGTCCAGCTCCCTGCTAGTGAAAGGTGCTCTGACCAATGGGTCCAGCGAGGACTTCCTGTTTGGTTATTTGGACCTCTAGAGGGCTGGGAAGGTGGCTCCGTGGTAAAGCGCTTGCCTTGCATGCATAAGGCCCTGGGTTTGATTCCTCAGCACCACATAAGCAAAAAAGAAAAAAGCCGGAAGTGGTGCTGTGGCTCAAGTGGTAGAGCACTAGCCTTGAGCTGAAGAGCTGAGGGACAGAGCCTAGGCCCAGAGTTCAGGCCCCATGACCCGACCCCCGCAAAAAAAAAATTGGACCTCTAGGGAGTGAATGGGAGAGATATTTGCCAGCCAGCACAATTGTCCTCCAGGACACACCTCCAGATACAAATCCTTCTAGGGCTGGGAAGGTGGCTCAGTGGTAGAGCGCTTGCCTTGCATGCATGAGGCCCTGGGTTCAATTCCTCAGCACCACATAAACAAAAAGAAAAAAGCCGAAAGTGGCACTGTGGCTCAAGTGGTAGAGCGCTAGCCTTGAGCTGAAGAGCTGAGGGACAGCGCCCAGGCCCAGAGTTCAGGCCCCATGACTGGACCCCCCCCAAAAAAGTAACAAAGTAACAAATCCTTCTAGAGTTGCCTGCTGGTGGCTCACACCTGACACCTTAGCTACTCAGAAGGCTGAGATCTGAGGATCATGGTTCAAATCCAGCCCAGGCAAGGAAAGTCCCTGAGACCTTTATCTCCAGTTAACTAGCAAAAAGCCAGAAGTAGAGCTGTGGCTTAAGTGGTAGAGTGCTAGCCTTTAGTGAAAGAGCTAAGGGATAGTACCAAGGCCCTGAGTTCAAGCCTTAGAACTGGCTTTTTTTTTTATAAAATGACAGTATGTTTGTATTTAATCTATGTGAGCTTCTAGTACATGACATGGTAGGCAGGGGTTGTCTGTGTGCCTAAAGCTAGCCTTGAACTGCTGGGGCCTCCTGAGTAGCTGGGGCTATACACCATACCACCATGTCCCACCTTCCCCAAATACTTTCTAGGTTATTTCTAATACCTACTACGATGTAAATACCCTGTGCTAGTTGTTATACAGAATTGTTAGGGGATACAGCAAGAAAAGAATCTGTGCATGTTCAGTTTGTTTTTCGTGAATCGTTTTGATCCGGGGCTGATGCACACCCATGGATGGGGTGAGCTGGGGTGATAGGAGTCCTCCTGGCAGCTAGGCAGGGGAGGGCTTTTCTGAGTGGCCGATGAAGGGGAGAGGAAGACAAAGCAGGCCTGGGAAGGAGATGAGCCATAGCCCCTGGGCCCCAGCTGGCTTTCCAGAATGATCAGCCCTGCCCTTCATCCCAAGGTGAACATGGCAGGGGTAACGCTGAGACCCATATACTAGAGTACCATACATGGAGACCTGTGTGGGCATCCTGAGAAGCCAGTTACAGGGTCGGGGGTGGGGGGGAGCAGCAATGGGACCAGAGCCCCCCTCCCTGGGCACACAGGCACGCACACACATGCGTGCTCCCAGGCACAGTGGGAAGGGACCCCAGGCAGACCTGCTGGCATCCGGTGAGTGTTGGGGACACACAGTACCCACCCTGGCTGTGAGGCTGGAAGAGAGGTAGGCCCCTTCTCCTGGAGTAAACTCAGGGACTCTGAAGGCCTTCAGGGAACACTGGGCACCCTTGACCAGGACACAGGCAGTGCAGACCGTGGGGAGAACAGGCAGGGCATTCTGGGTGGCAGCAGAGTGAAAGAAGGTTGCAGTGCCGTGGCAGAGTTGAGACAGGCTTGGGAAGGTAAGCAGACAGTGGAGGACATGCCACCAACCAGTGCCACTCCAGAGGGCCAAGGGACCCCTTGGCAGCAAAGGGACTGATTGTCATTGAGGGGCTGCGCTCCTGGGCCTGGCATTCAGAGGGTCATTTGAGGTGGAGAAAGTGATCTAGAGAGAATGGCCTTTGGCAAGTGCAAGCTGAGCATCCCTAATCCAGAATGTCCCTCAGCCCAATATGATGCCACACATACAGCGGCCCATGCTTGAGCACTTTTGACAGACCACAGGCAGAACAGTCAGACACTAAATGCTTTGCACACAACTTCTTCCAGGAAGACAGGCACAGACACCCAATGCCTGTCTGTAATCCCAGCTACTCAGGAGGCTGAGATCTGGAGGACTGAGATTCAAGCCAGCCTGGACAGCAAAGATCCCCTCCCACCTCCAAAATAACCAGCAAAGAGCTGAACTGGAAGTGTGGCTCACATGGTGGAGGACCAACTGAGCCAATGTTGGGCTCTGTGTTGAAAACAAACAACAAAAAAAAACAAAAAAAAGCCTTCAGGCTATGTATGTTGTAAGGTGTATACAAAACATGAATTTCGTATTTAAACATTGGCTTTTTTCCCAAGTGGTCTCATTTGTGTGCAAATATAATAATCCTGGGATATTTGGGATCCAAAACAACTGTGGTCCCAACCATTTCAGACTAGGGATTCTCACCCAGTTTTTGCCATATGAGATGGCATTTATTACCATCTTTTAATGTATTCATCCAGTTCACATGAGCAAAATGAGGGCTTGGCTTAAGCAAGTGCATTGCTGAGGTGGTAACAGCTTGGGCTGGGGTTGAACTTATGTCTTGCTGTTTCTGCACACTGCAGCTTTGAAGGGGCGGGGCTGGGAGTGGTGCTGGTGACAGGTCCTGGGCTCTGGAGGGCTCTGGCCAGATGTCTGAGGCTCCGTTTCCCTCTGAAAGCATTTAGTGGCAGGAGCCATTGGTGGCACTGAGTCCCTTGTCCCCCTCAAGCTGCTATGGCAGGTGGTAGAGGCAGTCTCTCTGCACACCCTTCCAGGTGGAACCTCCCCTCCTGGGTCCCGGAGGACCAATGCCCAGATAGGCCAGCGGGTGCCTGGAGTCCCCCCATGCAGCCTGCTGCAAAGCCTGAACTCTACCACAGCTCCGCCTGCCCCTGACAGAAACTGTAGCCCACCTTCTAATGGGTGAGCCAAGGAAGAGACCAAGGGCAGTGTGGGGCTGTGGAGACAGCGTTCTGGGGTCTGGTGAGCCTGCTAGTGGGGTCACCCCAGCTGCATGGATGTTTTTGGGGGAGCCTGTAGAAGGTGACCTGGCTGTGCATCTTTGGATGCAGGATCTGAGCCTTTGGGTGCCGCTTCATTGTCAGGCGCCTGCCCTCAAGGAAGCCCCAGGCTAGGGGGACAGGCAGCCTTATGGCTGGAGGGAGACTTAGTCAGGAGGGCGGCGGGAGGGCTGCTCCAGGCCCAACATGCCCCTGGCATTAGCATAGGGTTTAATCACCACCCTGGGGCCTTTCTCTAGGTCTGACCAACCCCGTGGGCCCCCACCCAAAGCCTGGCCAGCTTGAGCATTCGAGGCTTCCCTTTCCCAGTACGGCCTGTGAGGTCCCCTCCAAGAACCCTCCAGAGCCTCAGCCAAGGCATCCCCTGAGGCTGGGAGCACTGCCAGGGTGAAGAAGGCCTTGTGCCGCTGGCTGATCATGGTCTGGGTCTGCTCCAACCTCCCCTTCTTCCAGTTCCAGAGTTCTTGCTTGCAAAGATGAGCTGTCCGTGGAAGGCGACCTCTGTCCCTGGGGGAAGCACCGGAAGAGGCAGCTGCTTAGGAGCCTGTCCTTGTCCCCAGAGAGGCCTAACTGCTCAGTGCTTTTGTCCAGGCAGATGCTGAGGAGCACAAATGGTAGCACTCTCCAGCGGTTCAGGAGGAAAGACAGAGTGGAAGAGTCAGAGCCCAAATCGCTCCCTCCCACACACACCTCCCTTCCTGGGGTCAGATCCTAGACCCCTCCCCCTTGCTTCCCTGCCTAGAGTCAGAGCCTAGATCCCTTACCCCCACCCCCATACCTCCCTGCCTAGAGTCAGCCTAGATCCCTTACCCCTACCCCCATACCTCCCTGCCTAGAATCAGAGCCTAGATCCCTTACCCCCACCCCCATACCTCCCTGCCTAGAGTCAGCCTAGATCCCTTCCTCTACACCACAGCATTGGAGCCGCTTCCTGCTTCAGGCTCACACCAAGCCCCTTGGCCTGGACCCTCCCCTGTGGCGTGGCCACACTGGCTCCACCCCATGTGCTCTCCAATCCTGGCCCCTGAAATAGGATGGGGAAGCTCCGAGTCTGCCACTCAGGCTCTCTACGGGCCTCCAGTCCCTTGCCATAGCTGCTCAGGATGCTGCTGGCCTCGGCCCCAAGAAAAAACCGCTTCTTCCGAGGGGCTAGGTATGTGGAGTCCCCTCCTGCCTGACCCCAGCCCTGAGGGCCGGCTGGCAGAGGAGACAGGGGCAGACCACCTGGGACTTTCCAGGGCAGAACTGAAACTCATGGTCAGGTTGGCAGCTGTGGGGGCACAGGCCATTACCGAAACTTCTAGGCCTTGAGTGTGGCCTTCCCTTGAAGCAGATTTTCCCAGCTCTTTCTCCTCCCCTTGGGCTGGGGCCTAGGGGAGGGCTCCAGGAAGAAGGGACCTCACACCTGTCATTGGGTGCCTGCAGAGGGGCGGGTCCACAAGAGGGTCCTTCAGAGTCCGCTTCTGGATGGTTGAGGCTGGAGGGTGGGGTCTCCTTCCTGTGTGCCTTCTTCTAGCAAAGGTGTGTGAGGGCCTGCCAGGCCTGAAGCAGGACTCAGCCCACCTCGGGAGGAGACAGGTTATGCAGGCAGGCCGCCGAGGGTGCCCTGCAAACCACCAATGTTCTCTGGGGCCAGGCAGGCGCATGGCATAGGGGTCCTGAGAAAAGGTTGGGGGGAGGGAGGACTGAGGGCACTCCAGATCCTGCTGGTCCTGCAGGAGTGAGCGGCAGTGCTAGTGTGTGCAGCATGTGAAACAGAGCGTCCACCACAGCTAAGGGTGCTCTCATGACCCAAGTGTGTGGTTGGTGGACAGGCAGGAAGTCACTGAGGGAGCAGCTGGGGGCGGGGGCTCCCCAACCTCACTGTCTTGTGAGGTCCTTTTTCTATACCTTCCCCAAGTGTCTGCCCTGGGATGTGGGCAGCTTGAAGCAGCACACTTGCCATCCTAAGGCCTGCTCTGTTACCCTGCCACCGCCTCCTCTGCCACCTCTACCCCCTGCCCTGCCCCAGGGAGAGCTCATCAGTGCTTGGTACATCAGAGCTCCTGGTGCTTGGTACTCCCATCTGCACATCCTGGGTGCTTAGTATTCCCACCTCTGCTTCCTGAATGCTTAGTACTCGCACTTCTTCTTCTTGGGTGCTTGGTACTCCCACCTCTGCTTCCTGGGTGCCTGGTACTCCCACCTTTGTTCCCTTGAACCTTGAGGGCTTGTGTTCCTCTGCCCCAGCAGACTCCCCAACAATGGGGAACCAGCTGGATTGCTTTAAAGAAACAGAGTCCTGAGCTGCCTTGCTGCCCTCCTCCCCCCAAGTTCTTTTGAGCCAATTAAGCATGCCCAGCCTGCAGCAGTGCAGTGGCTGTGTGTGGATGGCCCAGAACTTGTCCTCCAGAGCCTGGATCTTCCTTTCCTGGTGACCCAGTGGTCCTGGCTCTGCAGCTCACGTTTATGCTCCGGTCCAGGCCTACCATGTACGTGAAGACCTGGGGCACCCCCAGAAGCCAGTCCCCCACTCGCCTGGAGCGCTGGCTGCAGTCCTCCCGGCACCAGGCCTGTGTGGGAAGAGGCCAGGCAGGTAGCTGTAGGTCCTAGCAGCTGGGGCTGTGTTTCTCCCAAGCATCCCTGGAGGCCCTGGGGACTCTGGCCCTGGCACCCTGCACACCAGCTGCTTTCCTGTGGGAAGGGAAAAAGGGAGACAAGCTGGCAGACCACGCGGGTGCTGAGCATCCAGAAAGCAGCACACCCTGTGTGCTGGCTGTCTGCATCCTGGCTTCCCATCCATCCTGGTTAATACTGAGCCTCGTTCCTACTTTGCATCTTAGTGAAAAAAGGCAGGTTTTCCCAGCTTGTGGCCACACATGGGGGACCCAGGACTGGGAAGCCATGTGGTTCACCTACCCTACCTAGCGGCTCCCAGTGAACCTCAGGTGGCCTGGAGTTTCAGCAGGAGTGAAGAGGTCGTAGTAGGCACTGCATCTCCTAGTGCTGCCTGAACTGCTGGGGTGGGGGGCACAGACCCTAAGATGGGGCCTCCAGTTTGTCCCATTCTCCTGCCTGGGGACCCAGCACAAGTCCTCACCCTATCCTCCTGGCCTGTGTGACCAGGGACAGGGGTCTCTGAGGCTGGTAGAAGGGCAGCTCTTTGTTGCAGAACTGCTCTGGGTGGTGTCCACTGTATATAGGGTATTGCTGAGAAGCTAAATGGGTTTGAATCCATCTGAATGGGGTTCAGATCCTTCCCTACCCGCTGCCAAGCCTTGTGCCCCAGCACAGGCTATCTGTGCCTGGGGGACACAGTAGCAGGCCGAGGGGAGGGCCAGGTCTGGTGTGGTGGTGGGGGGAGGGAGGGGGAAAGATAGGGAGAGCCAGGCCTGGTGTATGTGTGGGGAGACGAGGGGGGGCAGGCCCAGTGGTGGGGGAGATGGGGGCAGGCTCAGTGTATATGAAGAGATGGTGATGGGGGGAGGCCCAATGTGGGGGGGTCATATGCCCATATGCGTGGGGAGATGAGGGGACAGCCCCAGTGTGTGTGTGGGGGGGTGATGAGGGGCAGACCCGGTATGTATGTGGGGAGATGGGGGGACAGCCCCAGTGTGTGTGGGGGGGGGTGATGAGGGGCAGACCCGGTGTGTATGTGGGGAGATGGGGGGAGGCCTGGTGTATGGGGGGGTGGAGGGAATGGGGGCACGCCCAGTGTTGGGGGGAGATGGGGGAGGTGTGGTGTGTGGGGGATGGGGGCAGGCCCAGTGGGGGGAGGCAGAGCTGGAGCAGTGGCGCCGTCTCAGCCATCTCAGCCCTGCTCTCTCCACCAGGTGCAGCGACTGTGGCGCTGCGCTATCACACCAGTACTACGAAAAGGATGGGCGGCTCTTCTGCAAGAAGGACTACTGGGCCCGCTATGGCGAGTCGTGCCACGGCTGCTCAGAGCACATCACCAAGGGGCTGGTCATGGTGAGCCGCCCCTTCCACCGGCATGGGGGTGCGCATGAGCACCCACGGCGTCCAGCCCAGGGGGTCCCTTCCCCCTGCCATGGGGATGTGCATGCCCACCCGTAGTATCCAATGTCCAGCTCTGGGTGTCCTCATCCTCTCCCTTCTACCTTCGCCTCTTCTCTGCTTGCACACTATGTCCTCGTATTCACGTCCCTCTGTCCCCTGTCCATGCACCTGGCTCCGTACCATGTGCCAGGCAGCCACGGGAGAGACCCTGCAGGCTGAGGACATCACTGTCCCCTACCAGGTGGCCGGGGAGCTCAAGTACCACCCTGAGTGCTTCATCTGCCTCGCCTGCGGGGCTTTCATCGGGGATGGGGACACCTACACGCTGGTGGAGCACTCCAAGCTGTACTGGTGAGCACCCCACCCTGCCTCTCCCAGCCCTCCTGCCTGGCACGGGGTGCCGGGGTGCTGGCCCCCACACCCAGCCTTGCATGCAGTGAAAGACAAATGTTGGATAGGACAGAGATGAGGCCCGGCAGACATGCCAGCTCCCTTCCTGAAGTGCCACCAGCACTGGCACAAACCCCACAAGTTAGGATGCCATCCTTACCAGACAGCCATGCCTCAGACCTCAGATCCCCATTCAGGCCCCAGGCCACTCACTTGCTCCTCTGGCCAGGCACAGGGACCCCACAGCTCCATCTGCTGTGATAATTTGCGACTAAGAACACAGCTGGAGCTGCATGTGAAACCCCAGTTTATAATAAAGGACCCATGTTCACCAACCAGAGCGCCTCACTGCACATGGGGTTGCACGTGTCATGGGGATGTCCAGCCTCTCCTTCCTGCCCTGCCCGCCCTCCCCTGCCTTCCCCTGCCATTGCAGCCCCAGGGCTCATAAATAACTCATGCCCAGGACTTGATCTCCCTAGGGCCTAGGAACAGAGACAGCCTGTCCACAGCAGGGGTGAAAAGTGGCCTAGCAGCAGAGCCTGTCCTGGAGAGTCCACCTGGAGGGCTCCTCATCCTGAAGGGAGTGCTGGGGAAGGGGCTGCTGGGAGGTGGGGCTGAGCCTGTCCTCTTTCCCCCAGTGGACACTGCTACTATCAGACCGTGGTGACCCCTGTCATCGAGCACATCCTGCCCGACTCCCCTGGCTCCCACCTGCCCCACACGGTCACTCTGGTATCCATCCCTGCCTCTGCCCACGGCAAACGAGGCCTGTCCGTCTCCATCGACCCCCCTCATGGACCTCCAGGCTGCAGCTCAGAGCATTCCCGCACTGTTCGTGTGCAGGGGTGAGTGACGGCTGGCCAAGGCCGGGGGGGAGGGAGGGTAGAGGGAAGCAGGGAGGGTATAGTAAGTGGCCATGGCCACAGTTGCAGGTGTGTGGCAGGTCAGGATTGGGGACCTGAGGATGGGTGAAGCAAGGCTTCAGAGGGGCCCAGCGGTGACATGTTGGGTCTCTGAGATACAACACTTGACGTGAACAGCTTAGGCAGGGAGAGAACTGGTTTTAGGTCACAGCTTCATGGGGTCAGGGTCTGCGGTAAGTGGACCAGCAGTGGGGCGTGGGAGAGCCGCTACTCATCTCATAGCAGGTGGCAAGAGACACCCAGTGCCCAGCCCACCCAGCTTTCTTGCTCACAGCTGGTGCTCTACCATGGGTGCCTGGCAAAAATGCAGAATATTTAGACTGCAATCTTACAAAACAGCTTCTTGATTACAAAGGCCAAAATCCTTTATGGCAGAGAACATGAATCAGTCAGTCAGCACCCTACATGAAGGATATGCTGACTTCAGGCATCAACCTGTGCATTCACTGGCCGGCTTCCTGCCGCTCCCAGCAGTGAAGGGTAGGAGCAGCTAAGTGCACTTGCTCCTGTGCATGAACCCCTGTGGGTGCTACTATCCCCACAGGAAAGAAAGGATAAGGCATATTGGTCCACACCTGTAATCGCAGTGCTAAGGAGGCTGAGGCAGGAGGATCCAGTTTGAGGCTATTCTGAGCTACATATCAAGACCCTGCTTCCAAAAAAGAAAATTTCTGTAAATCATTGTTTTTTTTGTTTTATTGTCGTTTTGTTGGTCATGGGACTTGAACTCAGGGCCTGGGTGCTGTCCCTGAGCTTTATTGCTCAAGGTTACCACTTTGAGCCACAGCACTACTTCCTGTTTTCTGGTGGGTCATTAGAGAGAAGAATCTTACATGCCGTGTGCTGGTGGCTCATGCATGTAATCCTAGCTACTCAGGAGACTAAGATCTGAGGATTGCTGTTCAAAGCCAGCCCAGGTAGGAAAGTCATGAGACTCTTATCTCCAATAAGCTACAGAAAAAAGAAAGTGGCGCTGTGGCTCAAAGTGTATACCAGCTTTGAGTATAAAGAGTTCAGGAACAGTGCCTAGGCCCCAAATGGCAAAAAGAAAGAAAAAGAGTCTTACAGACTTTCCTGCCCTGGGCTGGCTTCAAACCACGATCCTCAATCTCAGCCTCCTGAGTAGCTAGGATGACAGGCGTGAAACACTGGCACTGGGCTCTTTTTTTTTTTTTTAACTCTGTCTCCTCAGTGCCTTACCTCCAATCTGTTTCCCCTATCTCAAAGAACTAGAAGAAAATTCCTTTAAAAGCCTTTAAAAGCTCAGTAGGTCACAAATGTAATCTCAGCTTCTCAAGAGACTGAGATTTGAGAAATGCAGTTTGAAGCTAGCCCAGATGAGAGATTCTTACTTCCAGTTATCCATCACAAGGCAGAAGTAGAGGTGTAGCTCAAGAGGTAGAGTGCCAGCGTTGAGCAAGGGAAATTAAAAATACTAAGGGAGAGCATGGTGCCCTAAGTTCAAACCCCAGTATCACATTCACACACACACACACACACACTCACACTCACACTCATGTACACAGCCTGGTTTTTTTGTTTGCTTTTTTTTTTTGCCAGACCTCGGGCTTGAACTCAGGGCCTGGGCACTGTTCCCAAGGTTCTTTTGCTCAAGGCTAGCATCTACCATGTGAGACATAGCACCACTTCTGGCTTTTTCTGTTGATGTGGTACTGAAGAATTGAACCCAGGGCTTCATGCATGCTAGACAAGCACTCTACTACTAAGCCACATTCTCAGTCCCTGGTTATGAATCTTGGTCTTCCTATCTCTGCTTTCTAAATAGCTGGGGTTATAGCTGTGCACAGCATTTATGAGAGCCTGGTGTGATCATGCATGCCTGTAATCCGAACATTCAAGAGACAGGCAAAAGGATCACAAGTTGAGTACTATAGAGAGGCTTTGTCTCACAAAACAAAAACAAAAAACACAACCTACATATGAGAATAAATGAAAGCCAGAAACCAACTAACACCAAGCACCAAGCAGTTAAAAGAAGCACAAGAAGGGAATTTGGTACATCGGCTGTTCTGAGTTCGCTTATGACTTCCCAATCATGCCTATCCCCGGCCTGCCCCATGGCACAGAGCGGGCTGCTGGCTACTGCTGCTGGGTGAGTTGGGGTTGGGTGGGAAGCTGGTGGATCTGTACCCAGTTAAGACCCATCTTGTATTTGTCTGATCCCAGCATGGCAGACTGTGGAGGACAGCTTGGCCCTACACAGTGGGAGTAACAGTCTATTAACTGGAGCCACTGAACATCTCCATTATGTTTGCCTGCCCATGTCAGGCACCAATAATCAATTACAGAAATCATTAACCTCATAAGAGCTCAGCATTCTGAAGAATACTGAACCATACAAGATAGAATCATTTACTCCCTCATCCCCGCAGCCTCCTCTACCCCCCAATCCCCCCCACCCTGTTTTGAGTTGCCAGAGGACCATCTGACCACTGCTCTGCCCACAGCGTGGACCCAGGCTGCATGAGCCCAGACGTGAAGAATTCCATCCATGTGGGAGACAGGATCCTGGAAATCAACGGCACACCCATAAGAAACGTGCCACTGGATGAGGTCGGCCAGAGTGGGTGGAGGCAGAGCCTAGGCCCTCCCCCATGGCCACCACTGGCTCACCTGTCCATACACCTGTCCCTCAGATTGACCTGCTGATCCAGGAAACCAGCCGCCTGCTCCAGCTGACTCTGGAACACGACCCTCATGACACACTGGGCCATGGGCCAGGGTCTGAGCCCAGCCCCCTGGGCTCCCCATTGTGCACCCCCAACCAGGAAGCTGGAGGTTCTGCCCGGCAGAAACCTGTGCTGTAAGTCCCCCTGTACCCTACTGTCCTTGTCCCTAGGCCTCGGATCTCAGGGACTTGTATGCCACTGTCCCTTGTCCCTGGGCCTCAGAGGCCCAGGACCTGGCCTCCAGTCCCCCACCTCCCTAGCTAGTAAGGGCAGAAGCCCCCATGAAAGGGGTATTGCCACAGAGTAGTGTGTTTTGTGAAGACTCTGTGGACCAGATGGCATATACCTGTAATTAACTCCAGCTACATGGGAGGGCGGTGGGGGGGGGGGGGGGGGGGGGAGATAGGAGGATAGGAAGATTGTGGTCCCAGGCCAGCCCCAGGCAAAAGCACAAGACTCTGGGGAGCAAACTAAAGTAAAACAGGCTGAGCCAGGTACTGGTGGCTCACACCTGTAATCCTAGCTACTCAGGAGTCTGAGAGCTGAGGACTGCAATTCAAAGCCAGCCTAGGCAGGAAAGTCTGAGACTCATACCTCCAATAAACTACCCAGAAAAAGCCAGAAGTGGCTCTGTGGCTCAAGTGGTAGAGCTCTAATCTTGAACACAAAGAGGCTCAGGGATAATGCCCAGGCTCTTGGGTTCAAGCCTCACAACATTTTTAAAAAGTGGGCTAGGAAGGTGGCTCAGTGGTAGAGCGCTTGCCTTGCATGCCTGAGGCTCTGGGCTCGATACCTCTGCACCACATAAGCAAAAAGAAAAAAGCCAGAAGTGGCGCTGTGGCTCAAGTGGTAGAGTGCTAGCCTTGAGCTGAAGAGCTGAGGGACAGTGCCCAGGCCCAGAGTTCAGGCCCCATGACAGGACCCAAAAAAAAAAAAAAAAAGTAAACGTGTGGCAGGTGGTAAAGTGCTTGTGTGGAAAGGGTGAGACCCTGAGTTCAATCCCTGTTACTGACCCAAAAAAAACATTATTCTGAAGCCAGGATCTGAGGATCATGGTTTGAATCAACCCAGGCAGGAAAGCCCTTGAGACTCTTATTTCCAATTAACTAGCAAAAAGCTAGAGTTGGAGTTGTGGCTCAAGTGATAGTGTGCTGTCCTTGGGCAAAAAAGCTCAGAGACAGCACCCAAGACTTAGGTTTAAGTCCCAGGGAGGGTGTGTGTGTGCGCGCGCGCGCGCGCGTGTGTGTGTGTGTGTGTGTGTGTGTGTGTGTGTGTGTGTGTGTGTGTGTGTGTGTGTGTGTGTCCTTGGGCAAAAAAGCTCAGAGACAGCACCCAAGACTTAGGTTTAAGTCCCAGGGAGGGTGTGTGTGCGCGCGTGTGCGTGTGTGTGTGTGTGTGTGTGTGTGTGTGTGTGTCTTTGGGCAAAAAAGCTCAGAGACAGCACCCAAGACTTAGGTTTAAGTCCCAGGTGTGTGTGTGTGTGTGTGTGTGTGTGTGTGTGTGTGTGTGTGTGTGTGTGTGTGTGTGTGTGTGTGTGTGTGTGTGTGTGTGTGTGTATGAATTCTGCTCTCCTTCATAATAGAGACAGAATACCAGTGTGTGTGTGTGTGTGTGTGTGTGTGTGTGTGTGTGTGTGAATTCTGCTCTCCTTCATAATAGAGACAGAATACCAGAGCCAGTGAGTCGACTGCTTCTGGGGTCCAGGTCCCATATCTTTGAACAGAGATGGGATTGGGGGCTAGAGGAAAAAGCCCAGAGCCACTGGGCATCTTAACAAGTCTCTGCCCCCGTCCCCCAGAATCTGGAAGAGAGGTCCTCCAGCCTTGGGTGGGGGACAGGGAAGTCAGAGGCTACATCCCCACACTGGCACACTAATAGCCCAGTCAGGACAACAGAAGTGAAGGGAGCTGGATGCTGGCTCCAGAATGCAAATGGGGCCAGGGTCTAGGGCATCCTTGAATTGGGATGGCATAGAAGGGTGCAGAAGAGGGACCAGGTGTCATGTCTCCATGGCACTGGGCATCCATGCCTTCCAGGAGAAGCTGCAGCATCGACACATCCCCGGGTGCGGGCTCTCTGGCTTCGCCGGCCTCCCAGCGCAAGGACCTGGGTCGCTCAGAGTCCCTCCGTGTGGTCTGCCGGCCGCACCGCATCTTCCGGCCCTCCGACCTCATCCATGGTGAGGTGCTGGGCAAGGGCTGCTTCGGCCAGGCCATCAAGGTATGGTGTGAGGATGGGCTGGTGGAGACCTCTTCCTCTCCCTACCCAGCCTGGCATCTGGGCTCCTCTTCTCTGGTGTTGGGGTCTGGCCCTGATCCTAGTGTCCCTGGCTGTGACCAGGCTGCAAGGGTCAGGGACTGGGTGAGGAGCCCATGGGCCCATGAGCCCCCCTTCATTCTCCAGAAGAGCCAGGAGCTGACCCGGCCCGGCCTGGCCGGTCCCAAACCTCTGGCCAGCCAGGAAACTGCAGGGCCTTGGTTTCCTCCCCTGTAAAGGGAGGGTGCTCCCTACGCCCAGTATCCCATTGTCCCTGGGACATCTGTAGGCCCCTGGCTGTCCCTGCATTGTACCTCGGTTCCCCTGTGCACACAGGTGACTCACCGGGAGACAGGGGAGGTGATGGTGATGAAGGAGCTGATCCGCTTTGATGAGGAGACGCAGAGGACGTTCCTCAAGGAGGTGGGTGAGGTCGGCCTTCCTGGGGACCTTGCCCACTGAGGGGGTGCAGGGCTCTGGGGTGCAGTGACACTCGTGGCATTGGCATGCCTCTGGAAGCGAGAGGGCGATGGAGGGACTGGGGCTCGCAGCCCTGCTCCTTAAGACTGCGGCTGGCTCTGGCTGGAGGAGAAGGGGAGTGAGCCTAGACTGTGTGTACCCCACCAGGTGAAGGTCATGCGGTGCCTGGAGCACCCCAACGTTCTCAAGTTCATTGGGGTGCTGTACAAGGACAAGAGGCTGAACTTCATCACCGAGTACATCAAAGGGGGCACCCTGCGGAGCATCATCAAGAACATGGTGAGCGCTGGCCCCGCCCACTGCCATGGCCCTGCCCACAATTGTGGCTCCACCCTCAGGACCGGCCTGCCCACAACTGTGGCACCACCCTTGGCTTTTTTTTAAAGTGAGCTTAGGCCTGGGATGTAACTCAGTGGTAGAGTACTTTCCTTAGCATATACAAGGCCCTGGGGAGTTCCAGTCCAGCACCACCAAAAAAATTTTTTTTTTTAAGTTTACATGAACAACTTCCAAGATTTCAAAGTTGTCCGCAGGCTAGGTGTAGTAGAGCACACTAGTACTCTCAACACTCCAGAGGCTGTGGTAGATGGAAGAATTGAAGCCCCAAGCTGAGGGGACCTGTGGGTAAGGCAGGAGCTAGATCTGGAGTTTGAACTTAGAACCTTAAGCTTGCTTTACATACCTGCTCACACTTGAACCACACCTCCAGTGTGGTATTTTGCTAGCTAATTGGAGATTGAGTGTTGTGGACTTTTTTGCCTGGGCTGGCTTCGAACTATGATTCTCTAGATCTCAACCTCTTGAATAGCTAGGATCCCAGACCTGAGCCATAAACACCAAGCTCATTTTGTTTTCTTTTCTTCGATAAAACAGAACATGCTGACATTTCAATATGTAAATATAATTCCTATACAGCCACAGTAAAACACACATAACTTGTCAGGCACCAGTGGCTCACGCCTGTAATCCTAGCTACTCAGGAGGCTGAGATCTGAGGCTCACAGTTCAAAGCCAACCTGAGCAGGAAAATCCATGAAACTCTTATCTCCAATTAACCAGCAAAAAGCCAGAAGTAGAGTTGTGCCCCAGCTGGTAGAGTGCTACCCTTGAGCAACAAAGTTCAGCAACAGCACCCAGGCCCTGAGTTCAAGCCCCAGGACTGGCCAAAAAAAAAAACCAGCCGAGACAAAAAAGTCCATGAGTCTCTAATCTCCATTTTACCAACAAAATGCCAAAAAAGATATTTGATTGGTCTACACACCTTAAAAGGTGTATACAAGAGGGAGCCGGCTACCTTCTGCCCCTCTCAAATACTGGGATCCTGTGACTGTCACCTCTGTGTCCCCACCTTGGCTCTGCTGGCTCCATCCTAGCCATTGTCCTTCATCCCCAGGACAGCCAGTATCCGTGGAGCCAGAGGGTGAGCTTTGCCAAGGACATCGCTGCAGGAATGGTGAGTGGCAGGTAGCCTGCTGCCCCTGTGAAGATAGCCCCGCCTCTCACTGCAGGGAGGATGCTTCAGCAGGGAATGAGGCTGGGGGGTGGGGGGTGGGAGACAGGAAGAGGCGGGAGAAGAGGAGCCAGCAGCTGCCTCCTGAGCCCCCTCCTCATACCGCCAGGCCTACCTCCACTCCATGAACATTATCCACCGGGACCTCAACTCGCACAACTGCCTCGTTCGAGAGGTAAGCAGGGGCCCTGCACTGGGGGCACAGAATCCACCATGCTCCCAGCCTGCCCTCATGAAGGCCCCCTGGCTGCCTTCCTAGCTCATCACATTGCAGACAGCTTGAGTACCTTTGCCAGAGTGGCTTCCCTGGGGGGCGGGAGGGGGTGTGCTGCTGCTCTGGAAGGCCCTTGCTGTGAAGGGAGGGAAGCCCTCACCTTCAGAAGTCCCCAAGCTGAGGGGAGCCGTGGATAAGGCAGAAGCTCAGCAAGCTTTTCAGGAGTCTGCTCAGCCTCCATACTACAGCCTCGATGACCCCAAGATCAGAGCCGCAAATCCTCCTGTCCTCCAGTGTGTCTGGACTGAGTTGTGTTTTTGTTTTTGTTTTTGTTTTGTTGTTGTTGTTGTTGTTTGTCGATTTGGGGGCTTGAACTTTGGGCCTGGGCACTGTCCCTGAGCTTTTTAGCTCAAGGCTAGTGCTCTACCACTTGAGCCACAGCACCACTTCCAGTTTTCTGGTGGTTAATTCTAGATGATTCTCACGGACTTCCTGCCAGGGCTGGCACGGAACTGCGATCCTTAGATCTTAGTCTCCTGAGTAGCTAGGATTACAGGTGTGAGCCACAGGCACCCAGCCTGGACTATGCTTTTGCTCCAGAATGCATGTTTACAATATACAAGGTCCTGGGGTCCAACCCCAGCACCTTTTGTCCTCACTGTGGAGGCTCTGAGAACCCCACTGCATCCCTCACCTCACTGTCAGGGGCTTCAGACCCATGTATCGCAACAGAAGAGACTCCTCAAGCCCAGGTCAGGCCCTCTGAGGGACAGGACAGGAGCCAGCCCCCCACCTGTCCTGGTGGCATAGGCCATTAACAACCATTGCCCAGTGGGGATGTGGTCTGAGGACCCTGTGTCAAGGCTTCCTGGCTTGGAACCAAGTACACTGGCACACTCCTGTAATTCTAGCTAGTGGGAGTTGGAGATAGGAGAATGGTTGTTTGAGGCCGGCCTGGGACATGGGTGTGGGGTCACACTGGCAGCCAGTTCAGGAGCTTCAAACAACTTGTTTGCAAAAAGCAGGGGAGTAGGGGTGGGTGGAATCCACTACCCTTCAGAGGTCACTGGATGTCAGAGGTGTATTGGGGTGCGGGGGTTGGAGGAGGGTGCTAGTGAGGAGCAGGCTAGGCAGGACCTGCCCCAGCAGGACCCTGCACCCTTAATTTCCCAGAACAAGAACGTGGTAGTGGCCGACTTCGGGCTGGCTCGCCTCATGGTCGATGAGAAACCACAGCCTGAAGACCTGCGCAGCCTCAAGAAGCCAGACCGCAAAAAGCGCTACACGGTGGTGGGCAACCCATACTGGATGGCACCAGAGATGATCAATGGTAAGCTGGCCCTACCCCCTCCAGGCCCCGCCTGTGCCAGAGACCCCACCCACAAAGGCACCTTGCCCCACCGTGGCTCTTCCTGGCCCCGCCTACACCAGCTCTCCACCCCTCCGCTCAGACCCACCCCACTCCCCAGCCCCTGCCATTCCACTTGGGTCCTGTATGTTATGCTGCAGCTGTAAGACATTTCCACATACTTGGAGGCATCTATAACAAACTATTGTGCGGTCCTGGAGGTCTGAAGTCCAGCCTCAGGCTGGGAAGGTAGCTCTGTGGTAGAGCATTTGCCTAGCATGCCTGAAGCCCTGGGTCCATTCCTCATCACCACATACACAGAAAAGGCCAGAAGTGGCACTGTGGCTCAAGTGGTAGAGCGTTAGCCTTGAGCAAAAGAAGCTCAAGGACAGCGCCCAGACCCTGAGTTCAAGCCCTAGGACTGACACAACAACAACAACAAAAATAAAGTCCAGCCGGGCTCAGATGGCTCTCCTGTAAATCCTAGCTACTCAGGAGGCTGAGATCTGAGGATCACGGTTCAAAGCCAGCAGGGGCAGGAAAGTCCGTGAGACTCTTATCTTCAATTAACCACCAGAAAACTGGAAGTAGCTCTGTGGCTCAAGTCATAGAATGCTCGCCTTTAACTGAAGAACTCAGGGACGGCACCCACGCCTAGAGTTCAAGCCCCACAACCAACAACAACAACAATAACAAAAAATAGTCCAGCCCCAGTCTCCCCAAGCTGAAGGTCCAGGCAAATCTTCCCAGTTTTTTTCTGGCTTCCATACAGCTTCTCATTCCTTGGCTCTCAGACCCTGTTTCCATCCTTTTTATTTTTGAGATAGGGTCTTAACTACATAGCCAAAACTGGCCTCCAGCTTGCTGTCCTGCCTCAGCTGCCCAGTGCTGGTGTTACCAGTGTACACCCCCACACCTCCATACACACCCCATTTCCTTGCCTGAGTAGCTAGAATTACAGGCATACACTGCCTTCCCCCAGTGACCCTGAGCCCTGTGGATAATCCAGGATGACCTCACCCAGTTCTCTTGGTCCTTTGTAGGCTCCTTGACAAGCAGGTGACACACAAAACATCAGTTCAGAGCAGGCAGCTGGGTCGGCCAGCACAGTGCTGGGAATAGAGTTTGTGTGGTCCCTAGCTAGCCTGCCCTGTGCAGTGTTGACAGCCCTGCTCTGGGGGCCCTAAAATCCTGGCCTATTGGTTGCTATTCAGCTCACCACCATGGCAGTCCTCCTTGGTTTTATTGTGGTTTGGGGGATGCATTAGTTGTACAAGGGGGAGTCCCCTTGTGACATTCCACAGGGCATACAGTGTACCCCCTTACCTCACCTCTCCATCCCTTTCCCTCACTCCACTCCTCCTTACAGTTGTAATAGGCTTCATTGCTCTACTTTCTTTTTTTTTTTTTTCTTTTTTGGCCAGTCCTAGGACTTGAACTCAGGGTCTACGTCCTGTCCCTGAGCTTCTTTTGCTTAAGGCTAGTACTCTACCACTTGAGCCACAGTGCCATTTCTGGCTTTTTCTGTTTATGTGATACTGAGGAATAGAACCCAGGGTTTCATGCATGCTAGGCAAGCACTCTACCACTAAGCCACATTCCCAGCCCCTGCTCTACTTTCATATATGTGTATAAAGTAAGAGTCTAATGGACTTTCCTGCCCAGGCTGGCTTTGAACCGTGGTCCTCAGATTTTGGCCTCCTGAGTAGCTAGAATTACAGCTCCGAACTTTTTTCACTTATTTATTTATTTATATTATTTATTCTTTTTTGCGATGCTGGAGATCAAATTGCATAAGCTTAGCTTGTGCCTCTCCCTGAACTTCACCCCACTCTAAAACTCCCCCAATGGAATCATTCCAAGTTTTGGCCTGATTGCTTTTGGACACACAAAGTCCATGATTTACCCGGAAGTACTGGGTTGTGAACCCACAACTGTGGCCTTGCTAAGCAGGCACTCTACCCCTTGTGCCACACCTCCACCCTTTTTGCTTCTGCTGTTTTTCAGATTGGTCTTCACACTTTTGCCTGGGGTTAGCATGGGACCTCATTCCTCCTACCTACACGATTTGAGTAATTGGGATCACAAGCACAAACCACCACACTGGTCTTACATTTTGCTTTTTTGTTTGTTTGTTTGTTTGTTTTGGGGGGTCCGGTCTTGGGGCCTGAACTCTGGGCCTGGGCGCTGTCCCTCAGCTCTTCAGCTCAAGGCTAGCGCTCTACCACTTGAGCCACAGTGCCACTTCCGGCTTTTTTCTTTTTGCTTATGTGGTGCTAAGGAATTGAACCCAGGACCTCATGCATGCAAGGCAAGTGCTCTACCACCTTCCCAGCCCCTGATCTTACGTTTTGAAATGAGGTCTCATGAACTTTTTTGCCTAGGCTGCCCTCCCTACTTCCCAAGTGCTAGAATTTTGGCACAGGCCACCATAGCCAACTTGCCTGGACCTTCTAGTCCTCAGGGTTCCTAGGACCTGGCAAGGTTGAGGGTCATGTCTAGCAGCTCCCTCTTCCCACCTGGCTTTTGCCATCTTTGTCCTCACTGACCCCAGGTCTCTCTGTGCAGGCCGCAGCTATGATGAGAAGGTGGACGTGTTTTCCTTTGGAATCGTCCTGTGTGAGGTAGGAGTGAAGGTTGATGGCACGGGCCTGGGCAACATCTATACTCCCCAGCCCCAGCCTGCGTGACCTGCCCTTGAGCCCCCAGACTCCCAGTCAGAGGGCCCCAGGTTAACTCATGGCCTCATGCGGAACAGATCATCGGGCGGGTGAACGCAGACCCTGACTACCTGCCACGCACCATGGACTTTGGCCTCAACGTGCGGGGCTTTCTGGACCGTTACTGCCCCCCCAGCTGCCCCCCCAGCTTCTTCCCCATCGCTGTGCACTGCTGCGACCTGGATCCTGAGAAGAGGTGAGTGGGGGACTGTGAGTGGGTGGGCCACTCCCCAGCAGAGCCAGCCAGCCCACGCCCCCCCATCCCCTGGTGTCTCCCATCCCCAGGCCCTCCTTCATGAAGCTGCAGCAGTGGCTGGAGTCGCTCCGCATGCACGTGGCCGGCCACCTGCCACTGGGCCCACAGCTGGAGCAGCTGGAGAGGGGCTTCTGGGAGACGTACCGGCGAGGCGAGAGCGGCCTGCCCGCCCACCCCGAGGTCCCCGACTGAGCCCAGCCAGACGCCGCCCCAACCCCACCCCAGCACCCACCCACACCAGACTCCCTTCCACTCCGTCGCCAAGGCACAGGGCAGCAGCACTCAACCTGTCTCCAGAGCCAAGCCTGGCACAGCAGCGCCCCCTGCAGACCGTGCCCCTGCCCTCTCTGCCCAGGCCCCAGGGCTGCGCACACCCCACCTTGCCCTACCTTACCTCTGCCTCGGTGGGGCCACCCCTCACCTCTCCTTGCATGAGCTGGGGGCCCAGGGAGTTGTGCCACCCACACACATCTGCCCGCGGTGCCTCTGAGCCTGGCTGGGCTGAGAGGGGCCAGGCAGTGTGCCCAGCACCACAGGGGCCGTCCCAGGACCTGATGCTCCCCGCCCACCCCTGGGGTGTCAGTGTAGAAGCAGATCACGATAAAACCCAAATCTCAGAGAGAGAGAGAAAGGCCCTGGTGCAGGCCTGGCTGCGGCCCCTCCCCCTGCTTTGGGCCTTTTTTTTTTTTTCTTTAAATCAAAGCCACTTTAGTAAGAAGGTACCAGGCCTCAGGGTGAAGAGGGTCCCTGAGGAGGAGGGAAGCCAGGGGGCCATGACTGAGGTTCCTCTCCCATCCCTCCCATCCCGTTCCCCAGAGCTGCAGCCACCCCGCCCCTCCCCTGCAGCCGCCCCGCCCCTCCCCTGGCATCCCCCCCGTCCTCTGGGTTCTTTCTGTGTAATCTATTTTTTAAGGAGAGTTTGTATTATTTTTTCATAAGGCTGGAGCAGCAGCTGCTGGGGGCTTGGGGTTTTCTTTCCTTGGCGGGTGGGGGTGGGAGGGCCATTTTGTCACCTTGCCTCAGTTCAGATCGGGGACATTAAAACTGTGAAGCTCTCTCAGTGCACTTTGAACTTGGAAAAGAATCTGAGCAGGCCAAGGGGGCGGGACATGCTCCCCAGGCCCAGAAACCGTGCAGGCACTAGGAACAATAAAGTCTGTGCCCCCCCAGGCCTTCCTTGTGTGTGTCTGGGGAGAAGTTCATAAGCAGGGTGGGGTCATCTGACAAAGCCTAGTCAGATGGGGCAGAAGTGGGGGCCCAGACAGGACACAAGAAGATATCAGAAGCTGAAATGGACTGAGCATGATGTCACACACCCGTAATCTCAGCACTGAAGAGGCTGAAGCTAGAGAAGCTCAAGTTTGAGGTCTCCTGGGATACATTAACCTGACCCTGTCTCTCTCTCTTTTTTTGGGGGGGAGGGTCCAGTAACGAGGCCTGAACTCTGGGCCTGGGCGCTGTCCCTCAGCTCTTCAGCTCAAGACTAGCACTCTACCACTTGAGCCACAGCACCACTTCTGGCTTTTTTTTCTGCTTATGTGGTGCTGAGGAATCGAACCCAGGGCCTCATGCATGCAAGGCAAGCACTCTACCACTGAGCCACCTTCCCAGCCCGTCTCCTTTTTTTTTGGGGGGGGGGGGTTCGGTCGTGGGACCTGAACTCTGGGCCTGGGCGCTGTCCCTCAGCTCTTCAGCTCAAGGCGAGCGCTCTACCACTTGTGAGCCACATTGCCACTTCCGGCTTTTTTTTTCCTGCTTATGTGGTGCTGAGGAATCGAACTCAGGGCCTCATGCATGCAAGGCAAGCGCTCTACCACTGAGCCACCTTCCCAGCCCCCCTGTCTCCTTTTTTAAAGGAAGCCAAAACTGGGTAGAAGTGAGGATTTACTTAGGAATGTATTGGTGTGTGGGCATGTGCATGCATACCAATACTAGGACTTGAATTTAGGACCCTTGGATTAGCACTTAGGACCCTTAGGCTAGTGCTCCACCACTTGAGACTTCTGGCATTTTGGAGATAGGGATTTCATGGATTTTTTTTCCTGCCTAGGCTGGCTTTGAACTATGATCTTCAGCTCTCAGATTCCAGAGCAGCTAAGTATGAGCCACTGGTGAGGTGCTGGCTTGGCTGGAAGCTGGGATTATAGGCATGAGACACCGGCCTGGCTGGGGGCTGAGGCGGCAGAGGCCCTCAACCTCCTGAGCTGACACCTGCTGCTTGCAGCCCACAGGGCAGGGAAGACATTCTGTTCCCCTTTCTCCAGTGCTTCTTATACCTGTGAGCAAGTGCGCACTTATCAGAGTGCTATAGAGCACTGGGGCATCCTTTCCAGCCATCTAGCAACCCTACTGGGCCTGCACCTTGGGCTTCAGCCTGTCCCCCCATGTGCACCCTCAGCTACCCCCAGCCTCCCCCTGCAGGGCTCACAGCCTCACACAGCACAGGTGTCCTCGTCTAGGAGGGCCCCAGCAGGAAGCAGTAGTACAACCCACCCCTATCATCCCCATATTTGGGAGTCTGTAGCAGAAGGGCCCTGGCTAGGGTCAGTCTGGGTACCTGGTGGGACCTAGCCACCCTCCATGAAGCTTGAATTCAGGGCCAGGCCACCTTTCCTGAGCTCTTTTTGCTCAAGGCTAGCATTCTATCGCTGAGCCACACCACCACTTCTGGTTCACTTCTGGTTTTCTAGTGGTTCATTAGAGATAAGTGTCTAATGGAGGCTGGATGCTGGTGGCTCATGCCTCTAACCCTAGGTACTCAGGAGGCTGAGATCTGAAGATCATCAGGCTTCAAAGTCAGCCCAGGCAGGAGAGTCTGTGAGACTTTATTTTTTTATTTTTTTGTCAGTTGTGGGGCCTGGGAACTCTGGGCCTGGGCACTGTCCCTCAGCTCTTCAGCCCAAGGCTAGCACTCTACCACTTGAGCCACAGTGCCACTGCCAGCTTTTTCTGCTTATGTGGTGCTGAGGAATCAAACCCAGGGCCTCATGCATGCAAGGCAAGCACTCTACCACTGAGCTACCTTCCCACCCCCTGTTAGACTCCTATCTCCAGTTAACCACCAGAAAAGGGGAAGTGACACTCTGGCTCAAGTGGTAGAGCACTAGCCTTGAGCTGAAGAGCTCCAAGATGGCTCCCAGGCCCAGAGTTCAAGCCCCATGACCAACAACAACAACAAAAAAATCTCATGTATTTTCCTGCTCAGGCTGGCTTTGAACTATGATCCTCAGATCTCAGCCCCCTGAGTAGCTGGGATTACAGGTGTGAGCCTCTGGCATAGCTATGTATGCAGTTTTGTTGTGTAGGATGGGATGAGGCCTTGCATGCACTCAGCAGGTGCTCTGCCCCAGAGCTCCTACCTCAGCTCTTTCCCTTTGGTTTTGGTTTTTGAGCCAGGATCTCAGTCTGTAGCCGAGGCTGGGCTGGAACTTCAGATCTTCCTTCCCTCCCCTTCCCCCCATCCCCCAACCCAGGCTAGCACTGTTGTCAGTTAAGCCATAGTTAAGCCACAATCCCCAAGCTCCACCACGCTAAAGTGGGGAACACCAGAGTGAAGGCTGAATCCTCCAGAGGGGACTGCTCCTCCCTCAGTTGATGGCAGAGTTGGCAAATGTCCTCATTCTGGGAGGACAGCAAGCTAAGCAGTCTGTCACCTCCAACTAAATCCCTCACAACAGGACTGGGAGCTGAGCTCCTTCTGCCTGCCCTGCCCATCCTGCGTTCCATTTCTTGTTTCCTACACCAAGGTTGTTACTCTAAATTGAAGGCACCAGACTACCCCTGCCCTTAGGTATACCATAGCTGTGACAGATCAGAAATAAATCTAGACCAGGGGAGGTGATATACCTAATCCCTGCCCCGTAGAGGCTAAGGCCTGAGGAACCTAGCCAATCAGACTACAAAGGGAGACCCTGCCACCACTACCACCACCAAAAAGAATCTGGGCCTTGCAGGGGTTCCAGGTTGCCTTGGGAGCCTTATGGCTCAAGAAGTACAGGGCCAGCAGTGAGCCAGAAAGCCAGACCTCAGAATTCAAACCTCAGTACCGGGGGGGAAAAAATGTGCCTTCTGGGTGCACCAGTTGCTCATGTCTTTAATACCAGTGATTCAGGAGGCTGAGATCTGAGGACCATGGTTCAAAGGCAGCCTGGACCTGGAAGTTCATGAGACTTATCTCCAATTCACCAGCCAAAAAGCCAGAAGTGTAGCTGTAGCTCAAGTGGTAGAGCACCCGCCTTGAGTAAAAACATCAGAGACAACACCCAGGCCCTGAGTTCAAGCCCCAGGACCAGCGGACGCCCACGTGTACACACACACACATACACACACACACACACACACACACACACACACACACACACACACACACACACACACACACACAAAGTGAGCAAAAGCCAAGGATGTGGGTAGCACAGGAGAGGCATGGTTCAGGAGAAGGCCTCTGGTTGGAGCACAAGAGTTTAGGTGGGGAGACTCCTGAGAAGGCTCACAAGGCTGTGAATTGAGATACACTGGGAGTTGGGGTCCCCGGGTGGGAAGTTTGCAGGTAACCGAAATGCTTAGGACAGAAGGGTAGGGAGGGAAGAAAGCCAAAAAAGGTCAACATGGTTACTAATTGTGGCAGTGTGCCCCGAGGTCCAAGCATGGGAGGCTGAGGTGAGAACATCACAAGTTGGAGGCCAGCCTGGGCTACATATTCAGTTCTTGTCTGGGAAAACAAAACTCACCAAGAACAGAAAAAGAAAACCATCTGGAGTCTGCCACTGGGTCAAGAGCAGCTGATGGGTAGGGAGAGCACTGAGGCCTGAGTACACCCCAAGCTGGTGAGTCTTGGCTGGCTGATCCATCCACTTCTTAGGAATCTAGCCCAGCTCCAATTCTTCCACCCTGACCTCCAGCAAGGACCTAATTCAGTCTCTGCGAGGCGGGCTGGGAATGTAGACTGTCCCACCCTGGGTGGGACTTCAGGTCTGCCACTGGAGCCTGGCAGCCCTCTGGGGCAGGGTGAGTTCCTTCCTAGGGTGCCACAGAAGCCACTAGCCACACATGGCCACAGACATTCAAGTCAACATTACTTCCCAGCAAATAAAATGCAGCCAGGCATCAGTCACTCACACCTGTCATCCTAGCTATTTGGGAGGCCAAGAATGGAGGATTGTAGTTTGAGGCCAGCCCAGACATGAAAGTTGTTTTTGTTTTGTTTTTGTCAGCCGTGGGGCTTGAACTCTGGGCTTGGGCACTGTTCCTGCACTCTTCAGCTCAAGGCAAGCACTCTACCACTTGAGCCACAGTACCACTTCGGTTTTTTGGTGGTTTACTGGAGATAAGAGTCTCACGGA
The DNA here is from genome assembly GCF_024711535.1 of Dipodomys merriami. Lineage (NCBI taxonomy): Eukaryota > Metazoa > Chordata > Mammalia > Rodentia > Heteromyidae > Dipodomys > Dipodomys merriami. The sequence continues at coordinate 4,444,258 of NW_027204048.1, forward strand.
CTTTCCTGCCCAGGCTGGCTTTGAGCCGAGATCCTCAGATCTCAGCCTCCTGAGTAGCTAGGATTACGGGTGTGAGCCACCGGTGCCTGGCATAAAAGTTGTTTTGTTATTGTTGTTTGTGTAGGGCTTAAACTTAGGGTTTGGGTGCTGTCCCTGAGCTGTGGCTTAAGTGGTAGAGCTCCAGCCTTGAGCCAAAAAGCCAAGCAAGCCAGGTACCAGTGGCTCACATTCATAATCCTAGGTACTCAGGAGGCTGAGATCTGAGAATCATGGTTCAAAGCCAGCCCAGGCAGGAAAATCTATGAGACTCTTATCTCCAATAAACCACCAGAAAACCAGAAGTGGTGCTGTGCTCAAGTGGTAGAGCACTCACCCTGAGCTGAAGAACTGAGGAACAGCACCCAGGCCCAGAGTTCAAACCCCATGACCAACCAAAAAAAAAAAAAAGCAAGGGCTGGGAAGGTGGCTCAGTGGTAAAATGCTTGCCTTGCATGCATGAGGCCCTGGGTTCCATTCCTCAGCACCACATAAGCAAAAAGAAAAAAGCCGGAAGTGGAACTGTGGCTCAAGTGGTAGAGCACCAGCTCATAGATAGTGCCCATGATCTGAGTTCAAGCCCAGGCTCTGTTAAAAAGAAAAAGGGGCTGGGAAGGTGGCTCAGTGGCAGAGTGCTTGCTTGCCTTGCATGCATGAGGCCCTGGGTTTGATTCCTCAGCACCACATTGTTAGATATATTAACTAGGTAGGTTTCATTAGGTAGCTGATGAAGAGAACACCACCTGCTATTCAGGCAAGAAAAGAAGTTTATTTACCGAACTGCTGCCCCCACACCATGCATGGTAGAGAAGCATGGCTGAAAAGGAAAGGGGGCAGGGGAAAGGGGGCCGGCCACCTCTGGGCCAGGACTTACCTAGGCCAGGGACAGGAAGAGGTGTGGCCAGGTGAGGAAAGGTGTGGCCACACTGGATCTGGATGTGACCTCAGGGTCTGGGACCCTCCTAAGGTCAGATGGGAGGCTTGTGACCAGAGGTGACCAAGGATGTGACCTAGCAGGAGGGGAAGGTGACTGCTTCCAGGTCTGCCAATTACCTAGGTAACAGATACTGGGCAGAAACTTAGCCAAGAGGGAGGGAGGTGTCCCTGTTCAGACCTTACATACATAAGCAGAAAAAAACAGAAGTGGCACTGTGGCTCTAGTGGTAGAGCTAGCCTTGAGCTGAACTGCTCAGGAACAGTGCCTAGGCCCAGAGTTCAGGCCCCACTACCAGCAAGAAAAAAAAAAGACTATTGTTCCTGTTTAACAAAGAATTGAGGGATTGAGCAACTGCTTTAGGTCACCCAGGGAGTACAGGTTTGGCTGCTAAGTGATGATAATACATTCAGAAACACATCACGAGTTAACACTGTCATCATATTTAAACAGACAGATGCAGGCCAACATTTGACCCTGGTCCCTTCATCCAGGGACCAGGTAAACACAGGATGTTCCAAGTAGTCTGTTTTACAGGGAACTTTTTTTTTTTAACTACTGGAAAATTGAACCTAGGATCTCAAGATCTGTAAGAAGCACAATTATCTCTTTAGCAATGCTTCCAGCTCTTCCCATTTCTTTGATTTTTTTTTTTTTGTCGGTCTTGGGGCTTGAACTCTGGGCCTGGGCGCTGTCCCTCAGCTCTTCAGCTCAAGGCAAGCGCTCTACCACTTGAGCTACAGCGCCACTTCCGGTTTTCTGGTGGTTTATTGGAGATAGGAGTCTCACGGTCTCTTCTGCCCGGGCTGGCTTTGAACCGCGATCCTCAGATCTCAGCCTCCTGAGTAGCTAGGATTACAGGCATGAGCCACCAGCGCCCAGCTGATTTTTGTTTTTAAGTGGCGATCTGTATAATTTTGCTCCAGGACTCACAACCTGGCTCCTTACTGCCTCCCAGGTAGCTCAGATTACAAACTGGTACTACCACATCTGATTTTTTTTAATTTTATAAGCTGAAGTACATTGTAAGAGGAAAAGTATATGGGAATAACTAAATGAGTAACAGGTGTTTATTATCACTTGTAAGTTATTTTGTGGTGTACATAACTGTGTGCACTGCATTTTTATAACCGTTAGTATAAAAACGTTAGTATAAAAATCATCTTCCTGCCAGGATCCCCTGGCTCACGCCTGTAATCCTATTCAGGAGGCTGAGATCTGAGGTTCACGGTTTAAAGCCAGCCCAGGCAGTAAAGTCCGAGAGACTCATCTCCAATAAACCACTCAGAAAACCAGAAATGGCGCTGTGGTTCGAGGTAGAGCGCTCTCTTTGAGCTGAAGAGCTGAGGGACAGCGCCCAGGCCCAGAGTCCAAGCCCCAAGACTGACCAAAAAAAAAAAAAAATTCAGCTTCCCTTACACCAGCAGCCCCAGGCCCCATCCATGAGGGATGAGTTTTACTGCAAAAAATCACAAGTCACAGCAAGTGAGAGGAATTTTTCAGCTCTACCTTTTTATTTTTAAAATTGTTTTTAAATAAGTTTTTTATTGTGAAATTAGTGTACAGAGGGGTTACAGTTACAGGAGCAAGGTAACAGTACATTTCTTATCAAGCATTGTTGCCGCCTTTGTTTTTCCCCTACCATCCCTTCCTTCCCATCTCCACAACTACACTCCACGCCCCCCTCCCCCTTTAAATTATTCTTGCTGGTCCTGGGCGTGGAACTCAGGCCTTAGGTGCTGTCTCTGAGCTCATTTTGCCCAAGGCTGGCGCTCTACCACATGAGCCACGGCTCCACTTCTGGCTTTTGGATGGCGAATTGGAGATAAGAGTCTGCAAGAGGGCTGGGAAGGTGGCTCAGTGGTAGAGCGCTTGCCTTGCATGCATGAGGCCCTGGGTTCGATTCCTCAGCACCACATAAACAAAAAGAAAAAAGCGGGAAGTGGCGCTGTGGCTCAAGTGGTAGAGCGCTAGCCTTGAGCTGAAGAGCTGAGGGACAGCGCCCAGGCCCAGAGTTCAGGCCCCACGACCAGACCCAAAAAAGAGGGTCTACACGATTTTGAACCGCGATCTTCAAGGGTTTACGGGCGTGGCCGCCGCACTCGCTGCCCAGGCTCTTGGGACTCTGCGTTAGGGTTTGTCATACTTGTCCCGCAGCACTTGCGGGGGTGGAAGGCGGATCCGAGCTCGGCTCGCGGTGCCACGCACGGCCCGGGGTCACGCCAGCCCGGCAGGAGGCTCCTCCGCCACGCACCCGTCTCCGTCTCGCCGGGCCCAGAGCATCGGAGCTCGCGTCTCACGTCGGGGGGGGGGGGGGGGATCCCTGGGTCGGGCGGGACCAAGCTGCGGGAGCGAGGCGAAGCAGGGCGGGGTTGGGCGGGGCGGACGGGAGGGGCGGGGCCTCCCCGGGCCGCGCGTTCCCGCCGCCTCCCCTCCCCTTCCCGGCCAGCACACAATGGGCTGCGACCACAGGCCGGGCGCGCGACCCCGCCGCCGCACCACGTGGGCCGCAGAGCGCGCCGGGCCAACAGCGGCCCCGTCGGCCCAGGGCCGGGCGCGGCGCGGGCGTACGTGCGCGCGCACGCGCGTGCGTGCGTGCGATTTGCGATCAGGCAGCGCAGCGGACAGCCCCAGCGGTGGGGCGGGGGGGAGTTATATTGCGGGGTCCTTCCTCGCTCACCCTGGTTCCTCTCGGAGCGGACACGGCAAATGGCGGACTTCGATACCTACGACGATCGGGCCTACAGCAGCTTCGGCGGCGGCAGAGGGTGAGGCGGGCGGTGGGTGCGCGGGCCCCGGCTCGGCCGGGTCTCGGGGGCCCCGAGGCGGCGGCGGCCCTGCCGTGCTTGCCCGGGGCGGCGGGAGGGAAGCCGCGGCCTGGCGGGGCCCGCGGCGGCCTGCGAGGCGCCGTGCGGGCCGAGGCCTGGAAATGGCGCGCTCCGGGGCGGGCGGCGGCGGTTAACCGGGGCGGCTCCGGGCCAGGCGTCCGGGCGGCGTCCCGCGGGCTGCAGCGCGCCCCCGGTCCTGCCCCGCCACCAGGCCGGGTCGGGGCCGCGGCGGTGACCGGGGCCCATCCCCCTCCGGCGAGGTTGGGGGTGCCGCCCGCCGCCGCCCGCCTCTCCGCACCGCGGGTCCCCCCCAGACCCCCTGGTCGGAGGCCGGTCGCTCCGGGCGCGGTCGGAGGCCGCGAGAGGGGCTACTGCTGGCTGCTTTCCCCTCCCAGCTCGAACCCGGGAAAGGGCGGGTTTGGGGCCGGCGGTGGGGGGACGGAGCCTCCGGTTCTCGCACGCTGCTGACACGTCGCGGCTGCTCTGGGCGCGTTGGTCTGTTGGGGGCAAGTGCTCGGAGCCCGCGGGTGGAAGTCTGCCTTCCTCCTTGGCCTCCCCGGACCCCGGGGAGGAATCCCGTGTGATGACCGTGGTCGGATGCCCAGAAGAAGTCAAAGCGGCCGAGTCTGCTTTGAAAATGTTCGTGGCTGCATAGACGGTTTCTGATGTTGAATTCCAGAAACCTGCACCGGATTTGTTTTGTTTTGTTATGCCTGGATGCTGCCTCTCCCAGAGAGGTTTGGGCCGGGAACGTCTTGCTGTTTGTCAAGGACACATTTGGCCTTTGTGTGGCTGTAACAAGATTTCCTCTGTGGGGATCACACCACAGTTGGGCTCACCTTCCGAGGTGAACCGTCTCCGACCCCGCGGTCCAAAAAAGTACCTTTGTTTGGTTGAGAATGATGACTTTTTTCCTATCTTGGTATGGGAAGGTTGGAACAAAGGCGTGCTCGGTGCCGGAGTGTACCCAGGGTGGTGAGAAACACTAGTAGGAGCTTGGGGTAGGTGGAGCCACCTAGATTTCAAAGAATATTTTATTTGCTAATAAAAAGGAAATTGATGTTAGGTGACATTTAAAAGTAGAGCCTTCGGGGTAGGTTTCTAGGCCTCTGTTGAACTCCAGTGTTTTTATTTATTTATTATTGGGTGTCAGTCCTGGATCTTGAACTCAGGGGCTGGGTGCTGTCCCTGAGCTTTTGTGCTCAAGGCTAGCATAGCACTCTAGCTTTGAGCCACAGCTCCACTTTTGGCATTTTTGGTATTTCATTAGTGATAAGAGCCCCATGGACTTTCCTGCCCCAGCTGTCTTCAAACAGTGATCCTCAGATCTCAGCCTCCTGAGTAGCTAAGACTACAGGTGTGAGCCACTGGTTCCCAGCACTCCAGTCTTGAAATTGAATCAGTAGGGGCTTTTTTATCAAGTGTTTTTGTTTTGTCTTGTCGGTCGTGAGGCTTGAACTCTGGGCCTGAACGCTGTCCTTCAGCTCTTCAGCTCAAGGCTAGCGCTCTACCACTTGAGCTATAGCACCACTTCCTGTTTTCTGGTGGTTTATTGGAGATAAGAGTTTCACGCACTTTCCTGCCCAGGCTGGCTTTGAACCACGATTCTCAGATCTCAGCCTCCTGAGTAGCTAGAATTATAGGCATGAACCTCCAGCGCCCAGCTTTTTTTTTTTTTTTTTTTTTACATTTACAAGTTCCCTGGGAATAGCCTTCCTAAATAGACCAGTTCAGTCTGATAGTTTATTCACCTTGGGACTTCTGAGTCTGGGGCTATTTGTGTGTTTGTACATGCATGCATGATAATACTGGGCTTGAATTCAGGGCTTTGGGCTCTCAGCCTTTTTTGCTCTACTACTTGAGCCACATGTCTACTTCTGACTTTTTGCTAGTTAATTGGAGATTCATGAACTTTCCTGCCCAGGCTGGCTTTGAGACTTTATACTCAGATCTCAGCCTCCTGAGAAGCTAGGATTCTAGGTGTTAAGCCACCAGTACAGCTGGTGTCTTTATTTTAAAGTGCTACCATTAGCAATGGTTTATGGTGCATGCCTGTAATTCCGGCACTTGGGAGGCCAACTTGGGCTACATCAGATCATCTCTCAGACTACCTGGTGAGTCATTTGCTGCATAGCATCTCCAGCATCTGACCTTGAAATTTTCCAGTGGCTCTATATCCTTGGACAGTGTGTCTTCATTTCCTGTTAAGTTTTGGTGGGTCTGTGTGCTTATTTGTACATGAGGGGCTTTGCCCGGAGCCAAGTGAGGAGTCTTTGGCATCCCTGAAACTTAGAGAACAGCAATCTTCCAATGGTGGCAGTGAGCTGAGCTGTGTTCACAGCCTTAGATGTGACTGTGCATGCACATGTGGCCTTGGCATGATGGGAGCTGTGAGGAAGCCAGCCCTGCGCTGCACTCGGGTGCCAGGTGCCATTTCTTCCCCTGGTCTAAAGCACGCCTAGGACCCTGGTCACAGGTCACAGCCTAAATCTGCTCTAGAAGATAGCACCAGAACTCAGGCATCAGTCTCACCATCCACCTCCATGTCACAGGTTTGCCATAGTGCAGGGCCATTAGCTTTTGTAGATGGATACAACCTTCCTAAAACTAGACCTTTTGCTTCAGAGTTGGAATGATCAGTCAATCAGCAGACTTACTGTCGTGCAAGCAGCTGCGCTTCGCCCTCAGGATGTTGAAGGTGCTCCCGGATAGCGCATCCTGTTCTTTCCGCCACCAGCAACAGCTGCATTGTTGAACAAGCACACCAAGAACAATTCCAGATCGTCACAAGTTGATCGCATGGATGGCTTTGTGCCTCACTAGATTGTCTTTCTGAGGTTTCCCTTTTTCCTTGGTGAGAAGGTTCTGGATGATAATTGGTCAGACCCACTGAGCACATGCCTGAGAACCCTCAGCCCTGTGTTAGTAGTGCTGGAGCTACAGTAGATGGACGTGTCCTCCAAGCCTGATGTGGTGGCACATACCTACAGTCCCAGCTACTGGATGTCTGCGGAGACCAGCCTGGCCAACAAAGCTATGCAGACAGGGCTGATGGTGCACACCTGAAATCTGGTGAGCACTGGGGAGCTGAGGCAGGAGGAGAGTGAGTTGCAGACCAGCCTGGGCCACGTGGTGAGGCCATCTCACAGACAAAACAGAATTCTGTGTCAGGTTCCAGTGAGGGAGGAAGCTTATTTTCTAACCTAAGTGAATTTGTTAGACTGAAACACATCTGAGTTATCATTTCAACCCATGTCACACATGCAGCTGAATGTGCTAATGTTTACCACATGCCCTCCTTCCTAACTCCATTAGGTAAAATTAAAACTCTGTACCCAGGAAACAAGGACTTCCAGTATTTCTCCCATGAATCCTGGTAGTTACTAGTTTACTTTGTTTCCTTGTATAGTTTCACTTATTTCAGAGCTGGGTATGTTAGCTCCTGCCTATAATTCTAGCTACTCAGGAAGCTGAGCTCTGGAGAATGTGGTTCAAAGTCAGCTATCTACAAAAGAAAAGTAAAAGCTTCTTTATTTGAGGGAGAACAGCTGTTGCATGGACAGACACTAGTGGCTTCCAGGTTTCTTTTTTTCTTTTTTTTTTTTTCTTTTTTTTTCCGGTCATGGGGCCTGAACTCGGCCTGGGCACTGTCCCTCAGCTCTTCAGCTCAAGGCTAGCGCTCTACCACTTGAGCCACAGCACCACTTCCGGCTTTTTTCTTTTTGCTTATGTGGTGCTGAGGAATTGAACCCAGGGCCTCAGGCATGCAAGGCAAGCGCTCTACCACTGAGCCAACTTCCCAGCCCTGGCTTCCAGGTTTCTGGTTAGTTGCTGTGTCTTTGTGTGTGTGTGCACGCGCGTGGGCACACACACGTACGTGCATGTGCACACACTGCTCCTGGGGGCTTGAACTCCAGGCCTGGCACTGTCCCTGATCTGTTTTGCTCAAGGGTGGCGCTCTGCCACTTGAACCATAGCTCCACTTGTAGCTTTTGGTTTTTTTGTTTGTTTGTAGTTTATTGGAGATAAATATATCATAGACTTAGTTGCCTGGGCTGGCTTTGACCCACAGATCCTCAGATCTCAGCATCTGAGTAGCTAGGATTACAGGCATAAGCTACTGGTGCCTGGCTTTTGGTTACTTTTTGATGGTATTGGTGACTGGACCCACGGTGTTGTTTTTGGTGCCAGTACTGGCACCTGAATTCTAGGCCTGGCTGCTGTCCCTGAGCTCTTTTGCTTAAGGCTAGCACACTAGGGTTTGAGCCACAGTTCCATTTTTTGGCTGCTTTGGGGGATTAATCAGTGATAAGAATCTCTTGGAGCCCAGTGCTGGTGGCTCACACCTATAATCATAGCTACCCAAGAAGGCTAAGGATCTAGTTCAGTGCCAGCAGAGGCACCAGAGGAGGAAACTCCAATTAACCACCAAAAAGCCAGAAATGTAGCTGTGGCTCAAAGTGACAGAGCTCTAGCCTGGAGCCAAACAGCTCAGGGACAGCATCCAGTCCCTGAGTTCATTCCCCATGATTGACAAAAAAAAAAGTCTCTTGGACTTTTTCTGCCTAGGCTGGCTTTGAACCATGGTTATTGATCTCAGCCTCCTGAGTAGCTAGGATTATAGGCATGAGCCACCGACTCCCAAGCTGTCTTTGTGTTTTTTAAATAATTTTCATTTGTTGTTTGGATCACTGGGCACACATTCCTATAAGTATGAAGGGTATGTTGAATGAATCAGTGATTAACACTTGTTTTATTTATTAGTTTGTTAGTCTGTAATCCATCCTAGTCTTCAGGAGGCTAGGATTTAAGGATTGTGGTTGAAAACCAGCCCCAGCACTGTACAGACGGGTTACAATTACATGGGCAAGATAGTGAGTACATTCCTATCAAGCATTGTTGCCTCTTTCCCTGTTTCCCCTTCCCGTCCCTTCCCTTCTCTCTCCCACCCTCCCCTGTTTGTTTTTGTAGTGTGTGTGTGTGTGTGTGTGTGTGTGTGTGTGTGTGTCTGTCTGTCTGTCTGTCTGTCTGTCTGTCTGTCTCTCTGTCTCTGTCTCTGTCTCTGTCGGTCATGAGGCCTGATCTCTGGGCCTGGGCACTGTCCCTCAGCTCTTCAGCTCAAGGCTAGTGCTCTACCACTTGAGCCACAGTGCCACTTCCTGTAAGACTCTTATTTCCATTTAACCACCAAAAAGTTAGAAGCAGAGCTGTGGCTCAAGTGGTAGAATGCCAGCCTTAAGCACAAAGGCTCCGGCAGTGTGCAGGCCCTGAGTTCAAGCCCCGAGACCAGCGCACACAGAAGAACACGGTCCACGGATGATATCCTGCTTGTATCAGGGACATGGCTCAGTGGTAGAGGCTTTGCCAACCCCTGTGAAGCCCTAAGTCCCCACTAAGAACCACAAAGGAAAACAGCAAGTTTCTAGAAGTCTTAAAGCACTTAGAATAAATATTCCAAGCATATATCCTATAATAAATAACTTACAAGTGGTATCTGTTTCGTTCCTGACACTCCTCTATTCCTGAGACGGTTATTTAGGTTTGTATCTGTGCTGCTGCGGCTTTTCCTGGCTTGCTAGTGGCCCTCAGCATGTTCTCTACCTAGTACTACTCCAGTGAGACTGTCACTGCAGCTCGGTTCCAGGGTGCACCCCTACTCTTCCTGCAGATATGCCCACAGTCCTCACCACGTGCTGGGGAAAAGCAATGGTGCTGGCAGCTCAAACATGCTCCCGCTGTTCCTGCTGGGCTTCTGCTGGCCTGATGTAGACACTGATGAGGTTGGAAGCCTGGTGCTCTTTCATCTTTCCTTCTGGGTCTGGGCTCCTTTACTTCCCCTTCAGACAGAGACTTTATCTTCTAGGCTTTTCTGCTCCCTTCGGTCACTGCCTTGGGCAAGGCTCAGGGCTAATGTTCTTTTCTTTCTTTCTGTGCCAGTCCTGGTGCATGAACTCAGCCAGAGTGCTGTCCCTGAGCTTTTTTTCACTCAAGGCTAGTGCTCTACCACTTGAGCCACAGCTGCATTTCTGACTCTTTTTGGTTGGTTCATTGGAGATTAGAGTCTGACTTTTCTGCCCAGGCTGGCTTCAAACCTTGATCTTCAGATCTCAGCTTGCTCAGTAGCTAGGAGATTCTAGGCATGAGCCACTGATGCCAGCTGTGGAATTTTTTGTCTTCGTGTCCCCACCCCCACACACCATTTTTCTAGACTGGCTTTGAACTTTTCAATCCTCATGGCTCAGCTTCCATAGTGGTGTTGGGATTACAGGTGTGTGCTGCCATGAATGCCTGGTTGGGAAGCAGGAGTTGGTGCTGCCGCCTTGGTGTATGGGTAGGCCAGTGGCAGGATCCTTGATGGATGTTGCTCATAGACCTTGGGATGCTGATCACTTTTGGGAAGCATTCCTAGAGGCTTGTAGGCTGAGGTCAGCAAGGCTCTGCAAGGAAAGGCTGAGCCACCTCGGGAACAGCACATTTTGGTCTTTGTTGCCACTGGGTCTGATCAGCCTCGTGGTTGCTAGGCAGGTGCTCTACCACTTGAACCACCCCTTTTTGACAAGGCGTTTCTCTATGTAGGCCAGGTTGGCTTTGAACTCGTGATCCTCCTCCCTCAGCCTTCCAAATACTGGGATCAGTGCACACCATTGCATTCAGCCCTGCAAACTGTAGCTGCTTTCACAGTCACTGTCAGAGCTCATTCTGTGTGAGATCTGAGTGGCTCTGGGATCAGACTAGGAACCAGGGGTTTACATCCCAGTGCTTGCTTGGAGACTGAAGTGGAAAGGATTGCTAGTTGGAGCTGGAAGTGTGGCTCTGTGGCAGGAAGTGTGCTTAGCTTTTGCAGGGCCTGGGTCCAACCCCCAGTGCCATGAGAAGACCATTTGAGCTGCTTGCAGGTGGCTCACCAGCAGTAACTACTAACTGACCTGTAAAGATTAAGGTTTGAAGCTACTCTGGACCGGAAAGTGTGAGATTCTTACCTCTAGTTAAGCCAGCAAGAAGCTAAAAGAGAGTTGTGGCTGAAGATACACCTGCGCCCACTTATGCCAGTGGGGGAGCCGTAGCCTAGGTTCAGTCTAGGCAATGCTCGTTTCCTTGTAAGAGATGCACCTTGCATTCTGTCACTGGTGACTGTCCCGAGTCTCAGCCTGCAGATCAGTGGGTGGGTTCTAACCCATGTGGTTTGGTTTAAATGAGGTAGGTTAGAATAGTATTCAGGATACACTGAATTAGGACTCACATTACTTCTTTCTTTGTGTGAACATGAAGTTGTAAATAAAATGTGGTCAGTGCCAGATTTGGCTAGTTTGAACTCAGAACCTAAACTGCTTGGCTTGAGAAACATTTTAAGTACCTACTTGAGGCTGTCATTTGGTTGCAAGCAACCCTCCCCTGGGAGACCAGCCCTGTAGTGACAGTAATTTCCAATCCTCAATGGCTTTTAGGCCTACCCCGTTCTGTTCTTTCTCCCCTGAAACTGGCATTGTCTGCCAAGACCGCAGACAGGCCTGCCTGATTGTGTCTGGGGTGTGACCTCCACCGAGGTCAGTAGACGGGGCTGGGACCAGTGCCCCAAAAGCTGCAGTGATGATTGCCAGATAAGCATCTGTTCTGGGGAGCCTTCGTCTGTGGAAAAATAGCATTTAACCCAGTTTAGGTGTGTGTATGGCCATGCTGGGATCAGACCCAGGCCTGGCACAGGGTCAGCAAGTGTTCTGCTGCATCCCTCGTTGGGCCGAAGCATAATAAACGCATGTGCCCCCGGGAGGACACAGCGGGATGTGGCTGCTAGTCAGTCGCGTGTCAGCGCTAGTTCTCTGTGTACCTTCGAGCCAAGGAGGTTATCTGGCTCATGTGGCCACCACTGGAGTAAGGGCTTTTCCCAGGAGTCCACCTTTGCTTGAGACAGGATCCCCCTCCCCGGCGCTCACCTTACTGGATGGGTTCTGCTCTGAAAGCTTAGGTTATGTGGTTTACACAGCTTCCAGTGGGTGCCACATGCCGGGCAGTTCGTGCCACTAAATGGAGGTGGGGGCAGGTATTGGAGGCCATGGAGTGTGGTAAGCACTCCCTTCCAGATCCATTTCCAGCCTGATACGTGTGGTTCATTTGCCTGGGCTTCCAGGTACAGCACATTGCTTAGACGCAGTGCTTCCAGTTAGTCTACAAAACCATTTCCTGGAAATACACTGAGTGCTTTGATTTCTGGCTCCATTCACACGGCCCCAATAGACTAGCCAAGCTCTAAGCCAGCAGAGTGGCCTTGCTGCTCTAGTGGACACTTCCAGCTGCTGTTGTCCCCTGGTCTTTGTGTCCTGGGTGTGGTATAGTGTAGTCCCCTTTGGGGAGGGCATTGAGCAGCAACCTTGAGCTCTCTCTCTAAAGACCATGGTTGAGAAGGGTTGAGTACAGAGAAGGAGTCAAATTGGAGCTGGAAGTCAGATTTCCTGGATTAGGATGTCATGAATCGCTTGCAGATGGGAAACTGAAGGTGCTGCCTGTCCCTACAGGGCATTTGGAAGCAGCAATGCGGGGTGGGGCTGAGAGCTGTGGGCACAACCTTGTCTGGGTATCAGATCCTCAGGGACAGTGTTTTGTGCCTGCTTCCTATTTTCCAAACACTGCCAGCTCCTGTCCGCTGCCCTGACAGGGCTTCAGCTGTGTTCAGTGTAACCACCGGTGGAGAACAGTCATCAGATTGTATAGACCCCTATATTTCTGAAGTTTTATGGTCAATTAAATTCTATTAAAAGACTTTTAAAATAACAGGCAAGGGCTAGGAAGGTAGCTCAGGGGTAGAGCACTTGCCTTGCATGAATGAGGCCCTGGGTTCCATTCTTCAGCACCACATAAGCAGAAAAAAAAAATAGCCAGAAGTGGTGCTATGGCTCAAGTGGTAGAACACTAGCCTTGAGCTGAAGAGCTGAGGGACAGCGCCCAGGCCCAGAGTTCAGGCCCCATGACTGGACCCCCCAAAAAAAGAAAGAGGAAATAACAGGCAGAGCCACATTCAGTGGCACACACCTGTAACCCAGTTTTCTCAGGTGCAGACTTACCACCAGCAAATCCACTCTTGCTTCATGTACTGTACTAACCTGTTAAAGGAAGTGTAGAATGGGTTCTCACTGCATAGTCCCAGCTGGCCTTGACCTCCATCCTCCTGGCTCTGTCTCCAAGTGTTGGGTTACAGCTGTGTACCTCTATGCCCAAAGAGAGAGAAGACCTTATATTAACAAAACAAACTCAAGCTAGGTGCTGGTGGCTTTAATCCTAGCTACTCTGGAGGCTGAGATCTGAGGATCTCAGTTCAAAGCCAGCATGGGCAGGGAAGTAAAGTTATCTCAGGATTTTTTGTTTTGTTTTGTTTTTGAGACAGGTTTTCTGTGTACCCCAGCTGGCTTCAAACTGGTGATCCTTCAGGGTACACGAGCACCATGCCCTGCTGTCTTGGGGGTTTTAGGTTGCAGTTCTCTGGCATATGATTTTATTTTATTTTTTATTTTTATTTTTTTGGGTCTGGTCGTGGGGCCTGAACTCTGGGCCTGGGCACTGTCCCTCAGCTCTTCAGCTCAAGGCTAGCGCTCTACCACTTGAGCCACAGCACCACTTCTGGCTTTTTTCTTTTTGCTTATGTGGTGCTGAGGAATCGAACCCAGGGCCTCATGCATGCAAGGCAAGCGCTCTACCACTGAGCCACCTTCCCAGCCCCTGGCATATGATTTTATGAATGGGGTAGTTGTTACAGTCATCTCTCCCTGCCCCAGTACTGGGTTTTGCAACTCTTAGCTTTGTGGTACTCACCACTTGTGTCAAGTCCCCCCCCCCCCTTTTTTTTTTTCAGTCCTAGGGCTTGAACTCAGGGCCTGGGCACTGTCCCTGAACTTCATTCGCTCAGGGCTAGCATTATACTTAAGCCACTTCCAGCCTTTTCTGTTTATGTGGTACTGAGGCTTCTGGCATGCTAGGCAAACACTCTACCACTAGGCCACATTTTCAGCCCCTGTGTCAAGCCGTTTTTCTTTTTCAAATAGGATCTTGAATTTTTGCACCATGCCTGGTTTATGATTGGAATGGGGTCCTACACTTTTTGTTTGGGCTGCCCTTGAACTATTCCTGCTCCTGTGTCTCTAGTAGTTGGGATTACAGGAGTGAGTTTTCATTCCTGGCCATAGTTGTGTCATCTTATATGCATGTGCATAGCAGGGTTTATCTCTTGCTCTGTCTCAAGTTGCTGGCACCAGGAGGCACCTCATGTTATCTGGTAAATTAGGTGTGTGATGCTTTAATCTGCTGTCTTCCTGGTGCTTCTGATGCTGGCTTTCCCCAAACCCTGGCAGCATGTCACCCTCCACACCCAGCATTTTACTGGTTGAAATGCTATCTTTCTGCCCTTGGCAGGCCTTTTGAGCCATGATCTTCCTGATACCCACCTCTCCAAAACTGGAATTCTGGGCGTAAACCACTGGGCCTAGCCTTACTTTAACTTTTGTGCGTGTGCGCGCATGCGTGCATGCTAGTACAGTTATCACTTGAACCACTCCTCCAGCTCCAGCTTTTTGCTAGATAATTGGAGATAAGAGTCTTAAATTTGCACAGGCGCTGGTGGCTCAAGCCTATAATCCTAACTACTCAGGAGTTGAAATCTGAGGTTCACAATTCAGAGCCAGCCCAAGCAGGAAAGTCCATGACACTTACCTCCAATTAACTATCAGAAAACCGGAAGTGGTACTTCGGTTCAAAGTGATAGAGCACCAGCAAAAGTTTTGAGGGGCTGGGAAGGTGGCTCAGTGGTAGAACGCTTGCCTTGCATACCTGAGGCCCTGGGTTCAATTCCCCAGCACCACATAAGCAAAAAGAAAAAAAGCAGCCGGGCGCTGGTGGCTCACGCCTGTAATCCTAGCTACTCAGGAGGCTGAGATCTGAGGATCGCGGTTCAAAGCCAGCCCGGGCAGGAGAGACTGTGAGACTCCTATCTCCAATAAACCACCAGAAAACTGGAAGTGGCGCTGTAGCTCAAGTGGTAGAGCGCTAGCCTTGAGCTGAAGAGCTGAGGGACAGCGCCCAGGCCCAGAGTTCAAGCCCCACGACCGACAAAAAAAAAAAGAAAGAAAAAAAGCCAGAAGTGGCGCTGTGGCTCAAGTGGTAGAGCACTAGCCTTGAGCTGAAGAGCTGAGGGACAGCGCCCAGGCCCAGAGTTCAGGCCCCCCCCCCCAAAAAAAAAAAAAAAAAACGTTTTGAATGTGTCTGCCCAGGTTGGCTGTGAACCCAATTCTCAGATGTGAGACACAGCACTCGGCTTGTGATTTCTTAGTGTGATTTCCTGTTCATCTATTACCTGGTGGTCTTCTATGTGTTTCTGTAGACTTTACTTTTGAGCAGTTGGGGTTCACAGTGGACAAGCAGGGCCCACGGCTGCCCTAGAGGCCCAGCCTCAGCGTCCTCTTCTGTCACCACCCTATGCCAGTACTGCAGCTGCTGCCAGGCTCGTGCCATTGGTTGTGGTCCCCACTACACGCATGTACTTTTTTCCCCCAAAGATTTCTTTATTGAGACTAAGTAAACTATATAAATTTCATAGTACTATGGCATAGTCATACTTAGCTAAAGTCACAAACACATTTTCACCTTCACAATGATAAATCATTCTAATCTACAAATATTAACAATAAAACTTAATTTTTTCCAGACCAGTAATATGTAGTACATTTCTTTCTTTTTGCTTTGTATCAACTGTTTCCTATTTCTCTTTCCCTCCCCCCCATCACTGCCCTTGAGTTGCGTAGCTCACTTTCATTAATGTCCAGTGCAGCTGATGGGCCACTCTGCTGTATTTCTTCACTTGCTTCCCACTGATTCTGTGTCCTCCTCCCAGTCTCCTTCAGATGTCACACATGTACTTTTTCTCCTTGTTTGAGGCAGGATCTCACTGTGTAATCAAGGCTGGCCAGCCTGAGTGCTAGGCTTGCAGGCATGCTCCCCATGGCCTCCGGCACTGGAGAGGCCATGGTGGATTTATGTCTGCCCCAGCAAGCCTGGGTTGTGTGTGGAACACGTGGTTGGCCTCTGAAGGGCAGAAGGGGTATGCAGCCAGACTCCAGGTGGTAGGGATCAGGTGGCCCATGGGGCTCTGTAGTCCATCACACGCTGTGTTGGCTCCTCCAGGTCCCGCGGCAGTGCTGGTGGCCATGGCTCCCGCAGCCAGAAGGAGCTGCCTACAGAGCCCCCCTACACAGCCTACGTAGGAAATCTACCTTTTAACACGGTTCAGGGCGACATAGACGCCATCTTTAAGGACCTCAGCATAAGGAGTGTGCGGCTAGTCAGAGACAAAGACACAGACAAATTTAAAGGTGAGTTGGCACTTGTTCCTGTGGGGTCTGGGGGGAGTTGGGGGGAAGCTCTGGTGAGGCACGGCCTCAGTGCCATGGGTACTGGCACCTGCCACAGGTCAGCCTCAACAGCGATCAGCTTGAGCACAAGATGAGCTCGGGGTCAGCACCGTTATCCAGGTGCTAAAATCCAGATGATTGTTACAGCTATCCCTGGGAGATGGAGATTGGTGGGGTTGGGGTACTTGGGCAGGGAGCAGGTTACCTGCTGCAGATTTCTAGTGGCAGGCTGGGCAGCAGGCAGCCCCAGCTCTGTGCTCTTCCTGCCGATAGCCCTGCAGCCTGCTGCCAGAGAGCAGTGCAATCCAGACTGCCCATGTGCATGTGCACGCTCTGAGCCCGGCCTGTGCGGTGTAAGGGTGGGTATGTGGCCCCCACACTCCAGGTGTTCTCCAGACTGGGTCCACCTAGCACAGGCAGCCATCTGTGAGCCCCCAGTACAGTGGGGTGTTCTGGAAAGACAAGCATGGAGAGCCAGTGTGCTGCAACTCCAGACAGGGACAGCCAAGCACAAGGAAATGGCAATGTTGGGTCACTGTTGGGGACACCAGACACAGCCTTCGTGCCTTCAGAAGATATCACAAGTGCCGGGGCCATGAGTCACTGTGGATTTTTTCTGTCTGTTGGTCATTCTCAAGGTGACCCCAGGACCTTGTTCTGGGCAGGCACTCTACTACTGAGTGCCCACTCCAGCCCCAATCCTCAGAACATTTTGAGCATTAATCTGGAACTGTGAGGTCTAGCCCCTGCTTTGATTCTGTTCATCAAAACCACCAAAGCTCACACTACTCCACAGTGACCAGTGGGGTTTTCCTACTGCAGTTATGACATGGGCCTGAGGTGCTGCTCGGTGCCCAGTGTGCCTGAGGCTAGGGTCCATCCCAGCACAGACAGGGAAGTCCAGTAGCCTCGGCTCTTCCTGTCCATCATAGGCCACAGAGCCAGGTGGCCCTAGGCAGGGAGGAGTAAGCTGGCCCCTGCCTCCTTAGTCCACAACTGCCTCTGTCTTCCAGGATTCTGCTATGTAGAATTCGACGAGGTGGATTCGCTGAAGGAAGCCCTGACATACGACGGTGCGGTGAGTCCCTGGCAGGGCCTGGCCTCATCCGTGGTTGGTGTGGGCTTGTCCATACTCACCCCTCTCCCCTTGTCACTAGCTGTTGGGCGATCGGTCACTGCGTGTGGACATTGCAGAAGGCAGAAAGCAAGACAAAGGTGGCTTCGGATTCAGGAAAGGCGGCCCTGATGACAGAGGTGATTGCTTCTCTTACGAAGTCAGCTGGCTGTGTCTGCTGCCCGGACACTACGTGGCCCTGGTGGGGGAGCATTGATAGTCTTAGGGAGAATGCTGGAGGTTCTAGAGGCAACAGAACCTCCTAGAAGGGTTTCATTGACCTCCCATCCATCACGTGACTTGTCCATGTTTCTGCAGCCAGGTAATGACCGCGCCTGAACTTTGTCTCTTTTGTGTGTCCTCAGGAATGGGTGGCTCTCGAGAATCTAGAGGTGGCTGGGATCCCCGGGATGACTTCAATTCGGGTACCAGTATTTACACTTCCCACTTTACCCCCCACCGCCAGCCTGGCCAACTCCCCTGGAGCGCGAGCCTCATGCAGGGCTTTCGTGGGGGCAGGTCAGACCCTTACCCAGGCCATGCCCACCTGGGTCCTGCTCCTCTGCGTGGGCAGCATGGGGCCGTGACCTTGCTTTATCAGCATCTTTCTGAGACAAGAAACGAGGAACAGAGAAGCACCACTGCTTTCCAAAATAATGTGGTGCAGTTCTAGAAGCTTACAGAAATGTGGATGCTGGTGGCTCCTTAGATGGTGAAATTTTGTTCTGGAGGCCTGTGTTTTTCTGGAAGGACATGGAACTCTAGTCCCGTCACAATGAACACAAGCCACTTTCGTGTTCCCTTTCTGAGCCAACACAGGCAGGTTCCCATGATGCCAGGCAGCTCCACGCTGTTTGTTTGTAGTCAGAGGAGCCAAAGTAGAAGAGCAGCCATCTTCCTGCCCAGTAGTATAGGGCCCTTTCTGGCCCAGGAGTCTTGGCCCTACCACAGCCTCCTCTATAGCCATAGGCCCATGCCAGTGCTGAGTGAGAGGGGCCAGGGCTGGCCATGGTCAGGAGGCTGGCATGTGTGCACTTACGTCTAGCCCCACTTGAGTTGAGCAGACAGCTGTGGGGCAGTTCAGTCCTGAGAGCCCTGTAGTCATCAGCCCCATGGTGCTTTGTCCACAGGTCTCTGATCAAGGGAGCCGGACAGTTCATCCAAGGAGGGCTACCCTCCAGTGCCAGCATAAAGTACATAGTGAGGTGACATCTAGAAGCTGACTTGCTCACTCCAGTGCCTTTCCCAGGCCTTGGAGAAGTAGATTTTTCTTTTTTTTTTTTCTTTTTTTTTGGGGGGGGGGGTCCAGTTGTGGGGCCTGAACTCTGGGCCTGGGCACTGTCCCTCAGCTCTTCAGCTCAAGGCTAGCGCTCTACCACTTGAGCCACAGTACCACTTCCGGCTTTTTTTCTTTTTGCTTATGTGGTGCTGGGGAATTGAACCCAGGGCCTCAGGCATGCAAGGCAAGCGCTCTAACACTGAGCTTCCCAGCCCCGAGAAGTAGATTTTTCTGCTGGGGGCGTGGCTATGGCAGAGCCCTTGCCTAGTAGCCAGCGAGTGGCCCTGACTTCCAGCCATAGTACCACAAGAACATTCCTTCTAAGAGCTAATGTGCACACTGCAGTTGTTATTTGTGCTAGTTCTGAGGTTTGAACCCAGAGCCTGGGCACTATACTTGAACTTTTTTTTTCTTTTTTCTTTTCTTTTTTGCTGGTCATGAGGCCTGAACTCTGGGCCTGGGCGCTGTCCCTCAGCTCTTTTTTTTTTTTTTTTTTTGGTTGGTTGGTCATGGAACTTGAACTCCAGGCCTGGGCACTGTTCCTAAGTTTCTTGGGCTCAAGGCTAGCACTCTACACTTTTTTTTTTCCCTCAGTTGTGGGGCTTGAACTCTGGGCCTGGCACTGTCCCTCAGCTCTTCAGCTCAAGGGCCTACCATTTGAACCACAGTATCTCTTCCAGTTCTCTGATAATTTATTAGAGATAAGAGTCTCATGGACTTTTCTGCTGGGGCTGGCTTTGAACTTCGACCCTCAGATCTCAGCCTCCTTGAGTAGCTAGGATTACAGGTGTGAGCCACCAACACCGGGCACACTCTACAACTTTGAGCCAAGCTCCACTTCTGGTTTTCTGGTGCTTAATTGGAGATAAGTCTCACAAACTTTCCTACCTGGACTGGCTTCAAACCATTATCCTCAGATCTCAACCTCCTGAGTAACAAGGATTACAAACATGAGCCACCAGAGCCTGGCTCCCAGCTGCTATTTTTTGAACCCACAAAATGAAGTTTGGGGGTATGATTCAGGTGGTAGAGCTCTGGCCAGTGGGCAGAAATATCAGATACTGAGTTCAGGTCCCAGTCTCACAAAATATAAACAGTGATACAGAGAATTATGAGGAAGAAAGCAAATAGAAACAGCCCATCTGGCTGGGGGTTTAGTGGGGCTGGTAGAGCTTGTGCTGGGCCCTGGGGTTCGCTCCCAGCTGGCTGAGGAAGGGCATAAGTGTGTTCTGTGTGTCTCAGCGCAGACACCTGGGTATCCTGCCAGACCTTGTTCCTCCTGGGCCAGGTGGGTTTTTTTGTTTTTGTCCATCCCATTGTGGGGATTGAACTCTGGGCCTGGGTGCTGTCCATGAGCTCTTTTGCTCAAGGCTAGCATTCTACCACTTGAGCCACAGAACCACTTCCAGTTTTCTGGTGGTTAATTGGACATGAGTTTCACAGACTTCCCTTGTCTGGACTGGCTTTGAACCACAATCCTCAGGTGTCGGCCTTCTGAGTAGCTAGGATTACAGGCATGAGCCACCGGGGCCCAGCTCCTACATGGTTTTTGAAAGGAGCCTTTGAGGTTGGTGTTGGTGGGTTTTTGAAATGGTATCTCACTGTGTGATCAGGCTGGCCAGAACCCTGAGATGTCCCTCACCTGTCTTTGAAGGCTGGAAACGTGTTTGCCTAGGGAAGGGCAGCTTCACTGTGGGGGTAGTTTGGGGGAGATAACAGGTTAAATGTTGTGAGTGTTAAGTAGCATGCCTAAACTGTAATCTAAAGGGCTGGGTGTGGTGGAGTATGCCTGAAATATCCAGCTGTGTTTCTCCAGACAAAAGCACAGAGCCTGGAGTAGGTGAGGCTCAGGTGGTAGAGCGCCAGCCAATGAGCAAAGTGTCACCTACTGAGTTTGAGTCCCAGTCTTGGGTGGGGGGTGCAAGGCCTCTCCAAGGCCCTCTCCAAGAGCGCAGCATGCCTGCCTAGTAAAGCTCCAGGCCTGGGTTCAGTCCCAGGGCTGCCCCGCCTCCCAAGAAACAGGACTTTGTGAGGAAGTATTTTCCCCAGCGGCTGTCATGTTAGTCTTAAGTGTGTTTGGAGCCGCCTTCAGTTGTGTTAAGTTGATGTTCAACTCCTGGCTGCCTGTCAGCTGCTGTTGAGAGTGTCTGCCTTCCTCTAGGCGCAGAGGCCCGATGTGTGACCCCAGCACGGAGGGGGCTGGGGTGGTGCGCACTGCATGAGGACGCTGAGCATGCAGCGCCTGCCTCCCTTCCCCAGGGCACAGCGCCCCCTAGGGGCCAACGCAATCCAGTGACTTCGCCATGGGCAGAACCCGGAGCAGCCACCCTAATGCCCACGTCAGTGCCCACTGCTCTGCCTGCCAGCCCCTTCCCCACACCACAGCATCATGAGCCGTGCTGTGTGCACAGGAACTACTGACAGACCGCTCGTCTTTCAGCACATTCCATCACGTGGTCCAGGAGACTCGGATACTGACCTAGCTGGCTGGACCGTGAAATGCGGGTGGCCACTGACGCCCCTTTCTCCTCCAGGCTTCCGGGATGATTTCCTCGGAGGACGGGGTGGCAGCCGCCCCGGGGACCGGAGGGCGGGCCCTCCCATGGGGAGTCGCTTCCGGGATGGCCCTCCCCTGCGTGGATCCAACATGGACTTCAGGGAGCCCACGGAAGGTATGGTGCACCCCGCGGGCATGGGTGGGCCCCAGTCCAGTGCAGCCACGTGCCTGAACTGCCTTGTTCTCTCCCCAGAGGAAAGAGCACAGAGGCCTCGGCTCCAGCTTAAACCCCGGACAGTGGCGACGCCCCTCAACCAAGTAGCCAACCCCAACTCTGCCATCTTCGGGGGGGCCCGGCCCAGAGAGGAAGTCGTCCAGAAGGGGCAGGAATGAGCTCGCAGTTGGGAGGGAAGGGGGTGTGGGGAGTTAGAGCAGACCTCAGCCTGGGGGGCCTGGCTGCCCTCAGCCACCATTCCTGAGCCTGACACCGCCCTCCCTCGCGCACAGGAACAGCTCGAGCTGCACCAGCTGTTAACAAGTGGTTTTTAGTAGCTCGCCTCGCCCTGCCTCTGCCCTGCCTCGCCCCGCCGTGCCCACCCTGCTAGCTAGCGCCCTGCTTAGTTCTTCCCTTCCTTCCTCTCTGCCTCTCCGTACATCTTCCTTATCTCCATCTCTGTCTCCCTTCTCCTTGCGGCTCTCTCTGGCTCACTCTCCCGTGCTTACGTGCTGCGGGGAGGACGGCAGGGGTGAGCAGTGGGGCCACTGTGGGGCCTTCCTTGTTCTGGGTGCTTCTCCAACCGCATGCTGAGTTCTGTGTGCCCGCAGCCTCCAGCATACGGAGGCCCTGGTAGGTTCCCCTGCCCCTTTCCTGCCCCGGCTGTCACCCCCAGTCTCAGCCAGAGTCCCGGGGCTGCCTAAGCAAAGCTGCCCTCGCCCCGCAGTAAGACCTCGGAGGTGCAGAGTGTGGATGCCACCCAGCACGGGGGCTTGGTCCCTTCCCCTCTGCTCCCCCACGGGGTCCAAAGCAGGGCCCCCGGCATGGAGGCCCTCCCCTCCCTCAGCAGCAGTGCCCCATCTCCTGTGTTCATTACTCCTACCCTGAACCCACCGCCACCCTGGGCCTGGAATCTGCCACTCACCTGTCAACTCGGTGAGCTGAAGGTGCTGGGCACAGTCCTGTACCATGGTACTGGCCTGTACTACCAGGAGGAAGCTTGAACACCTGTGTGAGAACAAATGGAAAGTTCTGTAGTGCCTGAGTCCTGGGCTGTGCCAGTGGGAACAGGTGGAGTTCACCCTGGCCCTAGAGTCTTAGGGGAAGAGGCCTGGTGCAGCTGGAGGCCGTGGGCACCAGGGGCAGTGTGCTTCTGTGGGAGCTGCCACTGCCAGGCTTGGCTCTTGTTTGTCTTTGTTGCAAGGTCTCAGCAATTTCCAGAACTCTCTTCCTCCTCCCCCTGCCTTTTCCCTCCTTCCTTCTTTCCCTCCCTCCCTCCCTCCCCTTCCCTCTTTCCTTCCTTCCTTTTGCTTGCCATCTTTTCTGCTTCTGAGATAAGAACCATTTGTGTAACACCAATAATTAACTTAAGGAAGACCTGCATTATGTGGTTGCAATCAAACCTGATGCTTTCAGATGCCCTACTTACATCTCCAGTGTGGGAAAGATAAGAACAAATCCACCCAAACTTCCGGCCTTCCAGACGGCCTTTAAATGAGAACGGAATTCCAAACACTTAACACATTCAGTGCTCTGACAGAACGTAGATCTATGGATATGGTATTTTGTGAATGATCTTTTAAATAAAAGAGAACCTTACGTAATGTTTAATGCTGTTCCTCATTGTGGAGTTTTCTGGCTGCTGGTGGTGACATTGAGTGCTGTGGTCATTGTCAGGACCAGTGTCCTCACTGTTCATGGAAGTGCTCTTACTGGCTGTGCATCTTGTGGCCCTGGCCTGCAGCCTCTAGGGGGCGCTGTGGGTGAATGTCACAGTGTAATGTATCCAGCGGGCACTGCGGGTGGCCATCACCATGTCCTGATCACCATCCCTGAGCCCTCAAGTCATTTATTACTCAGTATCTGACGGGGATGTAAGTAAACATGGAAACTGCTCCCCAGAGAAGTCCACATGGCAGTACCTCGCAGATGTTGGCCCCTGGGGTCTTGCTGCAGGCCAGGGAGTGCCGGGGATGGCACCTGCGCCTCACTGGCTTCCTTGTAGCTCAGAATGCCTTGCCTCTGTGTGTGTGCCAGTCATGAGGCTTGGGCTTGGGTCTGGGGGGCTGTCCCCACTCAAAGCTGGCACTTTACCACTTGAGCTTCAGCACCACACTTCTGGCTTTTGTGTAGTTGGAGATAAGGGAATCTCTACAGATGTGAGTGCCCAGCTGTTTTTGTTATTTTCTAGTATACCAGAATTTGAGCCCAGTGCTTGTTGCTAGGCAAGTGTTCCACCACCAGAGCCAGCCTCCAGCCAACCAAGCTTTTTTCAAATCTGTTTTTTAATTCACAACCATAAAGATGAGACCTGATCAAATAAAACGAGCAAAATCCGGGTTGTAGAGAAGTAGAAACTGCCAGATAGAGGTCAGTGCCCCCTGGATAGGGGTGGGGTGCAGAAGTCGGGAGCCTGTCCTGGCGTGTCTGCCCAGTGGGAAGCCAGGCAAATGGTCCCAGCCAGGAGCACTGGGTTCCAGTGGCCTTCGTGGACCCCTTGACTCATCCCGTCACTACGGATGGCAGTAAGGGGCTCAGTCTTCCTTGCCCTCCAGGTAGCAAGGGGCTAGACCAAGTCCAGGTCCCATCCCTGTGGGATCCAAATCCCTCCCCAGGCTGTGACTCTCTGTCTCCATGGGGTTGGCATCAGCAGGCCCTGGCAGCCATCCTGGGCAAGGGCTGGAGAAATATTGTCACATGGGGTCCCCATGCTGGGACCTGGGCTCTCCTCCCTCCCCCCCCCCACCCCTCCTTGATTGTGGGGCTTGGGCACTGTCCCTCAGCTCTTCAGCTCAAGGCAAGCACTCTACCTCTTGAGCCACAGCACCACTTCCAGTTTTCTAGTGGTTTATTGGAGATAAGAGCCTCATGGACTTTCCTGCCTGGGCTGGCTTTGAACCGTGATCTCAGATCACGGTCTCCTTAGTAGCTAGGATTACAGGCATGAGCCACCAGTGCCCACTCAGGACCTGGGTTCTTTTTTATTTATTTATTTATTTTTGGGTCTGGTTCTGGGGCCTGAACTCAGCCTGGGTGCTATCCTTCAGCTCTTCAGCTCAAGGCTAGCACTCTACCACTTGAGCCACAGTGCCACTTCCAGCTCTTTTCTTTTTGCTTATGTGGTGCTGAGGAATCGAACCCAGGGCCTCAGGCATGCAAGGCAAGTGCTCTACCACTGAGCCACCTTCCCAGCCCCATGGACCTGGGTTCTTTTTTTTTTTTTTTTTGTCAGTTGTGGGGCTTGAACTCTGGGCCTGGGTGCTGTCCCTCAGCTCTTCAGCTCAAGGCTAGCGCTCTACCACTTGAGCTACAGCGCCACTTCCGGTTTTCTGGTGGTTTATTGGAGATAGGAGTCTCACAGTCTCTCGTGCCCGGGCTGGCTTTGAACCGCAATCCTCAGATCTCAGCCTCCTGAGTAGCTAGGATTACAGGCGTGAGCCACCAGCGCCCGGCTGGACCTGGGTTCTTAAACAATGACTTAAAGCAAGTAGAGGAATGCTGGTAAGCCTGGTGCCTGGAAGGCTGGCCTCCGGTGGGTGAATACCCTTGGCAGTTGTCTGGACAGGTGCTAGCACAGCACTCAGAGGTGTGTGATCACTGAACTGTCCCACTCAGACTGCAGCCTGCCCTCCTCCAGGTCTCCTGCCCTGTGAC
Source organism: Dipodomys merriami (assembly GCF_024711535.1). NCBI lineage: Eukaryota > Metazoa > Chordata > Mammalia > Rodentia > Heteromyidae > Dipodomys > Dipodomys merriami. The sequence goes on from NW_027204048.1 coordinate 4,469,203, forward strand.
TGGCTGGCTGTCCCCTGCTCCAGCCTTGGATGGTCATTTGTCCCATCCTGGTGGTATGCATGTGCTGGGTGTCCCTGTGTGTCACCAGCTTAGGCCCGCTCCCAGGGTCCCCCTCTCTTCCAGCTGTCACCACGTCTGCCCGGCTGTGCTGTACGCTGGTGGCCCCCTCATTCTCCTTCCGCCCAGGATTTTTGTGGCCCTCCCCGGTCCTCTGCTTTGTCCCCAGGGAACTCCCCTGTTCTTTGCCCTGTCTCCCTTTGCCCCTCCCCTCCTCCATCACTGGCTGGCCTGTCCGGTGAGCAGGCGGATGTGGGTTGATACAAGAGCCAACAAAAGCCACCACCTCGCTTGCTTCCGCCCCAGCCTGTGGCACTGGCCTCAGCAGGCAGGTATGCAGGCGTGAGGAGCCCCCACGTCTCAGGTAAGCGTTTCCTAGGGGTGTCAGGAGTCTGGGTGAGGCAGAGGTTCCCAGGGGTCCCCTACACCCCAGGAGCCTTGGCCGAGGTGCCTGTGCCAGTGTCTGGGCACTCTTGGCCCTATCACGTGCAGGGGCACCTGCTCGGGGGTCAGGACACTTCTGCCCTCAGCATCTGAGCAGCAGTCCTGGGAAGCCCGGGCCCCCCTTGGCAGCTTTTTTTTTTGGGGGGGGGTCCAGTCTCATGGGTCTTGGGCACTGTCCCTCAGCTCTTCAAGGCTAGTGCTCTACCACTTGAGCCACAGCGCCACTTCTGGCTTTTTTTCTTTTTGCTTATGTGGTGCTGAGGAATCGAACCCAGGGCCTCAGGCATGCAAGGCCAGTGCTCTGCCACTGAGCCACCTTCCCAGCCCCCCCCCCCTTGGCGGCTTTATCGCACTGGCTCTTGCCTAGGGCAGCTGTGCCAGACCCTACCTGGTCAGTGGAAGGACCTGGCCCATGCCTGTAACTCTAATAGGGTCTGAGCAGGTGGCAGCCACAGGCCCAGGGGCTCCCAGTGCCCGGTGCTGTGGAGGAGCAGCCTAGCTCTGACCACCACAGCCTCGTGACACCACCATTGGCTTGAGACAAGGATTGCCAGGTCCTGCCCAAGCCTTGTCCCTTGGCCATCTGGCTACCATGGGAGTTACCTGGACAAAATTTCAGGTTCCAGGATTGATGGTCCCCCAGCCTCTGCGGGAGATTGGGCCCCAGTTTCCCCATCTGCGCTGTGGAGTACAGCGCAGTGTTACAGGTGGTCTCTGAGGACCCTCCAGCCACAGGCCCTGCTGCTGGGCCTGGCTGGGCGCCTGCACCGGGTCAACCTTGCTCATAAGAAAACTGCACACTTCCCCCCAAGCTATTTTGGCCACAGAACCGCAGGACTGTGGCAGCCGTTCCCCTTCCTCTGCCAGCCCCTTGGGGCCTTGCTGGGGCCCCTAAGCCCCAAACTCTACCCCCTCAGCCCCTTTCTCTCAATCCAGAGAGAGGAGAAAGGACAGTGATGAAGGTGATTTATTCAAGTTTTTTTGTTTGTCGGTTGTGGGGCTTGAACTCTGGGCCTTGGTGCTGTCCCTCAGCTCTTTAGCTCAAGGTTACCGCTCTAGAGCTTGAGCCACAGCGCCACTTGGGTTTTTCTGAGTGGTTTATTGAAGATAGTCTCACAGATAGTCTCACAGTCTTTACTGCGGGGGGGGGGGGGGGGGAGTGGTTTTTTCTTTTTTTTTTTCTTTTTTTTTTTTTTGTCGGTCGTGGGGCTTGAACTCTGGGCCTGAGTGCTGTCCCTCAGCTCTTCAGCTCAAGGTGAGCGCTCTACCACTTGAGCTACAGCGCCACTTCCGGTTTTCTGGTGGTTTATTGGAGATAGGAGTCTCACGATCTCTCCTGCCCGGGCTGGCTTTGAACTGCGATCCTCAGATCTCAGCCTCCTGAGTAGCTAGGATTACAGGCGTGAGCCACCAGCGCCCGGTGGGGGAGTGGTTTTGAACCGTGATCCTCAGATATCATCTTCCTGAGTAGCTAGGATTACAGGCGTGAGCCACAGCGCCCGGCTATTCAGTTTTATGTTGAATTCTTTTATTTGAAGTTTGAAAGGAAAGAAGTGTGGCATTTGCCCTCAGCCTGTCCTGTGCAACATATATGCATGTGTGTGCACAGGTGCACACACACAAGTGGGCATACCACTTACGGGCTTGAACTCAGGGCCTTGAACTCTTCCTTAGCTTAATAGCTTTTTTTTTTTTTGTTCAAGACTGGCACTCTACCTTTGAGCCCAGCACCACTTACAGTTTTTTGCTGTTTAGTTGGAGATCAGAGTCTCATGGACATTTCTGCTGGGCTGGCTTCAAACCATGAGCCTCAGGTCTCAGCCTCCTGAGAAGCTGGGATTATAGGCATGAGCCTCAGTGCCCAGCCTGTCTCTCCTGGGTTTCAATCCTAGCACTGTATGAACTTGAAACACCTCTCTCAGCCCAGAGTCCCACCAGGTCTGGCCACCATTCTCATCCCCAGGTGACAGTGCAGGGCAGTGTCACTAAACAGTGACAGTGTGGGTCATCTGCTTTGCTTGTGTTTTATGCTGGTCTGAGGGCTTAAACTCAACCTCAGAGCCTTGTGCTCTCCATCAGCTGGTGTACTATCGTTTGAGCCACGCCTCCACCCTGACTTTTGGCTGACTTTTCTGCCACCATTTGGTTGGCAGACAGTGGCAGGAGGATGTGTGGGCAAAACCAGGCTTGGGGGGTGAGCAGCTGTGGAAGAGCTCATTGGGCCCAAACCTTCCAGCAGGTGCAAAGCATAATAGGGGCCAGGCTGGCTGGCTGCGCCTAGATCACCGTGTGACATTGCAGGTGGGACCCCAAGTCAACATGAGCGGGGACACAGAGCTGCTGTGGCTGGCGGCAGTGCTGCTGCTGCTTCTGGGGGCCACCACTGGGCTGTGTGCGTGCTGCTTCCACCCAGGTAGGGGCCACGGGGCCGGGGAGGGCAGAGAAAGCAGGTGGCTCTGTGCTACCCCAGGGAACAGGGGTCTGCTTCCCTGGGACCGCAGTTCTGCTGGGTCACAGGGTCTCTGGGGTCAGAAAGTTGCTCTGGGCAAGGAGGGGATTCTGCTGCCCATGACACCACCTTTTCCAAGCTGAATTCTCCCTTTTTGTCCTCCCTTTCCCTAGCCTCCTCTCTTCTGTTTTTTATTTTTATTTTTTGTCGGTCATGGGGCTTGAACTCTAGGCTTGGGCACTATCCCCGTGCTCTTCAGCTCAAGGCGAGCACTCTACCACTTGAGATAAGGGTCTCACAGACTTTCCTTCCTGGGCTGGCTTTGAACTTCGATCCTCAGATCTCAGCCTCCTGAGTAGCTAGGATTACAGGCATGAGACACTGGCACCCAGCTGGGTTGTTTTTTGTCTTTGATTTTTGACATGGAGTCTCACTATGTGGCCTGGGCTAATGTCAAGCTCTCAATCCTCATGCTGTGCGCCAGCCTCAGTTTCCCCAGGTCAGGGACATTTGCTAGTCTGGACTTGTTTCTGCAGGGGTGAAGAGGGCAGAGAAAATCTACCAGCAGAGAAACGTGTGAGTGGACTCCTGTCCCCAGTCCCATGTACTTTTGTGCCTGGGGAGCATTGCCCCAGGGACCCCCCTCCACACCCCCCAATAACACCCACTCCATGGCAGTCGGGCTGGGGAGAAGGGGTGGGAGGCCAGGTCCTCATGCCCTTGGTGTCCCTCTGACTGCAGCTGGGGCTCTTCTGTATGTGGGGACAGGAGAGGTACACAAGGCAGGATGTGAGCAGTAGAAACTGCTAAAGGGGCTGGGGGCGGGGCTGGCCCTAGGGAGGACCCTGCCCCCACAAAGCACCAAATGCCCACTCAGAACACTGCCTAAAATTACCCAGGTGTCCACACAGCATGGTGCGATCTACTACACACCTAGTGGGCACACACACCCACCTATGGGGCACACTGTTACTCTCACCCCCTTGCTCATTTCCTTTTTCAACTGAAAGGTCATGATGAAAATGGAACTTCCCCACCCCTGCCCGCCCAGGGCTGGCTGGAGCTTTATGGTCCCCTGTCCTCTGGGCCCCTCTTGTCTTTCTCTCCCTCCCACCCAGTGATGGGTCCTAGATAAACCCCAGCACATGTGCAGGATAGAGGAGCTGCCCTCTGTCCCCTCCCCAGGCCTTTCCTCCACCATCTCTCAGCTGACACCAGGGCCGCCATCTTGCATGGAGCCACTCTACTGCCTCAGACACCAAGCCCAGGATGCCATGGGTTCAGTGATCCCCAGCTCCTGGCAGGCTGGGCCAGGCACCCATTCTAGTCCAGGGGAGGGAGGGGCCAGAACCCTGCTCTAGTAAATAGTCAACTGGCAAGATAGCTTCCATTCTCAAGGGCAGAATTCCATGCAGTAGAAAGACAGGACATAAGTGGGTCCTACCCCTGTGAACAGATTCCTTAAAATCTGACCACTGGTATCACATGGTAACACCTAGGCACAAGGCATGCTGGGAAATGTCTTTTAATGGGGTACTGGGCTACGTGGATAAAACTCCATTCCATGCTGGAGATGGGTGTGGCTGGCAGCTGGGGTCCAGCCCAAGGCCTTGTCTTTAGAGTGGACACCTGGGTGGAGGGGCCCAGGACACAGAAGCAGGGACCAGGGACCCCAGGTCTAAACCGCCTCCTCCCCTCCAGTCCCATTGGTCCCTTACCCTGGCTCAGCACAGTACTCCCCCTCCCCTTCGTGTTTCTAGACAGGAACATGGTGAAAGCTTCGAGGTGGCCCAGACCTTTACCTGTGAGTCCCCCTCTCCCCCCTCCCAACAGCCCAGGGCAGGGGTGGGGTTGGGTCCCTCATGTTCCCTTGCTCTGAGGCCAGGGGCCAGGCCTGATAAGGTGAAGTGACAGGTAAGGGCCAGGCAGGCCTGGGGGGCCCAGCCAACAGGTGCCCCTCATCTTTGCAGTGGTCAAGCAGGTGTGTACAGGGCCCCTGAAAGAAGTGGCAGTCCCCAGGTAGGCAGGGGTCAGCCCACAGGAAATGAGGGGGGGATCTGGGCCCTGCAGGAGGCTGTGGGCTTGGGGGCTCCTCACTGTGTCTCCTCAGCTCCAACCCACACCCCACACACCCCACAGGAAGAACAAGTTGCAGCTCTCCTGCTATGAGGGTGAGTAACACTGTTGGGGGGGGGTGGCCCATGCACACACATGCACAAGCACACGTGCACACACAGCAAGGCCCTTGCATGGGCTCTGGCCACAACCAGGTGGCAGTGGCAGGGCAGGTGGTGGACAACTTGAGTCTGTCTTCTAGATCCCAGCTCCCCAGAACTTCAGCAAGGGTGTGTGGTGGGGATGGGTTGTCCTCTCCCAACCCCCCACCCCCACCCATGCAGCCCGGGAGCCGGGAGCTGACTTCTGCCACCCCATCCTCCAGGAAGTCAACGGGAGCCTGATGCCACCTACATGTGAGTGGCTTCCCTGCCTTGCCCCCTCCTGCCCACCCACTGCCACCCTAGCTCCTGGAACTCACGGGGACTGCGATGGGGCCCTGCTCAGGAGAGGGGGGCCCTTTGGGATAAAATACTCACCCCACATCATCCAGAGTCAAGTTACAAGCAGGCCATGGTGCTTGATGCCTGTGGTCTCAGCGTCCAGGGGGCTGAGATAGGATGATCTCTAGTTAAAGGTTCTAGGCTTTTTTTTCCCCCTTCTGTTGACAATGATGATAGTCTGGTGCCAGTGGCTCTCATCTTTAATTCTAGAGGATCATGGGCAGAAAACTGAAGAGACTCCATTTCCAAAATAACTAGCGACAACTTGGCTAACATGGAGGCACTAGCCAAGCAAAGTGCCAGATCCTGAGTCTAAAGCTTGGTACCAGGGTTGGGGTTAGCTCAGCAGAAGAGCAAGGCTCTGAGTTTGGTCATCACCTCTGAAAGGAAAAAAAAAAAAAAAAAGCCAAGCAACAAAAATGTTATGGGGTTTCCAGCTTGGGGTGTGTCTTCATTTTACAAGTCGACCAACTGGCTGTCACCCCTCCCACACCCACACTGGCCTGCCCAGTGACCCATGCCGTGCTTTCTTGCCCAGAGAATTCATGGCGGCGGATGATTACAACTGGGGGCGCTTGCAGAAGTCCTGGGGAGGTGAGGCGGACAGCATGGCTGGACATGTTGAGGGGGATTGGCCCAGGCCCAGGGGTCATCAGGTGTATGGGTGGGCAGGGCAGGGGGCATTGCCAGCGTGGAGGCAAGATGTTGATGGAGGACAGGAGCAGAGGGGGATGGGGCACCTTGCACCCCAAGGCTAGCAGCTCCCTGGGGGTGCATCTGGTACAGGTTGTTTGGGCACCAGGCCCATGACACCTGTGCTTTACAGAAAGAAAGGGAAACTGAGGCAGTGTTTCTCCATGCAGTAGCTGTGGCTTGGATCTGCCTTTGGGGAGCCATAGCCCCAGTACCTGTGCACATGACCTTGGGGTTCGGGGATGGGGACCACCAGGCCTTCACTGGGGCTGGGGGAGTGCTGGGACTGACAGGGCCCTGTGGGATCTGTGCTGCCCTCTTCCCTGACAGTTGGCAGCAGCGACGGCAACTCCTCTGATGGCAACTCCTATGAGAACGTGCTCATCTTCCAGCCCAGAAGCCCTGGCCCAGGAGAGCTCTCCATAGGAACACAGGCCGGGGAGGGACCAGGTGGCCGTCTATCCCCACTGTGTCCCACAGATGAAGAGGAGAGTGACTACCAGAATTCCACATCCATCTACCAGTGGCACGAGTCAGCAAGGACCTTGGGTAGGTGGGCACAAGGCTGGCCTTCGTAGGCTTCTCCTGCCAGCCCAGCTGATGCCATGTGAGGCCTGGTGCCCCAGGGATCCCCTGAGATGCTTGGCCTCTCAGCCCAATCCTCCAGGCTTGGCCTCCACAAATCCCAGACACAAATGACCTGAGCTCTGTGCTATGTATGTGACAGCCCCCTCTCCTTGCAGGGCAAGTGTTGGGTGCTGTATGCAGGATCCCAGCAGGAAGCCCAGACAACGATGAGCCAGATTATGTGAATGCCTAGAGGAACGGAGAGAAGGTAGGGCCAAGGGGGAGCACACAGGACCCCACACAGGAAGAGGGAGTCCACCGGCTCCCAGCTCCAAGCCCCTGAGGGGGACTTGCTGTGGGGACACACAATGTGCAAAGCACTCACACACATGTGTGTGCACGCATGCGTGCAGCACTGGGGCTTAAACTCAGGGCCTGGACACTGTCCCTCAACTTTTGCACTCAAGGCTAGTGCTCTACCACTTGTGCCACCTCTTTAATGGTTACCTGGAGATGAGTCTCATGGACTTTCCTGCCTGGGCTAGCTTCAGACTGTGATCCTCAGATCTCAGCCTCCTGAGTAGCCGGGACTACAGGCATGATTGTAACTGGGTCTTCTCGGTTGAAGGAGCTGGAGGATCCAGGAACTCCAGGGCCTCCAGGCCCTGCCAGACTCCTCTGGGACGGGCACCAGCATACCTGAGCTCACCTCACACAGGGAGACGAACAGCCCGACGCCGCCACCTCCTGCTGCTGCCCTGGGCCCCTGGGACTGGAGCCTGCTGGCTCATGGCTCTCCCTGTGGTGGACACCTAGGTCAGGCTGCATGCCACTCCCCAGGTCTAAAACATTGACAGTGTTGGCACTTGTCTGATCTAGGAACATGATTCTCCCATCTGTCTCCCAGTAGCTGGAATTACAGGGATACACCACCACAGCCACCCACCCTGTCTGCTTTTGTGCTTTGAATCTCAAATTGTTGGCCTCTGGAAACCAGCTTGTACAGCTAACTTGTATGGATGGATCGTTATTTAAATGTCAACTTAGGGGAATCTCAGCACATCTCTCCTGCTCCTTAACAAGCATTACCTGAGCTCGGTGGGCTGGTCAGGGAGCTTGAGTGCTCCTGAGCTCTTCAGGTTTGTTAGGTGGTGCTGGGGACTGAACTGGGCCTCTCATTAGGAAGAAAGCGTCAGGGCCCCTGGGCTGGGCTGGGCACAGGCATGGAGGGAAGGAGGTCACTCCACCGACCTCTACAATAAACTGCTGCTTGCAGAGTGCTGATCTGCTCCTGTCTAATTCCAAACTACTTGGGGAACAGGAGGGGCCCAGGCCCCCCAGTCCAGCTCTCCTCCTGGGACACCCCAATTCTTCCCAAGAAGAAAAGAGTGAAGTAGGAAATGTGAAGTCCTGCCCTGGAGCTGGGCCCCCGCACAGGTCCCAGATGTATCTCCCCTCTCCCCATGCTGGACAGCGTCCAAGCAGAGGTCAGCCTTGGGGCTGTCTCTATTTGAAAGATGGGGTGACATTCTTCCACCTTCCAGAAATGAACACTGAGGTAGGTGTCCCAGTGTCAGAAAAATGATACCCTAGGGTCTTTGGCCTAGAACTTACTCAACTCCAACCTCACCCTCCTGACAGCTAAGATTAGGTTAGATGTGTGCTACCACATCTACTGTGAAGTAGATGAAGTATGTGTGTGCATCTCAGTCCTGGGGTTTGAACTCAAGGCCTGGGTGCCGTCCCTGACCTCTTTCAAGACTAGTGCTCTATCACTTGAGCCTCAGCTCTACTTCCAGCTTTTTAGTGGTTCACTGGAGGTAAGAATCTCATAGAGCCGGGCGCTGGTGGCTCACGCCTGTAATCCTAGCTACTCAGGAGGCTGAGATCTGAGGATCACGGTTCAAAGCCAGCCCGGGCAGGAAAGACTGTGAGACTCCTATCTCCGATAAACCCCCAGAAAACCGGAAGTGGCGCTGTAGCTCAAGTGGTAGAGCGCTCGCCTTGAGCTGAAGAGCTGAGGGACAGCGCCCAGGCCCAGAGTTCAAGCCCCACGACCGACAAAAAAAAAAAAAAAAAAAAAAAAAAAAAAAAGAATCTCATAGACTTTCCTGCCTGGACTGCTTTCAAACCTTGACCCCCTCCTGCCCCCATGTGCATGTGCAGAGCCGCAGTCATGTGACATGGGGCAAACGGCTTTATTAGGTAAAAGGCTGGGGAGATGCCACCCACTGATGTTCAGCCACTCGGCAGCCACCACGGAGGCCCTCCGTGCCAAAGGACTGTGGGCCCCCAGCATCTCAGGACAAGGACTTTGTTTTGAGACAGGGTCTTGTGATGCAGCCCAGGCAGACTCAGCACTCCTGATTCTCCTTCCTGCACCACTCAAGTGCTGGGATTACAGGCATGTGCCATGACACTTGGCTGGAGGAGGATGCTTCTCATTGCCCTGTGACTTTGCCATCCTAACTGGCCACTGGAGCCATCGTCTTCTGACACAGCCTTGCCAGGAGCCCAGCCATCTGCAGGAGGGAGTTCACACCTTCTGCCACTTTCATGTGTGTGTACCCGATTTCCTGAGAAGCAGACCGCAGCAAAAGGCATCAGTAAACCAGCCTGGCATCATCTGAGCGAAGGCTGTGCTTCAGAGAAGTACAACCAAGCTCCACCCCAGCTGGAAAATGAGAGCAAAGTAGAATCCTGGAAGGATAATTGTATTTCTTTAAAAGTATTAAAAAAAAAAAAAAAAAAAAAAAAGCTAGGCAATGGTGGCTCACACCTGTAATCCTAGCTACTAATAAGCCTGAGATCTCAGGCTCATGGTTCAAAGCCAGCCCGGGCAGGAAAGTGTGTGAGACACTCTATCTCCAATAAACTACCAGAAAACCAGAACTGGCACGCTGTGGTTCAAGTGGTAGAGCACTAGCCTTGAGCTGAAGAGCTTGAGGGATAGCGCCCAGACCCAGAGTTCAAGCCCCACCAAAAGCCTAGGTTAGAATATCTACAAAATATATACCTGAGCCAGGTATGGTACCACACAGCTGAAATCCCAGCTACTGAGCAGAGACTGGACGGATCATGGTTTGAGGCCAGTTTGAGCAAATGACCCCAATCTCTTTTTTAAAAAATGGTTGAAGGGCAGGGAAGGTGGCTCAGTGGTAGAGTGCTTGCCTTGCATGCATGAGGCCCTGGGTTCCATTCCTCAGCACCATATAAGCAGAAAAAGCCAGAAGTGGCACTAGCTCAAGTGGTAGAGCGCTAGCCTTGAGCTGAAGAGCTGAGGGACAGTGCTCAGGCCCAGAGGTCAGGCCCCACGACCAGCAAAAAAAATGAAAAAAGGGTGAACTGGGCGCTGTTGGCTCATGCCTGTAATCCTAGCTACTCAGACAGCTGAAGATCTGAGGACTGTAGTTCAAAACCAGCCTAGGAGATTCTTATCTTCGTGTAACCACCAGACTGGAAGTAGAGCTGTGACTCAAAGTGATAGAGCGCTAGCCTTGAGCAAAAGAGCTCAGGGACAATGCCCAGGCCCTGAGTTCAAGTCCCATGACTGAGAAAAAGAAAAAAAGTTGACAGTACTGAACTAGATGCTGGGCAGGCAGGTAGCTTAGCACTGAGCCACACTTCCAGCGAGACCTACATTTCTACCAGAGTCTGGGGCATGGTAATACAGAATCCCAGCCACAGGCATAGGTAGGACAGTCCTTGTCTGGGCCTGAACCCAAGAAAAGCAAAAAGTAGTGGGGTGGCTTGTGTAGGAGAGCCCTGGGCTAGTAAACCCCATTCACCATGTGTGAATGTCTGCAGAGAGGCAGCGAGGCTGGGGACAAGCATCCTGGGCGTGCTCAGACCAACCTTGATGAACTCCAACTTCAGGTACTCGGCCATGGGGAAAGTTTTACACACTCGGAAGATGTTGCTGATGATGTCCTCAGGGGAGTAGCCCAGGTGCCACAGGTGTGCCAGGATCTAGGCAGGAGGGCATGGAGAGACATCACGGCACCAGTGCCAGCTCTGCCAGCCCCTGGCTTCCCCCTGACGGAGGCCTGGTGAGCTCACTTGGTGCAGTGCCTGTCCCCACCCTCAGGAAGGAGGGCAAGTGATGATTACAGACGCCTGCTTCCGGCCCAGGTCCACATCTAAAGCAACCGCAGGCAAGGAATGCGGAGTCCCTGACCTCGGGCAGTGCCGACCGCACAAGCCTGGAACACGGGGAAGGGCTGGGTGCTGGCACTGACCTTGTACGCCTCATCAATGTTGGCATCCACACAGTGCTGGATCATCTCCTTCACCAGCAGCGGGTGGGGCTCATCACAGACCTGAGGGGCCCAGGGGGCGTCAGGGATCCACTGCTGGCCCCCCGACCCCTCCCCTCCCAAAGCAGCTTCACCCTAAAAAGCTGACAGCAGACTCAGCACTAGCGTCGGCCATCACAGATGGCCTGGGCCATGTGCAAACAGCCTGGAGGAGGAGGACTGCTCTGTGCGCCTGGTGTGGTGCAGGTACCCGCTCTCCCTGAGACCCCAAAGTGGCCCTCAGTTCTAACTAAGAACCCCCACTCTCCAACCTCTGCCCATGGTGCCACACACCCACCCTGGCTGGCGCCATGGTACCTGGCTCTCAGTGGCTGCTGAGGTAAAAAATGGCCAGAACCCATTGCAGTGGTTGCTAGGCAACCTTCTGGCAACAGGATTGTACCAACGTGGTGACTTTTTTGGTAGGTTGTGGGGCCTGAACTCTGGGCCTGGGCGCTGTCCCTCAGCTCTTCAGCTTATGGCTAGCGCTCTACCACTTGAGCCACAGCGCCACTTCCATTTTTCTGGTGGCTAATTAGAGATAAGAGTCTCGCAGACTTTCCCGCCCCAGCTGACTTTGAACCATGATCCTCAGCTCTCAGCCTCCTGAGGAGCTAGGATTACACGCGTGAGCCACGGGCACCCGGCTTAAAGTTATAGACCACTCTTGGGGTTATTTTGGCTGATCGTGGGGCTTGAACTCTGAGTGACTTTTTTTTTTGAGACAGAGTCTCACTACACAGCGCAGGTGACTCGCCAAGCTCCTGCTCAACCTCCTGCGTGCTGGGATTACAGGAGCCCCCATCATGCCCGGCCTGTGGAGTCCACAGAGCCCCCAGCCCGGCTCTGCACCTTGAATACATTCTCGCTGTTGATAAAGCCAAACCCCGAGAAGGTGGACTGCAAGTTGTTCAGCGCCTGGGGAGAAGGGAAAGCGGTGTGAGCCCCATGCACTGCCCCGTCCACGTTCCCGCTGCCCAGCCCAGTGCAGTGCCCCGTCCACATCCTTGCCGCCCCCAGCATGGCGCCTGTCTGCACCTGCCGCATGTCCCCTTGGGCTGTGAAGATGATGGCCTCCAGGCCGTCGTCGGTGTGCGGTACCCCTTCCTTCTCCAGGACGCTCAGGAGCCGCGCCAGCACCTGGGCGTCAGTGAGCTTAGTGTAGCGCAGCACCGCACACCGGGACTGGATGGGCTCTGCGAGGAGAGGCAGGAGTGAAGGGGGTAGGGGAGACACGGAAGTCAGACACCATGTGTCCCCAACTGCACAGCCTCCCAGGCCTGGGGACCCCAGCCTGTGTGCTGTGCAACTCCAGACAAACCAGCAACCTCTCGGAGCTTCCCCATCCCCCAGTGCTCCAGGTATATTCAGCAGAGGAGCCTCGCCCGACACACACACGGCCCAGGGGAGCCCGAATCCCAGGGCAGCACACACCCACTCACCGATGATTTTGTCGGAGGCGTTGCAGGCCAGGGCGAAGCGGGTGGTCTTGGAGTAGATCTCCATGGTCCTGCGCAAAGCCTGCTGGGCCCCGTCTGTCATGCTGGGACAAACACACGCCACCATTGTCACCTGCAGCCAGAACCTGGGACAAACCTTCCCCCTCCCAGCATGACCCAGGGCCCCCAGACACATCCACAGCCCTGGACAGCACCACAGCTACAAAGAAGGTCACAATGACCTGGGCAAGAGACTGGGAAGGGGGCTGGGAAGGTGGCTCAGTGGTAGAGTGCTTGCCTTGCATGCTCAAGGCCCTGGGTTCGATTCCTCAGCACCACATAAGCAAAAAGAAAAAAGCCGGAAGTGGCACTGTGGCTCAAGTGGTAGAGCACTAGCCTTGAGCTGAAGAGCTGAGGGACAGTGCCCAGGCCCAGAGTTCAGGCCCCACGACTGGACCCCAAAAAAAAAAAAAAAAAAGAGACTGGGAAGGTGGCTCAGTGGTAGAGCGCTTGCCTCGCATGCATGAGGCCCTGGGTTCGATTCCTCAGTATCCCATAAGCCGCAAAAACCAGAAGTGGCGCTGTGGCTCTAGTAGTAGAGCACTAGCCTTGAGCTGAAGAGCTGAGGGACAGCGCCTATGCCAAGTTCAGACCCCATAACTGGGGGTAGGGGGGTGGAGGGGTTGGAGGGACACTCAGGAAAGAAAGGGAGAGGAGGAGGGGGATGGGAAAAGGGGGGAGGGAGGAGGAAGGGAGGTGTGTGCGTACCTGTCAGCCTCATCCAGGATGATGATCTTGTGGCGACCCTTGGGGAGCGTGACCTTCTGCTGGGCAAACATTTTAATTTTATTCCTCACCACATCGATGCCCCTGGAATAACAAACAAATTACCTTTCTTCGGCTTCTCTCCTACTGGACCCACACCTCAGCCATCCTTGCTTTCCTCGTCATTCCAATAGAGTCTCACTTTTTTTCCCAGGCAGGCTGGGACTTTGATCCTCCTATTCACACTTCCTGTGGAGCTGGGACTACAGGCCCTCACCACCATGCTCGGTCCCGTCCTTCATCGTTTATTCTGTAGGCATGGCTGAGGGTGTGCAGGATATTTGATTTCTCCTGTGCTGTGGGGCTCCCTCTCACACTGGGGTGCCTCGGGCCCTGCGCATTACTGTAAGATGTGTGACAATGTTAAACTCCACCTCTTTCTGGCCTTTTGTCTTCAGCTCTCCTTGACCACAGCAGAGAATGAAAAGCTCTCATTTCCTGAGGCTGGAGGCAGAGGTCAGGGACAGGGCACCTCCCTAACACATACAAGTCCTAATAATCCACAACCCCACAGCAGCCTAAAACATAGTTTTAGGTTATATATATTTCACAGTGCCCTTTTCCTTTGTTTTTTTTTTTTAGGGCTGAGACTTGAACTGTACCTGACACTTTCACTCACTGGCCAGCACTTCATCGTGAGCCACACCACCAACCTGTGTTTCCATTTCCACACGCTCACCTGTCGTTGGAGGCATTGAGCTCCAGCACGGCGTCCTTCAGGGCTGGGCCCAGCAGCGCTCGCGCCAGGCACAGGATGCTGGTGGTCTTGCCAGTCCCGGGGGGGCCCTGGGAACAGGGGTGCTGAGCATTGGCCCCCCCAGGACTCCCCCACCCCAACCCCAATCCAGCAATGGCCCAGGGTGCAGCGGGAGGGGGGGACTCACGGCGATGATGATATTGGGCACATTCCCCTCGCGTGCGAAGACCTGAGGGCAGACCCCCATTAGAACAATTAGTTCACCAGGCAGATGGCCTGAGTCAGCTAGCACTCACTGAAGCCCGGCCACACTCCCTAGGGGCAACTTTGGATGTCACCTCCATGTGTTCAACACAGAACCTGAACCCACTCCACCTACACCAGCCCCACCACGCCTCCCTCAGACCGCGTGTGCCTGGAGCCTGGGGGCCATCCTCTCTTGCAGCCCTCCCCATCTCAACAGGTATGCTAGGTGCAGTGGCACACTCCTTTAATCCCAGCTGTGGAAGCGGTAGAGCTAAGAACACTGCAGTCCAGGTTGGCCTGGGAAAAAGAGGGCGACTCTACCTAAAAAAACGAAAGCAAAAAAAGGGCTGGGAGGGTAGACTGAAGTGGCAGAGGACCTAGCTGGCAAGCACAAGGTCCTGAGTTCAATTCCGTGTACTACCTGCCTTGATTGCCCACCTGGCCTTTACTAAAAACTTCCAGCTCTAAGGGAGCAAGACCCAGTCTGAACTTTGTGTCTTTAGTAAGCTTAAGCCAGTTCCCCAAGCAGCTCCGGTTACACACCTTGGCTTCCAGTCTCCCTCAGCCCTCTGGACTTCTAGTTCACCTGCCTCTCACCCGCTGGCTGCGTCCTTCCAATGTGTCACAGCCAAATAGCGACCTGAGCCAGCTGTGAGAGCCGCCCTCACCTCCAGCCTGCTGACCGTGTCCTCATTCCCCACGATCTCGCTCAACTTCACTGGCCGGTATTTTTCAACCCTGTGTGGCGGAAAAGGCATAAAAATGTCGGCGTTCTCCAGCTACCCCCAAGAAAGTACTAAGGGGCGATCTGAACCGTCATAGGATGCATTCCAGCCGGGCGTGGTGGGGCACGCCTGTGGCTCCGGCACTCTGGACGCTGAGGCCGGAAGATCGGCGATCGAGACCGGCTAGGGGAACAAGTTCGAGACCAGCCTGAGATAGTCGGCTTAGACCTTGTGTCTCCCAACAATAGCAACAAAAACTGATAGGCAAGAACCCAATAAAACACGCGCCAAATGGATGCGAGTCTGCCCCTCCGAGGCCGCACACCGCCCGGCGCAGGGCGCAAGGCGAGCTGCAGCCGGGGCTACAGGCGGGAGCCGGGGGACCCGGCGCGGAGCTGGGTTCTAACGAGGCAGGCGACCACCCGCCCGGGGCCCCGATGCCCACCCTCCCGTGCGGGGCGCCCGCGGCGGCGGCCCGGCCCTCACCACGGCAGCTCGTAGTGGCCGGCGCTGCCCGGGGCCCTGCTGGGTGCAGGCGCGGGCTCACCGCGCTCCCCCGCGCCGCCGCTCGGAGCCTCCATTCCCGCGCCTCCTCTTCCCGCCGGCAGAAGCCCCGCCCCGTGACATCATCGCGCCAGCCCCGCCCCGAGGTGCGCCGGGAGCAACCGGAAGCCGCGCGTCGGTGTCTCGGTGCGCACGCGCGGAGGCCGCCGGGGGCGTGGCGGGAGCGGTGAAGTCGCCTCTCCGGGATGCCGGTGGCTCTGGAGCGGCTGCGCGCGCTGTGCGGTGTCCTTCAAGGCGTGCGCGGTGGAGCAGGATTCGAACTCCGCCTCGTCTAAAGTTCCGTCCGGCCGCCGACCGCCCCGGCGCCCGGCGATGTAATTTGGGGGTGTGTGTGGGTGACTCGGGGCGGGCGGCGGAGGCCCTGGCGCGCTGCCCCGCTCTCCGCAGGCCTGCACCGACGCCAGGCGGCCGGGCGGCCCGAGCTCGGAGGCCTCGGGACTTTGGAGCTGTTTCCCAGTGATAAGATTGATGATGATGATGATGATGATGATGATGTCGGCTGTGGGTCTTGAACTAGGGCTTGGGCGCTGCCCTGAGAGTCTTATGGACTTTCCTGCCCGGGCTGGCTTTGGACCCTGATCCTCAGATCTTAACCTCCTGGGTAGCTGGGATTACAGGCCTGAGACACCAAAGCCCCAGCGAGAAGAATTGTTTCATTATTGGTGGCGTGGTGTATGTATGTGTGTGTGGGGGGGGATCAGTACCAGGGTTTGAACTTGGGGCCTCACACTCGTCCCATTTTCCTGCTCACCAGCCTATGTGCTCTACTACTTGACCTCAAGCTGGCATTTGAGGACTCACTGGAAATGGACTCACCCGAACTTTTCTGCCTAGCTGGCTTTGAACCTCGATTCTCAGGTCTCAGCCTCCTAAGTAGCCAGGATGACAGGAGTAACCACTGGGTGCCCCACTGACTTCGACTTCCTGAAGTGACTCTTTGTGGCATTTCCTGAGGATTTTTTTTTTTCGTGTGTGGAAACTTGTTCAAACATCCTCTTCCCACCACATCACAGCGGAGGCAGAGAGCAGACGAGAGTGATCTGTCTCACACCCCCAGGGGACAGGAGGCCTCTGGCTCAGTTTCTCCCTGGCTGCTGAGAGAGGAGGTGACCTTTGGAGCGGAACTGTGCTGTCAGGACATTTTTCTCCTTTCTATGCTGAGCTTTCTGTGACTGGTTGAACTGGAGCCCAGAAAGAGCTCAGAGCTTCAAAACTCCCAACATTCCCTGAGAGCCACACAGCAGCAATGTTGGGAGGCCAGGGAGTTGGGGGGCAGAGGTACCACGGGGCGGAAGTCCCTGGAATTCACCCCCAGGCTCAGCTCCCAGCTCTTTCCCTAAAGAGAAAGGAGGAAGTGGGTGTTGCTAGACACCAATCAGCTGCTCACTCCTGTAATCCCCTCCCCACCCCTTCTCTGGAAACTGAATCTGAGGACTGACTTTCAAAGCCAGCCCTGGCAGAAGAAAGCTTGAGACTTATCTCCAGCCAGTAAAAAACAAAAAAAGTTGGTTGTGGAGACATGGCTCATACAGTAGGGCACCAACCTTAAGTGAAAAAAACAAAAACAAGTAAGCTGGGCACTGGTACCTCACACCTTAATCCTAGCTACTCTGGAGGTTAAGATCCAAGAATCTCTGTTCAAAGCCAACCCTGGGCAGGAAAGTCCTTGAGACTCTTAGCTCCAATTAACCACCAGAAAACCAGAGGTGGCGGTATGGCTCAAGTGGTAGAGCACTCACCTTGAGCTGAAGCATTCAGGGACAGCTCCCAGGCCCAGCGTTCAAGCCCTCAGAGTTCAAAAAACCAAGAGTTTAAGGTCTTCGGGGCACCAGTGGCTCATGCCTTTAATCCCATCTACTCAGGAGGCTGAGATCTGAGGATCAATGTTCAAAGCCAGCTTGGGCAAGAATGAAACTCTTACCTCCAGTTAACCACTAAAAAGTCAGAAATGGAGCTGTGGCCCAAGTGGTAGAGCACTAGCCTTAGGAGGAAAAGCTCAGGGACAGTGCCCAGGCCCTGAGCTCTAGCTCCAGGACTGGCATTAATTTTTTTTTAAAGGTCAAGTTTAAATTCTGAGTGAAAAAAAGTTGTGCCTGAAAAAAATAAAATAAATAAATTCTGAGTGAAGGGTGGATGAGTCTCACATTTCCACTGGTGCCCTCAGCACCTCCTCCTGGGACCTCCGCCTCTCAGGCAGGAGACAAAGTCCACAGCGCCTCCAGAAGTGATTTGGAAAGACATTTTCCTCCAAAGATGGCTTTTTTGGGGTGCGGGGGGGGGGGCTGTTGTGGGGTTTGAACTCAGGGTCTGGGCAGTGTTCCTGAGCTCTTTTGCTCAAGGCTGGTGCTCTACCATTTGAGCCACAGTGCCACTTCCAGTTTTCTGGTGGTTCATTGGAGGTAGGGTCTCACAGACTTTCCTGCCTGCCCTGGCTTCTAACCAAGATCCTCAGATCCTCACTTTTTTGTTTGTTTGTTTTTTGGGAGGGGGTCCGGTTGTGGGGCCTGAACTCTGGGCCTGGGCTCTGTCCCTCAGCTCTTCAGCTCAAGGCTAGTGCTCTACCACTTGAGCCACAGCGCCACTTCCTGCTTTTTTCTTTTTGCTTATGTGCTGCTGAGGAATGGAAACCAGGGCTTTATGCATGCAAGGCAAGCGCTCTACCACTGAGCCACCTTCCCAGCCCCCTCAGATCCTCGCTTTTTGTTTGTTTTGGTACTGGAGATGGAGCCCAGGGCCTTGCCAGTTTCCTTTGCTTTTTGAGATAAGGTTTGGATACCACTTTTGCTGAGCTGGGAGCCACCACCCTCCAAAAGCTGAGATTACAGGCAGGCACTGCCACACCCAGACCAGGTGGCCTTTTCAAGCCTCAGGCTAGTGATTTCAAAGAGCCTCTGTCTGCCCTACCATTAGCAAATCCTGGAGGGCACTACTTTACCCACCAGCCTGGGACGGAGCTCTGCACAAACACGGGGCGCAGATGCCAGGCAAAAGTGACACTAACACTTCCATAACTTTGAGAACTCTTTCCCCCTCCCCCTCCTCCTCTAACATGGGTCTTGGAACTCTGGGCCTGGGTGCTGTCCCTCAGCCTTTCAACTCAAGGCTACCACTCTACCACTTGAGGTACAACGCTACTATTGGCTTTTTCTGTTTATGTGGTGCTAAGGAATCAAACCCAGGGCCTCATGCATGCAAGGCAAGCACTCTACCACTGAACCACCTTCCCAGCCCTTCTTCCCTCTTTTAACCAGACTAAATTAATTAATTAAAAAAAGGCAAAGCCAGGCACCAGAGGATCACCCCTGTAATTCTAGCTATTCAAGAGACTGAGATCTAAGGATTGAGGTTCAAAGCCAGCCCGGCAGGAAAGTCCGTAAGACTCTTACCTCCAATAAACCACTAGAAAACAGGAAGTGGTGCTGTGGCTCAAGAGGTAGAGAGCTTGCTTTGAGCTAAAGAGCGCAAGGACACTGGGGGGAGGCGGGGAGGATGGGAAGGGATGGGAAGGGGAAACAAAGGAGGAGACTACAATGCTTAATAAGAAATGTACTCATTATCTTGCCCATGTAATTGTAACCCCTCTGTACAGTATTTTCACACACACACACAAAAAGCGCAAAGGACAGGGCCCAAACCCAGAGTTCAAACCTCACGACCGACAAAAAAATAAAATAAATAAGAATAAAAATAATTTTTAAAAGGCAGAATTTTCCCCCTAAGCTGTAACGTAGGGGTTTTGTGCAGCATGAGGCGCTGTGGGTTGGGGCTGGCTGCCCCTGCATGACACAGCCCCTCAGGAAGGTATTGGGCACTTGACTTCCGTTCTTGGTCAGCACCCTTCCTCCTGTCCTCAGCTGGGACACGCATAGGTGGGGACAGGGCACGGGCTCCCACTGGTGGGGTCTGGCGTGCATTTCTGTTCTCAGCCTGGTAGTATGCAATGTATGCTCAGTAACTGTTTACTGTCTGTGGGCTAATATAATAATGTAATTACTAAACATTGCACACAATATACATATGATTGCTGGGGGTTTTTGTTTTGTTTTGTTTTGTTTTTTTGCGCTAGTCCTGGAGCTTTAACTGAGGGCCTAGGTGCTGTCCTTGAGCTTCATTTGCTTAAAGTTAGTACTCTACCACTTGAGCCACAGCTCTACTTCCAGCTTTTGGGGAGTAGATTAGTGGAGATAAGAGTCTCACAGACTTTTTATGCCCAGGCTGGCTTCAAACCCTGGTCCTCAGATCTCAGCCTCCTCAGTAGCTGGGATTACAGGTATGAGCCACCATCACCTGGCTGGAGACCAATTTAGAAGTATATGTTCTGGGGCTGGGAAGGTGGCTCAGTGGTAGAGCGCTTGCCTTGCATGCATGAGGCCCTGGTTTCGATTCCTCAGCACCACATAAGCAAAAAGAAAAAAGCCAGAAGTGGCGCTGTGGTTCAGGTGGTAGAGCGCTAGCCTTGAGCTGAAATGCTAAGGGACAGCACCCAAGCCCAGAGTTCAGGCCCCACAACCGGACTCCCTCCCCTCCCAAAAAAGAGCGCCCGGCTCTAATTCTCAAATCTTGTCTCTGGCAATGCTTACCTGAACTAGGTATGGTGGTACACACTTGTAATCCCAGCTCCTAGGAAGCAGAAGAATTGCAAATTAAGAGGGACAGTCTGGGTTACACATCAAGACCCTGGCTCAGAAAACAAAGGAAAGCTGGGCACCATTGGCTCACGTCTGTAATCCTAGCTACTCAGGAGGCTGACATCTGAAGATCACTATTCAAAGCCAGCCCGGGCAAGAAAGTCCATGAGACTCTTATCTCCAAGAAACCACTAGAAAACTGGAAGTGGCGCTGTGGTTCAAGCGGTAGAATGCTTGCCTTGAACTGAAGAGCTGAGGAACAGCGCTCAACCCCAGAATTCAAGCCCCGTGACTGACAAAAAAAAAAAAAAAAAAAAAGGAAGAAGAAAAGGAGGGAAGAAGGAAGAATGTCTCAGAGGTGGAGTGTTCCTATGTTGCCCTTGGGCCTTACATTTTTGGCTCACGCAGTCCTATCTCAGCCTCCTAAGGAACTAGGACTACAGGTACCACCTTGCCTGCTAAAGCTCTGAGTTAATAGGATGGGGGTCGGGGGCCTGCCCCCCCCAGGACCCAGGAGAGTGGGGGGGGGCCAGGGGCCTCTCTGTCTCTAGCCAGGATCATCCACTGCCAGATCAGCTCAACTTGAAGCCACCAGTGCCCAGCACTGGGCAGGCTGAGACAGGAAGATCATGAGTTCCAGGCCTGCCCGGGCTACACAGCAAAACCCAGGATCCAAATCCAAA
The DNA here is from genome assembly GCF_024711535.1 of Dipodomys merriami. NCBI lineage: Eukaryota > Metazoa > Chordata > Mammalia > Rodentia > Heteromyidae > Dipodomys > Dipodomys merriami. The sequence goes on from NW_027204048.1 coordinate 4,490,073, forward strand.
GACCCAAAGAAAGGTGCCAGCCCACATGACCTGTGCATGTCTCCGGACATCTCAGGGCCAGGCATTGTTCATGGCAGCACCTGGTCCAGACCCCAATACAATGGGCGGGCTCCCCATCCTCCTCCACCCCAGAACCTACCCCTCTTATGGTCTGCAAAGGACCTTTCTAGAAGGATTCACTGTAGAAGCTCTGCCTGGCCTGGCCCATCCACTGACTACATTCATGGCGCGACCCGCGGGGTCCCAGCCAGTCTTCCAGCTCCCAAGGGGGCTCCAGTGAGTCTGGGAAACACAGGAAAGGGGGAGAAGAGGTTGGGTGGGTGGGAGAGGGGGGCTCTTGTGCACAGCCCAGCATGGGCATAGATGTTCACACCTGTAATCCAGGAGTCAGATTTAAGGATCAAGGATTGAAGCCTGCCAAGGCAGAAAAGTCTGTGAGACTCTTACCTATACTTAACCATAAAATGTCAGATGTGGAGCTGGGGCTCAGGGGTTAGAGCACCGGGCAGGCTGAGTGAAAACGCCAAGGGACAACGACCAGGCCCAGAGTTCAGTCCTCAAGATCTGCCAAAAAATAAAGGAACAGGAGGTGTGGCAGATTTTAGGGGACAATGGAACTGCAGCTCCATCCATCTGGCCATCCGTCCAGCCAGTATTCAATGAACACGACAGAACCATCCAGACCTCATCAGTGTGACCGGGAATCCGGGGCTGGGGGTGGGGGGGCTGTGAGCCCAGCCTGGGGGGGACTGTGAGCCCAGCCTGGGGGGGACTGTGAGCCCAGCCTGGGGGGGGGACTGTGAGCCCAGCCTGGGGGGGACTGTGAGCCCAGCCTGGGGGGGACTGTGAGCCCAGCCTGGGGGGGCTGTGAGCCCAGCCTGGGGGGACTGTGAGCCCAGCCTGGGGGGGGCTGTGAGCCCAGCCTGGGGGGGGGCTGTGAGCCCAGCCTGGGGGGGCTCTGGCTGGTGCAGCCTCGGGGTGCACGCAGCAGGGAATCTGGGGATGAGGGCGGACGCGAGGGACCCCCAAGGGGAGCCCCTGCCGCTGGGGAGGAGCCAAAGGTTAGAGCCCGGGAGTACCGCAGCACCGTCCTGAGCGGGGTCTCCCGCGCGCGCGGGACCCCATCTCCAGCCGCGCGCAGCCTATAGCAGACGAGGGGCGGGTCCCGGGAAAGCATTGTCCCACAGCCCGCTCTCCCCCCACGCTGGACGGCCTCCCCCCACCCCATATCACCCCCACACAGCCCGCAAATATTTACATCCTGTTTATGCCTGGCTGCCATGAATAAAATATGAGTTTCTAGGCTGCCTGGAAGGCAAGGGACCCCCCATGGCAGGGACCAGAGACAGTTGAATCTTTTGGTTGCCGTTGCCTACCGCGCGGGATTTAGAGGAAATTTTTAATTGGCCCAGCGTGACCGGACGGAGATTTTTTTTGTATTTTTCTGGATATTATTGGGGCTTCCAGAGACATAGCAAGACTTGCTTCCCTTTAACTTAAGAGCAAGTTCCAGCATTTCAGTCAGAAGGGCGGTCACACCTGACTCTCCACCACCTTCCTTTAAAGATGAGCATAGTAAACCCACATTGGCTCATGCCTATAATCCTAGTAACCCAGGGAGCTGAGATCTAAGAATCATGGTCAAAGCCAGCCCAGGCAAGAAAGTCCATGACATTCATTAGCCATCAAAAAAATTGGTGCTAGACTTGAAGAAAAAACCTCAGAGACAGAGCCTAGGCCCTGAGTTCAGCTCCCTAGCCGACAATAGACAAAGGAAGGTGCAAACCCAAGTTCAGAGGGGAAGAGCTTGTCCTGGCCACCCAGCTGGTGACAATGGATCAGAATTAGCATTCCTGTGTGTGCACATGGGCACATGCATGTAGGAAGGGGGGTCTTGAACTCAGGGACCTAGGTGCTGTCCTTGAGTTTTTTCACTCAAGGTTGGTATTCTACCACTTGAGCCTCAACTCCATTTCCAGCTTTTTGTTGTTGTTGTTGGTTAACTGGAGATAAGAGTATCCCCAATTTTACAGCCTGGGCCAGCTTTGCCATGCAATCCTTAGAGCTCAGCCTTCTGAATAGCTAGGATTACAGGTGTGAGCCACCAGCACCTGACTAAGAGTGGGCTCTTAATTTAGGTTTCCAAGTGCATCATCACAGGTAGCCTGAAGACCTCAGGTCCGTCCTTCCTTCCTTCCTTCCTACTTTCCTTCCTTCCTTCCTTCCTTCCTCCTTCTCTCTCTATGTTCTGGATTAGAGTGGATAAAACAGGAAGTCTGGTTTTCCCATAGTAAAGGACCATCTGGGAGTGAGTCAGGCCGTGGGAGGGAGGGGAAAGGCAAGGACCCTCCTCCATCCCACCAGGATCAACCTCTGCGCGTCTAGCAGTGAGTGAGCAGCTGTGGATCACATCTGGGCTGAAGCCTGAGGCACTGGACAGAACCCAAAAAGCCCAAAAAGACAGAGGCTGCTGCGCTTTTGGGGTGGCCTAGAGGCCACGGCGGGTATGGATGTGGCCACGGGGCCTGAATCACCCCTTGGCAGCCCTGGAAGGAAGGACTTTGCCCAGCTCTCGGAACTGAGTCACTCTCTCCCCACCCTCTACCCCCGCCTCCTGGCCCCAGTCCCAACTTGTGGTATAGCTAGGTCTCCAGTGTCCCCTGAGCTGTGGGTTCAGCAGAGGGGTACCCCACAGTACAGGAAACTGTATCTAACAAATGAGCAGCACATGGCACCCCCACCCATGAATGAAGATGGCAGAGGGGACGGTGCCAGGGTCATCATGCCGTCAACCGTGGTACAAGCTTTACAACTCATGCATTGTTTGTTCCTAGGATTGTCCATTTAGTCTTAGTGGATGGCAGGTGACTGAAATTCCAGAATGGGAAGGGCAGATAAGGGGAAGACCAGGTTGTCTCCCTTGGATTTGTCTTGTCTGAGGTGCCTTCTCATTGCAATCCTCAGATCTTAGCCTCCTGACATTACAGAGGTGAACTCCAGTGCCTGGCTGAAAGCTTCTCCCTTCTCAGTTCCTGCCCTTCTGTCCCCAGCTGCAGGTCATGCCACCTGACTTTAGTTCTACCTCCTGTGGGCCTTCTGCACATCCATAGTATAAGGTCCGCTCCTGGATGGCTAGCAGACTCCACCCTCCTCGCAGCAAAGTCTCCACCCAGTACCTGTGTTACCTAGGCAACTGGGACACCTGGAAGAGGTCACATCGGCAACGGCTGAGGTCACATCTGAATTTGATGTGGCCACACCTTTCTCCGCCCATACCCTAGATAAGGCCTAGCCCAGGCCCAGACGCCTGCTTTTTTCTAGCTTTCTCAGCTCTTTCCTTCTCTTCTCTTTCCCAGCTCCCTTCTCTTTCCTAGCTCTCTCTTTCTAGCTCTTTTCTAGCTCTTCTCTTTTCTAGCTATTTTCTCTCTCTGCTCTTTTTAGGCTCTTTTCTAGCTCTTTTCTCTCCCTTTCCTCTCTCTTTCCCAGCTCTCTCTCTTTCCCAGGCCTTTCCCAGCCATGCCTGATCCCAGCAGGTCTACTGAATAAACCTACCCCTTACCTGAATACCATGTGTGTGGTGCTGTTCTTACCTGGCCACCTCGTTTTAAAAACCTAACATAAATGGTGCTGTGACTCGGATAAAGGGCTTAAAGTCAGGATAGGTGGGATTCCTCTCTGTTTTTTTTTCCCCTCTTTTTTCTTTTTTGTTTGTTCCCTTTTTGCTCTGAGGAATACCCACAGTTCTGATGGCCTTTTGCGAACCCGTCTGTCTGCTGCGGAACGATGAATAAACCTACCCCTTACCTGAACTCGGCTACCTCTTTTTAAAAACCTAACACATAGGTGATCTACAACTTGAGCCACACCGCCAGGCCCTTTGCTTTTTGTTGCTTTTGCTTTTTCAGACTAAGGCAGGATGGTGAGCTTAGGACAGCCTGAGCTACACAGCAGATCCTGTCTTTACTGTTGTTGTTGTTTTTAATTGTTGTTATTGGCTGAGGTATTTGAACTCCAGCTTGGGCACTGTCCCTGAGCTCTTTATTTGCTCAAGGTGACTGCTCTACCACTTTGAGCCACAGCTCCACTCTGGTTTTCTAGTGGTAAATTGGGTATAAGAGTTTTGCAAAGGGCTGGGAAGGTGGCTCAGTGGTAGAGCGCTTGCCTTGCATGCATGAAGCCCTGGTTCGATTCCTCAGCACCACATAAGCAGCAAAAGCTGGCTCAAGTGGTAGAGTGGTAGCCTTGAGCTGAAGAGCTGAGGGACAGCGCCCAGGCCCTGAGTTTAAGCCCTAAGACTGGCAAGAAAACCAAAAAAAAAAAAAAAAAAAAAAGGAAGGAAGGAAGGAAGGAACACTAGTAGCTTTGGTCACTTAGGTAGGCCTGGGCTTATCACTATTTCCACCACCTCTGAGAAATAAGGGGTCCCCATGGGAAATGAGGGACCCCAAGGTATTCTCTATTGGCCTAGCGGCAGAGCCCGGCCTTCTTGTGCAGTGGTGTCCAGCCCCCGGTGGTGTCCCCCCAAGTCTCCCTGCCCGCGATGGTGTCCCCCAGGCCCTGTGTCCCCCACCCCCGGTGGCATCCCCCTGTGTCCCCCACCCACGATGTCCCTCTGTGTCCCCCATCCCCCCCTGTGCCCTCCGTCCCGCCGCCGCCCGCCACACCCCTGCCGCCGAACCCCGCCTTTCCTCCACCCCGCCCCGGGGGCGGGGCCGCGCGACCCCACCCAGGCCCCGCCCACGGGCGGCGGAGGGCGGGGCCCGCGCGTAGCCGTCTCCATGGCGACGCCCCGCCCACCCGAGGCGGGCGGTGCGCCGGGTCCTCGCCGCCGCCGGGCCGCCGCCGGGAGTGGATTCAGGTGTTTTGCCAGCGACCTACGAGTGGCGCAGGGACATCCGAGGCAGAGGGACAGAAACGTCCCACGGCGGCTTCCCCGCTCGGTTGCTCGACTTCCCGGCCGGGGTCCTCGGTTGCCTGCATGGCTTCGCCCGGGGCGATCGCAGCGCGGTTTTGCAGCAAACACCCGGGAGCCGCGAGGCCCAGGCCGCGGAGCCCCACCCAGAACTGGCGCCGTGCTCACGCCGTCGTCCCGGCTGCGCGCGAGGCTGAGATCCGAGGACTGAGCGTCACACCCGCGGGGCTTGCTCACCAGCAAAAATCCGGAAGCGGCGCTGTGGCTCAAGTGGTGCAGCGCCAACCTGAGCAAAAACGCTCAAGGACGGCGCGCAGGCCCCGAGTTCAAGCCCCCGCCACAGCACACACAGCACCAAAACACTGCCCGGTGAAGCTGCGTGTTGTTCAGCGGTAACGCCTCCCTAGCAGGGCGAGAGCCTCAGCGTTGAAACAGGAACCTCAAAATAACCTAACGTAAATCAAAATTACGGGTGTGGCGGGCGTGCAGCTCGGTGGGAGAGCCCTTGGCTAGTGAGTGCAGGGCCTGAGGTCATTCCCAGCACCAGAGAATGGAAAACCATGATAATACAAGCATGTTGGAGCCAGCCAGATGTGGTGGTGCATGCGTGCCTGTCATCCCCGGCACTGGGGAAGATTTAGGTCAAAGGTTGCCTGGGCAAAAGCCCGAGACGCTATCTGAAAAGCAAAGTGAAATGGAAAGGATCGGGGCGTGGCTCCAGCTGCCAGAGCAGCCCAGGCTCTCTCCCCACTACTACTCCCCACCGCACCCCCACTACTGCCCTGGCCAGCCATTATCCTCTTTAGCAAGAGAAGGACCAAGCTGGCACTTCAGGTGGAGACAAAGGGCCGGGTGTGAGATCAGCTGGGGTCCCCTCCCCACTCCAGGGCCGGGCCCAACACCTGCTCCACTGGCCACGGGCTGCAGGACAGTGGATCCAAACTCCACCAGGCCTTCTCTAAGGCCTTCCCTCCTCCGGCAGCCAGGCCAAAGGAATCTTCAGGCCAGGCTCACACGTCGGTTGTCAGGTGGGAATAGTAGGGAGTTTGGGTCTCATTGTCCTCTGAGGCACACTGGAGCTGTTGATAATAGAGAGCTGCCTCCCCAGGACCCAGGTAAGCCCAGCAGATCACAGCAGAATTTGCAAGCTTTTTTTGTGTGTGTAGCTAGGATTGCAGGCATGATTTGACACACTACTTCAACTATCTTTTCTTTTTTGTTGGTCCTAGGGCTTGAACTCAGGGCTTAGGCACTGTCTCTGAGCTCATTTGCTCAAGGCTAATGCTCTATCACTTTGAGCCACAGCACCACTTCAGGTTTTGGGGTGGTTAATTGGAGATAAATGTCTCACAAACTTTCCTGCCCAAGCAGGCTTCAGTCTGCAATCCTCAGCTCTCAGCCTTCTTAATACCTAGGATTACAAGCATGAGTCACCAGTGCCTGGCTAACAATCTTTTATTTTTATTTATTTTTTTTGTCAGTGGTGTCCGAACTGTGGGCCTGCCTACTGTCCCTCAGCTATTCAGCTCAAGGCTAGCACTCTACCACTTGAGTCACAGCGCCACTTCTGGCCTTTTCTGCTTATGTGTGCTGAAGAATCGAACCCAGGGCCTCATGCATGCAGGGGGAAGCACTCTACCATTGAGCCACCTTCCCAGCCCACTCTTTTATTTTTGATGTTACCAGGGTTTAAACTCAGGATCTGCAACCTACAGGTGCTCTACCACTTGAGCTACTCCCCAGTCCGATTTCAACCACCATCTTTAGTCTTTGACTTTACTTTGCCTCACTTTACTGGAACTATTTTATGAACCCATTGTTCTGCCTATAAACTTGTTAGCATAACAATCATGTAAAAGGAATGTGATTATGCTATTAAATTATGCATCTTGACTCATTAAAATCTACTGTAAATATTTTCATTACTTCCAGAGGGAAAACTAAGAACCTGTGTATTTCTGTGTGTGTGTGTGCACACGCTCATGTGTGCATGCTTGTGTGTGTGTATGTGTGTGTGTGTGTGTGCACGCGTGCGTGCGCGCATGGGCGCTACCACTGAGGTTCAACTTAAGCCTCGTGCTGTTGCTTGGTTTTTTCATTCAAGGTTAGCCCTCTGCCACTTGAGCCACACTTCCCCTTCAGATTTTGCTGGTTAATTGGAAATAAGAGTCTCTCAGGTTTGTCTGTGGGGGCTAGCTTCAAAACCATAATCCTCAGATCTTAGCCTCCTGAGTAGAAGTTAGTATTACAGGTGTGAGCCACAGCATCCTTTCCCTTCCTTCTTACAAGGTTGGACTTGCCTCCCTTGGGTGGCTCACTCTGCACCCTCCCAGGCCTGGCTTTGCCCTCCCACATTATGTGGGACCTCTAGGGCTGGCCCAGTACCCACTTACTGTCCTCACACCACCAGTGTTTGTTGAACTGAATGGAGAATACACTGAAGTTTGCAGATGAGGAAAGAGCTTAGCTCATTTCTCAGAGACTCTGGATGCCAGGGCGGGGAAGGGGCAGTAGTAGCAAATTCATTCAACAAATACTCCTCCCTGTCTGTCCCCTACCAGGTATTGTGCGGGGCGCTGGTTCATAAAAAAGGAGGCATAAGCAGTCCCTGTTCTGGCCCTCCCAAGAGAGAGCTGGGGTCTCCCAGCAGGCTCTGCTGGCCACCAAAGGACGCCTCCTTCACCCGAAGCCACGCCCACTACCACCCAGCGCCCAAGGCCACGCCTCCCCAGCATCCCTAAACTGGGGGTGGGCGAAGCTGGCTTTGAGCTGCAAGAGTTAGCTGGCCAACACAGGGGGGAGAAGGAGTGCAGTGGGCACAGCCACTGGAGTACAGTGGGGACAGGAAAGGAGCCCCAGAGGGCCTCAGAGCTGGATTTAGTTACTTACTTCCTGGGCTGACACAGTTTCAGCCTCCCCGTCCAGGAGGGGACCACAGCATCCCAGAGGCCAGGGCGGCCAGCTCATTTGCATGCCGGGTGCCGATCAGGACAGTCGAGACCACGAGGAAGACAGACATCCACGGAGACCACGCCCCCAGGATGACGGCCATCCATCGAGACCACGCCCCCAGGTGACAGACACATCGGGACCCCGCCCCCAGATGACAGCCGTCCTTCCAGACTACGTCCCCCAAGATGACAGGCATCCATCGAGACCACGCCCCCAGGATGAGAGACTCGCATCTGGACCACGGCCCCAGGACGACCGCCATCCCTGGAGACCACGCCGCTCCACACCCACTTTGGCTTCTAAGGAAGACTGAAGTTGTTCCCTCGCCGCCCGGCTTCCCCCGTCTCCATCCCCGCCCCTCGCAGCTTCCTCGCGTAGCCCGGGACATCCTTGAAGAATGCGCTGTCCACTAAACTCCGTCAGAGCGGGACGCCGGACTGTCATCCTAGGTACTCAGGCTAAGATCTGAGGATCAAGGTTCGAAGCCACCCAGGGTAGGAAAGTACAGGAGACTCAAAAAGCCCGGAAGTGGCGCTGTGGCTCAAAGCGGTGGCGCGCCAGCTTGAGTGGAGAAGCTGGGACAGCGCCAGGCGCTGAGTTGAAGCCCACGACAGACAGGGCAAAAAATAGAAGAACGAATGAGCGCCGTAGGACGCCGGGCTGTGAGGCGGTGTGGGCGCGGGGTCCGGCGCGGTGGGGGGGGGGGGGCGGGGAGGACCGCGTTTTCCGCCCGCCCGCCTGGTCCCGCGCGGCGCCGCGGCCCGAGAACCGGGAGGCCGCGCGCTGCGGCCCCGCCCCGCCCCGCCCCAGGCGCCCGCCCCGGCGCCGGCCCCTTTTGTTCGCCGCGCGCCGCTTGCACCGGCTCCGCTAGCCTCGGCCGCCGGCGCCGCCGCCGCCTGCGAGACCCGGCCCGGGCCTGCGGCGGGCGCGGGGCAGCGCGGGGGCGCGAAGCGGCGCCACTCCGGGAGGCCGCTCGGGGGAGGCGCCGGCCGGGCCGCCGCCGGAGGACCGAGGTAGGCGCGGACCCGCGAGCGACAAAGGACCGGGCGCGGGGGGCGGCGGCGGCCCCGCCGGGCACTAGTGAAGCGCGGGCCGGAAGCGCGGGCGGGGCGGGGCGGGGCGGGGGCGCTGGCGGAGGCTGGCCGGGGCCGGGACTCCGCCGGCGATCGCGGCCCGGGCGTCGCGGCGCCCCGGTGCCCGCACCACGGCCTGGGCTTGGGCATCTGTCCGCTGGCGCCTGTGTCCCGCCGTCCCCCGCCCCCAGCGCGGCCGGCGCGGGACTCGCCGCAGGACTTCCAGGCCCTGGCACGGCCTGGTGGGCGCGGCCGCCGCCCCCTCCTCGGGGGTTTGGGGGCGCGGCCCCGGGTCGGCGGCTCCGCGGCCGCGGGGTGAGACTGCAGATCCTCCCTCGGGGAGGAGCGGAGCCCCCGCCCCGCAGGCCGCAGGGGCCCCGGGCTCGCCCGCGCCGCGCCCCGGGCCCTGCTCCCCCTTGGGTGGCGAATGGCGAGGGCCGCGGTGGCCCTGCTCCGTGGGGCGCGCGAGGGAGGCCGCACGTGGGGCGGCGCACCCCCAGAGCAAGTGTAAACAATAGCCCTTCGTGGAGACCCACGCCCCGGCCTGGCGGGTACTGGGGACCCAGCTGCCCTCGGGCCTGGGGGGCGCAGGGCTCTGGGCGCAGGGCTCGGGGCTCGGGGCGCGGGGCGCTGCCGCCGGTGGTGCTCGGCCGCCTCGCAGAGCGGCTGCTTGCAGGAGCTGCGAAAGCTTGCAGTCGAGCGGGGCCGGTGGCTCACGCCTGTAATCCTAGCCACTCAGGAGACGGAGATCTGAGCATGGAGGTTCAAAGCCAGCCAGGGGAAGGAAAGTCCCTGTGACTCACCGGAAGTGGTAGAGCGCTCGCCTTAGAGCTGAGAGACTGTGTCCCGGCCCTGAGTTCAAGCGCGCGCACACACACACACAGGATGGGAGGCCGAGGGTCTGTCGGCTGCAAGGGGGCAGCTGAAGATTTGGGTTTCTGGGGCTCCGAGTTCAAGGCCTTGTCAGCCAGGCGGAGCCAGGCAGTACGTAGTCTATAGAAGGAGCTTACTAGCATCCTGTGTATGTATCGCGGCCTGCAGAGCTGGATGGGAGCGATGTTGGGGTGCAGACAGCAGAAAAGACGAGGGGGTGGAGGAGCCAGGTGCAGGGCGGGCTTGGAGAGGCCCAGCTGCTCCCTGTGGGCGTGGGGGGGGGCACGGTGGCAGTGCCACTGTTTGCAGCCTCGCTGTGTGCGCACACACGGGGGCACATGGAGCCCACAGGTCCCCGCAAGAGTTGAGGTCAGATCCCAGGTCTGCTACTTGCTCAGTTGTGTCACCTTGGACTAGTCACTGTGTCCCTCTCTGCCTCCATTTCCCCATCTGTCATTCGGGTCTGAGGGATCCAGGGACAGTCTGTCATTGTAGACCGAGGCAGGAAGTGGCCTCCAGCTCCCCCCAGCAGCCCCGCCCCGCCAGGGTGCAAAAGCCGCCAGCCCCACCTGTCCCTTCAGCCTCTTTATTTGAACTCGGGGTCCCTGCAGCCACTCCTCAGCCCTGTTTCTGCCATGGTCATTTTTCTGATCTTCCCGCTCACACCTCCTGTGCAGCTGGGATTACAGGCAGCCTCACCTCATCACCGATGCTTTGTTTTGGTGATGCCACGGATATTTTACCAATGCTTCCCGGCCTTACGGGTGAGGCTAGCTGGTGGTGCGCCATGCTCTCCTTACCTTCCAGGCGTGTACATGCCCCGGTCTGCCTTCTCCCCAGCTGTCCGCCCTCCGCCCGCTGGTCCTGAGGTGTGATTATGGCCTCCCCTTCCTGAACACTCCTGCCCTGTCTGCTCTAGTACCAAGTCCAGTGCCATCTGGCTTTCCTAGCTGAGTTTTGGGGCCCACTGCTGGCGTTCCCACCCCGTTCACTGCACACTCCCGGCCTGACCTGACACCAGTGCTTGGCCAGACCACCTGAGCTTGCTTCAATCACGGCTGCGGCTCAGTACCGTAGGGCTGTGGCCGAAGCCTCTTTGATTTCATCTTTGGGGTGATTTTGTCTCTCATGTGAGCCTTTTCCAATTAGTTTAAGCAAAGGGGATTTAGGGACTGGGGATCCTGTTCCTCAAAGTTTCAGGCCACCAGGAGCTGGGCCCCTGGGGAGCTGGCCCTGCTGGCCGCTGGCCGGCTCTCTTCTTTCTAGGTTTCTGGGCCTCCCTGGGGTGCGGCCCGGCCTCTCCCTGCAGGCTAGCCTTCTGTCCCAGGCTTCAGCTCCACTCTGTGGGGCCCCTCCCAGTGGGGTGTGCCTTAGTCTCTGCTTGCCAGGGAGAGACTGTGTGGGCCGGGCACAGGGTGCAGGAGGCTCGCTGATGGGGGCAGGCCAGTGGCCTCTGGAGGCAGAAAGGAGCGTAGTGGGGCACACTTACAGTGTGTGTGCATGCGTGTGCCACCATCGTATACTTGGGGTTTAACCCCCAGCTAAGGTGGCATCCCACCCTCCTAGTACCCCCATCCCCTTCAGTCCCTAGGAACAGCTGTAGGTCCGAAGCTGGGCGGCGGTGGCTCCCGGCTGGTCTGGGCCTGCAGACCTCCATTTCTTGTCAAGGAGGGGGCCCTGGAGCCCCCGGGGATGGTTGTGTAGAGGCTTAGGGTCCAGAGGAAGGGATGGGCGGGGCCCACAGGGGTTCTGGAATATTCTCGGACAGAACCTGGTACTTGGTGGGAGGAATTGCAGAAAAAGCAGCCAGAGATCATGGGGGTGGCCTGGTGCCATGGCACCCCCAGATCTCTGCCCTTGTTCTCCACCCTCAGTTGGGGAGCCAAGATGCTCTTTAAGTTTCAGGAAGTTGAGACTTGATTTCAGGGCCTGAGTTGGGTGACTCTGACAAGCCACATGCCTGCTCCAAGCCCCAGTTTCTCCATTGGTAACGCGGTAAAGATGAAACGTTTATAGGCCAGGACTTTGGTGGGAGGAAGCAGGGTGGCTGTGATTTTTTTTTTTCCTTTTTTTTGTCGGTCGTGGGCCTTGAACTCTCGGTCCTGAGCACTGTCCTTCAGCTCTTCAGCTCAAGGCTAGCGCTCCAGCACTTGAGCTACAGCGCCACTTCCAGTTTTCTGGTGGTTTATTGGAGATAAGAGTTTCACGGACTTTCCTGCCCAGGCTGGCTTTGAACTGTAATCCTCAGATCTCAGCCTCCTGAGTAGGTAGGATTACAGGCGTGAGCCAAGGGCGCCTGGCAGATTTTTTTTTTTTTTTTTAATATTGGTCGTGGGGCTTGAAATCACAGCCTGAAATCACTGTCTCTTAGGTTTTTAACTCAAGGATGATGCTCTGCCACTTGAGCTACAGCTCTGCTTTCCTGCTTTTTGCTGGTTCATTGGAGGTAAGAGTCTGACGGACTTTCCTGCCTGGACAGGCATTGAACCTCAATATTCAGATCTCAGCCTCCTGAGGAGCTGGGATTGCGGGCGTGAGTCCTGTGCAGGGAAGTGGCAGGAGCGTCCGGGTTATTTCAGACTTGGGATATTGGGAGTAGTTGGTGGTGTTCGGCGTGTGTAGGTGCACGTGTCTACCTGGAGTATGGCCACCGGGTTCGCAGGCTTTGTGTGTTCAGCTTCCTGGGTAATGCCATCTGTTTTCAAGAGGCTAAAGGGCGCTTTCCCTCCAGCTGGGACCACCCGGGTGCCGGTGTCCCTGCCGGCGCTCTCCACCCGATGTAGTGTCCTGCACATTTCCCCTTGCTGTGGCAGGGGTAGGGTTACTGTACTGACAGTGAAACGGATCTTCTTTCTGCCTTCCTCTGTCTTCCTCTGAAATACTCCTACTAGTCTCTTGCTGGCTTTTCTCAATGGCTTGTGGGAGGTCTTTATAGTTTCTGAATTCATGTGCCAGGCACAGTGGCTCACGGTAGCTATTCAAGAGGCTGAGATCTGGAAGATCACAATGGAAGTCAGTCTGGGGGGGGGGGGGGGGGAAACCGTAAGACTTTTTTGTTTTTTTTTCTGGCCCTGGGGCTTGAACTCAGGGCATAGGCCCTGTCCCTGTACCTCTTTGTGCTTAAAGTTAGGGCTCTACCATCTGAAGCCACAGCACCACCTTTGGCCCTTTCCCAGTAGTGTGTTGGAGATAAGAGTCTCATGGACTTTTCTACCTGGGCTGGCTTTGAACCGTGATCCTCAGATTTCCGCCTCCTAAGTAGCTAGGATTATAGGCATGAGCCACCAACACCCAGCTCCACGAGTCTCTTTTTTTTTTTTTTTTTGGGGGGGGTCCGGTCATGGAGCCTGAACTCTGGGCCTGGGCACTGTCCCTCAGCTCTTCAGCTCCAGGCTAGGGCTCTACCACTTGAGCCACAGTGCCACTTCCAGCTTTTTTCTGTTTGCTTATGTGGTACTGAGGAATCGAACCCAGGGCCTCAGGCATGCAAGGCAAGTGCTCTACCACTGAGCCACCTTCCCAGCACTCCATGAGTCTCTTTATCTCCTAGATAAAAAAAAGCCAGGCTGGAGGGGTGTCTTACGTGGTAGAGTGCCAGTGCCAGTTCTGCCAACTGAGCATGTATAATACCTGAGTTCAAATCCCAGTACTGAGCAAAAAAACTGGTCCCTCCCTTTGTGATACTTCCTATCTCTCCCTTTCTTTCTCTCCTTTGCTCTCTTTGTTTTTTGACATGCAAAGCTCTTAATCTCAATATTGCTGAATTTCTCCCCTTCTTGTATTTTTTTTTTTTTTTTGGTCGGTCATGAGGCTTGAACTCTGGGCCTGGGCGCTGTCCCTCAGCTCTTCAGCTCAAGGCGAGCGCTCTACCACCTGAGCTACAGCGCCACTTCCGGTTTTCTGGTGGTTTATTGGAGATAGGAGTCTCATGGTCTCTCCTGCCTGGGCTGGCTTTGAACCGCGATCCTGAGATCTCAGCCTCCTGAGTAGCTAGGATTACAGGCGTGAGCCACCAGCGCCCAGCTCTTCTTGCGTTTTTTGCAAAGTATTTTCTGTGCCTTGTTCTAGGCATCTCTTGTTGTCTTGCCTTCTAGAAATTGCCTTGCCTTGCCTTTCACCAGTGGGTCTGCTGGCCACCTTGAATTGATGAGTTTCTTACTGCTAGGGCAGAACTCTGCTGTCCGATTGGTGGTGGAAAGCTGTTGCAACCTGAGGATCCTGAGGTTAGCCCCGCCCCCTTGGCTACCACCAGGCTGAAGTCAGGACCCCAGCAGAGCCAGCCTGCAGCTGAGTTGGTCTCTCCCTTACTTCTGGCCTGTAGGGCTGCCCCCGACATTCCTTGGCTTCAGGCCTCTTCCCTCAGCCTTCACAACCACCACTGCCCACTGGAATTCTTTTTTGTTGTTGGTGGTGGTCATGGGCTTGAACTCGGCCTGGGTGCTGTCCCTGAGCTCTTTTGCTCAAGGCTAGTGCTTCACTTTGAGCCACAGCGCCACTTCCGGTTTTCTGGTGGTTCATTGGAGATAAGAGTCTCATAGACTTTCCTGCAGGCTGGCTTTGAACTGCAATTCTCAGGTCTCAACCTCATGAGTTGCTGGGATTACAGGCGTGAGCCACCAGCACCCAGCCTGCTCTGATTCTTTGGCTTCTTCTGTTCTCTGTTTGTAAGGATAGAAGCAGAGACACTGAGTCCAGCGGTGACCCCTCTGTGAATGGAGGTGGGTCTGATCCCACAAACTGAGGGGAATTGGGTTGTGGGCATCTTGCGGATTGTTACTCTGTGTTTTTTTCTTTTGTGCCTCTCCTGGGCTTGAACTCAGGGCCTGGGTGTCGTTTTTTTAGTCTTTAATTAAGGTTGCCATTCTTCCACTTGAGCCGCAGCTTTTTTTTTTTTTTTTGTTTTGTTTTGCTTGTCTATTGGAGATAAAGAGCCTCACAGATTTTTTTCTTTTTCCCTACCTGGGTTTGATTTCACACCATGATTCTCAGCTCTCATTCACCTGAATAGCCGGGATTACAGGCATTAGCACTGGTGCTCCGCTTTCTTTTTTTGTTCTTTATGCTGTCTACCATCATCAGTCATTGTCGAGACCCCTGTGATCCAGGGGTATTTTTAGTTGCGCATGTGATCAAGACTAATAAAGAGGCGGCCAGACAGGCTGGCCCAGAGAGGAGAGGTGGGAACATGGACCACCTTTCGGCCGCCACCCCAGGCTGGCACTGGCACATGGAGCTAGCAGGAAAGGGTAAGTTGTGGAAGAGCACCAGGAGCAGGTTGCTGGGGCTGGTGCCCGCCTCCCCAGACCTTCGTGGCCCTGCCAGCCCCAGGGACACTCCTGACTGGCCCAGCGCTGCCCACGTGGGTGCTGACCCTTGCCACCCTGTTTCCCTGCCCTGTGAGTGTGCGTGCATTACTCCTCTGCTCTGGGCCGCAGCTTCTCAGTCTGCAAAGTGGGCATGAAGGCAGGTGCGAGGGGGAACTTGAGTCCTGGCTCTTCCTGGGTCCTTTTCTGTGGGCCTGGTGGGGTCTCCCGCTAGCACAGCCAGCCACTGCCTACTGCTGATCATGGTCCAGAGGTGGGAGACCCCAGTTGTCATGTTGCTGAGCTGTGGGTAGGGTCTACACAGCCAGGTGCACCCCCTTTGCCCCCCCCCCACGCTGCACCTTCCCAGCCCTGCCCTACCCCTTCCATTACATCTGGGGCTCCTGGGACCATCCAGGGCAACTGGAGACCCACCCAGGCCCTCCTGCCCTCTCCTCTCTGGGGCTCCAGTGCCCCTTCTATAAGCTGGCAGCTGAGCATGAGGCTGCCCACCTCCTGCCAGGCCTGGCCTGGTGACCCTGGAGGCAGAGGGCAGACCTGGGGACAGACTGGGCAGGGGCGCCATCTCCCCTGCTCTCCCTGCCTGAGGGGCAGCTGGCAGGAGGCAGCATGTTGGCTTTCATCTAAAGGCTGGTGCAGCAAACAGAGAGTGTCTGCCCAGCCCTTCGCTCTGCTTGCCTGGGGCTACGGGAGCTTTAGATGCTGAACTTGGACTCACCTAGTAACAAAGTCAAGTGCAGTCAAAAGAACAGCCAGACAAGTGTGGTGACGCATGCCTATAATCCCAACACTCAGAAGCCTGATGCAGAAGGAATGGCAGGTTCCCAGTCTGTCTGGGCTTACATAGTGAGACCTTATGTCTAAAAAATACATAGCTAGGACTGGGAAGGTAGCTCAGTGGTAGAGTGCTTGTCTTGCATGTATGATGTCCTGGGTTTGATTCCTCAGCATCACATAAACAGAAAAAGCCAGAAGTGGTGCTGTGGCTCGAGTGGTAGAGCGCTAGCCTTGAGCTGAAGAGCTTAGGGACAGCGCCAGGCCCAGAGTTCAGGCCCCATGACCGACAAATAGCCATTAGCGGCAATGACAAAGGAGGGGACAGAGGACAGGGCCAGCTTTGTGTTCTCTGCAGAGTGAAGAAAATCGGGCACAGATAAACAGAGCCATCGCCGGGCACCTGTGGCTCAAGCCTGTAATCCTAGCTACTCAGGAGGCCGAGATCTGAGGATCATGGTTCAAATCCAGCCCAGGCAGGAAAGTGCATGAGACTTTTATCTCCAATTAACCTCCAGAGAACTGGAAGTCTTACTGTGGCTCAAGAGGTAGAGTGCTCACTTTGAGCTGAAGATCTCAGGGATAGCACCCAGGCCCAGAGTGCCAAGCCCCACAACCAATAAAACCAAACCAAACCAAAACAAAAAAATGGAGCCATCACTGCACTCCCTCCTCCCCAGAGCCCACTTCCCTGCTGCTCTGTGGGAGGCTGCAGAGCTTCTGGGGTCCAGCCCCTGCCCTGGGCCCAGTGAAGCCTCAGGTGCACTCTTAGAAGTAATATTTTGTGTGTGTGTGTGTGTGTGTGTGTGTGTGTGTGTGTGTGTGTGTGTGTGTGTGTGTGTGTGTGTGTGTGTGTGTGTGTGTGTGTGTGTGTGTAAGTAATTGTATGTGTGCTGGTATTGAGAACTCTGCAGGGTCTGGGTGCTGCTGTCCCTGAGCTTTTTTTGCTCAAGGCTGATGCTCTACCACTTGAGCCACAGTTCCACTTCTGGCTTTTAGGTGTTCATTGGAGATAAGAGTCTCATGGACATTCCTGCCCTGGCTGGCTTCAAACCGTCATCCTCAGATCTCAGCCTCCTGCCTAGCTGGGATTACAGGTGTGAGCCAGCAGCACCTGGCTTAAAACCTGTTTTGTAGTGCTGGTCAAGGCACTTGGGTCTTGCAATGTCACGCAAGCCCTGTGCCCCTGTGGACTGCCCAGCCAGCCAGGCCCCTCCACTCGCGTTTCTAGCTGCTTCCAGGCTGGCTGCGGTGCCCGCTTCCTGGCACTGGATCCCTTTCCCCAGCCGCCCTGCCCCACTGGAGACCCAATTTCCCGTGCCCTGGTTGGCACCATCTCAGAAGGGGCCGCCCACTGGCCGAAAGCCCCAGCCTCCTCTGCCACCCCCAGTGACTGAAATGGAAAGCCTGAGATACGCGCATTTTTGCCTGGGAGCACTGTAATGGAGGCGCACAGAGGTGGGCGCCTAGTGGCGCCCTGGGCTCCAGGCCAGGAGCGGTCACTGCGCTGGCCATGTCCAGTGCCAAGCACCCAGGGTGCGTGCTCTGCATGATGCTTCATGTCTTGTCACCCTGCCAGTGGCCATCATGTATTCAGGGGCAACTGGTCACCACATCCCAGTCCCTCCCTTGTCCTGTGAGGCATGAGTCCCCGCCCCGCTCCCTCCTCTCCTCCCAGCCCCCTCTCCCACCAGTCCCCGCAGCAGTGCGGGCACAGGCTCCGTGCCAGCTTGGTTGCCTCTGGTCTCCTTTGTCAGCAGTGGCAGTCGGGCGCTGTCCCCAGAGGCTGGGGACAAATGTTACTCCTGGGTGGACCCAGCTAGTCTGGGGGTGGCTGGGCCAGTCCTCGCTGGGTCTGAGTCCTCAAACTTGACTGAGGTTTTTGTGTGGCCGGTACTGGGGCTTGAATGCCCTGAGCTTTTTTAGCTCCAGGTTGGCACTCTTTCATTTGAACCACAGCTCTCCTTCTGGCTTTTTGGTGGTTCACTGAAGAATCTTACAGGGGCTGGGATGTGGCTCAGTGCAAAGTGCTTTGCTAGAAAGTTCAGCATCCTGTTTCCATCCCCAGAGCCAAGAAAGAAAAGATTAAAAAAAAAGAAAAGTCTCGTTGACTTTCTGGCCCAGGCTGGCTTTGAACCACAATCATCAGATCCTAGCCTGCTGAGTAGCTGGGATTACAGGTGTGAGCCACTGGTGGCTATTTTCTGAGCTTTGATGTCCTGTGATGTTGGTGGCCTCAGCAGGGGACCCAGGACAAATGGGCCCCCCATTCGTGCAAGGCCTGGCACCCAGGAGGGTCTCCCTGGGGTCCAGGCTGAGTCCCCTCCCTGGACAGTACCCCAGGGCAGAGGCTGGGTCCTGCTGCAGCTGGGTCCTGCACTGGAACTGACACAAGAAAGTGCTTGTGACTCCCAAGCCAGAGGCAGGAGAGGGGGCCATCCACCCCTGGGCCCCTGCCAGCCCATCTGTGGTGCCCAGAATCGCCCGCCTTGCCTTAGGGGAAGAGCCCTGTGGCAGAGTGCTTGCCTAGCATGTGCCATGCCCTGGGTTTCACCCAGCAGCACCGCCAACCAACCAACAAAAAATAAAACCGACTTTCTTTACTGAAAACTTAAAGCCTTGTCAGGTACCAGTGGCTCATGTCTATAATCCTAGCTACTCAGGAGGCTGAGAACTGAGGATTGTGGTTTGAAGCCAGCCTGGGCAGGAAAGGCCACGAGACACTCATCTCTGCTCAGAAAAAAACTAGGAGTGGCACTGGGACTCAAGTAGTAGAGGACTCACTTTGAGTAAAAAGAAGCTCAAGGACAGCACCCAGGCCCCGAGTTCGGTCCCAGGACTGGCCAAAACGAAACAAAACAACAACAAAAATCACTTAAGGGTGTCTGTGATTCCAAGGTTGTAAGTGTGCAGGTGGGAAGGACTTTATTTCATTATTTATTTTTTGGCTTTCCTGGGGATTGACTGGACGTGCTTTGCAGGTGCTCTACTGCTTGAGCCATACCTCCTGTCTTGCTTTATTTTTTTGGTTGGTTGTGGGGCTTGAACTCTGGGCCTGGGCGCTGTCCCTCAGCTCTAGCACTCTATCACTTGAGCCACAGTGCCACTTCCGGTTTTCTGGTGGTTCATTGGAGATAATCTCTCGGACTTTTCTGCCCAGGGCTGGCTTTGAACTGTGATCCTCAGATCTCAGCCTCCTGACTAGCTAGGATTACAGGTGTGAGCCACTGGCGCCCATCCTTTTATTTTTTCAAATGGAATTTTGTGTGTTTGCCTAGGCTAGCCTGGACACAGACTTCCTCCCTGTGCTTCCTGCATAGTTGGGATGACAAGCTTGCTCTACTGTACTCAACTATTGATTGAGATGGGGTTTTGCTAACTTTTTACCCAGTCTGTTGTTGAACCTTGATCCTCTCAAGTAGCTGAGATCCGGGCTGGGAAGGTGTCTCAGTGGTAGAGCGCTTGCCTTGCATGCCTGGGGCCCTGGGTTCGATTCCTCAGCACCACATACGCAGAAAAAGCCAGAAGTGGCGCTGTAGCTCAAGTGGTAGAGTGCTAGCCTTGAGCTGAAGAGCTGAGGGACAGCGCCCAGGCCCGGAGTTCAAGCTCCAGTACTGGCACAAAATAAATAAAAAGTGACAACTGTCCCCTGCTGTGTGGGAGTGGTGTTCTGGAGGGTTCTGGAAGATTCTGGGTGGTGTGAGGCGCCCAGGCCATGACCTGGGCTGGTGGCCCTGCATGTGGTGACGTCACCTGTCCTGTCTCTGTCCATAGGTGACAAGATGGTGGAGAGAACGTGAGTGGTGCCCGCCCCATCTCCACACGTGGAGCCATGCAGAAGCCCAGCGGCCTGAAGCCCCCCGGCCGGGGGGGAAAGCACTCCAGCCCCATGGGCAGGGCCTCCACGGGCTCAGCCTCCTCTGCCTCGCCATCTGCAGCAACCACGGGCTCCAAGGAAGGTGTGTAGGGCTGAGGGGCTTGGGGGAGGAGGCTGCTTCCGAAAAATTGTGGGGACCGCTCGCTCCCTGGGAGCTCTCCTTGGAAGGGTCGGTGTTTTTGGGGTCGGGCCTTGTGATATAGTCCAGGCTGGCCTCCAGCTCTGCATCCTCCTGCCTCAGCCTTTGGGGCGCTGGGATTGCAGGTGTACACTACCGTGCTGTATTTTGTTCTTATTTAAGACTGGGGAAGCTTGCTGCAGGGGTGCAGTTGTGTGTGATCCTATTCCCTCCGGCAGGCACAGTCATATTTTGTTCGGGGGGGGGGGGGGGGCGTAGTTTGTGATATGTATGTTTGCACTTGACTCCCAGCTCTAACTGGTGGCTTTTTGGTGGAGATAAGTCTTATAGACTTTTTTTTTTTGCTCGGTCGTGGGGCTTGAACTCTGGGCCTGGGCGCTGCCCCTCAGCTCTTCAGCTCAAGGTTAGTGCTCTACCACTTGAGCCATAGCGCCACATCCGGTTTTCTGGTGGTTCATTGGAGATGAGAATCTCACAGACTTTCCTGCCTGGGCTGGCTTTGAATTGCAATCCTCAGATTTCAGCCTCCTAAGTAGCTAGGATTACAGGTGTGAGCCACCAGCGCCTGGCATTTATGGACTTTTGTGTCCCAGCTGCTCTGAACCTCCATCCTCAGATCTCAGCCTCCAGAATAGCTGGGATTACAGCACCAGTGCCCAGCTCTTCGGTCCATTCAGTAGCACAGAGCTGAGCACTGCAGCTGAGCTGGCTTAGAAGCACCAAGTCAGGGAGCGGCAGGGTTGCCCTGAGGCCAGGCCTGAGCAGAGTCCAGAGATGCCACCTGTGTTCTGTCCCAGGCCCAGTTCTGCACACGTGGCCTACTCCAGGCAGGTGGGTGACAGGAAGAGCCAGTGTACCTAGTGGGTCACCCTGTCCCCAGAAGTTCCTGGTATTGGGGACTGCAGAGGTGTTAGGACCCCCCCCCCCATGCAGGTCCTGTGCTGGTCCTGAGCCCAGGTGCCTGTGCCAGGGCTCCGTCACTGCCCAGCTGGCATCATTTGAAATGACTTGTCTAGGACACAGTGCGACCTGGTGCAGGACCAGGCCGGCCCCGGCTTCCCCCAGCAGTGGCCAAGGTCACATTCAAGGGCAGCTCCTGTGCGCGCCCCTCCCTGACCACATCTGAAACTAATGGTGCAGGATGGAGCGGTCAGGCCCGGCCTTGCTGGGCTGTGTGGCAGGGTGTGGCGTGCTGGGGGCAGGGCGGCCTCTGGACGCCCATCCTGGGCCACCATTGATCCGGGGGTGGGGACCAGGCGGCCAGAGCTGCCCGGGAGCCGGCGCAGGCTTCTCCATGGGGAGCTGGCTCTGTTCTCTTGTGGGTAAGGACTGCCCATCCCTGCCACCGCCCCTGGCTGTGTGCCAGGCAGGAGCCTTGTCCTGGGGTGGGAGACAGGGCAGGGGAGGGGCTTCTGGGTTCTGCCTGGTTCTGGAAGAGTGCTGAGTGCCCTGGTGGGGGGGCGTAGGGCTGCAGAGCCCCCAGGGGCAGACCTGGGCCTCCTGGAAGCTGGGGAGGGGCTCCATTTCCGCCTTTGAGCCCTTCTGGGGAGAGGAAGGGCCCAGAAAGCTGCCTGGGGTGTGGGGCATCTCCACACCGTCCTCTGGGGCCTGTGGGTCCCAGGGGTGACCTGAACTCCCGAGAGAGGGTGCATGGCTTCCCTTCCCGTCCGGTAGCTCAGGCAGCAGGCTACGCAGGCAGAGGGCAGATGAGGCTGGAGGGTGGAACTGGGGCCAAGGCACTTGGGTGCTTGGGGCCAGGGTGGGAGGAGGAGGCGGGCTAGCGTGAAGGCCTGCAGCTGGCTCTGTGTTGTGAGAATCCCCAGGGCTCCTCATGTGTAGCCCCACCCAGTGGGGAGCAGCGCAGTGCTGATCGGCATTGTTTATAGGAGGCTCTGGAAAGTCCTGCAGCACATTGTAAGCTGCCTCTTTCCCCCTGTGGCTCCCCCCCCCCCCCCCCCCCCCCCCCGTGAGTCCTGGTGCTTGAATTCAAGGTATGGGTGCTGTCTCTGAGGGTTTTTTTTGTGGGGGGGGGAATCCGGTCGTTGGGCCTGAACTCTGGGCCTGGGCTCTGTCCCTCAGCTCTTCAGCTCAAGTCTAGCGCTCTACCACTTGAGCCACAGCGCCACTTCCGGCTTCTTTTCTTTTTGCTTATGTGGTGCTGAGGAATCGAACCCAGGGCCTCATGCATGCAAGGCAAGTGCTCTACCACTGAGCCACCTTTGTCCAAGGCTGCCAGTGCAGAGGCTGGGTTGGTGCATGTGGTGGTGGCAGGTCAGACCCTCCTGACTCTACCTCCCCGGGATTACCCATCATGCCACCATGCCACTGTGTTCTGATGGCTGGGTTGGGGAGGGAGAGATGGGTGGCCAGGACCATGGCCAAGGCTGTATGGGGGACCCAGGGCAGTGTGGCTTTCAGGATATCTTTTCTCTGGGGATGGCTGAGTCTTGGTGAGCTGGCAGGGAAGAGGAGAGAGACTGAGGGTGGTGACTCGGGTGGGTGACAGGGTTGTTTCCTCACCGTCCGGCTCCGGGCCCCTTCTCCAGTTCAGAACCTGAGAGAGGGGCGAGCATCCCGCCAGGGCCGCGTGGAGGGCGGCAGGTGGTTATTACGGTAAGGGGCCTTAGATTATTTTAGAAGCACAGGGAAGGTTAGAGAGGCCCTGGGGAGGGAAGAAGGAGGGAGGGAGGGTGAAAGTGGTGGGGGAAGGGAGGGCCCCTCCATGGCCCTCATGGTGGTGGGCTCTGTGAGGCTCAGACGCTGGGTCCTTGTATGGCGCTGTGTAGCTGGTTCCCAGTCCCAGCCTTGCCGGGTGTGGAGCTGGGCAAGGATTGAGCTGCCATCAGCTTCTGCCGAGCTGGGGGGATCTGGGGAGGGAGCGGAGCCACAAGGAGTAGTGGGAAGTGGGGGCCAGCAGTCATGGGGACCCCTCTGCCGTGCACCCAGGCTGGTGGCTCTTGGGATGTGTGGGGGATCTAAATTGTAGACACGAGCCTGCCTGTCTCACCCCGTCCTTGCTGGCTCTGCCGCAGCTGTCACCAGCCGGGGGGGGGCCTCCCTTCCTTTCTGAGCACCCCGCTTGCCCACCCCTCAGCTGCTGCAGAGGCCCTGTGCCCTCAGCTCTGCTTTGCACTCGGGGACCCCGGTCAGTCTCATTCCAAGCAGGAAGCAGCTGCTCCGGGAAAGGCTCCCCACTGGGCATCGTGAGGGTGCTGAGCCCTAAGGGCTGCCAGACCCCCTGTCGCCTTTGAGGCTGGGGTCATCAGCCCACCCGCAGGTCTCAGGGCTGTGACCACACACCAGGCCCCTGGGACACGTGGGTTCCGAGTGACACGGCCCCCTCTCTCCTGTTCTTTCTTTTTGGACATGACTGGGATTTGTTTTTGTTTTTCTCGGTCATGGGGCTTGAACTCTGGGCCTGGGCGCTGTCCCTGAGCTCTTCAGCTCAAGGCGAGCGCTCTACCACTTGAGCTACAGCGCCACTTCTGGTTTTCTGGTGGTTTATTGGAGATAGGAGTCTCACGGTCTTTCCTGCCCAGGCTGGCTTTGAACCGTGATCCTCAGATCTCATCCTCCTGAGTAGCTAGGATTACAGGTGTGAGCCACCAGCGTCCGGCTATGACTGGGATTTGAACTCAGGCCTCCTCCTAGCTAGTGAGGAGCTCTACCACTTGAGTGCTTTTATTTATTTTATTTTTGCTTTGCTTTGCTTTTAGATGGGGTCTTATACTTTGGCCCAGACATACCAGCCTTAGACTGAAATCCTACCTCTGCCTACTGAGTGGCTGGGATTACAGGCATGAATCACCATGCTCAGCCATCTGTGGTGGGTTCTGACCTGGGCTTTTGTTGTCTCATGGGGAAATGGAGACACTAATCTGGACACAGGCTTGGCCAGGCCCAGCCAACGTTGCAAGGTTGTCTTGGGGCTGTGTGCCCTCTCACGTGTCTTCTGTGTTCTCCTCCTCAGGAAGCCGAGTTTTAGGCCTGCTTTTGTGGGGAATTTGATGGGAGGGGGTCTCAGTGCTGTCGGGGGCAGCCGAAGGGCTTACGACAGAGAGGGTAAAGGAAGCAAGCGAGTCTGAGCGCCAAGACGCATGACCTGGGTTTGAGCAGCTGTTAAAACAACTGGTGTAGAGGCCCATGACCCTGGAAGGGGGGAGGTAGGGGGAGATTACCTGAGGGTCCCCAGCACCAGGGCAGCAGCTGGGGTTGAGGACAGCTGGGCAGGCACTTTTTGCTAAGAATAGCCAGGCTGGGTCTCCATGGACCTTGGGAAGTTTTCTCTGGCTCTAAGGAAATTTTGGGACAGGTAGAGACCAGCCCTGGTGAGCCTGGCCATTTTATTACAACAGACAGAAACAGGCATGGGATGTGGCAACATCATCAAGTGTGTCTACTATGTAGAAGGCTTGGCTGGGCATGGTAGTGCATGCCTATAATCCCAGCCACTCTGTTGAGGACCAGAGCAATGGCTGGTGCCATGCCCTTTTGTGAGGGGCCTTAAGCTGGTGTTTTCCGTCCCCTGTGGGTAGGTAATACACTGACTCAGGCCTCAGTTAGAGCCCCATCTGTGCTGTGTGGTTGTGGGCAAGGCCTTTGTCTCTGAGCTGAAGAGTTGCTCTTCCTATTAGAAAGGCCAGAGTTGAGCCCCAGGAGGGGCAGGGATTAAGTGCCGTTCCTTCCTTTCTATTCCCAGCTGGGTCTTCAGCTCTGAGGCTGGCAGGCCCTCAACCTCGATGGCAGCATGGAGGCCTGGGGAGGTCGACGGAGGCCTAGGGGGAGGAAAGATCTCTTGATCCTTCCTAGATCCTTCCTAGCCCCTTGACGTGTGTGTGTGTGTGTGTGTGTGTGTGTGTGTGTGTGTGTGTGTGTGTGTGTGTGTGTGTGTGTGTGTGTGTGTGTGTGTGTGTGTGTGTGTACTGGGCTTGCACTCTACCCCTTGAGCCACAGCACCACTTCTGGTTTTTTTCTGCTTATGTAGTGCCTAGGAATTGCTCCCAGGGCCTCGTGCATGCAAGGCAAGCACTCTACCACTGAGACACCTTCCCAGCCTTCATTTGCTTTTTTGCTTAGGACTGGTGCTTTCACATTTAAGCTACAACTCCACTTCCTGCTTTCTGCTGATTAATTGGAGAGAAGAGTCATGTGGGCTTTCCTGCTTGGGCTGGCTTTGAACCAGAATCCTGTATCAGCCTCCTGAGTAGCTGGGATCATAGGTGTGAGCGCCAGCACCTGGCTGTGTGTAGCCTTTTCTATCTCAGGTGGCAGGGCATAGACTGAGGCTTTTCTGGGTTATCTGAGGAAGGACAGGACGGAGCCCCCTCCTTGGCTCTGTGGAGCCTTGGGTGGTCTTGTGTTCAGAGCTGTGGGGCGGAGCCCCCCAGGTGGCTCGGTTCTCAGGACCATGGGTATGGAAGTGCTTGTCTGAGCTGAGAACCATCAGAGGGGCAGCAAGGGCGGGAAGACACCCCAAATAAAGCCGGGCTCCAGTGAGTTACACCTGTAATCCCAGCTACTCCTGATTCTGAGACGTGAGGACCATGTGTGAAGCCAGTCTGGTCAGGAAAGGCCCTGAGCCTCTTATCTCCAGTGAACCACCCAAAAGCCGGAAGTGGATTTGTGGCCCAAGTGGTGGAGCACCAGCCTTGAGTAAAAAAGCCAAGCGAGAGCTCCAGCCCCAGGACTGGGGTGCGACCCCAGAACCAGGGAAGGGGAGGGTGCACGGGGCAGGGGAGGGGCCGGAGCCCCAGCGCGGGGGGGGGGGTCGGGGGCTGCCTCAGTTTCCCCCCTCCCGCAGGTAACCCCCGCGGGCAGGCAGTGCGGGTCCTCACGGCTGCCTCTCCCTCCCCGCCCGCAGGATCCCCGCAGCACAAGCCCGCCCCGGCCCCGGCCCCGGCCCCCGGCCCCGCCGCCCCTGACAAGCCGGGCTCGCGGGCGGCCGAGGCGGGCGACGAGTCTGCGGGCGACTTCGAGGTGGGCGAGCGCGTGTGGGTGAACGGCGTGAAGCCCGGCTCGGTGCAGTTCCTCGGGGAGACGCAGTTCGCCCCCGGGCAGTGGGCCGGCGTGGTGCTGGACGAGCCCGTGGGCAAGAACGACGGCGCGGTGGGCGGCGTGCGCTACTTCGAGTGCCCGGCGCTGCGCGGCATCTTCACCAGGCCGTCCAAGCTGGTGCGCCAGCCGGCCGAGGGCGCCGACCGCGAGCCGCGCGAGCCGCTCACCGCGCAGAACCTGTCCCTGCACGCCAGCAGCGCCACGCCGCCGCCCGGCCGCGCGCTGCCGCTGCGCGACGCCGTGCTGGGCTCCGGCAAGGCGGGCAACGAGTCCGGCTCCAACCTGTCCGACAGCGGCTCGGTGAAGCGGGGCGACAAGGACCTGCGGCTGGGGGACCGCGTGCTGGTGAGCGCGGGCGCCCGCCCTCCCCTCCTCCTCCCATTCACCCTCCCGCCTGCCCGCCCGCCCTTTTTCCCATCTGCCCGTCTGTGTTCAGTCTTTTCTCCCTGGGAAGCAGCATAGAGGTTTATTTGGCTCATGGCTTCAGGCTTTGGTCTTCTGAGCTGCTCTCCTCCTGGCGACCAGGAAGCGGAGAGGAAAGGGCCCCCCCCTGCGAGGAGAGGTGAGAAATGCCTCGAAGCTCCGCCCCTCCACCGCTTCCTCCAATCAGGCCCCACCTCCAGACTGCCCACTCAGCTATGGATGAGCCCATTGGTGGAGTCAGCTCCCATGGTCCAATCACTTCTCAAGACCCCTGTTAGCCCACTCAGCTATGACATCATCAGTGGACGAACCCATTGGTGGAGTTAGAGCTCCATGATCCAATCACCTCAAGGCCCCACCTCTTGACTAAAATATATGTCACCAGAGGATGCACCCATTGGTGGAGCGAAAGCCCCTCAGACAGCTTGGAGCCCAGCAGCCCGACCTGGGTTCCTTGCCCTAGTAGGCAGGTCTACACACCAGGTCCCTCACTGCTGTCCTGGGGCCGGCAGTCAGCTTCTGAGAGGGGAAGGCTTTGGCCATCTCTAGCTTTCCCTTGCTGTAGTCTCCAAGCATGCGGCTGAGCTGTGTGCCAGGTGCCAGGCAGGCTCACCATGGTGAAAACACCGCAGGGGGTAAGTGCCCAGCCCTCAGGAGTGTGACTTCAGAAAGTGCAGAGCTTCTGTTTCCCACCTTTGAAATGGGGCTGGTCTTCACACTTTATAAGATTATATAAATCCAGTGGTGAGATGTCTAGAGGCTGAGCATGAGAGTACATGTCTGTAATTCCAGCCACACAGGAGGTGGAGGTCGGATGATCTCAGTTCAGGCTATTGGCTCTTTGTCCCTCTTTTAGCTAAAATCCCTCGAAAGGCCCATCTGGGCCCAGGGGCTCCACTTCCTTCTCCTTCCTAATAGATAAGTCTTCACGTAGGGTCTTCTGCTTTTGTATTGGGCTGGCCTACCTTTGAGCTATAACACCTGCCATTTGAGCCACGCCCCCACCATATGAACCATACCCATCACACAGACACGCCCTAAAACCCTGGCCATGCCCCACCACCACACAGTCCTCACCTTCTCCACTCAAAACATGTCTATCACTTGAACCGTGGTGTTTAAAATTTTGTATGTATTTATGTATTTATTTATTTTGCTGGTCCTTGAACTCAGAGCCTGGGTTCTCTGTGCCTCCCTTAGCCTCTCTGTGCTCCAGGCTAGTGCTCTACCACTTGAACTACAGCACTACTTGCAGCTTTTTCTCAGTAGTTTATTGGAGATAAGAGTCTCACGGACTTTCCTATTTGGGCTGGCTTCAACCCGTGATCCTCAGATCTTAGCCTTCTGAGTAGCTAGGATTACAGGCATGAGCCACCAATGCCTAGCTTTTTTTTTTTTTTTTTTTTTTTTCTGGTTAATTGGAGATAAAACCTCATGGACTTTTCTTCCTAGGCTGGCTTCAAATCACAATTCTCAGCTCTCAGCAACTTGAGTAGCTGGGATTATAGGCATGAACCATTGGGTGAGATTTAAAAAAAAAAAAAAAAGACTTTAAATCCTCAAGGACAAAGAACAGAAGAAACAGCAGCAACAGCAGAGCTGGAAATGCACCAAAGCCATGCTCAGAGCTGGAATCGGGAGACAGAAACGCCCTTGTCAGTCATCTTGGACTGGCACAGCCTGTGCCAGCCTCATGGGGTCCCTGGAAGTGGGGCCCATGCCAGGCCAGAAACAGGAGAAAAATCACGAAGTCACCTCCATCACATCTCTGCCCCTGTCCACCTTTGGCTGGCGACCACCCTGCAGGCCGGGGTTTGGGATGGACCCTGGTCTCCTAAGATCCTTGAATAGAGGATCATGAATATTCATGGGGGTCATGAATATTCATATGCATGAATATTCATCATGCCACAAGACTCTGGGAAGTAAAGTGTGACTGCAGAAATAAGAAGTGTTAGAAGATAAAATGAAGGAAATCTGAGAACGTTGAAGACGAAGACAGATGGAAAGAGACGAACGAGCTCTATTACTGTCTTTGGAGTTTGTTTTGGGATTTGAACTTGGGGCCTGCAGCATCTGAGACAAGGGGAGGGTGCAGCACATGGAGACACAGGCCCGTTGCTACAGGTCCTGGCTGGACACAGGCCCATCTTCACAGGTCCTGGCTGGACACAGGGCAGGATTCTAAGTGGCTTTAAAGGTCTCTCAACAGTAACACTAAAGCTTTGGACACACAGAGGGAGCCTCTCAAATAAAGAGACCCGGGAAAACTCCTCAAGAAAGCCAGGTGCCCAGTGTTCACACCTGTAATCCCAGCTACTCAGGAGTCTGAGATCTGAGAATCAGATCGAGCCCAGCCTGGGCAGAAAAGTTCCCATGAGACTTTTTTTTTTTGGTCAGTCGTGGACCTGAGCTCTGGGCCTGGGCGCTGTCCCTCAGCTCTTCAGCTCAAGGTTAGTGCTCTACCACTTGAGCCACAGTGCCACTTCTGGCTTTTTCTGCTTATGTGGTGCTGAGGAATCGAACCCAGGGCCTCATACATGTAAGGCAAGCACTCTATCACTGAGCCACCTTCCCAGCCCCCCCCCCCATGAGACTCTTATCTCCAGTTAACCACCCCAGAGTACAAAAGAGCTCAGGGACAGCACCTAGGCCTTGAGTTCAAGCCACACAACTGACAAAACCCCTTAAGAATAAGGGCATAAGCCAGACACCAATGGGTCACACCTGTAATCCTAGTTACTCAGGCGGAATCTGAGGATCATGATTTGAGGCCAGCCCAGGCAGACAAAATGGTGAGACTTTTTTGTTTGTTTGTTTGTTTTTTTGTTTTTTTGGGTCCAGTCATGGGGCCTGAACTATGGGCCTGGGTGCTGTCCCTCAGCTCTTCAGCTCAAGGCTAGTGCTCTACCACTTGAGCCACAGCACCACTTCTGGCTTTTCTCTTTTGCTTATGTGGTGCTGAGGAATCGAACCCAGGGCCTCATGCATGCAAGGCAAGCGCTCTACCACTGAGCCACCTTCCCAGCCCCTTATTTTTTATTATTATTTTTTGTTTGTTTTTGTTTTTGGTTGTGGGGCTTGAACTCAGTGCCTGGGCTCTGTCCTTGAGCTCTTTCACTCAAGGCTAGTGCTCTACCACTTTGAGCCACAGCTTTGCTTTCGGTTTTTGAGTGGTTAATTGGGGCTAAGTATCTCACGGGCTGACTTAGAACCTTGATCCTCAGATCCCAGCCTCCTGAGTAGCTAGGATTATAGGCATGAGCCACTGCCACCCGGGTGTGAAACTCTTACCTTCAGTTAACCAGCAAAAAGTTGGAAGGGGATCTGTGGCACAAGTGGTAGAGTGCCAGCTTTGAATAAGAAGCTAAGCAAAAAGTGGGAGGCCTTAAGTTCAAGCCCCAGTACCAGTACAAAAAGAAGAATGCTGGGGATGGGCACCAGTGGTAGGGCGCCTGCCTGGCTGGGTTCTGAGGGACGGGGTTGTGCTGTTCTGTCTGAGAGAATCATTTTGGTTCTTGGCAGCCTGCCCCAGATTGCACCATGAACGAATCAGCATGTGCGTTACTCACCACGTCACACAGAACCCACAGATATGTACACTGGGTTGTGTGGGTCTCAGCCTCCCAAGGAGCACACTACTAAATTCTCACAGATGATTTTGGTGGGTGAAGGCACTGGGGCTCAGAGAGGGCAGGAAACTTGGTAAGCTCACACAGCTTTTAAGTGGCAGAGTTCCAACGCTGATCCCAGTCACCTCCCAGTATGGCACAGGCCTGGGAGGTGCTGGGGCCTTCCCAACCGTTCTTGAGGTCCCCCTTCGCCTGTCCCCATGCCCTGCGAGCTGAGCTGGGCGGGAGGGGGGAGAAGCCATCTCCATCCTGTACCCCTGTGAGCTCTGGGCTGAGTTCCTCCCCACGGTGCAGGTTGGCGGGACGAAGACGGGCGTGGTGCGGTACGTGGGGGAGACTGACTTTGCCAAGGGTGAGTGGTGCGGCGTCGAGCTGGACGAGCCCCTGGGGAAGAACGATGGCGCAGTGGCGGGCACCAGGTACAGCTGCTGCAGGGATGAGGGGAGGGGAGGGGCGTTGGTCTTCATGGGGGCTCCCCTTCGAGCATCCACCACAGCCGGGCATACGCTGATGGCCAGAGGCAGACAGGAGTCACTGCTTACAGTCACCCAGTCACTCGGTGCCGGCTCCGTGTGGACGTGGCTGAGGGAGGCCGCAGTGCCCGGTAACACCATCTGGCCATGCCCACCCGCAGCTCAAGGTGGCCCCTCAAAGCACAAAGGGGCTGCCTGTGTCCTGCCATCTCTGACACAAGGAAATCAAGGCAGAAGAGAGGCTGAGGCCGCCTGGAGCACGAGATGGGGACAGGCGCCCTGCATCATCGTGGCCGTGGGCAGTGAGCTCACCAAGTGCCAGGCTTCGCAGCCCATAAGTAGAGCCTGAGCTGAGCAGAGCCTGGGTTTCCATGACAACAGTCTTCCCGGTCCCCGCCTCCCTCCCCTCTCAGGATGTGGGGAGCAGTGGAGTTGCTTGGCTCTGGGCAGACCCTGTGTCTGTCTGGGCAGACTCTGGCTGTCCCTGTGTCTGGGGGCTCTGCATGGCCGGGGGTGGGAGGGGCTGGCTGTGTGGTACTTAATCAGTGCCTCAGCCTCTGTGCAGTGCAGGGCATCTCACCCCTCTCCGAATTGGCCCCAGTGGCTGCTGCCAGCTGCAGATGTTCAGGCTCTTCCCAGCTCTGTTGCCTTCCCCGGGGAACCCCACCCATCCTCTGGAAGGTTCTCCCCTCCTTCTGAGAATGATGGGGTCTGAGCAGCGGGGGCCACAGGGGTGCTCCAGGCCACATTGGCAGCGGGGTCTCTCTCTGGCTCCCTCAGGTACTTCCAGTGCCCACCCAAGTTTGGTCTCTTCGCGCCCATCCATAAGGTGATTCGCATCGGCTTCCCCTCCACCAGCCCTGCCAAGGCCAAGAAGACCAAGCGCATGGCCATGGGCGTCTCGGCGCTCACCCACAGCCCTAGCAGCTCCTCCATCAGCTCCGTCAGCTCCGTGGCCTCCTCTGTTGGAGGCCGGCCCAGCCGCAGTGGTCTGGTGAGCAAGGGGCTGGGGGCACCGGCCGGGCCGGGCTGTCCCCGGTTCTGCCTCTTTCCTTCGCTCAGTTCAGGGTTGTTTTTTTTAAGTTTATTTTTGCTCTTCCTGGGGCTTGAATTCAGGGCCTGCGCACTGTCCCTGAGTTTCTTTTTCTTTCTTTTTTTGGTCCGGTCATGGGGCCTGAACTCTGGGCCTGGGTGCTGTCCCTCAGCTCTTCAGCTCAAGGCTAGCACTCTACCACTTGAGCCACAATGCCACTTCTGTCTTTTTTTTTCCTGCTTATGTGGTGCTGAGGAATCGAACCCAGGGCCTCATGCATGCAAGGCAAGCACTCTACCACTGAGCCACCTTCCCAGCCCCTCTCTGAGTTTCTTTTGTTCAAAGGTAGTGCTCCACCACTTGAGCCTCAGCCCCACTTAAGGCTTTTCCTGTGATTAATTGGAGATTAATTGGAGTCTTAAGACTTTTCTACCTGGGTTGGCTTCACATGGTGATCTTCAGATCTCAGCCTCCAAGTAGCTAGGATGACAGGCAGGGGCCACCAGTGCCTGGTCAATTTGGAGTTTTTGAGCAAAGATAAAAATGTGTAGCTTGGCCTTGGGGGCATGGCTCAAGTGGTAGAGTGCCAGCCACGCAAGTGAGCAAGCCTGAAGTCCCAAGTTCAAGTCCCAGTCCCGGGGTGGGGGTGGGGGTTGTCAGTTTCTTTTCATAGGAAAGTTGATCCAATTACATTTATTGTTACACTTGTTACTGACCTGTGTGTGCAAGCCCTTCCCAGGCCATGGAGGAGGCATTGGTGGATGCAGGGTTCAGGGCTCTTTCTGAGGGAGAGGAGGCTGGGTGGAGGGTCACCTGTCCAGCTCAACCCCAGGCAGTGCTGGCCAAGGCTAGGGCACCACCATGAATGCATCCTGGGACCCTGTCAGGGCCTAGCTCTGGGCAAGGGGTACCCCAAGTGTGTCCAGGTGAGCGTGGAGTTCCAGAGTGTTCAGGCACGGCAGGGCGGGAAACAGGACTCCCACCTGTGAGTCACCCAGCCTCGGCCTCACCCCCTCTGTCCACAGCTCACAGAGACATCCTCGCGCTATGCCCGCAAGATCTCGGGCACCACAGCCCTGCAGGAGGCGCTGAAGGAGAAGCAGCAGCACATCGAGCAGCTGCTGGCGGAGCGTGACCTGGAGCGTGCCGAGGTGGCCAAGGCCACCAGCCACATTTGCGAGGTGGAGAAGGAGATCGCACTGCTCAAGGCGCAGCACGAGCAGGTGGGCCAGGTCCCAGGGTGGCGGGGGTTCTGGGCCACTCCCTGCTCCTAGGCGGGAAACCTGGGTGTGCAGAGCAATCTGATCCTTCCTGAGCGTCATCCACAACCCCTGAGAGCCATCCCTGCAGGGGTCTGGCCAGGCTCCTTCCAGACTTTTCTCTATGTGTCGGTGGAGGAACAGGGCCCCAGGGTTGGCCCCCAAATTTGTGTGTCCTGCTTTCTATCCCAACTACTGGGAGAATTTTGTAGGTCATGGAAAATTCTTTTGAACTCAGGGCTTTGTGCCCACCAGGCAGGCTCTGCTACTTGAGCCACACCCCCAGCCCTTTTTGCTTTATTTTTGTTTCTTTTATAGAGTCTCATGCTTTTTTTTTCTGATTGTGAATTTTTTTTTTTTTTGACAGTCCTGGGGCTTGAACTCAGGGCCTGGGCACTGTCCCTGAGTTACTTTAGCTCAGGCTAGCACTCTACCACTTGAGCCACAGTGCCACTTGTGGCTTTTTCTGCTAATGTGGTACTGAGGAATAGAACCCAGGGCTTCATGCCTGCTAGGCAAGCACTCTACCACTAAACCACATTCCCAGCCCCTGGTTGTGAATCTTGATCTTACTATCTCCGCCTGCTAAGTATCTGGGATTGTAGCTGTGTGCCACCATGCCTGGCTTCTTTTCTTTCATTTTCTTTATGTTCTTGTGCTTGGACCTGGGGCTTGAACTCAGGACCTCTTGCCCCTGCTTAGCTTTTTTTTCTCAAGACTGGTACTACACCTCCGCTTCAGATGTCTAATGTCTTCATAGTCTTAATGGCTAATCAGCTGTCCCTTGTGGCTGTGACCTCATGAGTGTAGCCCCTCCCTGCTCATCTTCACCATTTTTAGCTTTTCTCTTCTACATCATGCGTCAGCAGGATCTTTCTGTGTGCTGCTCCCTCATTCAGGTCATGCTTCTGGGCAGATTGGTGGGTGATGAGACTTCTTAGCTGGGTCCCCCGGTGGGGTCACTCAAGGTCTGGGTGGGTGTTGTCCCTGAGCTTTTGTGCTCAAGGGTCTACCAATTGAGCCAACATTCCACTTCTGGCTTTTTGATGGTTAAGTGGAGATAAGAGTCTCACAGATCTTCCTGACCTGACTGGCTTTGAACCATGATCCTCTAACCTCAGCCTCCTGAGTAACAAAGGCTACATGTATGAGCCCTTGATGCCCGGCTCTGGTGTTTTATCTCTGGCAATGGCCCCCTCTGGCCCCTGGGTCCTCTTTGGGATTGAAAGAGTAAAGAGCCTGGGCTAGGGCTGGGAAGATAGCTCAGTGGTAGAGCGCTTGCCTTGCATGCCTGAGGCCCTGGGTTTGATTCCTCAGCACCACATAAGCAAAAAGAAAAAAGCCGGAAGTGGCGTGGCTCAAGTGGTAGAGTGCTAGCCTTGAGCTGAAGAGCTGAGGGACAGCGCCCAGGCCCAGAGTTCAGGCCCCACGACCGGACCCAAAAAAAAAAAAAAAAAAAAAAAAAAAAGAGCCTGGGCTGGAATGTGGTCGAGTGGTCGAGTGCTTGCCTTGTACTTGCATAGTTCTGGCTTCCATCCCCAGCATTGCAAAAAATAAACCCCCAAGCCGGGCGCCAGTGGCTCACGCCTGTAATCCTAGCTACTCAGGAGGCTGAGATCTGAGGATCACGGTTCAAAGCCAGCCTGGGCAGGAAAAATCCGTGAGACTCTTTATCTCCAATAAACCAGAAAACCGGAAGTTGGTGCTATGGCTCAAGTGGTAGAATGCTTGCCTTGAGCTGAAGAGCTGAGGGACAGCACCCAGGCCCAGAGTTCAAACCCCACAATCAACAAAAAAATAAATAAATAAACCCCCAAATCTGTAAAGCCTGCTGGGTGTCTAGATGCTCAGGAAGCTGAGCTCTGCAGGATCACAGCGGAAGGCCAGCCTGGGCAGAATAAAGCAGTAAAAATGGGACCCCAGGCATGACTCCAGCAGCAGATATCAGCCAATCAGGCAAGCCAAGTGAGAGCGCCAGGCTCTATGTTCCAAAGCTCGTCAGGCCAGGTGCCCGTGGCTCACACTGTAATCCTAATTACCCAGAAGGCTGAGATCTGAGGATTGTGGCTCAAAGCCAGCCTAGGCAGGAAAGTCCCTGAGACTTCTATCTCTAATTAACCACCAGAAAGCCCAAGCAGAGCTGACGCAAGTGGTAGAGTGCCAGCTTTGAGCAAAAAAGCCAAGTGAGGGGCTGGGAAGGTGGCTTAGTGGTAGAGTGCTTGCCTTGCATGCCTGAGGCCCTGGGTTCGATTCCTCAGCACCACATAAGAAAAAAAAAGAGCCAGAAGTGGCGCTGTGGCTCAAGTGGTAGAGCGCTAGCCTTGAGCTGAAGAGCTGAGGGACAGCGCCCACGCCCAGAGTTCAGGCCCCACGACCAGACCAAAAAAAAAAAAGCCAAGTTAGAGGCCCTGAGTTCAAGCCCTGTTACCAGTGTAGAAAACAACGACAGAAACCTCAGGCAGAGTCATAGAGCTAAGTTCCCTGTGAGAGGGGCCTTCCCCAGGCCGGTCTGCCTCTGATAGGGGAGGCAGGGATGGCAGCTCTTGCAGCCATGTGAACCTCAGGGTCACTGGCGCTGCACCGCTGTGGCCTTGTTTGTGTGCTAGAGTTGGGAGGGCGGCAGGATGGCCGTGCTGTAGGGCCCTCCCTGCCCTGGGGTCTCGGGGAGCTCACCCTGCCTGGCCCTGGGGCCGCAGTATGTTTCAGAGGCAGAGGAGAAGCTCCAGCGGGCGCGGCTGCTGGTGGACAGTGCTCGGAAGGAGAAGGTGGAGCTGTGCAACCAGCTGGAGGAGGAGAGGAGGTGGGTGCTACCGGGCTGGGCTGCGGCTGGGCCCTGGGCTGGCTGAGTCACCCACGTACCGGCCGAGCCTGAGGTGCGGCCCTGCCACCATTCCCGCCCTGCCTGTGGAGGAGGCCCAGCCTCTCCTCTTCTCTGGGGTGATGGGGACTTCTGTGCCTCCCCTCCTCTCCCCTTACCCCACACCTCCTCTCGCATCTGTGTTTCGGGCGTTCAGCCCAGAAGAGCGTCCGCCAGCCGCCCTTGCCTTCTGGCTGGGAGATGAGGGTGTATTTTTACCCCTGGGTGGGTCATCCGGGCCTGTACATCTGGTTTCCATGGTGACACACTGATGCTGACACACGAATCACTCTGGGAGGCCCATGGGAGTTGTGTTCACTGCGAGTCTGGCTGTGGCCTTGCCTCGCTGTGTGACCTTGAGCAGGCTGCTTGCCCTCTCTGGCCTCTGCTCCTCTCACTTGGCCTGCTCAGGGCTGTCAAAACTGTGATTATATGTGATATGAGCCTGTGCTCATATACTTGTTCCCCGATTCCCACTGGAGGGCCCGGGGGCTCCAGAATGGAGATGGGGGACCCATGGATGAACGCCCAGCTCTCCTTTCCTCCTCTCCATGATGAGATCTGTAGTTACTACCCCATGTGCCAGCCTGCCTCCCTCCCACCCTGGCAGATCCAGGGGATGTGGGGCTGCCTGCCCCAGCCCCCATCATCCCCTCTCTCTCTGCCCACAGGAAAGTAGAGGACCTGCAGTTCCGTGTGGAGGAGGAGTCCATCACCAAGGGGGACCTGGAGGTATCGGCCGCCTGGGGGCAGCGCGGGCCCCGGGCTGCGGGAGGAGAGAAATGCAGAAGGTTGGAGGTCATGAGCTGTTCTGGGGCCCAAGATGGGATTGGCCCTGCCCTGACCCCAGCCTGAGTCGGCAGCTGGAGGTGGGGTTCGGGGCAGGTTCCCACAATGGTTGGGGCGTCCACAGCACCCAGATGGCGCCCCCGGCTCCAGAAGGAGCCCTGCACAGCTTCTCATCCCTGTGGGTTCCCAGCCCCCCTTCCTGCACCCCAACATGCCTGAGTGCCAGCCCTCCACCGCCCAGCGTCCGTGACGCCCGACCCCTGCATGTCTCTCGGCTTCCACGTTCTGCGCCGTCCAAAGCCTTTTCTTTTCTCAGCAGTACTTGGGGTTTGAACTGAAGCTTGCTAAGGTGGTGCTCTGCTGCTTGAGCCATGCCTCCAGCCCCTTTTTGTTATGGTAGAGTCTCCATTTATGCCTTGGCCAGCCTGGGCTGCAGCCCTGCTGTGCCTCCCAGTGTTGCCGGGGCCACAGACTCCTGCACTGCGCCCGGCATTGCTGGGACAGCAGGCTTGTGCCACCATGCCCAAATATCAGTTGAGATGGGGTTGTGTGAACTATGCACTGGCTAAGCCAAAGCTTTTTTTGTTGTTAGTCCTGGGCTTGAACTCAGGGCCTGGGCACTGTCCCTGGGCTCTTTTGCTCAAGGCTAATGCTCTACCACTTGGAGCCACCGCTCTACTTCTGTTTTTCTGGTGATTAATTGGAGATAAGAGTCTCATGGACTTTCCTGCCCGGGCTGGCTTTGAACCTTGGTCCTGATCTCAGCCTCCTGGGATGAGGAGTGTGAGCTGGCAGTGCCAAAGCTTCCCTGCTGCACCCCCTCCACCCCCCCGCTTGTGGGTCCTGAACCCTGGGTCTGGGCACTGCCCCTCAGCTCTTCAGGTCACAACAAGTGCGCTACCACTTGAGCCACAGCACCACTCCCAACTTTTTCTGCTTCTGTGGTGCTGAGGAATCGAACCCAGGGCCTCATGAGTGCAAGGCAAGCGCTCTACCACTGAGCCACCTTCCCAGCCTAGCCAAAGCTGTTTTGAGATTCAGTTTTCTTACGTAGCCCAGGCTGGCCATCCTCCTGCGTCCACCTCCAGAATGCTGGGACTGCAGTGTGCGTCAGTGCGCTCAGCCTAGAATCAACCATCTTTAGAGAACTCAGCTGGCCGCCTGGTGGCTGAGGCCCCAGTGGACTGTCAGAAGTGAAGCCTCTTTCCCCTTTAGGCATGGACTATGAGGCGCGGGCAAGTGGTTGGAGCTGGAAAACGGGGAGCCCCTCCCCTGCCCCAGGAGTCTCCCCTTCCCAAGCGGCACAGGCCCCCTTGTGGGGTCTAACTTGGCTCTGCTGGATGCCACTGGGCAACATGGCACCAGGCCATGTCATGTTCTCTCTTCCATGTCAGGATTTGCTTGTTTGCTTGTGAAGCGGTGTTGTGTGGTCAGCAAAGCTGCAGGAAGACAATCCCTAGGTGGCCAGGTGCAGTGGCTGACATCTGTAATCCCAGTGACTGCCCAGGATGAGATCTGGTGGATTGAGGTCTGAGGCTAGCCCAGGCAAAAAGTCAGCCTGCCTCAGCCTCCCAAGCGCAGGGATTACAGACGCGCACCCCCATGTCCACCGCTCCCTGTACTGTGTGTCATTTCTAGATCACTGGTGTGTGAGGAGGGCGGGTCCTGGCGGTCGGGCTGCAGGATTTCTGTGGGGCCCCCACATGCTGCCTGCATGCAGCCTTTCTCTTCATCTCTTCAGCAGCGGCGTCTCCGTCCCGCCTCGCCCGGGTCAGGCTGCTTCTCCGCCAGTGCTGCCCTTGCCCACCGCCGCGCTGGGGAGCCATCACGGGCAGCCCAAATGCCAGGCACACCAGCCCAAGAATATGTGGCTTTGTTGGCCCGGCCCGGGCGTGGGAAGCTGGGGACAAAGTGGCATTGTGCTCATGTGGGGGCCCCGGGGCAGGGATGGAGATGGAGCCTGGCCCTGCCTCAGCCCAGCCTGGGCAGTCGAGATGGCGTGGGTGGAAATGTTCACAACTTCCCCTGGGGAGCCAGGAATCCTGGGGTCCCACGTGTAGGACCTTATGCCTGAGATCAATGCCAGGCCCCAAGCTGAGTGAACAAAGGACTGAGGGCCTCCAGGGAGGGGCGCATGGCACCCTAGCCGGGCCGCATGGGAAGTGGGCACCGCCCGCTCCCCCACACCTCTCCTGGGCCATTCCCGCTCCTCTGTTCCCTGTGCTGTCAGCTCGTGGACGATGACGCCTCCTTTCTCTCTCCTCTCTCCTCTCTCTCTGTCTCTCTCTGTCTGTCTCTCTCTGGCTTTCCTCTCCCATCCTGTCCCTGTGTCCCCTGTCCCCGTTCCCCTGTCTCTGGGTGGAGCCAGACCCAGACCCAGCTGGAGCACGCCCGCATTGGGGAGCTGGAGCAGAGCCTGCTACTGGAGAAGGCGCAGGCCGAGCGGCTGCTCAGGGAGTTAGCGGACAACAGGGTAATGCGCCTGCTGCCCGCCGTGCCCGCCGTGCCCACCCGGCCCCGCCACCCTTCCACCTCCTCTCTGCCTCTGGCTGCTCTCGCCGCGTCCTGTTCTCCGGAGGAAGCAGATATTCCCGAACACGCTGGGGCTGTGGGAGCTGGGGTCCCTGGGCGTTTACCCGCCTACTTGCCGAGATCCCCCCCATCTGCAGGGCAGAGCTGTGCCGCATTTCCATGGGTCCTAGGACCGACTGCAGCACCCAGTGAAATGGGGAGTCCAGGAAGGCTGCCATGGGCATGAGGTGCCATGAGTTCCAAGGAGTGGCACGCGCTTGGAGGGGCGCTGACGGCCATGGGGAAAGAGCGTGCACTGTGCGGGTGTCTGCAGACACGGGCATCTTCACACAGCCACGGCTCAGCATCCGTGTGCACGAAGCTGCGTTCACACCCATCCAGTCTCCAAGTGGCCAACTCCATCCACACAGGTGGCATGGGCATGCCTGTAATCCCAGCACTGGGGAGGCTGAAGCAAGAAAATGGATGCCAGCCCAGGCTATGTATTGAGAGCCTGTTTCAAAACTTTAAAAGGCCTTAGGGCTGTAGCCCCGGAGTAGATTGATGCAGCAAGCACCAGGCCCCAGATTCCATGGCAGGTGCACATGCAAATGTATGCGAATGCACACAAATGCAGGATGGGGTGCTTATGTAGCTGGAAAACCCCAAGTTTAATCCTCATATCAGAGAAGCAGGGCAACGTCTTTCTTTTTTTTTTTTTTTTTGCCAGTCCTGGGTTTTGAACTCAGGGCCTGGGCACTATCCCTGAGCTTCTTTTGTTCTCAAGACTAGCACTCTACCACGAGCCACAGCACCACTTCTGGCTTTTTCTGCTTATGTAGTGATGAGTAATCGGCCCCAGGGTCTCATGCATGCAAGGCAAACACTCTACCACAGAGCCACCTTCCCAGCCCAGCAGGATTTCCAAATCTGTGACCACTGACGTGATCAGGGGCCCTTTGGGAGGGTAGAGGCCCCCAACGGGTCTGTTTTGCTGGAGGCCTGAAACCTGCCCCTTCGGCCACCCCTCCTACCTGCCCCTCTGGGTACCAGCCACTCATGTTGGGACCTCTAAAGTAAGGGGATGGCAAAGCTACTCTGGACTCTGCTTATTGGAACTAGCATTAGCTTGACCAGGCATAGTGGTGCACACCTATAATCTCAGCCACTCGGGAGGAGGTAGGAGAATCACAGTCTTAGTCTGGCCTCCAGTTTAAAAAAAAAAAAAGTTTAAGATCCTGTCTGTAAACACCAAAAGCAAAAATGGTTGGAGACATGACTCAAGCAGTAGAGCGCCTGCCTAGCTTGCACAGCCCTTAGGCACAAGATGCTGGCTTCTCTTACCCACACATGTGGCTTCATTATTAGGGTGCAGCCAGTGCCCAGGAGGGAGGGGTGCCTTTTCCCCAGCTGGTATGTGTCCTCTTGCGGTCCAGCTGGCTGCTGACAACTGTTTGTGCCGATACTGGGGCTTGAACTCAGGGCCTGGGTGCTGCCCCTCAGCATTTCTATTGAAGGCGGGCACTCTACTACTCAAGCCACAGCTCCATGTCTGGCTTTTTGGTAGTCAGTTGGAGATTAGAGTCTCGTGGACATTTCCAGCGGGGCTGGCTTTGAATCTCGGTCCTCAGGTCTCAGCCTCCCGAGTAGCTGGGATGGGCTCCCGACCTGCGACCTGACTCCCACCCTTTCTCTCCCAACAGCTGACCACGGTAGCCGAGAAGTCTCGGGTTCTGCAGTTGGAGGAGGAGCTGAGCCTGCGGCGCGGTGAGATCCAGGAGCTGCAGCAGTGCCTGCTGCAGTCAGGGCCGCTGCCTGCGGACCACCCCGAGGCTGCCGAAGCGCTGCGGCTGCGGGAGCGGCTGCTGTCCAGCCAGGAGCGGCAGCCAGAGGGCAGCGCGCTCCGGGACAAGTATGAGGAGGCGCTGAAGGCCTATCAGGCCGAGGCGGACAGGCTGCGGGCGGCCAACGAGAAGTACGCGCAGGAGGTGGCCGACCTGAAGGCCAAGGTGCGGCAGGCCACGCACGAGAACATGGGCCTCATGGACAACTGGAAGTCCAGGCTGGACTCGCTGGCCTCTGACCACCAGAAGTCCCTGGAGGGGCTCAAGGCCACGCTGAGCTCGGGCCCGGGTGCCCAGCAGAAGGAGATCGGAGAGCTGAAGGCTGTGATAGAGGGTATCAAAATGGAGCACCAGCTGGAGTTGGGCAATCTGCGTGCCAAGCAGGACCTGGAGGCAGCCATGCACGCCAAGGAGAAGGAGGGCCTGCAGCAGAAGCTGCAGGAGGCCCAGGACGAGCTGGCTGGCCTCGGGCAGCAGTGGCAGGCCCAGCTGGAGGCCCAGGCCACACAGCACCGGCAGGAGCTGCAGGAGGCTCAGGACCGGTGCCGGGATGCCCAGCTACGCGTGCAGGAGCTGGAGGGGCTGGATGTGGAGTACCGCGGCCAGGCGCAGGCCATCGAGTTCCTCAAGCAGCAGATCGCCCTGGCCGAAAAGAAAATGCTGGACTTCGAGCTGCTGCAGCGGGCCGAAGCCCAGAGCAAGGCGGAGGCCGAGGGGCTTCGGGAGAAGCTCCTGGTGGCGGAGAACAGACTCCAGGCGCTCGAGGCCCTGTGCTCGGCTCAGCACAGCCACGTAGGCGGCTCCTGCAGGCCAGCTGGGCAGGGTGTGGGTGGGATGGGCCTCTGTGTGGTGGCCCAGGGCCTCCCAGGTACCCTGAGGGGGGCAGGGGGGGGGTGGCCCTTGCCTGGCAGGCACAACTTCCCCCTCGCCCCAGCAAAGCGAGAAAAAGGAAAAATGCAACCTGCCCAGCACGGTGGTTGATGCTTATAGTCCAGGCTTCTGGGGAGATGGAGCTCTGGGGATCACAATGGGAGGTCAGCTCGTGCATAAAAGTACAGTGCTTGAGAGGCCAGGTGCCACTAGTGGCTCACGCCTGTAATCCCAGCTACCCAGGAGGTTGAGGTCTGAGGGTCACAGTTCAAAGCCAACCTGGATAGGAAAGTCTGTGAGACTCAAATCTCTTGAGTAACCACCAGAAAACCAGAAGTGGTGCCATGGCTCAAAGTGATAGAGTGCTAGCCTTGAGAAAAAGAGCTCAGGGACTGCTCAGGCCCAGAGTTCAAGCCCTATGACTGACAAAATGGAAAAAAATATATATATATATGCTTGAGAGTCCATCACAACCGAAGGCCAGGCGTAGCAAGGCAGGTCTGCTGCCCCAGCCGCAGGCAGCACAAGTAGGAGATTGCACCCCAGGGCATGATGGGGGAGATTTTGCCTTGAAAATTCCAAGGCAAAAAGCCGGGCACTGGTGGCTCATGCCTGTAATCCTAGCTACTCCAGAGGCTGAGATCTGAGGATCGCGGTTCAAAGCCAGCCCGGGCAGGAGAGACTGTGAGACTCCTATCTCCAATAAACCACCAGAAAACCGGAAGTGGCGCTGTAGCTCAAGTGGTAGAGCGCTCGCCTTCAGCTGAAGAGCTGAGGGACAGCGCCCAGGCCCAGAGTTCAAGGCCCATGACCGACAAAAAAAAAAAAAGAAAATTCCAAGGCAAAAGGGGACTGGAAAAAGCCGGGCGCTGGTGGCTCACGCCTGTAATCCTAGCTACTCAGGAGGCTGAGATCTGAGGATCGCGGTTCAAAGCCAGCCCGGGCAGGAAAGACCGTGAGACTCCTATCTCCAATAAACCACCAGAAAACCGGAAGTGGCGCTGTAGCTCAAGTGGTAGAGCCCTCGCCTTGAGCTGAAGAGCTGAGGCACAACGCCCAGGCCCAGAGTTCAAGCCCCACGACCGACAAAAAAAAAAAAAAAAAAGGGGACTGGAGACCTGGCTCAAGCAGTGGTGGTGGCTCAGTGACGGGGTGGGGCTTGAGTGTGGATCAGGCAGTAGCCAGCTTGGGTTCAAGTCCCTGTAATCTCTCCTCCCAATGCTTCTTGTCAGGATGGTGACAGGCTGGAGATGGGTCCCGTGGTGGAGTCCCTAGATTCCACCCCTGGGGCCACCCTCAGAGGACATGACACTCGGTCCCCACAGAACAGCCATGTGGCGGGAAGCTGCCGCCTGGGTGCCCATCTCCAACAAGTGCACTGGCCCAGGGGCCCAGCATGGCCTCCCCCCACCACCACCCGTGAAGCCAGCAGCTGTCCCCAGAGCCAGGGCTCCCGGGCGCTCTGCAGGACTGGCCTTCCCTGGGATGGAAGAGAATGGGTGCCCAGCCCCACATTGCCCTGGGGTGGCATGGCTTGCCCTGGTGCCCATTGGCAGGGTGACCAGTCCGGTGGCCAGCAGAGCCCATGAAGGTGCCAGGATGACAGAGCCCCATGGGAGGGGTGGCCAGTGACAGACCTGGTCAGCCTCCAAGGGTCCCCACCAGGCAGCCCTGCTCCATGGGTTGGCTGCAGTGGGGGGGAGGGGGCTGTTTGTGAAGTCCTTCCTGTGTCCCGCCCCCATGCACTCGCATGGTCCCTGCTTGCCGGGATCTGGGCTGGAGGAAGGAGGCGGCCGGGCTAGTCAGAGGGAAGCTGATGGGCAGGTGGATCAAGGCTGCAGCCCTGGACCTTGGTGCCCTTAGTTGTGGAGGTTTGCAGACCTTGGTGACAGAGGCCTGAGGGTGACCCCACCCCTTGTGTCACGAAGGGGCCCCCTGTGGCCCCGGGTTCAGACATAATCTGGAAAGGACAAAGTAAAATGGATGGGATGGGCGCTCGGCTTTGATGGGCTCTGCTCCCCCTGCTGCCGGGCTGCACCGCGCACCTCGTGGGCTCTGGACAGTGGGTGAGAACTTGCGGAGGGGGCGCAGGCACTGTCCACAGTCTTTTTTTTTTTTTTTTTTTTTTTGTCGGTCGTGGGGCTTGAACTCTGGGCCTGGGCGCTGTCCCTCAGCTCTTCAGCTCAAGGCGAGCGCTCTACCACTTGAGCTACAGCGCCACTTCCGGTTTTCTGGTGGTTTTATTGGAGATAGGAGTCTCACGGTCTCTCCTGCCCGGGCTGGCTTTGAACCGTGATCCTCAGATCTCAGCCTCCTGAGTAGCTAGGATTACAGGCGTGAGCCACCAGCGCCCGGCTCTTTTTTTTTTTTTAATGTTGCTCATGGACCTTGAACTCTGGGCCTGGTCACTGTCCATGAGCTCTTCAGCTTAAGGCGAGCGCTCTACCACTTGAGCCACAGTGCCACTTCTGGTTTTCTGGTGGTAAATTGGAGATAAGAGTCTCACAGACTTTTCTGCCCAGGCTGGCTTTGATCCAAGATCCTCAGATCTCAGCCTCCTGAGTAACTAGGATTACAGGCGTGAGCCACTGGTGCCCGGCTCTACAGTCTTTTTTTGTTTGTTTGTTTTTGTTTGTTTGGGTCTGGTCGTGGGGCCTCAACTCTGGGCCTGGGCGCTATCCCTCAGCTCTTCAGCTCAAGGCTAGCGCTCTACCACTTGAGCCACAGCGCCACTTCCGGCTTTTTTCTTTTTGCTTATGTGGTGCTGAGGAATCGAACCCAGGGCCTCAGGCATGCAAAGCAAAGCGCTCTACCACTGAGCCACCTTCCCAGCCCCGGCTCTACAGTCTTTTGACTTGTGTACCAGACTCTTTAGTGTTTGTACCTGTTCTGGTGCTTGAACTCAGGGCCTGAGTTCCGTCCCTTATCTTTTTCACTCAAGGCCACGGCTCTACTTCCAGCTTCTTGCTGATTAATTAAATAAGAGTCTCATGTATTTCCTGTCTAGGCTGGCTTTGAACTTCAGTCCTCAGATCTCAAATCTTTTCAGTTGCTAGGCTTACAGGCATGAGCTACCAGCTCCCAACTACCAGGTAGCCCAGGCTGGCCTTGACCTCCATTTCTTCCTTCCTCAGCCTCTTG
Source organism: Dipodomys merriami (assembly GCF_024711535.1). Lineage (NCBI taxonomy): Eukaryota > Metazoa > Chordata > Mammalia > Rodentia > Heteromyidae > Dipodomys > Dipodomys merriami. Next base: position 4,534,883 of record NW_027204048.1, read on the forward strand.
AGGAAGGCACATACCACTATACCTGTTCAATTTATATTTTTTTAAAAATTGGGTTTTTTTTTTTGTCAGTCATGGGCTTGAACTCTGGGCCTGAGTACTATCTCTCAGCTCTTCAGCTCAAGGTTAGCTCACTACCACTTGAGTCACAGTGCCACTTCTGGTTTTCTGGTAGTTTATTGGAGATGTTTCATAGCCTTTTCTGCCCAGGCTGGATTTGAACTATGATCCTCAGACCTGTCTCCTGAATAGTTAGAATTATGGGTGTGAGTCCCAGCACCCGCTGTAGTACCGTGACTAAGGAGGGATGGAGGTCTGCAGCAGTAGCTCATGGAGGTGAAGCCAAGGGGCTGCCTCTGTCATGGGGAGGCTGCGTGGGGACATGGTGGCCCTGGACACCGCATCAAGGCCCTTACACAGGATGAGGTGTGGGGGGACTGGTGGACCAGGCAACAGGCAGGACCCTGCCTTCTTCCAGGTGATCGAGGCCAATGACCTTTCGGAGGAGAAGATGAGCATGAAGGAGACGCTGGAGGGTGAGTAGGATGGACAGGAATGGCTGGGCCTATTGTGCCACCACCAGGATGACAGGATGACGGGCATGAGCCATCGGTGCCTGGCCCTCCTTTTTTTGTTTATGTTTCTTGTTTTTTGGTCAGTTGTGGGGCTGGAACTCTAGGCCTGGACGCTGTCCCTGAGCTCTTCAGCTCAAGGCTAGCGCTCTACCATTTGAGCTACAGCGCCACTTCCAGCCTTTTCTGTTTATGTAGTGCTGAGGATTTGAACCCAGGGCCTCATGCATGCTAGGCAAGCACTCTACCACTGAGCCACCTTCTCAGCCCCCTCCTTTGCTTTTTAAAAATTCCTTTGGCCCTGGGCACCAGTGGCTCACCTATAGTCCAGCTCAGGCAGAAAAAAAGTTGTAAAGACATCATCTTCAAAATACCCAGCAAAAAGAAGGGCTAGAGGTATAGCTCAAGTGGTAGAGCACCAGCCAAAATAGCTTGGGTGCCCTAGCCCCAGGTTCAAGCCTCGGTACCAGCCAACACACACACAATTAGAATCTTGGTATTTTTATTTATAGCTGGGCATGGTAGTGCACACCTACCATGCCAGCACTCAAGAAGCTGAGGTAGGAGGATGGAGTTCTAGGCCAGCCTGAGCTATATTGTTAGACCTCGTTTAAGAGAAGGAACCAAACGGGAGGGGAGCCTGGTCTGTCCCCGTGCCTGGTGACACAGGACTCGGGAGTGACTGGCGTGTGGTCCAGCATTCTGCCCTGGCCAGGACACAGGGCAGTTCACAGCGAAGAGTGAGGAAGGGCTGGGCCCTGGAGGCCCAGTGTGGCCTCCTTGGAGAGGTCAGGCCTCCCTGGAGCATACCAAGCCCCTCTTCTGCCCTAGACCTGCAGGACAAGCTCCACAAGAGGGACAAAGAGGTGATGGCATTGACGTCCCAGGCCGAGACACTTGGGGCCCAAGTAAGTGGTAAGTCTCCGTCCTTTAGCCCTGAGAGGGGCAATGTGGGGGGCGGGGGGGTGCCCTTACCTTCCTCTGAATGCTGGACTGCATTCCCGTAGGACCCCCCCCCCATCCCTGTCACATCACGTGGCTAAGCGAGTCCACAGAAGTCAGGGGCCCTGGGCCACAGCTCAGCCTCCTTGTCTAATTGCTGCATGTCTGCCATGCCCTGAGGCAGGGGCACCTGTTCCTGACCCACTGCCCGGGCACTGGTTTTGGAGTTTGTCTTGTTCTGTGAGGTCCTCTTCTCGGGCTGGCCCCCCCGAGCCCCAGCGCCCTGGGTGGACCTGGGTCCCCGAAGGGCTCAACCCTCTCCCCATGGCCTTGGGCAGCGCTGGAAGCCAAGTGCAAGGCCGCGGAGAAGAGGACGGACGCACTGCTGAAGGAGAAGCGGCGTCTGGAGGCGGAGCTGGACGCCGCGGCCCGCAGGACTCATGACGGCTCAGGTCAGCTGGTCACCCTCAGCCGGGAGCTGCTGCGGAAGGAGCGGTGAGCCAGCCCCCCCCCCCCCCCCCACCGCACCCTGGGCTGCGATCCTCGCGTCTCAGCCTCCTGAGTAGGCTGGGCGCTGGGCCCCGGCGGCGGGGCGGGCTGACGCCCCTCCTGTGCTCCCAGGAGTCTGAACGAGCTGAGGGTGCTGCTCCTGGAGGCCAATCGCCACTCGCCGGGACCTGAGCGGGACCTGAGCCGCGAGGTGCACAAGGCTGAGTGGCGGATCAAGGAGCAGAAACTGAAGGATGACATCCGGGGTCTGCGGGAGGAGCTCACGGGGCTGGTACTTGGGGGACTGGGCGGGGCCTGTGGGAGGGACTGGCGGGGGTGGGACAGGGCGGGGCCTGTGGGAGGGGGGCCATGGCAGGCTGAGGCCCGGTGGGGGTCAGCCCAGTGGGGCCTGTGCCCAGGCGGGTGGCTGTCCGGGTAGGGAGCCCCCGCGCCCCAAGGGAATTGGCCAGAACTTCCAGGCTGTGCTGGGGTCCCCGGGGGGATTCCACCCAGTCTCCCCAGACTCCTCTTCCTTTCCCAGGCTTGCTTGGCTTCTGTTTTGGTTTTGTACCAGTTCTGGGACTTGAACTCAGAGACTGGCGCTGTCCCATAGAGTTTTCACTCAAGGTGGGCACTCCATTTGAGCCACAGCTCTACTTCTGGCTTTTGATGGTTCATTGGAGAGTCTTCCGGACTTTCCTGCCCGGACTGGCTTCAAACCGCGATCCTTACTAACTGCGTGCCTGGCCTGGCAGGGAGAAGGGAGCAGGGGCGGGCCAGGCCTGCGGGCTCTGCCCAGTCTGGGCCTGATGATCACTGCTATCTTCCCATCCATGCCCTGCAGTCTTGTGGCTATGTGACCAGGCCTGTGCTGGGGTGCTAGGGGGTCTGGGGTGCTTGGTTCTTTGGCTGTCCATCAGCCAGGTGGCATGGGCTCTGCCCAGCGAGCCCGGCCTCCTGAGGCTGGCATGGAGGCCAGGCCAAGGGCCAGGCAGAGCCATCTCTGGGCACTTGGTGGCCCAGTGTCTCGGGGTACGTGGGCCTCAAGGGCTTCTTGTAAGCGCTGACCCCAAGCTCTGCGCAGGACAAGGACCGGGGCCTGGCCGAGCAGAGACGCTTCTCCCTTATCGACCCCACATCCGCGCCGGAGCTGCTCCGCCTGCAGCACCAGCTGCTGAGCACCGAGGATGCACTGCGCGAGGCCCTGGAGCTCACGCGGCAAGTGGAGAAGTTTGTGGAGGCCATGCGGGGCCCTGACCGGGCCCAGGTGAGCACTGGGGCCCAGGCTGCGGGGGTCCAAGCCAGGAAGAACCAGAGACGGGCTGCCCAGCCTGGAGGGAGGAAATGGAGAAAGACAAGGGAGGGAGCAGAAGGGAGGGAGGGAGGGAGGAAGGAGGATGGAGCCCGGCCTGGGATGTTGGTGTTGGGCACTGGCCCCACCCAGTGGGCACCGTGTTCATGGCCTCTGCCCCCCCCCCACTGCAGACCTTGACTTCCGGTTCTGCCAATGGCATCCATCAACCAGACAAGGCCCAGAAGCAGGAGGTAAAGGCACCCCCGTAGGAGGACACCTGGGAAGGCACTAAACGCAGAGGAAGCGGCATGTGTGTGCGTGCCCGTGCGTGCACGCGTGTGCCCCTAACAAGAGGCCATTCACAGAGGCGCGTTCAGGGGCGACAACGTCCTTCCTGCCTTTTTTCTTTGCCTGGCACTGAGGATGAACCCGGAGCTTTGTGTGTGCCAGGAAGGCGCTCTGCCATGGAGCTACACCCCAGTGACCCCCACCCCCATTTTTCTCGACACAGAGTCTCATTGTACTCATACGCCTGGCTGGCCTCTTGCGCCCCCTTCCTGAGCTCCGGGATCACAAGCCGCACCCAGCCTTCTATGCCTCTTGTCTGAGCCAACTGCCACTGTACCCAACACATCGGTATTGTGTAGGCAGGCTGGGTAAGGTGGCTCACGCCTGTAATCTCAGCACTCAGGAGGCAATTGAAGGCTGGATGATGAAGCGCTCCTGAGCTGCTGAGCGCTGGTGGCTCACACCTGTAATCCTATCTATTTAGGAGGCTGCGATGTTAGGATTAAGGTTCGAAGCCAGCCTGTGCAGGAAAGTCTGTGAGACCCTTATCTCCAGTGAACCAAAAAACTGGAAGCGGTGCTGTGGCTCAAAGTGCTAGAACTCTAGTCTTGAGCAAAGAGCACTTGGGGACAGCGCCCAGGCCCTGAGTTCAAGCTCCACGACCAACCTAAATGAATGAATGAATAAAATTAGCTGGGCACTGGTGGCTCACATCCATAATCCTAGCTGTTCAGGAGGCTGAAATCTGAAGGGTTGTGATCTGAAACCAGCCTGGGCAGGAAAATCCATGAGACTCTTCCCTTCAATGAACCCCCAAAATACTGGAAGTGGAGCTGTGGCTCAAGTGGTAGAGCACCTGTCTTGCGTCCAAAAGCTCAGAGAGTGCACCCAGCCCTTGAGTTTTTTGGTGCCCAGTATTGGGCGCCAAGGGGGGAAAAAAAAGTTGAATGAGAGTACAAGGCTATGAGTTCAAACTCCAATATCTCCTCTCCCCAAAAATGTTTTTCCTAGCACCTTTTGTATCAGAGGCTCCCGTGCTTTGTGCAGGTGCAACGCCCCCTCTCCCCGCCAGCTCCCCGCTCTGCCGCTGCCGCCCTGCTCAGGCCTGGCCCCGCCCGCTATGCCCAGACAGAGCTGTCACCCAGCCCACTGCTGTTCTGCAGGGCCTGGAGCCCAGCGCAGCCTTGCCCACGTCCTGAGCCTGGGCCTCCACCTTGCACTTGTGGCCTGCACCTTACTGCCTGCAGCTCTGCTCCCCTGCCAGGCTTGCGGTGCACAGGGCGGGCTCATCCCAGCTGACACATGGGGAAATTGGGGCCTGCCACCCCCATTCCCATCTCCATCCATCCATCCTTTCCCCCTGGGCTCCTTGTAAACCCCACACATTTCCTGCCCCAGGGCCTCGACACCTGCAGGTCCTCTCCCCGCATGCCCACCCGCCCTCCTGCCTTGGCCCTGCTTTCCTCCCCGCCTCTGACCAAACCCTGGCTCCCCCAGGACCGGCACTGACCCCGTGGACCTGGAGGCGGCGTGGCCAGCCGTGACCATAGCAATCTTGCCCCTGCCGGACCAGGAGGTGCCCGGAGCTTGCCATCCACCGCAGCCCGCCCGTCTCAGCCCTCACTTGGGCATGAAGAAGCTTCTGGAACTCTTAGGGAGAAGCTGAGATAACCCTGCCAGAGACTCCCCGGAGCAAGCTGCCCTGACGCCTGTCTGGGTGCCAGGGCCCAGCCGTGCCCCCCGCTGCCCCTGCCCCCTAGGACAAGGTGGTGGGTCCGCGACCCGGGGCCTCCACACTCAGCTTGTCCTGCCCAGGAGGCCGGCTGGGCCCCGCCAGCCTCAGTATTATGCCCGCACCAGCCCCTCTCCACCCTGCGGCCTCGGGCAGCCCTGGCCTGGAGCCAGGGTGACCAGGGCTGGTACCACACTGTCCCCAGGCCACACGGCAAGCGTGGGGTGCGGGGCGGCGCCCACCCCTGCGGGCCCCCAGTTCCAGGAGGGCGGCCTGATGTCCCTCCCCCAGGTACAGGCTGGCAAGGGTCACAGTCACCCCAAGGCAGCTATGGGGGGCAGCCATGTACCCGCCCATGCCCCCCACTCCCCGCTGGCTTCCGTAGCGGATTTAGTAACATCGGCTTAGAAGCGATGCGTGTTAGTGGTTTGGCCAGAGACAGCACTGCTGCTTCTAGCACAATCCAGCAGCTCTGAGTACTAGCGGACCCAGGCCGGGAGGGTGGCCCGGCAGGTTTGTGACAAGCCATCTGGATGGCCTGCCGCACGGCCACCAGGGCCTCTCCTGGCCCTGCCCTTCCCCGCCCTGCCCCCCCCACCCCCTCCCTCCCCCAGTGGAATTGTGGAAGCGTGGCTCGTCTGTCTTCGGGCAATAAAGCTTGTGACTGAGGTGCAGGAGCCGAGTGGTCAAACAGGACTCTGTGGGTGCCTGGAGACCCGAGTCACCCCAAGGCAGCACCTCTCCACCCGTGCCAGGAGAGGAGTTGGTTGGTTCTCACTTTGTTGTCTGCTGGCCTGCTCACGTGAATGGTTATGGGGGTGGCAGTAGAAGTGCATGAGGAGCTGAGTGTGGCGGCACACACCTGTAGTCACAGTTACTTGGGAACACAGAGACAAGAGGCTCAAGATTTGAGGCCAGGACTGGGAAGGTGGCTCAGTGGTAGAGCGCTTGCCTTGCATGCATGAGGCCCTGGGTTCAATTCCTCAGCACCACATAAGCAGAAAAAGCCGGAAGTGGCGCTGTGGCTCAAGTGGTAGAGCGCTAGCCCTGAGCTGAAGAGCTGAGGGACGGCGCCCAGTCCCCACGACTGACCAAAAAAAAAAAAAAAAGGTTTGAGGCCAATTCAGGCAAAATGAGCGAGGCCCTATCTCAAGCACAAAGCCTTAAGTTCAAATCACAGTATTGGCCAAAAACAAAAAACCAGCTATAAGCAGGGAATGCAAATGGAGAATCACCCAGAGATGGCAGGGGTGCCCAGGGACCCCCACTGGCCCAGGTCTCCAGGGAGCGGGGCTGTGCCCCACCCGCCTCACACTGGCTATACAAAGCCACCCTGCCACACCCAGCCCCAAAGACAACAGTTTTCACGTCAATAACCTGACAGCTTTTATAGTTGGATTTAATATTTTTTAAATTTATTTTTTATTTTTGTTGGTCATGGGGCTTGAACTCTGGACCTGGACGCTGTCCCTCAGCTCTTCAGCTCAAGGTGAGCCCTCTGCCACTTGGACCACAGCACCACTTCCGGTTTTCTAGTAGTTTATTGGAGATAAGAGTCTCATGGACTTTTCTGCCCTGGCTGGCTTTGAACTGTGATCCTCAGATCTCAGCCTCCTGAGTAGCTAGGATTACAGGTGTGAGTCACCAGTGCCCAACTTACTGAACTTGAGTTTTAAGTTATTTTATTTTATTTTATTTTTGCCTGAACTCTGGGCCTGGGCGCTGTCCCTCAGCTCTTCAGCTCAAGCCTAGTGCTCTACCACAAGCTACAGTGCCACTTCCAGCTTTTTTTTCTGCTTATGTGGTGCTGAGGATTTGAACCCAGGGCCTCATGCATGCAAGGCACGCGCTCTGCCACTGAGCCACCTTCCCAGCCCCCTTGAGTTTTAATTTTTAAGCAGAAGGAAAATAAGAAGGACTTAATGGTCGTGGTAGGAAACTTAGGGTGCAGTCCCTCCTCATTCTCAATCTAGGCCACCAGGAAGGGCTGGGGGCATGACTGAAGTGACACAGGATGATCCCAAGTTCATGCCCAGCCTGGACTGCACAGCAGGACCCTGTCTCAAAAACACAATTTTTGCCAGGTGTGCAGACTCGCACCTGGACTAACCCACAGTTACCAGGAAGCTGAGATGAGGAGGATTATGGTTCAAAACCAGACATTGCAAGACTCCATCTCATTCAGTGGCCCACACCTCTGTCATCCAAGCTATGCCCTAGGCTGAGATAGAAATTCCAAGTTCCAACTAAGGCAAAAAGATATGGGGCTGTGGCTCGGTGGTAGGGGCACTTGCCCAGCAAATGCGAGACCCGTGAGTTCAAGCTTTAATACTGAGAAAAAAAAAATCCAGGGGCCAGTGGCTCACACCTGTAATCCTAGCTACTCAGGAGGCTGAGATCTGAGGATCACAGTTCAAAGCCAGCCAGGGCAGGACAATTAACTACCAGAAAACCAGAAGTGGCGTTATGCCTCAAGTGGTAGAGAGCTCACCTTGAGCTGAAGAGCTGAGGGACAGCACCCAGGCCCAGAGTTCAAGCCCCATAACAACAACAACAACAAAAAGCCACAAGCAAAGACCTGGAAAAGCAGACTCTGGTGAGCTGTGTGAGCACCACCTGTGTCAGGAACATCGAAGCCTGCAAGATTAACGGCCACACAGGGTCAGAGGAGGTGGAAAAGAAGAAGGAAGGACCAGGGTCCCTCTGAGTGCAAGCATAGTCTCAAATCAGCACTTCCAGAAGTAGCACTGTGGCTCCAGGGGCAGAGCACCAGCCAAAGCAGCTCAGCGACAGCACCCAGGCCCTGAGTTCAAGCCCCAGGACTGTCATACACACATACACATGCATACATGCATAAGGGGCTTGTTTGGCCCAGTGTTAGTTCAGTCATGGCCAGTGGCCCTGTTGCTTTGGGCCTGAGGCATCATCATGGAGGGAGCAGGTGGGGAAGGAAGCTGCCCTCCAGGTGACCAAGAAGTGAGAAAGAGGTGGAAACTAGGGCTAGATGCCACGCCCCTCAACCTCACTTCCTGTCTAGAGGACACGCCCCTCAACCTTATTCCTGGCTGCAGATGCCATGAGCCCAGCGATCACAGCTCCTCTCTACAGAGCCCCCTTGGGAGCTGCGAAGCAGTGTCTAGGGCCGAGTCTGGGGCCAGCTGAGTGGCTGAGTGGCTGAGTGGGCTATCGGGAGGCAGGGGCCTTGAGAGGTGATTGGCTCACGGGGGCTCTGGCTGCACCAATGGAATCCTCCACTAATGACATCACAGTTGAGGCTGCCGGGAGGCGGGGCCTGGTTGAAGGAAGCAGGTCACTGGGGACTTGTGGGGTATGTATGTCTCTGGCCCAGTCCTCTCTGTTTCCTGTCCACCATGATGTGTTTCTTCCGCCAGTGATGTTCAGCCTCATTTTGGTCAGCGGCTGTGGACTGAAACCATGAGCTGAAAGGAATCCTTCCTCCTAAATTGATTTTCTCAGGGATTGTGGGGGGGAGAGGGAGGATGTATGTGTGTGTGTCAGTCCTGGGACTTGCAGGGCCTGAGCACTGTTCCTCAGCTCTATTGCTCAAGGTTAACATTCTACCACTCTGAGCCACAGCGCCACTTCTGGTTTTCTGGTGGTTCAGTGGAGATAAGAATCTCATGGAAGGGGCTGGGAAGATGGCTCAGTGGTAGAGCGCTTGCCTTGCATGCATGAGGCCCTGGGTTCGATTCCTCAGTACCACATAAGCAAAAAGAAAAAAGCCAGAAGTGGCACTGTGGCTCAAGTGGTAGAGTGCTAGCCTTGAGCTGAAGAACTGAGGGACAGCGCCCAGGCCCAGAGTTCAGGCCCACGACCGGACCCCAAAAAAAAGAATCTCATGGAAGCAGGGCGCCGGTGGCTCACGCCTGTAATCCTACCTAGAGACTCTTATCGCCAATAAACCACTAGAAGACCAGAAGTGGTGCTGTGGCCCAAGTGGTAGAGTGCTCACCTTGAGCTGAAAAACTCAGGGACAGTGCCCAAGCCCAGATCAAGCCCCATGACCGACCAAAAAAAAGAGTCTCATGGATTTTCCTGCTCAGGCTGGCTTTGAGCTGAGATCCACAGATCTCAGCTTCCTGAGTAGGATAACAGATGACCTACTGACACCCAGCATTTTTTGGCTTTTAATTGGAGGTAAGAATCTTGTAGACTTACTGCCGGAGTTGGCTTTGAACTCAATCTTCAGATCTCAGCCTCCTGAGTAGCTAGGGCTTGAGTGATTGTGTGTGTGGCCGGGGTGGGGGGTGGGGGGGTGGGGGGAAATTATGTCATGATTTAAGAGCAGATGATTGTCCTAATAACCCTTGGCCTTGGAAGAGACCAGTCCCTTGGAGCTGTTTTCCCCTCTGTAAAGCAGAAGCTTTGGTTCCCACACATAGGGCCTCAGTGGGCCATACTGGAAGCCATGCCTTGGGCAGGGCTGGTGAGCACCTTCCCTGGGAGCCTCTGGGAGGGGTCCAGGTGGAACCCTGTCTTGCTTTGGAAAGAAGATAAACTGACTTTAGGGCAGCAGTGTTGGGAGGTGGGGTGGAATCAGGGGGTCTGGAGTCAGGAGCTGAGGTCCTTGCAACACCGTATGGGTGTCCACAGCCCGCGCATAAGGGCCAACTCCTGGAGGATGGGATGGCCTGGGCATGCATTCCAATTCAGTGCTCAACTAAGGCTTTGCCAGGACCCCAGGTTTGCCAGGCCTGGGGTCCTGGCACACCAGAATGAAGCAGCCCTCCTTCCACCATGTCTGTGCTGTGGATGCAGGCCCTCACCTCATGGCCCCGCTCTGCTGTCCCGCAGTCCTATCTGACTGTGTGATCCGGGGCCCTGGAAGGGACTGAGGAGGAAGCCAGCCTGGAGGTGACATGGCCCTCCCCCAAGACCATCCGAGTCCTGCCTGTAATGTTCATAGTCACCAGCAGAGGTCACCCTCATCCCACTCACCAGTGCATATGGCGGCCACCATCCTGTCCAGCTCCATTTTTACAGAGGACAAAAGGTGCATAGCTGGATCACAGGCCATGTGTTCTATCTCTCTGTCTCTCCCTGTTCCCGTGATGTCCCTGTCACCCACAGGTGACAGTTCTCCACACCACAAATGTCCTTTCCACGGAGCCATCTCCTGGGAGATGCCTGGGGTCCTCCTGGAATACCTCACAGAACTCAAGTGTGGGAGCCGGGTGCTAGTGCCCACCCCTGTAATCCTGGCTTACTCAGGAGGCTGAGATCTGAGGATCATGGTTCAAAGCCAGCCTAGGCAGGAAAGTCCATGAGACTCTCATCTCTGATGAACCACCAAAAAGCTAGATGGGGAGCTGTGGCTCAAGTGCTAGCGGTCCAGCCTTGAGCAGAAAAACTCAGGGACAGGGTCCAGGTCTTGAGTTCAAACCCTAGGACTGGCACAAAAACCAAAACCAAAAACGGAACCGTGGGATGTAGGGTGACTTGTTCAGGAGGCAAAATGGTATAGAATCAATCATCAGAGTTGGTTCTAGAATCTTCCCTGGGGCTGCCTTCTCTGGTCCTGCCCCTCATGCAGGTATTGCTCTGCACAGTGCCAGGTTTTCCTGAACTGGCCCTGGCGGTCACTTTCTGTCTTCACTCTGTCCTGGCTTCCAGTGCCTCAGTGAGTCACGTGAATGCATGCACACTCGTGCACATGCACAACACCTGTATGCACACACATCGATGTGCAAATACCACACACACAAACCTATGCATGTGTGTACACATGTACCCAGGATCAAATGCACTGTGCACATCACCATACACGGACATGGACGCACACCCCCGTGCCGTCCCATCTGCCCAGCAGAGCTGATGTGGAGGACAGGGACCCACGGGCGGGGGGTGGGGGACCTGATTCTCCCACTTCTCTGCGGGGAGCAGGCGGAATGGTGCTGTGGCTCACTTTCCATCACCTTTTTTTTTTCTTTTGTCAGTCATGGGATTTGAACTCAGGACCTGGGCACTGTCCCTGGGCTCTTTGTGCTCCAGGCTAGCGCTCTACCATTTGAGCACAGGGCCACTTCTGGTTTTTGAGTAGTTTATTGGAGATAAGAGTCTCACATGGTCTTTTCTGCCCAGGCTGGCTTCAAACCCAAATCCTCAGATCTCAGCCTCTTGAGTAGCTAGCATGTGAGCTTGGCATGTTTTTGCTTTTTTTTGTAAATCTGGGTCTATTTGACATGTTTTATTTGTTTGTTTGAGATAAGACATAGTGCAGAACTCTCCATTCTCCAGGCTCCACTCCTTAGTGTCCAGCCTGGCTGTGGAATCTTTTTTTTTTTTTTTTTTTGGTTGGTCGTGGGGCTTGAACTCTGGGCCTGGGTGCTGTCCCTCAGCTCTTCAGCTCAAGGCTAGCACTCTACCATTTGAGCCACAGCACCACTTCCAGCTTTCTGGTGGTTTATTGGCGATGAGTCTCATGAACTTTCCTGCCAGGGCTGGCTTTGAACTGTGATCCTCAGATGTCAGCCTACTGAGTAGCTAGGATTATAGGTGTTAGCCACAGTGCCAGGCTGACTGTAGTGTCTTTATCTGGAATCTTCCAGCGTCTGGCTATTTCTTCCTTTAAGACACATTTTCCCTTGGTCTTAACTTTCAAGTCTATGTCTTGTTGAGAAAACAAACCTGCCGTCTTCTGCAGCCAATTCAGGGTTCCGCCGCGCCTTCTTCCTTCATCTCCTGGGTGGCCAATTATGCTCCACATCTTTAACGTGCCTATTTTTAATCTTTTAATCCCAGAAGTCTAGCTTTGATCTCTTATCTTCTCAAATCAAATTCATCTTGTCACTTTATTTTATCATTACTTTAAACCTTTCCACTTTTATCTCCTAAGAATAACTTTCAAGTTCCTCTTTCTGGTTTATAATGTTGGTTTTGCACTGGCTTTGAGGTGGGATTCAGCCTTTCCTTTAGAGTCCCAACATTTCATCCCATTCACTCGGGACTTTCATTTCTTCCAAACAATTCTGTTTTTGTTAGTTTGTTTTCATTTACTGTGCCAGTCCTGGGGCTTGAACTCAGAGCCTGGGTGCTGTCTCTGAGCTTTTCTGCTCTGGCTGATGCTTTACTACTTAAGCCACAGCTCTATTTCTGGCTTTATGCTGGTTAACTGGAGGTAAAAGTCTCAGAGGCTTTCCCGCCCGGGCTGGCTTTCAACCTCCACGCTCAGATCTTAGCCTCCTAAGCAGCTCCAATTCCAGCCGTCGGGGCCTGGCCTCCTTGGTGGTTTGTGTCCGCCCTTCCTTTGTTCTTCTGTGGTAGGCAAACCTCTGGCTCTGTGCCTCTAGCCAGCTACAGTTTCTACTCAATTTCTACCTGCTTGCTCGCGTGGTGGCCGCCTTCTAACTGGTCCTTCAGTCCTAGGCTTCCAGCCGCACCTACTCTGTTCAGTTGTCTTTATAACTTGGAAAAAATAACACAGAAAGCCCATGCTGATTAGATGGGCTGGCACTGGACAACTGGCCAGGGGAGAACTTCCCACCTGTCCACAGCTCGCTGCCCCCCTGCTCTGTGCCTTTGTGCACACTTCCCCATGTTTTCTATCAAGGTCACGAGCAACCCTCGCTCTGTTTACTTCTTTATTTTCAGATACCTTGCGTTTTATTTTCTACTACTTGATAAATACTGTGGGGACACTTCGATGTCCATATGGAAAAAGCCTAAAAATAAGTTATCACCTCCCACAGCCGCAAAAAATCGACTCCATGTGAACTCAGTAAGTATGTGTAAGAAGTAAAGACAGAACTTTCCAGAGAAAATCGAGCACAGGCAATGTACCTGGCTGCAGAAATCCAAAACCAAAGTGTTTTAGAGCAACTCTTCCTTGGGTTTACTTCTATCTCAGGTATAGTTGGGGCTGGGAAGGTGGCTCAGTGGTAGAGCGCTTGCCTTGCACGCTCAAGGCCCTGGGTTCGATTCCTCAGCCCCACATAAGCAAAAAGAAAAAAAGCCGGAAGTGGCGCTGTGGCTCAAGTGGTAGAGTGCTAGCCTTGAGCTGAAGAGTTGAGGGACAGCGCCCAGGCCCAGAGTTCAGGCCCCACGACCGGACCAAAAAAAAAAAAATTCACTAATGCTATCTCAGGTATAGTCATCCGCGAGAGGGAGGTGCCAGGATCCGGAGCTTAAGGTTAGTGTGAGCTGCTTAGTGAGACCCGATTTCACCCAAGTGCTCAGTGCACTTAGTTAGCTTGTGCATGGCCCTGGATTCCATCTTCAGCACCACCAAATAATAATAATAATAATAATAACAACAGGAGCAGGGAAGAAAAGAAGGGAGGGAGGGAAGGAGGGAGGAAGGAAGGAAGGAAGGAAGGAAGGAAGGAAGGAAGGAAGGAAGGAAGGAAGGAAGGCAGGCAGGCAGGCAGGCAGGCAGGCAGGCAAAGTTGTTAGTTCTGGCATTAGGTACTGGGAGGAATCTGACAGGAAAAAAAAAGAAAAACAACTGAGTGCTGATGGCTCACTCCTTAACTCCACTTAACCACCAAAAAGCCAGAAGTGGAGCTGTGGCTCAAGTGGTAGAGTGTTAGTCTTGAGCATAAAATCTCAGGGGCAGTACCCAGGCCTGGAGTTCAAGCCCCAGAACTGCCATATTTTTTTTAAGTACAAGTGTAAAAAGAAATGATTGTCAAATATCCTTAAATTAAAATGTGAAGCCAGGCACCGGTAGCTCATGCCTGTAATCCTGACTACTCACGGGCTGAGATCTGAGGATTTTGGTTCGGTTCAAAAGCCAGGCAGACACCACCAGAAAATCGGAAGTAGTACTGTGGCTCAAAGTGGTAGAGTGCTCACTTAGATCACAAGAGCTCAGGGATAGCACCCAAGTCCCTGAGTCCAAGGCCCTGAGTTCAATCCCCATGACAGACCCTCCCCCCAAAAAATTAAAATGTAAAACTTCTAACAAGCACCTCATGTGTTATAGTAATAAAAAGTGAACACAAGCCGGGCCCCAGTGGCTCACGCCTGTAATCCTAGCTACTCAGGAGGCTGAGATCTAAGGATCATGGTTCAAAGCCAGCCTGTATCTCCAGTACACCACTCAGAAAACCAGAAGTGGCGCTGTGGCTCAAGAGGTAGAGCACTAGCTTTGAGCATAAGAACTGATTTCAAGCCCCATGACTGACCAAAAAAAAAATGAACACAAAATGAAAGATAAAGCATGGCTTCCAGAAAGATCTGCAGTGCCCGTTCATTACTGACAAAGGACTGGGGATCTGACACATATAGACAACTTCTACAAATCAATAAGAAACAAGCACCCACTATCTGAGGGGCGCTTTCTCTGCAGAGGCCGGACAGGCAAGGCGGTGCTGGGCCCAGCCCTCCAGCATGGCTGCATCTCACCTGATGGCGGCAGCTGCTCCGTCCCACTTAAGTGAGACACACCCCAAGTAAAACTACAAGCAGCTAGGCAAGTGCACCCCATTTCATGGCATGGATACAGCTAGAGGACCTTTGGGACCCCAAGTCGTCCTCTCTCCCACGGAATCCCACCGGTGGGTAGCAGGTCACAGCAGCCTTGAACTCTGATTGGCCGATCCCTGTGTCCATCACAGTGGTCTGGCAGGTCTGAGAAGTGTGATTTGCTACTTTGGGATCGTGGGCCGGTGCTTGTGGCCAGGCCAGAGCCTAGATTAAATTCAACAGGGACACTTATGCTTTGGACAGAAAATGCTAGAAATGGCCACCAAGCTTGCCTACGAGACTGGGATGGAGGGAAAGGAATCTGGCTCTTGCTGGTGGGATGAAGGAGCTCTTAGAGGAAGGCAGGGAGGAAGGGGAGGGGACATTGGTGGCCCTGCCCTGTGTCCCTGGGTGGGCACTGGGGCTGGCCAGTCCTGTTTGCCTGCACCTAGCCTGGCCCCAAGCTGCAGGAGGGAGAGCCATAGACTGGGGACAGGGACCAAAAGGAGAGAACCAAGTCTGAGAGTCCTCAAGGGGACAATGGGGACTCTGGGGTGAGGGGAGGGGTATGTGTGTGTGTCAGAGAGAGAGACAGAGACACAGACAGAGAGATCCTGGAGGGCTTCCTGTGGGAGGCAGCTTGACCTGAGCCCCAGAGCACAGCAGGAGCTACAACCCCTTTCACTATGTGCTGTGCAGCCTGGGGGAATTAGGGGGCAGGGCTAACCTCGCCCAGGGGCCAGGCAGAGACCCTGCAGTTCCAGGCCTCCGTTTCCACCTGTTCAGTGGGCTCAAGGAGGAAGAGGAGACCCTGCTAGGTGTCACACCCTGATCCTCTCCCACCCTCTTACTTCACAAATGGGGAAACTGAGGCCCACAGACAAAAGGCCCTCGGCCAAGAGCATTCCAAAGACTCAACAAGTCCCAGCCTGTGCCCCAGCTGCCCGGGACAGGCTCAGGTCTTCGCTGGCAAAGCCGGTTCCCCTAGGAGCTGCAGAGAAGGGGCAGGGGGGAGGGGGCCCTGTCTCCTTTGGCACCTTGGAAATGTTAATTGGGGGGAATTATGCAAAGGAGCCCGGAGTGGTGAGGTGTATTTTCATCTCAGAGGTGGCTAATTAAAAATAGACGGGGGGGGGGGGGGGGGGGAAGGGAGGGGGGTTGGGGCTGGAGAGAGGTTGCTAGACACTCCCTCCCCACCCCCCAACAGATCCAGGCTGAGTGAGGCCCCAGGCCCCAGATCCAACCTCTGGCAGCCCCACCCACAGCAGGCTGGCGTCCCCTGGAGTGGAAGACATTCATTCAGTGCACCCCCAAGAAACACGTCTGAGCCAGGCGCTAGTGGCTCATGCCTGTAATCCTCATTCCTTGGGAGGCTGAGGTCTAGAGGATGGTGGCTGGAGGCCAGCCCAGGCAGGAGTCCACAGGGCTCCATCTCCACAGAAGGAGGCTGGATACAGTGAGGCCACAGAAAACTGAATCTAAGAATGACCGAGGGAGGAGGGTGGGGGCGTGACACACACACACACACACACACACACACAACACACACACACACACACACACACACACACACACACACACAGATCTGCCCTCCAGATCCCAATCCCAACTACTGGTCCCTGGGCTGGGCTGGCCACCCAAGGCCCTGCTGTCCGCCACACCAAAGGCTGAGAATGTTCTAGATGTGGCTTGGCAAATGACCCCTCCAGAAAGCCCCGACCTTCTGAGTGGACTGGGCCGGACCTGGGTGGCTGTGGGCTCCCCCCCTTCCTCCCCCTCCTGCTTGCCTGTCCCCCAAGAGGCCTGTCCACCCCTTAAGACCCATAGGGCCGCCGAGGGGATGGGAGGGGACAGGGGAAGCTGGTTATTAATTAAAAACCTTCATGTGCAGGGCCTGCCTGCTTCCAATAAAACCCGTCCTGTCGCAGGTATTAATTACCAGATCTGCAGATAGACTCCGACCCCGAGCGCAGGCCTGGGGGCTGGCGGGTAGCATGCACACAAGCCCCATCCTCCCCTTGGCTGCACCCTGGGCTGGGGGGGGGGCGGTTACTGGGCTGTGGGGGGAGAGGAGGCTTGCCGGGGGCGGGGGGCTGGGGGCCCACACCTCAGGAGAGAGATTGTCTTGAAAACAGCACTCACGCGGCTGGCTGCGGCGTCCACACTCCAGACCCGGCATGGGCCCCTGCGCCGCCCCACACCCCTGACGTCAGCTTGTTCCTAATAGCTCCGAGATGGCTCCTATTTTTATCTCTGTGTGTGCAGCTGAGAACACTTGGGCACAGAGAGGTTTTGTAAACTGGTAAGTGTCACACAGCTGCCCCTGCCAGCCTGAACCTCTCCATCCTCCTGCCTCAGCTTCCTGAATGCTGGGATTACAGGCATGCACTGCCAGGCCCAACTTTCAGCTGTGCTTTTAACCATAAGACACCCTGGGCCCACTGGGCTAGCATGGTCAGAATAACACTCGCTGCACAGGTGTGGGAAACTGAGGCAGGAGGGAACATATCAAAATGGGGAGACAGCGTGGTGGCGTCTGATGCGGAGTGGTGATTCTCTCCTCTGCACATGCTGCATGTGTGGGGACCACATGGGTCAGAATTTGGAGGCCCAGGCCTCTGGCCCTCGCTCCCTTTCCTCACCCTCCCTGAGTCCTCCCCAGCCCAGCTGGGCCAAACCAACCCACACCCTCTCTGGGCCAACAAAGCCCTGGTCCCTGGCCTGACCTACATCCGTGCACAGCGCCGGCACTGGAAACGGCTGTGTCAGGGTGGGCTTGGCGCCCCACTGCACCCCAGGGGGTACAGGCCCAGTTCTAAAAGCCTGACATTCATGACACACTCTTTCCTGCGGTGTCCCTGAGTGGGAGACAGAAAGGGATACTGCACTCGTGGTGGGGATGCTGGCCATGGTGGCCACAGGACACTGCCATGTCTGGCTTGGGGGCGGGGCCTGGGTGGTGGTAGCAGAGGGAAGAGGGAAGTGAGCCCTGGACACTCGCTTTTAGCCATTGCTCTGCTGTTACTGTCTTGCATCTTGTAGCTTGTTTTTTTGTTTGTTTTTGGTCAGTTGTGGGGCTTGAACTCTGGGCTTGGGCACTGTCCTTCAGCTCTTCAGCTCAAGGCAAGCACTCCGCTGCTTGAGCCACAGCACCACTTCTGGTTTTCTAGTGGTTTATTGGAGATAAGAGTTTCACGGACTTTCCTGCCCAGGCTGATTTTGAACCGCGATCCTCAGATGTCAGCCTCCTGAATAGCTAGGATTACAGGTGTGAGCCACCAGCGCCTTTGGCTTGCTTGCACATAGTTGGCACTCTACCACTTGAGCCACACCACCAATCTAACTTTTTGCTGGTTATTTTAGAGATGGAGTCTAGTGGCCTTTTCTAGCCTCAAACCTCAATCCTCAGATCATAGCCTCTGAGTAGCTAGTGTGAGCCATGGGTGCCCCGCATCGTCGTGTCTTTAAGTGTGTTTGGCAAGCAGGGCCAATTGGGGTTATGAGCAGGAGCAGTGGCCCTTGGCAGATGCCTGTCCCCACCTCACCCCGGGGCCGGACAGCACTGGTCCGGTCTAGTGCATACAGAATGCAGGAGAGCCCTGACAGACAACGTCACCCCAGTAGCCATGGGACTCAAAAGTATGGAAGGCCCGCCTGGTGGTAGAGCACCAGGCTCTGAGTCCAGATATCACTACCTACACAAAAGAAAAGCCGGTACCTGTGGCCCAAGTCTGTAATCCCAGCTACTCAGGAGGCTGAGATGTGAGGACTGCAGTTCAAAGCCAGTCAAGGCAGGAAAGATCTGAAGACTTTTTTTGGGGGTCCGGTCGTAGGCCTGAACTCTGGGCCTGAGCGCTGTCCCTCAGCGCTTCAGCTCAAGGTTAGCACTCTACCACTTGAGCCACAGCACCACTTCTGGCTTTTTTCTTTTTGCTTATGTGGTGCTGAGGAATCGAACCCAGGGCCTCATGCATGCAAGGCAAGCGCTCTACCACTGAGCCACCTTCCCAGCCCATCAAGACTCTTATCTCCAGTGAACTACCATAAAACCAGAAGTGTGCTGTGGCTCAAGTGATAGAGTGTTAGCCTTCAGCAAAAGAGCTCAGGCCCTGAGTGTGAGCCCCAATACTGGCCCAGAAAGAGAGGTGGGGAGGGAGAGAGGGAGAGAACGCTTATCAGGAGCTGACTTAGATAGCATTGGGGTGGGAGCCCATCTGGGAGGGGGACCCCCCCCAAGACCCCCGCCCCCCATCCCTCCCTCCGGCTCCAGGAGGCCAGAGTGCCCTGTCTCTATCATAATATTTACCAACAGCGCTGCCACGGAGCCCGCAGCTCAGCAATTATCATCATGTTATGTTATTGCCCATAATTCCCGCTGTAGGCATAAATTATAAACAGGAGCAGGCGCCAAGCGCCTCTGCGGAGCGTGGGGCAGGGGTGTCAGCCCCCCCCCCGTTTCCCTTCCTGTTTGCAGCACAGGCCCCCATTCCCTGATGAGGCCCGGGCTAGGGAGGCTGGCGCTGTGTTCCTCTTCCGGGCCCCTGGGGCCCCTCTCCCTGTGCACACGTTGGGGTGCCATTACTGGGAGCAAAGCTCTTGGCTCCGAATTCAGCGCCTCTCACTCACAACCTCTAGGGCTGTGTGTGCTCATCACATCCCTCTGTTCTTTAGATGCCAGCAGAGGGGGCACAGAGGGCAGAGGCGCAGGCATGGCAGGGGGTGCTGGGACCCCTCAGACATAGAAAACCAAAAAGAAAGCCCACAGAGGTAGCCTAAGCTGTGTGCTGGTGCTCACGCCTGTAATCCCAGCTACTCAGAGGACTGAGATCTGAGGAGGATGGTTCAAAGCCGTTCCTGAGAGGAGAGTCATGAGACTCTTACCTCCAGTTAATCACCAAAAAGTCCTAAGTGGAGCTGTGGCTCAAGTGGCAGAGTGCCAGCCTTGTTTTCGTGAAAAAGCAAAGGGACAGCACCCAGGCCTTAAGTTCAAGACCCAGGACTGGCGCGCGCGCACACGCACACACGCACACGCACACACACACACACACAATTATATTATTTCATTATATAATTTATTTATAATGTTTCATTTATTTATACTTTCATTCTTCACTACATGATATCTGCATCTTGAAGAGGTAAAAATACAGAAGAGTAGTTGGGCGCCAGTGGCTCAAGTGTAATCCTAGCTACTCAGGAGGCTGAGATCTGAGGATCACGGTTCAAAGCCAGCCTGGGCAGGAAAGTCTGTGAAACTCTTATCTCCAATAAACCACCAGAAAACCAGAAGTGGTGCTGTGGCTCAAGCGGTAGAGCACTCGCTGAAGAGCTGAGGGACAGCGCCCAGGCCCAGAGTTCAAGCTCCAAGACCGACAAAAAAAATATACAGAAGAGTTTCTTTCTCTTCTGCCAAATAATCATTGCGAACCACTCTGCAAGTTCCCCGAATGAGATGTCTGCCTGAGTTATATCATGTAATCTTCACAAACCAGGAAGGTCTACACACTACAACCACTTATGTCTCTTCATCTGGGGGCCCGTCTACACTCTGCTCATCCCCAATGTTCCTGGTTTGTTAAAAGAAATACACTTGTATGTGCTTTCAAATTTCCCAGTCTGGATTTTGCCAAACGTATCAGATTCATGCTCAGTTTAAATTGCATGTTTGTATAGGTATACACACACACACACACACACACACACACACACACACACACACACACACACACACACACACACACACACACACACACACACTTTTTTTTTCAGTGCAGACCAGGTATTAAGACCTGGGCCTTTTGTATATGCTACATCATTTCCCAATAAGTAACATATCTAACTCTAATTTTCTTCACTTTTAAATTTTAATATTTTGGTCCCTGAGCTAGGGTTTGAACTCAGAGCCTGGGTGCTGTCCCTGAGATTTTATGTAATGCTCTACCACTTGAGTCACAGTTCCATTTCCAGATTTTTGGTGGTTAATTGGAAATTAGAATCTCATGGGGCTGGGTATAGGTGGCTCACGCCTGTAATCCTAGCTACTCAGGAGGCTGAGATCTGAGAATTGCGGTTTGAAGCCAGCCATAGGCAGAAAAGTCTGTGACACTTATCTCTAATAAACCACCAGAAAACCAGAAGTGGCCCTGGTGGCTTAAGTGGTAGAGTGCCAGGATTGAGTGAAAGAGCTCAGGACAGCACCCAGGCCCTGAGTTCAAGCCCCGTGATGGACATAAAAAGAATTTCATGGATTTTCCTGCCCAGGCCAACAATCCTCAAACCACAATCCTCAAATCTCAGCCTCCTGAGCATCTAGGATTATAGGCATGAGCCACCCATGCCTGCTTGTAATTTTTGTGTGTGTGTGCCAGTCCTGGGGTTTGAACTCAGGGCCTGGCTCTGTCCCTGGGCTTCTTTTGCTAACACTCTACCACTTGAAACAGAGCACCACTTCCAGCTTTTTCTGTGTATGTGGTACTGCAGGACTCGTTCCCAGAACTTCATGCATGTGAGGCAAGCTTTCCACTACTGAGCCACATTTCCCAGCCCCTTAATTCATTGTTTAACATAGTGTACACGGAATGCAATGACTGGATTTGCTCACCTCCCTCCCTCCATTCCCTTATTTTAGTTTTTCAACGTAGCCAGGCTGGCTTTGAACACTTGGTGAGCCTCCAGCTCCATGGGTTCCAGGCAGCCTGTATTTGCAGTGTGTGGCAGCCCTCCCTGTGTTCTTATTGGCCAGCACCGAGCTAGGGCCCGCCCAGAGGGGGCGAGGCTCTGGGCCTGTCCATCTGGAAGTCTTCCCCATCCTCCCCATCCTCTCCGTCCTCTCCATCCTCCCAGACATCCTTGACCACCCTGACCTTTGCCCGGGTCTCCCAGTGCCCCTCCTGGCCTATCGGTGCCTGGAATTGCAGCTCCAGTGAGAGAAGCCTGACCAAGCCTGGGGGACCCGGCTGGCAGCCCCCAGGCCGGAAGGAGGTGTGGGGTTGCCAGGGCCCGGCCTCCACCCCCAGCCTGCAGCGGGTTCGGGATCAGCCTGAACACAGCGCCTCCCGCGCGTGGGGAGTTTGGGGAACGGGGTCCACGCACAAGTCATTCAAGTCCATTAAAAAAAAAAAACAACATCTTTTTTTTGATCGGTCGTGGGGCTTGAACTCTGGGCCTGGGCGCTGTCCCTGCGCTCTTCAGCTCGAGGCGAGCGCTCTACCGCTTGAGCCACAGCGCCACCTCCGGTTTTCTGGTGGTTAATTGGAGATGAGAGTCTCGTGGACGTTCCTGCCCGGGCTGGCTTTGAACCGCGGTCTTTAGATCTCAGCCTGCTGAGTAGCTAGGATGACAAGGCGGGAGCCACCAGCGCCCGGTTTCAGAAAGTGATTTTTATGTGCCAGTCCTTGGGCCTGGGCGCTGTTCCTGGCGCTCCACCGCTCGAGCCACAGCTCCACGTCCAGCCTTTTGGTGGTCTCACCGATTTACCGGCCCGGCTGCCTTCGATCTGCTACATTCTGATAGATCTCAACCTTCGGAGCGGCTGAGATTACAGGTGATTACACCGGGCTGGGCGCTGCTCTGACCAGCAGCGAGCAGGTGTTTAATGGACCGCGGGCACGGCTGCCTACCGTGGGGTCCCCCGTGATGGACAGACAGGCTGCAGGAAGGGGAGCCCCGGAGGGGCACTGACTTGGCCAAGATCACCCCATCAGGAAGAGGAAGAGCTAGGATTTGAACCCTTGCGCTCAGCCCCCGGATTCTATTGCCCTCATCTGTGATGTTGCTCTCAGGCTCTTTGTGGACACAGGGCCTCTGATGTGAGATGGGTTCCTGGGGTGCGAGGCTGGGGGGGGAGCGGGGTGGCCAGCCGTGGCGGGCTCCGGGGGGACCTCAAGGACCAGGCCCGCGTCCCCGGGCTCGGTGACTCCCCGGGGCGCTGGGGCGTTCGCTGGACCGTGGGCGCGGTGTCCCCGGCCGCGCACGACCCCGGCCCGGGCAGCGGAGGGTGGGAGCCAGGCCGGGCAGAGACAAAGCGGCGGGGCCGGGGGCGGGGCGGGGGACACCGCGGGGTGACCTTGACCTGGGGGGGCGGCTCTCTTAATCCGGCGTGGGCGGGGCGTCCGCGTCCCCGGCCGGGCGGGCGCGGGGCGGTGCGGGCGGCGCGGAGCGCGCGGCGCCGCCCCCCGCAGGCCCGGGATTGGGGTGCGGGCAGCCGGGGGCTAATCCCGTATGTAAATGGCAGCCAATGGAGGGAGGTGTTGCGCGGGGCTGGGATTAGGGCCCGGGCGAATGGCTGGCAATTTTACTGAGATTACAGAACAAAGAGCTTCCCCGCGCCCCGCGCCCGCGCGCCCCGCCCCGCGCCGCGCCCCCGCCCGCGCCGCCGCCGCGCCTCCGCCTCCTCCCCGGCCTCCTCTCCGTCCTCCCCTCCCTGGCCTCCCCGTCCTCCCCGGCCCCGGCCTCCGCCGCCTCCGCCTCCCGCCGCGCCTTCCCGGGCCCCGGATTAACGAAGGGCGCCGCGGCTGGAGGCTGCATCCTGGCCGCGGGCCGGGCCGGGCGCCGCCGGCCGCAGCAGCGCGGGGTCCTCCGAGGTAGGAGAAAGTTTTGCGGGGGGCCCGGGCCGGGCGCCCCCGGGCGCGGGCGCGCGCGATCGGGGACGCCGTGGGGGGCCGCCCCCCACCTGCCCCGGCGGCCGGAAGCGGGGCGCCGTCCCCCCCCCCTCCCGCGCCCGGCCCGGCCTCTGCCGCCGATGCGGCCGGGAACGAGGTCACGGCGCTGCCCGGGGCCGGGGTGGGCGCGGGGCCCGGGCCGGGGGGAGCCGGACCCCGGGGCACCGGACCCCGGCTGCGCACCCACCCCGGCGGAACCGCGTCGCGCGGGGGTCCCCGCGGGGCGCCCCGGCCGGGCGGGGGCCGCGGGCCGCGCGGCGGGGGGCGGCTGTGGGTGGTCCGGGCGCGAAGGGTGGGCGGGGAGGACGGGGCGGGGGGACCGGGCCCAGCCCGAGGCCGCCGGCGACCCCGCTCCCCGCCCGGGAGCCCCGTGTCCCCGCGTGCCAGGCCCCGGCGGCGCTGGAGGGGCGCTGGGCCACCCGGCCCCGGCCCCCGGCTCAGGAGGCCCCGGGACCCCGGGCCGGGAGGCGCCGGGCGCCGCACGCATTTCAGCCGCGTCATTCACGGGGAGAGGGCTCCGGCCACGGTTTATTTACTCAGAAGTGGAGCGGGCCCCGGGGAGGACGGGCACCGGCCGGGGCCCGGGACGGGGAGCCAGCATCGTGATCACCTGTCTGGGGCCCTGGAGGTCGCGCAGCCTTGGCTCGGCGACTTCTGAACAGAGAGACCAGGGTGTCTCAGCAGGGACCAGGGTCGGCCTGGCGTGATGGGTGCAGGCACCCCATCTGCACGCACCCCATCTCCTTTTACAGATACCCCAACCTACACGCACCCTCATCTCCCGCATGCACCCCGGGATCCACTTCTGCAGACACCCCGTCCACTTGTGGGCTGCAGGAGGTTTGATTTTGTACCTCATTCTGTAAAATGACCTGGAAATGGACAGTTCCAACTCCGAGGGCCCAAAGCCTGCAGCGGCCAGGGGGGTCAGAAGCTCTCGGTGCGGGTTTGTGGTGCGGGTTGTAATCTGACCCCCTAACCTACTTAATCACGAGCATCGCTGTGTAGATGGATCACTTATGTACAGTGTGTTGATGGCGGTTCTTTCTGTGTTTCAGTCCTGGGACTTGAACTCGGGGCCTGGGCGCTGTTGCCGGGCTCTTTGGCACAAGCCTGGCACTTGAGCTACAGCTCCATTTCCTGTTTTTTGGTGGTACACAATAAATAAGAGTCTCATGGATTTTCCTGCCTGGGCTGGGTTTGAACCACAATTCTCAGATCTCTGCCTCTTGACTGGCAAGGATTACAGGTGTGAGCCACCACCGCCTCTGCTCCCCAAAGGCAGCCTCCGGGAGGCTGTGGGGGGCTGGTCTGAGTCTGGCACAGGGACACAGTGGAGGCTGTGGTTTGGTGATGGCTCGGCTGTAAGGTCCCAGCTGACCTCATGGTGAAGTGAGGTGTGGTGCCCAGGACCCAGGCCGTCATTCCCTAAATTTGACCTTGGAACTCAGGATGGGGTGTCTGTGCCCACACTTGGGGAACTCCTGGTGTCCCCCAGACACTCTGTCCTTTCTGTTTCCTAGGACTGGGGGAGGGGCAGGTGGGGGAGGGGACCTGCTGCTCAAACACCTGTTGAATGAATGAATGAGTGAATGCATGAGTAAAACCTAGCTGCTGAGTCCTACCTACTCTGTGAATGCAACTTTCCCCTACTGTTCTGTTGGGGGTGGAGGGAATGGAGCTTGGACTCAAGGCCTGGGTGCTGGCACTGTCCCTAGGTTTTTTTGCTCAAGGCTAGCACTCCACTTCCAGTTTTCTGGTGGTTCATTGGAGATAAAGAGTCTCATGGACTTTACTGCCCAGGCTGATTTTGAACCTAGGTCCTCAGATCTCTGCCTCCTGAGTGGCTTGGATTTGGCGTGCATTCTGGATTCTTGAGTCTGGGCTGGGTTCTCATGGGGCAGGAGTGTTTCCACCTACATCCCCTGCCCTGGCTCTGGGACCCCATGCCTCCTTCTCCATCTTCTGGGCTGGGGACTCCCCCAAACCTCAGCTTGTGCCTCCTGATGCTCCTGGACTTTCTACCGCCCAGCAGCAGGGGACCCCAGGAACACAGGCACCAAGGAGCCCGAGCTGCAGCACTGGCCGGGGACGCCGGAGTGGAGCAGGGCCCAGAGGGCCTGGGTCCCATGCCGAGGTGCTTCGCAGAGGAAGGAGGTGCTGTGGGGGAAACTGGGGTGGGGAGCCTGGCCTCCCCAGGCAGGGGACAGTGGGTTTTTGGGGGGCAGAGAGCCCCCCTAGTTTGATCATCCTAGTTTACCTCCCATCCTTCACAACCTCATTTCTCAGCTCTGCAACTCTGGACTGGCCAGGAAAGGAAAGGCTGGGTTATGGGGGAGGAAGGATCCCCATAAAGATCCGAGGTGCCCCGGGGGGTATCTCAGACAGTCAGCAGTCCTGTCCTTTTGGCCCCCTCCTTTTTTTTTTTTTGGTGCCAGTCCTGGGTCTTGAACTCAGGGCCTGGGTGCTGTCCCTGCAAGGTGAGCTCTGCACAGAGGTTTGACCAAGACAAGCCACACCGTGGCCGCCGACTGCCCCAATGCCACCCGAAGCAGGGCTGCTGGGAGCGGGAGGGGGAGCGTGTCTCCTGTGTGGACGTGGCGTGGGCACAGCAAGTTTGGGTGATGGGGCCTGGCTGAGCGCCCGAGGATGCTGGTGGGTGGGTGCTTGCCCTCCGTGCCCACTGGGGAAGCCTCCGGAAGGCAGGGGGGCCAGTTGCTGGCTGAAGTTTAGAAGTGAGGCACAGGTGCTGGGAGAACACAGGAAAAGGGAGTCCAGCTGTCTGTCTGTCTGTCCATCTCAACACCAGACAGCACAACACTTGTGGGACCCCACTAAGTTTTGAGGGCAGTCTCTTTTTTTTTCTTCTTCTTTTTTTTAATCCGGTCGTGGGGCTTGAACTCTGGGCCTGGGCACTGTCCCTCAGCTCTTCAGCTCAAGGCTAGCGCTCTACCACTTCTAGCCACACTCGCCACTTCCAGCTTTCTTTTTGCTTATGTGGTGCTGAGGAATCGAACCCAGGGCCTCATGCATGCAAGGCAAGCGCTCTACCACTGAGCCACCTTCCTAGCCCCTACCACTGAGATTTGAACTGAGGGCCTTATGCTTGCTAAGCAGGCACTTTACCATTTGAACAACACTCCAGCACCCCCTTTTTTTTGCATTGGTTCTTTTCTTTTTGTGTCATGGGGCTTGAACTCTGGGCCTGGACGCTGTCCCTGGGCTTTTCTGCTCAAGGCTAGCACTCTGCCACTTCAAGCCACAACTCCACTTCCAGTTTTCTGGTGGTTAACTGGAGATAAGAATCTCCCGGAGACTCCTTCCCCAACTGGCTTCCAACCTCGGTCTTCAGATCAGTAGCACAAGCTACTGTCACGGGGCTGTGTTGGTTATTTTCTTTTTGTTTTGTTTTGTTTTTGGGTCCGGTCATGGGGCCTGAACTCTGGGCCTGGGCGCTGTCCCTCAGCTCTTCAGCTCAAGGCTACCACTCTACCACTTGAGCCACAGCACCACTTCCGGCTTTTTTCTTTTTGCTTATGTGGTGCTGAGGAAGCTAACCCAGGGCCTCAGGCATGCAAGGCAAGCGCTCTACCACTGAGCCACCTTCCCAGCCCTGTGTTGGTTATTTTCAAGGTAGGATCTCCACTTACGAGTGGGCCAGCCTGGACTGCCATCTTCCCAATCGTGCTTCCCCGGTAGCTGGGATTATAGGTGTAAACCATGAAACCATGAAACCCAAATGCCCTTGTGGCTAGGTCCCTCTCCTGCCCTCCCCCAGACAGTCTGCCCCATGTCTGTCTGGTGTGTGTCACACAAATGCAGTGAGCGTGGGTGCCAGCAGTTGGTGCCTTTTCAGTGCTCAATAGTACTCCAGCAACCCACTGGACCACACACAACCCAGCCACTTTCCTCTGGTGGCAATCCAGCCCTGCACAGCCCAGGGTCACCCAAAAGAGGGGCGCACTGCACCCCTGCTGCGCTGACACTGCCCACCCCGTCCCCAGCTGGAATTTCATCCTGGTTTCTGGTGACTCGCAGCTCTGCGATGAAATTACACCTGCCGCTGCTGCCGGGGGGGGCCTTGGGCCCAGGGCTCCTTCACAGCCCAATTGGGTTCTGGAACAATCCACAAGGGGCTGGGACACCTGAAGATGGGGGTGGTGGGCAGGGATGCACATTGGTTATGTCTTGGGTCCCACAGTGGTCATGCTGGGCAGTGGCCTTGTCCCGTGAGGCTCTGGGGCCCTGGGAAGGCGTGTGGCAGGGCCTCTGGGTGCCTAGAGTTATTTATTTATTTTTGTCAATTGTGGGGCTTGAACTCAGGGTCTGGGCACTGTCCCTGAGCTCTTTTTGCTCAAGGCTAGCACTCTACCACTTTAAACCACAGCGCCACTTCTGGTTTTCTGGTGGTTCCCTGGAGATAAGAGTCTCATAGATTTTCTTGCCCAGGCTGGATTTGAACTTCAGTCCTCAGATTTCAGGCTCTTGAGTAGCTGAGATGACCGGTATGAGCCACCAGTGCCAGGCCAAGTGCTTGTATTTAAATGAGCAAATATCCACGGTTTGAGAGGTCCTTGCAAGACCCAGTATGGGCAACGTCCAAGCTGGTGGATTTTCCCACAGAAACATGGATCTCCCGAGTCCCAAGCCCAGGTGAGGCCGGGTCTACAGGAGTTACCTGCGGGACTCCTGGTGGGATCCTGCGTGACAGGAAGCACAGGACACCTATAATGGGCCTCATGTGAGCAGTGGCTGTTTTCAGCCATGTTCCTATGGCCAGCAGTGAGATTCTAGTTGGTCGTAGAAGCTTCTAATCAGGCCATTTCCAGGCTGCATCCTGCCTGCTTAAGCAGCTGCCTGGGGCCAGGTCTGTTAGGGGGTTCAGGGAGTTGGGGACTTAGTAAGAACCGGTAAGATTCCTATCCACAAATGCATCCGATTTCTGGGAGTCACAGCTTCTAGGCTGGGGGCCAGGAAATCACACCTGTAATCCCAGCTATTCAGGAGATAGATCTGGAGGATCGAGGTTCAAAACCAGCCCAGGCAGCAAAGTCTATGAGATTCCATTTCCAAAATAACCAGCAAAAAATCTGGGCTGAAAGTATGTATGGCTCAAGGGGTAGAGCGCCAGCCTTCGCTTCAAATCCCGGTACCACCGAGAGAGAAAGAAAGAAAAACTGCTTCCAGGAACATAAAGGGTCCCGCTGCTGTGTTGGGGTGAGTGACCGCCACCCTGCAGTGTCCCTGGAGCCCCTCAAGGCCAGGCCCGCAGGGTGGGTGCCCCATGGGAGGTCCCAAGAGGATGTGGGTGCCGGCCCCTGGGCGTTTGTGGGTGGCGGCCCCCGGCGCCGGGGTGGTCCTGGCGGCGCCTGTGCACCAGGAGCTGCTTCTGCAAGTGTTTGCTTGGGGCATGGGTGGAGGAGAGGAGCCCCCCTGCACCCTAACTCCCAGCTGGGGGTGTGCTGCCTCCCTAACCACATCCTTGTCTCTGATCCCAGCCTGGCCACCGCCCCAAACACTTGCACACACCCTGAGCAGACCGGCTCCGTGCCTCCCTGGCCCCCCCCCCCGGGCCCCACTGGGGCCTTTGAACCCCACAGATGGGGTTCAAGCTCCAGCTTGAGCGCTGACCTGCCACGCGGCTCACTGCCGAGCAGGGGGGTGCCGCCTGACTCTGCTGGGAACTGTTCTAAGCAAACTCAGGGTCTCCCTGTGTGGCCCAGATCCCATCCCCAGCCTCGGAGTGCTGGGATTACAGGTGTGCACCACCATGCCAGGCTCAAGAAAGTGTATATATATATATATATTTGGGCTGGGAAGGTGACTCAGTGGTAGAGTGCTTGCCTCACATGCATGAGGCCCTGGGTTCAATTCCTCAGCACCCTATAAGCAGCAAAAACCAGAAGTGGCGCTGTGGCTCAAGTGGTAGAGTGCTATCCTTGAGCTGAAGAGCTGAGGGACAGCGTCCAGACCCAGAGTTCAGGGCCCATGACCAACCAAAAAAAAAAAAAAGAAAGTATATATATATATTTTTCAACTTGTCACATGGTATCTCTCTAGGCGGCCCTCTGGGAGCCCCCAGGCCCGCTCAGGAAGGACTGGACACGCAATCTCCCCTCTGTGTGTGATCCCGGCCCTTCATGCTCTTTGTCCATGGAGCACAGACTGTGCCTCAGTTTCTCCTCTGAAAAGGGTAGAATTGGCATCTTCCTCGGCCTGGCAGCCCCTCAGTGGTCGCCAGCCTTGTCTGATGGACAAGGCTGCCCACAAAGTGATGCTTGAGGCTGCAGCCCAGCGCCTCGTGCATGCTAAGCAAGTGTTGCACCCCCGGGCCACACCCTTTGCCCAGCTTTGCGGTTTGAGTTGTTTTTGCATTTCCAGAGGCCAGTCCTTGGATTTGAACTCAGAGCCCTAGGCTTGCTAGGCAGGTGCTCTCCCACTTGACCCATGCTTTCAGCCTCTATTTGTCTTTTTCATCATAGCCATCCTTGGAGACATGATGTGCTTGTGGGTCTTGATTTAGCATGCTAGAGTTTGTTCTCTTGCTCATGCTTCATAGTCACAGAAGAGCTACAGTTCCACCAGTCATCACACCCACAGGCCATTCAGATGGGCAGAGTGAAGTTGCCGAGAATCTTCCTCCTCTCAGAGGTTGCTCCTTATTAAGGACTTGGATGGTACTGCGCAGGCCTGTACTGGGTCCCATGGTGGCCCCTGTCCCTGAGGGAGCTGGGAAGGCAAACCCTGGCCTCCTGGGCCCAGTCATTGTGACCTATGCCAGCACAGACCTTGTGAGTGTAAGGGAGAGGGTAGCCAGCCGGCTGCTGGGATGGTGGGTAACTCTGAGCCTGCTGCCTGGTAGACTGTCCTGGGGCCGAGTCCCCCGCCCCCCAATCCTGCTCAAATTCCCTCCTCTCTGCTTCCCAGGCACCAGGCCTGCTCCATCCTGCCGCCTGAGCTCTGCCTGGACACCTCCTGAGCCGGACAAACCAGAGGCAGCGCCTCTGCCTGTGAATGCCAGGGTCTGCAAATACCTGTGTTGCCTGTCTAGACCTGGGCTGGGCGGGGCCAGCCTGCCAGCCATCCTGGGGGGCCACTCTTGGGACACCGTGGGAGCCCCACCATGGCCTCTGCTTCGCAGCCTTTTCATTTTTATTATTGGCAGTACTGGGATTTGAACTCCACTTTTGTGCTTGCTAGCCTGGTGCTCTACCACCTCAACCATGTCCCTAGTTTTGCTTTTAGCTTGATTTTTTTTTGCCAGTCGTGGGGCTTGAACTCTGGGCTTGGGCGCTGTCCCTCAGCTCTTCAGCTCAAAGCCAGCACTCTACTGCTTAAGCCACAGCGCCACTTCAGGTTTTCTAGTAGTTTATTGAAGAGACTCACGGACTTTCCTGCCCGGGCTGGCTTTGAACCATGGACCTCAGATCTCAGCCTCCTGAGTAGCTAGGATTACAGGTGTGAGCCTGCTAGCTTGATTTTTTTTTTTAGATAGGGACTGTGGAACTCTCCAGACTGCACCCTCCCCCTCCCCCATACACAGTCAGTGTAGGCCTGGGATTACAGGTGTTTGCCACAATGCCCAGCCCTCCTCACCTCTGCTTCCAAGCCATCCTGAGCATCCCTTCCGTGTGACATCTGGGCACACAGCCTTTCTTAACCTGTCCCGAGCCTCCACAGTCTCCTTCACCACGGGGAGGGCACTGTGAGCCTGTGGGGTGTGGCAGGGCTGGGGCCATCACGAATGCACTGCCATTGTGGCCTCGGTGATTGTGCGCTGGGAGTGGGTGCGCGTGCGCAGTGGACTGTTTTAAGTGCACAGGGGTGCATGGCATGGGCGCATGCGCAGGGAGCTGTGCGCTTGCAGAATAGACGGCGTGTACACGTGCATGGCATGGGCGCATGCGCTGGGAGCTGTGCGCATGCAGAGTAGATGGCGTTTCCACGTGCACGGTGTTTGGGAAAGGCGTGGCGAGCCGGGCGCCTGGCCGGCCCTGCGCCTCGGCCTCTCCGCCCGTGGGAACCGCGTCCACCTTGGGCCTCCGGAGCCATGTGCAGCCCCGGCCACGTGCGAGGCCTAGCATGCGAGGATCGCAGTTTGAGGCCAGCCTGGCAGAAAAGCTGGTGAGGCCCGGTTGTAGGCCGTGTCTGGCAGGAGCAGAGTTCCAGGCAGAGAAGTCTGCAGGACTGGCTCCCACAGAGGGAGGCTGGGCATGGGGGCGCGCCTGTGATCCCAGCGAGGGTCTCCAGCCATGCCCTAGAGGGAAACAAGCCCGTGGAAATCAGGGCTGGAGGCGTGGGGCGGTGGAGCTCTCGCCTTTCATATGTAAGGCCCCGAGTTCAAGCCCTGTCTGATGTCCAGTGGCTGCCAGTCTTGTTTCTTTTTTTGTTGTTGTTGCCATAAGAAAATGCCAGGAAGCCGGGCTCTGATAGCTCATGCCCATAATCCCAGCTCTTCAGGAGGCTGAGATCTGAGGATTGTGGTTCGAAGTCAGCCTGGATAGAAAAAGTCCCTGAGAGGCTCGTATCTCCAATGAACCACCAGAAAACTGGAAGTGGTGCTGTGGCTCAAGTGGTAGAGCACTAGCCTTGAGCACAAAAGCTCAGGGACAGAGCCCAGGCCCTGAGTTTAAGCCCCACGACTGACAAAAAGAAAAAAGAAAGAAGAAGAAGAAACAAAATGCCTGAGACTGCTTTGGGGACTCAAGAGCCTGGTGCCATCGGGGTGTGGCAGCGCACGCCTGTAATCCCAGGACTCGGGGAGGCAGAAAGAGGAGGATTGAGAGTTCAAGGCCAGCTTGAGCTACATAGCAAGAACCTGTCTCAAAAATACCAATAAACAAAAAAAACATTCTACATCAGCTGCTCCCGCAGCCTCGGCTGCGCCCCAGCTCTGCGCCCAGACCCCTGAGCCAGCCCCTGCCACCTGCCCCGCACACTACCAGCATGCAGACCTGGGGTGGGGGCAGCTGCGGCTGCGTCCCCACTGCCAGCCCTGAGTGCGAAGCCCTCACCATGCCCAGGGCAGTGGCACTGGGCCCCCTTTGCCCACTAGGAGGGGCCTCTGATCCTACTAGGGTGGGGTCTGTGTCCCCGCCCCTGGCCACCCCGGGGGAGCCTGGCCCACCACCCAAGGGTGCTGGGGGTCCCCACCTGTGTACTAGGCTTTCCCCTCGGAGGCCTCGCTAGCCCCCAGCACCCACCTCCCATCCCGTCCCTACTGCCCCCCCCCCTCATGTCACTGTGGCCCCTGAGCCTCTGGTGTCATCCCTGACCAGACCTCTCCCCCAGGGGCTCCAGATCCCATCCTCCCCCTCTCCTGCCTCCCTTCCTCACCCACAGCCTCCCTTAGCAGTGTCCCCCACAGCTGGGCCTGGGGCCTCAGTGCTCAGAGGCTTAGCCCCCTCCCTTCCAGCCCTTAGGTTCCAGGCATGACTCCAGGCCCCTCCTTGGGAGCTCACAGACCTCTGCCTGCTCCCCGTCAGGCAGCTGGGGCCATGATGTCAGCTTCCACGCCCACAGCGGTGGCTCTTCTGCCCTAAGCCCACTCCAGAGCCACCGGTGCCGCCGTGGCCTTGTGTCCTCTGAGCTCCCTGGCTGCCAGCCTGGTGTCTTTGCCCACTTCCTGCCCCACCCTGCGCCCTGCACCCTGCAGTGCCAAGCCCCGATCTCCACTTCACCCCCCCCACCAGCCTCCAGCCACACCGCCGCCCTGCTCAGCCCTGAGCGGCTCGGGCGCCACGCGTGGGCGCCTGGCTGGCGTCTGGTCTCCTGGACAGCTG
This sequence comes from Dipodomys merriami, assembly GCF_024711535.1. Taxonomy (NCBI): domain Eukaryota; kingdom Metazoa; phylum Chordata; class Mammalia; order Rodentia; family Heteromyidae; genus Dipodomys; species Dipodomys merriami. The sequence goes on from NW_027204048.1 coordinate 4,568,065, forward strand.
GTCTTTGGCACTGTCAGGCCTTCAGCATCTGCCCAGCTGGGTGTCCAGGCAGATGGTCACTGCCATGGCAGGTGGGTGACCCCTTGAATACGAGCTAGCTCTGACATCACCACCCCTGGGAGCCTCCCCCATCCTCCACCACCCTGGGCTTCCTGCGTGTCACTCTTTTTAATGGAAGGATAATTTACTTACAGTAAAATGAATAAATCTAGCCAGGCATGGCAGCACATGCCTGTAATCCCATCCCATAATCGCAGTACGGGGGAGTGAGGCAGGGGCATGGGGAAGCTCAGGCCAGCCTGAACCGCCTAGTAAGACCCAGTGTCAGAAAGCATATGTTGGAGCTAGGTGCTGGTAGCTCACGCCTGTAATCCCAGCTACTCGGGCTGAGATCTGAGGAGCATGTTAGAAGTCAGCACAGGCAGGAAAAGCCATGAGATGTGGAAAGAGATGTGGCTCAAATGGTAGAGCACCAGTCTGTGCCCAGGACTGGCACACGGGGGTGCTGGCTTGCCCTGCCATCCTAGCTTCTGGGGCAGGCAGGGTTGGAGAGCAGGCTCAGGGCTGTCTCAGCCTCTTCTGGATGGTCCTGCGTGCCCCCAAGTCAGGGAAGCTTAGTGGCCCACACCTTGTCCCGTGGCCTGGGAGCACCCTGGGAGGAGCGCAGCCCAAGGCCAGCCCGGATAAATCGGGATCCCATTAGCACAAAAGGGTTGGGAGGCACGGTTCAAATGGTGGAGTGCCTACCTAGCAAAATACCCAAGTCAGGTGGATTTTCCTGTCGCTGAGTGGCCACCAGTGGCCAGGTGTCATACAGCCCTAGCCACCCACTGCAGTCTGCGGTCACCTTGTCCCAGCCTGGGGCGCGGGGGTGGGGTCAGAGCTGGCCAGCTCCAAGCACCGCCAAGGCGCATGGAATCATGGATGGGGCGGGGGGGGGCTGCTCTGCCTGGGTCCTGTCCAGGACATGGGGACACCAAGCCTTGCGGGGTCCTGTCCCTGCGCTGGGCAGCCGGGCTGGCGGGGCCCTTCCCTGCCCCAGGTGTCTGCAGCTCTTTTCAGAGGTTTGCTTCACAGCATGAGGTTCCTCTTCATCCTTCCCAAATGGCAGAAGTCATTTAGGGAAGGGGTAGGAGGGAAATTGAGCCCTGGGCCTGTGCTCCCGCCCGGCCCCTCTGCACACACACGCTTCTGTGCAGACCTCTCTGTGCACGTGTGTAGACTTGCCTGCTCTGGGAGGTGCGCATGCGCATCTGCGCAATCCCCCCCATCATTCTCTGGCTGTTCGTTGCGCACCTGTGCAGACCTCCTGTGGGCGCGTGCAGATCCGTGCAGACACCCCCCCCCCACCGTTGTGCTCTGGGGGGACGATGGCAGACAGGCGAGCTGCGTTTCTGACCCTGCACATCCTGGGATAAACGTAAACCTGAGTTCAGACTCGAAGGCCAGGCACACACTTCCACCTTGCGTTTCAGTGCCCCAACACCAGACTTGTTTTACACTCTTCCTTTTTTTAGTTTTTTAACCTTGACTGTATCTCGGGCTGACCTCAACCCTCTCCAGTGCCCCTGTGGGCGCCAGGATTGCAGGCATGCACCACCGCACCCAGCCCCAACATCTGATGGGTAGCATCGTGGTTTGACCTGGCTTTGAACTCTACACAGTATGACCTTTCATGTTTTTACGACACTCCACCATGGCGTTTCCTGTGGTTGGGGCTGCCCGCCCGCCTGTCTGTCTGTCTGTCTGCCTTTCCCAACACACTGGGCACACCCAGGACAGAGGAAGCCAATAAATACGCTGCAGACACCAGGAATGCCCGGGTGAGTGCTCCCTCCTGAAGAAATGAAGTTTGTTTCCATAGAGGAAAGGAACGGGAAAAGCCAGGGCTGGGGCTTCAATGCCTGAGGCCTGGGTTCTAATCCAGCGTCAAAAGAAAAAAAATGCACATGGCATTAATTGGCCCCTGGGAAGAGTACCCCATGTCCCGGGTGACGGGGTCCTGGATGCAGTGGGCTCCAGGCTCTGCCTTGATTTACCCGAGTACACGAGGGTCAGCTAGCTGGCCAAGGAGAGCAGAAGTGAGCTGCCAGGCGGGGCGCCCAGCCCAGCTTTTATTTATTTTCCCTTTCTTCCTTTTGAGGCAAGGTCTCGCCATGTAGTCCGGGTTTGCTTCAGCCTCCCAATGCTGGGATTGCAGGCATGCATCACCCTGCCAAGTTGGAGACCCTCTTTGAAAGGACTTTGTCATGCCCGTCATCCCCGCTACTCAGAAAGCTGAGCTCTGAGGATCATGGTTCAAAGCCAGCCCAGGCAGGAAAACCTGTGAGACTCTTATCTCTAATGAACCATCAAAAAGCCAGAAATGGAGTTGTGGCTGAAGTGGTAGAGCACCAGCCTCGAGAGTAAAGCTCAGGGACAGTGCCCAGATCAAGCCCCAGAAAGAAATAAATACATACATACGTTAAGCAGAGGCAGGGTGTGGTCCCCAGGGAGAACAACTGGCCCAAACCCCTGGGTTCCAGCCCCAGCTCTGCAGGAAAAGGAAAATGTAATTTTCTTGAGGCAGAGGGGAAACAAAGTCTCTGCCTGCACACAGAGCCAGCGTGACCCCAAACCTGGAAAGCGAAACCACCATGGCATCCGTGCACGAGTAAACTGAGGCAGTAGGAAGGGGGCTGGGGACATGCAAGGGCCACTTCTCCTGGGTGGGTCATATTTTGGGCCAGCTGAACTTAAAGGAGCTGCAGGAGGAGCTGGGTGGGGATCCCATCCCTGCCTTCCAGAATCTGTCCTTTTATGTGGGGAACGGCGCCTGGCCATGCTAGTGGCTAAGAGTAGGAGTGGGCGGTGGGGCAGTCAACATGCTGGGCTTGCTGGTGGAGATGGGGGCTTGCAAACTGTTTGCCCAAGCTGGCCTCAAACTACAATCCTCCCTTATCAACCTCCTGAATAGCTGGGATTCCAGATGTGAGCCACGGTCCCTAGCTGACCTCTTTTCTTTACGGAAGAGCATACTCACAGTATGTCACGACACTGACAAAGGCTTCAGCTGCCAGGACACAGTATGAGCAGGTGCTTCACAAGTGGGCAGGATGGAGGGCGTCGGACCTTGAGGGGCAGCCATTGGGGTCTGCGAGGCCTGGGGCCCTGACCACGGCTGGGCCTGTAGGAGAGGGTAGAGCTGAGGCCGCATCGACACTCCCACCCCTGGGCTGCTGTGGGAAGGGGGTGGCCCCCCCCTGCTGAGCCCTGGGAGCAGGGTGGTCCCCCACCCCACCCCACCGAGCCCTTGCTTTTGTTTGTGTTCCTTCTGGGGAAACACGGGCATATGGCACGGCTGCTGCGGGGGCCGTGTTTGGGTGGTGCGAGAACTTGCCTTGGCTCTGTGTGTGTGTGTGTGTGTGTGTGTGTGTGCGCGCGTGCGCGCATGCACATGGGCACGCGCACATTGTCAGCTCCAGCACCCGCCATCTGGTCTCTGGGATAGGGAGACTGAGGCAGGGGTACCTCCTGCCCGGGGGTCTGGGTGGGTGCATGGATCCAGTGTGCAGGGCATGTGGTGGGGGCTCGTGGTGTGAGCGTGAGCTTCTGTACTTGCCCAGCGCCTCCCTGCAAAGGCCAAGAGCCAAAACTGCCTCCTATCTTGAATTGTGGAATACTTGGGGTTAGTTTTTTTCTTAATGGCTCTTAGGGATTTGAACTCAGCCTTTCACTTGCTTGGTGGGCACTCAACCACTTGAGCCACACCCTCAGTCCTTTTTGCTTGAGGTTTTTATTCATGTATTTATTTTTGTCCGTCACGGGGCTTGAACCCTGGGCCTGGGCGCTGTCCCTCAGCTTTTCAGCTCAAGGCTAGCACTCTACCACTTGAGCCACAGCATTACTTCCTGTTTTTCTGGTGGTTTGTTGGAGATAAGAGTTCCGTGGACCTGCCTGGGCTGGCTTTGAACTGTGATGCTCAGATCTCAGTCTTCTGGGTAGCTAGGATTACAGGTGTGAGCCACCGGCGCCCAGCTTATTTTTCTTTTTTTAAAATAACAAGATCTTGAGGTTTTTGCCTGGGCTAGCCCGGACTGTGATCCTCCTGATGTCAGCCTCCTGCGCAGCTGGGGTGGCAGGCAGGTATGGATCCTCCTGATTTTTGTCCCCCAGGGAGCTGAGATTACAGGTGTCATTCATTGCGCCCAACACTCACCATTTTTGGTGTCATTTTTGACGTGACCTCAGGGACCCCCCACTCTCAACTGGCTTTTTTGCTCAAGGCTGGTGCTCTACCCCTTGAGCTATCCCTCCCTCACTGACTTGTTCTGACTGGTGGGCCTGGGCCTCTCTGGCAGCCACAGGGCCCCTCCGCCATGTTCGGGTCCCAGGTAGTCCTCAGATCCCAGCTAGCCCAGCCAAGGGCCCCAGCCCCATCCTGTGGCGGCCCGCTCTGCCTCTGCCACCCTGAATGCTTCAGGATGGGGGAAGGAGGATCTGGCCCCTGGCCCCCCATTGGATCCGGTGTCCTGAAGTCCTGGGAAAGGATTGGCTGGCCTCTACTGCCCATGCAGGCAAACCTAGCAGGGGTGGGGTGGGGGGGTCTCTGAGGTCCAGCCATGTTTCTGACCCTGGTGAGGTGGGGGCTATGCATGGGGTGTCCACCCTGTGAGGAGAGCTACATCCACTCAGCCACCCCAGCTTAAACCAGTAATCCTAGCTGCTCAGGAGGCTGAGTTCTGAGGATCATGGTTTGAAGCCAGCCCAGGCAGAAAAGAATCTGTGAGACTATTGTCTCCAATAACTACTCAAAAAAGCCTTAAGCACAAAGAGGCTCAGGGACAGAGCCTAGGTCCTGAGTTCAAGCCCTAGGACTGGGGGGAAAAAAAGAAAGAAAGAAATTCGCTTGAGAAACTTTTTGGGGGGGAGGGGGGAATCGTGGGGCTTGATTCTGGGCCTGGGCGCTGTCCCTCAGCTCTTCAGCTCAAGGCAGGCGCCCTACCACTTGAGCCACAGCGCCACTTCTGGTTTTCTAGTGGTTTATTGGAGCTAAGAGTTACATGGACTTTCCTGCCTGGGCTGGCTTTGAACCATGATCCTGAGATGTCAGCCTCCTGAGTAGCTAGAATTACAGGCGTGAGCCACCTGCACCTGGCTTTGAGAAACTTTTATTTTTTTTTTTATTTTTTTTTTTTTATTTTTGTCAGCCGTGGGGCTTGAACTCTGGGCCTGGGCACTGTCCCTCAGCTCTTCAGCTCAAGGCGAGTGCTCTACCACTTGAGCTACAGCGCCACTTCCGGTTTTCTGGTGGTTTATTGGAGATAGGAGTCTCACGGTCTCTCCTGCCCGGGCTGGCTTTGAACCGCTATCCTCAGATCTCAGCCTCCTGAGTAGCTAGGATTACAGGCGTGAGCCACCAGCGCCCGGCTTGGCTTTGAGAAACTTTTAACACCAACTCAATATACATTCTGGCAAAATATTGCCTAGCTGGTTGATACAATCAGATTCATCTCTTTTCTTCTTTTTTTTTTCCTTGTGCTGGTCCTGGAGCTTGAACTCGAGGCCTGGGCATTGTTCCTTAGTATCTTTTTTGCACAATGCTGGTGCTCTACCACTTGAGCCACAAAAGCTCTACTTCTGTTTTTTTGGTGGTTAATTGGAGATGAGAATCTCACAGACTTTCCTGCCCAGGCTGGCTTTGAACCTCCAGCCTCAGATCTCAGCTTCCTAAGTAGCTGGGATTACAAGCATGAGCCACTGGTGTCTGGCTTAAAATCTGTCTTTATCTACAAGCAGATGTGGGCCGGGCCCAAGGCCAAGGCTTCTGGGTGTTTCTCCTGGGTCCTGTGATCTCCGCAGGCCCTACAGGGGCAGCCCAGTTCTGCCAGCACCCAGCTTGTGGTCTGGGGGCATCAGGAGCTGTTGGGCCCGGCCTGCTCCCCGCTCCCCACCAGGCCCCCCCCCCCCCCGGCCTGGCCCGCACCCATGCTGGGAAGGCCGGAGGAGCTGGCTCTGTGTCTGGGCTGGCTCAGTGGCAGAGGGGCACCAGCTGCCCCTGGGGCCCCACTAGGCCAGAACAAAGTCTGGAAATGGCTTCTGCACAAACAGCAGGGTGGAGCCTGGAGGCTCAAGGGAGGCCCAGGGCGCTGCCCCTGCCAGGCTTGGCCAGCCCATGCTGAAGGCCACTGGAACCATGGGCAGGCAGCAGTGGGTGGGGAAGGTGGGGCGTATAGACCAGGTATCTAAACCCAGAGGCCCCAATACCAGGCTGAGGGCTAGAGAGCTCATGTAAATCTAACATGGTGGTGCATACCTGTAATCCCAGTACCCTGGAGGCTGAGGCTGGAGGATGGCTGGTTAGAGGCCAGCTTGGACTCTATAGCATGACCCTGTCTTACAAAGGGGCCACGTGGGAGCTGTGGAGGATATGTGAGTGCGTGGCTGTGGGTGTTAGGCTGAATCCTCCCAGGTCAGCTGCGGGGTGCCCAGGCTGAGGCACACACAAACAAGGCCCCTAAGTGACCGGAAGGCAGGCCTGGACGTCCACCCCAGGGGAGCCGCCGCCCACCGCCTCACCTCCTCCCTCCCTCCAGGTGGCCATGGCCCTTCTGGGGAAGCGCTGTGACATCGCTGCCAACGGCTGCGGCGACCGCTGGAGCTCGGCCTTCACCCGCAAAGACGAGATCATCAGCAGCCTGGTGTCTGCCCTGGACTCCATGGTGCGCCCCTGCCCGTCCGTGGCAGTGGGGTGGAGTGGGACGGGGCGGGGGGGGGGGGGGCGGGAGGCAGCCCTCCAGAGTCTGTAAGCTCAAGTCCATAAAATCTAGCTCTAGAGGCAGACAGGATAGCATAGCACACACCTTTAATCCCAGCTGGCAAGGACAGAGCTAACTGTCAAAGAATAGAGGACCTTCTTTCTAGAAGGCTCCTGCTGTGGAGCCTTAGATGGTGTCTAGGCCTGCGTGTAGCTGGTGAGGTGGCACCCAGGGCAGGACCACCACGGAGGCCCACGTCCTCGGCCTTGGTGGCAGGGCGGGGACAGGGGCTCCTGCTCACCCCACCCACCCTCCCCAGTGCTCCGCGCTGTCCAAGCTCAACGCCGAGGTGGCCTGTGTGGCTGTGCGCGATGACAGTGCCTTCGTGGTGGGCACAGACAAGGGGAGAATGTTCCTGAATGCCAGGAAGGAGCTGCAGGCCGACTTCCTGAGGTTCTGCCGTGAGTACTCAGGCTCCTGGGCCGGCTGGGATGGCAGAGGGGGGGAATCGGGGCTGAGGGGGGCGGAGCTGTGCACTGTGGCTGGCCATGGTAGGGGGCGGGGCTGAGGAGGGCGGAGCTGTGCACTGTGACTGGCCATGGTAGGGGGCGGGGCTGAGGAGGGCGGAGCTGTGCACTGTGGCTGGCCATGGTGGGGGCGGGGCTGGGGGCGGGGCTGGGGGCGGGGCTGTGTACTGTGGCTGGCCATGGTAGGGGGGCAGGGCTGAGGGGCAGGGCTGGGGGTGGAGCTGTGCACTGTGGCTGGCCATGGTAGGGGGCGGGGCTGAGGAGGGCGGAGCTGTGCACTGTGACTGGCCATGGTAGGGGGCGGGGCTGAGGAGGGCGGAGCTGTGCACTGTGGCTGGCCATGGTAGGGGGCGGGGCTGAGGAGGGCGGGGCTGTGCACTGGCTGGCCATGGTAGGGGGCGGGGCTGAGGGGCGGGGCTGGGGGTGGAGCTGTGCACTGTGGTTGGCCATGGTGGCTGGGCGGGGCTGAGGGGGGTGGAGCTGTGCACTGTGGCTGGCCATGGGGGGGTGCCGGGAGCTGTGCTCTGTGGCTGGCCATGGTTTGGGGGGGGCCCGGGAGCTGTGCTCTGTGGCTGGCCATGGTTTGGGGGGGCCCTGGGAGCCGTGCTCTGTGGCTGGCCATGGTTGGGGGGTGCCCTGGGAGCTGTGCACTGTGGCTGGCCATGGCTTGGGTGGTTCCGTCACAGCCCGGTGACCATCCTTGTGCCCACTTCCCATGTAAGCACCCCATGCTGCTTTTCCTGTGACTGGAGACCTTGTCAGACCAGGATTTGGTCCCACAGCTGCCATTAGCTCTGCCCAGCCCACAGGAGAAACTGAGGCCCAGTGGCCTTGGCCTCCCCCAGGGCTGCCGGCCTGCCCTGCAGGCTTGGCTGTGCTCTGAGAGTCATGAGCTTCTGCCGCTGGAGAGGTGCTGAGCGGGCCCTTGTCAGCCCCTTGTCTGGGGGATCCCCAGAAACTGCAAGTGTGTGTATACTGGCAATAAAAGAAAAAGGAAACACATCACTCCTGAGCTCAGCCTCCTGAGTAGCTGGGATTACTGGTGTGAGCCACAGTGCCTGGCTTTCGGGTCTTTTTGTTTTGTTTTGTTTTTTGTCGGTCCTGGGGCTTGAACTCTGGGTGTGGGCGCTGTCCCTGAGCTTTTGTGCTCAAGGCTAGTGCTCTACCACTTGAGCCACAGCACCACTTCCAGTTTTCTGGTGGTTAATTGGAGACACGAACCTCTCAGGGACTTTTCTACCCAGGCTGACTTCGAACCACAATCCTCAGCCCTCAGCGTGAGCCACTGGCACCCGGCTAGGATCCTTCCTTAATCCATCCCTTCTTCTCAGACACAAGCACCCAGTCTTCTCGCCCAGGCCACAGTCACTCCTGGTCTTGGCACCCCAGCACTGGGCCTGGCCCAAGTGGGGCACCGCCCCTCCCACCTGGATCCTCCCTGGGGCCTGGGTGGTGGCCATGGCCAGCTTGGGGCTCCCTGGCTCCCACTTGGAGGCTGGGCCCCGCTCCCCGCCTGGCCCCCGCAGCCGCTGGCCATGGCTGCTATTTATAGCTGGGACTCGGCTGCGTTATTTCGGGCTGCACCGATCCCGCAGGAGCGCAGGCCCCGAGCAGGGGGGAGGGGGTGCCTGTCCCCTTTCTGATGCAGCTTCTAGCACGTTCCAGAAGGATCCACCCACACTCCCAGTTCCCCCACCTGGTCCAGCCAGGATGCAGGGCACCGGGGCTCGAGCCTGGCTGTGGCATTCCCAGAGTGGGGCTTGGGGGACCCGGGGCCCTGAGATGATGCCCCTTGCCGGAGCCCAGGGGGCAAGGCGGGCTCCCACTCCCTGGTCTTTCCTGCCTGCCTGCCTCCATGCATCCATTCACTCGCTCACTCACTCATTCCTGCACACATGCCCGGGCCTCTGGGTCACAGCCCATCTGCCCCTCATCCCGCAGGGGGACCCCCGTGGAAGGATCCAGAAGCCGATCACCCTAAGAAGGCGGCGCGGGGCGAGGGCGGGGGCCGCGTGGTGCGGGGCTCACTGGAGGCCGGCGGGGATGTGTACCTGCTGCAGAAGATGGTGGAGGAGGTGTTTGACGTTCTTTATAGTAAGAGCCTTCCTGTAACCCTCAGGCCCCAGGGGTGGCCCCCCACTCCTGTGGCCTGCCCTCCCAAGCCCAAGGGCCCCCCCCACCTTTGTCCTGTTCCAGGCCTGGTTGTCACGGCCCTGACCCGCGCCACTGTCCCCTTCATATTCTCTTCACCACCCCCTGCCCCATAGCCACCCCTGGCTCTGATCCTCACCTCCTGTCTGGCACAGCTGTGGTTTGGGGGTGCCTTTCCCTCCCTGCCTCCTCCACTCAACCCGGGGACATCCCCTCTGCCAGTGCCAGCAGCCCTCACTGGCCACCCCATGTCCTTCTGGCTGACCCCACCCTGCGGTTAGGGCTGAGCAATGGTGGGTGTTTGTTGAATGACTGAGCGAAGGTGGTCAGGTGAGGCCCAGTCTGTCCTCTGGGGAGGGGCCGGTTGCAGAGTCTCGGGGCCCCGGGTGACCCCTCCCTCCCATGGACAGCCTTGGCTGTACCTTTCTGTTGCTAGGGGCCTTGGCTTCCGATGCACTGCCGCTCCTCTGCGTCTCAAGTGGGGGGACAGTCCCTGGGTGACCTGCCAGCCGCCGCCGCTGCCAGTGCCCTGTCCTTCCCTGTCTCCGTTACCATCCTGGGGCTTGCGCTCTTTCTGTCTGTCCCTCTCTTGCCCTCCTTTTATGCAAACTCCATCTTCTCTCTCCCTCTCCATGTTTTCTTACTTTCCCGCCCCTTCTCTGGCCCCTTGGCCCAGGAGAGGAGAGCAGCGGGGCCCAGCCACCTCTGGTGGGAACCTAGACTGGGGGGTGGAGGGGGGGACACAGCAGGGCTCAGGGTGGGGGCTGTGCCACGCAGTCCCAAGGGGGTCACAGCTCTGCGACACGCCCGGCCCAGCTCAGCCCCCACCTGGCTGCCCCTGCTCAGCCCTTCTTGCCCTCTAACAGGCGAGGCGCTGGGCAGGGCCAGTGTGGTGCCCTTGCCCTATGAGAGACTGCTCAGGGAGCCAGGGCTGCTGGCCGTGCAGGGGCTGCCTGAGGGCCTGGCCTTCCGGAGGCCGGCGGAGTACGACCCCAAGGCCCTCATGGCCATCTTAGAACACAGCCACCGCATCCGCTTCAAGCTTAAGAGGTGAGTGAGAGCTGGGTGCAGTGATGCACGCCTGTAATCCCAGCACGCCAGAAGCTGAGGCAGGATGTGGAGGAGCCGCACTGGGTGGCGGAGCAGGCTGGGTGGACAGAGGGCCGATGGGGTTTCCAGGCTGTGCTGAGACAGGTCCAGGGTCACTTGGCTGGGGGCGTGGCTGGAGGCGGGGCAGCCCTTGTGCAAGGGCTTGGACAGGAGGGGGGGATGGGCATGGAGGGGGACGGGCGTGGATGTGGGAGGAAGATGGGCATGGGTAGGGGAGGGGGTGGCGGGCATGACACTGTCCTGTCTCCCCCAGGCCTCTGGATGATGCAGGGCGGGACTCAAAGGCCCTGGTGGAGATCAATGGCCTCTCCCTGCTCCCCAAGGGGTCCCGGGACTGCAGCCTGCACGGCCCGGCCCCCAAGACCACCCCCCAGGACCCACTGCCCCCCAGCACCGCCTCCTCTGGTGCCAGCTTTCTCTACAGCAGTGCTCTGCCCAACCATGCCCTGCGTGACCTAAAACAGGAGGTGCCCAGCGGGCCAGTGCTGCCCGCGGACCTGGGCCTGGGCCGGCCGGGGCCTGAGCACAAGGCGCCTGCTGCCCATGACTTCGATTGCTATGGTAATGCTGCTGGGGCACCAGGCGGGACACTGCCCACCGGCTCCCAAGGAGCATTTCTGAGCCAGGGCTGGGCTGGGCGCGTGGTGTCCTGAGACCCCATTGGCCCTGGCCACGATTGAGCTGTGTCTACTCCTCCCGAGGAGTCTGGGAGAGGAACAAACAATGTGCCTAATGATCGCCTACCTGGCACCGCACCTGGATGCCAGGCTCTGGGGCTGCGGAGGGAATGGCTGTGAGGAGGGTGGGCTGCCTTTGCTGCTGCCTCTGTTTTGTGCTCTGAGCCTCAGTTTCCACATCAATTAAATGCTTGAGTACGTCTTATCCAAAATGCTTTGGGATGGGTGTGGTGGTGCAGGCCCTCAGTCCCAGCACTGGGGAGGCTGAGGTAGGAAGATTGTGAGTTAGAGACGAAGCCCCTGGGCACACAGCAGGTGCTTCCATGATGTTTTTACTGCTGTTAATTGAAGTAGAAAAGTAAAGACCAGGGCTGGGAAGGTGGCTCAGTGGTAGAGCGCTTGCCTTGCATGCCTGAGGCCCTGGGTTCGATTCCTCAGCACCACATAAACAAAAAATAAAAAGCTGGAAGTGGTGCTGTGGCTCAAGTGGTAGAGCGCTAGCCTTGAACTGAAGAGCTGAGGGACAGCGCTCAGGCCCAGAGTTCAGACCCCATGACCGACCAAAAAAAAAAAAGAAAAGACCAGACTCTGTTCTCCAGTGGGGGGGTCAGGGCGGCCTGATGCTGTGCTTGCTCCCCTGATGCCACCTCTCTTACTGGCCTTTAGAGACTAGGAAGATTCATGACTTGGGGCCTGGGTTCTGGGGTCTCCCTGGCAGCTGAGGCTGTGACCCCAGGGCCAGAGCCTGTGTGCTGGGCTAAGATGTGGAGATCTCCTCTGGGACACAGCCTGAACCTGTCCCTTTCCTCTCGCCCCCGTCCAGGACAGAAGCCCCCGGGACCCTCTGGGCCTCTAATCCAGAACGTTCATGCCTCCAAGCGCATTCTCTTCTCCATCGTACATGACAAGTCAGGTAGACGGCCCTTTCCACTGAGCCCGGGCTGGGGAGGGGTGGGCGTGACTGTGACATAGGGAAAGCTGTGGAAAAGGAGGAAAGAACAGCCCTGCTCCAGGGGCTCTGAGTAAAATCAGGGTGTAATCGTTAGCTTCAGCTGTGTAACAAATTGGCCCCTAAATGTAACTTGAAGTAAATAGTCCTTACCTCATGGTCCCTGGGGATTTCCTGACCCACAGGAGCAGCTGGGCCAGGAGCCACATTCCCAGCCCTCCTTCCTTTCATTGCTTTCAGATAGGGTTTCCGTTTATGTTTGAACTGTGATTTTCCTATTTACATTTCTTGGCTAGCTGAGATGATAGGGGTGTACCACCATGCTGTGCTTTTTGTTGTTGTTGTTGTCAGTCATGGGGCTTGAACTCAGGGCCTGGGTGCTGTTCCTGAACTCTTTTGCTTAAGGCCTTTGAGCCACAATTTCAGTTCTTGTTTTTAGAGTGGCTAATTGGAGATAAGAGTCTCATAGGGACTTTCCTGCCCAGCTTGAGTTGGCTTTGAGCCACAATGTTCAGATCTCAGATCTCAGCATAAGCCACCAGCACCCAGCATTATTCTAAGCATTTTTTTTTGAGCAGGGGTTTGGGGACCTTTCTGCTTGGGATGGATTCTAACCACGATCCTCCTGATCTCAGCCTCCTGAGTAGCTGGGATTGCTGGTGTGAGCCACCACACCTGACTGGAAGGCTTCTATTAATATGAAATGGAGGGGCTGGGAAGGTGGCTCAGTGGTAGAGCGCTTGCCTTGCATGCATGAGGCTCTGGGTTCGATTCCTCAGCACCACATAAGCAAAAAGAAAAAAGCCGGAAGTGGTGCTGTGGCTCAAGTGGTAGAGCGCTAGCCTTGAGCTGAAGAGCTGAGGGACAGCGCCCAGGCCCAGAGTTCAGGCCCCACGACTGGACCCCCCCCCCAAAAAAAAAATATGAAATGGAGGCAGGTGCAGGGGTGTTGGGGTAGAGACTGTGCCAGGCCTGCCCAGCCCAGGCCCGGGCAACAGGGTCCCAGGGCAGCTCAGCAGCAGGACCGGCCTTCACTGCCCCTCCTTTGTTCTGATAGAGAAATGGGACGCCTTCCTGAAGGACACAGAGGACATCAACACACTGAGGGAGTGCGTGCAGATCCTCTTCAACAGCAGATACGGTGAGCGTGAGCCTGCCGCCCGTGTCCCCTGCCGCCCGTGTCCCCTGCTGCCCAAGTCCCCGCGGGGACTCTCTCCCAGGCATGGGAGTGGGTGGCACTGTTTCCCTTGTAGACTGGGGGGTGAGGGGGGGGAAGGCGTCATTCAGACACCGAGTCCCCAGGGAAGTGGCAGGCTGGGGACAGATGGACTCTGGGGGCCTCCAGATGCCCAGCCTCGCAGCTGCTCTGTTCCCTCTCAGCGCTGAGCCCCAAGTCAGGGCGCTGCCTCCTCCACAGCCCTGGCCACCTGCATGCCACCCCTTTCATGTCACCAGAGGTGACAGCATGCTCTGTGACCAGCCAGGCCCTGCTGGCTCACACCTGTAATCCCAGCTGCTCAGGAGGCTGAGATCTGAGGATCACAGTTCAAACCCAGCCTGGGCAGGAAAGCCCGTGAGACTCGTGTCAATTTATCCACCCCAAACTGGAAGTAGCGCTGTGGCTCAAAGTGGTAGAGCGCTAGCCTTGAGTGAAAGAGCTCAAGGACAGCGCCCAGGCCCTGAGTTCAAGCCCCAGGACTGGCACACACACGCAAAAGCAACCGGGGGGAATGGGGGGAGTTGAGGGGGGCAGTCCCAGCCGTGTGGGAGGCACAGGGCATCATTCCTGAGGGAGACAAGTGCAGGCCGCGCCCTGCATGGCGTGGATCTCCCCCAGTGGGGCGCCCAGCAGGGTCGTCTCTCTTCACCCAAGCTCCCAGCTGCGCTGCTAAATAAAACCAGGACAGCGGGGTTCGGGACCAGCGCTGAGCTCCCGCACCACGGGGGCTGCGGAGGCAGGAGAGGGGGGAGGAGGGCTGACGGCTGGTGAGATTTGGGGGGGTTAATTTGACAATTAGCTAAGTGTGACTCCATTGTGAGATCTCATTGTCACAGCCACCAACGCAGGCCCCAGCCACAGCTAAGTGAGGCAGCAGCCCCGGTGGCCGGCGGGGTGCGGCTGGGCCCCCAGGGTGTGTGTGGGGGGGTGATAGATACCTCAGAAGTATGTGGTACCGGTGTGACAGAGCACGCCTGTAGTCCCAGAGGCAGGAGAGCCAGGATGTTGACGCCAGCTTGGGCTATACCATGAGACCCTATCGAAAACACAAAAACTAAGGAAGGAAAACAGCAAAAGCATTTGGTGAGCCAGTGGAGCTGGGGGGGGGGGGGTCCCTCACGGACAGTGCCTTGGCAGGGCAGTTGCTGTCCATGCTCGCTGCCGGGCTTTGCCCAGCGTCCTGTGTGTGATGCTGATGGATGACCAGAGGAGACACCCAGAGGAGTGGCTACATTTGGTGGCCATTGTCCCCCACCAGGAGCCAATCTGGAGGGCTGGGGGGGCAGAGATGATTGTTTGGAGCCAGACACATGATGACAAGATAGATAGATAGATAGATAGATAGATAGATAGATAGATAGATAGATAGATAGATAGATAAGAAGGCATATATATACGTAATAAGTGCAAAGGTAACAGGTGCGTGCATGCAGGCATGCACAGTTGTACAGATGGCTGGGAAGGAGGTGGTGGATAGATGCACAGATGTGTGGTTAGATGGGAAGATAAGCTAGATCACGATGATGTTAGGGCAGGCCCCAGCTGAAGGGGCGGTGACCACGGCGGAATGCTGGGCCTCCTGTGGCCTCCGTCCAGCCTCAGCCTGGATCTTGCCCTTACAGCGGAAGCCCTGGGCCTGGACCACATGGTCCCCGTCCCCTACCGGAAGATCGCCTGTGACCCCGAGGCCGTGGAGATCGTGGGCATCCCGGACAAGATCCCTTTCAAGCGGCCCTGCACGTATGGGGTCCCCAAGCTGAAGCGGATCCTGGAAGAGAGACACAGCATCCACTTCATCATTAAGAGGTACAGGCTGGGCTGGGCTGGGCTGGGCCAGAGTGGGTACTGAGCCTGGGCAAGGCCACGGGCTTCATGCCTAGCACACAGAAGGTAAAGAAGAGGTGTGGTGGCACACGAGGCTGGCCTCGTGCTCTGGGATCAGGGTAGGCTTAAGGCCTTGGAAGTCCAGACCTCCCACAAACAAGACCTGGGGTTTGGGGCTGATCTGGCCGTAGTGGGGAGCCACAGATCCCTGACATGGCCCACTGGTCCCCCCAGTCCTCTACTCCCCTGTGGGCTGCCTGGTGTCCTTGGCCAGCCGTGGGCAGGCAGGTGGTCAAAAGACAGAAGCCCAGTCCCAGAACCCCTGCACTGTCTGGACACTGGGGTGGAGGTCAGCACAGGCAGGGCGCCCCCTGGAGGAGGGAGCCAGTACTTCAGGGCTTTTCCCCCTCAGAGCTTAAACACTTGAACCACAACTCAACTTCTTTTTTTTTTTTTTGGTAGTTTATTAGTGATAAGAGTCCCATGGACTTTCCTTTCCGGGCTGGCTTTGAACCGTGTTCCTCAGATCTCAGCCTCCTGAGTAGCTAGGATTACAGGTGTGAGCCATCGTGCCCGGCTTCCAGGCTGTTTTGATGGCTGCGTCACTGTAACTGTCTCGGATTGGATATAGGGTCCCCACCCTGCTGTGTCCCTTCCACCCTGTCCACCAGTGACCTGACCATTCCTGTCACCTGAGGGTGCCCCCAGCATAGCTGGCCCTGTATCTCACCCTCCACCTCCTTTGTGAAGTTTCTGGGCTCCGTTCCTCAAGAGAGAAGTGGGGCACCCTCAGTGTGGGCCCCTGGCTTCGGGTCACCCACGCAGCCAGCCTGTGGGTGGCACTTATGGACACAGATGACATTGGGAGAAGCTCACAGCCAGGCAGGGCCAGGAGAGGGCCCGCAGGGGGACAGGTGACCCTCCATGCTCCCCTGGCACTGCCCAGGCCAAGCCCAGGCCCAGAGAAATGGTATGTGGCCTTGTTGACTGTAGCTAGTGGGGACCCGGGGCTCACGGGGGGGGCCCATTGGGAGCCCAGCCTCACGCCTCTCCTCTCTCCACAGGATGTTTGATGAGCGGATTTTCACAGGTAAGTGGGGACCGCTAGGGCTGTATTGGGACTCGCTTGGGTCCCAGATTCCAGGTGCTGACAGACCAGAGTTCCTTAATGCACTTGAGGACGCCCTTGACCAGGTGCTGGTCCTCTTCCCAGCTGTCTGCATGCCTTAGTTTAGTTGTCTCTATGTTATTGATGGCGTGGGTGAGTGAGTGTGCTGGGGCTTGAACCCACGGCCAGGGCTCGCTCTCCTTTTTCACTGATGACTAGTGTTCACTTGGGTCATGCCCATATCCTGGATTTTCTGGTTTTTTTTTTTTTTTTTTGGTTGGTTGGTTGTGGGCCTTGAACTCAGCCTGGGCGCTGTCCCTTAGCTCTTTTGCTCAAGGCTAGTGCTCTACCAATTTGAGCCACAGCACCACTTCTGGTTTTCTGGTGGTTAATTGGAGATAAGAGTGTCATGCACTTTCCTGCCTGGCCTGACTTTGTACCATGATCCTCAGATCTCAGCCTCCTGAGTAGCTAGGATAACAGGCGTGAGCCACCAGAGCCAGGCTACTGGTGGTTATTTTGGAGCAAGAGTTTCATAGACTCTTCTGCCCAGGCTGGCTTTGAATTGTGATCCTCTAGATGTTAGCCTCCTGAGTCTCAGCTGGGATTACAGGTGTGAACTATCACATCTACTTGTCGATTTCTTTTTGAGACAGGGTCTTGCTAAGTAGCCCAGACTGGCCTGGTTTTCACTACCTTCATTCCTCAACCTCCTGAGTGCTGGGATTACAGGCGGGTGCTACCACTCTTGTTTCAACTTCTAAAACTTCCTGTGAAGGCTGTTGTGTCCCTGTCCCATGCACGGGTGGCTGTGTGGAAGCCCAGCCCGCTCTGTGGGACCAGGCGCATCTGGGCTGTGTGGACCCAGGGCCTGGCCCACGGCCGTTGCAGTGGGACTCTGGGGGAAGAAGCGGCAGGCTCTGCCTGGGGCAGAAAAGCCACACAGATTTAGGGGTGCAATATGCCTGCCCTGGGTCGGGTGTTGCGGGGCTCCATGTCGGTACCTGGGGGTGAGCAGGTTGAGACCCTGGTGTAATTAGATGAGAACAGAGTCCCACAGTGGAGCCTGGGGGACTGGGGAACTCTGGCTTCCTGGCTGAGGGTCTTGGGGGCGGAGGGTCATGTCCTCTGGGACTGGAGGACCCAGCAGGAGGGGTGCAGGGCTCCCCGCTACTGTCGTTTCCTTCCACCCTGTATTTCCTCCACCCTGGCTTCCTTGTTCCCAGTAGCTGCCAGCCCTGGCCCTGGGCTGTGCACAGACCCCGGAATGGGGGTGCAGGAAGAACCCACTTCCTTAAGAAGTGTCCCCAGTGGAGCCTGAGATTCACGCCTGTAATCCCAGCTACTCAGGAGGCTGAGATCGGAGGACTGTAGTTTGAAGACAGCCTGGGGCAGGCAGGAAAGTCCATGAGACTCTTATCTCCGATGAACTACCAGAAAATCAGAAATGGTGCCGTGGCTCCAATGGTAGAGAGCTGGCCTTGAGCAAACACCAGGCCCTGAGTTGAAACCTTGGTGCTGACAGTAAAGAAATCATTTGCTGTCGGGCGCTGGTGGCTCACTTCTGTAATCCCGGCTACCCAGGAAGAGTGAGATCTGAGAATTGAGGTTCAAAGCCAGCCTGGGCAGGAAAGTCCGTGGAACTCTTATCTCCAATAAACCACCAGAAAACTGGAAGTGGTACTGTGGCTCAAGTGGTAGAGTGCTCGCCTTGAGCTGAAGTGCCCAAGGATAGCGCCCAGGCCCAGAGTTCAAGTCCCAGGACCAAGGATATAAGAAAGAAAGAAAGAAAGAAAGAAAGAAAGAAAGAAAGAAAGAAAGAAAGAAAGAAAGAAAGAAAGAAAGAATCACCGGCTGGCCTCTCCCCAGGGAACAAGTGTACCAAAGATGTCCCGAAGCTGGAGCCGCCCAGCCCGCCCGAGGACGGCCCCGTGGGCTGCAGGTGAGCGTGGCGGCCTGGCCCCCCACCCCTCGGACCCCACACTCTCTCAGCCCTCTGATTCCAGCCAGGTGGATTCCTAGCCCACCCAGCCCCCCTGGGTGCACTCACCGCGAGGGTCACCGTGGCCTCTGAGGCCCGCCTGCTGCCCCGCAGGATGCCTTGCCCACACCCCCGCCCCATCTGCACCTTGTGCCAGGGAGGACGGGACCTGGCAAGGTGGCGCTCCCACCCTCTACTTCCTCCTCAGGTTGGACCAAGGCAGCGGCTCCCCCGTGGACTGTGGGCCAGGTGAGGGGGGAAGGCCAGGGTGGGGCGGGGGGGAGGCACAGGGACCCCACTGCAGGAGCCAGGCATGGAGGTGGGGGCTCCCTGGGCCTTGGGGCACGAGGCCTGGCCTGACCCTCCATTCCTGGTCTGTAGGAGCCAGGGAGGGTGACAGGTCTTACTTCTGCCTGTTTGAGGCAGGAGAATGTTCTAGAATGATCCCCTCTGCCTGTGCCCAGACCTGATCATCCCCACCTTCCTCTTCCCCCGCCTTCTCCCCCCTCCCACTCCCCCATTACCTCCTCTCAGGAACCTCACAGGAGCTCAGCATCCTGAGGCCGATCAAAATCGAGCCAGAAGACCTGGACATCATTCAAGTCACTGTCCCAGGTGGGCGCGAGCGGCTGGGCCCGCTGGCGGGATGGCTCACACATGAGGACCCAAGTTCAAGCTCCAGACATCGATCAACAACAAGCCAGACCCATGGAGGGAGGGCTGGCCGGGGCGCCTGGCCTCCCCTGACACCCAGCACTCCAGGCCTGAGTGTGGTGGTGCCGGTGGATGCTGGGGCCAGGTGGAAGTCATGCCCACCACTGGACATTTCTCCCCAGACCCTTCACCCAGCCCGGAGTTGATGGGCGACTCCCTGCCTGGCCATCTGCCCTCCGAGGACTCTGGCTGTGGGATGGACGTGCTGGCGGGTAAGGACGGGGTTCCGGGGGGTGGAATTTGGGGCTCAGTGGTAGAGGAGATGAGCTGGAAGGAAGCCAGGACCACCGTTTGCACAACCTACTGATGTTTCTTCCATGCACTTTTGTTTGGCTGGGGTTTTGAACTCAGGGCCTTGTGTTTATGAGACAGCGCTCTACTATTTGAGCCACGCCTCCAGCCCCTTTCTGGTTATTTCCAAAGATGCATCCTTTCTATTAGTGCTCCTCCTGTCGCCAGGATGTCAGGCAGACACTGCCAAGCCCAGCCCGTGGCTCAGGTGCAGCTGCACGGACTGGGTTCATCCTGGGCCGGCCTGGAACCTCATCCCCCAATGCCTACCTCCTAAGTGGCTGGGATTACAGGCTTGAGCCACCACACTGGGCTAGGCTAGATGTCCTTTGAGCAGCATTCAAGCCAGCACGGGCGGAAGTGACCAAGGCCTAGTGGTAGCCTCTCTGGTCCCCACCGGAGTGCTCAACTGCCCCCGGCTGGCTTGGGGCCTTAACTTTCCACCCCTACTTCCATCAGTCATGGAAGTGGCCATCGCAGAGGTCTGTTGACCATAGTCCCCATAGTCCCCTGAGGCCGGGTCCTCCTGGAGGAAGAATCTAGAAGGGCACCGGAAAGTCGATTGCAACAAGAACAGGATAAATACATGCCGGAACTGCTGAGAAGTGGGGCTCAGAGCCAACCCAGTTCTTGATCCTCTGCTGGGACAGGGCCTTAGTAGGGCATGGTGAAAATGAGGCCCTTGCTTGTGCTAATAATCCAGAGCCGAGTGTGGTAGCACACGCCTGTAACCCCCGCACGCTGGAGGCTGAGATCTGAGGATTGTGGTTCAAAGCCAGCCCAGGCAGGAAAGTCCTTTCTTCTTTTCTTTTGCTTGAACTCTGGGCCTGGACACTGTTCCTGAGCTTCTTTTGCACAAGGCTAGTACTCTACCAATTGGGCCACAGTGCCATTGCCGGCTATTTCTGCGTATGTAGTACTGAGGAATTGAACCCAGGGCTTCATGCATGCTAGACAAGCGTTCTACCATTAAGTCACATTCCCAGCCCTTCCCTTGAGATTCTTATCTTCAGTGAACCACCAGAAAACTGCAAGTGGTGCTGTGGCTCAAAGTGGTAGAACACCAGCCTTGAGCACAAACACTCAGAGACAGCACCCAGGCACTGAGTTCAAGCCCCAAAAAAGACAAAGAAGGAGGTGGGCTGTGGCTTGTGGTTTGAGTGGCACGAGATCCAAATAGCGTGGTAGCTTTTGGCCATAGTTAAGCAGTCAGGACTGGCCTGGAACTCATGATCCACTTGATTCAGCCCTGGTGTGCTGGGATTACAGGAATGCCCCACCATACTCAGCCTGTCTTACTCCAGTGTGCCCTCAGTGTTTAGAATGCTTGGGCTGGCTCTGGGGTGCAAACCAGATGGTCCCAGCATGCTGTCCTTGTGTGGTGTCCCAGGAGGTGGATTGCGCAGGTGGGTGGGTGCTCTGGTTCCCGTCGGGGTGTCAACCTGCTCTTCCCATGCCTGCCTGGAGCCTTCTGGCCAGGCCATGGCCAGCAGATGACCAGCACAGCTTCCCAGCATCCTCTCTTCTCTCGTAGACAAAGGCCCCAGTGAGGACCCGCGCCCTGAAGAACGGCCCGTGGAGGGTGAGACCCACGCTCAACCTCCATTCCCCACCCTGCCCACCACCCTTTCCCCTGTGCCCCCTGCTTCTCCTCCTTCCCACCACTCTCTCTCTCCAGCACCATGCTTTTGGGGCGAGAGTCCTCTGGGCTGCCTGAGTGGGGGAGGGCCGGCCTATAGATTCTTCTAGACCTGGGAGGTGGGGCCCGAGGTGCCCAGAGCTGCTTCCTGGAAGGTGAGGCTGTGGTTTGGGGCTTGCTGTTCCTACAGTTAGGTGAGTTCCACTAGGTTTTATTTATAGTTTATTTATGTATTGTGCCAGTCCTGGGGCTTGAACTCAGGGCCTAGGTGCTGGCCCTGAGTTATATATTTTTTTCTCTTTCTCAAGGCTGGTACTCTACCACTTGAGCCACAACTCCATTCCTGGCTTTTTGCTGAGTAGTCTATTAGAGTATCTTCAATAAAGGCTCATGGAAGCCGGGCACTGGTGGCTCATGCCTGTAGTCCTAGCTACTCAGGAGGCTGAGATCTGAGGATCGCGGTTCAAAGCCAGCCGGGGCAGGAAAGTCCATGAGACTCTTATCTCCAATAAATTACTCGAAAACCGTAAGTGGCACTGTGGCTCAAGCAGTAGAGCGCTCGCCTTGAGCTGAAGAGTGCAGGGACAGCGCCCAGGCCCAGAGTTCAAGCCCTACAACCAACCAAAAAAATAAAAAAAAGACTCCTGGACTTTCCTGCCTGGGCTGGCTTTGAACTGTAATCCTCAGCCCTCAGCCTGCAGAGTAGCTAGGATGACAGCGTGAGCCACAGTGCCCAGCCTCAGGCTGGCTTTGACGTCCCTCCTGAGGTGGTCCTTGCCGTGCGGGCTGGTTGTGCACATGGGGTGCAGGCCCAGCCTCTGTGGGTCCACCCAGAGCCACCATGTCCCCCCCCACTGCGGATCCTGGCCTGGAGCCCATGGGGGCTGACCACTGCCTTTTCCTCCAGACAGCCCGGGCGACGCCATCCGGCCCCTAAGGAAGCAGGTGGAGCTGCTGTTCAACACGCGCTATGGTGAGCACAGCTGACGGCCAGCCCTGGCCTCCAGCCCCGGGCCTCCCTGCCTCCATGGGCAGAGGACGCAGATCACAGGCGCCTGGAGCCCAGCTCCCCCCCTCTGACCCCCGTGCACCCTGCGGCCCGCTTGTCCATGCCTCAGCCTCTGCGGGCTCCACTGGCCCATCCTCACAGATGGACAGATGGCCGCCCCATGGGCTGTCCAGGATCTGCATGGCCCCGGCCCACCAGCATGGGCGGGGGAGAGAGAAGCAGGCGGCAGGACCCCCCCCTTCCCCCCACCCCGTCTCCCAGGCCCATTGTGCAGTCAAGGAAGATGGAGGCCAGAGGTGCAGCCCCGGGGTGCCGGTGGGGTGCGGGGACCCTGAGTGGTTGTGTCCCCGCAGCCAAGGCCATCGGCACGTCAGAGCCGGTGAAGGTGCCCTACTCCAAGTTCCTCATGTACCCCGACGAGCTGTTTGTGGTTGGGCTGCCCGACGGCATCTCGCTCCGCAGGCCCAACTGCTTCGGGATCGCCAAGCTGCGGAAGATTCTAGAAGCCAGCAACAGCATCCAGTTCGTCATCAAGAGGTAAGGCGCAGCCCAGCACCCCCACGCGGGAGGGGGCTCGCAGTGTGCCCAGAACGGCGCCTCCACTTGTGGCCCACGCCAATGCCACCTTTTCTTTCTTTCCTTTTTTTTTTTGCCATTCCTGGGACTTGAACTCAGGGCCTAGGCACTGTCCCTGAGCTTCTCTTGCTCAAGGCAAGCACTCTACCACTTGAGCCACATTCCCAGCCTTCCTTCCTTTCTTGCTTGCTTTCTTTCCTTTTGTCAGTCCTGGGGTTTGAACTCAGGCCTTGGGCACTGGCCCTGACCTGTTTTGCTCAAGACTGGTGTACCGCTTGAGCCACGATTCCACATCAGGCTCTTTGGTGGTTAACTGGAGATAAGAGTTTCATCAACTTTCCTGCCTGGGCTGAACTGTAATCCTCAGATCTCAGCCTTGTGAGTAGCTAGGATTATAGATATGAGCTGCTGGTGTCTGGCTCTTTAATTTAGTTTATTTTTTGCTCATGGGGCTTGAACTCAGGACCTGGGCACTGTCCCTGAACCTCTTTGTGCTCAAGGCTAGCACGGTACCACGTTAGCCACAGCACCATTTCATTGGAGATAAGAGTCTCACCGGGACTTTCCTGCCCGGGCTGGCTTTGAGCCTCAAGCCTTAGATCTCAACCTCCTGAGTAGCTAGGATTACAGGCATGAGCCACTGGTGCCTGGCTTGATTCTTTCCTTTTAAACAGCAGGGCCTTCAACAGGGTCTGACCCCAGTGGGGCAGAACTAGCTCTCCCAGTGTGGTCCAGACCCAGTGCAGTGACATGGTCCCCCTTGGGGGTTAAGAAAGCAGCTCCCACTGTGCCCAGTGGGTGTGTGGAGGCATTGGGGATAGCTGCGTACACTGGCCATCAGTCCTCTCTGGAAGGCCCACAGCATCTTTCCAGGCCCTTCAATGTCTCCTCACGCTGTCTCCTGTTTCCAAGGAGGCCTGACCTGTCACCTGGCAGGAATAAAAGTGTCTGGAGAGGCCAAGCCCAGTGGCTCACGCCTGTAATCCCAACTACTCAAGAGGCTGGAGAGCTGAGGATTGCAGTTTGAAGCCAGCCTGGGCACAAAAGTCTATGAGACTCTTATCTCCACTAAAATACCAAAAAACTCCAGATATAGAGCTGTGGTTCAAGTGGCAGAGCACCAGCCTTGAGCAAAAACAGCTCAAGGACAACACCAAGGCCCTGAGTTCAAACCCAGATGGGCACAAAAGAAAAAAAGTCCCTCTGCAGGAGGCAGGGGCCCCTGAGTATGGGGGCAGGGTCTCGTGAGAGTTCTGCCCACGTCTCTGAATTCAGGCTTGGGGTGGAAGGTGGTAACCAGGAGGGGTTTCTTTTTTTCTTGGTGATACTAGAATTTGGACTCAGAGCCTTGAACTTGCTAGGCAGGTGCTCTACCATTTGAGCCACGCCCCTAGTCCTCTTGTTGGGTTTACTTGTCTTTCATACAGTGTCTCATACTTTTTCTGGGCTAGAAACCTTTTTCTAGGCAGAAACCACCATCCTGCCCTACAACCCTGGGCTTATTTGGGCCTCACTGAGTTTTTGCTGCACCTGGCCTCAAACTGCCATCCTCCCCCCTCTGCCTCCTGAGTAGTTGTGGTTACTGATCAGCGACTCCTCTTGGCCCTCCCACTCCAGCAGGGTGTCCTCTGTGCTACAGTTTAGCTTCCCCATGGCCAGGAGTTGGCCACCTTTCCCAGCAGCCTCGCCCACGCTGCCTCCAAGTGCCCACCCTTCCTGCCCTCCCTCCCTCTCGCCCTCCTTCCCTCCCTGCCTTTCCTCCCCCCTCCCCTGCAGACCATGACTAGGGCGTGGGGAGAGGGGGCACTGTGAGTGTGAGGTGAGGGCTGGGGACACCAGATATGTGGCCGAAGCCCACGGGAAGCTAGGGAGGGGAGGCAGGGGAGGGGAGGCCGGGCCGGCCTGTGGCCCACGTGACGGCCCTGCTGTCTTCCAGGCCCGAGCTGCTGGCCGAGGGTGTCAAGGAGCCCCTGCTGGACAGTCAAGGTACCCGGGTGCGGGTGCGGGCGGGCAAGGGAGGGTGTCAGGCCTCTGCCACCAGGCCTCCCAACTCCCCCATCTGTCCCCACCGGCTCTGCCCTACCCTTCCCTGTCCTGGGGCCCAGGGCTGCTGCGTCCTCACCCCGCCTCTCTCCCTGCCCCCAGAGAGGGAGTCCGGGGACCCTCGGGTGGACACGAACCTCGGGAGACAGGCGCTCCAAGGTAATGGTGCCGTCCAGGAGCCTGGCAGGCTTCAGGGTCCAGGGTGGATTGGGTCGGTTCCCATCCTTAGCACCCCATAGTTAGGGCCTGCAGGGAGATGGCAGGGCCCCGGGGTAAGGTGTCCCCCGGGAGGCAGCGGGCTTGCTGGCCTACGTGTCAGCCCCACCAATCTTCACGCTTTAAAATTCTTGGCGAGCTGGGCCCTGAGACTCACACCTGTAATCTGGGCTACTAAGGAGACTGAGATCTGAGGATCACAGTTCAAAGCCAGCCTGAGCAGGAAAGTCTGTGAATCTCTTCTCTCGAATGAATCACCAAAAAGCCAGAAGTGGAGGTGTGGCTCAGAGGGTAGAGCATCATCCTTGAGCAAAAAAAGCCAAGCAAGAGCTCAAAGCTTCGAGTACAAGCCCTAGGATTGGCACAGACAGACAGACAGACAGACAGATGTCCTGGAGGAGCGGGTGGCTGAGGAGGTGTGCGAGGGGAAAATGGGAAAGGCTTGAGGGAAGGCTGGCTGGTTGGGGGAGACTCTGGGGCAGGAAAGGAGATGGGCCCTGGCTTGGAGCCCCCTGCACCCCCATGCATGGGGGGGCTGACACCAGGAGGGGACCCGGCTAAGAACAGCCATCAGTGCCCCAGCATTGCACAATAGTAATTATAATCATATAAAGATTAGGGGAGAAGTGGGGGGCAGGGAATGCATCAGTCTCAGCCAGGAAGGCCCAGAGAGGTGAGGCTCGATCCCAAGGACCAGCCCCACTCACACAGCGGGGAATACTTGGGTGGACACCCCATCTTCCTGCTGCCCTCAGCACATGGCACAGCCCCTGTGATGGACTGGGGACCCCCCTCATTCCCCGAGCACTGCCTCCCCATGGTGTCTTGCCTCTGGGTTTTATTTATTATTTATTGCTTTGGTCATTTTCAAATGTCAGCCATTAACCAAATTTCCACCTCATTGCTGTTGTGGAGACAGAAAACCCCCATCCCACTCAGGGGCCCGCTCGGAGGAGCCCCCCAGTTAGCAAAGCATCGCCCTGTAAAAGCTGCCAAGTGCTGCTGGGCGCTGGTGGCTCGCGCCTGTCATCCCAGCTACTCAGGAGGCTGAGATCTGAGGATCCTGGTTTGAAGCCAGCCCCGGCAGGAAAGTCCGTGAGACTCTCTTCTCCCATTAACCACCAAAAAGCCACACGTGGAGCTGTGGATCAAGGGGGAAAGTTTTAGCCTTGAGTACAAAAGCTCAGGGACAATGCTCAGGCCCTGAGTTCAAGCCCCAGGACTGGCAAAAAAAAAAAGTTTAAAAAAAGTTGCCAAGTGCCTTTTGGCGCATGGCGTGGCTGACCCTAGTGGTTTCCGCTTGCAGAGAATTATGACACGAGGCTCTCCCGGATAGACATCGCCAACACGCTGCGGGAACAGGTGCAGGACTTGTTCAACAAGAAGTACGGTGAGTGGGGGGGCAGGGGGTGCGGGGGGCAGAGAAGCAGGGTCACCCCACTTCCAAGGTCCTGTCCACAAACCACGTATCCATTATGAAGGTCTCTGTCTTTCTCTCTCTCTCTCTCTTTCTTTCTTTCTTTGTCAGTTGTGGGGCCTGAACTCTGGGCCTGGGCGCTGTCTTTCAGCTCTTCAGCTCAAGGCTAGCGTTCTACCACTTGAGCCTCAGCACCACTTCTGGCTTTTTCTGTTTATGTGGTGCTGAGGAATTGAACCCAGGGCCTCATGCATGCAAAGCAAGCGCTCTACCACTGAGCCACCTTCCCAGCCCTGAAGATTTTTTGAGAAGTTACCCCAAGCCATGTGCTGGGGTCCCTGCGGCAAACAAAATAGACAGTGTGGGGCGTGGCAGCGCACATCTGTAGTCCTAGCCCTGGGGAGGCCAAGGCAGGAGGGGTGAGATCATGAGGCCAGCCAGAAGCTAATGGTGATAAGAAGACTCAGAAACGCAGTGCTAGTGCTTGCCACAGCTGGGGTACCCATCAGGCCTCTGAGCTTCCTAGGGGCCAGAGCACAAAGGGAAATGGGCTTTTGTCAAGTCTTCAGTGACTGTCAGCTGGGAGTCTGGCACCGTCATGGGACTGACAAGAGCGGAGTTTGAAACTAGAAGCTGGGGGTGGGGGTGCCCTGGGGTGGGGGGGCACCGGGCCGGCTCTCCTGACCCCCGCCCTTACCCTTCAGGGGAGGCCTTGGGCATCAAATACCCCGTGCAGGTGCCTTACAAGCGCATCAAGAGCAACCCTGGCTCGGTGGTCATTGAGGGGCTGCCCCCTGGGATCCCCTTCCGCAAGCCCTGCACCTTCGGCTCCCAGAACCTGGAGCGCATCCTGGCCGTGGCCGACAAGATCAAGTTCACCGTCACCAGGTCCTGGGGGTGGTCGGTGGCCCCTGACCACTGCGGGGGGAGGCCTGGGGGGCTCCCCTCATTCCCACCAGCCCCCCCCAACCAGAGGAGGCCGGGGTATGGGGTGGGAACCGCCCATGCCAGGCCTTGCTTGATTCCCCTCTCTCTCCCCCCTGCAGGCCATTCCAAGGTCTTATCCCAAAGCCTGGTAAGAGGCGAGGGCCGCTGGGCGGGGCTCCGGGCTGGGGGGATGGGAGGGAAGGGTTCTAAGGAAGGGGCCACCAATGCCCCCACACTGCTAGAGCCCCTCTGCGGGGCCAGCCAGCCAGCATAGGCCCCAGGCCATCTGTGGGGCACAGCCACAGGGTGCCCCGAAAGCCCCACCGGCTTACTGCCTGTGACCTTGGAGAAGGTGACTTCCTGCCTGGGAGTGTGGGTCAGTCAACTTAGTGCCTACAAGTGTGGAACAGTGAACCTACTACCTCTGCTCTCGCCTGAGCCGCCTCCCTGTCTCTGGCCTCAATTAGCATGGTTCCGTAGAGCGGATCCCGCCATGGCCTCTGCTCTAATCCTGCCAGCTGGGGGGGGGAGGGGGAGGGGGAGAGTCCTTGGTGGGGCCGGGCGTCAGTGGTTCATGCCTGTCGTCCCAACACTCGGGTGACTGCAACAGGAGGACCAGGAGCCCCAGGCTCCCTCAGGCAACACAGCGAGACCCCATCTTAAAAACACAGAGAGAGCCGGGCGCTGGTGGCTCACACCTGTAATCCTAGCTACTCAGGAGGCTGAGATCTAAGGATCTTGGTTCAAAGCCAGCCTGGGCAGGAAAGACTGTGAGACTCTTATTTCCAATCAACTACTCAGAAAACTGGAAATGGCGCTGTGGCTTAAGCTTAGAGCGCTAGCCTTAAGCTGAAGAGCTGGACAGCACCCAGGCCCAGAGTTCAAGTCCCACAACAGACCAAAACAAAAAACAAAAAACAGAAAAGAGCTGGGCTGCTGAGCTCACCCCCTGAGCTGATCCAGAGAACAGAGTTTGCAGTGTGTGCGTGTGCGTGTCTCTGAATCTCTTGTCTGTTTGCAGTGCTGGAGATGGAGTCCAGGGCCATGTACATGCTAGACAGTGCTCTAGCACTGAGCCATGCCCCCAGCCCTGGGACTGAAAGAGGGCAGTACTGAGCCTTGGGGGCAGGGGTGAGAGGGGCAGAGCTGGTCCTTGGGGACAGGGGTGAGGGGGGCAGAGCTGGTCCATGAGGGTAGGGGCGTGTATTATGAACAGCGATGAGAGGCCACCAGCGGGGAAAGTGGTAGGAGGTAGGTGGATCTGGAGAGGGAGACGACGCTGGGTTTAGGGAGGAGTCTTGTGGGTCAGCCTGAATATACAAGGGTGGGCGTGGGCCGAGGCTGTAATAACACAGCCGAGTCTGGTGGTGGCCAGAAGGGCCGTGACTCACAGATGCCAGGTTTGTCTTGTGGCTAAAGGTGGCAGAACTTGCTAGTGTGGCGGTGGAGAGGCGCCAGGTGGGTTTAGTGACGGCTTAGCTGGCCATTGGCTGAGGCAGAAGCTGGGGGCAGACCCTCGGTACAGGGTTTGTGATGTGTTTGGGCTGGGGTGTCATCTAGCCGTGGTCAGTGCACAAGGGGCATTTCAAGAAGCCGCCCAGGCTATAATTTAAAACCCTAAACCAGAGAGAGGGAGGAAGAGATCCAGGGCAGAGGGTTGGCGCGGACTCCAGTGGGGCCTCAAGTCAGGCTTGGTTGCTGATGGCTTCTTGCTGGTCTCTGTCCCGGGACAGAGGGGGAATGGTCCTTCCAGGCCAGGTGTGGCGGCTGTACATGCCTGCAGTCCCAGCCCTTGGGAGGAGGGGGCTGCATAGGGAGACCCTGTGGAAGGGACAAAGGAAAGGGTTCAGGATTGTAGAGTCTAGGGGGAGTAAGGTTACCTTGGGTCATAGTCGCACGAAGGGCTGGGGTCCTGGCCGCCATTTGTGGTTTGGGGTTCGGAGCTTTGATGACTGGTGCCTCTGAGACAGGCGTCTCGGAACCCACTGAGCCCTGCCTGCTGCCGCCGACCACGCCCACAGCCTATGGCCACACCCACTGCTGCTGGCCACACCCACTGCTGCTGGCCACACCCACTGCAAAGTGGGTCACACCCACAACCCACAGGCCATGCCCCTGCCCTTTCTGTCCCCCATGTCCAGGCTCAGGTCTGAGTGACAAGAAAGGCCTAGAAAGCCAGGCGCTAGTGGCTCATGCCTGAAATCCTAGCTACTTAAGAGGTTGAGATAGATCTGAGATCTAGCCCAGGCAGGAAAATCTGGAAGACTCTTATCTCCAATAAACCATTCAGAAAACTGGAAGAGGCGCTGTGGCTCAAGTGGTAGAGTGCTAGCCTTGAGCTGAAGAGCTGAGGGACAGCTCCCAGGCCTAGAATTCAAGCCCCATGACCAAAAAAAAAAAAAGCCCAGAGTTTCTGGAAGCTTCCAAGAAATGTTTTCAGTGTATCAACTGCAGGGAGGGTGTGGCGTGGCCCCTGTCCTCTCCTGAACGCCCCTCCCTGGACCAAGAAGCCCAGTCCACCTGAGGCCCCTCAAAAACATTTTTTTTCTGGTTTCAGGACTTGAACTCAGGGCCTTACCTCTCCCTCAGCTTTATCTGCTCACAACTACTGCTTTATCCCTTGAGCCATGCCTCTACTTCCGGCTTTTTGCGGATTGATTAGATGGAGTCCCTCTGACATTTCTCCCTGGCTGGCTTTGAACCTTAATCTTCTGGGTCACAGCCTCCTGAGTAGCTGGGATTCCAGGCGTGAGCCTCCAGCCCCCAGCCTTCTTAAGGCTCTGGCGCTTGGAGCCAGGGCTTTAAAATGGAGAACTTTGCTGGCAGTAATTTAATAAGCTTGTTTTTCTTCCACTCTGCTCATGTAGACTAGGCAGGACTGGACACGCTGCCTGGGGCAGGGAGATCAGGAGTGGGCAGATGGGAGTGGAGACCTGTTCTGGAGGCCATCTGGGGGGCTGTGTTGGCACACAGGGGAGGGACAAGGGTTCTGAGTGGTGAGCCCTGGGGCTGGAGAGTCAGGTGGGAAGTTGGGTGGAGCAGGTGCCTGGCCTTGGACAGCAAACTTCGGCTTCTCCCTGAACACTGGAGGAAAGCACGGCCCCGGGACAGGGCTAGAGGGGCAGGTCCCGGTCTGGTGATGAGCCCTGCGCCCACCATACCGAGCTCCATTCCATGCTGTGTCCTGGGGCCTGGGCCCGCAGCTGGGCTGTTGTTCAGAAAGTATACATGGGTGGATGGAGGGATGATGGATGGACAGATGGCTAGATGGATGGACAGACTCATGGATATATGGTCCTGTGGATGGATGGGTGGATGGCTGGACGGACAAGCCTCTGAGACCAGAAATCAGCTTTAGGAAGTAGGAAGAGTCTGGGGGACCAGGGCAGTGGGGTGGGGGGATCAGGGCAGTGGGGGGGCAGGGCTGTGGGGGACAGGCTATGAATCCCTTTTGTCCCCATCCCACAGATGAGGATGATGCCAACAGGCTGGGGGAGAAGGTGATCCTCCGTGAGCAGGTGAAGGAGCTCTTCAATGAGAAATACGGTCAGTGCCCGCGCCCCCTCATACAGCCGGCCAGCCTGCCGTGCACCCCGGGAGCGGCCGCCATTGCCACCACGTGTGCAGCCATGAGCCCCGGGCACCAGGGCGGCTGGCCGCGCTCTCCCTAGAGGCATTGCCCGTGACCAGGGGGTGTCCTCCCCTCTGACCCCCCGTGCCCTCCAGGCGAGGCCCTGGGCCTGAACCGGCCCGTGCTGGTCCCCTACAAGCTGATCCGAGACAGCCCAGATGCAGTGGAGGTCACGGGCCTGCCTGATGACATCCCCTTCCGGAACCCCAACACCTATGACATCCACCGGCTCGAGAAGATCCTGAAGGCGCGCGAGCACGTGCGCATGGTGGTCGTCAACCAGCTCCAGTGAGTGCTGCGGGGCTTAGCAGGCCGGCCTGGTCAGGGGCCACCACTTGTAATCCCAGAGAGGGAGGGAGATGGGATCTTGGCTTTCTGGCCAGTCTGAGCTGCGCAGTGAGACCAAGTCTCAAAAAAATGTGGAGGATGGGGCTGGGGAGGTGGCTCAGTGGTAGAGCGCTTGCCTTGCATGCCTGAGGCCCTGGGTTCGATTCCTCAGCACCACAGAAGCAAAAAGGAAAAAGCTGGAAGTGGCGCTGTGGCTCAAGTGGTAGAGCACTAGCCTTGAGCTGAAGAGCTGAGGGACAGCGCCCAGGCCCAGAGTTCAGGCCCCACGACCGGACCCAAAAAAAAAATGTGGAGGCCAGGCACTGGTGCTCACACCTGTAAATCCCAGCTACTCAGAAGGCTGAGATCTGAGGATCATGATTCGAAGCCAGCCCAGGCAGGAAAGCCCCTGAGAGTCTTATTTCCAATTAACCACCAGAAAACTGCAAGTAGAGCCGTGGCTCAAAGTGATAAAGCGCTAGCCTTAAGTGAAAGAGCTCAGAGACAGCGCCTAGGCCCTGAGTTCAAGCTCCACAACCAACACACACAATAAAAGAGAAAACGAAAAGAGGAAAGATTTAGCTCAGTTTCACCCCCATGACAGCCAAGAAAATGAGAAGTAGCAACCTGGGTCCTGAATTCCTGCCAGGGCCATACCCCAGTGACCTAACTTCCTCCCTCTAGGTCCCACCTCCTTGAGGCTCTGCCACCAATAAAAAGACAGGGTGGCCAGGGCCATGCCCCAATGACTTCACTTCCTCCCACTAGGCCCCACCTCCTCAAGGCTCTGCTACCAATAGAAACAGGCTGGCCCAGGCCATCAGCACCAGCTGCCACCCCTCAGTTTTGGAGAGATGGGACCATGTCCTGCCATGGGGACCAAGGGAGTCTGGCTTCTCACCACTGCCCCCTTTCTTTCCCTTCCAGGCCTTTCGCAGAAGTCTGCAATGACGCCAAGGTGCCAGGTGAGCTGGAGGCTGAAGAGGCCAGTCTTTTGCCTGTTGGGAACCAGGGTCAGTTTCTCCCAGAAAAAAAAGCAGCCAGACACCGGTGGCTCATCTCTGTAAACCTGGCTACTCAGGAGGCTGAGATCTGAGGATCACAATACAAAGCCAACCTGGGAAAAAACATCCATGAGACTCTTATTTCTCATTAACCAGCAAAAAGCTGGAAGTGGAGCTGTGTCTCAAGCTCTTAACTCCTGGAGTCAAGCAATTCACATGCCTCAGCCTCCCTGAGCAGCTGGGACTACATGTGTGTACCACCATGCCCAGGTGTCTCCAAGATCTTTTTCTTTTTCTTTTCTTACCAGTGGTGGGGTTTGAACTCAGGGTCCTGGCTCTGTCCCTGAGCTCTTTTCATTCAAGGCTAGCTCTCTACCATTTTCAGCCACAGTTCCACTTCCGGTTTTCTGGTGGTTGATTGAAGATGAGTCTCACAGACATTCCTGCCCAGGGTGGCTTTGAATTGTGATCCTCTGATCTCAGCCTCCTGAGTAGCTGGGATTACAGATGTGAGCCACAAGGACTGAGCTTGGTTTGGGAAGGGGGCTGGACAGGAGGGCTGGGACCCTGGTGGGTCAGGATGCCGCAGCTTGGAGAATAGATAGCCTTCTCCTGAGGTCCTGAGGCAGAACGGCCCCTGCATCTGCCTCAGTTTCCCTTCTTCCCAGCCAAAGACAGCAGCATTCCCAAGCGCAAGCGAAAGCGTGTGTCAGAAGGGAACTCAGCCTCCTCGTCCTCCTCCTCCTCCTCGTCGTCCTCCTCCTCCTCTTCTAACTCGGAGTCCGTGGCATCCACCAACCAGATCTCCCTAGTGGTAATGTGGCCGTGGTGCCTATCTGCTGCCCACCCTTCTCCCAGCCCTGCCCTCGGGTGGATATGGGTGTGGGATGTGGGGGCGACGCTGGGCTGTGAGGGAGGCCATCCAGCCTTGGGGTACAGCTCTGTCTGCCTGTCCCTCCCATAGGGCACTTATAGAGTGGGCAGGACCCGGGGTCTGCGCACCAAGGCTCAGCCTGATGACCTGAGGGTGGGTGTCCTCAGTAGGGTCAGAAAGGCAGAGAGAGCCTGAGGATGGACAGTGGTGGGCAGACAGGCCCTCCCCACATCCGAGAGCCCCAAGGGCCCCCCAGGGGGCTGGGACCCCCTCTCTGTCCCTTACTAGCTCACTTCCAGATGCCAGCTGTGAAAGCCTGAGTCCGAACATTGAGAATACTTAAATACATGTAAAACTTACTTGAGAACACCAGGGCTCACGCCTGTAATCCCAGCTACTCAGGAGGTTGAGATCTGAGGATCACGGTTTGAAGACAACCCGGGCAGGAAAGTCCGTGAGCCTTATCTCTAATGAAAGCAAAAAGTCCAGAAGTGCAGCTGTGGCTCAAGTGGTAGAGAGCCAGCCTTGAGCAAAAGAAACTCAGTGACAGCACCAAGGCTCTGAGTTCAAGGCCCAGGACCAGCACGAGGGGGGAAAAACTCCTTTCCCAGACACCCCAAAAGCCCAGGCCAGGCATGCGTGGGCATGCAGGGAGGCTCATCCCTCACTGTACCCTTAGAATAGTGGGGTGCATTCCACATGCTCTGTCTGTGTAGTCACATGACAGGCCTGTGTGTGGTCAAATGACAGGTACCTGGGACCAGCACGGGGTACATCCCCTATGACCCCACTCCTGACCATGGCCATTTCCCGCCCCCCCTCCGCCCCCAGCAGTGGCCGATGTACATGGTGGACTACGCCGGACTCAACGTACAGCTCCCAGGACCCCTGAATTACTGACCTCAGCGCGGGCGACCTCAGCAGAGATTTACGGAATTGTAATTTATGTACAAAGTGTACATTCACATATGTATCGATGCCTTTTAGTTTTTCCAATGATTTTTACACTATATTCTGCCGCCAAGGCCTTTTTAAATAAGTAAAAGAAAAAAAAAAAAAAGCAAGCTGCCTGTCTACCCCGTGCTGCTTTGTGCTGACCCCGGGGCCACAGCTCAGGAACAAATCTTGCTTGGTGTGGACATAGCCAGCCTGGGGACCTCCGGGTGAGGGGTCACAGGAAGCAGACAGGTCCCACATGCGTCTCGGTCAGCTCAATCTCAGCCTCGTTCTGCCCACCCAGTGGCCGAGGGGTTTGGGAAAGGGGCAGGAAGCCTGCAGTGTGAACAGCGACACTATCTGGGTTTTGTTGCGGTTCATTTTGTTTTTGTGCCAATCCTGGGGCTTGAACTGTCCCTTAGCTTTTTTGCTCAAGGCTGGTGCTCTACCACTTGAGCCATAGCTCCGCTTCCAGCTTTTTGTTGGTAAATTGGAGATAAGAATCTCATGGACTTTCCTGCCCAGGCTGGCTTTGAACTGTGATCCTCAGATCTCAGCCTCCTGAGTACTTAGGATGACAGGCATCAGCCACTGGTACCAGGCTTGGTGTTGCTATTTTGAGACAAAGTCTCCAGTATGTTGCCTAATCCAGCCATGAATCTTCTGCTTCAGCCTCCTGAGTATCTGAGTCAACAGGCAGAGGCCTCAGTGTCTAGCTGAACTTAACACTTTTACTTTACATGAGTTCTCACAGCCAGTTCTGTTGTAGTGCATGCCTATAATCCCGGCTAGTGGCTCACGCCTGTAATCCTAGCTACTCAAGAGGCTGAGATCTGAGGATTACAGTTCAAAGCCAGCCCCAGCAGGAAAGTCTTGTGAGACTTATCTCCAATAAACCACCAGAAAACCAGAAGTGGCACTGTGGCTCAAGTGGTAGAGCACTAGCCTTGAGCTGAAGAGCCGAGGGATAGTGCCCAGGCCCAGAGTTCAAGCCCCATGACCAGAAAAAAAAAAAAAGATCCAAGTTGGGCACCAGTAGCTCACACCTGTAATCCTAGGAAGCTGAGATCCAGAGGACTGAGGTTCAAAGCCAGTCCTGACCAAAAAAAAGTAAAAACCATGAGACTCCATCAGTAATTACCCAGCAAAAAGCAGGGCTGGAGGCATGGCTCAAAGTGGTAGGCATTTGAAGAGCTAGAGGTACACAGGAGGTTGGCAGTGGGCCAGGGCCTGGCCCTCCGTGGCTGCTCATTGATCTGGCCGCTCTGGGGTGCAGGCATGTCGGACATGGGGTATCTTGTCACTATGGGCCGGGTCCCTGGGGACACAAAGCAGGGTGACCTCCCCTCAGGTTGGGGAAGTCTTTGATGCTGAGACCTGGGGAACACACTGGGCTGGCGTGGAATGGAGGGCCAGGCCCATGGGGTGGGGCGCTAGGCAGAGTTCTAGGTGCAGGATTGAGGACTGGGCCCCTTGCTCACCAAGGGCTGAGCTTTGCAAGGTGAATCCAGAGGGAAACTGAGTCACAGCAAGGAGGGCCATTTGGAGTGCAAGGTCCTGCAGGAGAAGGGACAGGTAATGGATCATGGCTGCCAGAGGGCTGCCCCCCACCCCACTGAAGAGGGACAGCGGGCTGCGGCCACCCTGACGCCTTACCCAAGCCTGGGGTGGCTGGACAGAAAGCCTGCGAAGGAAGAGAAAAGGGAGGGAGAGAAGAGATGGAGGTGGCTCACCTCTGTACCCGCCAGTTACTCAGGATGCTGAGTCCTGAGGGTTCAAAGCCAGCCCAGGCAGGAATTGGAGGCATGGCTCGAGTGGTAGATCGCCAAGCCTTAATGGGAAAGGCTAAGGAACAATGCCTGGGCCCTGAGTTCAAGCCCATGTAGGACCAGCATCAATAAATATAATAATACAGGGCTGGGAAGGTGGCTCAGTGGTAGAGCGCTTGCCTTGCATGACTGAGGGCCTGGGTTCGATTCCTCAGCACCACATAAGCAAAAAGGAAAAATCCGGAAGTGGCGCTGTGGCTCAAATGGTAGAGCGCTAGCCTTGAACTGAAGAGCTGAGGGACAGCGCCCAGGCCCAGAGTTCAGGCCCCACGACCGGACCCCCCCAAAAAAACAAATATAATAATACAGAGAAGAGAGGCATGCCCTGCTCAGCACAAAGCTACTTCATAGTCACCACAACCCCAACTTCACAGACACCCACTTTCCAGGCCCAGAGTCTGGGCTCTGGTGGCCTGGCTGCCTTAGATCTCCAGCAAGAGCTGGAAGTGGCTCCTGCCCTGGAGGCCAGAGGCCATGCCTGGGTGCCTGCCTGGCAGGGACAGCCCGGAGAAAGTGGGGGACAGGAGACCCCTGTGGCCAGCCCTCTTCCCCTCTCTCCTGGCAGGGGGATCCCCGCCAGCAGGGGGCTGGGCTGGCTCTGGAGCCAGGCGAAGCCTCCAGCCTGGGAACAGGCATGCCTCCCGCACTGCGCTTTTTAAAGTGCCTTCATTCACGGCACTCGAGCCTTAATTAAACTGCATTTAACTGCCATCTGTCTCCCTTCCAAACCGCTCTGTGTTTTGCAACTCAGAAGGAGAATTCTCCCAGGATGGGTAAACACCGCCCCCCACATCCAGGGGTGGGGGGAAGAAATCACAAACCACTTCCATAAGTAATAAGCGGGCGCCGAGAGCGCTAATTGCCGGGATGCATTCTGATGCTCGCACAATCACGTTGGATACAGAGTCTTTGTATAAAAATCTGGTATCAATGAAGGCCTCAAAATTATACAAAATGCTGGAATTATCGCTGACTGAAAACAGTACTAAAATAATAATCAGCCCAGGACAAAGCTGGGGTGCTAGCCAGGGAGAGGGGGACCTCAGAGCGCTCACACCTGCAAGCCCTCCATACCACACCTGCTCCTCCCCCTCCCCCAGCCTCTGCAGAGTGCCAGCCACCTGCTGCCCATGGATGGGACGGGGCCTCTGCGTGTGAAACGGGCACACCACCACTACCACCGGATTCCCCGCTCCTGATGATTCTCAAATAGTCTTACACTTTTGCTCAGGTTGAACTGAGTGCTCCTCCTACCTCTACTTTCCATATAGATGGGATTACAGGTGTGCCCTACCACACTGGGCAAGCCTGTGTTCTTGTGATAGGGGCTTCCCTGTAATTCTTCAAGAATCTTTCTTGCCCTCTGTCTTATTTTTCTTCTCTCTCTCTCTCTCCCTTATTTGTTTTGGCAGTATTGGGGTTTGAACTCAGGGCCTCAGGCTTGCTAGTCAGATGCTCTTTCCTTGGAACCACTCCTCCAGGAAGTGCTAGTTATGGTTGAGGGAAGATCTCAGCTTCTGCCTGCCTGTTTGCACTTACCCCCGTGACAGGATGACAGGCATGGACCCCTGTACCCAATCAATGGCTAACTTAGGGAGACCGACACTTTCAATTTTTTCCCCAACTGGCTTTGAATCACAATGCCCTGCCCACCACCTCTGGATAGCCTGGGCCGGCCCACTGCAGGCCTCAGCAGCCTCTCCTGGCTGGCTGTCATCTTTATTTTTATATTTTTATTCATGTGCTGGTACCTGGTGCTTGACGTCAGGGCCTTGCAATTTTGTTCTGCTCTTTCTGCTCAAAGCTGGCACTCAACTTGAGCCACAGATCCACTTCTGGCTTTTTTTTTTTTTTTGGTTATGGGGCTTGAACTCTGGGCCTGGGTGCTGTCCCTGAGCTTTTCAGCTCAAGGCTAGCATTCTACCACTTAAGCCACAGGGCTACTTCCAGCTTTTTTTGTTTATGTGATGCTGAGGAATCGAACTCAGGGCCTTGTGCATGCAAGGCAAATATTCTACCACTGAGCCACCTTCCCAGTATCCCCCACTTCTGCTTTTGACTTGTTAATTGGAAAGAAGAGTCTCATGGAGTTTCCTGCTTGGGCTGGTTTTGAACCATGATCCTCAGATCTCAGCGATGGCAGATGTGATCCTCCAGAGCCAGGCTTTCTCCCCTCTGATATTCTGATCACTTCCAAAGGGACTGGCAATCCCCCATGCTGTGGCTCACAGGTTAGAAGACACAACACAGTGACAGGCTTCAAGGAAGGCTCTAGAAAATACGCAGATGTGTATCGGAAGTTTCCCAAGAGAGGGCAGCAATGCTTCAGGCACGTATAAAAATGATCTTGCTTAAAATGTTCATTGTTCTTGGCAATGAGATCTTTTTTAATATACATTTGAACGTTCCTGGTCTTTCAGTGAAAGCTGTGATTTATCTGTAGCTGGGAGTGGTCCTGCATGCCTGTAATCCCACCCCTGGGGAGGCTGAGGCAGCAGGGTTGTGAACTCGAGATCAGCCTGGGTTGCACAGCAAGATCTGGCCTTGAAAATACCAAGCATGAAAGCCAGGTGCTAGTGGCTCACACCCCTCATCCCAGCTACTCAGGAGGCTGACCTCTGAGGACCACAGTTCAAAACTAGCCTGGGCAGACAAACCCAAGAGACTCTTATCCACGATGAATTAGCAAAAAGCCAGATATGGAGCTGTGGCTCGAATGGTAGAACACCAACCAGTCTTGAATGAAAAAGTTCAGAGACAGCAGGCAGGCTTTGAGTTGAAGCCCTAGAACTTGTGTATGCACACACATAGAAGCACAGTGGCTCAAACCTATAATCCCAGCTTACTCGGGTGGCATGGCATTAAGTAGGGGCTTTTGATCCAAGGCCACACAGGGCAAGAAGTTAGCAAAACCCATCTTACCAAGGGGATCTGGTGTGTATATGGAGGTATTCCTGTGGCCCCCAACTAAAGCAGCCATATCAGAAGGGGGATTGCCATCCAGGTTAGTCTGGGCATAAGTAGGAGACCCTATCTGAAAACTACTCAAGCAAAAAGAGCAGAAGGCATGGCTCAAAGGGTATAGCACCTGCCTAGCAAGGACAAGATGCTAAATTCAATCCTCATATAAATAAATAAATAAGCCCAGGGAGTGGGGTGTAACTCAGTGTTTTTAGACCACTTGCCTGGCAAGCTTGAATGAGGCTCCTTTGTAACACCAACCCATATAGATAAATCACTTTGTGAACTGGGAGCTGGTGCTCATGTCTACCATCTTCACTATTCAGGAAACTGAGATCTGAGGATCAAGGTTCAAAGCCAGCCCAGGTAGGAAAGTCCATGAGACTTTATTGCCAATGAACCATCAAAAAGCCAGAAGTGGAGCTATGGCTCAAGTAGTAGAGTGCCAGCCTTGAGCAACAAAGCTCAATGACAGTGCCCAGGCCCTGAGTTCAAGCCCCAGGACTGGCACACACACACACACACACACACACACACACACAGAGTCCTGATTAGATAGAGATGATAGATAGATAGATAGATAGATAGATAGATAGATAGATAGATAGATAGATAGATAGATTTAGTATATTGCAAATTAAGAACAGCAGTCATAGCTAGGATTACAGGTGTGAGCCACTAGCCCCCAGCTTAAAACACTTTTCAAGTGTTGCTGATTTCTTGACAATATTTCTCGTGATAAACGCCCACCAGGGCCCTGCTCTCTGTCAAGGTCATTTCCGGGCGATCTAATAAAAGATGCAGCATTCCGTTCCTCCCACAGCTCCTGGAAAGCAGGATTTAATTTTAGCTCTGCCAGAGGAAATGAAAGCCGCTGAAAGTGAGGGGCAGTCCCCTGTGGAAGTGTCCCTGCTCAGGACCACCCTGTGCTGCGTCCCCACCTCCGTCTGCTTGCGTGGTTCATTCCTGTTTTCTCCCACATTTCCCTGAGTCCAATTAACCCAGCAAGAGGGAGAATGAGAAAATAACCCAGATAACCGGATTGCAGCAGAGATCAAAACAGAGAGCATACAACCCCTTTCAAAAGGGACTCACTAAAGCCTGCGAACAAGGGAGGAGCCACTGGCCGGATGGATTAAGCCAGTGGAGCCCAGGCCCTGGCTCTGCCTGCGCCCAGCGGGGGCCCGTGCCTGATCTCTCTAAGCTGTTCTCCCAACCACAAACAACATCTACTTTTTGTGTTCTTCAGAGCAAAAGAACCAGGACAACGATGATCTTGTTTTATTTCCATTTTTTTTTTTATTGACTTGAGCTTGCTATGGGGTCCAGGTTGGCTTTGAACTTGAGATCTTCCCATCTCAGCCTCCTGAGTAGTTGGGACTATAGCTGTGCACCACAGTACCTGGCCTGTGAGGCTCAGAGGCCCATCCACATTGGTTTGTAATGGTGTCAGCTATTTATTTATCTGATCTCCAGCTCTCTTCTTCGTCTGCCTGCCTCAGGCAGCAGAGAGACAAGTCTAATCAAAGATTGCATCGCTTGGCTACAGGTTAGACTCCCCAGGGAGGCCCAAAGGGATTATACTGCTGGTGAGGGGTTGGACCTGGAGCTCCTACTTTGTTCTCCAAGTGCCCTCGAAGGGACTTCGTGAAAGCCTGACTGGTCACGTGGCCTCCTAGCCAGCAGAGGGAGAAAACAAAAGCTTTGGCTTAAATAAACCTGTCTACCAGCTGCTTCAAATTCCACCCCAGAGCCTGGGCAAGACGCAGGGCTGGGTGGGGGTGGGGGAGCCCTGGCAGTGAAGTGGCCTGCTTTCTCTTTGGTCCTCAAGCACCATTTCCTTTTATTTGGTGCCAGGGTGGGGCTCAAACCCTGGGCCTAATACTCTCCCTTGGCGTTTTTTGCTCAAGGCTGGCTCTACTTCCAGCTTTTTGCTAGTTAAATGTTAAAGGTCTCTAGAATATTTTTTCCCCTGAGGTGTCTTTGAACCTCCTAAGTAGCTGGGATTACAAGGCATGAATCCCAGGTGCCTGGCGCACGCACGCGCACATGTGCACACACACACACACACACATGCATGCACGCACATGCACGCACGCATGCACACTTCCTTTTTGTTGTTGGTCATGGAGCTTGACCTCAAGGTCTGGATGCTGTCCCTGAGCTTTTCAGCTCAAGGCTAGCGCTCTACCACTTGAGCCACAGAGCCACTTCCAGTTTTCTGGTGGTTTATTGGAGATAAAATCTCACGGACTTTTCTGCCCAGGCTGGCTTTGAACCGTGATCCTCAGATCTCAGCCTCCTGAGGAGCTAGGATTACAGGTGTGAGCCACCAGTGCCTGGCTCCAGAATGCACACTTCTTAAGGACTGGGTTTTGAGCCTGTCCAATGGTAGATCCATTACAGGCTGGTGTGCTGTAATGCACATGGCTGTGCACACACCAGGTGCTGAGGCTGCTCAGGACCCAGTGTGGGACCCAAGTTCGGGACATGAAGCTGGTCACCACGGGAGGCCTAGCAGCCGCCTCCCAGGGCCACCCCAGCCTCTGCTGTGAAGTACACTCAAAAAGATCAGACAGGGCTGGGAAGGTGGCTCAGTGGTAGAGTGCTTACCTTGCATGCATGAGGCCCTGGGTTCGATTCCTCAGCACCACATAAGCAGAAAAAGCCAGAAGTGGCGCTGTGGCTCAAGCAGCAGGGCATTAGCCTTGAGCTGAAGAGCTGAGGGACAGCACCCAGGCCCAAAGTTCAGGCCCCATGACAGGCAAAAAAAAAAAAAAAAAAAAAAAGATCAGAGTCGGGCACAGTGGCTCACACCTGTCATCCTAACTACTCAGGGTGCTGAGATCTGAGACTCTTATTTCCCATTAACCACCAAATGCTAGAAGTGACACTGTAGCTAAAGTGGTAGAGTGCCAGCTAGAGTGCCTCAGAGGGTAGGCACGGCTGCTCCTCCAGGCCATGGACCCTGGCCATGCATTCGTTTCCTGCGAGTGTTCCTGGTGGCCTGGCTGTGGCAATCCCACGTCCCACCTCTTCCTCAGTCTCCCTGTAGTGACCTCTCAGCCCTTGTACCCAAGACTGTGGGAGTTCCGGGAACATGGGGCCACGCACGCAGGACTTCCATGGGGCTCCTGGGGGCCTAGATGGTATTTCTATAAGCCCGTGTTGGGGGACAGGGGGCCTGATGGCTTGGGGTGGGGTAGGGACCTCTTCCATGGCCTCTGCCCTCTGCCCCTTCCCCACACACACACACTTTTTTTTTAGGTCATGGGCTTGAACTCAGGGCCTGGATGCCGTCCCTGGACTTTTCCGCTCAAGGCTAGCACTCTACCACTTAAGCCACAGCTCCACTTTGGGTTCTTAGCTGGTTAATGGGAGATAAAAGTCTCATGGACTGGATTCTACTGCCCAGGCTGGCTTTGAACCATGATCCTCAGATCACAGCCTCCTGAGTAACGGATTACAGGCGTGTGCCACCGGTGCCCAGCTCTTCCCTTCTGGTCAGTACCTTCTCCCTCTTCCATGTCCCTCCTGAACTCCTGCCCTCCCCTCCTGTCTCCTTCCTTCCTTTTCCCTTCCTATTCCTCCTTCTGTATCCCCCACCTCCTCCTTTCCCCTAACTCTTCATCTCTGCCGTCTTTCTCTCTCTCCCTGTTCCTCGTGGTGGTCCTTGGCTGGAACCCATCACGGCCTCAGGCCACTCAGTCACACTTCAGTCTTAGTTTGCCAGTTGTTTGTTCATTAATTAAATATAAATATACTCGAAGACCCAAGCATGTCACTCCAGCTAGTTACCTAAAACAGTAAACATGCCCACACAAAATTTAATCAGAACACTGATATGCCAGGCATGGTAGTGTATGCCTATAACCCCAGCCACTCAGGGACTGGAGGTAGGAAGATCCCTGCCCCAAAACTGGCTGGGGTAAAAGCAGGAGACCCTATGTGAAAAATAAAATCAGGCTAAAAGGACTGTGTGTGCAGCTCAGTGGTAAAGTGCTTGCCCAGCACATGCAAAGGCCCCGGGGTGGGAGGGGGAGGGGAAGGCCGTGACCAGCAATGAAAAATGTAACAAAGCAAAACTTAACTCCATTAGAGTGACTGCAATAAGGGACTCCAAACTGACAGAAAGCAGAGTGGCTGTTATCAGGAGTTGGAGCCGGGGTGGAGGACTGGGAAATTTTCAGACTGATGGAAACTTTCCATATCTTGATTGTGGATGGG
This sequence comes from Dipodomys merriami, assembly GCF_024711535.1. Lineage (NCBI taxonomy): Eukaryota > Metazoa > Chordata > Mammalia > Rodentia > Heteromyidae > Dipodomys > Dipodomys merriami. The sequence goes on from NW_027204048.1 coordinate 4,610,969, forward strand.
GCGGGGGTGGGGGTTTACAAAGATGAATAGCCCCGATAAAGCTCTTTTAACTACCCACATAAAAATGGATGGATTTTTTTTTATTCTGGGTCAATAAAATACTTGAACAAAGCCGTTTTTAAACAGGGAGCCAAAATAAACCTTTCCTATCTCAAAAGAGAGAGGAAAAAAAGTTGTTTAACCAAAAAAAAAAAAAAAAAAAAAAGCCCTCAAGCCGCGGCAGTGGGTGGTGTAATTTGGCCTGGAAATGGGAGCCCGGAATGACTGGCATCCTGGCCAGCCTGTCCAGCACAAAGCACTTGGCATAGAAGGGCCATTGTAATCTGGCCACAGGCTCGCTCCAGACTGACCCCTACCAGCCCTGGTCCCAGCCAGCAGGACGATTCGATTCTGCGTTCTTTCTGGGAGCTGAATTGCAAAGCTCTCCCTTTCTTTCTGTCTTCCTATCACACCCCCTCCCCCCTCAAGCCCTGGGGTTTGAACTCAGGGCCTTTCACTTGCTAAGCAGGGGCTCTGCCTCAGCCACCCCCCCATACTTTGTGTGTGTGTGTGTGTGTGTGTGTGTGTGTGTGTGTGTGTGTGTGTGTGTGTGTGTGTGTGTTGCCCTGGCTCGCTTTGAATTGGTCTTCTGATTCTCCTACCTCTGGGATTACAGGTGTGAACTACCATACCCAGTCCCCCTCATCTTCTTTGCCAGAAAGGTGACTGGATCATTCCAGGTTTGGCTGGAAATGCGCTCTCCCCACCTTTTATTATTGTTTTCCCTCAGCTGGAGATGGACCCCAAAGCCTCGAGCCCATTAGGCCCTTGGCACCCACTGAGCTCCAGCCCAGCCCTGGTTTCTTATCATCGGTGCCTGAGTCACTCGCTGTTATAACCTGTTTACCACTTGGTTCTCCCTCAAGGGTGAAACTTCTTGAGGTCCAGAATACTGGGAGGATGAATGAGACTCTGTTCTCACGCAGCTCCTGTGGGAGAAAAGCTGACTAACAGCAGGCTTTGGGGATGCAGGCAGGAATGAATGGGTTGAGGGCATGACCCAGAGGGTGGAGCCTCTGGGGGCGTGGCCAACGGGGTGGAGAGATTGGGGGCGTGGTCCAAGTGGAGCCGGGGGATGTGTTGTCCAAGGGGGTCGGGCGAATTGGAGCCTGACCAATGGATGATAATTTGGGGGGCGTGGCCAGGAGAGGTGGCTAGTCTGGGGGCGTGGCTGAAGTGATGCAGCGCCAGTAATAAACTAATAATAATTGCCTGTCTTAACCAGGCTCATGCTTGGCACTGGCTGGTACTTCTGAGTCCGTTTGGAATGGTAGGTGCCTCACAGGACAGGCAAGCATGCTCGAATACCAGTTTATAAATTTATAACTCATTCTGTTGCCTTCTTGAAGCCTAGAACAGTGCTGGAACTTGGTAAATATGGAGCTATTTGTGTCGGTCAGGTTTCAGGTTTGTCTTTTTCATCATCAGAAACTTGATTTTGGCACTGTGTCTCTGCACATACGTATCTGTGTACATGGTACTATAATATATATGTGTATACATATATACACATATATATATATGTATATATGTCGTGGGGCTTGAACACAGGGCCTGGGCGCTGTCCCTGGGTGCCTTTTCACTCAAGGCTAGTGCTCTACCACTTTAAGCTACAGCTCTACTTCCAGTTTTCTGGTGGTTAATTGGAGATAAGAGTCTCATGGACTTTCCTGCCCAGGCTGGCAGCTCCCAGCCTCCTGAGTAGCTAAGATTACAGGTGTGAGCCACCAGTGACTGGTTGAATATGTGTAGTTTTAATGACTTCCCATGTTGGAAACACCAGACCATGAAAAGAATGAAAAAGGATGACCTGCGTGGTCCTGGAAGAGCTCCACCTGTTCCAGAAAAAAGACATGACATTCTCTGCCCTTTCTTTCTTGCTTGCTTTTTTTCTGGCCCTGGAATTTGAACTCCGGTCCTCAAGCTTTTAGCCTTTTTACTTAAGGCTAGCACTAGAGCCACAGTTCTGCTTCTAGTTAATAGTGTTTTAATTGGAGATGAGAGTTTCATGTCTTTTCTTGCCAGAGCTGGCTTTGAACAGGATCCTCAGATGTCAGCCCTTGAGTAGTCAGGATTACAGGTATGAGCCATAGTACTGGGCCCCTTCCTTAGCTGATCTCTCCCTCATTTTTCCTATGCTAGTAATTGCTTAGTTCCTTGGAACTGAGAAGCTTGTGAGCAAAACTCCAAATCTGAATAAGAGTTGATTTTTTTTTTTGGTGTGTGTGGGGGGGTTGGTCATGGGGCTTGAACTCTGGGCCTGGGCACTGTCCCTGCACTTTTCAGCTCAAGGCAAGCGCTCTACCACTTGAGCCACAGTGCCACTTCCGGTTTTCTAGTGGTTTATTGGAGATAAGAGTCTCACGGACATTCTTGCCCGGGCTGGCTTTGAACCTCGATCCTCAAATCTCAGCCTCCTGAGTAGCTAGGATTACGGGTGTGAGCCACTGGGGCCTGGCTTAAATAAGTCTTTCTAACTTCCTCCTTTCCTTCCTCCCTTCTTTTTTTTTGCAGGCCAATTTTTTTTTTTTTTCAGTCCTGGGCCTTGAACTCTGGTCCTGGGCACTCAAAGCGAGCATTCTAACACTTGAGTCACAGCACCACTTCTGGCTTTCTGGCAGTTAATTGGAGATAAGAATCTCATGGCCTTTCCTTCCCCAGCTGGTTTGAACTTCGATCCTCAGATCTTAGTCTCCTGAGTAGCTAGGATTACAGGTGTGAGCCACAGGTACCTGGCATTGCCAGTCAATGTTTTTTTTTTTTCTTTTTTGGTGGTACTGGGTTTGAAATCAGGCCTTCAGATTAAAAGATAGACACTCTACCTGAAACTACCTGCCACTTGGGCTGGGATGTAGCTCAGTGGCAAAGCGCTTACCTAGCCAGTGCAACGTCCTGGGTTCGATCCCCAGTACCAAAAAAGAAAGAAAGAAAGAAAAGAAAAGCCGAAACCACCTGCCACCAACTTTTTATTTTTTATTTTTTTTGCCAGTCCTGGGGCTTGAGCTCAGGGCCTGGGCACTGTCCCTGAGCTTCTTTGGGTCAAGGCTAGCTCTCTAGCACTTGAACCACAGCACCACTTCTGGCTCTGTTTATGTGGTACTGAGGAATCTAACCCAGGGCTTCATGCATGCTAGGCAAGCACTCTATCACTAAGCCACCTTTCTAGCCCATTCCACTGCTATTTTTTGCAGTTATTTTGAGATGCCAGGGGAGCATTGCTTGCTTTTTGCCTAGGACTTTGCCTGGACCATGATCCTCCTATTTAACCCTTCCGACCACAGTTATGCTGACAGGAGTTTATCTTGCACCCAGCCAATGTTTTTCCTCTCTAAGCTAGGATACAGGCAAGATTGGATATGATAATGTTAGAGAGATTGGAATATACCACCTCCAAGGATGGCATAAGGACCTGAGAGCAAATGACAAATGTTAGCCAAGAGCAGATGCCCCTCCCCCAGCACACACCTGGACAGGAAGGACAAAGGTGGATCAGCAGGTGTGTCTGTAGCCCCTTATCAGCCTGAGTAGGGCACTTCTGTATTGGGCACTCACTAGCCTTTAGCTCTCACCTTTTTCCTGTGGATTTGCTTCTAAAAAGTCTTCCCAACAGCTTTTTTTTTTTTTTTTTTTTTTTGCTAATTGGAGACAAGAGTCTCTGGGACTTTCTTGGCCCTGCTGACTTGGAATCTTGATTACAACCCAGCCCTCAGCACCTGGCAGTCAGTGCAGCGCTTCTGTTTGGAATAACGAACAGGTTCTGGATAGAATGGTGAAGACTGCACAGCACAATTTTTTTGTTTTATTTTGTCTGTCGTGGGGCTTGAACTCTGGGCTTGGACGCTGTCCTTGCGCTCTTCAGCTCAAGGTGAGCGCTCTACTGCTTGAGCCCCTGCGCTACTTCTGGTTTTCTAGTGGTTTATTGGAGATAAGAGTCTCACAGACTTTCCTGCCCGGGCTGGCTTTGAACCGTGATCCTCAGACCTCAGCCTCCTGAGTAGCTAGGATTACAGGCATGAGCCATCAGCACCTGGCTCACAAATGGTTTCTGTTTGCTTTTCCCTGAGTCAGGATGTCCAGAAGTAGCCTGGGCTGGCCTTGAGCTCTCTCTAGGGCCAGGACTGGCTGCAAAATCAGGATGCTCCTGCCTCAGCCTTCAGATGGCTGGGACAGGCCTGGTTTGAATTGCATAGTTAAAAATGATAGCCGGGCGCCGGAGGTTCACGCCTGTAATCCTAGCTACTCAGGAGGCTGAGCTCGGTTCAAAGCCAGCCTGGGCAGAAAAGTCCGTAAGACTCTTAATCTCCAATAAACCACTAGAAAACTGGAAGTGGTGCTGTGGCTCCAGCGGTAGAGCACTCGCCTTGAGCTGAAGAGGACATGGACAGCACCCAAGCCTAGAGTTCAAGCCCCATGAACAACAAAAAAAAAAAGAGTACATTGCCAGCGCGGGTGGCTCACGCCTGTATTCCTAGCTACTTATGAGGCTGAGATCTGAGAATCACAGTTCAAAGCCAGCCTGAGCAAGAAAATCTGTGACAATCTTATCTGCAATTGACTACCAAAAAGCTGAAAATGGAGTGGTGGCTCCAAGTGGTAGAGCACTAGCCTTGAGCACAAAAGCCCAGGGACAACACCCAGGCCCTGAATTCAAGCACAAGACCAGCACAAAACCAAAAAAATGGTGGTAAAAATCTCATGGACTTTCTTGCCAGAGCTGGCTTTGAACCACAATCCTCAGATCTCAGACTTCTACATAGCTAGGATTATGGGCATGAGCCACTGGTGCCTGGCTAGGAAAGCTCTTTTGATTCATTTTATCTTTCTTGTGCCAGTGCTGATGCTTGAATTCAGGGCCTCACACTCTTGCACAGCTTTTCCAGTCTCCTGACTGGCTCTCTACCACTTTAGTCATGCCTCCAGTCCAGTTTTTGGCTGGTTAATTGGAGATAAGAGTTTCCTGGACTTTTCTTGCAGAGCTGGGTTCAACCTGGATCCTCAGATCTTGGCCTCCTGAATAGCTAGGATGGAGGGGCACCCAAATTAGGGAGCATTTACAGTCACAAAACAAAAGCTGCAACTGTGCACAGACCTTGGAGCCAGCTTGACCTTCCTGTTGACTAGAATGAGGCAGCAAAGAGCAGGGTGGAAAGTCCTAGAGTAAGCGGATGGCTTATCTGAAGCCATCTTAGGGCAACTTTTAACTTTGTGTCTGAACTAGCATTAGCTAATAGATAATCTTCCATGAATGGCTAAACTCAGCAGCCTCTAGGTTCGACCAACCCTCAAGCGAAAACTGTTGTATGGTTACACAAGTCTAGAGTTAGAGATTTCCTTTTTCCTGCAGCTGGACTGAATTACCTCAGGTACCTGTGAAAGTCATTGGTAAATGCCTTGATTTAGCATTTTGTTTTGTTTTGTGACTGTAGCCTAACATACACTGCAACAGCTGGTCAAGAACCGAGGCTTCAGCCAGCCGGGTGGCTCACACCTGTAATCCTAGCTACTCAGGAGACTGAGATCTGAGGATTGCGGTTCAAAGACAGCCCAGGCAGGAAAGTTTGTGAGATTCTTATCTCTAGTTAACAAGCAAAACTCTGGAAACTGGAGGTGAGGTTCCAGTGGTAAAGCCCCTGCCTAACAAGCAGGAAGTCCTGAGTTCTAACCCTCAGAAATGCAAGAAAAAAAGTTGCAAAATAGCATTCACTGAAATCCTATTAACCCAATAGATTTTTTTTTTTGGGGGGGGGGAGTGTTCTAGCAGGAGCTTATATGTTAGGCAAGTGCTGTCTTGCTGAGTTACACCCCCAGCCCAGTTCACACTGGTTTTCAGGGAAAGCCCCTTCCTGTGCAGGAAGGACGCGAGCAGAAGGCACAGCATGCAGCGGAAGAGCTGTGCAGCTCACATCTGCATTATTCATCATGGTGAATAAATTATGACTTGGATTAGGTTTCTCCTCCACAGGAGTTTGAGGACTATACATACTGTAAAAGATCGTTTATTTGGATTCTAAGTATTCAAGTTTTCCAAACGATTTTCTATTTTAGTAATTTACAATAGCTTAAAAAAACCCGTCGTGGTAATAATAAACTTCAGATCACTGTTTTAACAGTGAAAGATGTTACTCTGTCCTTTCTCAAGTAATCTGGACTGGTGTGGGAATTTGGAGACTTGGGTTTAAGGGATGAAATGCAATTTTACAATCTCATTCTCGTGCAGAACACATACTGTTGGAAAAAACAGTCACACACTTGCCAGGGGCAGGTGGATCACACCTGTAATCCCAGCTACTCAGGGGGCTGAGATCTGAGGATCATGGTTTGAAGCTAGCTCAGGCAGAAATGTCTCCTCCAATTAACCAGGAAGAAGCCAAAATTGCAGGTGAGGCTCAAACAATAGATAACTAGCCTTTATCAGAAAAAGTGGATGGGCTGGGAATGTGGCTTAGTGGTAGAGAGCCTGCCTAGCATGCATAAAGCCCTGGGATCGATTCCTCAGTCCACATACAAAGAAAAAGCTGGAACTGGTACTCTGGCTCAAGTGGTGCTAACCTTGAGCAAAAGCAGCTCAGAGTCGGGGCCCAAGCTCTGAGTTCAAGCCCCAGGACTGACTAAAGAATAAAAGAAAAAGGGGAACAATAGCATGAGGCCCTGTACAGGCACAAGGGGGAAAGTGTTTTCCTCTCCTAGATATGTCATTTGCACTCTGGGTATGGGTAATATGCACGTGAATTGGGAGTTTTAAACCAGATGATGCTTCTGAGTGGCCTGAAGAAATACCTGTCTGGCTCCAGTTCCCCCCAACCCTGGGGAAGTTTGTTCCTCTGTCCAGAGTGCCCTCACTGTGTGTGCCCTGTCGTGGGGTTTCTGCCTGTCTCCGTGATCAGATCAGGGATTGGGAAGGAGGAAGAAATTCAACAGCTTTGCCGTGGGCCCTCAGAACATCAAGGTCACGACGGTTGTGGTTGTGGACAAGGCCTGGTGCAGATGGAGAGGGCTTTTAGTTGTGGGTGGCACACATGGACGGGACACACGTGACATCAACGGCAGGACGACGCCAGAAAGCCTGTGCTTGTTCCAATACCTGGGAACCCGAGGAAAGGACGGCTGCCCACGCTCAGGACCCGGCTCGCACTGGAAAATCCCAGGGGCGCTGGGGTGGCCGGGCCTGCCCGCGGGAAGCTAGGGGCCGAGGCCGGTCAGGGGATGGATGCGCCCAGGGGCGGACTGGGCTGGGCGGACAGCGGAGACAGCGGCAGAGCGTGGGCACCGTCCATGAGTCCTTACACAACAATGGCTGGTGGAGGCACTATTCTGGGAATGTTATTTAATTAAAGACTCCGAAATGTTGGTGGGTGCCAAGAGAAAGTTATTCTTGTGACAACTTAATGAATGGCTCTGGCCAGAGTGAGGAAAGTTGAGTCACCCTGGAATTAGGCAAGGACGCCCGGCCGTCCCTGGTGTCGGATCCCTCAGTGTGATTCACTCAAACCCACATGGAGACCCCAGGGGCTGCGGTCCGCGGCCAGGAGACACATCGGGGGGTCCCCGACCCACGCGGCATAGCTGCGTCCCGAAAGGTTCGCGTTCCGAACCACAAAGGGGCCGGAGGAGGCCGGGCCGGGGTCGCCACGCACCGGGCCGCGGCGGCGGGTCCCCGGGTCCCAAGGGTCTCGGGTGGACGTTCCAAGCCAAGGCGATGACCCAACCCGCACCCCGGGGCCGCGCCTCGCCGCACGCCGGCTGGACTCCCCGGCGCGGAGCTGGGCGCCTCCGAGTTCGCTCTCTCCGCGGCTGGGCCCCAGTCGGGGGAGTGGCCCCCGGGCAGGGCGCCCTTTGTGTCCCGGGCGGCGGGGCGCAGCACGGGGCGCCCGCTCTGCCACGGCCCGGACCCGGCCGGCTGCAGGCAGTGCGGGGGGGCGGGCGGCGGGGGCGCGGCCGGGGCCGGCGGCAGCGGACGTTTCCGTCCCTTCCCCGGCCCCCTCCCCCACCCCGGCGGCCGCGCAGGCCCCGGGTGCAGCCATGTTCTCGCTCCCACCACCCGCGCCTCCATTGACAGTCCTCGCCGGAGAGGGCCGGGCGCCGGGGCTCTCGCTCCATCCTCGGCCTTTGGGGTTCGCCGCGCGGGGCTTTGTGGGAATGGTAGTTCCCCACATCCCGTCCTCCCACTAGTGCAGGTTCAATCGCGAACTACAACCCCCAGTGGGCAGCGCTGCGTGTGCGCACGCGCAGCACGCCTTCGAGGAACAAAAAAAAAAAAAAAAAAAAAAAAAGGGGGAGGAGGAGGAGGAGGGTGAGAGAGAAGCTCCGGGAGCAGAGAAAAGGGGCCGCCGGCGCCCCCCCGCTCCTCCGCGCGCGCTCTCCGGCCCCGGCCGCCGCGCTCGCCCGGGCCTCTCCGCTGCTCCCCGAGAACAGATTGAGGAGCGGAGCGAGGCCCTGCCGGGGCGGCCATGAGGCGGTGACAGGAGCGCGGCCGAGACGCTCGGGCCCGTCGCCCCCCATCTCCGCCTGCTGCCCGCCTGCCCCCGCCGAGCCCGTCCTCCGCGGCCCCGTTAGCGTCCCGTCGGCGCTCCGCTGCCCGGAGGCGGCTGCACTCGGGTGAGTCCCGGGCGTCCCTGGCCTCGCTTCGGGGCCGCGGCGAGCTGGGCCTTCGACTGGCCACTCTGCCCCGTCGAGGCCTGCGCTGACCAGGGGCTGTGGGCGCGGAGGCCACGCGCGCTGGGGACCGGCTGCCCCCGGGCTGGCGCCGGCACCCCCACCTCGCCGAGGGTCCCCGCCGAGGGTCCCCGGCGGTCCCGGCGGCCCGCGCGCCGCGGCCTGGGGGGGTGGGGCGGTCGCGGGGGACGGCAGTTGCGCGCGTGGGGGAGGGGCGCGCGCGCCGGCCGGCGTGGGGGGGGGCGGGCTCGTGCGGGCTGGCGTGCGCGTGGGCGAGCCCAGCGTTCGCCGCTGATTGGCTGTCCGGCCCGGCGGGGGCGCGCGCGGTGCCAGGCCCGAGCCGTGGGGTTGCGCTCGCCTGGTGTATCTGGGGCTCCGGCGCCCGGGCAGCAGACGCAGGGGATTGGCTGGCGGGCGCGGGGTGGGCGGGGCAGCGGCTGCCTGGTAACTGCGGTGGGGCGGGGGTGGGGGCCTGCCGGGACGGGGGCGGGAGCCTGGCAGCCGGGGAGCCTGGCAGCCTGGCAGCGGGCGAGCTGCGGCGCCCGTCCTGCCCCGGCCCTGCCCGCAGCCGGGCCCCGCCCCGCTCCCAGGTGGAGCCGCCGAGGGCTTTGTCCTGCGTTGGCTCCGTGGAGCCTGCTCTGTTTTTGGGGGTGCGTGTGTTGGGGGAAATAAGCACAATGGCCGGAAGGAAGACCTCAGCCTTGAGGCCAGGGAAATAAGCTGTCTGTCTGGGCTGCTTGAACACCCGGACGACGGGCAGGCAAGCCAGGAAAGTAAATGTGTCCGTCTTCTCGTCGGCTCATTTTCCCCGTAACTTTGGCCCTCGAATGGCGTGCGTCCCGGGCCCCACGGCGGAGCCGCCGTCCCTTCGTGGGCGTGCGGGCCGTCGGGGCGCCGCTGGAGTCACGGCCGCTGCAAACCCGAGCTGCGCCTTTGCAGCACACAATGGCTGCAGGGAGCCAGCCGGGCGCTCCGGGCCCAGCCGGCCTCGGGCGCTCCGGGGAGAGGAGAGAAAGTTGTTTTGCAAGTGCGGATGTGCAGGTGAAGCGCCCGCGGGAGCCGGCCCTAGCCCCGGGCCAGGAGGCTGGAGTGCGCTGCTGGAGGATTGTGTGCGTGCAGTCTGTGGCCTGGGGCTCTTCCCCTTGCCGCCGCCTTCTCCAAGTCTTGCCTCACACCCTGTAGGCTAGAATGAGCTTTCTCGTGGCTGCAGGCTGTGGAAACCTTTCTCGTTCCTCTGCGATCACCTCTGGGAAGCCTTCTGCCCGGCGCGCCCGTAGGTCCGTCCGTTTACTCCTTTGTCTCCCTGCTGGGGAGGGGATTGAATTACGCCCAAGCCCCCACGGCTTGTCGTCTCCCCCCGTGTTGAGCTCCCGGTGGGACAGGGCAGGTAGGGGCTCCCTCGCCTTTGTCTTCCTCCCCTCTCCTCCTTCAAAGCGACTTGCACGTGGTCATCACCACGGCAAAAGTTGGGGTGTTTACGAGCCAGACGGCTCTTAAGCACTTTATCTGTGTTTTTCTTGCTTCATCCTAGTAACCAGGCAGAAGTTGCAGAAAAGTTGCTAGAGAGGCTGGGTAATCTACTCTTGCTCACCTGGCAGGTGATTGGCCATGTGCCAGCTGCAGCCCAGGCAGGCCAGCAGGAATGTGCATCCTGAGTAGTTCCCAGGTCTGCAGAGTTGAGGGCGTGGGGGGGGGGGGGAAGGAGGCCACAGGTCTGCTATTCATTACTTGACAACTAGATCCCCAACCAAAAAGGGCAGCCATAGCTGGGGGCTGGTGAATCCTGCTTGTAAACCTCACTGCTCAGGAGGCTGAGAGCTGAGGGTCACATTTCAAAGCCAGCCTGGGCTGACTCTTATCTCCAGTTAACCACAGAAAACTGGAAATGGAGCTGTGGCTCAAAGAGCACTTGCCTTGAGTGAAAAAGCTCAAAGCTCAGGGACAGCCCAGGCCCTGACTTCAATTCCCATGACTGAACCCCCCCCCCCCCACAAAATGTAGCTGCTTAGTGTGAGTTGTCCAGAGTTGTTGATTTAGTCATTACCACACAGTATAACAAGGGGCCTCAGACCCAAATTGGTTCACATCCATTGTGAATTTGTTCATGGTTTAGACTTATATATTTATGTTTTTGGTTCGTGTAGGCCTTCAATCCTGGGCCTGGGCACTGTCCCTCAGCTCTTCAACTCAAGGCTAGCACTCTACCACTTGAGCCACAGAGCCAAATTCTGGTTTTCTGGTGGTTTTTTGGAGATAAGAGTCTCTTGGACTTTCCAGCCTAGGCTGGCTTTGAACTTTGATCCTCAGATCTCAGTCTCTTGAGTAGCTAGGATTACAGGCATGAGCCACCGTTGCCTGGTCGACTTTTATCTTCTTGACCCCAGGGCCTTTATTCAGACATATTCTGAAGCTGTAGGATGCCAGGCAGCCAAGAAGCTCCATGGTAGAAGTGGGCTTTCAAGGGAACATGGGCTCCCAACCTATGTACAACCTCTGTTTGTGTGTGTGCGCAGCAAGCTCAGCACTCACATGCTAGACATACAGTTTACCACTGAGCTGTACCTAGCCCTGTGAAGGGACTGCTTTTTGGTACTGGAGTTTAATCTTAAGAGTCTCATGCTTGGGCTGGGAAGGTGGCTCAGTGGTAGAGTGCTTGTCTTGCACGCATGAGGCCCTGGGTTCTATTCCTCAGCACCACATAAGCAGAAAAAGCCAGAAGTGGTGCAGTGACTCAAGTGGTAGAACGCTTGCTTTGAGCTGAACTGCTCGGGGATAGCGCCCAGGCCGAGTTCAGGCCCCATGACTGGCGGGGAAAAAAAAAAAAGTCTCATGTTTGTTTGGTTCTCTACCAGTTAGCTAAACACCAGCCCAGCTCTTTGTGCTGTAGTTTTAGAGGTGTGTGGCTCTACAGTTCTGCTATATTACCACCCATTGTCTTTGCTGGTGGTGTTGGAGTCGTGATTTTTCTGCCCAGACTTAACTTCAAACCGTAATTGTCTATATTCAGCCTCCCAACTAGCTAGAATTAGGTGTGAGCCGGCTACTAATGTGTTGGTGTGGTGAAAATCCACCACATTTATAATCTGAGGGGCTTGCCTAGTGGATGAAGCCATCCACAGGTGTGTTCACTTCACACCTGTGTCTAGGTACATTCATTGTAAGGATGGGGATGGCCATTTGTACTTATGGCCTGCTTCTGTGTTTTGTTCTAAATTCATATTTAAAAACTTTCCTTATTCACCTTTATATAGAGTGCTGAGTCCAGGGTCTCCCTGATGTGTGTCAGGCAAGTGCTGTAGCCCTTAGCCCTGTTCCAGCCTGCCGTTCCTGTGAGGATAGGGTTGTGGCAGATAGAAAGCATTCTCTAAAGCCGGGTGCCAATGACTTATGCCTGTAATCCTAGCTACTCAGGAGGCTGAGTTCTCAGGATTGTGATTTGAAGCCAGCCCAGGCAGGAAAGACTGTAAAACTCTTATCTACAATTAACTACACCCCCAAAAAAGCAAGAAGTGGGGCTTGGTGTAAATGGTAGAGTGCCAGCCTTGTGAGCACAGATGCTCAGGGACAGTGCAGAGGCCTTGAGTTAAAAAACAAAAAACAACAACAAAAACTCCAGGACAGGCTGGGAATGTGGCTCAGTGGTAGAGTGCTTGCCTAGCATGCATGAAGCCCTGGCTTCAATTCCTTAGTACCACATAAACAGAAAAAGCTGGAAGTGGTGCTGTGACTCAAGTGGTAGAGCACTAGCCTTGAGCACAGAGAAGCTCAAGGACAGAGCCCAGGCCCTGAGTTCAAGCCCCAGGACCAGCAAAAACAAAACAAAAAAATCCCAGGAAAGACGCACGCACACGCACCACCTGCCCTTCCCCCCCCCCCCCCTCCACACACACACAGTCTTGCAGACTTCCCCTGCCAGGACTGGCTTCTACCCTGTATTTTCAGATCTTAGCCTTCTGAGTAGCTAGGATTACAGGGCTGAGACACTGGCACTTTTTTTTTTTTTTTTGGTGGTACTAAAGATTGAACAGAAGGCCTTGCCTTTGAAGTTTTGAAGTGAAGAGCTGGTCATGTGTGCATGCCCTCCCTGGATAGGACTTCATTTCATTCCTGCCTCCTGTTCCTCCTCCATTTTCTTTCTTCTGCTTGCGCGTGTGTGTGTGTGTGTGTGTGTGTGTGTGTGTGTGTGTGTGTGTGTGTGTGTGTGTGTGTGTGTGTGTGTGTGTGTGTGTGTGTGTGTGTGTGTGTGTGTGTGTGTGTGGCCAGGCCTGGGTGCTGCCCCTGAGCTCTTTTGCTCAAATTTAGCTTGCTTCCTACCACTTGAGCCACAGCTCTACTTCTGGCTTTTTTGGTGGAAATAGGAGTCTCATGGAAGCCAGGTGCTGGTGGCTCACGCTTGCCTGTAATCCTAGCTACTCAGGAGGCTGAGATCTGAGGATCATGGTTCAAAGCCAGCCTGGGCAGGAACATCCTTGAGACTAATCTCCAATTCACCACCAGAAAACCAGAAGTGGGGCTGTGGCTCAGGTGGTAGAGTGCTAGTTTTGAGCGGAAGAGCTCAGGGACAGCACTCAGGCCCAGAGTTCAAGACCCATGACCGACACCCCCCCCTAAAAAACAACAACAACAACAAGCAAAAGCCAAAAACCAAAATGTACAAGAGTCTTAAGGACTTCCCTGCCCAGGCTGGCTTTGAACTCAGTCGTCAGATCTCAACCTCCTGAGGGGGTAGAATTACAGGTGTGAGCCACCCACAGCCTGCTTCAGCTTCTTATTTGTTGTTGCAGCCCTGGATGTGGAGCCCAGCATATGCTGGGCTGGTGCTGCCACCCACAAGCCACAGACCCCCAGCTCTGCCACATCTGTGCTGTGTGTGGCTGCCTGCGCTTGCTGGCGCTGTGCTGTTGGCAGGCTGCGTGTTGTGCGTGTTTCAGCACGCCCTTCCTTCTTAAGGCTGAGTAACGCCATCTTCTATCCATTCCTCTGTTGGTGAGCACTTGCATTTTTCCACTTTTTGGCAAGTATGATTAATGCAGCCGTGAGCATTGATATGCAAGTACGGTTGGGTCTCTGTTTTCAAGCCTTCCTTGTGTATACCTAGCTGAGAGAGAGAGAGAGAGAGAGAGAGAGAGAGAGAGAGAGAGAGAGAGAGAGAGAGAGAGAGAGAGAGAGAGAATCACCTTTGAGGGTTGGCTTGGTCTGAGCAAGTCTCTTGTAGCATGGAGAAAGCATGTAAGATGAAGTGGAACTTCCTGCTCTTTTAACTGGCTGTCCCTTCCGCCAATCTGGGGTGAACCTGGGAGTTGCTGGGCAGACTGGGAGATGTGGAGGGTAGGGTGGAGGATGGAGAGGGGCTTAGCCAGAAGCTGCAGGCTGTGGGAGGAGCATTCTGCATTGCTAGGGCTCTGATTATAGAAGTTTCTTTTCTAGAAGGCAGAAGTGACAGATTTTGATTCCAAGGACTAATTTTAAACTAGTCCAATAATAGAAATTAGTTGTTTTAAAAGTGGTAAGCTAGGGCTGGGAATGTGGCTTAGTGGTAGAGTGCTCGCCTAGCATGCAGAAGCCCTAGGTTCGATTCCTCAGCACCACATAAACAGAAAAGGCCAGAAGTGGCGCTGTGGCTCAAGTGGTAGTGTGCTAGCCTTGAGCACTTGGTAAGCTTGCTGGAGGTGTGCTCAGTGAGAGGAGGTAAACTCAAGTACTACAAGGTAGGGCGGGGTGAGGGGGTTGGCCCTGTGCAGGCTATAGGGGAAAGGTGGGCTGGGCTCCCAGCGGTCCCCTGTATGATTAGCAGTTTTCCCCAGAGCAGACACTGCTGTGGAGATGTTCATTGTCAACTTGCCTGAGGAAAAACAGTAAGGAGCCCATGGCTCATTCCTGTAATCTTAGCTACTTAGGAGGCTGAGATCTGAGGATTGTGGTTTGAAGCCAGCTCAGGCAGGAAAGTCTGTGACTTATCTTCAATTAACCTTCTAAAAGCTGGAAGTGGAGTTGTGGTTCAAGTGGTAGAGCACCAGCCTTGATAGAAAAGCACAAGGACAATATTCAGGCCCTGAGTTTAAGCCACAGGACTAGCATGCATGCATGTATGTATGCATGCACAAGTGCACACATGCGAGCATACATACATACACACAGATTAGCCCCACAGTTACAGGACAACAGATCAGGTAAAATTACCTGAGGTGAAATGACACTTCTGCACTTTGGCCAGTGATGTATTAGCTCTCAGGGTGAGGAAACTACAGGGTGCTAGTGGAGCTTTGATGGGGAGCTGCTTGGCTCAAGCCTCACTGCATGCATGGCCCTATTCTTCCAGTGGAGTTGGGGGTGGGGGGTCTAGCAGCTTGCCTGTAGCGTGAAATTGTGTTGCAAAAGAAAGGAAGAAAAAAAATGACCGTTTGTCTAGAGATTTTGTGACATTTTCCTTAAATACAAGTGTGCATTGTCCCTTTGTGAACACAGACTTAAAAGGCAATTACAACCGAACCTGCCACAGTACTTCTCCTAGGGACTGCCATGGAGGCTTTGCCCAACTTGGCGGTGTGGTGGTCTTTACTGGCAGTGGGGCCTGGGCCCCGCAGTCCTTGAGTTTCCCCGGCCGTTCATCTTCATGCCACTGGCCTTGTGAGATACTTGGGCAGCCATTCCACAGCATGCTTTTCAACTTGGGTTGTTCATTTCTCCCTCATGATCCAGGAGACTAGATGTGGCTGGGGTTAACTGATCATGTGGTAAGGCGCAGCACGTGATGCCGTTTCTCATCTTTCCTCTCTTTATAGAGGAGTGGAACCTAAGCTTTCCTCTGAATAGAGGTCAGTGCCTGGACTAAATCCTGTTATTCTTGTTATCTTAACGCCCTGAAAACACAGGGTTTTTCTGAAGCTTAAATATTGTCAGTAATGAAATTCTTAAAGTGGGATGAAATTTTAGTGTATGGTGTGCTTGAAAGAGACCATCTGACTAGTGGAGAGATTTGATTCTGTTTTTTTTTGGTCAGTCATGGGGCTTGAGCTCTGCCTGGGAGCTGTCCCTCAGCTCTTCAGCACCAGGCTAGCGCTCTACCACTTGCCACAGCACCACTGCTGGTTTTCTGGTGGTTTATTAGAGATAAGTGTTTCACAGACGTTCCTGTCTGGGCTGGCTTTCAACCATGATCCTCAGATCTCAGCCTCCTGAGTAGCTAGGATTACAGGCGTGAGCCACTGATGCCAGGTGATTCTGTTCTTTTTTTTTTTTTTTTTTTTTGTGGTTGGTTGTGGGGCCTGAACTCTACTGTCCCTCAGCTCTTCAGCTGTAGGCTAGTGCTATACCACTTGAGCCTCAGCTCCACTTCTGGCTTTTTCTACTTATGTGGTGCTGAGGAATTGAACCCAAGGCGATTCTGTTCTTGATCACCACAAAACCAAGCCAGAAGGGCTGGGAAGGTGGCTCAGTGGTAGAGTGCTTGCCTCTCATGCATGAGGCCCTGGGTTCGATTCCTCAGCACCACATAAGCAGAAAAAGCCGGAAGTGGTGCTGTGGCTCAAGTGGTAGAGCACTCGCTTGAGCTGAAGAGCTGAGGGACAGCACCCAGGCCCAGAGTTCAAGCCCCACAACCGACCAAAAAAAAAAAAAAAAAAAAAAGAACAAAAGGAGTAATTTAAGTGATATTTGAGGTTACTTTATTCTCTGGAAATTTTTTTTTTGGTCCATCTTGGGGCTTGAACTCAGGGCCTGGACACTGTCCCTGAGCTTTTGCTCAAGGCTAATGCTCTACCACTTGAGCCATACTGACAGTTCCAGCTTCTTCTGTTTATACTGAGGAATTGAACCCAGGGCTTCGTGCGTGCTAGGCAAGCACTTTACCGCTAAACCGAATTCCCAGCCCTGTGAAGATGTTAGTGTATGGATTCAAGTATAGACTATGTCGTCAGGCTCCAGTGGCTCACGCCTGTAATCCTAGCTTCTTGGGAGGCTAAGATCTGAGGATTGAGGTTCAAAGCTACTCTGGGCAGAAAAGTCTGTGAGACTCTTTTTTTTCTTTAATTTTTTTTTTGTTGGTTGTGGAGCCTGAACTCTGGGCCTGAGCACTGTCTCTCAGCTCTTCAGCTCAAGGCTAGCTCTTTACCACTAGAGCCACAGTGCCACTTCTGGCTTTTTCTTATGTGGTGCTGAGGAATCGGACTCAGGATCTCACGCAGGCAAGGCAAGTACTCTACCACTGAGCCACATTCCCAGCCCCTAGATGATGTTTTTTACGCTTTCAGTTTTGTTGGTGTTAGTGACTGGTTAATAAAAACAACCTAAAATTTGAGTTTTATATTTTATGACATACACAAAAAAGTAACCAGTCTGGGTGTCAGCAAATGAAGAGAAGTAAAAGATGTCAATAATTAAGGAGGTGCTAGCTTGGCCTGGGGACATGCATGTGGTCCAGAGGGTGCCACCCCCCTAGCCCCTCAGCTCCTTTCAGAGAGCCAGAAACCAAAGCTGCCTCCTTCCCCCCCTCCTCTGCCCCACCTACCTCCCTTCCCACTACCTCCCTCCCCCAAGTAGTTAGGGATGGAGATGGGGTGCCTGCCTGATACTGTGGCCACAGCCTCCATGACAGTGGTGGCTGGGGCTGGGGCTCCGTGTTAGTGGATGTGACATCAGGTGCTGCTTGGTGTTTAGTGCTAGGCATTGAACTAGGGAATCTGCTCATTTGTGCATCTTGTTTTTGTGGTATTGGGGCTTGAACTGATTTTTTTTGCAGTCTTATTTACTGTGCAGAAGTAACTCTTGGTTTATTACAGGTAAAAGGAATCTTAGCAATCTGTAGACTTGTGTAGGAGAAAGTAAAGCAGCAGTGATGTTTGAGAACAGTCGTCCCTCCCCCCCCCGGTCCTGGGGTTTGACCCTCAGGGTCTGGGTACTGTCTTTTAGCTTCTTTACTCAAGGCTAGCATCCTACGACTTGAGCCACAGTGCCACTTCTGGCTTCTTTCTGGGTAGTTTATTGGAGAAAGAAGTCTCATGGACTTTCCTGCCCAGGATGGCTTTGAACTGTAATCCTTAGATCTCAGCCATTGAGTAGGTAGGAATTCAGGCATCAGCCACTGGTACCTGGCTTGAGAACCTGTCTTGGTAGGCAGTTGGTCTTCAGAGTGTTGAAAGTGTTGGAAGGGTGGGGTGCTGGTGGCTTTACCCCTATAATCCTAGCTACTCAGGAGGCTGAGATCTGAGGATTGGGGTTCAAAGCCAGCCCAGGCAAGAAAGTCAGTGAGACTCTTACCTCCAATAAACCACCAGAAAACCAGAGGTGGAGCTGTGGTCAAAGTGGTAGAGCACTAGTCATGAGCAAAAGAGCTCAATACAGTGCCCAGCCACTGAATTCAAGCCCCACAATCGATAATAAACAAACAAACAAACAAACAAATAAATAAAACATTTGAAGGACAAGTTCTGGTGGCCAGCTTCCTGTCGGTGGTGTCTGTGACCTGAGTGACTGGCTGGTATCCCACCACACTGGAGCGTGGCTGAGGTGGTATGTGGAGCCCTTTGTGTCCACACAGTCTTTTTTATGGGCAGGATGAACTTGCTGCACTGAGGCTGCCCAGCACCACAGTTCTGTTCATGCGTTGCTTCTTGTCTGTGCAGCAGGTTTGGGATTAGTGATGGGTTCTAGTACCTTGTTACAGAAAGAAGTATGGGAACCTTAGCAGGGCAGCTTGCTGTTCTGGATTCAGCCTGCTTACTTGGAAAGTATCAGGGCTAAGAGCGAGAGCTAAAAGTTCTGTGCTGTTGTTACACATCCAAAAAAAGCGAAGATGCTTGTGCAAAATAATGTGAGCACGGGGGCATGGCTCGTGGCTGAGCGCCTGTGTGGCATGCACCGACCTGACCTGATGCTTTGCTTCCCATGTGTGGCAGTGTCGGGAGCAGTGCGCATGCAGAGAGGTGCACTTGCAGTGACCGCCCAGTGCCGCCAGAGCCAGCGGCCTCTGACTCACTGGAAAGTAAAAAGGGTTTTTGGTGGCCTTCAGTTTTAATAGTAAGGATCAATAATTAAAGCTGTATAGGTAGATGAAAATCTTAGCTGGAATTAATTATTGGCTTGTTTTGAGATGGAGCAGATCAGAGGAGCAGGAACACAGATAAACCTAATCCCTGAAATGGATCTCCACCAGACACACAAGAAGATTTCAAAGAATGGCAGGAGTCTGTTTTCAAAGATAAAAGGCACTGCATCTATTAAACAATAGCTTCTAGAATAAAAGATGAAAATTGAGACAGTGATGGGTCAATTAAGTCCATCTTTGAAACTTGCAAAGGAATAGTAAAATCAGAGCAGGGAATTGAAAGATGACGACAGAAAGTCGCTCCTGGAATGAGGGTGAATAAGCGCAGTGTGACGCCAGTGCCGCCCTCAGCAGCAACTCCACACCCAGCTTCACCTGCGCGCTGAAGTGCTGCGTGGAAACTTACAGAAGCATATTTTTGGAATTATATTTTGTATTAATGGCAGCCCCAAGTAGCTGCTGTTGCAGGTGGGACACAGTCCCTCCCTTTGTCAGCACTCATGAGAACCCCCTTATCAGATTAGGGATGGAGTCTCGTGTTCAAGTTACCTGTGTTTACTTTCATAATGATCCCAAAGCTCAAGAGTCCTGGTATTGGCAATTTGGAGACGCCAGAGAGAAGCTGGATCGGTGAAAGTTCTCTATTTGCTGGGGATGATAAGATGTATGGTAACAATGAGTCTTCTGGCTGGGTGCTGGTGGCTCATGGCTGTATTCCGTGAGGAGGCTGAGATCTCAGGATTACAGTTCAAGCCAGGCTGGGCAGAAAAGTCTGTGAGACTTTAATTAACCCCCAGAAAACTGGGAAGTGGCACTGTGGCTCAAGTGGTAGAGTGCTTGCCTTGAGCTGAATTGCTGAGGGACATCACCCAGATCCAGAGTTCAAGCCCCACCACCAACCAAAAAAAAGAATAAGTCTTCTGTTGGTGAGATCACAAAGGAAAAATGAATTTGTGCTAGCTTTGCTGTGATTCCTCAGAACACCAAGGTCACAGCCACAAGGATACAGGGCCTGGCACAGATGGAGAGGGCATTTAGCTGTGGGTGGAACGCATGGACGGATACATGCCATGATGGCAGGGCAATGCCAGAAAGCCCGAGCTTGTTCCAAGACTTGGGAACCCAAGGAAAGAATGGCTGCCTAGGCTCAGGACTGGGTTCGCACTGGAAAATCCCAGAGGCTCTGGGTGTGGGGGGGTGACCAGCCCGGTGACCAGCTAAGGGGCAGAGTTTGGTCAGGGGAAGGATGTGGGCCAGAGGCAGGCTGGGATGGGAGGAAAGTGGGCAGAGGGTGGGCACTGTCCACGAGTGCTTACAGGCACACAGATGCTACCTCCATTTCACTGTTATAAAGTACACTGTGATAACTGAACTTCATTATTAGTTGTTGCTAATTTCTTCCTATGGCTAGTTCAAAAGTGAATATATGCCAGGTTCTGGTGGCTCACACCTGTAATCCTAGCTCCTCAGGAGACTTGAGATCTGAGCTTCATGGTTGGAAGCCTGCCCTGGCAGGAACATCTGTGAGACTCCCAATCAGCCACCAAAAAACCAGAAGTAGAGCTATGGCTCAAGTGGTGGAGCACTAATCTTGAGCAAAAAGCTAAAGGATGGTGCCCGAGCTGAGTTAAAGCCCCTAGAGCAGGCACAGACACACAAAGTGAGTTTGTATTGGAACAAACTGTGTAGGACACTCAGGGTCCCCTGCTGAGAGAGGGGCCCCAGCTGGTTGTGAGCTGCCTCCCCTGTGGACAGCTGTCCACTCTTGTCCAGGTGTGTGCTGGACTGAAAGTGCTTATACACATCTTGTGATTTGCTCTCCCCAGCCACTGGACTGGGCTAGGCTCCCAACACAAGTGCAGTAAGGCCTGTGAGTGCTTGTGAGGGGGAGCTTAAAGATGCCTCTGGCTGCAGCTCAAGTCCAGACCAGAGCCAGGCCTTGCTCGAGGCGGGAGGGAAGGCTTTTGTTTTGTGTTAGGATCTAGCTATCCAAAGCCTAGTGCAACCTGGATGTTTAATTAAAGGAAGCAATCAAAACTTCTTTTTTTTTTTTACTTACATTGGCTTGAGTTGGGAATTTATAATCTGTCTGAGGTAATTCCTTCTATTGCATCCTGTAGAGAAGGTAGAGCCAGTGGTAGAGCTGGAGGTGTGGACCAGTCACTCACTGCAAACCATCAAGAAGGCTCAAATTCTAAAGCTTCTGTGAAAACTCCAAGAAATGGCCACCCTAGCAAGGAATGTTGAGGGCAGGGCTGCCATGAAAAGGGAAGCAGAGGGCTTGCTTAGCCCCAAGTTCCCCCCAGCACAAAAGTACCCCCAACCTTGCTGGCTCATGTGGACAGTATGGGCAGCTTTGTGAAGTCCTGGCCTTCCCACAGCTCCACGGTCCGGCCCGAGAGGAGACAGAGCCTGCTCTGCAGTCAGCCAGGACGCTGGCTGAGTCGGCTGCCAGCGACTCCACTGGGGCTGCTCCAGGGCAAGGGGACTCAGACACCTGCAGAAGCTGCCTCCGTCCAGACTTCAAATCCCAGCTAAAGAATTGAAAGTGGTGCCAGGCGCTGGTGGCTCACGCCTGTAATCCTAGCAGGTCAGGAGGCTGAAATTGCGCTTCAGAGCCAGCCCTGGCAGGAAAGTCCGTAAGACTTTTTTTTTTTTTTTTTTTGCCAGTCCTGGGGCTTGAACTCAGGGCCTGGGCACTGACTGTGGGCTTCTTTTGCTCAAGGCTAGCACTCTATTTACCGCTTGTGCCACAGCACCACTTCTGGCCTTTTCTGTGTATGTGGTACTGAGGAATTGAACCCAGGGCTTCATGCATGCCAGGCAAGCACTCTACCACTAAGCCACTTTCCCAGCCCCATGAGACTCTTATGTCCAATTAACCACCAGAAAAGTAGAAGTGGCACTGTGGCTCAAGTGGTAGAGTGCTCGCCTTGAGCAGAAGAGGTCAGGGACAGTGCCCAGGCCCAGAGTTCAAGCCCCACGACCAACACCCCCCCCCCAAAATGGAAAGGATGAGTATTAGACAAGGGCTGGGCCCTGGGGATCTGAGCATGGACCACCAGAGGCACACACAGATCCCAGTTCTGCTCTGCATGTCTGGAGAGGTATAGCTTGAAAATGTCTAGGAAGTGGACCATGATGTGACCCAGCGACAGGTGCTCTATCTACACTAGTGCCCTAGACACTCGGCTGTACGGAGGTTAGGGGTCAAGGTGGTCTCCAGGCGTGTGGAGGGAGCAGAGCTGAGTTTCCATGCATGGGGACCAAGGCCAGGGATGAGGGAGCTTGTAAATCACCAGAATCCACCCTAGACACACCCTGAAACAAGTAGACAGGTAACATAAGCCAGGAAGTGGGGGACTTTGTGGTAGAGGGGCCACAGGGGCTCCCCAATGCCAGAGTACACATAGCACACACAGCACAGTGAAGCCAGGAGGTGACGCAGCAACCTGCTGTGCTGAAATAACCCATGCTTCCCACCTGAGGTGTGGGAACCCCAAGGCCGTGCCATGAAATAAGCATGCTTCCATGTTAAGTGTCAAGAAGGGGATACTGCACTAAAACTCAGTTTAAATACACACAAAATCAGCAGTGGCCAGGTGCTGGTGGCTCACGCCTGTCATCCTAGCCATGCAGGAAACAGATCTGAGAGTTGAGGTTCAGCGTTCAGCCCTGCCAGGAAAGTCCATGACACTCGTCTCCAATTAACCACCAAAGAGCCGGAAGAGGAGCTGTGGTTCAAGTGGTAAAATGCTAGCCTTGAGTGGAAAAGCTCAGGCCCTGGATCTGGGTTGCTGGTGGCTCACGCCTGTAATCCTAGCTACTCAGGAGGCTGAGATCTGAGGATCGAGGTTCAAAGCCAGCCCAGGCAGGAAAGTCCGTGAGACTCTTATCTCCAATAAACCACTAGAAAACCAGAAGTGGCACTGTGGCTCAAGCGGCAGAGTGCTCCCCTTGAGCTGAAGAGCTGAGGGACAGCACTGAGCCCCAGAGTTCAAGCCCCACAACCAACAAAAAAGAAAAGCAAAGAAAAGCTCAGGCCCTGAGTTCAAGCTCTCCCGCCCCCACAAAACTGGAGAAAGTGTTGCATTAGGTATTTTGGGGGTTGAACTCAGGGCCAGCTTTTTTTTTGGGGGGGGGGAGGGTCCGGTCGAGGGGCCTGAACTCTGGGCCTGGGCGCTGTCCCTCAGCTCTTCAGCTCAAGGCTAGCACTCTACCATTTGAGCCACAGCACCACTTCTGGCTTTTCTGCTTATGTGGTGCTGAGGAATCGAACCCAGGGCCTCATGCATGCAAGGCAAGTGCTCTACCACTGAGCCACCTTCCCAGCCCCTCAGGGCCAGCTTTTAATGCTTGTGCCATGCTTCCCCTCTGTGCGTGTTGCTTGTATGAGTAAAGCAGTGGCCACCGTTGGGTAGAAACGAGGCGTTCCTTAGGATTCTGCCCCTCTCCCGAGCACCCCATGCTGCCAGGCGTGCTCCAGGTGAGCAGCACTGCTCTCACAGCACCTGTTGGTGCTGTCTCCTTTGGGGAGCCAACCACAAAGGCCAGGGTTACCTGTTGGGGTGTTGGGAGAGTTGTTGGGTAGTGGATAGATGTAGTGCTCTTCTGAGTCCCCTGCCACCTGCACAGCTGTCCTCTGCTCAGTGCCTGTGGGGACTGCTCCCGTGCTGCGCCCTTCCCTCGCCCCTGCTTAACTCCCTTTTCACTGCAGCCGCCACCACAGGGGCCTGAGGAGCTCTCACACATTTCAGGAAATTCACTCAAGACCATGAGAGCTCTGTGCTGATGAGAACATTCACCATATAGGTACACGTGGACTGGACTTCAATGAAGTCACTGCCCCAGGGCTCCTGGCTCCCATATTGGGTAGCATGGGGTTCTGAGGGCTGGTGCGTGAGGCATGCACCCACAGGATGCCCCGTCCCCTAAGGGGCCTCGTTTCCTCCTGCCTCCATCCTTCGTGGGAACAAGGCTTGCCCATTCATGAAGCTGAGAAGCGCTGTCGTGCTCCCATGCATTCCTTGGGCCTTGTTGATTTACGTTCTCCCCAAGGCTTCTGTGTTTTGAGTGGTGTGGAAACAGGAGGAAGGAGCTGGTCAGGTCCTGGAGATTTTGTTGTTCCAGCCCTTCCTGGGGCACGTGCCCTCTAGCTTTCTTGAGACTGGGGGATGCACCAAGGCCCGGGGTGCCTGGGCCTCCACTGTGCACTTTTTCCGTAGCTTTGCTGGTGGGAGGCTCAGAGCAGCAGGCCTGGCCATGGTGTCTTCTGTCAGAATGCCTCCATGGGATACCCTGGTGGGAAGGGGTCGAAAGGGAGGGAGAAGTCAGCAGGTGGGCAAAGTGGGCTGTGATAATGATATGGGGGGGCCCTGGACTGGGAAGTGGGTGGGGTTGCCCATCCCCTAGTCATGAGGTTCATGGCAATGAGGTGAGAAGAAGCAGCATTTGGCAGAAAAAATGGTTCTAGTTTCCTCCTGTGCCTCTGAAAGTGGCTTTGTGACCTTGCGAAACCACAGCGTTCGTAAAATGAGAATGAGCCTATTTTTTTCTTGCTGGGAAATGAGAGCTAAATTGAGGTTGTGGGATAATGCTGTAGCCGGTGCGGTGGTTCACGTCTGTAATCTCAGCACTGGTGAGGCTGGGATGTGGCATTTTGATTCCTGATGGAGCTGCACATCTGATGTACATCTGGCAGTTAGGATGGGAAGCTTAAATAGGAGGATCACTGTCCAGACCGCCTGGATAAGAAGCAAGACCCTGCTGGGTGCCAGTGGTTCACGTCTGTAATCCTAGCTACTCAGGAGGCTGAGATCTGAGGATCACGGTTCAAAGCCAGCCCAGGCAGGAAATCTGTGAGACTCTCTTATCTCCAATTAACCACCAGAAGATTGGAAGTGGCGCTGTGGCTCAAGTGGTAGAGAGCTCTCCTTGAGCTGAAGAGCTGAGGGACAGCGCCCAGGCCTAGAGTTCAAGCCCCATGACTGACCCTCCCCCCCAAGGAAAAAAAACAATCCAAACAAAAAAACCAAGACCCTAAAAGCAAAAAGGCCTGGAGGCGTGTCTCCTAGAGTATCTGCCTAGCAAGTGTGAAACCAGCATGGGGGTTAAAGGCTATGAGCATTCAGAAACAGTATATTCTAGCAGCTCTTTGTTGGTCATTTTGACAAACCTACATTTCAATTTCACTTTACTTGGAATTTGTTTATCAAAGAGAAGAGAGTACAACCCAGTGGGCTGGAGGGGCTGGCCTTCCCAGCTCCTAAGCTGTCAGCCTTTGACCCAGATTGTTAGAGCACATACTTTAGTGATCTAGCTATTGGCCTGTTTGTGCATTTTCTGGCTGTGTATGTCCACAGGTATTGGGGGGGGTGAAGTGTCAACTGGCTTGCTTTCATTTATTTATTTATTTATTTATTTATTTATTTAATTTTATTTTATTTTTGGTTGGTCATGGGGCTTGAACTCTGGGCCCGGGCGCTCAAGGTGAGCTCTTTACCACTTGAGCTACAGCGCCACTTCCTATTTTCTGGTGGTTCATTGGAGATAAGAGTCTCATGGACTTTCCTGCCCGGGCTGGCTTTGAACCACAATCTTCAGATCTTAGTCTCCTGAAGAGCTGGGATTACAGGCCTGCGCCACCAGTGCCTGGCTCAGCTGGCTTTTCTTTCCTTCTTTCTTTCTTTCTTTTTTTTGGTTATGGGGCTTGAACTCTGGGCCTAAGCGCTGTTCCTCAGCTCTTCAACGCAAGTCTAGTGCTCCACCACTTGAACTACAGCACCATTTCTGGCTCTCTGGTGGTTTATTGGAGATGAGAGTTTCACGGACTTTTGTGCCCGGGCTGCTTTTGAACCGCGATCCTCAGATCTGAGCCTCCTGAGTAGCTAGGATTACAGGGATGAGCCACTGGCGCCCGGCTCAGCTGGCTTTTCTTATAAAGCTTTACCTGTGCAACACTGGATACTTGGGTGTGCACATGCAATGTGCAGTTAGCTTGTGTGATGGATGGCAGGCAGGCTGAGTGGTGGTCTAGGGCAGTGGGGAGAGGTGCACAGTGTGTTAGCCAGTCGTTTTCACATGGTCAGGCCATGAGCACTCCCCTGGCTCTGGTGAAGGGGTGTTCTGGTACACGAAGCTTCAGAATGGATTCCCACCCACCTCTGGGGCTCAGCTTCTGTTGTATGCTCAGTGGATTCTTTCTGTCTCATGCTAAAATAGACTTTATGGCACTCAGTTGGAATGGATATTTTGTGTCTGTGTTGTGTGTGCATACATGCAGTCCTAAGGCTTGAATTTCAGGGACTAGACACTCTTGCTCAAAGTTAGCAGTTGCCACTTGAGCCACACCTCCACTTCTAGCTTTTTGCTGGTTAATTGGAGATAAAGGTCTCACAGACTTTCCTGGCTGGGCTGGCTTCCAAGCACAGTCCTCAGATCTTAGTCTTCTGAGTAGCTAGGATTACAAGTGTAAGCCACCAGCACCTGGCTAGAATTTTCTGTTTAAGGCCCAATAATCTATATGTGTACATTTCATAATTTGTTTTATGTACCATGGACAAGCATTTAGGTTGTTTGTACTTTACTATGTATTTAATTTTGGTGGTACTGGAGTTACAACTCAGAACCTCATGCTTGTTAGGCTGATGCTCCATTGCTGAGCCAGGCCCCCAGGCCTGTTTTTCTCTGGTTATTTTTGGATGGGCTCTTGCTTCCTGCCCAGGTGTACACTTGGGTTGTAACCTGCCTATTTTAGGTTTCCTGTTGTTGCTGGGATGCATGCATAAGCACAACAACTGGCTTCCTTCTGTGTGGCTGGAGTCTCATAATGTTTCTGCCCAGGCTAGCTTGGAGCCATGATCCTCCCAATCTCAGCATTCCAGCATGCCTCTTGGGATGACAGGTGTGTGCCTCAGTGCTCATCTGGGTCGAGCAGGGATTCTGGACTGTTCTGCCCAGGCTGACCTTGAACTATAGTCCTCCCATCCACAGCCTCCTAGGTAGTGGGGATTGCAGATGTCAGCCAGCTGTGCCCAGATGCCTCCACCTTTTGATTTGTGCATGAAATTGTACAAATAATAGTTTGGACCCTTGCTTTGAGTGTTTGGAAGTAGAATTGCTGGATTGCATGATAATTGCTTGTTTATGTTTTAGGAAGTACTCAACTCTGTACCAATAGCTGAACCTTCTCACATTGTAGCAGCAGTGCACGAGGGGTCCAGTTCCTCTGGGACCCTGCCGACAGCTCGTCAATCCTTTGGTTCTGTGTTGTTTTTTTTCAATAGCGTTCGAAATTCCACTGAGGCTCTTGGCTGATCCTCTTGTGGCAGAGTTGCAGCTGTCCCCGGCTGTCCTGAACCCTCCTTAGGAAGCAGCTCTTCCCCAGGCTCCGGCCTCACCCGCCTTCTCTTGTGTCAGTGCCAGCAGAACCGAGCTGATAGCCTTCTTGGTGGAGCTGTGGTAGATGCACCAATAGGGGAGCCTGTCCTTCTCACAGGCTTGGTGCCCCTAGGTTTAGTCGGGATGGGATGGTAAGCTAGCTTGAGGAAAATGACAGAAGATGGAAAGTTAGGAGGTATTTAACACTGTACTCACAGCAAGGAAGATTGTGTTCTGGGGTTAGAGGGCCCCTGGAGCTGTGCCATTCACATCCTCCTTGCCTCTCTCTCGATCAGGGACCATGGCCCAAGTGGCGATGTCCTCGCTGCCCGTTGAAGATGAAGAGTCCTCAGAGAGTCGGATGGTGGTGACGTTCCTCATGTCTGCACTGGAGTCCATGGTGAGTGGCTTCTGCCCTGGGGAGTGTGCGCATGCTGGGGGCGGGGGGGAGATGATGCAGTTAGGCCTGTGGACAAACTTGTTTTTTGTAAAATAGTAATGAGTTTACAAAAACTGGGTTTTTGTAAAATAGTAATGAGTTTATTTATGCATGTATGCATGCTCTGGATTGAACCCAGGCAAGTGCTCTAACACTGAGCACACCTCTGGCCTCTTTTGAGTAATTTTATTTTGAGACAGGTTTCCTTGAGTTGCCTGGCCATCTGCCCTTGGCATACTCCTGCCTCAATCCCCCAAGTAGCTTGTTTTGGTTTTTAGTTGTGATGAGGACAGCTTTTTCCTGGAATAATTGCTACACTTCACACTTTGTTACCATGTTTCAGTATATGCTTAGCTTATCTAAATATTTCTTTTTAAATTGAATTTTTCTTAGGCAGTCGCCTGTTTTGCAAGTGTTAACACTGCATTTATATATAATATTGGAAGTAACTCAGAACAAAGTCATGTATTTGAGTTAAGCTTCATATACTCTTGTCTACTTTCCTATCAGTTGTCCTTACTCTGCTGTAGTGGTCATTACCTCAGGGCTCAGTGTCCGTGTGAGTGAGTGAGTGTGCGTGTGTGTATGTGTGTATATGTACATGTGTATATACTCTGGGGGTTGAACTCAGGGCCTGGGTGCTGTCCCTTAGCTTTTTCTCTTAAGGCTGGTACTCTGGCCACAGCTCCATTTCTAGAGTTTTGGTGGTTAGTTGGAGATAAGATAGTTGGGCTGGATTCCAACCATGATCCTCAGATCTCAGTCTCCTGAGTAGCGGCGATTACAGGCGTGAGTCACCAACACCAGCTTCCTTTAACTTTTAAGAATACTGAATTCCATCAGGTGCCAGTGGCTCACATCTGTAATCCTAATTATTCTGAGATCTGAGGATCATGGTTTGAAACCAGTCCAGGCAGGAAAGTCCATGAGATTCTTATCGCCCATTAACTACCCAAAAAGTTGGAAATGGAACTGTGGCTCAAGTGGTAGTATGCTAGCCTGGAGTGAAAAAGCTCAGAAAGAGTGCACAGGCCCTGAATTCAAGCCCCAGGATCGAGTTTCCTTGGAATGTACCTTGTCCTTTTATGGGAGGTGCGTGGCTTTGGTCCACACAGGGTTCAGCTGGCTCACACCCCTCTCAGCCACTGTTGGGAAGTGCCCTGCCTACGCTGCCCACTGCCCAGCTTAGCAGGCGCCGTCTGCTTCTGGACCTTCCCCTCGGAGTACCAGGGCTTTCTGCTGCCTCGTTTACCAGTTCATTTCTCCTGTTTAAAACTAGGCAATGAAGCCGGGCGCTGGTGGC
The DNA here is from genome assembly GCF_024711535.1 of Dipodomys merriami. Taxonomy (NCBI): domain Eukaryota; kingdom Metazoa; phylum Chordata; class Mammalia; order Rodentia; family Heteromyidae; genus Dipodomys; species Dipodomys merriami. Next base: position 4,639,823 of record NW_027204048.1, read on the forward strand.
TCATGCCTATAATCCTAGCTACTCAGGAGGCTGAGATCTGAGGATCGCGGTTCAAAGCCAGCCCGGGCAGGAAAGACCGTGAGACTCTTATCTCCAATAAACCACCAGAAAACCGGAAGTGGCACTGTAGCTCAAGTGGTAGAGCGCTCACCTTGAGCTGAAGAGCTGAGGGACAGCGCCCAGGCCCAGAGTTCAAGCCTCACGACCAACAAAAAAAAAAAAATAAATAAAATAAAAAAAATAAAACTAGGCAATGAGGCAAGACAAGCACGTGGCAGTGGGCTGTGCCATGTGCTTGCAGGTGGGCACTAGGCAGTTCTGGGTGGCATGTTTTGTACTTCCCATACATAGTGGTGCTTGCTTTTTGCTTGCAGTGTAAGGAGCTGGCCAAGTCCAAGGCGGAAGTGGCCTGCATGGCCGTGTATGAGACTGACGTGTTTGTGGTGGGGACCGAGAGGGGACGGGCCTTCGTCAACGCCAGGAAGGACTTCCAGAAGGACTTTGTAAAATACTGTAAGCAGCATGTCTTTTTCTTTTGTATTTTGTAAATCTAAACCTAAGAATTTATAGGTGAGAAATGCCATTTCTTCTTCCTAAAACATAATGAGATTTAGATTAAAAACCAAAAAGACTTTGCCAATGTTTATGGAACAGGTGAAGTATCTGAGCAGGCGTATAGGTGTTTTCTTCTTTCCTCTTTTTCGAGGGCATGCTGGGGATGGACCCTCGGCCCTTGCTCATACTAGGCAAGGGCTGTACCACGGAGCCACAGTGTGACCACCGCCCTCAGCTCTTGTTTCCTCTCCTTCCCCCTTCCCCTGGGCGTTGTGTCCTAGCATTGAGCCACAGCCCTGACCCTTAAAGAGCTTCATTTAGCTCTTGCTCTGGGTCCTTAGCTGTATTTTTTTCCCCTATAAATACATATATTCTCCCAGTCCTGGGGCTTGAACTTAGGACCTGGGTGCTGTTCTCTAAGCTTTTTTGTTTCAGGCTAGCACTCTACCACTTGAGCCATAGTTCGACTTCTGGCTTTTTGGTGGTTAGAGATAAGAGACCTCACAGACTTGCTGACTGGCTTCAAATTTGTAATCCTCATGTCTCAGCCTCCTGAGCAGCTATGATTACAGGCATGAGCTACTAGTGTTCAGCTTGCTCTGATTAATTTTAAGGTAAGGTTCTCACTTTTGTCTAGTTTAGTGGTTATTATGTTGGACTTTGCAAATCTAGAGTTATTTGGTGATGACCTTCTCAGATGAACAGATGTAGCTGATGAATTATTCTTACTGCTTCTTTTTTCACCAGCTAATAATCTGATGTGTTTATAGTCATAGCTATGCTTACTTACGAGTTGGATGCGAGCCATTTATATCCTTGAGGATTTGACCATATAAGATGTCTCTTATTCCTTCCCTTTGTGATTCTCACATGTGAGCGGTGTGTCCCAGTCAGCCCCATCACTCTCCCTCCTTTGTGTTTTATAACAAAGCATAGTTGCTGCCAAATAGAACAAAACATTCTTGCTGAAAGGCAGATGCTGCGGTGCTGGGTATGAGCCTTTTTTTGGTCAATTCTTCACAGGCGTTGAGGAAGAGGAGAAGGCGGCCGAGATGCACAAGATGAAGGTGGCTGGCCAGGGAAGCCGGATGAGCGTGGATGCTGTGGAAATTGAAACTCTCAGAAAAACAGTTGAGGACTATTTCTGCTTTTGCTATGGTAAAAGATCATTGTGTGCCGCGTTTTTCACATGTCGCTGTGTCCTTGCAGTCCTGTGATGCATCTGTACCCACTGTGCTGACTACTGTGCAGGCCGAGGGGACAGCCATTCCTCCTTTTAGAGGCCAGCATAGCCATTAGACCCCGTGCCCTGCAAAGCCACCTGTGCGAATTGAGTCACAGGAAAAGCCAGTGGCTGGCTAGGAGAGGAGGGAAAGTTGAACGGTGGGATCAGGCCTTCTGGTTCCTGTGGGTGTAAATGCATTCACACAGGAACTTCAGTTTAAAAATGTCCTGGAGCTTTGGTGGCAGTAGCATCTGTCAGGTTGTAGTGTAGGGATGCAGAATGTGTTAAATGTGAAATCAGGCTGTGCTACTGTTTAGGTTTGATTTGGTTCCCCAGGCTGGACTGGAGCAGTCTATCCTTTGGCCACAGTCTCCTGAGTGTGTTGGGAGTATAGTCGCACCCCATGCTCAAGCTATTTTGAACTTGGATTCTTCCTCCCTTTACCTTCTGAGCTATGTCCTGTTAGAAATTAGCTATTTTTACTTCCATGTGTGTGTGTGTGTGTGTGTGTGTGCGTGCGTGCGTGTGTGCTTGTGTATGTGTGTGTGTTCCAGGGCTGGGGTTCTCAGCCTGGTGGTGCCTGAGCTTTTTTCTCAAGGCTACTGCTCTGCCATTTGAACTACAACTCAAGTTCTGGCCTTTTGGTGATTAATTGGCAATAAGACTCATGGACTTTCTTGCCTGGGTTGGTTTTGAACCATGACCTTCAGATCTCAGCCTCCTGAGTAGTTATAATAACAGGCTTGAGCCACCTGTTTTCCTTATGGTTTTTATGTTTTGGGTTTCTTTTTGTTGTTGTTGTTGTTTGCTTTTAGCCAGTTCTGCAGTTGAACTCAGGAGTTGGACACTGTCCATAAGCTTCTTTGGCTCAAGGCTAGCACTCTACCACTTGAGCCACAGTGCCACTTCTGGCTTTTTCTGTGTATGTGGTGCTGAGGAATTGAACCCAGGGCTTCATGAATGCTAGGCAAGCACTCTGCCACTGAGCCACATTCCCAGCCTTTCCTCAAGTTTTTTTTTTTTTTTTTTTTTGTCGGCCGTGGGGCTTGAACTCTGGGCCTGGGCGCTGTCCCTCAGCTCTTCAGCTCAAGGTGAGCGCTCTACCACTTGAGCTACAGCGCCACTTCCGGTTTTCTGGTGGTTTATTGGAGATAGGAGTCTCACGGTCTCTCCTGCCCGGGCTGGCTTTGAACCGCGATCCTCAGATCTCAGCCTCCTGAGTAGCTAGGATTACAGGCGTGAGCCACCAGCGCCCGGCGCCCTTTCCTCAAGTTTTAACATTGATTTATTTAGTGTAAACAGGTTAAGATTCAGAGAAATGGAAAATGAACATTTCCTGCTACATGCAAGAAATGTGACTGAAAGACTCCCCTTTCCTGTGGGTTTGATGTGCTTACTATTTGGCTCTTTCATTTCTGCAACTCTAGCTCAGCGGCATTGGACTGGCACACGCTTGAGCTCAGTTTTAAATGAGACATGGCGGGGGTAGTGTGCGCTGTCTGGCGTGGTGCTGAGACGCTGAGTGTGGCGGGGTTTGTCTCTTCCTCCATCAGGGAAAGCGTTAGGCAAGTCCACCGTGGTCCCTGTCCCCTACGAGAAGATGCTGCGGGACCAGTCTGCTGTGGTGGTACAGGGACTCCCTGAGGGGGTGACCTTCCAGCATCCCGAGAACTACGATCTGGCCACCCTCAAATGGATTTTGGAGAACAAAGCAGGGATCTCGTTCATCATTAAGAGGTGAAGTGTGCTCCCTTCTTGGCCAGTGTCAATTCTTCTCAAAGACCAGCAGAACTTCTTTACAATATTTTAATGAGGTATCATTAACACTTAGGCTTTAAAATAGTTCTGTGTATTCATACATGCTGTTTTGTTTGTTTTCTTATGATGCAGGCCTTTCCTAGAGCCGAAGAAACACCTAGGTGAGTGTGTGCATCTGTGTTTTGTTTCTGAGAGACCTGTCCCTCCACACCACAGGACCCCAAGTGCTCTTGAGTTTCTTGAGGCTCTGGCAGAGCCAAGACGTTTTTGGTGGGGGTGGGGGTGGGGGAGTAGTCATGGGGCTTGAACTCAGGACCTGGGTGCTATCCCTGAGCTTCTTTTGTTCAAGGGTAGCACTGTGCCACTTGAGCCACAGTGCCACTACTGGCTTTTTCTGAGTAGTTTATTGGAGGTAAAGGTCTAATAGACTTTCCTGCCTGGGCAGGCATTGAACAGTGATCCTCAGATCTCAGCCTCCTGAGTAGCTAGGATTACAAGTGTAAGCCACAGGTGCCTGGCTCAACCAATACCTTTTAGTTGGTAAAGAGGTCACAAGGTGAAAAAAGAGGCCACAAGGTGAAAAAGAGGCCACTTATGACACTTGATGACAGAGGCCTGTCAGCCTTAGTGCAACCCGCACACATTGACTTGCACTACTGTGGAATTGCCCTGCTGGTGATAGAGCCAGCCTGGCACAAGCCTGGATACTGAGGGTACCACAGCTGTGTACAAAGCTGTGACATTGTCATATCTCCCAGAGTGACCAGGACAGCCCAGCAATGACACTGGCACACCTCCCAGAGTGACTGGGACAGCCCTAGGAACAGCCTAGAGAAAGACTCTGGGCCTTCAGTGGAAGTCCTGCCTCTGAGGTTGGAAAGGCTCCCGGCCAGAGGCTCAGGATGCGGTCCTGAGTGGGAGCTATCCTGCAGGTTGCTTTCAGAGACCCCTGGCTGTTGCATTGTGAGAATGAGAGTGGCAAAGGTGACACAGGGAGCCAGGGTCACTGGAGACTCCTGTTTGGATGGTGCAGTGTTTGCATTCAGAGCCACATCCCCAGCCCGTCATTGGGAACCTCTTAACTATGGAAGAATGAGAGGAAAAAAATACACACACACAGACTTTGTTTCTGTTAAATTTCTTTAAAAAATTTCAACATGTTGAAAATAATTTTTTTACCTGCTTTATTGGAGTGTAGTTAACACATCTTAAAATGAACCCATTTTTTTTTAAATTTTTTTATTGTAAAGATACTATACAGAGGGTTACAGTTACATGAGTGAGGTAATGAGTACACTTCCTCTTGAGCATTGTTACCTCCTCCATTGTTTTCCCCCTACCATCCCCTCCCTCCCTCCCTTCCCCAAGGTTCTTTTTTTTTGATTGTGATTAAGTGATTACTTAATTTCTGGTAATTCACAGTATTGTCGAATAATGATGCTCGTTTAAAGTCACAAGTTCATTCTAACTTTCCTGGAGCAAATTGTCTATCACAGTCTGTAATATATAACGGTGCTCACATGTTATATACCATATATGTGATCAGCAGCATGGGGATATTTGGTAGTGGTTCAACCAGATGAGTGGGAGTTCTTTGTTTCTTAAGTCCTGTTTTGAAAATGAACCCATTTTAATTGTACAATTCTATGAATCTTAGGAAATGTTAAGAATCTAAGCCGGGCGCCGGTGGCTCACGCCTGTAATCCTAGAGCTACTCAGGAGGCTGAGATCTGAGCATCGAGGTTCAAAGCCAGCCCAGGCAGGAAAGTCCGTGAGACTCTTAGCTCCAATAAACCACTAGAAAACCGGAAGTAGCACTGTGGCTCAAGTGGTAGAGCGTTCACCTTGAGCTGAAGAGTGCAGGGACAGCGCCCAGGCCCAGAGTTCAAGCCCTATGACTGACCAAAAAATAAAAAATAAAAAATAAATCTAAAAAGCAAGTGCTACAGCACTTGGCTGGTGTGGGAGACTTGCTGAGTTCCATCCCCAGCACTGCACAGATGTGATGCAGCTTGGGCTGGCCTCAAACTCTCCATCCTCTTGGGGGACTATAGCTACATACACCGGGCTCTCTCTGTTTCTTGTTAGATGATTGGCAAGTTCTTTCTCTAATTCCATCACATCTCTTAACTTGCTTTAAGTTTGACTGAAACCGATTTTATTCTTTGACTCTTTGTGCTTTGATGTTTCATCCCATAAACCATTACTTGGGAGCAGAGTGGGGTGAGCACTTGTGTTGCTTGCCTGTGGGCCTGGTTTGACCCTTGGGACCTGGAAAAATCAAACCAGCCCCCCAACATTGTTTAACCCATTGTCTTGAAGATTTCTTTTGCAAGTCTTAACAGCTTTAGCTCTGGTAGACAGACCCATAGCTCTGGTAGACAGACCCATTGCTCTGTTGCTGAGCCAGCCCAAGTCTGCAGTCTGCAGTGGGTCTGACTTAAAGCTGACATGTCCCAGGTGAGACTGTGCATTCATCTTTTGTGGCTGTCCAGTTGTTCCAGCGTTTAGTGCTGAAAAGTACACCCTTCCTCCTGGGTTGCCCTGGCAACTTGGAGGGGAATCAGCTGACCCTGACTATGTCTGTCTGGGCTTTTCCATAGCAGCTCATGCAGTGTGAGAGTCAGGACAGCGCCCCCTCCACTGGCCCCTTTCTTGCCCCTCCTCTGTCTGGGGGCCCTTCTTTCTTGCCTCTGTTCTGGCTAGAGTCAGCATCCATTGGAAGGGCTGATGGTTGGCCCTGCACCAGGACTAAAGGAGGCCAGTGTGCTGTGAGCCTGGGCTCCAGTTGACACAGATGCGTACATTAGAGTGCAGATGGATGGACTGCAGCTTGCTTTTCATTCCTGGCTGTGTACATTTGGGACATCACGGGGGATGTGGACCGTGTACAGATCATAGAATGACCTTGTGTGTCCATTTAACACTTTTGTAATAAGTTCTCATGCTTGGCAGGGAGCCAGGCCTCCAAGCACTGAGCTGTACCCCAGGTCCTCTTTGATTTTATTAACTTATTTTTCTTTACTTGGACATAGTTTAGATTGGTGTCCTCTGCCATTGGCATTTGTTTTTGAGACATGGGAGGGATCTGGCTTGTTCTGTCATGGGTGAATGCTCACGGCTACTGGGCCACTCCAGGCTGGGGCTGCAGGGCTGGACTTCATTACCAAACCTGAATTAGTTGAGAAGTCAGGAGGCTCATCCCAAAGTCCCAGGGTGCACCTGCAGTTGGTATATGCGTTCCAGACCAAGAGTGTCTTCATTGCCCTGGGTCTCCCCAGGCTGACATTGAGGGCTTCTGCTGACCCATTACCTTCATTTGACTTTTCCAGATTGTTCTATAAATGAATCCTAGTGTGTGGACTTCTGATGCCTTGTTTTTTTTTGGTCGGTCATGGAGCTTAAACTCTGGGCATGGGTGCTGTCTCTCAGCTCTTCAGCTCAAGGCTAGTGCTCTACCACTTGAGCCACAGAGCTACTTCTGGTTTTCTGGTGGTTTATTGGAGATAAGAGTCTCATGGGCTTTCCTGCCCAGGCTGGCTTTGAACCGTGATCCTCAAATTTCAGCCTTCTGAGTAGCTAGGATTACAGGCATGAGCCACCAGTGCCCAGCTTACCTTGTTCTTGTGAAAAGCATCCATGTTTCATGGAGCCATAGTTCATCCTGTTTTCCTACTGAACAGTACTCTAATTTAGTCCACATTTATATTATGTATATTATTCTACTGTTCTGTTTTTGGAGACAGGGTCCTATTTGCTATGTAGCCCAGGAAGTCCTTGAACTCACAATCTTCTTTTTTTTTTTTTTTTTCCTACTCTGCAACTTACTTTTTATTGAAAGAATCTTATGAAGGATTTTTAAAATTTAGCCACCTATTCAATGGCAAAGGTTTAACTGCTTTTTTACATGTAACTAATATGAACTGTTTTCTCAACAAGAAAATCCTGATCAGAAAAAGAAGACATGCCACCAAGTGTTTTTTTGTTTTTGTTTTTGTTTTTTGGTCGGTCGTGGGGCTTGAACTCTGGGCTTGGGCGCTGTCCCTGCGCTCTTCAGCTCAAGGCCAGTGCTCTACCACTTGAGCCACAGCACCGCTTCGGTTTTCTAGTGGTTTATTGGAGATAAGAGTCTCACAGACTTTCCTGCCTGGGCTGGCTTTGAACATCGATGCTCAGTTCTCAGCCTCTTTAGTAGCTAGGATTACAGGCGTGAGCCATCGGCGCCCAGACTAAATTAAGTGTTTTTAATCAAAAAAGCTAACCAGTTGTCTAGTTACATTTCTCCACCCAAAACGCTACATAAACTTGGTAGTAACTGAATTTCTAGGCAACATATTCAAAGTTGAGATTAAAAATTAGGTGAAAAAAGAGTCCTCAGGTCCAATTAAGAGCCCTGCTTCATACATACCAGTGGTTCTGGCTAGACTCTAGACAATATACTAAAAAGCCTGCTAACAACATTAACTTCAAGTAGCCTTTTTCCAGTTTCCAATTTGTGAATAAAGATATAGTTTGTTAATTCTATCAGAAACCTTGTTGCAACTTGTTTTATTTACAATGCCAACTTCTGGGAGCTTAACTAAAGTTAACTAGACAATAAACTAGGCAGAAATTGCTCTACAGAAAGAGAGAAATCCTAAAATGCCACTTTCCACAGAGAACCCACAATTGTTTTATTCAGAAAAGAGAAGCTTTCACTTGGACTTGAAGAGACTCAGCCAAAATTTAGGCTGTGTATTCAAACTACACATGCAATGAGGACAATATTACGCTAATACAATTGATGTGCTGTTACATTTGTCTACTGTTTGTCTAATGTTAACAATTATAAACAGTAGTGCAACTAGTATTTGGAACAATCCTTGTAATGTTACAATGTCAGGCACATTTCACATCTGTTCACACCACTGGTTCTCTTTGCGTACCTGGGCTTCCTCCTCTTCAGTAAAGTTGTTCTTTTTTTTTTTTTTTTTTCTTGTCTGTCATGGGACCTGAAATCTAGCCCTGGACTCTGGCCCTGGACGCTGTCCCTCAGCTCTTCAGCTCTAGGCTTGCACTCTACCATTTGAGCCACAGCACCACTTCCGACTTTTTTGGCATATGTGGTGCTGAGGAATCAAACCCTGGCCTCATACATGCGAGGCAAGCACTCTGCCACTGAGCCACCTTCCCAGCCCCATCTAAATTCTTTTTTGTGATTAAGTGATTACATAATTTCCCAAATTTCACAGTATTGTGGGATAGTGATTCTTAATTAAAGTCACAAGCACATTCTAACTTTCATGGGGCAAATTGTCTATCGTGGTCTATAACATTTATGAGTTCTATGAGCTTTGCAATACAGTTATTTCTCTTCCAGTAAAGTCATTCTTTTTTTTTTTTTTTTTTTTTTTGTCGGTCGTGGGGCTTGAACTCTGGGCCTGGGCGCTGTCCCTCAGCTCTTCAGCTCAAGGCGAGCGCTCTACACTTGAGCTACAGCGCCACTTCCGGTTTTCTGGTGGTTTATTGGAGATAGGAGTCTCACGGTCTCTCCTGCCCGGGCTGGCTTTGAACCGCGATCCTCAGATCTCAGCCTCCTGAGTAGCTAGGATTACAGGCGTGAGCCACCAGCGCCCGGCTCAGTAAAGTCATTCTTAATGTTGAAAGTTTTTCGAATCTCCTCAGGAGTTTTCTCCTTAATCATATTGGCAACAGTCTTACCTGTGACATCAAGCAAACCTTTGATGTCTAAGTAGTTTGCAGCCAGAATAAGTTCAAAAGATGTTCCTTGGTCAACTTTCAGGAATTCTTGGTCCCAAACAGGAATATCATCTGTACACTTTTCTTTGTTCTCATCATCCTCTGGAGGAGGAGGATCATCCTTGTGGTGGGTGCACCACGGAATGACCTTTTTAAGTATTGCTGTGTTACCATGTGGTAGAGGAACTGGGTCATCATCTCCTTCATCATCCATTCCCAAATTTTCGAACATGGTCTTGATGATCACAGATTGTTTGGCAATTTCTATATCAACTTCAAATATTTCTCCATCAGAACTCTGCAACTTAATTGAAGGCATGGTATTTGGTCTCGAAAAGACGGCGGACAGGAGTCTGCCAGGAGCAAGGCAACATCCACGCAAGCAGAAGAGAAAGACAAAGACAAGGCCACTCGCAATCTTCTTTTTTTAACCTTGTGGTTGCTGGGATTATAGATATATGTAACCTCACTCCACCGCACCTGTTACAGACACAGCATAATTTTCTCACATATCTGGTGATGGAAGTTGGGGTTCTCTTGGATATTACATTAAGGACTGGTCGCCTGTTGGGTTATAGGGTTTTTTTTCCAGTGCCAGTGAATAGAACCCAGGTCCTTGTACATAACACCATGGGTTTACTTATTTGTTTAATTAGCTAGTTCTGGGACTTGAACTCAAGATCTTGTATTCCTTCTTCCTTCCTCCTCCTCCTCCTCCTCCTCCTCTTCCTCCTCCTCCTCTTCCTCCTCCTTCTCCTCCTTTTTTTTCTTTGACCAACATCCTGGGGCTTAACTTGGGCTGGGACACTGTTCCTGAGATTCTTTTAATCTTCTACTTGAGCCAGAGTTCCATTTTTGGCCTTTTTTTGGGTAGTTTATTACTGATAAGAGTCTCAAAGTAGACACCCAAGCATACTTTATATCTGCCACCATAATCATTGCCATTCCTACAGGAGTAAAAGTATTCAGCTGATTAGCCACACTACATGGAGGCAATATCAAATGATCACCAGCCATACTCTGAGCCTTAGGCTTTATTTTCCTTTTTACTGTGGGAAGACTAACAGATATCGTATTATCTAACTCATTACTTGATATTGTTCTTCATGGTACATATTATGTAGTAGCCCATTTCCACATGTCTTATCAATGGGAGCAGTATTTGCAATTATAGGTGGTTTTGTCCATTGATACTCACTATTTACTGAATACACCCTCAATGACATATGAGCTAAAGTTCACTTTACTATCATATTTATTGGTGTAAACATAACATTCTTCCCTCAGCATTTCCTAGGACTAGCAGGGATACCACGACATTATTCAGGCTACCCAGATGCTTATACTACATGAAACACCGTATCATCAATAGGGTCATTTATCTCACAGCTGTGTCATCCTAATAATTTCTATAATATGAGAAGCAATCTCATGGACTTTTCTGCGCAGGCTGGCTTTGAACTGCGATCCTCAAATCTCAGCCTCCTGAGTAGCTAGGATTACAAGTGTGAGCCATTGGTACCTGTCAGCCTTTTACTCTGGCATAGCTTTTTGGCTTGGCTGACATTCTATCCCTTGAGCCATGCCTCCAGTCCTGCTCATTGCTGCATAGTTTGGGATGAGTTCTTATCTTGTAGCCCAAGCTGGCCTAGAATCCATGATTCTCCTGCCCCCGCACCTGATATAAAATGCATCATTTTAAAGTATTCAGTTCAGTAGGTTTCTTGTTTGTTACTATTTAGAGCATTTAGTTTAAAACTGGCTTTGTGTGGATTCTTTAACTAGCTGACATTCAACAAAGGAGTTTATGCATACAGTGAATCTTGAACACTGCCTCCCCTTCCTTCATTCTCCCCTTCAGCTCAGTGGATTTATTAGTATGTTTACAAATTGTGCAACCATTTCCATCATCCCCACAAGAACCCCCCCCCCCGCCATTATCTTGCCAGCTCTGCCACTAGAGGTCAGAGTTGGTTCTTCATGGTGGCTGCTCACTGACCTGGTGCCTCCCTGCTTGTGGCTCTGCAGTTAGTCACGATGTATTAGTCAGAGGCGAAGGGTTGAAGCCTTGTTCTTGTCTTTGTGCACAGGTGGTCGTGTGATGGTACCAGACGTGGAAAGGTCGATTCTGTCTCCGGGCGGCAGGTAAGCAAGGTGGGGCTGTGGTCACAGAGCTGGAGCGGGGGAGTGTTGACCTGACTCTGCAAGCACATCCTCCGGGAGTCTTGCACAAACTTGATTTGTTTTGTTTGGGATGGCGTCTTACCAGCCCAGGCTGGTCTCAGACTCTGTCCTGGCCTCAGCCTCCCCAGTGCTGGGATTGCAGGTGTGTGCTCCAACACCTGTCCTTCGGGCCTGCTAGTCATGATGCAGTATTGTCTAGGTTTATCCTCAAGCTGTGTGAGTGATTTCCCCATGGCAGAGTCTGACCCGCTTCCTTCTTCTTCCAGCTGTGGCCCCATCAAGGTGAAAACGGAGCCCACAGAAGACTCTGGTACGTGTGTGCTCTGATACTGGGTGTAGCATTTGGGTGTACTTGAGAAGTGAGTGCTCCCTGCCTGTAAGGTTGCACTCCACGCTGCCAGCTAGTCGTATGGCATTGTTCGCTGAGGTGCTGTTGGCTGTGCACATGAGCTGCGGCACACGGGCTTCTAGATGATAGAATTGACTGCTCTCCCCCTCCCATCCATCTGTAGACCACGATGCCTGGCCCACCTCCACCCTTTCTCTCTTTCTCTCTCTCTCTCTCTCTCTCTCTCTCTCTCTCTCTCTCTCTCTCTCTCTCTCTCGTTCTTAATTTCTTTTCTTTTCTTTTTTTTTTTTTTGGGTCCGGTCGTGGGGCCTGCACTCTGGGCCTGGGCGCTGTCCCTCAGCTCTTCAGCTCAAGGCTAGCGCTCTACCACGTGAGCCACAGCGCCACTTCCGGCTTTTTTCTTTTTGTTTATGTGGTGCTGGGGAATCAAACCCAGGGCCTCATGCATGCAAGGCAAGCACTCTACCACTGAGCCACCTTCCCAGCCCATCTTTCTTTCTTTCTTTCTTTCTTTCTTTCTTTCTTTCTTTCTTTCTTTCTTTCTTTCTTTCTTTCTTTCTTTCTTTCTTCCTTCCTTCCTTCCTTCCTTCCTTTCTTCCTTCCTTTCTTTCTTTCTTTCTTCCTTTCTTTCTTTCCTTCCTTCTTCTGTCCTGGGGCTTGAACTCTGGGCTTGGGCACTGTCCCTGTGCTCTTCAGCTCAAGGCTAGCACGCTACCACTTGAGCCACAGCACCACTTCCGGCTTTTTTCTTTTTGCTTATGTGGTGCTGAGGAATCGAACCCAGGGCCTCAGGCATGCAAGGCAAGCGCTCTACCATTGAGTCACCTTCCCAGTCCCCCAGGCTGGCTTTGAACCGCGATCTTCAGATCTCAGCCTCCTGAGTAGCTAGGATTGCAGGCGTGAGCCACTGGCACCCGGCTTCCTCCACTCCTTCTCTCTCCACTCATTTCCTACTTTGGAAGAAAGCTGTTTTTGGCATTCATTCCCTTTTAGGTATAAATGGAGTTTAGTAAGTATTAGCTCCTAGAGGCTGTTGCTCTTTTTTTGGTAGCACAACATTCACCTGTTTCAACAGGACCTACTAGATTGAGTTCAGGTTTGTTTGTGGTTCTGAGGTTTGAACTCGGGGCCTGGGGCTTGCAAGGCGGGTTCTCTGCTGTTTGCCACCCCTTCAGCAGCGACTCAGCCCTTGTGCAGTGCACAGTGCGGTGATGTCCCCAGACCTCGTGGAGGGAGTGCGGTGCTTCGGTGCTCTGACCGCCAGTGGTCGCCACCTGAAAGTGTGGTGAGGAGACGCCAGCTGTTTCCGCTCGCTCCGTCTACCTCTGCCCAGTTCTGCCTGTTTTTGTTTTTTTTTTTTTTAACTGTTGCTGAGCCAAAAAAAAAAAAATTGTTCAAGGCTGGCACTCTACCACTCTGGGCCACAGCTCCACTTGTGGTTTTCTGGTGGTTCATAGGAGATAGAGATCCTCAGATTTCAGCCTCTTGAATAGCTAGGATTACAGGCATGAGCCTCCGGCACCCCGCTGCTCTGCCTGTTTTGCCAGGAGAGAGAGTCATTAGCATCTCACTCCTGGTCTCAGGGTCATTCCTCTGCACCCTGTCTCCTTGGGCTAGTGACATACATGTGGCTCCACCATGCCCGCCTTTGCCTAATGTTTTTATTGGTGGTGCAGAGGTTTGAAGTCGGGGCCATCTCTCAGGCCTTGCCTTCCAAGTGGGGAGGCTGTTAGGCTGGTACTGGAGTCTGAGAGGCAGAGAGGCCCTGGGCTCCGGTAGCAAGGGGCACCATACACTGGTCTGTGGGAAGGTGCTGATGAGCACGCACAGGGGAGCAGGGTGGAGTTGTGCTGGCGCTGTGTTGTACTTCCTTCCTGCCTGCCCCTTCCCGGACTGTGCCTTCCACCAGGGACCCTGAACTCCTGATCCTCTGCCTGCCTCGGCCTCCCTGGAGCTGGGACTGCGGGCATACACCACCATACCCCGTTCTGAAAGTCCCATTTTCTCAGAAGGGGTTCATGTAACTAGGATAAACTAGTTACGTGGGCATATAACTAGGTTAAAATGTGAGAAGTGTGTGCATGTGTGGATCTCCCCACACTGCAGAGGGAAGGAGGGCCACATGCCCAGCTCCTGGCCTCTAATCGCTTCCTTCTTTCCCCCTCTGATGCCAGGCATCATTGGAGTGGATTGTCCACCCACTCTGCACAGCTGTGCAGAAGGCATGCTGGGCCCTTGTTAGCAAGAAGGGGTTTGCTGTAGGAGATGTTCTCCTGGGTTCTAAGCTCAGTGCTTTGGTCCGTGTGTGCGCTGTGCTGAAGTGTGCTGGGGATGCGTGTGTGGTGTGCATGGGCCTGTGTGTGGGCTGCGCTGTGTACTGGTGCTGCTGCTTTCCTCATGCTTGCCTGGCATCCATCGCGTGTGCTTGGCTAAGGACACATTTCCTGCTTTGCCAGGAATCTCCCTGGAGATGGCCGCTGTTACAGTGAAGGAGGAGTCTGAAGATCCTGACTACTACCAGTACAATCTGCAAGGTAAGCGCTGCCCTCCTGCCACGCGGGGCTCGCATGAGACTTGCGTTCTGCCTTTCCTCGTCCTGTGTCAGGTGGTTTGAACGCTGATGACAAAGGTAAAGGCTGGGCTTCTCGGCCGGGCTTGTACGCTGGGCTCCCCAGGCATGGAGCAGACACATCCATTTCCTGGTACACACTGACTGTCCTGATGCCCGTCACGTGGAAGTCTATGTCTTGCATACTGCCATCATCGTGTCCATCATGTCTTTGTGTCGTCCCCCACCTGCTGTCATTTCCTCTTCCATTTCCTAGACATGGTAGCATGGTGTGGGCCTATGGAGCAGGCTGGCCCCTTTGGAGGCGGGGGCTGTGTCCTGGTGGAGCCTTGCAGTACTCTGGATGCACATGCACTGCATGGACTCCATGCTGTCCATTTGTCTGCTGGTGGCCATTTGTTCTGATCTGGGTCCTAGTTGTCAGGAGCGACTAGACATTTGTGTAAGATTTGTGTGGCCCAGTTCCTTCTTGTCCATTGAGGAGACATCTAGCGATGGCCTTGCAGGGAGATGCAGGCACTGAGTGTTTCAGGTAGCATGTGCAAGAGTCCTGGTGGTACCACCTACATTCTGGCCGGCATGGGCATGTCCTGGCCAAGAGACCACTGTGGTTCTGCATCCCCCTATGTGTATGCCTGCACCCCCATGTGTGTTTGCCTAGTGGATATCCTTTCTTTAAAAAGTGCTCAAATTTATTCTGGTTTGTGAGTGTGTACGTTGTTAGGTTGTACCTTATTGGATTTCATGTGTAGTGCATTTGACTAGTGTACTCACCCATACGATGTTAGGAACTGCATGACAGAGTGGAGGACTCTAGGGTTTCTGCAATTGAAAGGCTGAAGTCTTAGCCGGGTGTGGTGGCACATGCCTGTGACCCCAACTTCTTGTGAGGCAGAGATCTGGAGGAGCATAGTTGGAGGCCAGCTGGCCCCAAACAGGAATTCCCCTCTCTGGTGTAGTTGTGTGACGTTGGTGTACTTACGGTATATAGGTTTCTAAAATGCTTGGCAAAAGTGAAATACAGGACTTACGGCGTGACCCAAATGGTGGAGCACCTGTCTAGCAAGTACGAGGTCCTGAGGGCAAACCCTAGTACCACCAAAAAAAAAAGGGGGTGAACTTGGTTTAAAGCTGCCTACTTCCTGGCAATCTGCCCAGGTTCCCAAATGTTACTGGTCTATGTGCACACTCCCCACCTTCCCAAAATACCATGTAGGAGTAAGGATGGCGCCGTCCAGTGTCTTTCGACCTGTGACCAGTGCCTGGGAGACTGAGGAGGCACAGAGGCTCACACCCAGGTACTTGGAGGTTGAGGCCAGAAGGCCAGCGAGGCCGAGAGCGAGACCACTGAGCTGGCCGTGGGGGTGCATGCTTGTCGTCCCAGCCACGTGGGGAAAATAGTGTGTTGGTGAGGCTCGGTGATGCTAGTGTGCACTGGGGGGCCTGCGCGTGTGGATTGCAGTGCAGGAAGCAATGCGAAGGGTGGCCCAGGGCTTGGCAGATTCCAGTGTTTTGGTTTGTGTCCGGCCTAGGTGGCTGTGGTGGGTTGCGTTGCTTCTGTCTTAGTGTGGTGAGTGGTAGGTAGGTGCAGCTCTGGTGTGGTGCGGTGTAGTAGGAGTAGGGTGCGGACTCGCCTGGCTCCATCCCTCTTCCTCCTCAGCCTCACTGTCCCGTCCTTGCCACCTCATCCTGACTCGTCAGAGGCCATTGTCATCCGCGCATGGAGGCGTGTGGTGGGGGCTCCCGGCGTCCCTCTTGACGCCTTTGTCTTTGTATCCCAAAGCAGGCCCCTCCGAGACGCCCGAGCTGGACGAGAAGCTCCCCCTTGCCAAGCCTCTGCCAGGTAGACGTCGCCGCCTGGGCGGCGGGCCCCGCGTTTCCATGTGTGTGACTGCACTCACTTTTCCAAACGGAAAAGGAAGACATGGATTGGCCTAACTTATAAATGAACTTCGCAAGCCAAACTTTCCCCATACCATTTTTCCCTTGGTGAATGTGGCGCCGGGCGCACACGTGTCCTGTGCAGGTGTCTGCGCAGGTGCTGTGCCCCAGGGGCAGCGGGCGGTCAGGCCGTGCGTGGCCATGCTGCGTGCGTGCGTGCACGGGGGTGCTCACGTGAGCCCGGAGCCACGCACCCATCCTCTTCTTTGGTATGTTTGTACAGTTTTTCCAAACACGATGGCCTTAGGCTTTTACTTGTAAACTTTGTTCCGTGTAAGTATATAAAAGTTATTTTCTTTAGCTTTTTCCCTTGTATTGTGCACGTAACTGTCTATTTCTGATTTCAGTAGAACAGAGAGAACGCAGAGGTGCTCATGTCCTTGAACACCCCCCCCCACCACACACACCCCATTTTATTTCCACCCTGGCTTCCTGTCCACATTCTCTTTAAGAAATTGCAGCCCCTTGGGGCTGGGAAGGTGGCTCAGTGGTAGAGCGCTTGCCTTGCATGCTCGAGGCCCTGGGTTCGATTCCTCAGCACCACATAAGCAAAAAGAAAAAAGCCGGAAGTGGCACTGTGGCTCATAGTGGTAGAGCGCTAGCCTTGAGCTGAAGAGCTGAGGGACAGCGCCCAGGCCCAGAGTTCAGGCCCCACGACCGGACCCAAAAAAAAAAAAAAAAAAAAAAAAAAGAAATTGCAGCCCCGAATGAGCAAGGAAGGTGCAAGGCATGGGTGAAGAGACGCACTGTGCGCAGGGCTGCGCAGGCCCCGCCCCAGCACGGGCCGCTGGCGGCTGGGCTGGCCTGCGTGGGAGTCCTGGCATTCTCCCACCAGCCAGGACACACGCAACCAGTGCTTTCCCAAAAGCTGGGGCATGCCTCCAGCTGAGGCCGAGCCTCTGAAGCTGCCATTGGCTGCTGGGACAGCTCAGTCCTCTCCTCAGCATGCTTGCTGGTGGGAGGTAGGCTTTATCACAGGGGAGAGGGAGGCAGGTGTGGAGGAAAGGGGGATGATGGAGTTGCGGCCTTCTTATCAGTGTAGGTTCCTCAGGCCATTGTACCCACTGTTGCTATCATCTTCTTCCTCCTTGTCTTTGGGGTCAAGAGGTCATTTGTCCTGTTTGTGTTTGGAGTCAGTCTTCTGCTCCAGTAGGCCAAGCCTGCGCCCTGTGACCCCTGCGCAGTGTTACCAGCAGGTATAGTGTATTCCCCACCTGTAAATGTGCTTTAGGCCTGGGTGATGTCTTCCATGGTGAAGGAGAGCTTGGTGCAGTGCAGGAGATGGTGCCCTGGCCCCTGTCCACACTTGTGCCCACACCTGCGTGCCCATGCTCATGTCCACACCCCCCGTGCCAGCCACAGAGCTTGCTCGGTGTACCTGCAGCTTGAGACGTGTTGAAGGTAGAACTGCTTTTGTTTTTCTGATTTGTATTTATCACTAAAGGTGAAAGGATCACGTTGTGGTTATTGTATCCTAAGTTGCACCGCTGCCCAGCTTCCTTTCTTCTGCCGTGGAAGCGAGCCCACTGGTTGAGCGTGTGCTGTTTGTTTTCTTTCCAGGCAGCCACCATTCCTCCGAGGGCACCGAAGGAGCGGAGGTGGAAGCGCCTGCAGAAGGTTAGGACTCGAGGGGTGCCGGGCAGGGCGCAGGCAGCGCGGCCAGGCCGGGGTGGCGTGCAGGCAGTGCGGGGCGAGGAAGGAGTGGTGATCAGGCCCTGAGTGGAGGAGAGTTCTGCAGCCGTGCTGCTGCATGGTGGGAGTGGGTGCACCTGTGGCTGCGTGGATGTAGCGTTCAGCCACCACTGCAGCATGGCGCCCCACTTCTGAGCAGCTTACGTAGTCACACAGCATGTGGACCTTCCCCCCAAGGACGACGCTGGGAAGGCCAGGCAGCCTTGTGTCAGATTCGCCGTGCTGAACCTCCCTCAGCCTTTCTGCTACAAAAAAGGAATCTGTTCTGGAGGTTTCTGTTCTTGTGTTTGCCGTTTCAGTGTAGGGATTTATTTACTGTTTCCCTTCTTCAGATTGCCCTGGAATTGGGGCTGCCTATTTCAGGAGCCCCACCTGGATGGCTCCCCTTGCTGGGAGGGGGAACGGGCTGTGTCTCAGCCGAGAGAGCCTTGTCTGTGAGGAGTGCTCCTGGCGGGCAGCCATGTTCCGCTCTTTGTTCTTTTACTAACAAACGACACCATCTTTGCAAAT
Organism: Dipodomys merriami; assembly: GCF_024711535.1. Classification (NCBI taxonomy): domain Eukaryota; kingdom Metazoa; phylum Chordata; class Mammalia; order Rodentia; family Heteromyidae; genus Dipodomys; species Dipodomys merriami. Next base: position 4,658,345 of record NW_027204048.1, read on the forward strand.
AATCTCCTTGCCTCTGCACAGTGACCACTCGGCTTCCGCACTAACCCCACAACTCAGTGTTGTGTATGGTCATGCCCCATTGACATGACACCGTCACACCTGTCCCAGCCCCCTGCTCTGCGAGGTCAACCTCCACAGGTCCTGAGTAGGAAGTATGCACTCATATTTTAAAAATGCATACGGAGTGAATTCAAATTTCAGTTGCATTTTATTGCAGGATGCTTTTGGAGAGTACCAAGTCAGTACACTGTTGGAACATATGGAAATGCTTAATAATGAATGTCATCTTAGAATTTTATTTTTTTCAAGATTCTACTCAACATGTCCCTTCAGAAACAAGTGAGGACCCTGAAGTTGAGGTGACTATTGAAGGTCAGTTATCTGACAGCCTGAATTCACCTTACATCACTGCATCTGCATCTCACCATCCATAAGGCCCTGGGGGGGGGGGCCACTGTCCCTGGTGGGGCACCCACCCATGTGGCTGGTGGCCCTGCCTTCTCTAGTGGGGACTGAAAAGCAGCCTGTGAGCAGATTCAGTAGATGGGGGACAGGGGAGATGAAGGCAGAGCCAGAGCCCCTTGCTGGCAGCCTTGCAGCCTGAGGAGGAGGAGGGGCTCAGGAGAGGCGGCCACAAAGGAGTCGCCGGGACAGCAGCTGTGCACCACTAGTCTGTCACCTTTCCTTAGTCAGCCACTTGGAAAGCCAGCTGCCCCTAAAGCTTAGAGTTGAATATATCATTCATTTGTTTTGCAAAATGATGAGTCACAAATTTAATCTCAAAGCAGACATTAGCTGGAGTAGCTCAGGGCCTGCCATGGCTTGGGAGGCGAGCAGAGGCTGCCCACTCTCGCCTACTGTGCTATTTGGCTGTTACTCCCAGCGGCAGCCTCTTGGCTCGCTCTAGGGAGGTGGGAGACCACACTAATCTCCCAGCTCCAGTCCCCGCATCCGCACCCTGGAGCTTTGCACAAATACTCGATGCATTAGGACACAGAAGATGCATTAGGACACAGAAGCCTTCACACTCCTCAACCACCGCGCCCCCCCCCCCCCGTTATCACATGTGGGTAGTTGACCATTTCCTAGCGTCTATGTAACATTTCTTGGTGTGGGGGCTTGGTGTGCAGTCTGTCCCTGCTCCCCGTGGCCTGTCCTCACCCCTCCATAACATCTGTCCTCTAGATGTCTGTCCTCACCACTTCCAGAGTGGAAGGTGATTTGTACTCCACCTTTTATACTTCATGTGTTAGTCTTCGTTTCTTTTGTCATTAATATCATTTTATTTCCCTGATGGTTGTGTTGAGTTGTTTATGGTCTGTTATTTGCTATCTAACTGAACTTTTGTCACTTTAAGACCTGTGAGAAGAGAGCGTTGTAAGAGCGCAAGCAAAATATAACTTGCAGGACTTGTCCTTTCTGAGAGGAAAGATAGGTGACTAAGCTGGGTGTGGTGGTGCAATTCTGTCATCCGGGCCCCAGCACCGGGGGCTGAGGGGAGGTCTTGAGATAAGAGGCCAGCCTGGGCTGCATAGCAAGGCCCTGTCTCCAGTAAACATCAGGGATGGACAGGAACAGAAAGTGTGGCAGGACTTGGCTCGGAACCTGAAGCCTTGAGTCTAATCCCCAGTATTGTCAAAGAGAAAAAAAGGGCTGGCAACAAGGTGTTGCTATAGCCCCGGCTGGCCCTGGGCTGGCATTGCTTGCTTTTGAGGCTTTCGAAGAGATGTCGATGGCTAAGAAAGAAAGGGTCCCGAGTTCCTGGCGGGAAGTGCAGGGCAGAGGGATGGGTGAGGCTGGGGACCGCGTCGCTCTGCTGTGGTGGCTTCTTCCTGAAAGGTTGCTCTGCATTCTCTACTCTTAGAAAAGGGAATTTAGGAGTGTTGGAGAAACACGGGTGTGCAAAGTTGGGTGAGAAAGCTCCAGGAGTAAGGAGGAGTTATGGAGGGCGCCCCGATGTCTGAGGAGGGGTTGTGAACGGTGCCTCTGTCTTCCTCCATGCCCTCCAGGGGTTTATGGAGGAGAGGGCAGACAGACCTGGAGCTCAGGTCCAGCTCCCTGCAGTCTGCCCACACATGTGCCATCTCCTGTGTTGGCCCAGAAATCCGCCATTGCTGCCAGGGGGCCACGGGTGGCTTGGAGAGGTGCTTCCTAGTTGCTTGGTTGTGTGCCAGGCGCCAGGGCAGTGCCGCGCTGGAGCACTGTGGGCATGCACATCGGTGTGAGGTGTATCTCCTGTCCTGCTCACATAGGACTTTGATTTTCTTACTAATTTTTCATCTTCCTCGGTCATCTTGATGTTCTCTGTCATAATTGACAGGTGCAGCTATGTGTCTGCGTGTGTTTTCATCGTGCGTGTCGCTGGAGCTCATGGGGCTCCTGAGATCTTGGTGCTGAGGTTCCAGGTGTGTCCCTGTGCGTGGTTTCTGGTGGCCGCTTCACGCACACCCCGGCATGCACTCACCGCACTGCACACACAGGCACCTGACCGTTTGGAAGATATTGTGTCACCATACCATGGTTGTCGTGACTGACCGTGATGGGTGTCTGTGTGGTAAAGACGTGCTTAGGGCCCCGCGTGTACCATTGTGTGTGTGACTAAACCTGCAGCTAGACCCGCGATCACCAGCCCACAGGCCTGGGCACTGAGGAAACCAGAGACAGCCCCTGCTGAAGTGCTGGGGAGTAGCCAGTGGTGCCATTCCCCAGGACCCCAACGAGGGCACCTCTCCCACCGTGTGTGGTGTGGCAGCAGGCAGCCCCTCGTGGTTCTGGGGCGTTCAAAGATGAGGCCCTCAGCCTGGCCACTTGCTGCTGTTTAAACAGTGTCCTCTCTTGTGCAGTAATAGCTTTGGTATGACCTGTTTTTCCTGTGCCCCTGAGCAGGCTGGGGTCCCGAGCCCTGGCTCGTCGTCTTCCATTGTGGCTCTGATGGCTGTGAAGTTTATATGATCTGAGTTAAATCCTTAAGTAGCCAGTGATATCGAACCACTCCTTGGAACTGTCAGTGATCCAAGCACAGTGGTTCTCATTTCTCTCCCCCTCTGTAAAGCCTTCAGTAATCTCAGATCATGTTGCAGTGTTACTGATTTGGGGCCGGAGGTATGGCTTGGTGGTGGGCACCTGACATCCTGTCATGCTGACCAAATGCGCGCGCGTGCGTGTGTGCGTGCGTGTGTTAGGAAACAAGTTTGGCTCGGAAGCTGTGTGCTGACTGAGTGTGTGTGTCTGTCAAGGCGGACACTGGTTGTCCAGCTTTTGGATGGGGACAGGGCTTCTCTTTGGACATTTGGCATAACCACTGGGTAGTTCAGCCAGTTTTTGCATATTCATAGAGTTTTAGCCAGGCACTGGTGGCTCGTGTCTGTAATCAGGAGGAATGAGGTTCAAAACCAACCCAGGTAGGAAATGTTGAGATTCTTTTACCTCCAACTCACCACCAACATGCAGGAAGTAGAGCAGTGTCGTAAGTGGTAGAGTGCCAGACTTTGGCGTAGGCCCTGAGTTCAAGCCCTAGTACTAGCACCAAAAAAAAAAGTTGAAAGCTTGTTTTAGTGGAGTTTGTGATTGGATCTGGTTGGATTTGGAACATTTACACAAAGGCCCAGCACTTGGCGGATGCTTGGAGGGGCACGGAGCCATTAGGAAGTCACCCCGGTCCCCTGGGAGGACATGGGCCTGCTTTGGAGGCAGCATGCTTTTTTGTTTGCAAAACCATTTTCCCCCCAACAAAGAGTAAGTAGAGGAAAGAACTGAAGTCTAGATAAGTCCACAACTGTTCTTGATGTCTGCATTCCAAGTCCATATGACTTGAAACACCAGAAGATTAGCAAATGGGCCAACTTCTTAATAGGATATGCAATATTTTATTGCAGATAAAACAGTCTTTATAGTTGTTGGAGGGATTTCATTAATTGCCAACAAAAGAAAGTGTCGTCAGCCATGTGGTGTTAGTATGCACTGTTTCATTTGCAGGGGCATGGGTCCCAGGGCCCATTTTGATGGATGTTTGAGCCTTATCCCTGGCTTTGTGTTTGCAAATGTTTCTTAGAGAGGGTCCAGTCCTTCTCTCTCCCTCCCAGGAAGCTGGGGTTACAGGCATGTGCTACCAAGCCTGGATTTCAACTGTGTTTTTAATATTTTGTAATTTTGTTGAATTGTTGTTTTACAGACTGTTCATACTTTTTTCTGTTTCTGGTTGATGAGGTTGCCTTCATAAGATGCATTTGTATACTGCGTCTTTGTGTTCTCGACTAAGTGTGACTGGTCTAGACACTGAAGAGTGGCAGCTTTGCGTGTCCTCCGTGACTGGAGTTTGAGGGCACAGTCTTTGGAGAGTCACCCCAGGCCTAGGGGAAGAGGCCACAGCCACGTTTTGTGGGTGTGTGTCACATTCTCTGACCTGCTATATGGTGTTTGCAGGGATGCCAACCTGTCCACAGAGGAGTCACTTCTGTGCAGGGGGCTTCTGGGGGCCGGGCTTCTGGGATGCATGCATTTGCTGTGTACACCATGAAGCCCTGTTTCTTTCATCCTGTAGATTTTGTAGTGTTCAATGTATATGAAAAACTAGATGTGGTGGTGAGTGCCTGTGATCCCGGCACTCAGAAGGAGGAGGGCGGGGGATTGGGAGTTCCAGGTCATCTTAGGCTACTTAGTAAGAACCTGTCTCAGAAAAGTCCCCCACAAGGCTGGTGATGCAGCTCAGCAGGAGCATTGCTGAGCATGCGCACTGCCTGGGGTCCACCTCCAGCTTTGTGATATTGTGGTGCCATTTGGAGTGGCTAGCTCCAGTAAAACATGTTCTGGGAAAACTAGAGTGAGATTGTAAGCAGTTACTGGGAGCTGAGGAGGTAGTGTGTGGCAGCTCAGGTAATGGGCGCAGGTACGCCTCACGCTGTGACAGTGGCAGGTGGTGAGAATGGCACTGAAAGTCTTCCGTGCTAAGCATGGAACCGGCAGTGGCTGTCGCCCTCTCAGCTGGTCCCCCAGTAATGACATTTTCCTTTCTTAAGATGACGACTATTCCCCACCCACCAAGAGACCAAAGAGCAGTGAGCCGCCGCCGCCGCCTGTGGCTGAGCCGATCAATGCTGGCAAGCGGAAGGTGCGCGAGTTCAACTTTGGTAAGTCCTCCCACTTGGCTGCCGGCCACCCTGCTGCCCATGCCCAGAGGGTGCTGTGGACCGGGGCTGGGCTGTGACAGAGCCCACACATTGCTGTCATCTGGTGTTAACAGCACAAGCACACACTGATCACTTCTTTCTCTTAGCCTTTTCCGTTATCTGTATATAAAAGTGGTTTGGCTGGGCGCTGGTGGCTCATGCTTGTAATCCTAGTTACTCAGGAGGCTGAAATCTGAGGATCATGGTTCAAAGCCAGCCTGGGCAGGAAAGTCCATGAGACTCTTATCTCCAATAAAAAAACAGAAAACCAGAAGTGGCACTGCAGCTCTAGCGGTAGAGCTCTTGTCTTGAGCTGAAGAGCTCAGGGATAGCAGCCCAGAGTTCAAGCCCCATGGCCAATCAAAAACAAAAACAAAAACAAAAGAACAGTTTGCTATGTTGGCTTTTCATTTTTGCTCTGGTCACTGCTGGCTGTGGATAGAAATGCACTGGAGACGTGGGAGATTTCCTTTTGTACAAAGGGGTGCAATGTCGTTCCTCCAGCCTGAAAACAGGGCAGGCAGCTAGGTTCTTAGGCCAATCTAGACTACCCCTCTTCCTCATCAGGGAGTGAGGACCCATTCTAACTGTAACTGATTACCAAGGTTAGACAGGGACCTATTTCGAAGGTTTACATTTTTTTTCATCACAGCTGGCTGGGTGGATGCAGATACAGCTGGAGGAGGCTGAGGAAGTCCATGGAGACTTCCCACTCAGAAGGGGCCTTGCCCTTTTCTTTCTATCCATAAAGATTTCTCTTTCTACAGCTGGGCACCAGTGCTCACACCTGTAATCCCAGCTACTCAGGAGGCTGAGATCTGAGGATCACAGTTCAAAGCCAACCTGGGCAGGAAAACCATGACTTTTTTTTTTTTTTTTTTTTTTTTTGGTCCTGTGGCTTGAACTCTGGGCTTGGGCGCTGTCCCTGCGCTCTTCAGCTCAAAGTGAGCACTCTACCGCTTGAGCCACAGCACCACCTCTGGTTTTCTAGTGGTTTGTTGGAGATAAGAGTCTCACGGAGGGTCTGAGAAGGTGGCTCAGTGGTAGAGTGCTTGCCTTGCATACGTGAGGCCCTGGGTTCGATTCCTTAGCACCACATAAGCAGAAAAAGCCAGAAGTGGGACTGAGGCGCAAGTGGTAGAGCGCTAGCCTTGAGCTGAATAGCTGAAGGACAGTGTCCAGGCCCAGAGTTCAGGCCCCACGACCAGAAAAAAAAAAAAAAAAAAAGAGTCTCATGGAGTTTTCTGCCTGGGCTGGCTTTGAATCTCGATCCTCAGATCTCAGCCTCCTGAGTCGTTAGGATTACAGGCATGAGCCACCAGCGCCCAGCTCCATAAGACTCTTAGCTCAATTAACCACCAGAAAACCAGAAGTGGTGTTGTGGTGCAAATGGATAAGTACTTGTCTTGAGCTGTAGAGCTCATGGACAGTGCTCAGGCCCAGAGTTCAAGCCCTATGACCAACCAAAAAAATAAAAGATTTCGGGCTGGGAAGGTGGCTCAGTGGTAGAGTGCTTGCCTTGCATGCACGAGGCCCTGGGTTCGATTCCTCAGCACCACATAAGCAGAAAAAAAAAAGCTGGAAGTGGCACTATGGCTCAAGTGGTAGAGTGCTAGCCTTGAGCTGAAGAGCTGAGGGACAGCGTCCAGGCCCCACGATCGGACCAAAAATAAATAAATAAATAAATAAATAAATAAATAAATAAATAAATGATTTCTCTTTCTAACAAGCAGCACACATGGTAGTTACATTGTTGTTCTTTTAACTCCTTTAATATAAGGCTTTGTCTCCCTATGCTGACTGGCTGGTCGGTCATGAGCAGCACACCTGGCAGTCATCATTCATTCATTCCTCACAGGGCAGCTGGTCACGATAGTCAAAAAGCACATAACTCCAGGAAATACTAATAGACAAGACAGAGGCACCCAGCCCAGGGCTTCATGCAGCCCTTCCACCTGGCCCCAGTGCCAGTATGTGGACACGACACCATGGACGTGCAGGCTGTGTAGTCTGAGTTCATTTCTACACCTGAACCAGGCTGCAGAGGCTCCTGAAGACCTTGGTGGCTTCTCTTCCTTTTTTTTTTTTTTTTTTTTTTTTTTTGTCAATTGTGGAGCTTGAACTCTGGGCCTGGGCTCTGACCCTCAGCCCTTCAAATCAAGGCTAGCACTCTACCACTTGAACCACAGTAGCACTTCCAGTTTTCTGAGTGGTTTATTAGAGATAAGAGTCTCATGGACTTTCCTGCCTAGACTGGCTTTGAACCGTGATCCTCAGATCTCAGCCTCCTGAGTAGCTGGGTTTACAGGTGTGAGCCACTGACGCCTGGCTCCCTCGCTCTTTTTGTGCCACAACTTTGCATAATTTGTCGGCATCTTTGTTTTTTGTTTTTGCCTGAGGTTTCAGAAATTAACTAGAAAGAGGCAGTTGTGTGAATGTGCTGGACTCCAGTGGCCCATGAGACATGGAAACACTAGGAGGGGCACTGCCGAGGGCTGTGGGTCTGGATGTCCAGTGCAGGCTGCCTAAAGGTCATTCCATCCTTGGTTATTAAGAATTAACTTTTTTGTCAATTTTCAGAGAAATGGAATGCCCGAATTACTGACCTACGTAAACAAGTTGAAGAGTTGTTTGAGAGAAAATATGGTATGTATAAATAAGTGCAGGGATCGTGTCGTGTCTGTTATGAGCATTTGACAGTGGGATTGCTGCTCATGGCTGAGGGTCCTGTGGGCTCAGCGCTCACCTGCCAGGGAATGTGCCATGCCTCCACATCACTCTGAGCACGGGCAACCTGGAGTTTCTGCAGTGCCACAGTTCTGAGGAAAAGTTCTGTGTAATTCTGTGGAACCTGTTGTGTCCCATGCAAGGGTGCACCAGGCCCTGGACACAGAGGCCTGACCACCTCCCCCCCAAGTGAGTTGATGTGGTGGAGGTGCCCATGGTTCCTAGCTGGTGGCTCATGTGTCCCAAAGTAAACATTATATAAATGACAGTAAGAAAAGAAGCTTCGGCCAGGCCCAAAGAAGCATAGGTCCCATGGTTTCCCTTATTTGCAATAACTAGTATATGTCTGAGTCAAGCAGAAAAGGTCAGATAAGTTGATGGTAGGGGAATGAACCCCAAGATAAGTATTCAAATGTTTTTTTTTGTTTTTTTTTTCCTTTCATGCAATTGTTTCTAATGTATTTATAAGATGATTTCTTTGTTGCTTTGTATGTCCCTCCCCCATGGTATAACCCATGTTTTCACTGTATTTGATGTCAGTATAATTTGTGGAGGGGAAGGGCAAAAACAAATCGTTTAACTAGGGATACAGGTGGACCCATTGCAACAATGAGATGTACAAGTCGTTATGTCGAAAAACGAACTTTACAACTTCGGTGGGGGGTGGGGGGAGGATCGGATCAGGGGAGGGGGGTGTATGAGATGGGATGGGAAGGGGAAACAAAGAGGAGGCAACAATGCTTGATAAGAAATGTACTCGTTATCTTGCCCATGTAATTGTAACTCCTCTGTACGGTATTCTCACAATAAAAAAAAAAAAAAAAGAAGAAGAAAAGAAAAGAAGCCTCTGACATAGCCGCTTATATGTGGCCTCTGGGCGTGGGCAGACCAAGCAGGCTCTGTAGCTGACTCAGGCCTTTCCTTGTCCAGCTTCGGGCACTACTGCTGTGCTGGGCATTCTTCACGGCTATCAACATGCAGGATTGTGGGAACCTGACCTGTCTCACTCAGGCCTGGCTGAACCAGTGCTGGCTCCCTGGCTCTCAGGATGCTTGTCCTGGTTTATCTCGTTACCATAGCTACAGGAATAGAGATAAAAGTCACACAGCAAAGAGTGGTGCATGTTGGGTTATCATTCTTTCCCTGGCCTGCCTTTTAATGATGATCTCTTTCTTTCTCTTTTTATCCTTCAAGCTCAAGCTATAAAAGCCAAAGGTCCTGTGACGATTCCATACCCTCTTTTCCAGTCCCACGTTGAAGACCTTTATGTAGAAGGCCTTCCTGAGGGGATTCCTTTCAGAAGGCCGTCCACATACGGGATCCCCCGCCTCGAGAGGATCCTGCTCGCAAAGGAGAGGATTCGTTTCGTGATCAAAAAGTAAGCCTTTCCAGCTCTTAGCTTTGTTCTTATGCTTGCCTGCCTGCCTTCCCTCCTTTTCCTCTTCCCTCCCTTCCTCCATGCCAGTCCTAGGACTTGGGCATTGTCATTGTCCTTGAACTTTTGTGCTCAAAGCCTAGTGCTCTACCACTTTGAGCCACAGCTCCACTTCCAATTTTTTTGAGATAAGACTCTCAAGGACTTTTTTGCCCTGCCTGGCTGTGAACAGATCCTCAGATCTCAGCCTCCCGAGTAGCTAGGATTATAGGCATGAGCCACTGGTGCTGGGCTTTTATTTTATTTTTTTATTTTAATTTTTTTTGGTCGTGTGGCTAACTGGGCCTGGGCGCTGTCCCCTGCGCTCTTCAGCTCAAGGCGAGCGCTCTACTGCTTGAGCCACAGCACCATTTCCAGTTTTCTAGTGGTTTGTATTGGAGATAAGAGTCTCACGGAGTTTCCTGCCTGGGCTGACTTTGAACCATGATCCTCAGATCTCAGCCTCCTGAGTAGCTAGGATTACAGGCGTAAGCCACTGGCACCCGGCTTTAATTTTTTTTTTTAGTTGACAATTTATTACACATTTTCTTCTAGCATTTTTGTATTTTGTGGAGGATTGTTGAGTCAGAACTTGAGCACCAGGTGGGCCGTCCCGGCCCATCATTTCCCTTGCTGCTGTGTGCTGAAGGCAGTGGCGTGTGGGTAGGTGTAAAACTTTGAAAGCATATTTGTGTGTGTGGTTGTAAAAGTGAAGGCAGAGCATGATGTGGGGGTCAGGGGACTCCGGCGAGCTGTGTGGGGTCCTGAGTGCTGCCGCTTCCTTTTGTGGAGGCCACGGTGAGGTGTTCGGCGGGAATGCAGCACTTCCCGCTGGGGCTTCAGCCAGCTCTCGCTGGCTCTTCCATGCGGGCCACTGGCTGCTTGCTAGTTAATAAGAGATGGATTCACAAGGATGTTCCTGTGGGCTGGCTGCGGCTGCCAGTGCTCCAGTAGCTGTCACTACAGGCCCAAGCCACTGCACCGCCACAAAAGGACTCCTACTCATCAGGGCCCTGGTGGGGATGAGAAGAAGAGGAGGGCGGGAACTGCTGCTGTGGCTCCGCCTCCACTCCCATTTCAGTGCGTACTTGGCACCCAGTTCCAGACCAGGGAGCAGAGTGTAGCTGCCTGTTTGCAGCACAAAAGTCCAGGACATGGCCGTGGAGAAGCCCAAAGATGGGCTGAGGTCTTGTTGAAATGTACAGCCTGCGCCTTTGATGTTGTCCATTGTGTGGGGCTGAGTGGCCATAGTCACCCCAGTGAGGCGGCCACCGCTGCACACAGGCACCCCGTGGAGAGAAGCTGCAGCTTCTGAAAGCCTCAACCCCCCCCCTCCCCGCCGCCCCAGTGTGATGCCCTTGGGAGCTACACACACACACACATGCGCGCGCGCACACACACGCACGCACGCACGCACGCACGCATGCTACTCTGGAGGCTGAGATCTGATTAGTTTGCCGCGCCCCAGTGTGTTGCCCTTGGGAGCTTGTTTTCTCATTTGTGATATAATGCAGTTGCCAGCTCTTGCAGCTGGTGGCCTGTGACACACACACACACACACACACTCTAACTACTCTGGAGGCTGAGATCTGAGTATCTCGGTTTGAAGCCAGTACAGACAGGAAAGTCTGTAAGACTCATCTCCAATTAACCACCAAAAAGCCAGAAGTGGAGCTGTGGCTTAAGTGGTAGAGTGCTAGCCTTCAGCAAAAAAAAAAAAAAAAAAAGGCAAAAGGACAGTGTCCAGGTCCTGACTTCAAGTCCTAGTACTGACGCACACACATACAGATCTGCAGTGAGCTGGGTGCTGGTAGCTCACACCTATGATCCTAGCTATCAGGAGGCTGAGCTCTGAGGATCCCAGTTCATAGTGGTAGATCCTTGAGCTGAAGAGCTCAGGGACAGCACCTAGGCCCAGAGTTCAAGTCCCACAGCCACCCCCCCCCCCCAAAAAACAAATCTGCAGTGAATTAAAAACTGGCATTTAGAGAAAACACAGATGACCCTACAGGTTCGTGTCTTTGATGTGTCTTTAATGTGTTGGTGGATGCGTGGAGGAGGTTAGTTTGGGGTGCGACAGGGGAGACTGCAGGCCTCGGGCAGCATGGCTGTGAGAGCAGTGGAGGCCTTGTGCTTAGCCTCTGTGCTACTTGGGGAGTGGGCGCTCCGTGCCCGGAACCAGGATGGCCTTGGCCGTGTGCTCACTGCCTGCTTCTGCTTTCAGACATGAGCTGCTCAACTCAACTCGGGAAGACCTGCAGCTGGACAAGCCTGCGTCGGGAGGTACGTGTCAGCCTGGCGCCTTTGGTGCTTCAGCACACAGGTCTCCTGGAGCTGCCCGTGTGTGTGGAAGGATCTCCCCTCCTGGCCACCCTGGCTGTGTGTGGGCCACGGGTTCTCAGCGCTATTCAGTCTGTGAGGAACCTCGGCTGCCTGTTAGCTCTTTGAGAGTGAGGGAAGCTCTGCCCTTTTTGGATAGAAAATGTGTTACCTGCCAGAATGCATGTGCCAGCTCATTATCTGTCTCCATTCTTTAGTATGCAGTGTATCTAGCACATGACAAAGGTTTATTTAGGTTCCCACCCCCAGTCCTGTGGCTTGAACTCAGGACCTGAGCACTGTTGCTGAGCTTTTTTGCTAAAGACTAGCACTCTACCATTTGAGCCACAGCTCTAGTTCTAGTTTTCTAGTGGTTAGTTGGAGATAAGAGTGTCAGGGATTTTTTCTGCCCTGGCTGGCTTCAAACTTCATTCCTCAGGTCCCAGCCTCCTGAGTAGGAGATAGCATTATGCTTTTTAGATCATGAAGCCTGGACTAGAATAATGAGCTCATCCCATGCCTTTGAATGAAATACAGACATGATGTGTTTTGTGTATTTGCTCTAGCATAATATGGGGGTGGAGGAAGCACCCCAAACCTGTCCCCCCACTTTTCATGGCAGAAATGTTCTGCCCTTGAGTAAACAGTTTATTTCCCGACCTTATTTACTGTGGAGCCCAGTGTGGGGTGTTTGCAGAGTGCCCTGAGCTGTGAGGTGAACGCTCGCAGGGCTTGTGCGCCTGGCAGCGTTGCCAGCGCCTCTGAGCAGAGCCTATGTCCCACAGTCAAGGAGGAGTGGTACGCCAGAATCACCAAGTTGCGCAAGATGGTGGACCAGCTGTTCTGCAAGAAGTTTGGTGAGTCCGTGACTGACACTGCTTCCTACCAAACACACATCCCTCACATTCACTTATCTTTGCCCTCCCTCCCTCCCTCCCTCCCTCCCTCCCTTCCTCCCTTCCTTCCTGCTTCCTTGCTTCCTTGCTTCCTTGCTTCCCTGCTTTCTTGTTGGTCATGGGGTTTGAACTCTGGGTCTGGCGCTGTCCCTCAGCTCTTCAACTCAAGGCTAGCGCTTGACCTCTTGAGCCAGAGCGCCACTTCCAGTTTTCTGAGTGGTTTATTGGAGATAAGAGTCTTGCGTACTTTCCTGCCTGGGCTGACTTTATTTTATTTAAAATTTTGTCTATTCTATATTATTCTAGCATCAGGATATTTATTTATTTATTTTTAATTTTTATTTTTATTTATTTATTTATTTTGGTTCCGGTCGTGGGGCCTGAACTCTAGGCCTGGGCACTGTCCCTCAGCTCTTCAGCTCAAGGCTAGCACTCTACCACTTGAACTACAGTGCCACTTCTGGCTTTTTTTCTTTTTTGCTTATGTGGTGCTGAGGAATCAAACCCAGGGCCTCATGCATGCAAGGCAAGCGCTCTTCCACTGAGCCCGAGCCACCTTCCCAGCCCCACTGGGCTTTTTTTTTTTTTTGGTTCTGGTCGTGGGGCCTGAGCTCTGGGCCTGGGTGCTGTCCCTCAGCTCTTCAGCTCAAGGCTAACGCTCTACCACTTGAGCCACAGTGCCACTTCTGGCTTCTTTTTTTTTTTTTTCTTATGTGGTGCTGAGCAATCGAACTCAGGGCCTCAGGCATGCAAGGCAAGCGCTCTACCACTGAGTCACCTTCCCAGCCCCTGGGCTGACTTTAAACTGTAATCCTCAGATCTCAGCCTCCTGAGTAGCTAGGATTACAGTCATGAGCCACCGGTGCCCGGCTATTTATTATAAATATATGTATATATTATTGTAAAGACTCTGTACAGAAGGGTTACGGTTACAGGAGAAAGATAATGAGTACATTTCCTATCAAGTGTTGTTACCCCTCCATTACCATCCCTTCTTTCTTCTTTTAATTTAAAAAATTTCCCTCCCTCCCTCCCTCCCTCCCTCCCTCCCTCTCCCTCTCTCTCTCTCTCTCTCTCTCTCTCTCTCTCTTTCCCTCTCTCTCTCTCTCTCTCTTTCTTTCCTTCCTTCTTGTGCCAGTCCAGGGCCTGGATGCTGTCCCTGAGGTTTTTTTGCTCAAGACTAACACTGTACCACAGCTCCATTTCCAGCTTTTTAGTGATTAGTTCACCGACTAACCTGCCTGAGCTGGCTTTGGACCATGATCCTCAGAGGTCAGCCTCCTGAGTAGTTACTGGACTGCAGGGCCTAAGCTTCACTTTGTGAGGTGTGAAGTTAATCCAGGCTGGCCAGACTTCTTTATGGAAACTGCCAGATCTCATAGTGTGGTTGGGAGCGAGACCCAGCACAGTCCAGAGACATCACCATCCCCCTTCCATATCGTCTGCTCTTGCTCTTCCAATAATACTTGTTGGTTTGTTGTTCATGGAAAGCTTGCTAGAAATAGGTTTATTTTCTTTTTCTTTCTTTCTTTCTTTCTTTCTTTCTTTCTTTCTTTCTTTCTTTCTTTCTTTCTTTCTTTCTTTCTTTCTTTCTTTCTTTCTTTTTTTTTTTTTGGTCAGTCGTGGGGCTTGAACTCTGGGCCTGGGCACTGTCCCTGCGCTCTTTGCTCAAGGCTAGTGCTCTACTGCTTGAGCCACAGTGCCACTTCCAGTTTTCTAGTGGTTTATTGGAGATAAAAGTCTCACAGACTTTCCTGTCCAAGCTGGCATTGAACTGTGATCCTCAGATCTCAGCCTCCTGAGTAGCTAGGATTACAGGTATGAACCAATGGTGCCCAGCTAGGTTTATTTTCCTATTAAGCAGAATCTCTAGACTTACGATTCATTCCAGGTGTGAGGCCAGCCCTGGCCGCGTGCACTCTGATTTTCTGGGCATGCTTCCTCTGAAAGCTGGGGTTCATGACATGCTGATTACTGCCTGTGCCCCATGTATGGCCACTGAGAGGGAGGAGGAGGAAGGTGACAGCACCTTCATTGTGAAAGGAGAATGAGACTAGGGAGCAAGGAAATTAGCTGTGAGTGCGCACTCGAGGGCGGGGCGGGGCGGGGCGGGGCGGGGCGGGGCGGGGCAGCCAGGCCTGCATCCGCACAGGTCTGGGGCAGCTGTCTGCGTGTGCCCTTCCTGGTGCTGTTGGGTGTAGTTATGATGTGGGACTTACTGAATATGTCTCCAGCTTTTCTTTTTTCTTCCCTCTAATTGTTTCTGAAGTAGTCTCACCCTTTGCCCATGTCAGCCTGGTCCCTTGTCTTCCTGTAGGTGCTTTGTAGGTGCTGGGATAGTGGCTACTCCAGCCATTGACTGAGATGGGGCCTTGCGGACACCCCACCCCAGGCCTTGATGATCTTCATTCCTTCCTCCCAGCTAGCTAGGGTTGTAGGTGTGAGCCACTGGCACCAGCTCATTTTTATTTCTAGTTACAGTCTTTATAGATATTCAGAAGTAGTGGAAAATAGTTCAGTGAACCCCAAATACCAACTGTTAGTGTCCTGTGCTCTGTTTCCTCCTGTGCCGGAGGCAGAGCCCCAGCTCTGTCCTTCCAGTTCAGTGTGTGTGGGCTTGGGATGCCCCGTCTCCCCTGCTTGCCCACACGTGGTCACCCGTGGAGCTTCCTTGTGGAGTTTGGGGCACACAGGCTCACGTGTGGGCTCCAGCTGCTGCGGTGTGTTGCTGTCTTCGATCTCACGCATGAGTTCTTTGCAGATAGCAGTTTCCTTTAGAAATTGGGGGCCTGATGGGGCCCCAAGGTTACAGGAGGGTTAGCAGCAGAGTTCCACTGTGGCAGCCAGCCTGGGCTAGGGACAAGACTAGCTAGCAGTCGGCATTTGTGTGCATTGGCCGGCAGCCCCTGTGTGTTGTGCTCCCCTGAGCCTCCTGGCTCTCCTGGCTCCTTTCTGTCTGCTGAGTATGAGTTGTGTGCATCTGTGTGCGTGCGCATGCGTGTTTGCGTGTGCATGCGCACATGTGTGGTGACCACCCCTCCTCATTGTTCCCCCAGCGGAGGCCTTGGGCAGCGGCGAGGCCAAGGCAGTGCCCTACCAAAAATTTGAGGCCCATCCGAACGACCTGTATGTGGAGGGGCTCCCTGAGAACATCCCCTTCCGGAGCCCCTCCTGGTACGGGATCCCCCGGCTGGAGAAGATCATTCAAGTCGGCAACCGGATCAAGTTTGTGATTAAAAGGTAAGCCCTGTCTTCTGCAGTGCCGCGTCTCCTGGCGGCGGGCTTTGCTGTGGTCAGAGCGGCGCCTGTCGCTGCACATGTAGGCTTCCTTTTGGACTGGCTGAGGGCTGTGCCAGGCCCTGCCCCTGCCCCTGCCAGGGCCATCAGTTGGCATGGTGTTTCTCATGTGTGTGGTGTGCCTTATTCTTTCCCCATCCTGCTTGCCAGTGTGCCCTATGGCAGGCAGAGACTGGGGCGGGGGGAGGCCACGTGGACTCCCTCCTGTCCCTTGCATTTGCATGCTGGCCAGGCTGCTGTTTTTTTTCATTTTGCCCTTAGCTTTTTCACTCATGGCTGATGCTCTACCACTTGAGTGTCACAGCTTGATTTTTGGATGTTTTGGTAATGAATTGGAAAGTCTCAGAGACTTTCCTGCCCATGTGGGCTTTGAACCTGGATCCTGGATAGCTAGGTTTATAGGTGGGAGCCACCTGTGCCCAGCCTAGGCAGGTTCTTGAGGCATGTTTTGCAGGCAGTCAGGGGGGCATAGGAGCAGAGCTCTGTCTCAGCTCAGTGGTTGAATGCTGCTGCTGGGCCCTTGTCAGGGAGGATCGTGCCTGTGAGTTGCTGGTTTGGGTTCAGAAGGAGTGGCAGCTTTCCACTGGTCAGCATCAACAACCCTTGTGATGTCCGTGGAACCCCACCCAAACTGTCCACACGGTCCACTGTCACTGCAGCAGTGACCCTGTGTGGCCCTGTGTGTGGCTATGTGCAGGCCGTAACTCACCCATTCATGTTTTCACAGACCAGAACTCCTGACTCACAGCACAACTGAAGTTACTCAACCAAGAACAAATACACCAGGTAAGGGGAAGGAGCAGATGGGCTTTTCCCTCGGGTGTGAAGGTTTCTTGTCTTTTATGTTTATATCCATGGAATCCCCACACTCCCCAGTCCTGTGTGGGGCTTGGGGCAGGCCTCTATGGGAAATGAGATCGCAAGGCCTGTACAAGTTACCAAGGCTGCCCGCCACGCCCACTGCCCTGTGGCCCACCTGGCATTTCTGCCAGTACCGCTCTGGTGATGGCCTCACCTTCCCTGAGGCATGGGCTCCTGGGTGCTTCCCACCAGCCGTTGCAGCTCGCTCTGATGGGGAACGGGCTGTGTGCGGGGTCCGGCTTAAGGATGATCTTGGGTCGGTCCCAATAAGCAGCGGCATTCATTCCTCCACATTTGCTCTCTAGTCAAGGAAGACTGGAATGTGAGAATCACCAAGCTTCGGAAGCAAGTGGAAGAGATCTTTAACTTGAAATTTGGTATGTGAAAGCCAGGGCTTATGTCTTTGTTTCCAGACAAATAGAGGCCACGTCTCGACACTGGAGAAGCTGCACAGCACTTTCACACAGACACGGCTTTAGTCTGTGTCCTTTAGACTCGTCCTTCCCACTCTGTGTCCTGGCAGGGGGGACGGGCAGCGGGTCACGTCTCCAGTCCACACTGGGCACTGGGATGTAGTTGGTGCTGCAAAGCATATTGGTTTGAACTTGGATTTGCTGACCAGTTTCCTGCAGTGCTGTCCTGAGGGTATGGGGGTGTCAGTGCCCTGAGTCTTGTCCCAGGCACAGAAGTGAGGAGTGCAGAATTCTGGGAGGACCTTCTTTTCTCTCCCTCGTTTTAACTAGCTGGTTTGCTCACCTACTGGTTCTAGTTCGTTGAGGCAGGGTCTTACTGTGTAGCCCACACTGGCCTCAGACTCATTCTCCTGACTCAGTTTCTATTACTAGCAATACAGACATGGCCCCACTCCAGCTTGTGCCCTTTGATTAAGTCACTGGTGTTGGTTGACTTTTGGGTCCGTGGTCCGGAGTCTTCAGTCCTCTGCTGCTGGCCACTGGCCTGGTGAGCGCTGGTGGAGCCACGCTGGCTCTTGGAGGACACTCGGCCTTAATTCATTTTGTCCGAGCAGAGCGTTACCAGCTGCAGAGCTGTCTGTCCTGTGGTAGAGGTGTCCAGCCCCTCTGCGCAGTACCTAGGTGCCAGCTCTGCTGGATGCACAGAGTATATGCCTCAGTCCTGCGCCCGGCTGCTGGGTTGTGGACAGCTTGAGTGTGAACTTACACCCTCTGTTTCCTGGCAGCCCAGGCCCTTGGGCTCACGGAGGCTGTGAAGGTGCCGTACCCTGTGTTTGAGTCCAATCCCGAGTTCCTATATGTGGAGGGCCTGCCAGAAGGGATCCCCTTCCGAAGCCCCACCTGGTTTGGGATCCCACGCCTAGAGAGGATCGTGCGTGGGAGCAACAAAATCAAGTTCGTGGTGAAAAAGTAAGCACCCTGCCCACAGCAGTCATGGGAGGTGGAGTAGGAGGAAGCCTTGTGTCCCAGCATGCCCAGGTCAGATGCGCCCTTACACTCAGTGCTCTTGTGCTCCTTTTTTCCTAGGCCAGAGCTAGTTGTGTCCTACCTGCCTCCAGGAATGGCCACCAAGATAAACACTAAAGGTAAGCCTTGCGGCCCGCTCCAGGCATCATCCCACCCCGGATCAGCCTTCCTTTGCTCCTCCCAGCCTCCACCCTGTAGGGCCTGTGTCCCACCTCCGCTGTGTCCGCGCCTCTTGAGTCATTTCATGGCACGCAGCTCCCTTCTGTGTGTTCCTTCACATTCTATTGAGGATTTCCTGTGTGCCATCCTCTGCTCTGTTTTCACAGCTTTGATGCTCATGTGGAGGATTACACTACCAATTTAATTCTTCAGGTTTCTGTGAAAAGAGCCAAACTGTATGCATATTACCATGTGCTTTTGTACAGCGTCCCCTTGAGAGTTGTATGGTGAACGCAAGTAACCTTGTGCTTACCTTGTAGCACTGCAGTCCCCCAAAAGACCACGCAGCCCGGGGAGTAACGCGAAGGTTCCTGAGATCGAGGTGACAGTGGAAGGTAGGCCTGCGCCGCGCCGGCTCCCAGGTGCAGTGCTGGCCGGTCCTGCCACACCGTCTCCACTTCTAGTAGAAAACAGAAAGTACTCTGGACCTCATCTCAGTAAACGCTGGGTACAGGGGTGCCCACCTGTCAGCCTAGGAGGATTGAGGTCTAGGCTGGCTTGGTCATAAATTCCAGAGCCTAAATAAGACAGCTAAAGTGAGAAGGCCTGAGTGTGACCTGGGTGGGAAAGCACGGCCCTGCAGGCCAGGGCCGGGTGATCCTGGTCCAGGCTTTGGAGCCTCGCCGGGAGATGGGCTTTATCTAGTACGAGTAAGCAACAGCACAGATTGCAGCCCAGTGCTGGTGGCTCACACTTGTAAAACCTAGTTACTCAGAGCTGATGATCACAGTTCAAAGTCGTCCTGGGTAGAAAATCAAATCCATGAGACTCTTATTTTCATATAAACACCAAAAAGAAGCCAGAAATGGGGTTATGGCTCAAGCAGTAGAGAACTAGCCTTATGTGAAAAAGCTAGGGGCAGCACCTAGGCCCTGAGTTCAAACCCCCAGGATCAGCATATGCGTGCGCTTGCACGCACGCACACACACACACACACAGTTGCCAATGTCCCAGGAATTCATGTGCCCTCAGTGCCAGAGGCCAGAGCAGGTGTAGCGCTGAAGTGATTGGTCCATGGGCAGCGGGGGAGGAAGCCTGGGCAGGAGGGTGGCCCAGCAGTGAATCTTGAGTACACCGAGTTCAGAGCCAGTAACAGCCACCATTGAGGCTGGAGAGTGCTTGCGCAGACATCGCTGCCATGAGTGACAGGCTCCCAAGAGCAAAGAGGGGCCTCGATCCTCACAGAAGATACAGCCTCCCTTAAAGCCCCCAGACACTAAGGAAGGTGGAGACATGGCTGACTGTGGCCTGCATGGCACTGGTTCTGTACTGGAGGCCTGCGAGGAAGTAGTAGTTTGTGGATGCTACGTGTTGATGTAGGCCATTTCTACTGCAGTGTCAGGAATTGTACAAACAACGTATCTCAGAAATACGTGAATTCAGCCCTGTGTGGCACACACCTGTCATCCCAGTACTCAGGAGGCTGAGATCTGAGGATTGTGGTTTGAAGCCAGCCCAGCAGAAAAGTTTGGTGAAGCAAAAACTAGCTGCAAGTGGAGGTGTGGTAGTTTCCATGAAAACATCCAAGTGAGAGCGCAGGGCTCGAAGTACTGGCCTTAGTACCAGCGCCCAAAAACTTGAATTGAAGATCCCATGAAATCCTCCTTGGCATAACTAGTGTCAGCTAATCAGAAGCAACTCAGTGACACACTTCTAGAAACCTTTTCTATCTGTATTTTAAACTGCTAGTCTCTGTTGAAGCAGAATGTCTACACCGGATGCTCTGGTTGCAGGGGTGAAGTGGGGGATGTGTGTGGTATGCATGCACATTGCCCCAAGCCCCGCCCCGCCATGGAATGCTGGTGGCAGCTCACCCTGGCATTGGCTTAGTGGCTCGAAGATGGTGGGCCCCTCTAGCACCCCGGAAGCCCTGTGGTGTCCTTCAGACTTTTGTCTGACTGCGGTTCAGACAAGCTCTCCCTGTGTAGGCTGACCTTGAACTCCTGATACTCCTGCCCTGCCTCCCTCTGCTGGGACCCCAGCCCAGCATGTGTCCAGGCCATGAGGCTGAGGAGAGGGCTCTCGGGTGTCTGCTTAGCACTGGCTGCCCAGGCTGCCCTGCTGGCCTGGCGTAGCTACTTTAAGAGACGAGTGGCCCATGTCAGGCCATGACTGGCCACCCGCAGGGCTGTTTCTGTGGGCCTCCCACAGGGCAGTGGGCTTCCGCTCCCCCCAGCACGGGCCACTCTCCCGAGACTCGGAGAATTGCTGCTGCATTCATTTTCTTGGCACTGGTTTGTTTCCACTGATGGGTTGTCTCCAGAGATCCTCCGAGTGGCCGCGGTGGGGCCCCTGCCTGCTGGGCTGGGCTGGGCTTGTTCCTAGTCTGGGCAGCTGGGGCATTTTTTGTTGTTGTTGTTGTCTTGTTGGTCGTGGGGCCTGAACTCTGGGCCTGGCGCTGTCCCTCAGCTCTTCAGCTCAAGGCTAGCACCCTACCACTTGCCACGGTGCCACTTCTGGCTTTTTTCTGCTTATGTGGTGCTGAGGAATCGAACCCAGGGGCTCATGCTTGCGAGGCAAGCACTTTACCACTGAGCCACCTTCCCAGCCCGCAGCTGGGCTTCTTTGGAGTAAAGAGTCCCATGTCCCTCCCTGGAGGGCAGTTGGGAGCCCCTCTGTCACCTGGGGACTGCGGAGGAAGGGATGTGGGCTGAGGCGTGAAGCAGCAGTCAGGCCAGTGAAGAGCTCCTGCCAGAGGAGGGAGGCAGAGCGCATGTGGGTGGAGGCTGTGGGGCTCACAGACACCATGCCCAGAGGTTTGGCTTTGTGTTCTGGGTCTGGGAAGGCATGCACAGTAAACAATTGAACTGTGGTGATGGTGACCTCTTCTCACTTTCCTCAGGCCCCAATAACAACAGTCCTCAGACCTCTGCCGTGCGGACCCCGACCCAGACCAATGGCTCCAATGTTCCCTTCAAGCCCCGAGGCAGAGAATTTTCCTTTGGTAACACTTTTGCATTCCTTCCTTTTCATCTCTTGCTGGAAGGTCAGTGCTGTCAGTAGACACCTGCTAGACAGTTCCATGATCCAGCTGGCCTGTGGCCTCAGCCCCAGCTGCTCTGCCGCTCCCTTCTCAGCCCGGGCCCTGCCAGTGGCCACACATGCACCTGCTGGGCACGGTGGTGGGGAGCAGGCGTGTCCTTTCGTGCAGCATGGGCCATTGCGTTATGGCCGGTGCCGCAGTCAGGGTCACAGTCAGGCAGAGTTAGCGTCGGGTGGACGCAGCCGGCGCTCCTGCTCTATGTGACACTCACCTCTGTCTTCTCCCCACGCAGAGGCTTGGAATGCCAAAATTACCGACCTGAAGCAGAAAGTTGAAAATCTTTTCAATGAAAAATGTGGTAGGTTTATTTATTTATTTTTAACATTATTGAGATAGGAAGTCATTTTTTTGGCAAATGAAGGCAACAGAGCAAAATAGTTCACTTGAAGCTGGGTGCTGGTGGCTCACACCTATAATCCTAGCTACTCAGGAAGCTGAGAGCGGAGGATCACAGTTCAAAGCCAGGCCAGGCAGGAAAGTCTGTGAGACTCTTATCTCTAGTGAGCCACCAGAAAACAGAAGTGGAGCTATGGATTAAAGTGATGGAGTGCTAGCCTTGAGCAAAAGAGCCCAGGGACAGCACCTTGGCTCTGAGTTCAAGCCCCACCACTGACAAAAAAAAAAAAAGTTTATGTTTAAATGTGGGAGATTTTAAATGCACCAAGTTATGAAAGAACATTTTCTCCAACTAAAGTGAGTGTGTTTTATGGTGCAGGCATTAAGGTGGCTACAGAACGGAGGGTGGCTTTCATAGGGGTGCTGAGCACTGTCTCTACTCTGTAGGGGAGGCGCTTGGCCTGAAGCAGGCGGTGAAGGTCCCCTTCGCGCTCTTCGAGTCCTTCCCTGAGGACTTCTATGTGGAGGGCCTGCCTGAGGGGGTGCCTTTCCGCAGACCTTCCACCTTCGGCATTCCCCGGCTGGAGAAGATCCTGCGCAACAAGGCCAAGATCAAGTTCATCATCAAGAAGTGAGGGGTGGGCCGGGCTGCACTGGGCTGAGCCATGGGGAGGGGTGAGGTGGCAGTCCCATGAAATTGGCTGCCTGTTTTTTGTTTTGTTTTGTCTTGTTTTGCCAGTCCTTGGGCTTGAGCTCACGATTGGGCACTGTCTCTGAGCTTCTTTTGCTCAATGCTGGTACTCTACCATTTGAGCCACAGCCCTACATCCAGCCTTTTCTGTTTATGTGGTACTGAGTAATTGAACTCAGGGCTTCACGCATGCTAGGCAAGCACTCTACCACTAAGCCACATTCCCAGCCCCGGATGCCCGGTTTTATAGTTTAGTAAGTTAAAAGACATGAGGGAGGGCATATGGAGAGTTAATACGTTTATGCTGCAAAACCTTCATCCGTCATGTTCAGCTGACTGGTCAGATGTTTGATTTTTGTGTTGGTACTGAAGCTTGAACTCAGACCTCACACTCTTGCTCAAGGTTCATGCTGGCCCTACCACTTGAACCACAGTTCCACTTCTAGCTTTTTGTTGGTTCATTAGCAGAGTCTCTCTGTTTTGTTTGTCCGGGCTGCCTTCAACTGGGAGAGTCTCAGATCTTGGCCTCCTGACTAGTCTGGATTACAGGCATGAGCCACTGGTGCCTGGAAGGTGGTTCCTGTTTTTTTGTTTCTGTGTTTGTTTGTCTGTTGTGGGTCTTGAACTCTGGGCCTGGGTGCTGTTCCTCAGCTCTTCAGCTCAAGGCTAGCACTCTATCACTTGACCCACAGTGTCACTTCTGGTTTTCTGGTGGTTAATTGGAGGTAAAAGTCTCACGGACTTTTCTGCCCGGGCTGGCTTTGAACCGGCGATCCTCAGATCTCAGCCTCCTGAGTAGCTAGGATTACAGGTGTAAGCCACCAGCGCCCAGCTGGTTTGGTTTTATGTAGGCTTTTTACCTAAGCACCTCTGAATTTGGTGGATTTGGTGGATTAGGCTACTTGGTTGCTGCCCATGGAGAGTAATTGCTGCCAACAACTCAAGCTCACCAATTGCAGCCCTGGTTACTAAGTTCATGTAAAGCATCCTTTTGAGTTGTTCAGCACACAAAATGAGCGCCTTTACTACTTGAGGCCAGGCATGTGGGGTGAAGCAGGGCAATGGGGGTCAGGAGGGGGAGGCGTTGGCCGTGGTCCTCCGTGTCTTTCTAGATGTCTGTGGTGCCAGGTTATGTTTTCCACCCAAAATTGAACTCTTGGTTGGGGTGGGGCCTGTTCTTGTGCCCTGAGGTTTGCGCAAGTCCCCAGTGCAGAGCATGCTAGGGCCAATGAGCCCACTGAGGAATTGAACCGCTGGCCAGCACGTGGTTCCCCCCTGTTGCAGGCCTGAGATGTTCGAGACAGCCATCAAGGAGAGCACATCATCCAAGAGCCCACCCCGTGAGTGCCCCAGCCTGCTCTTCCCTGGGTGTCCCCGTCTGTGGGCAGCCCCGCCACCCTGTTGCTGTCCCCGCTGCCGTGCAGCCTGCCCGGGCTATGTGGTTTGACGTGTTTGCTGTTCTCTGAGCATTGGGAAAAACAAAATAGTCTGTGGGGAGGTCTAACATGTTACTAGAACACAAGCAAGGGTGCAGGCTCCCGGCCCTGATAGAAGGGGCCACGCCGCGTTGCCACGCGTGTTGCCACGCCGGCACCGGTGCCTTCTCCAACAGGCAGCACCCCACTCGTGCGTGTGGTATCCTCTCTGATGCAGTTTCTGTCTTAAGGGAAAATCAATTCATCGCCCAGTGTGAATACTACTGCCTCCGGCGTGGAAGACCTGAACATCATCCAGGTGACCATTCCAGGTAGGGCGTCCACTGGGCCAGGCCCAGTCTCCCCTGGGTGGCCTGCCTGGAGGTGGGCACCTAGCCCCGTAGCGAGTTAAACCCGTCCGTGTGTCCGCCAGTCCTGTGCTTTCTGCACCTGCTTGTCCCCGCATCAGGGGCTTCCCAGGGATGTGTGCTGGTGTTCTGTCCCCCATCTCTCATGGGAAGAAGCTGCACCCTTCCCTCTTGGGCCCCCCCCCCCCCCGTGGCAGCAAAGCACGCTCCCCTGGGAGGGTGGCAGCGCAGGCTCACCCTGCTCCCCGCCCGCTCCAGATGATGACAGCGAGCGGCTGTCCAAGGTGGAGAAGGCCCGGCAGCTGCGCGAGCAGGTCAATGACCTCTTCAGCCGCAAGTTTGGTGAGTCCCGTGGCCCCTCCACAGCCAAGGGGTGGAGGTTGGGTCAGGGCTAAGTGGTCGTGCTGTGGCCGTGGTGGTGGTTGGTGTGCAGTGGGGGAGGCGGGGGTCACTGCGCTCTTTGTTCTGTTCTGTTGCCTTCCATAGGTGAAGCCATTGGCATGGGCTTCCCGGTGAAGGTGCCCTACAGGAAGATCACCATCAACCCCGGCTGCGTGGTGGTGGACGGTATGCCTCCTGGCGTGTCCTTCAAAGCCCCCAGCTACCTGGAGATCAGCTCCATGAGACGGATCTTAGACTCGGCCGAGTTCATCAAGTTCACGGTCATTAGGTGAGTCGTGTGCAAGTGCGAGGAGCCGGCGTGGCGGGCGGAGCGCTTGCCTCGCTTGCCCCGCCGTCCCTGCTGCATGCGTGCGAGCTGTGAGGCTGTGCGGGGCCAGGCTAAGGGCCCCCTGCACCCTGGCCGGTGTGCTTCGCAGCCACACTCCAGTCTGAGCTCACTTGTTTTTTCTGTCTGTCCTGGGGCTTGAACTCAGGGCCACTTGGGTTTTTTTTTTTTGATGGTTAACTGGAGATAAGAGTCTCTCAGACTTTCCTGCCCTGGGCTGGCTTCGAACCAAGATCCTCAGATCTCAGCCTCCTGTGTAGCTGACAGGCATGAACCACCATAGTCTAGGTTTCACTTGTTTTTTTTTCTCGCAGGGCTGGTGCTCTACCATTTGAGCCACCGCTTCACTTCCCTACATGAGTCTTTAGAATTGCTGGGTCCAGGCACTCCCCCCCCTCACACACCAGTCTCCTGCGCCCTGACCTCTCCTCCGCTCCTGACAGCCAGGGTGGCAGATCATGGCATGCCGACCGAGTCCTGGGGTTCGCACATGCCCGCCTGTGTGTTCCCTTCAGAGGCAGTGGCCTGTGGCGGCACCCTGAGCCCTGAGCCCACACAGCCTCCCTGTCTGCTCCCCGTAAGGGGACTCAAGTGCCCATGTCCCTGCTGAGAACGCTGGCCTGGCACGCAGAGGTCCTTGGGTCCTTTCTGAAGCATCTCCCTGTCCACTCTGCTCCCAGGGACGCTCCATTTCCGGAGCCACCCTGGCCTTGCGTGCCGCATGCTGTCATGCAGCCCCTCCATCCCAGCCACTCTGTCTGTTGTGTTCATACTAGTGTGGTTGGCAGGCTAGGTGCCACGTGGCCAGCAGGCAGAACCCATCCGGCCATATGGAAACAGCTTCTTCCATGTGGCGCAGGGCATGCTGGGGCACGGGGCGCAGCAGGGTGTGGAGGTGGTGCTCACACATTTGTTTTCTCTCCAGGCCATTCCCAGGACTGGTGATTAATAACCGTGAGTACTGCCCACGCCGGGCCCCGAAGCTCCCCGTGGGGTGTAGTGAGCCGGCCTTTGGTTGCACTTAGGGCACACGGTCCCAGCCAAGCATAGCGGGTGGCCACCAGGGGTCTTATGTCCCTAGTGACAAGACGGTGGCTTGTCCTCACCTCCACTGTCCCCACGCTGAGAGCCGAGGGCCATGACTCCTGCGGGTCCTTGGGTGACCGTCAGTGCGCAAAGCCTGAACTCACCGCTCTGCCTTGTCCTGAGGACATGGCTGCTGGCAGCACGGCCTGGCTGGGCCCCTTCCCGGGAGAAAGCGCCCGCGCCACGGTGCTGCTGTCAGCGCTCCCACTTTCCTTTCAGAGCTGGTGGATCAGAATGAGGCGGAGGGCCCCGTGACCCAAGGTGAGAGCCACGTGCACGTGTGCACACACGGACGCATGGCCTTGGCTGCCTCGCTCCTGGGGGGACTCGTACCAGCTCCAGCCGTGTGCCAATGAGAGCTGCGCAGTTTAGGCTGCTGCGCCGGCGCAGGCGTGGAGTGGGTCTCTGTGCAGCCGCTGCTCTGACTTGGTGGAGCACCATGAAGGGCCTTGTGCATGGGGACCATGGAAGCCGAGGAGGCGGGGGGCGGGGGGGGGAGCTGGCTGCTCTTGTGCAGGCTGGGGGAGGGGAGGTAGGTGGGTGCCATGGATGAGCTCCATGTGAGCAGAGCCTGCACACGCTGGTGATTTGCTCACGTGCAGCGCCTCAGAAAAGTAAGAACTTGCCGGTCGCTGGTGGCTCACGCCTGGAATCCTAGCTACTAGAAGGCGGCCTGTGCAGGGAAGCCCATGAGGCTCTTCCCTGCAATTAACCACCAAAAGGTGGGAGTGGTGCAGTGGTGGAGCGCTAATCTTGAGCGAAAGAGCTTGGGGACAGCGCCCAGGCCCCGAGTTCAATCCCCAGGACCAGCATAAGGGGAGAGGAAGAGAGCAAGCACTGTAGGTGCTGTTGAATAACCTGGGCTGTGCTTCGTGTGTCCTTCAGAGTCAGCCGAGCAGAGTCAGTTGGAAGCTCCTGTGGCGGAAGGTACGGGGGTGCCCACTGAGCCTGGCCTGGCACTCAGGATGGGTCGCTCTTGGGGTGCAGGTGGCATGTTGTGCTAGTGGCTGCTGTGTCCCGGTCCCTGGGGGCGGGGCAGCTCAGAGCCTCGTGTGTCACGTGTGTGTTCTGTGAAGTCGTGGGGTGGCCGGTGCAGCCCTCGTGTCCCCCTGCCGTGACGCCAGGCCACACCGGGCATAGGACCGTCCCATCGAGTGGCTTGTGGTGTGGGGTTGCTTTCTGTGTGTGTTGCCGCACAGCACAGCGCACGGGCGCCCTTCTGTTTGTCCTGGCAGAAATGAAAGAGGCAGATGGAAGCTCCCAGATCAAGCAGGAGCCTGACCCCACGTGGTAGGCTGCTCCCCAGGGCCAGGTGAGCCACGGGTGCTTCTGTGCATTTCGGCCGCGGTCGTCTGTGGGGTGTGGCTTTCGGGCGCGGCGCTGAGCCTCTCTCCTCCCTCTGTCCTCGCAGCCGCCGGCGTGGGAGCGGAGCAGAGCGGAGCGGCCATGCCCCGAGCTGTGTACAGTACTTGTATAACAGAATTCCTTCTATACAAACCTTCTTTTCTACTTTTAGATAGAAATGTCTACTTTTTCAGCCGTTCTGTGAATTGCAGCGCGGCGGCCAGCGGGTGGCGCTGTGGGGCGTGGGCCTCCTCCCGGGCCCAGCGGCTCTTTAGTTTTTCTATTGGAAAAATCGTTCCCGAGTGGACAGTCTGCGTCACAGCATGGACTGGCCTCTCCCGAACCACCCCTGTGGTCTGTGGTTTTGTCACAATTGCGAGCGGCGGCGGCAGCGCCTTTGCCCGCTCCTTGGCGGCTGCCCTGCCCCAGCCTGCTGCGCCCGGGACGGCGCAGGGCGCTGCAGCGCGTGTTCCTGCACGCCACGCGGGCCGCAGAGCCGGGGCCCCACTCGCTCTTCCGCCCGCTGGTAGATTGCGTGGTTCACAGACGGCCGCAGTGCAAGGAGCATAGTTTCCTTAGCTTTATCACGAAGATACCCACGGAGATTATATCACATGGTAGCAGAAATAGGCATTTTCTGTGTTGCTTATATTTTACCTCAGATTGTAGATATAGGGTAACAAATAAAGTCCATCCATGACTTTCACACGTGGCTGTTTTTTTTCGGACTTTTCTTGGGTGCGTGGGGCACATGGGCCCAGGTGGTGGGGGCACCCCATCTGAGAAGGCTGAGGCCAGAGCGGGGGGCACCTGGTACCACGCCCCAAGGTGGCTGGGGCCTCGCACAACCTGTACATGGCACAATGGTAGTTGTGGCAGTTTGGGGGTTCATTTGGCCATCTTGGGCTTGGCACTGGGGTAACAGACAAGAAGCTGGGGGGTGTGGGGACAGGAAGGGCCCTGAGCCGTTACCCACTCGTGACCCATGCAAGGCTCCGTCACTTGGGACCCTGGTCTTGCTCTATGGAGCCTTCAGCATGGCGGCCTACAACCAGGCAGGGGGACCTGCTGGCTTTTGTCAGGGCTGGGGTGCAGCTCAGGAGTCCCCGAGTCCAGCCCCAGTTGGGAAGTGTTGAGGTGTCAGGACCCCACATGTAGCTTGCAAGCTCCATGGCCCTGCCAGGGTGTGGGCCGTGCTGGGGTACGTGGTACCGGTGGGCCCGCCCCACATCTGTGTGCATGTAGGGCCCAGGGCACTGCTCCCGAGGCTGAGAGGCACCCAGAAACCAGCGCAGCCCCCTTTCTATAGCATCCTGAGCCTGGGGCTGAGAACGTGGAGTCCTTGTTTGGCGGGGCCCTTG
Organism: Dipodomys merriami; assembly: GCF_024711535.1. NCBI lineage: Eukaryota > Metazoa > Chordata > Mammalia > Rodentia > Heteromyidae > Dipodomys > Dipodomys merriami. The sequence goes on from NW_027204048.1 coordinate 4,687,053, forward strand.
GTGGGCCCTGAGTGGGCAGATGCCAGGGCGCCTGTGGGAAAGGTGGGCCTGGTGGCGCTCTGCTTAGTCTCCACCCCAGGAGCTGACACCCCCGCAGCCAGCCTGGGGGACAGCCTGGCCTGCGCGGGCTTCCTCCCACAGGGAGGCATCGGGTTTGAGGCTGGGACTCTGGCATGTGAGAGCCACGCGTGTGCGTGTCACAAGCCTGCGGCCGTGGGGCTCAGCGTCCTTCCCGATGGTGCGAGCTGCAGCCTTCACTGGCCTCCGCTGGAGGGTGAGCTGCCTGGCCCTGCCAGGACCCCGCACCAAAGCGCAGGCGCTGTGTGTGGCCCCACTGCATAGGAGAGCACACCATCAAGCCGGACGGGGCACTCCCGCCTGGAGTCCCTGCTTGGGAGGGCTAACCTGAGCCAGGTTAGGGGCAGCGGCGGCCTGGCAGCTGGCCCTGCTCCCCGCGCCCAGGGAGCAGATGATGGGGCCCAGCGCATCCATGCCCACGACCCACGGGGGTGTAGAGTGCATTCCAAGGCCTAGGGCAGAGAGTGGTGGCTGCCTGCTGAGGCCAGCAATCCCTGGACGGAGGGAGGGAGGGAGGGACGGAGGGAGGGACAGAGGGAGGGAGGGAGGGAGGGAGGGGATACTGGGCAGCACAGGGCTGTTGGGTGGTTGCCCTTGAAGCGAGGTGGCGCCGAGCTCTGTGGGACCTGCTGTCTCCCCAGAGCCTGGCAGGGTCATGCCACAAACCGCCACAGACCTGGGCACAAGCAGGATGAACGACAGCCCTGACCCCAGAGTGCTGCCCCGGTGCCAGGCCCCTGCCCACGCTGGCCCTTGGTGCTCCTTGGGGATTTCCTGGCTAAGGAAATGGCCAGCCTGGCCCCGGAAGTCAAGGTCTTGGGGGGCCCCCCGCCTCGCAGCCTGGGTGACAACTTCTCACTTTTGGTGTCCGCACCAGCCAGAGGCCCCTCAGCCCCTCTCCCCACTCCACCCAGCCATTTGTTCACCTGCCGGGAGGCGGTGTGCAGGCCGGCCAGCGACCACCATGCCCCATGTGCCTCAGTTTCCCTGTGGGTGACAAAAACACTTGCCAAGGCCTGGCCCAGCACAAATCTTCCTGCTCACGCACCCCAGAGCTTCAGAATTTGGGGGGCTGGGACACAGGTATAGCCTGTGCACGTTTATGTTTCACAGTGAAAGCTTTGAAATCTTGCTCCAGATGCCAGTGGCTCATGCCTGTGATCTGAGCTGCTCAGGAGGCTGAGAGCCGAGGGGCAGGGTTTGAAACCCGTCCAGCAGGAAAGTCCACGAGATGCTTATCTCCACAGGCCTGGCCAGGCTCCGTGTTTGCAAGGTCTTGACTGCCTTGCGCAAGGGGGAAAGGAAGGGAAGGAAGTGGGGCGGCCTGGCAGGGGAGGGAGGCGGCTGTCGTGTGGGAAGTCCCCAAAGGGCCCCCTGTTCCTTCTGCAACCGCCACCTGTCCAGCCAGGCCAGATGAGGAGAGCTGCCTCCTTTATTTCTCGCTTTTTCCTGTACAACACGTGTCCGTAGAAAGACCAGCACAAACCCTACACTCACTTTCATCAAACAACCTCATTTAACAGGGCATGGTGGCTCATGCCTATAATCTCAGCTGCTCAGGAGACTGAGATCTGAGGATCTTAGTTTAAAGCCAGGTGGGGCAGGAAAGTCTATGAGACTATCTCCCATTAACTACCAAAAAGCTGGATGTGAGCTGTCGCTCAGTGGTAAATTGCTAGCCTTGTGTGGAAAAGCTCAAGGACAGCATCTAGTCCCCCTGAGTTCAAGCCCCAGGACAGGTACCAAAACACAAAAGAAACAAACGCAACCCCCAGAACCATTGTGGACACAGTGCAGAAAAGCTCGATCACGCTCTGCCCGACCCAGCCACAGCCCTGGGAGAACGGAGCACCCTCTGTGCTGCCCCCTTGGGGTCAGGGCAGCACGAATGGCCGCAGTTGCTGCCTGAGTCCCTGCCAGGACCCCACAGACCACCAGAGACCAGCCAGGCCCTGTGCGTCCTCCCAGCCCCCGCCCCCACCCTGAACCTCCCGCCCCAGACAAGCAACTTCCTCTTCCCAGCACATATAAGGCCCAGCCCCGGTGGCCCAGAGTGGCAAGGGCACCCACTGCAGCCATGGGGGACACCGCCATCCGCCACATCGCCCTACTAGGCTTCGAGAAACGCTTTGTCCCCAGCCAGCACTACGTGAGTACACCCAGGCTCGGCGTAGCCACCTCCCCACCCACCAGCTAGGCAGGGCCCAGGGTGCCCTTCTGGACCCTGAGCCTTTGGGTCTCACTAAACTCTGGGGTCCACCGATGCCATCTTGGGGAAACCTGAGTCCTGTACAGCGGAGCCCCCATCCCCTCCCCCCCCCCCCCCCCGCCTACCGTCCATCCCCATCTTGAGCCTAGGGCCCCCTCCTGGGAGGGGGAGCCTAGCCTGCCCAGACCAGATCAGCGAGCACCCCAGGGCACTGTCAGGGGTCCCCTGTGTGTCAACCAGGACCCCATTTAGATCGGGAGGTGATGTCCAGGACACAAGTACTTCATGCTCTGACTCGTTTTAATTCTGAAATCATTTCAGAGTCAGGGCAAGTGCCAACAGTGCAAATATATTCACGCTCGCATGCGTGTGTGTGTGTGTGTATGTGTGCGTGTGCGTGTGTGTGTGTATGTATGTGTGCACGCGCGCTGGTCCTGGGACTTGAACTCAAGGCCTGGGAGCTGTCCCTGAGCTGCTTTTGCTCAAGTCTAGAACTCTATCACTTGAGCAACAGCTACATTCAGCTTTTTGGTAGTTAATTGGAAATAAGAGTCTTACAGACTTTCCTGCTTGGGCTGGCTTTGAGCCATGATCCTCAGTTCTCAGCCTCCTGAGTAGTTAGGATTACAGGCAAAAGCACCAGCACCTGGCTCATGCTTTTTTTTTTTTTCCTTTTTATGTCAGTATTGGAGCTTGAACTCAGAGCCTTGAGCTCTCACTTGGCGTTTTCTGCTCAAGACTGATGCTCTAGCACTCTTGAACCACAGCTCCACTTCCAGCTTTTTGATGATAAACTGGAGATCAGAGTCTCACAGATTTGGCTGTCCAAGCTGGCTTCAAACCTCAGTCTTCCAGATCTTTATCCCCTGAATAGCTAGGGTTACAGATGTGAGCTACCAGGTCCAGCTGTGTGCTTGGGTTTCCTCAGCCCTGGCCCATTGTTACATAACCAGGAAGTGAACACACACAAACAAGGGTCACGCGGGACAGCGTTGGCCTCCTCAGTGGCCCCACACGGGCCCTGTGGTGAAAAGTTTATTGAGATCAAGAGTCCAGGATCAATGGGGGTCTCATCCCTCTGCTTTCCTTAATACAGACTTTCCACCTGGGCCCCTTCCAGCCCCTTTGCTTTTGTTATTTTTTTAAGTAAAAACGCTGTCCAGGCCAGCCGGAACACCAACTCACTTCTATATGTTTTGTACAACGCTAGGATTTACATACCCACACCTGGCTAGTTTGTTGAGATGAGTCTCATCAGCTTTTTTGCCTGAGTTCCTAACCTCTACTTCCATGAATAGCTGGAGTTACAGGCATAAGCCACTGCACTGGTTTGTTTCCTTGCTTTTGATGGGAATCTCCTTACCCAGCCCAGGCTGGAGTTCCAGGATGTGGTCATTTGGAATAGAGCAGGCTGGTGACATTGTAGGGTGTCACTACCTCTCTGGCATGAGTGCTGGCTGTGGACCAGGCTGGGTTTGCCCCCTGCCCCGTGCTCCTGCCCCTCCTATGGCTGGGTTTCCCCCTCACCCATACCTGGCATTAGTAACTTTATTAATGAAGTCTCATATATGCCTAGGAGGAGGGGAGGCACCTGGACGTCGCTCCTATTTATGTTTCATGGCCGGGATCACAGGCACAAACCACCACCAGGTTCACTGATGCAGATAGACTCTTACCAACGTTTCCCCTTGGGCTAGCCTTGAACTGTGATCTCCCTGATTTCTCTCTCCTGCCTAGCTGGGATTATAGGAATTAGTCACAATGCCTGGCCCTGGGGCTGGCAGCTCCTGAGTCCCTTTCAGTGGCCCTGGCTATCCCAAAGCCCTGGCCCAGGCGGCAGGCACTGAGCAGGCCCTTCCCCAGGTGTACATGTTCCTGGTGAAGTGGCAGGATCTGTCAGAGAAGGTGGTTTACCGGCGCTTCACTGAGATCTATGAGTTCCACGTAAGTGTGGGGGCTGCAGGGGCCACGCCACCCGCCCCAGCCCGTGGCGCCCTCACCCTCACCTCCATCTCCTTCTCTCCTAGAAAACGCTCAAAGAAATGTTTCCTATTGAGGCTGGAGATATCAACCCCGAGAGCCGGGTGATCCCGCACCTCCCAGGTGAGGGCAGCCCGCCGTGTCCCCACCCGCCCTGCGGCCCCATCCCATGTCCCCTTCCTGTGTCCCCCGTCCCATGACCCTGTCCCCTGTCCCTGCCCCCATGGCACTATGAATGAGTTGTGTGTGGCCCAAGCCCCCAGGTGGTTTGACGGGCAGCGAGCGGCAGAGAGCCGGCAGGGCGCTCTCTCCGAGTACCTCCACACGCTCCTGGCGCTGCCCACGAAGATCTCGCGCTGCCCACACCTGCTCAACTTCTTCAAGGTGCGCCCGGATGACCTGAAGCTGCCCACAGACAGCCAGTGAGTGGATGTCCTCAGCCGCCGTGCGGGGAGGGCGGGATGACAGCCCAGAGCCCCCAGCTTGGAGAGGGCAGGCAGCTGCGGGGGGCGCCCAGCGCGGCGGTGGCAGGGCAGCGGCTTCACCCGACTATGGGGCTGGCTGTGCTCGCCTGGTGGGGACTCTGGTGCAGGGGATCTGGGAGTCTGGGCAGCCCTGGGCCTCTGGAAGAGGCTGAGCAGCCTCCTGGAGGGCACCTATGCCTCGCACAGGGATGGCTGGTGGGCAGAGATGGCGACCCCAGGTCCCCTCCCTGTGGGCTAGGGTTCCAGGAAGGCTGCCCGGCTGGTGTCCACATGATCTGTAGGGGCCCAGGGTCCTTTCCCCTTCCACAGGCTCCACCCCACCTGGCTCAGACACCTCCTTCTCTCTGCAGTGGTCATGGGAAGTCCTTCTGCAGGTCTGACCCAGAGCCCCAACTGGAAGGGTCTGAACCAGGCTGTGTTCTCTTCTCAGAGCTAAAAAGCCAGAGACGTACCTGATGCCCAAGGATGGCCGAGGCAATGCAGCAGGTGAGGCGCTGGGCAGGGACAGTGGGGGGAGGCAGAAGGGGGAGGTGCAGGATGCGCATGGGCCCGTGGCGGGCCACAGCCGGCAGGTGGCAACGTGTCCTTGTAGCTACAAACCCAGTATAGAGCCCTCCCAGGGTCCTGGGGGGTATGTGGATCCTGAGGGGGTTCCAGGAGCCAAGGTGGCCTCAGAGGTGGAGCCGGGCAGGGCAGCTCATTCATTCTTTCATTCACTCACTCATTCATTCATTCTGGTGCTGGGATGGAAGCCAGGGCTCTGCACTCTGCCGCTGAGCTACATCTCCAGTCTGCTTCTCATCTTTGTTCTTTTTCTTTTTGGGTTTTTGAGACAAGCGTTGGATGTAGGTCTTGAACTCTTGCTCCTCCTGCCTCAGCTTTCGGGGTGCTGAGATTACAGGAGTATCCCCCACTCCCAGCCTCCCAGGTTTCAATCTTGATTGTGGCGGAGCTGTTAATACTATGGGTTAGCATTTACCGAGCACTTACAGTGTGCCAGGCGTGGTATACAATGCATTAACTCTGAGGGTGTGAGGCGCACACCCTGAACTCCAGGTACTCGGGAGGTACAGGCAGAAAGATCCTACACCTAAGCTGATCCCCTGGGCAAAAGTGTGCGACTCTATCTGCAAAATAAACTGAAAGCAAAAAGGGCTGGGGGTGTGGTTCAAGTGGTCAAGCAGAAGACTTGTGTTCATGTTCCAGTAATGGACATATGTGTGCATGTGTGCACATGCACGCATATGCACGTGTGCTCTGATCCCTTTGCTAACTTCCTAGGCCCAGGACTGGTCCCCCTGCGGGAAGACAATAGGCACTTAGTAACTACCCACTCTAGCCAGGCGCCAGTGGCTCACGCCTGTAATCCTAGCTACTCAGGAGGCTGAGATCTGAGGATCACGGTTCAAAACCGGCTTGGCAGGAAAGTCTTATCTCCAACTAACTACCTGAAAACCAGAAGTGGTGCTGTGGCACAAGTGGTAGAGCACCAGCTGTGATAGTGACTAGGCCCTGAGTTCAAGCCCCATGATAGACAAGTTTTTGTTTTTTGCCAGTCCTGGGGCTTGAACTCAGGGCCTAGGCACTGAACTTGAGCTGCTTTTGCTCAAGGCTAGCACTTTACCACTTCAGCCATAGTGCCACTTGTTTTTTTTTTTTCTGTGTATGTAGTGCTGAGGAATCAAACCCAGGGCTTCATACATGGTAGGCAAGCATTCTACACTAAGCCACATTCCCAGCCTCTTGACAATATTAAAAAAAATACAGAATAAATGCGCACCCTGTGAGCCTGCAGCGGGGGGGGGGGCTGCCCCTGTGCCCGCTCAGTCCATGCCCCTGTACCCTCTGCAGACATCACAGGCCCCCTCATCCTACAGACCTACCGCGCCATCGCCACCTACGAGAAGAGCTCGCCCTCTGAGATGGCGGTGACCGCGGGCGACGTGGTGGACGTGGTAGAAAAGAGCGAGAGTGGTCAGTCCCTGCCCTGCTGCTGCCCCATCTCCCCGTGGGGTCCCCCAGCCTTGAGGCCCTGCAGAGGCTCTGGCATGGGCACAGTAGACTGGGGGCACAGTCCGTCCCCCCCGAGCCTGTGTGGGACTCCACAGGCTGGCTCTGCAGATGCCTTGTGTCCATGTCCTCTGCCATGGACTCCAGGGGAGGTTGGGGGAGATGGGGGAGGCCGAGGAGGCCAGGGGAGACCCAGGGAGGCTGGGGAGGAGGTTGGGGAGGCCAGGGTGTTGACTCACATCCCCACGCCCCTGGTTCAGGTTGGTGGTTTTGCCAGACAAAGGCGAGGCGTGGCTGGGTCCCGGCGTCCTTCCTGGAGCCTCTGGACAGCCCAGATGAGGCAGAAGACCCTGAGCCCAACTATGCAGGTACCTGGCCTCCAGAGGGACACAGGGCTGGAATGTGAGGAGCCAGATGCTTTTGGGGCTACCCAACAACTGGACACCTCATCTGTGGGAGCCTGGCCAGACTGCTGTAGCTCCCGGGCTCTGGTAGGGGTGGGCAGCTGGGGGCTCACCTGGGCTGGTGAGCACAGGCAGGGGCCAGAAGGAGCTGGTGGGGGCAGCTGGGCTAGTTCTAGACCCAGAGGGGAGAGTGGGGGGCAAGCCTGGTGTGGGCGGCCCCTGGCAGCATGTGCATCTCCATCCTGGACTCCAGGAGAGCCCTACATTGCCATCAAAGGCTACACTGCGGTGGAGGATGATGAGGTGTCGCTGTCCGAGGGGGACGCCATCGAGGTCATTCACAAGCTCCTGGACGGCTGGTGGGTTGTCAGGTAGGACAGCCTCCCCCCATGTTCCACACCCTGAGCCGGCCCGGCCAGGAGGCCCGCTGGGGCTCTGGACTAACTCGAGGTGACTCTGGGTAAGCCTCGGCACTTCTGGGCCTCAGTTTCCACATTGCTGGAAGGTGAAAGATGAGCCCACCTTGCCTGTCTTGTGAGTTTCAGAATTCTGTCCAAATAAGGCCTCTCTCCTTCTTGGCCCATCCTCCTCCATTTTTATTTTTGTCAGTCATGGGGTTTGAACTCAGGGCCTAGGTGCTGTTTGTGAGCTTTTCTGTTCCAGGCTAGCACTCTACTGCTTTGAGTCACAGCTGGTGGTTAACTGGAGACTCTGCCACTTGGGCCATAACTTATTCCCAGCATTTTGGTGTTTAATTGGAGATCAGAGTGTCATGAGCTTTCCTACTTGTGCGGGGCTTCCTGAGTAGCTGGTATTACAGGTGTGAGTCACTGGTGCCCACTTTGACCCCGCCGCCATTGGTTGAGATTGAGCCTCATGAACTTGTCTTTTCTCCCAAACGGAGACCACCTTGCCCCTCAATCTGCTGCAGTCCATTTCCCAAGTAGCTGGGACTCTGGGCATGAGTCACCAGGCTTGGCTTCAAAGATGGATGGAACCATCTTCAGCACAGGGTGCCGGGAGCTGAATGAAAGCCCTCCGCACTGACACGCCCCCGCCCCACCTCCCGCGCAGACAAGGGCTGCTGTTTGGCCGGATCACGGTTCCGGCCCGGATGAAATCGAAAACCAGGCGTTAGGATAGAAGCGGAGGTGGTGGTGGTTGTCTTGGGGTCCCGCCAGGGTCGTCCCCGCGGATGGGGAAGGAGGGCCGGGAGGCTGGGAGGGCTCGGCCGGGCACGGCGGGGGACAGACGCCCCGGCCCGCTTCTCCGCTGCAGGAAGGAGGACGCCACCGGCTACTTCCCGTCCATGTACCTGCAGAGGGCGGGGCAGGACCCGGCGCAGGCCCCGCGCCCCGCCAGGGGCAGAGGCGCCCCGCCTCGCAGGTGGGCTGGCGGTGGGGCCGCACCCTCGGTGGGGGGGGGACGGCGGGGCCCGGGGCCCCGGGTCCTGACCTCGTGTCCGCCCCGCCCGGCCAGATCCACCATTCGCAACGCGCAAAGCATCCACCAGCGGGCACGGAAACGCCTCAGCCAGGACGCCTACCGCCGCAACAGCGTCCGCTTCCTGCAGCAGCAGCGCGGCCGACAGAGCCCGCGGCGTAAGCAGAGGCGCGGCCCAGGGCGGAGCTAGTCAGGCGGGAGGGCGCTGACGGGGGCCAGGGCAATGGCGCGGAGCCAGAGAGGCAGGGACCGGAGGGCGCTGATAGGCTGGAGCCTAGGCAATGGGGCGGAGCCAGGCAGCTTGGTGGGCGGAGCCAAGGGTGGGGCGGGGCGAGTCGACCGAGCACCCGGTGGGCGGGGCCAGGCAGGCCGGACGGGGCGGGCTCCTGATCCCGGCCTGCCCCCAGAGGCCAGCCCTCAGACGCCGCCGCGCGCGAAGCCGCAGCCCGCCGTCCCCCCGCGGCCCAGCGCCGACCTCATTCTGCACCGCTGCAGCGAGAGCACCAAGCGAAAACTGGCGCCCGCCATCTGAGCCCCAGCCGCCCGCCAGTCTGGGGGTGCCCGGCAGCTCAGGCCTCTCCCCGCTCAATAAACGCTGGAGTGTGCGGACGATGTCTCCCCCTGGGGATGTTTCCAGAATGAGGAGGGGTGGGATCGTGGGTGCGGCCTGTCCTCACAGGGGTGGGGTGGGGGGGGGCAGAGGTCCGGGAGAGCCCTGGAACCGCGCGGTGGGACGGACTAGGCAGGGACGGAGGGTCCTCGGACCCATTGCCGCCCTCAGCCTCCCCGCAGGGGCCCAGAGCCCACCCTAGCGTCGTCCCCGACGCCGAGGCCACCGTGCGGTGCGGAGAGGGAAGGCCAACAGCGCACACGAAGCAACTTGTCAGCAATGTGGGTCACACTTGTCATCCCAGCTGCTCTGGACGCTGAGATCTAAGGATCGTGGTTCAAAGCCAGCCACTTAAAAGCGGAAGTAGGAGGTGTGGCTCAAGGGGTAGAGCACCATCCCGTGTAGGGAATAGAACAAGTGGGCTATGTGCGTGCGTGCGTGCGTGCGTGCCCGCCCAAGGCAGGCCAGCCAGGTGCTGGGCTTGTTCCCCCACAGTCCTAGTTCAGAGTGCCAGATGAAGAAAATGTAGGATTTGTTTTAAGGTAAAAACAGCAAGAAGGTGGCAGAGCTACAGGGAGGAGCCGGGTCTTTCCCTGCCATTCTAAAGCTTTACGAGACCCATCATCCTTACCTGCTTGCACTGCTAATTTGTGTGCCTGTCCTGGGGCTTGAACTTGGGGCCCTTGCACTGTCACACTTGGCTTTATCCACTCCAGGCTGTCGATTTACCACTTGAGCCATAGCTCCACCTCTGACTTTTTAGTGGTTAGTTGAAGATAAGAAACTGATGGACTTTCCTGCCTGGGCCAGCTTTGATACTCAGCTCAAGGTAGCTAGGATTCCAGGCATGAACCACTGGCACTTGGCTGCTACTTGAATTCAGGGCCTTCGGCGCTCAGTGGGTTTTGTTACCCAGGGCTAGGGTTCTGACAATAAGCCACGCCCACTCACATCACCGAGATGCCACTACTGGAATAACACCAGCCCAGCCCGTCAGGGGAGCCTTGCCACCCAGACACCCCAGCTTCCCAACACCCTGCTCAACCTGCTCACTGAAACCACGTCTTGGCCCTGTCTTCTGATAGGTTCTGGATCCCCACTGCTCTTCTACTGGGTCTGGCAGGTAATAGGAGTGGATGAAGCAGGCCAGGCACGAGGCATGTCAAAGCTTAGAAACACACAGAACTTTGTCAGCTACAGTGGCTTCTGAAGGGGGACAGGCGGGGCGGGCGCTTATTTCCGATGCGGGTGGGGTTTGGGCCATCCTCAGGAGGCGGGCCCGGGGCCGGCGCGGTCCTCCGTCCTGCTCAGCTTCAGGATGGAGAAGAGCTGCTCACAGACGAAGGTGCTGCCGAACATGGAGAGGACGCGGGCGCAGTGGGCGCGGAAGCGGGGGTAGCTGCTCTGCAGGTGCTTGCAGAACTCGGGCACGCCCAGCCGCTCGTACTGGGCCCGCAGCGCAGAGTTGCACTGCAGGTCGATCACCTCCATCTGTAGTTCCTCGGGCACGTGGTCCACTGTAGCCGAGAAGGGTGAGCTGAACAGCCGCAGCTCGGACTCCTGCGCATGGAAGGCAGCCAGGCGTGCCTGGAACTCTGCCTTGAGCCCCGCAATCCTAGGGATGTAGCCGAGGGCGTCGCTGGCGCTGCGGGACACGGCCCTGAGCGTGGGGAAGTGGGCCAGGTTGTTTCGGGCCAGTTGGGTCTCCCAGAGGGCCAGCTTGGCCAGGAAGGCGCGAAACAGATCGAACATGCGGGTGACGAGCTGGGGGTGGACCTGCAGCGCCAGGGCCAGCGAGTTGAGGTGAGTGGTCACGTCTACCAGGAAGGCCAAGTCCAGCACCCAGGCCTTGCAGCTCAGCTGGGGCAGCGGCCTCCCCCGGGAGGACAGGAAGGAGTCGATGTCCTCCAGCGACTCAAAGAAGCGTTGGAGCACCAGGCCTCGGCTGAGCCATTTGACGCCGGTGTGGTACCACAGGCTGCCGTACTGGCTGTCCAGCTCGTACAGCAGGGCTGTGAACTCGCCGCGGTTCAGGCCCCGGGAGCTGATCCAGTTCACCGAGTCCACCACCACCTCCATCACATGCTCCATGTCCAGGCTCTGGGCGCACAGGGTCTCAGGGCGGATGATGCAGCCCAGGGATTTCAGCTCCGAGCCCTTGCTGGCTGCAGCTGCCCTGGCGCACAGCCTGGGGACCAGACCGTGGCTGGAGTCTACCATGGCGGGGGAGCCAGTGGATGCCACACTGACCAATTTGGCCCAGTCGATGTTGAACTTCTTCAGACTCTTCTCCACGCGGGTGAAGGTCTCGCTGGCAGATGTGGCGCCCGTCATGGGCACTGTATCCAGAAGTTCCTCGGACACCTCAAAGTCGTCGTCCACACCACGGATGAAGATGGCCAGCTGTGCCGTGTTGTTGATGTCTGTGATCTCATCGATGGCGAGGGAGTAGGCCATGAACGACCGGATCTTCTCACGCAGCCTGGCCCACAGACCCCCGGCTGAGTCCTCCCTCGGGGGCTCGGCCGAGGTGGGTTCTGGTGGGCCAGCATTGGGGAGTGCAATGGCGGGGGGGCCCAGGAGGTACTTGGTGAGCCCCGTCTTGAGCTCAAGCAGCTTGAGATCCCGTGCGTGCTCGGTGTAGCGGTCGTAGTGCTGGCTGTGGCTGGTGCGGTAGTGGCGCCGCAGGTTGTATTCCTTGGCCACAGACACACTCTGCTTACATATCAGGCACATGGGTGTGTTCTGCACCTCCACGAAGAAGTAGGCGCGCTCCCACTTCTCCTGGAACACACGGCCCTCCTGGTCGATCTTGCGCTTGCCCACTTGGACAGAGACACAAGCAAGAAAGACTTCACTTTGCTCCTTTTCTTTTTATGTGCACCAGCCCTAGGGCTGAAAATTCAAGGCCTGGGCACTATCCCTGAGCTTTTTTGCTTAAGGCTGGTGTTCTACCACTTGAGCCATACCACCACTTCTGGCTTTTGGGGGAAATCACTGGAGATAAGAGTCTCCTGGAAAGCCAGGCGCTGGTAGCTCCCGCCTGTCATCCCAGCTACTCAGCGGGCTGAGATCTGAGGACTGAAGTTCAACAATCCAGCCCAGACAGAAAAGTCTGTGAGACTCTTATCTCCAATTAACCACCAGAAAGCAGGCAGTGGTGCTGTGACTCAAAGTGGTAGAATGCTAGCCTTGAGCAAAAGAGCTCAGGGACAGCGCCCAGGCCCTGAGTTCAAGCTCCACAACTGACAAAAAAAAAGAAAGAAAGAAACATAGGCAGGATTGGGGGTTAGCTCATTGGTAAAATGCATGCCTGGTATGCGTGTGAGTCTGGAGTTCCATCCCCAGGATGGAAACAAGTAAATGTTAACACAGAATCTAACAGATGAAACGGTTTGTACAGACTCCTGGCTGGTGGGGCTGGGGGAGGGGCGGTGGGAGCCTGGGCCTGAAGCCTGGCACCCGGCACCCAGAACTCACCGTTGCTCAGCTCCAGTCCAGGCAGCGGCCTGCAGAGAAGGAGACATGGTGAGTGCATGGCACGGTCCCCTCCTGTCCCTGGGCTCTGCCTGGCTTCTTGTTGGTGCCATGACAGGCACGGAGGAGCTGGCACCAGGCATGTTCCCCAAGACAAACGCTGTGTGATACGGGGCAGAGGGCCTTGGGGACTCGGGCCTGGGCAGCCCTGGTCTGCGAGGGCAGCATCTGGACCCTGATGAGCTCACTCCACTTCATAATGATGGAGAGAGCCGGGCCCCTCACCCACCTGATGACCGTGAACTTGATGAACTCTGCAGCTTCCAGGATCCGCCTCATGGAGCTAATCTCCAGGTACCCAGGGGCTTTGAATACCACGCCCGGGGGCATGCCATCAATCACCACACAGCCGGGGTTGAAGGTGATCTTCCTGTAAGGAACCTTCACGGGGAAATCCACGCCTATTGCCTCACCTGCCACGCAAAAGGCAAAGATGCTTCACATGGGGGCTCTGTGTTCTTCTCCACGGCACTCTACGTTTAAAGTACAGTTTTACAAGACATCCTCATCAAGTGAAAACCAGCAATGGCCACTCACTCCTGTAATCCCAGCTAGGCAGGAGGCGGTAGTAGAAGGGTCTATGATTGAAGCCAGCAAAAAATTTAGTGAGCCAGCAGCAAGAGATGGAGGGCATAAGGAGGATCAAATATATTACACAGGTACATATGAGGAGAGCATAAAGGCAATCTCCAAATATTTAATATTTTGTGCCAGTCCTAGGGCTCGAATTCAAAACCTTGTACTTTTGCCTGTTGTTTTTTTTTTTCTTCTTAAAATGGTGCTCTACCACTTGGGTCACATCTCTGCTTCTGGCTTTAATTGGAAGTAAGAGTCTCACAGACTTTCCTGCCCAGTCTGGCTTTGAACTGTGATCCTTAGATCTCAGCTTCCCAACTAGCCAGGATTACAAGTGTGAGCCTCAGTCACTTGGTTGATTTTTACTGACTTTGAAGTTGGTGTGAGTGGTAGATCATTTCTCCACCTATTAAACAGGAATTATCTTGGTACCTACCTGAAAGATTTGAGGACTATACATGCCAAGTACTAAATTATACTCATCCATGCTAAGAACTGAGCAAATCAAAGGCAGCTATTAAAATACACACTACCTTTAAAGACAGCTCCCTTACACACAGATCAACTTCCTGTAAGATACTCTTTTCCAATGAAATATTTCAAGTATATAATTCTTGGATACATAAATTTAAAAATGTACCAAATTTCCGACTGAAGAGGTGGTTAACCTGTTCTCGCAGTTGCTTGATCTTCTCCACGCTTGTTAACTTTTTCTTCTCACTGTCTAAAAAGAATGACATAACCAAAAAGGGTTGCTACTTTATTTTTCCACTGGGAAAGATGCTGGTGATGGGTCCCAGTTAGCACTTACCTGCCTTATTCAGGTCATTTCTGGCATTAAGTGAGCATTTTGGACATTTGCAAATGGACACCATCATAGATGGTGAGAGAATTTCCCCAGTGACAGATCCACCCTCTGGGGAACATTTTCAATACTGTGCAAAACCAACACTTCTCAGAATTACTGTAGAAATCTTATCCAGTGCAATATGACAAGAAAAAGGAATGAGAAATCAGGGCTAGAAGGGAATATTCTAAGCCAGGTGCCAGCGGCTCATGCCACTCAGCTACTCAGGAGGCTGTGATCTGAGGATCAGGGTTCAAAGCCAGCCCAGGCAAAAAAGTCCTTGAGACTCCTATCTCCAATAAACCACCAGAAAACTGGAAGTGGTACTGTGGCTCAAATGGTAGAGCACTTGCCTTGAGCTAAAGAGCACAGGGACAGTGCCCAAGCCCAGGGTTTAAGCCCCATGACTGACAAAAAAAAAAAAAAAAAAAAAGGAAGGCATATTCTGCAATGTTTTAAATTTGTGAGTAACAACTATCTAAAATTCCAGAGACATAAACAACAAATAATCCTAGCGACTCAGGAGGTTGGGATCTGAGAATCACAGTTCAAAACCAGCCTGGGCAGGAAGGTCTGTGAGAGTCTGATCTCCAGTTAATCATCAAAAAGTCAGAAGTGGAGCAGTGGCAGAGAACTAGCCTTAAATGAAAGAGCTGAGGGACAGCACCCAGGCCCTGAATTCAAGTCCCAGTACTGGTACAAAACGAAACAAAACAACACACACACACACACACACACACAAAATGTGTGCTATGAATAACATGTTGGGTATGTGGTAACTTACAGTATATTTTATAATCTTGAAATATTCCTTAGTATTCAAGTTGAATGATGCAAAACACAAAAAAAAATTCTAAGAGAATAATTCATGTCACAGAATGGTTACGACAGGGGCTGGGAAGGTGGCTCAGTGGTAGAGTGCTTGCCTTGCATGCATGCATGAGGCAGGCCCTGGGTTCGATTCCTCAGCACCACATAAGCAGAAAAAGCTGGACGTAGAGCTGTGGCTCAAGTGCTAGAGTGTCAGCCTTGAGCTGAAGAGCTGAGGGACAGCACCCAGGCCCCACGACTGGCCAAAAATAAATAAATAAATAAATAAATAATGGTTATGGCTGAACTAGACAAAATATAAATTAGATCAAATCAAACGAACATCCCTACCCGGAACTGTCACCTGCACGATCTTAAGGTCTTCCATACTTGCTGCAGAAGCTGTGATACTGGACGAGTCTGTGTGTCCTTAAAACAGAAAGTTCAGTTCAGAATGTGGGGGGAATAAGGCCAATTCTCCACAAAGATTCAGAGTGTCATGGCTACCATCTAGGGGTAGAGTCCTTCTCTCTACTAGTTAAAGAATTAACTGGCAGGAAA
This sequence comes from Dipodomys merriami, assembly GCF_024711535.1. Classification (NCBI taxonomy): domain Eukaryota; kingdom Metazoa; phylum Chordata; class Mammalia; order Rodentia; family Heteromyidae; genus Dipodomys; species Dipodomys merriami. The sequence goes on from NW_027204048.1 coordinate 4,702,603, forward strand.
GGGTTTAAGGTAAAGAGTAAGTTTGCTTGAAAATAAATGCCTTTGTTTTAAGGAAATTCTCCATGTAAAGGGGTCTAAAGAGGATCCAATCCGGTCCTCTGGGGTGGGTTTTAGAGCATGGGCTCCTCCCATACCTCCTCCCCAGGGCTGTGTGCTAATTGGTTGACAGCTGGTGCACAGACCACCCAGGCTCTTTTCTTTGGTTGAATGGGAACCCAGGTCATTAAGGAAAGTGTTTGAGGGGGAACCCTGAGCATCATGGGAAGTAGTGTTTGAGTGGGAACCCTGGGCATTATGGGAAGTCATGTTTGAGTAGGGACTGAGGGCATTATGGGAAGAAGTGTTTGAGCAGGAAGCATTGGAGCAGGAGCCCAAGGCACTATGGGAAGAAACACCATGATGGGATGTTACCAACTATGTTGTATTAGATCTCCCTCTTTTTTTTTTTTTTTTAATCACCTTCTACTTATCAGTCTTCCATTTCCTCTCTGTTTCTCTCCCTTCTCTCTCTCTCAAGTGAAGTTGCCCTCCCCCAGCTGTTCAGGAAGCAGAGTAAACACACAAAGTGACTGTGATGAGGAAACTGGCCACCAACCTTCCATTTTCACGTGGGCTTGGGGGGCCTCGCTGGCTTCAGAGGAGCTCAGTGGTGCAGATTCTTGGAAAGAAACCATCTCAAATGACATCTGCAATGCGCCCTCCTGAGTCCCGCAGGTGGCCCTCCACCCTGCAGGGAGCTGGTCCCCACTCTGATCGCATGCGAGGTGAACAGGGGGCGTGGCTTCTACTGAGACGGCAGATGACCCTGAGGGACTTTTTTGGCAGGCTAAGAGGAGACAGAGCCCTTCAGATCCCATTGTAATCAGCTCCCACCTTCTAGAAGGGCTGTGAGCATCACAGGCTCACAATGCATTCTGTTGTCATTAGGAATACTATGAAAAAAAGATGGCAGGGGCTATGGCTCACACCTGTAATTCCAGCTCCTCAGGAGGCTGAGATCTGAGATCACAGTTCAAAGCAAGACTGGACAGAAAAGTCCGAGAGATTCTTATCTATCTCCAATTAAGCCACAGTACCAACAGCACCCACCAAACAAAACAAATAAGCAAACGGCAACAAACATCCTGCAAGCTTCCAAAAGCAGAGAGCAAGGGAGGGGGCGAGCATGAACCCGCTTCTCATGTTTCTAACCTCCCATTGTCACATCCATTTCCATGGCTTCTTTGCTCGTGGACTCGTGGCTTCCTGAAAGGAAAATGTAAGCAATGTAAGGATGAAGGGAGAAACATAAATTAGAAAAAGGTGATTTAACAACACATACAACTCAAGGCCCACAGGAATGCTGAACTACTTCTACTACTTGGAGTAGAATGTTGGAATGCAGGTAAGCAAACTGCTTTTATTGTTTTATTGTGTGTGTGCATCAGTTCTGGGGCTTGAACTCAGAGCCTGGATGCTGTCCCATGGCTTTTTTGCTTTTCTTGTAACCAGGCAACTGAAGGTTGGTCAATCACAGCAGTCAAGATTCAGCTGATCACAAATTGCCCACTGATCAGACCATGTGCATAGAAGGCAGGCAAATGCCCATTGCAGCCGATCAGATTGGGTTTGGCTGACAGTTCCATTCATTGGGAATGTAACCTGCCCGTGTGGGTGTGGATAAATGGGGGTGGCTGTTGGTGTGTGCAGGGGTGGGCGGCATGGAACTCAGGAGCATCTTTCTCATGGAGTTCTTTCTGGGTTTGAGCCTTTGTTGCTGCTGTAGTGAACTGTGATAGTTAAGCGGTCTCAGGAGAAAATTAAACTGTGTAAATATTGTGTTCTAAATTTATCATACGTTGATGACTACTGCTTTACTCAGTATTTTATTCTAACGGATAAATAAAAGGTGCTTTTCCCACTGCAGCTGCTTTCCACTATGCAATAAGTGGCTGTTTAAATCTAGAGTCTACCAAAACTTACACGTGGAGGTCAGAATGGCAGATGGCTTTACATAGCATGCCCAAGGCTTTGGGCTGGGGTCTCCAGCACCCCAAGAGAAGCTGACAAGTGCCCTCACAGCACACATGGTCATGCCACTCAAGTATCTTTTTTTTTTTTTTTCTGGTGGGTCATGGGGCCTGAACTCTGGGTCTGGGCGCTGTCCCTCAGCTCTTCAGCTCAAGGCTAACACTCTACCACTTGAGCATCACCCCACTTCTGGCTTTTTCTGCTTATGTGGTGCTGAGGAATCGAACCCAGGGCCTCATGCATGCAAGGCAAGCGCTCTACCACTGAGCCACCTTCCCAGCACCTCAAGTATCTTTCATCGTTTTTGGAGACTGAACTGGGCCTCGCTCTCCTGTTACCGTGAGCCAAGTAACAAGCCAGCAAGATGTCACATGATGAGCTGCCCTGGCTTTTGTCTTCTTTGACCTGAACTTGCTGGTTTTGCCTCAAGTTCTGGTGTTTACAGAATTTGTGGAGGTTATTCATGGCCTCCAATATTTCCTGCAAATTGCTGGCTACATCAAGAGGCTTGATCGGACTGTTTGGGGTGGAGTGGTGGTGAGAATCCTGTCCAAAGGCGGCATATTTTTTGCCCACCCCCGGCAGGAAGCTGTGATTATGTCTGATCCAACCTTCTTATTTTTTTGTGCCAGTCCTGGGGCTGGAACTCAGGGCCTGGGTGTTATCTCTAAACCTCTTTGTACTCAAGGCTAGTGCTCTACTACTTGAGCCACAGCACCATTTCTGGCTTTTTCAAAATAGTTTATTGGAGATAAGAGTTTCATGGACTTTTCTGCCCAAAGCTGGCTTTGAACTGTGATCCTCAGATCTCAGCCTCCTGAGTAGCTAACATGTCAGGTGTAAGTGGTCAGCGCCTGGCTTTATTGTTCTGTTTCTCTATGTTTGAATATTTCTCTTTGCCATTGATTTGTAGTTTTCTTTCATTGTTGTCTGATAAAACAGGTGGTTGTTTCTATTTGTAGTATTTGTGAAGATTTGTTTTATGTCCTAAATATGATCCATTTTGGAGACAATTCCCTGGGCTAAAGATGCTATAGAAGTATTCTGTAGATGTGTGTTAAATGCATCTGCTGCCGGGCGCTGGTGGCTCACGCCTCTAATCCTAGCTACTCAGGAGGCTGAGATCTGAGGATCGCGGTTCAAAGCCAGCCCGGGCAGGAAAGACCATGAGACTCCTATCTCCAATAAACCACCAGAAAACTGGAAGTGGCGCTGTAGCTCAAGTGGTAGAGCGCTCGCCTTGAGCTGTAAGAGCTGAGGGACAGCGCCCAGGCCCAGAGTTCAAGCCCCACGACCGACAAAAAAAAAAAAAATGCATATGCTTCCAGTGTCGTTTAATTTGGAAGTTGATTTGATCTTTGGGGTGTGGCTAACCTGTCCATGGTGAGAGGGAGGTGTTGAAGTTGCTCGCTGTTACTATCTGTGGGTCTCTCTGTGTCCTGTAGTCTCTTTATGTCCAAGTTGGCTATGTGTACCTTGGTACTGTTACACACAGCTTCTCAGGGGGTTGCTTCCTTTATTTATTTATTTATTTATTTTTTGGGTCCGGTTGTGGGGCCTGAACTCTGGGCCTGTGCGCTGTCTCTCAGCTCTTCAGCTCAAGGCTAGCACTCTACCACCTGAGCCACAGTGCCACTTCCGGCTTTTTTCTTTTTGCTTATGTGGGGCTGAGGAATCAAACCCAGGGCCTCAGGCATGCAAGGCAAGCGCTCTACCACTGAGCCAACTTCCCAGCCCATGCTTCCTTTATATAGTGTGACTTTCTTCATCTCTTCTAATTTTTGTTTTTAAATGCTGGCCCTGGGGCTTGAACTCAGGGCCTAGGTGCTGTCCCTGAGCTTTTGTGCTCAAAGCTAGCGCTCTACCACTTGAGCCATAGCTCCACTGCCAGCTTTTGCTTGTTCACTGGAAAGATCTTCCTATACCTATAGGCTTCTGAACTGTAATCCTCAGATAGCAGCCTCCTGAGTAGCTGGGATTACAGGTGTGAGCCACTGGTGCCAAGTTAGGATCTAATTTTATTCCTTATTTTTGTGCTCCTAGGGACTGAATCCAGGGCTTCCCATATGCCAGGCCAAAGCCCAGTCCATGCCTGAATGGAGAATTGAGATCGTTAATCTCCAGAATTATTACTGAACGTTATACACTAATTCTTGTCATTCTGTTGTTGTTGTTGTTGTTTTTGCCAGTCATGGGGCCTGAACTCTGGGCCTGGGCGCTGTCCCTCAGCTCTTCAGCTCAAGGCTAGCGCTCTACCACTTGAGCCACAGCTCCACTTCTGGCTTTTTCTGCTTATGTGGTGCTGAGGAATCGAACCCAGGGCCTCATGCATGCAAGGCAAGGAATGCTTGCCTCCAAACCATGATCCTCATATCTCAGCCTCCTGAGTAGGTGAGATTATAGATGTGAGCTACTGGCCTCTGGCTGCATGTCCCTCTTTCATCTCTACCTCTTTCCTTGGCTCAGCCTGAACCACATGCTGAAGCTCTTGCTCTCCACATTCCAGATGCCCTCGACTCTCTTTTTTATTTTTTTTTCTGGTCGTGGGGCTTGAACTCAGGGCTTGGGCACTGTCCCTGAGCTTCTTTGTGCTCAAGGTTGGCAATCTACCACTTGAGCCACAGCATCACTTCTGATTTTCTGGCAGTTAATTGGAGATAAGAGTCTCATGGGTTTTCCTGCGTGGGTTGGCTTTGAACTGTGATCCTCAGAACTCAGCCTCCTGAGTATCTAGGATTACAGGTGTGAGCTGCTGGTGCCATACTCTTACTTTTTGGTGGCACTTGTTCACTTTGCCATGGCGTCTGCATCCTCGTGGCATGGGCAGAGACTGGGCACTGGAGTGACTGCAGTCTGTCCTGCTTTCCAGTCCTAACTGCCCATGTGTGTGTGGCCTGCCCACCCTGTCATGGTCCTCCTAGCACCAGCTGTGGGAGAGCCTCGATCAGGGTGGCATGGGCCTCTGCTCTACCGCTTCCTGCTCCCCTCTCAGTGGCCTTGGTGCCAGGGGATGGGCTGGTCTGGCCTGGCCGAAGTGTGCTTCGTGACTGCTCCCTGCACATGCGCAGGGCCAGGCTCTGCCACCTGTCGGCTTGGGGGGGGCAGGGTCAGCATGCATGGGTGGGGACGTCACCTCCTGTCATTTGAAACATGGAGAAGGAAAGTGCTGGAGGCAACATTACCTTGCACACCACCCTCATCGTCCTCAGGATCCTCTGACTCTCTCTTGACAGACACGGCCTCATTTCTCGGCGACACACTTGTGTGTGACACACCTGTGTGACACAAACAGTACAGTCAGAGTCACCCACGTCTTTTGGTCCCACTTGTGTGGATAGTGACCCTGTGCTCTGCCAGTGGCTGCCTGCGTGGGACCAGCGTAAACGGGACACTGTGTGTGGCTGGTGACCCACTTGTGACCAGCATGCTTCTCTGAAAAGCAGCTGCCAAGTAACAGAACACCAGTGGGAGCCAGGACGGGTGGCTCACGCCTGTAACCCCAGCTACTCAGCTACTCAGGGGACTGAGATCTGAAGATCTAGGCTTGATGGGCTGGGAAGGTGGCTCAGTGGTAGAGCGTTTGCCTTGCGTGCCTCAGGCCCTGGGTTCGATTCCTCAGCACCACATAAGCAAAAAGAAAAAAGCTGGAAGTGGCGCTGTGGCTCAAGTGGTAGAGTGCTAGCCTTGAGCTGAAGAGCTGAGGGACAGTGCCCAGGCCCAGAGTTCAGGCCCCATGACCGGATCTCCCCTCCCCCCCCCCAAAAAAAATGATCTAGGCTTGAAGCCAGCCTCCAACAGGGAAGTCCAAGAGACTCTTATCTCCAATGAATCACCAAAAGCTGAATGTGGACCTGTGGCTCAAGTGGTAGAGTACCAGCTTTGAGCAAAAAAGCTCAGGTATGGCACCCAGGCACTGAGTTCAAGCCTCAGCACCAACAGAAAAAAAAAAAAAAAAAAGAAAAAAAAAACACAAACACTTGATAGACTGCTAAATACTCGATTCTAGAAGTGTCCATGCACCTACCAGAATCCTCCTCAGGTTCAGTTTTCACATCAATGGGGCCACAGCTGCAAGAAGCAAGGGAACTCTGTTCAGACAGGCAGTAAAAGCCAGGCCCCAGGCCCTTTGCACATGCAGAGTTCCCAGGTCCCCACTCCATTTCATCAACCTCATGCAAAACCACCTCAACTATAACCAGGAAGTTCTTAATGATCGGCTACAAAATTAAACATGGTGGTAGGATTCAACTCATATTCCTTGGATTCCTCCCAATGAAAGCTACACACAGTAAGGAGGAACCCGTCCACTCTCTTTTATACTGTGTCTATCCCTCCCCCTCCCCCAGTACTGGGGCTTGAACTCAGGGTCTCACACTCATTCAACTTTCTTGCATGGCTGGTGCTTTACCATTTGAGCCACACTTCCAGTCCTATTTTTTGGTAGTTAACTGGAGCTGAAGTCTCATAAATTTTCTTGCCTGGGCTGGCCCTGAACCTTGATCCTCGCATCTCAGCCTCCTGAGTAGTAAGGATGACCGGTGTGAGCTACAGCCCCAGGCTGTTTCTGAGAATGTTACATAGCATGGGCTGGCCTGGAACTTGTGACCCTCCTGCCTCAGTCATCTCAGGACTGGAATTACAAGCATGTGCCACGACTCCTGGTTGTGCTTTCTTTTTTTTTTTAGTCGGTCATGGGGCCTGAACTCTGGGCCTGGGCGCTGTCCCTCAGCTCTTCAGCTCAAAGCGAGTGCTCTACCACTTGAACCACAGTGCCACTTCCGGTTTTTTGGTGTTTAACTGGAGATAGGAGTCTCACGGACTTTCCTGACAGGGCTGGCTTTGAACCTCGATCCTCAGATCTCAGGCTCCTGAGTAGCTAGGATGACAGGCGTGAGCCACCGGCACCCAGCCGCTGCTCTGTTCTTTACCTCTCATTTGGTGGCAGGGTCGGTCGCTCAGCCTCCATGGGCATCCCACAGCCATCTGTTTAGGAATAAAGACACACTGGTCTCCATGAGCACCTTCAGATATGGCCGCTGGCCAGGCGTGTGGAAGGAAAGGAAACACAGAGGCAATGGGACTTCTGCTCAGGCCCACGGGCTGGGAGCAGGGGCAGGAGCCCACCGCAGCTGAGACTATGGAAGTGCTGTGGTGGGGCAGGTACTGAGACTCCATGTGCGGATGTGGTCCCTGTATGCATGTGTGCAGGGGTGCCTCTGTATGCAGATGTGGCCTATGTGTGGCTGTGGTCCTGTGGTGGACCCATGTGTAGGTGTGAGCCCTGTGTGTGGATGTGGGCTGTGTCTGGTGCAGGCGTGGGCTCTCTGTGCGGTGAGGATGCCAGCAATGGGGTGGCTGGCTGCAGGACCCTGCTGAGCCCCCGCCTCTGCTGTCCCAGAATGGGGTGAGGGGGGGAACTGTTGTCTGCCCACAAGCTCCAAATGTCACTCCTCCCCATCCAGCTCTGAACAGCAGCCATTTCTACTGTGTTTGTTCACCAGATGTGTGGTCTGGAGGTGACGCTGTTCTGTGCCAGCCGTGAGGCCCCACAGGGCTTAGAATGGTGCCCCGGACACATAAGGTCCATGGGCCATGCCAAGTGCTTGGAGCTGAGCCCGGCACCACACCAGCCCTAACCCATGGCTCATCCCCACTACTTATGGTTCATGGTGGCAGTCACAGTCTCAGGCCACTCACAAAGGCCACACGCCACCCCCTGTGCCCGGCCTTGAGAGTCAGGTTCCGCCCGCCCCCTCTCTCCCCAGCCAGGCTTGGCCAACACCCCATGGGCGGGTGACACCTTTCCCTAGGCCTGCGCTCCAGCGTGGGCTCCTGTTGGGTGTCCACACTGGGAAGAAGCGGTCACTCACCCAGCAGCCCCTTGGCTCCATGGACAGGTCTGCAGGAAGAACGACACACAAGAGAAATGTGGACAGTTAGCACTGTGGGCAGTGCTGGGACCTGATGCTTGCTACAGGGCTCTACCACCCAAACCACACCCTCAGCTCTTTCTTCTTCTGTCATTTTCCTCGGTAAGCCTCAGACTACGACTACTCTACCTCCACCTCCCTAGTAGCTAGGACTACAAGCATGCACCACTAGATCTGGCTGAACTTTTCAATGTAACAGGCAGTAATAAGCTGATCACATTTAAGCTCCCAGCTGCAGGCGCTCTACCAAGGTAACATGCTTCCAGCTCATTTTGTTACTGGTTGTTTTAGAGATGGGATTTCATTGCTACTCAGTTGTTTGGGCTGCAAATCTCCTATGTTCTTTTCCTGTTGGAGCTGAGTGACAGGGGCATGCCACCACGAGCAGCTCATTCCAGTGGAGTCTCGCAGGCTTGTTCCGCCTGGGCTGGCCTGAAACTGTAATCCTCTGGATCTCAGACTCCCAAGTAGCTAGGATGACAGGCACGAGCTGCCACGTCCAGCCCCAGCCTTCCTTCATACAGACTACTAGGATGGCCTCGAACACGTCACCTGCTGACGACGAAGGAGATTCTTTCCTTGTTCGCCAAAATCCACTTCAGGGTGGCAAGGTCGTAGTTCTCGGGACGCTGGAAGGCCAGTCCTTCTGGCAGCCCGTACACCCCCACAGCCACCTGGCCACACAGCATCTGCTCGTAGGGCACGGATACCGGGGCCACAGTCCCCAGGGCTTTGCCTGGAACAGTGTGCGCAGACACCAGCTTCGCTTAACATCCACCACAAAGGCACACCACAAATGCAGACATGGTGTTGGGCTTTGAAGGGACATTCAATCACTCTCCCCATCTACAGATTAAAGTAATCCCAGCCGGTGGCTCATGCCTATAATCCCAGCTACTCAGGAGGCTGAGATCTGAGGACTGTAGTTCAAAACCAGCCTAGACAGACAAATGTATGAAACTCTTAAACTCTTATCTCTGATCAACCAGCAAAATGCCAGAAGTGGAGGTGTGGCTCAAGTGGTAGAACACCAGTTTTGAATGAAAAAAGTTGAACAAGAGGTGCAAACCCCTGAGTTCAAGCTCCAGTACTGACAAACAAAACAAAATAAAAACCAACCACCCTTGGTCCTCCAGATCTGCCTGCTGAGTAGCAAGGATTACAGGCATGAGCACGGGTACCTGGCTATAAATGCCTACCTTACTACATGAGGAAGGGGTAGGGTGGTAGAGGGCTGAGAGGCAACAGAATCTATGTGGGAAGTCTTTCACTGCAGTCCTGGCCTGTGTGAGGCTCTTGGAGGGGGATCAAGGACAAGACTGACAGATGTGGGGTTTGGATGGATGGGAGATGACCGAGCTGTGTTCTGGGTGACACAGCCAGGTCCCCAAGCACTAGGCTGTGTATGACACGAGCCTGGGTTTGAAGTCACACTTGCACACCCATCTGCATCCAGCTGTGCCCTTGGCTTGCTTATTCATGGCTGATGCTTTACCCCGTGAGTGATGCCTCCAGTTCAGCATTCTGCTGATCAATTCGAGAGAGTCTTCTGGGCTTTCCTGCCCAGGCTGGCTCTGAGTCATGATCCTCCAGATCTCAGCTTCCCGAGTAGCTAGGAAGGAGGACAGGGGCGAGCCCCCTGCATCCCTGCTCCAGGTTCTCTTGGCTCGGTCCCTGTTCTTTGGGGACCATCTAGAGACTCGTGTACGACATGTACTGACCATAACATGAGCAGAAGTAGGCGTCCACCGCTCTCCTGAGCACCTCGGCCTCCCCACAGTGCACCTGTGGCTTGACTGCAGGGCTTGGAGGCTTCTCCTTGCTCCACCTTTCCTCACAGCCTGAAAACAGGGGTGAGGGGGTGGGGTTAGAATCTGCTCATTCTACTGTCCCCTGCGATCCGAAGCAAGAGGAAGAAACAAAACAGAGATTAAAATTTTTTTGTTGTTGTTGTTGGTCATGGTGCTTGAACTCTGGTCCTGGGCACTGTCCCTGAGCTCTTCAGCTCAAGGCAAGTACTCTACCACTTGAGCCACAGTGCCACTTCCAGTTTTCTGGTGGTCAATTGGAGGTAAGAGTCTCATGGACTTTCCTGCCCAGGCTGGCTTTGAACCGCAATCCTTAGATCTTAGCCTCCTTGGTAGCTAGGATTATAGGTGTGAACCATCGGTTCCCGGCTCCGAGCTTTTTTTTTTTTTGCCAGTCTTGGGGTTTGAACTCAGGGCTTGCGCTCTGTCCTGAGCCTCTTTGTGCTCAAGGTTAGTGTTCTACCACTAGTGGTACCACAGCACTACTTCTGGCCTTTTCTGTTTATGTGGTACTGAGAAATCAAACCCAGGGCTTCAAGCATTCTAGGCAAGCACTCTATCACTAAACCACCTTCCCAGCCCCTCTCTGACCTCTTTTGTTAAAGGCTAGCACTCTATCACTTTGAGCCACAGTGCCACTTCCACTTTTCTAGTGGTTAATTGGAGATGAGTCTCGACTTTCCTGACAGGGCTGGCTTTGAACTCGGATCTTCACATCTCGGTCTCCTGAGTAGCTTAGATCGCAGATGTAAGGCACTGGTGCCTGGCCAGAATATCTTTTTACTTGGCACACAGGGACTGTATCTGGATATCATTAGGACATTTGCATATCAATTCCTTGTCATTAAGAAGAAAGACAGCTGGGAATGTGGCTCAGTGGTAGAGTGCTTACCTAGCATGCATGAAGCCCTGGGTTCAATTCCTTAGTACCACATAAGCAGAAAAAGCTGGACGTGGTGCTGTGGCTCAAGTGGTAAAGTGTTAGCCTAGAGCAAAGCTCAGGGACAGTGCCCAGGCCCTGAGTTCAAGCCCAGGACTGGAAAAAAAAAAGAAAAAAGAAAGAGTGGGGTGTTTGCAAATGTGTTGCTTATCCCTGAAATTAATCTGTCCACCCTAGCTACTTAGGAGGCTGAGATCTGGAAGACAGGTTCAAAGACAGCTCAGGCAGGAAAATCCAGGAGACTATCTCTGATTGATCAGCAAAATGCTGGACTGGAAAGCAAGGCACAAATGGTAGGGTACCAGCTGTGAGCAATCAAGCCATGTAAGAGTCAAGGCCCTGAGTTTGAGCCCTGATGCCAGCAGTAAAATAAAAATGAAACAACCCTGGACATGCAGGGCCCTGGTGGCAGGCACATGTCTTTCCACACATTTGGAAATCTGTAGCAGAAGATGGCTTGAGCCCAGGAGTTCTAGACCTGCCTGGGCAACACAGGCCCTATCCAATGACACTTTAGTCTACAGTCTTTGAATTTATCCTACAAAACTCAAGTGTCCTGGGGTGGAGGCCGTGGACAGCCGGGTACGAGGCAGCTGTCCACCATGACGACGCTGGCGTGGGGGAATGTGGGGAACGTGAGTGTGCGTGGAGAACGTGGGCACAAAGATCTGCGGGCTTCACAACTCAGGGCGAGGATGAAGCCAGCACGTACAGTAGGCTGAGAAGTCCTTCTGCAAGTCCTTCCTGGCATTGACGAAGGCGCGTCCCCTCTCTGTCCCAACTACGAACACATCGGTCTCATATATGGCCATGCAGGCCACTTCCGCCTTGGACTTGGCCAGCTCCTTACACTGCAAGCAGACAGACAAAAGTGGCAGAGAAACTATCAAAAACGCTTTTGGTGGGGCTGGGAGGGTGGCTCAGTGGTAGAGTGCTTGCCTTGCATGCACCACATAAGCAGAAAAGGCTGGAGGTGGCGCTGTGGCTCAAGTGGTAGAGCGCTAGCCTTGAGCTGAAGAGCTGAGGAACAGTGCCCAGACCTAGAGTTCAGGCCCCATGACTGGCAAAAAAAAAAGAAAAAAGCCATTTTCAGACATTATGGCAAACTGTACAGCCCCACAGCCTCATCTACATGTGGATGCACTCTCCTCTTTTTTTTTCGGGGGGGGGGGGGAGGGGAGCAGTCATGGGGCTTGAACTCTGGGCCTGGATGCTGTTTCTGACCTCTTCAGCTCAAGGCTAGTGCTCTACCACTTGAGCCACAGCGCCACTTCCAGTTTTCTGGTGGTTAATTGGAGATAAGAGTCTCACCAACTTTCCTGTTTGGGCTGGCTTTGAACTGCTACCCTCAGATCTCAGCCTCTTTAGTAGCTAGGATTACAAGCATGAGCCACCAGCACCTGGCCTGGTGGTTTATGGAGATAAGAGTCTCATGGACTTTCCTGCCTGGGCTGGCTTTGAACTGCGATCCTCAGAGCTCAGCCTCCTGAGTAGCTAGGATTACAGGCGTGAGCCACTGGTACCCACCTTGTACTCTCCTTTTGCAGCCTCCTCTTCATCTTTATCAGGGACCCAGGTAGAGTGGGAGGCAATGTTCCACTACAGTGTGACAGCCTCCATCTCAACAATCATTTCTTGGAGGATTTGAACTCAGAGCCCCCACCTGCTAGGCAGGTGCTAGGCCACTTAAGCCATGCCCCTACCACTTAAGCCTCTGCTTTTGCCATTTTGTTTGTATTTTTATGAGACAGAGGTTTTGTTTCCTTGCTCAGATTATGCTTGAACTTGAAATACTCCTGCCTCATCCTCCTGAGTGCTGGGATTACAAGTGTATGCTATCACCCAGCCTGACACCTGGACTCGCCCCTCCCCCACGGGAGAGGAGCCCTCAGGGCAGATGCCACCTCACCATAGATTCCAGTGCAGACACAAGAAACGTCACCACCATCCGACTTTCTGACATCTCCTCATCTTCAACGGGCAGTGAGGACATCGCTACCTGGGCCATGGTTCCTGGGCAAGAGGGGCAAGGAGGACGTGAGTAGCACAGCCCCAGGGGCCCTCTGACTGCACACTCACTGGGAGAGTGCTCACAGGTAAAACCTTCCCTCCCAGATGAAGCTTTTCCTGTTAGGTGTTTGCAGTCCAGGGGATAGGCCAGCTCTGCGCTGGGCTATGCTCCACCACTGAGCCCAGCCTTGAACTATTAAAAGAACTTCAGGGTCTTACCTCAAAACTACTGAGTCAGGGAAAGGCCTGTGTCTCAAGTCTGTAATCCTACCTACCCGAAAGGCCAAAGTAGAAAAGGCCAAAGTAGAAAAGCTCTTGAGACCAAAGGAGAGATGGAGGCATGGCTCAAGTGGCAGAGTGTCAGCCTAGCAAGTGAGTGGGGATGCAGTGAGTGGCACTGCCATGGTGTCACACTGAACAGCTTTTTTACCAACAGTTCCAGCAAGAAAACTGGGCAAACAGAGGCAGCTGTATGGAGAAGCTAAACATGGTAAGGTGTGTGTGCGTGTGTGCACATGTGCGTCCCTCCCAGGAAAACAAGAGCTTTTCTGCTCAAGGCTCGCGCTCTACCATTTGAGCCAGCTCCCCTTCCAGCTTTTTGCTGGTTAACTGGAAGTAAGTCTCAGGGGCTTTCCTGACCCAGCTGGGTTTGAACTGCCATCCTCTGGTCTCAGCCTTCTGAGTAGCTGGGATTCTACAGGGGTGAACCCTGGCGCCGGGCCTTGACGGCGTTCTAACCCCTTAGCTCGGGCGGGAGGGCAGCCCCCAGCGCTGCCAGCCTTTCCCCCATGAACTCTGCACGGGAGGCGTAGAGCCGCGCTCCAACCCCGCCCGGTCGGGCACGCCCACAAAACCCACACCAAGCGTGATGTAAGGAGGCGGAGCCGGAGAGCAGTTACCAGGCAACAGCGGCGGCCCCGCCTCCTCACCTAACCAATTAAACGCGCCACACGTACGCTGGGCGGAGCGTAAGCTCACGCTCACCGGTCTCGCAGAGCCCCGCCTCCTGAACTCGCTCAGCCAATCAGTATAGAGGAGGACGGGCGCGCGCTCGGAGGCCGCGCGGCAGGGCTTTCCGCCCCACCCCCACTGCTCCGGGCCTGCCCGTGGGAACGGGATTCGGGGGATGTGCGACGGCCGCAGGCCGCCTCCCCGGGTCTGCCGGAGGAGAGTCTCTGTGGCGAGTACCCGCTCGTGAAGGCGGCGGGGGTCGGTACCCACCTGAGGCGCTGGCCGGGGTCCGAGGCCTGGCCGGGGGGCGGGAGGCGCGCGCGCACGGGGGCGGGGGCGCGCACGCCGCCCGCGCTCCTTCCTCCTGGACGTCTCGGCTTTTTTTTTCTCCTCCACTCTCGCTTTCGGGAGGCCTTTGTGGGGCGTCCGCCGCTCCTGAGTGGGCGGCGCCGCTTCCGGTGCCCGCGCTCCGCTCGGCCAGACGCCGCCCCCCGGAGGTGGGGTCGGGGCTCCCGCCCCCGCGCCCCCTCCCGGCGCCGGTCCCGCGCCCCGAGGCTGCGTCAGGGGAGTGTGGCCCGCCCCCGGGCGGCCCGCAGCCGCGGTCGCCGGCCCCGCCGCGGGGGGGGGGGCGGGGGCGGCGGCGGGCGCGCTGACGTCACCACCCTCGCCTCGCGCCGCCCTCGCCCGGCCCAGCGGGCCCTGCGGCCGGCGCGGGGCTGGCGCCTGCTTGCTTGTTTCGCGTGCTCTGCCTCTCCAGCCTCTCTCCGGACCCGACCGAGTTTTTGCTGGTTATTTTAGAGCTGGGTTCTGGGTCAGTTCCTGCTGGGGCGGCTTTGGAGCTGCCGCCTCCTGCGCGGCTGGGGGCACATTTTAGGATAGAGGCCGGTGTATGTGGAGGTTGTATTGTGGCTCACGATTCTGAGTTTTGCTCAGATTCGTGCCTGGGATACTTGGCGCATGCGCGCTGGAAGATGTCCTGAGTGTTGGCGTTTCTCTCCCGGCAGAGGTGCGTGGCCGAGGCCCGCGGTCACCGTGGCGCCTGCATTCAGGGTTGCGAATCAGCCCCGACGTCGTGTCTCCCAGTCAGTCTCTCTCATTACCGCCTGAATTGAACGCAGCTCATCTCCTACCCGGTGGGATGTTTTTATGCCACTTGACAAGATGATTTTTAAATTTATCAGGAAGTAAATGTTATGAATAGCAGAGTCAATTTTGAGAAAAGAAGAGCTGAAGCAGGGATTTTTGATAGAATTAGCATATTCTCAGCAGCTGAAACCTTGTATTAGCACAACAATAAACCTTTGGAACAGCTTCCAGAAATTGACTCGCAAATTTTTGGAAATTTATCATGTATTCTCGGTGGCATTTTTTTTCCGTTTTTGTTTTGTCCTGGTAGTGATCCTTGAAGCAGGGCCTCACACTCCCCTTGGCTTTTTTACCCAAGGCTGGCACTCTTACCATTTGCGCCACACCTCCACTTCCAGCTCTTTGCTGCTTAATTGGAGATAAGAGCCTCTTGGACTTTCGTGCCCCAGCTGGGTTTGCATTGGTGGGGTGGTGGGGGGCAGGGCTTGTGATCCTCTCATTTTTGTCCCCCAGTGTAATTGGGGTGACAGGTGAGTATCACTGCACCCTGCTTTTTGTTGAGTGGGCTCTCAAACTTTCTGCACCTGTACTGGTCTGGAACTGGGATCCTCCTGACTGCCCCCCCTCCTCCCCCAGCTATCACAAAGGTGTGAGCCACTTGCACCCCGTGTAATGTTAGATAATTCTTTTTAACCAAGTACAGTCAGTCATATAAATAAGTTATTAATAAAAATGGAAACGTGGGCTAACCAAAGTAAAAAAATCGACTTCAAATTATTGAAGCCAGCCAAACACGTTGGCGTGTTCTGTAGAGCATGTAGTCCAGGAGTTTGAGACCAACAGGTAAAAATGTAACAATGGGGAAAACATAAGGAAACTCCATTGCAAAAAAGAAAAAAAAAAGTAAAAATAAAGTAGTCCTGAGCAGGGGTTTCAACAAACCCGTAATCCTAGCTACTCAGGAGGCTGAGAGCTGAGGCTCACAGTTCCAAGCCAGCTCCGGGCAGGAAGGTTCCTGAGACTATCATCTGCAGTTAATCACCAGGAAAGTGGAAGTGGAGCTGTGGCTCCAAGTGGTAGGGCGCCTTAAGTGATAAAAGGTCAGGGACAGCGCCCAGGCCCTGAGTTCAAGCCCCAGGATTGACGAAAAAGAAAGTCCTGTTTACAGTCCAAGTGCAGTACAGGCTGTCTTATGGAGGGAGGAGGGAACGTTTGCTGTGGGACCATCTTTTCCAAAATGAACAAAAAAACAGCCTTTGCCAACATAGAAATCTGTCTGTAAAGCCGATCCTGATGTGCAAAATGGGGAAGTCGCTCTGTGAGCGGGGCGGAGCCACACCCAGCTCCCGGTCCCTCTCAGCGAACAGGCGAACGCCGGGTAGACACTGCCGCCCAGTGGCCAGAGCCGCGACAGCTCCGGCCGATCGAGGCTTTCCAGAAAAGCACGTTCAGGCCCGCTGTGCCTACCAGGTGGGCTCACCTAGCGCCATTTTTTTGGTTTGTTTGCCAGTCCTGGGGCTTGAACTCAGGGGCTGGGCGCTGTCCCTGAGCTGCTTTTGCTCAAGGCTAGCTCTCTACCACTTGAGCCACAGAGCCACCTCCAGCCTTTTCTGTTTGCGAGGCGCTGAGGCATCGAACCAGGGCTTCAGGCTATTCATTTCTAATTTTGTTTTTTTTGTCGGTCATGGGGCCTGAACTCTGGGCCTGGGCGCTGTCCCTCAGCTCTTCAGCTGAAGGCGAGCGCTCTACCACTTGAGCTACAGCGCCACTTCCGGTTTTCTGGTGGTTTTTTGGAGATAGGAGTCTCACGGTCTTTCCTGCCCGGGCTGGCTTTGAACCGCGATCCTCAGATCTCAGCCTCCTGAGTAGCTAGGATGACAGGCGTGAGCCCCCAGCGCCCGGCTCACTTTTAAATTTTGATAAGTTTATTCTGGTAAGTCCTGAGGCGTGAACTCGGATCCCGAGCACTGCTTCCTGAGCTTTTTCTCCTAAGTCGGGCTCTACCGCTTGAGCCACAGCAACAGTCCTGGCTTTTCCGGGGGTTAACTGTCGATAGGCGTCTCAGTTCTCAGCCTCCGGAGTTGCTGGGATTGCTGGCCGGACGACCCCACCGCCTCACTTTACATTTTAGGGGTGCCATAGATGGAGGCGGCACACGGCGGCCTCAGCTCCGGGCCGAGGGAGCGGCGGGCGCTACGGCGGACGGCGGCCGCGCAGGCTCCCGAGGCGCTTTGCCCTCAGCCCTCAGTAAAGATGGCCGCTACCATGGGCGCTTCCGGCAGGACGTGAGGTCAAAGGTTACGCAGAGATGGCGGCACCCAGGGTCGGCTGAGGCGTGCAGCTGAGAATGGCGCTGGCGGCGGGGGCTCGGCTGGCGCGGCCGGGGCTGGCGCGGCCGGGGCTGGCACGCGGGCACTGGACGCCGGCCGGGCGGTCGCGAAGCCGGCGCCAGGCGGCGGAGGCCGAGGCGGACGCGCCCGTGCTGCAGTACGTGGGGGAGCGCGCGGCCCGCGCCGACCGCGTCTTCGTGTGGGGCTTCAGCTTCTCGGGGGCGCTGGGCGTCCCCACCTTCGTGCAGCCGAGCTCCCGGCCCGCGCCGCGCGGCGTCCCCCGGCCGCGCCGCAGGATCCAGCCCGTGCCCTACCGCCTGGAGCTGGAGTCCCAGGTGCGCCCGCGCTCCGCTCCCCAGCTCCCCCCCCCCCCACTCCCCACCGCGCATGCGCCTTCACCCCCTCCCACCGCGCCGCCTCCGTCTCATTGCGCACGCGCGCTCCTCCCAAGAAGCGGAGGATGGAGGGGCGTGGGGGACTTAGTCGGAGGCGGGGAGCTCGCTGTTTATGGGGTGACAGCGACATGCCAGGCGTTTGGGCCAGCAGCCTTTCAGTCAGTGGTGCTCACCTCCAGCTGTAGGGGAGAAAAGGGAGGGACGCAGAGGCAAGGCCCAAGGTTTGAACTCAGGTCTTGCTGACGACAAGTTCTGGTGTTAGGGAAGGAAAATTCAAAAAAGTCAGGGGAAATGTGGGTGGGCTGCAACGCTGGAGGAAAGACCAGAGAGGAAGTGTTACCCCTGGGCTCATCTTGCAGGAGAGGGGAGGGGAAAGGAGGAAGAGGGAGGGCTGGGTCTGGAACTCAGGGCCTGAGCACTGACTTCAGCTTTTTTACTCAAGCGGTTAGGTTCATGGGGTCTCTGAGACACTACACAGGCCTCTGATAAATCACTAGCTGCTGAGACGTTGGCCAGGAGGGCTACTGGGATGACTAGCCCTCGTCATTTAGTTTGTCTGAGAGTGAATCTTGGGATGTCAGGTATAAACCAGGACTGCCTCAGGCTGCCTGAGGACTGGTCACTGGTGGTGTGGGAAGGGCCCCCTCTGCCCCGTCCCAGCAGTGTGGTGAGGACTGGACACAGCGTGTGAAACGCCCAGCAGAGCCCTTGTAGAAAATCAGGAGTTGGGACACTTTTTGGTCTTCGTGGTGGTGATGTGAGAAGGTGGCTGTGCAGCACGGCGCTGTGGCAGCCCTTTGGCATTATGAAACAACTGGCTTGGGGGGGAGGGCGGTGGTGTTCAGCTTCATCACTCTCCAAGCCCAGATGAACTGACTGTGTTTTACCCTCCCTACACCCCTGTGAAGCAGAGCCATCAGCAGGACACACAGCAGGCAGGCCTGGCCAAGCTGTGTGGGGCTGTCCGGGTGGGCTGGGGGGAGGGCCCCAGGGCTGAGCAGGAGTGCTCAGGGTGGCTGATGCTCGTGTGCACCTGGGCAGCGCCTGCCTTTCTCCTGGGGGAAGTGAACGTCGCCAGTCAATTCATGCTTCCTCGGGTCTTGGTTTCAGATCTCTTCGGCGGCCTGTGGCTACGGGTTCACGCTGCTTGCCTCTCGGACCAAAGACGTCACCAAGGTCTGGGGCATGGGCCTCAACAAGGATTCCCAGCTTGGCTTCCACAGGAGCCGGAGAGACCAAAGTGAGCAAGGCACCTTGTGCCCCTGACAGCAAGTAAACGGAGTTGGCGTGACAGGAGGTGGGGGGATTGGAACTCAGGGCCTCAGGCTTGCATGGCTGGTGCTCTGTCATGGAGACATACCCCCAACCCTTCTTTTGCTCTGGTTACCCTTTTTGAGATATGGTCTGGCTTTTTGGCTCAGATATGTGCCTGGACCACAATCCTCCTATTTTTTTTCCTTTTTATTTTTTTATTCTCCCACTATAGCCGGGATGACAGGAGTGTGCTGTGTCACCCAGCTTCTTCCATCAAGTTGAGGTCTTGTGGACTTTTCTGCCTTGCTGGCCTTAGACAGAGCCTCTTCTGTCCTTAGTCTCCCAAGTAGCCAGGGTGATGTGTGACCATGATAAGGAATCCATTAGTGTTTTCTAGACTCCAGTTGAACTCTCACTAAGGACTCTGGGAGGTAACAGGAACATCTTCACACAGGAGCAGATAGCAATGCCCACCCTTCTGCTGGAGACTGAGCGTGGTTACCCAGGTGGCTGAAGGACCTATTCCCAGTGGCTGCCCACTTCTAGCCCTGTGTGGTAGCACACAGCTGTAATCCCAGCTGGGCATGGAGCCCTGTGTATGCTAGGCAGGAGCCTGTTTTTCCCCTCATACATGGAATCTAGACCTAAAGTGTGCAGGTGTGTGCTGTGTGCATGTGTGCATGCTTGCCAGGCGCCCGTGGCTCATGCCTGTCATCCTAGCTACTTAGGAGGCTAAGATCTAGAGGATTGTGGTTTGAACCCATCTCAGGCAGAAAACCCAGGCGTGACTTAAGTGGTAGAATGTCAGCCACAAGCAGAAAAGGATCCAGAATGCCAGCCATGAGCAGAAAAGAATCCAGAATGCAAGGTCCTGAGTTCAATTCCTCATCTTGGCATAAAGGGAAAAAATATGTAATTTAAAATATACTTAAAAAATACTGTGTGGCCTGGGAAGATGGCTCAGTGGTAGAGCACTTGTCTTGCATGCCTGAGGCCCTGGGTTTGATTCCTCAGCACCACATAAGCAAAAAGAAAAAAGCCGGAAGTGGCGCTGGCGCTGTGGCTCAAGTGGTAGAGCGCTAGCCTTGAGCTGAAGAGCTGAGGGACAGTGCCCAGGCCCAGAGTTCAGGCCACACAACCGGACCCCCAAAAAAAAAATACTGTGAGATGTATCCTGTGTGGTGTGATTGTGGCATGTGGGGAGGGGCCCGGGACAGGATGGGGTGACAGGGGATGTGATTGTGGGGTAAAGGGGCTCTTATGGAGGTACATTATCTTCTGTGTGTATGGAAATGGCCCGGGGAGCCCCGCTGAACACCGCAGTGGGGGTGGGCAGATTCCACCCACTCTGTCACGGCACGTGTGGGAGTGGTACCCAAACCAGCCCTGTTGAGTGAGAGATGCTAGCGAGGGAAAAAGGGACCAGAAAGTAAAACCCAGAGAGCCGCTGGCGAGCTGGGCGGGGCCTGGCTCCCCGTGCTGAGCGCCGCTTCTGCCAGGCCGGGGTTATGACTATATTCTGGAGCCGTCACCGGTGCCGCTGCCTCTGGACAGACCACAGGACACGCGCGTGCTGCAAGTGGCTTGCGGCCGGGCCCATGCCCTGGTGCTCACGGACCAGGAAGGTGGTGAGTGTGGGAGTTGTGGGGCTATTTTGGGGTCCAGGGGTATTTGGAGGACCATGGTGGAGTTGGGGCTAGCAGGATGATGGTGGACATCCAGGGGTGGCAGGGAAGTGGGTGCTGGCCTCTGAGTGGGGTCCCTGATAGGCCCGGGGAGCTGGTGCTGCCCTTGGGGTTGGGGGGCTCAGGAGCAGCACCTGACACTGCGGTGCCCTTGGAGACCCAGTGCAGGGAGAGAGAGCTGGGGCACAGCCTTGACTGGGCCCCGGGGTCCACAGAGCTAACGTACCCTGGTCTGCTCCACAGTCTTCAGCATGGGCAACAACGCGTATGGGCAGTGTGGACGCCAGGTGGTGGAGAACGAGGTGTACAGGTGAGCTGCGCGGGCCCGCAGGCCAGGTTTCCAGGCCCTCACTCTGGAGACAAGCCCGCAGCCCCTGGGCTGCTCCCATGGTGAGCCCCGAGTGTGAGCTGGGTGAACTGGAGGCCAAGCTGTTGAGGATGGGTATTAATTTAACATTTTTCTTTTCCAATTTGATTAACTTAAAAAAAGACCACAAATACAACTTTGTTTCATGTCTGTCTTTTCATTTTGATGTTTAAAACCCCACTAAGATCCAAGACAACCAGGCTGCCTGCAAGAGCCTTCCTCAAAACAACAAAATACAATGAAATAAATAAAATGCAAAATGATAGTAATAAAATCAAGTTTTTAGCCAGGTCCTAGCTACTCAGGAGCCTGAGATCTGAGAATCATGGTTCAGAGCCAGCCCAGGCAGGAAAGTCCATGAGACTCTTATCTCAACAACCAACCAGGAAAACTGGAAGTGGCACTGGGGGGTCATGTGGTAAAAGTGCTAGCCTTGAGCTGAAGAGCTTGAGGGACAGTGCCCAGGCCCAGAATTCAAGCTCCATGACTGACAAAAATTTCTGTGCTGGGAATGTGGCTTAGTGGTAGAGTGCTTGCATTGCATTCATGAAGCCCTGGGCTCAGCCCCACATAAACACAAAAAGCCAGAAGAGGCTCTGTGGCTCAAGTGGTAGAGAGCTAGCTTTGAGCCAAAGAAGCTCAGAGACAGTGCCCAGGCCCTGAGATCAAGCCCCAGACT
Organism: Dipodomys merriami; assembly: GCF_024711535.1. Lineage (NCBI taxonomy): Eukaryota > Metazoa > Chordata > Mammalia > Rodentia > Heteromyidae > Dipodomys > Dipodomys merriami. The sequence goes on from NW_027204048.1 coordinate 4,724,048, forward strand.
GGCAAAAAAAAAAAAAATCCTTCTAGTTCCTTACATTCTGGTCTCCTAAATTGTTTATAAGAATTATTGTTAACCAGGTGCCGGTGGCTCTCACCTGTTTTCCTAGCTACTCAGGAGGCTGAGATCTGAGGATCACAGTTCAAAGCCAGCCTGGGCAGGAAAGTCAATGAGACTTTTATCTCGTAATAACTCACTAGAAAACCAGAAGTGGCGATGGGGCTCAAGCGGTAGAGCGCTCGGCTTGAGCTGAAGAGTGCAGGGACAGCGCCCAGGCCCAGAGTTCAAGCCTCACCACCAGGAAAAAAAAAAATCATTGTTGGGTCAGGCGCCATGACTGTAATCCTAGCTATTCAGGATCTGAGATCTGAAGATTGTGGCTCAAGGTCACTTTGAGTCGAAGTTGCTAGACTCCATTTTCAAAATAACCAGCAAAAAGCAGATGGGAAAGAGTAGACTGGCTCAGATGGTAAAGTGCAAGCCATGGTACTGGTACGAAAGCTGGAATTTGCTTTTTTTGTGTTGGTCCTGGGGCTTGAACTTAGGGCCTGGCAGCTGTCCTTGAGCATTTTTGCTTTTTTAGCACTCTACCACTTGAGCCACAGCCCCACTGGCTTTTTGGTAGTTAATTGGAGATGAGTCTCATGGACTTTCCTGACCAGACTGGCTTCCAGCTGTGATCCTCAGAGCTCAGCCTTATGAATAGCTAGGAATCCAAGTGTGCGCCCCTGCACCAGGCTCCTCACTGGCTTTTGTCTCTTCCCTGTTCCATGTGGCGTGCAGGGAGAGTCACCGAGTGCACCGAATGCAGGACTTTGACGGACAAGTGGTCCAGGTAAGAGCTGGATGCTAAGCGTGCCTTCCGGTCCCAGGGGAGCTTTTACAGGACCTGAAGCCATGTGGGGTAATGGGAAGTTGGGCAGGGAAGTTCCTGAACTCATTTAGTGTAGAAGTTAGTGATTTGCCTGTAATCGGCTGGAAGTTACTTCCCTTCCTGTGACTCCAGAGTTGGCTAGGACTGGAGGGAGTGGGGTGGGCAGGAGGCGCCCGGCCGCAGAGCCACCTGCAACTTGGCAGGATGTGTGATCCAGGCTGGTGTGTGTCTTACTCCTCGCCTCATTCCTGAGCACAGGGCTGTGCCTAGCACACAGTAGGTACTGTGTGAAATACAGTGAGTGCCCACAGTACCTCGTGGAACACCGTGGGGATCTTGGAGTTGCTGGGAGTGGGGGGGAGTGCCTCCTTGAAGAGACACCAGCATTCCTGAGGCCAGGCATGGTGACTGGAAGGGTTTGATGGCAGAGGGGCGGGCGCTGCCCAGGCTCTGGCTGGAGGCTGATCTGCTTCCAAGATCCAGTGGGAAGGTTCCAGAAGACAGCTGAGCATGGGTGGTGAGGGGCTCCTGGGTTTGTGTATCTGTCTCTGTCTATCTCTGTCTCCCTATCTCTCTGTCTCTGTCTCTGTCTCTCTCTCTCATCAGTAATGGTGCTTGAGTTCAGGGCCTGGGCAATGTCTCTTAGTTCTGTGTTCTTTTTTGCACAAGGCTTGCTCTGTCACTTGAGCCACAGCTTTTTACTGGTTAATCAGAAATAGTCTCACCAGTTTTACTGTGTAGGCTGGCTTTGAACTGCGATCCTCAGATCTCAGCTTCCTGAGTAGCTGGGATTAATAGGCCTGAGCTCCAGTAGCACTGTTGATGGTGAGGGAGACAAAGGCCAGGGCTGGCATGGTGCTGGCCGCTCTCGCCCCTGCTGGGGCTCTGAGGAGTGGGCTGGGGCTGGCTGGAACTTCATCTCAGCAGGCCCCGTCTGTCTGGCAGGTCGCATGCGGTCAGGACCACAGCCTCTTCCTCACGGACAAAGGCGAGGTCTACTCCTGCGGATGGGGCGCCGACGGGCAGACAGGTAGAGACCCATTGCCTGCCTGGGGCGGCCCAGAGCCTGGGGACACAGGTCATTCCTCCTCGTGTCCTGAGATGCTGGGACTCAGGGGCATGCCAGCATGCCGGCTTCCTTGTGTTCCACAAGCCCCATCAGTGATACAGTAGGATTGCTGTTGGGCTGGGTGATTGCCAGGCATGGGAAGGGCCTGGGTTCCCCCCCAACAGTGCCACCAAACCCCCAAAGACAAGAGAAGTAGCTTTTAATTTGTGCATAGTCAGAAAGGTCCGTTGTGGGGGCTGGGAAGGTGGCTCAGTGATAGAGTGCTTGTATGAATGAGGCCCTTGGGTTCGATTCCTCAGCACCACATAAACAGAAAAAGCCGGAAGTGGCGCTGTGGCTCAAGTGGTAGAGCGCTAGACTTGAGCTGAAGAGCTGAGGGACAGCGCCCAGGCCCAGAATTCAGGCCCCAGGACTGACCAAAAAAAAAAAAAAAAGGTCTGTTGTATAGTACTATTTTATCTTGAAAGGTTTTCTAAAACTTTGCAGTCAGTTAAGTTGGTCTTGTTCCCTTCTGAGGAGTCATGTGACCTTGGGCAGCTGGGCAGGCAGGGGAGTGGTTTGCTCTCACTGTCCAGCACTGGCCACCAGCCTGGTCCTAGGTCAGTGAGCAAAGAGAAAGTCACTGAAATCCATGTCTCTGGTGGTGGCAGGCCTGGGTCACTACAACACCACTAGTGCCCCCTGCAGGCTTGGTGGAGACCTTTCGGGGGTGAAGGTCATCCAGGTGGCCACCTATGGCGATTGCTGCTTGGCCGTCTCTGCCGATGGAGGTGTCTTCGGTTGGGGGAACTCTGAGTATCTGCAGCTGGCCTCTGTCACGGAATCTACACAGGTTTGGAACCAGCAAAGAAGATTCTAAGAGCTGCTTTTCTTCTTCATTTTTCTTTTTTGGCTAGTACTGGGGTTTGGACTCAAGGCCTTCTTGCCCAGCTTGATTTCATGGCTAGTGCTCTACCACTTGAGCCATGCCTCTAATCCTGTTTTTTGCTGGATATTTTGGAGATGGAGTCTTGTGGACTTTTCTGCCTGGCTAGTTTCAAAAAACCATGATCCTGTGGATGTCCAGTCTACTGAGTAGCTGGGATTGCAGGTGTGGGCTTGGTTATGCAAAGTGCACCTGTCATAAAACGGCCTCTTCTTGGAGTCCAGCAGCGAGTGTGGGCTCAGTGCCTCCAGCCTGTAATCTTGGCTCCTCAGGAGGTGAGATCTGGCTTGTGGGGGCTGCTGGCCGCCTGTGCACCAGCCCCAGTGTGGCTCTCAGTTCCGCACAGTGTGGCTGGAGCTGGCTGGCTGCTGATGTCTTTTCTCTTGGACTAGAAGGGTGGAAAGTGGGTCCCCTCTGATCTCTAGTGAGGTCGGGTGCTGGGGTGCACTGGTGGGTGGGTGTGCGGGGACCAGGATTGGCTCTAACCTCTTTCCTTTATAGGTCAATGTCCCCCGGAACCTGCCCTTCTCGCAGGTGGGCAGGGTGAAGCAGGCGGCATGCGGGGGCACCGGCTGCGCTGTGCTCAATGGTGAGGCGGTTGCCTGGCTGGGCTTGGGGAGGACCGGGTGGGACTGGAGGGCATGGGTGGGAGTGTGGACGGGAGTGTGGACAGGGCTTAGCTCTGTAGTCCTATCCTAGAGTAGAAGCTGATGCATTGCTGAGCCCGAGGCCCTGGGCCTAAACACCTGCCACCACTTAGTTGTAAAGTTTTGGGGGCTGGGAAGGTGGCTCAGTGGTAGAGTGCTTGCCGTGCATGCATGAGGCCCTGGGTTCGATTCCTCAGCACCACATAAACAGAAAAAGCTGGAAGTGGCACGGTGGCTCAAGTGGTAGAGCACTAGCTTTGAGTTGAAAGCTGAGGGAGAGCATCCAGGCCCAGAGTTCAAGCCCCACGACAGACAAAAAGAAAAAAAAAAAAGTATTGAAGTTCCTTTTCTGGGCCTGTGTGTGCCCCGCGTGTGTTCTGCCACCAGTGCCCCTACCCGGGCCGACTTGGCCAGAGCCAGGTCCAGAGCTGGGTCCAGCTCGTGGTCAAGCCCGCCTTGGCACGCAGGTAGGCCTGGTTCCCTGCCTGCAAAACAAAACAGACCCACAGCCTCGTGTGGTGGCAGTTGTAGGTTCAAGGCTACTTTGGGCTAGTAGTGAGGACCCTAACTCAAAAACAACCAAGTCTCTGCCACAGAGGGCGGCGTGGGGAGGGGGCAGCATGGAGGCGGCGGCCTAGGCCCCTGACTGGCTGTGCCCCACAGAGGAAGGACAGGTCTTCGTCTGGGGCTACGGCATTCTCGGGAAGGGGCCAGGGCTGGTGGAGACAGCACTGCCCGAGATGATCCCCCCCTCGCTCTTTGGAGCCACGGACTTCACCCCCGATGTCCAGGTGGCGCGCCTCCGGTGCGGGCTCAGCCACTTCGCAGCCATCACTGGTGAGTGGGGGGGGAGGGCACAGGAAGGGGCACTGGGAGGGGGCGGGGCCCTCGGGAGGGGCAGGGGCGGGGCATTTGCAAAGCCCTGAGTTCAAGGCCCAGGACCTCTTAAGGAAAGGGCAGCACAGGCCTGGCTGTACTGTGCGGGTGGGGCTGGGTGAGCCGCGTGGTGAGGGCGGGAGGGCTCCTCGCTCCCAGTGCCATCCTTGCCTTGCAGACCGAGGCGAGCTGTTCGTGTGGGGTAAGAATGTGCGTGGCTGCCTGGGCATCGGCCGCCTGGACGACCAGTACTTCCCGTGGCGGGTAAGGTGGGCCCTGGCTGCCCTTCTCAGTGCCCTGTGAGCTAGGACTTGGGGCTCAGGACCCGCCTCGCCGCGGGCACCACCCCAGCCATGGCCTCAGAGAGCCCGCAGCCAAGCCCGCACTGTGGATGCCTTCTGCCGAGCTGGAAAGAAAGGTGGCTGGCCTTGGGGGTGGCTCAGAGGCCCTGCGCGTCTGGGGGTGCACACAGCCCATTCAGTCCCAGCAGCCGAAGAAAGGAAAAGCAAGTGAGCAAGCATGCGCCTGCTGACAGACTGCAGGCAGCGCTGAGCGCTGGGGTGCGGTACACGAAGCCCATTACAGAACTAAAGGGGAAAGGATGTCCAATTGTAGTAGGTCTTTTTTTTTTTTTTTTTTTTGCCAGTCCTGGGACTTGAACTCAGGGCCAGGGCACTGGGGACAGTGCCACTTCCAACTTTTTCTGTTTATGTGGTACTGAGGAATCGAACCCAGGCAAGAGTGCTAGGTAAGCACTCTCCCACTGAGCCACCTCCCCAGCCCTGTGCTGGGTCTTTTAAGTTACCAGGAACTGTTGTGTTTGAGTGCAGAGTCTCTGTTGTGGGTACGGTGCTACATGCTCACAATCCCAGCACCCACTGGGAGACTGAGGCAGCCTGGGCGACATAACTGAGATCTTGTTTCAACAAAAAAAAAAAGGCCACAAACCAAACCAGTGACCCCACGTCCCACTTTTTTTTTTTTTTTAATGCCGTTACTAGGGCTTCAGCTCAGACTCTACTCTCACTTGGCTTCTGTGGGGAGGTAAACAGCTCTCAAGGCAGAGGTTGCTAGGAGTCCACCTGGCGGCCGTTGTTGTGGTCTGCGCCAGGGCTCACTGCCCGCCATCGCCCGTGTTTGCTCAGTGATATCTGCCCCAGCTGTTTGGTGAGGCAGGAAAGGACGGGCGCCTCGCTTCTGCCTCTGTGGTCAGGAGCAGCCCCTAATAGCCTGAGCCCTTGGCTCAGGTGCAGAGCTACGATCAGCATCTGCCACTGTTCAGCCAGGCCATCTGCCCTAGCACCCCTCCATGCCTGTGCATGGTTGTTGCATGTGCGTGGTTGTTGCATGTGCGTGGTTGTTGCGTGTGTGTGGTTGTTGCGTGTGCATGGTTGTATGGTTGTAGTGTGGTAATTCCAGACAACCACCACCATCCTCTGGAAGGACCCAAGCATTTAGTTTGTAGTTACGCGGGGGCAGAGGGTGGTGGAATAGGAAGAGACATTTAATACTTTGCTCTTTTTCACCCTTTGTAGTGTGGCATTGTGATCGAATTGCCTGTTAGCCATAATAATAAATAGGGACAGCCAGGCGTGGTTCCACACACCTGTAATCCCAGCCCTTGGGGGGCTGAAGCAAGAGGATTGAGGCTGGCCAGGGCTATGTATCATAGACCCTGTCTGAAAAAAAAAAATGAAGCAAGAAAACTAAGAACAAAAGAAAAACAGAGAACACGCCCTCTTGGGGACAGGTTGAGATAGACCCAAGACAGTTCGGGGTATCTGTCTCCAAGGACATAGAACAGTGAACCCTAGGAAGCACAGGCTCCAGCCACCCTAGTGACAGCTGGGCTGTGTCCCCGAGGGCGGGGGAAGGGGTCCGCTTGGCTGGTGGCAGGGCCTGTTCCTGCCTCTACCCCAGGCGGGAAAGGCTAAGCCAGGCAGGGCAGTGCCGGGGCCTGTGGCTGACCATGCTGTGCCCTCTCTGTTCCAGGTGACGCTTCCCGGCCAGCCTGTGGACGTGGCATGTGGGGTGGACCACATGGTGACTCTGGCCAAGTCTTTCGTCTGAGCCTCTGGAGCTGCTGGGCCTGGGCTGTGAGTGCCCGGCAGAGTGGGGCCAGCGGCCCTGCAATGGCTCCAATGGCGCTGGGAGGTGGCAGCACCCTCCTAAGGACACTGGGCACTGACTCGAGGATGGCCATCACCTGCCAGGTGCACACCGCAGTTCTGTGCTTGTGTGGCAGGGCAAGCACTTGGGAGGCGCTGGACTCTCTGTTGACACTTCAGCTGTCCCCGCAGGGCCTGGCTACCTTGGGCCTTAGTTCTGATGACCAGTCACCGTGCCCACATGCTGTGTGCACGCATATGGCCCGCCAGCCCAGTTCTGATGACCAGTCACTGCCCACATGCTGTGTGCATGCATATGGTCCGCCAGCCCAGTTCTGATGACCAATCACTGTGCCCACATGCTGTGTGCATGCATATGGCCCGCCAGCCCTGTATTCCTCGGCCTGGGCCTGTGCCAGCCTGCACCAGTGGGCCGCAGTGGCCTTCCCTGAAGCCACCTCTGTGCCAGGCCACAGCGGCACCTGGCTGGGCATGGCCTGGAGAAGATTCCAAAACTGGGGGAAACATTTGCTTTAGAACACGTCTTTCCTGGAAAAGCATCATTTAAAAGTACCTTCTAGAATAAAATCTATTTTCTGCTTAAGAACAAAAGGTTTCTTTTTGTTGTTTTGTTTTTGTCAGTCGTGGGGCTTGAACTCTAGGCCTGAGCACTGTCCCTCAGCTCTTCAGCTCAAGATGAGATCTCTGCCACTTGAGCTACAGCGCCACTTCTGGTTTTCTGGTGGTTTATTGGAGATAGTTTCATGGACTTGCCTGCCTGTGCTGGCTTTGAACTGCAATCCTCAGATCTCAGCCTCCTGAGTAGCTAGGATTACAGGCGCGAGCCACTGGGCCTGGCTGACAAAAGGTCTTTTATTACTGATCATTATGAGATTAGCTTTGGCAAACAAGGCTTTTGACAAAGAGCACAGAGGAAGCTGAAGTAGGAGGATTGAGAATGTGAGGCCAAACTAGGGTTACATAGATAGTACTAGAAAACGTGTCATTCTGCTTTCTGAAGACCTTAGTTGGGCTAGGTCTGAGGTCACCCCTGGAGGCTGGGACGGGAGTTGGTGGGGGAGGGGGGGGGACAGGTTCTGCTCACGATGGTCCTGGGATTGATTATCTGGAAGTTAGGATCTCAAACCCACAAATGGCCACCGACGTACAGATACAGCAATGAGAATACCTAGCGGCTGGATGCTCTGGCCCATGCCTGTAATCTTGGCCCTCGCTAGGCTGAGAGGAAGGGCAGGACTAGCCCAGGCCACATGGGATCGCCCCTCCCCACAGTCACCATGAACATGGTTGCTAGTGTACAAGGCTGTGCTAGGGTTGGTTTTGGAAGTGGGGCCCTGGTCACGATTAGGCTCTCCTGGCTGCCATCTGCTCGGGCCTGCTCTTGTCAGCTAAGCAGAAACGGCGCTCCGTGCTGCGATAAGAGCTTTGCAAGCCTGCTGTCCTCGCGCTCCAGCGAGCAGAGCGCGGAGGCCACGCGGCACGCCGTGTCCCCATGTCATTCTCATCATCTGCTGTCCATGAGGCCCTGAGGGCCCAGGTGGAATGCAGAAGGGCGGGAACTGCGCAGGGCTGCTGGGCTTCTGCCCAGGAGGTTTCAGGCAGGGGTCCAGGGGGTGGTGGGCCTCAGTGTCCTCATTTCCCCCCCGCCCCCATGTCACTTCTGCTGGGGTCAGTAACTACAGAATATGGTGCGGGCAGTGGCGAATGGATTCTGGTTCCCTTGAACTGGAGGGGGCAGGTGCCATGTTGTGAGGAAACTCCCCGTCCTGTGGGAAGAACCATGGCCTTATGCCTCAACCAGGCCCGCCTGGTTTCCCACAGAATCAACTACTTCAGGAGCTGATGCCCTCAGTACAGTGGTTTGAGGGGGCCCCACAGCCACATGCTGGTGCCGTGAAGAACCTTTAAGAGGCAGGATCAGTGGGAGTGTGGCCTGGGACTGTATTAAAATAGTTCTCAGGGATACTGGCTAGTTCCTGCCACAGTGAGTTGTTAGCCAGGTGCCTGTGTCTCATGCCTGAAATCCTAGCTACTTAAGAGGCTGAGTATTGGGAGAGATCTGAGGATTGTGGTTGGAAGCCAGCGTTGGCAGAAAAGTCCATGAGACTCATCTCCAATGAACCATCAAGAAGTTGAAAGCGGAGCTGCGGCTTAAGTGGTAGAACACCAGCCTTGAGCACAAAAGCTCAGGAACAGCAACCAGGCCGAGTTCATGCCTCAGGACTGGCACAGACACACACACAAAAACACTGAGTATTTGTGAAGAGTCAGCCCAGCCCCCAGCCCCTCCGGCTTCCTGTCTTGTCATGTGCCTGGGTCCCTCTCCCACAAGTTTGTACCAGGATACCACCGCCATGCTGAGCTGGACCTCCCAACCCAGGAGCTTCATAAACCTCTTCTTGCTGAGCGCTGGTGGCTCACACCTGTGATCCTAGCTACTCAGGGGGCTGAGATGTGAGGATCGCATTCAAAGCCAGCCCAGGCAGGCAAGTCCGTGAGACTTCTCTCTCCAATTAACCACTCAGAAAACGGGAAGTGGCGCTGTGGCTCAAGTGGAAGAGCTGTTGCCTTGAGCTGAAGAGCTGAGGGACATTGTCTAGGCCCAGAGTTCAAACCCCACAACCGACCAAAAAAAAGCAAACCCAAACCCAAACCAAAAAACACCTCTCCTTTATGAAGCAGGCAGGCTCAGGTATTTGGCTAGAGGAACAGGAAATGGGCCAGGACATGAAGACAGGATGACCCAAGCATGGCCGAGCCAAACTGTCCCTGATTATGTGCCACGGCTTCTGTGATGGTAAGTTTTGGGGCCCCTCGCAGAGCTTCAGTGGTAAATACAGCCCTCCAGCTCTGAGGAGTCCTCCCTCACCCACTCCTGACCCTGTGTTCCCCCCAACCACAGCATGGAGAAGAAGAAAGAGACTGGGTAAACCCACACAAAACCAGACCACCAGCGGCCACCACGTTTTCCCCTTCATTTTAATGAACACTTTACAAAGTACAAAATATACTGTCTTTTTTAGGGAACATTAAGTACTTTTTTTCTCTCCATCATACAGTACATGAATTTCAAGGGTTTTGTGTTTCTTCGACAAAGAAAAGAAATCATGAGGGCCCTGGGGTGCTGTTGCCTGGTCTCCCCATCGCCCAGGCCCAAGGAGGTGCCTTGGTGCTGGTGAGTGTGCCAGGAGGGTTGGGGGCTGAGGGTGGGCGTGTCCGCCCTGCTGTCCCCTGAACCCCATCCATCCATCCATCCATCCACCCTTCCATCTCGGGATAACGGAAATGATTTTGGCATAGAACAAGAGGGGGGACCAGGAATTCTATCCTTGTCAGTCCCCGATGGTTCCCAAGGCAACCCTGCCCAACCCTTCCTGGATCAGTTTCATAATAGGGAAACTGAGGCAGTGGACAAGGAAATGCACTGGGCATGGCCTGTGGGGCCCTCAATTGGCCCTGCCTTTTACCTCTATTCCCAGAAGAGCCCCCATGGATGAGGGGCACCTCCTCTTTCTGTGAATACTGTCTTCAGAATTGGGGTTATTTGAAGAGCCCCTACTCTGGGCAGGCCTGGCCGGCTGCTAGATACCTCTGTCCTGCCAGCACCCACTGGGGTGAGGCCATCTTACCTGGACAACCCCTTTCTCCAGGGAGCCAGAGCCTAGAGGGTGTTCCCAAGGACTTTGAATACTTAATGAACCAGTCCCTGGCTGGGCTCTGTGCACGCACACACACACACACACACACACACACACACACACACACACACAGGCTCATGCCTAGAACATGTCCACACACACACACATACAGGCACACACATGCATGAACTGAATTCCACATTGAACAGCACCCTGGCCCACAGGGCCTGGCCTGGTGTCTATTGCCTCCTGTTACACCAAGAGCCACAAACTTCCACCAGCAGGCCGGCCATCCCCCAGTGCCACGGCCCGAGGCCAACTGGGTTGCCTTCCCTGGAGAGCAGTCTGGAGTGGCGGCTGCTCCCTCACCTGTCTGTGGGAAAGAGCGGGGACAGGTAAGCATGCCTGGCTGCAAAGGGCTGGGGTGAGTTTGAAGATGGAGGAAATGGGAAGCGTGGAGCAGTCTCCCAGGCCGTGGGGGCACCCCAGACTATCACCCCCACCTCCTCCCTCTGGGCTGCACCCAAGAGTGGCAGGAAATCCAAGGATCTGCCTTGTTCCTGCTGGAGAGCCATGGCCCTCATGGCCACCGCGGGTGGGGTGTCTCCAGGGAGCACCTCCAAAGTGGGGCCTTTGTCCTACATCGAACCTAGAGGCTCAGAGCTGGCCCAGGATGGATGGGGGACTGGTGGCACAAGGCCCAGCTTCCCTGTTTGAAGAACTTCAATCACATGGTGACACAGGGTTGGTGGGGGGCAGGGCTTCGCCCTGGAACCTGCCCAAGTCCTCCCTTCTGACTCCGTGTCTTCCAGGGGCCTCATCAGACCAAGTGTCTGCTGGACACCAGACTGGTCAGTATGGTCCAGCTGCCTGGTGGGGGCCAGGGCACCAGGCCCAGGCCCAGTGCCACCCCTGCCCACAGGGCCCTGCCTCTGGCAAGGGCAAGGGCTGGTGGTTTGGAGGCGTTGCCCAGGGTCTTGGGGAGGGGAGGCGATGGGCTCAGGGCCACATGCATCTTTGGGGGTGTAAGCTGGCAATACCTGTCATCTAGCTGGACCAGAACTAGGCTGAGGGTACAGAAGAGCGCTGTCACACGCCAGGGCAAGATCTCAGTGTTCACGCTTCCCGACTCACTCACTCACTCAGACCTCACAGCCAGCACCCAGGGAGCCTCGTAGACGCCATGGAAACACGTGTCTCCACGTGGGACCCGGACTCACCCTCACATTCAACAAGCTGGGGGGGGGGGTAGAGGGCCCCCACAGCAGGGACCACCTGGCTCACACAGGGCTGGTGCACATCAGGCTAGGGAAAGCCAGACATCTCTGAGCTTGGATACAAGGCGGGCATCCCCAGCTTCATAGCCATCCGAGGATGGGGGGGGGTGTGATCCCGGCTAGGGAGGGGACCAGCCTGTTTCAAAGCAACAAGTCCCAACTCCTGTTTCCCTGGCTCAGCATTTCCCCAAATCAAACAGGCATGCCAAAAGGGCGCAGGCCCACTCCTGCCCCAGGCTCGGGGGTGGGGGTGGGGCGTGGGTTCCGTTCCCCACCGGCGAGGCCTGAGCCACCATGGCCTGCCCTCTGAAGGCATTGCCTATATACTTGAATTCAAAAACTCGGTGGCTCAAATGTGTCTGTGTGCGCGTGGCCGACGTGCTGGGCCACACGTGTCCACGCTCACGCACGCAGAATATATTAACGTATATATTGCTCAAGTATATATGCTATTTACAGTATATATCTCTATCGACATAAAACACAGGTATTGATAGTTGTGTACAACAGACAACTCCAGGATGTTGGGGAGGGGAGGGGCGTTCACGCGATTCTGGAAGTACAGGGGAGGGGCGTTCACGCGATTCTGGGGGATCAGGGGAGGGGCTTTCACGCGATTCTGGGGGATCAGGGCTAATACACTTGCAGGGTGAGAAGGAACGACCGACCAGAAAAGCAGACAGAAAGGGGTATGCAGAGGTGTACCCCAGAAAGTCGAGGCCCTCCGAGGGCAGAAAGCGGACCGGGCACCCTAGGCTGCCCCCCTGCCCACCTCCCTTTGGAACCAGCGAATGATTTTCAAGATTTGGTTGGTCAAGAGTTTTGTGCAAAATAAATCGACTTCAAGAGTGGACAGGAAAGTGGGGTTCTAATCAACACCAGCCCCTCACAAGGAGACACCCCCCCATCTGTCACCTCCTGGGGTTCAGCCACAGCCTGAGAAAAGGCAGGAAGACCCAGGGAGTGGGGGGCTCTGCTCCTGGGCCTCTTCCATGCGGCTCTCGGGTCTCCTGGTCCCCACTGAGCCCCAGACAAGTCCATGCTGGCTGGGAGGGCCTGGGAGGGCCACCGTGTCCCGGAGGACTTGCAAGACCTGCAGAACCTCCTGTTAGAGCTCCCCCGGCCACCACTGCTCACAGCGGCTGGGCACAAACACACTAGACAAAAACCAAAGCCAGGCGCCGGCGTCCATCAAGACTTAGCACGCTGCTCCTAGCCAAGTACGGGGCCCGCCAGCACCCTGGGTTGCAGTGTGGGAAGCGGCGGGTGACTTGTCCCCCAAAAGTGAAGCAGGGAGGGTGACAGGGAAGCCCCAGGCTGGTCTAGTCAATGACTGGGGAGGTAGGGGGTGACCTAAGACACCCCAGGCCTGGGAAGCCGGGGAAACCCCCACTGTGGGGAAACTGAGGCTCCACCCACCCAAGGCGGGTGCTGGGAAAGCAATAGGCGGGAGCTGGCACTCCAGGCTGGTGGCTCTCCCGGGCGCCTGTCCCCCAGGACCTGGTGCTTGTGGAGGGGGTGTGGACAGGGTCCCCCTTGGCAGTCATGCTGGGGTTGGGGTACAGGCCCTGTGACTGGCAGGCAGGGGCAGGGCAGGGGAGAACTGGGCCCCCCCTTGTCACTCTGGGGGCCCCACTGGCCTCCACTCTGTGGGAACCAGCCCTGAGCTGATGGAACTGGAGTCCAGCGACCTCCATACCCTCCGCCCCCTCCCCCAACTGTTCTCCCAAGACATCACAAGGAACAAGACCCCAGCATCTGTGGGGGGGGTACTGACTTCCTTTGGTGTGGGCCCTGGGCCGTGCGCACGCGATGTCAGGGCGATCTTCTCCCCAGCCCCTGGAACCTGAAGCCATCTTCTGGGGTGGGGTACGAGGAGGGGCGGGGCTCTGGGAGGGGGCGGGAGGGCTGGGGGGGCCTTGGCAATCAAGGAGTGTCCCCGAGGCCCCTTCCGGGGTCCCCTGGCCCGTCTTCCAGTCTCTAGATAAACACTGCGAGAACAACCTTCCAGGAGGGGCCGGTGGCCCCGCGGTGGCGGCAGGGAGCTCAGAACCTTCTAGTGCTTTTCTGCATGACTGACCTTCAGGGCACTGATCACCCCGCTGATGTTTTCCTCTGGAATCTGCAGACATGGACCCAAACACCTGAGCCCAGAGGCCGGAAAGATACAGAGCCGGATGCCCGAGCCTGGAGGCTCCCTCCCCCCCGCTCCCCCTCCCCCCGGCACTGCCCAGCCCCTGGCACCCCAAGCCCCAAGCCCCACTTACCAGCGCGTGGTCAAACTTGAACGTGCTGATGTAGTAGGCAGGGATGTCTGCCGCAGCCAGCGGCTCCGAGATCTGCGCCACGATCCCACACTCATCTGCAAAACAGGGTGCTCAGGATGCCCACTCAGAGGCTTCCTCCCCTGCCCCCCCTGGGGCTCAGCTATGTGCCTGTCCATCCAGGCCCTTTTCTAGCCACGGGCCACCAAAGCACCACCATAGAGCCTTACACCTGCCTCTGTCCCTCTGGCCTTTTGTTTCCTTGTCTTTGTCACCTGTGTTGTGTGTTTGTGTGTGCGCGCGCACACGCATGCCCGTGCGCTCTGGTACAGGGCTTGCTCAGGGCCTCACTCAAGGCTGGTGCTCTACCACTTGATCCACGTCTCCAACCTCAGCTTTTTGCTGGTTAACTGGAAACAGGCATCTCATAGACTTTCCTGACCAGGATAAGCCTCAGTGCTCAGCCTCCTGAGTAGCTAGGGTTACAGGTGTGAGCCAACCGGCACCCAGCTGGTCTATGTCATTTTATAAAACACCAGTCACCAACTTTCTCAACCTAGTTAAAAAAGCTACCATTCTAAGACTGGGCACAGCAGTGTACGTTTGTAATCCCAGCCCTCAGGAGGCAGCGGCAAGAGGATCATGAATTTAAGGCTAGCTTGGGCCATGTAGAGAAAGATGCCCCCAAACCAAACCCAGTCCAACCAACCAAAGACCAAGGTTGAGGGAAAAACTGTGGACAGGGCACTAGGCTGGGTTTTAGGGACCGGTGGGCAATTCTCTCTGCAGGGTCCTGTCAGCGTGACAAGGTCAAGGCAAGGTCACGGTTTTGGGCTAGGGTGTCCCGGGCTCACTGGAGAAGCCAAACATCCAAGTGCTGAAGGCGACTAACATTCTGAGTTCCCAGTGATATTTTTCCACCTTCCATTTCCCTGATATCAAGTGGAAGCCGCCATTGCTGGGGTTGTCATTCCTTTCTTATCGCTTCTGTGGTGCTGGGGCTGGAACCAGGGCCCTGTGCCTGCCAGGCGGGTACGCTGCCACTGAGAGTCAGAGAAGTGGGGGTGTCTGCCCCTGGGGTCCCTGGCGGCTGGAGTCTTCCTAGGAGCTATGTGGGACTGCATCACCCAGATTCTGAGCCAGCAGCCCCCCGTCCCTGTGCAGATGCCGGCCCCCGCTCTGCACCCCGGCCACCACTCACCGAACCCTAGAGGCTGCCCTCCGATGCGCACCATCTTCCACAGCTCTCCGGAGGCGCTGGTGAACAGCAGGTTACTGGGGAACCTTCGGGCGTGAGAGGATGCTCAGAGGAAGCACATGCATCACACCCCCTTCCAGCAGCTCCAGGGAAGCCTCAATGAGCACTGCCCCAGGATGGGAGGGCAGTGGCCCAGGCCTGGTGTAGGGCAGAGCTCAGGGCCCCAGGGGCACTGCGACCGGGCATTCAGCAGGGGTGCCCACACACCTCATCTTGGGGAAAGGCAAGCCTAGGGCCAGGTTGAAAGCCCTGCATTATGTCATCATGCTCTGGTCCTGGGGAGAGAGGGGAGGACCCCGTGGGACATGGGGAGGATCCCATGGATGTGGGGAGTGGGGAGAACTCCAGGGGAGTAGGGAGGATGCTGTGGGGGACTGGGGAGGACCCTGGGGAAGGACTCAGCTGCTCACCTTTGCTGGGTCTGCGCATCCATCACCAGGGAGATGTAGCCCTCGATGAGGGAGAAGGAGAAGAAGCGGATATGGCCGCAGTCTTCGCCGGCCGCCAGGGGATCCTTCACTCTGGGGACCAGGGTGCTGGTCAGGACGGGGGATGGGGTCCCACCCACCTGCCCAGCAGCCCCTATGCAAGAGACAAGCTGGTCTCATCAGAGGTTGCGGCTGGGCCTGGCACACACTGTGCAGGTCTCCGGCATGTGCTGGACTCCAGCTTCACAGAAGATGAGGAAGGATGCCAGCCTTTGCCCATGCTGCTTCTGGAGACCCGGGGGCAGGACACCCCCCCCCCGCCCCCGGGGGGCCCTTTGCAGACTTCATCAGATTTTGTGGATGCCAGAGTCCAGTTCTCCCCTTAGGCTCTCTCAGACCAGCTCCCAGCGAGGACTGTACCTCCCCCCTCAGATCAGCTCCAGGGCCTGGCCGCAGCCCGGGGGCACCCCCTACCCGTTGGAGTAGAACATGACGTCCATGAGGAGTGTGGCCACGGCAGGCAGCGTGTCGGGATCCAGGCTGGTGACACAGAACCGGTTGCTGGGGCTGGACAGCGGGTGGATGACAGGCCTCTGAACTGTGAGGACATGGGGACGCGCTCAGGCGGGAATGGAGGAGGCTGTGGGGGGCGGGCCAGCCCAGGCCACTTGTTGGTGTCTGGCCTCCGCCACTCACAGCGCCCTCTTCAGGACGCGGGACCAACGGGCAGTCCTGGGAGCCACCCGACGCCATCCCGTGTGAACCTCGGGCCCAGTCTCACCCATCTGGGATGTGTTTGCTTATTAAAATTGTGCCGGTCCTGGGGCTTGAACTCAGGACCTCCTGCGCTCCCTTGGCTTTTCCACTCGAGACTGATGCACTGCCACGTGAACCACTCCGCGGCCAACTCACCCATCTTGGGCTTCGCGAAGCCGTTGGTGATGCCAAGGTTCTCGGCTGCCACCGTCTCTCCGTTGACGACACGCAGGATGGTGAACTCGGAGGACAGGGTGTGCGTGACGAAGGGCAAGTCTCGCTCGCGTACCTGGAGAGAGGGCGGGGACCCTGAGCGTCGCCCAGCAGCCCCGGGGGCGGGGGGAGCCCGAGTGCAGGGGTGAGGGGCGGGGAGCCCCGCTCACCAGGATGAAGTCCGTTTGGTAGGTGGACAGCATGAACACGGAGATGTTCTGGTCAGCCAGGGGTGCAATGACCGACTTGGCGATCTTGGTGACCCCGATGGGCTGTGAGCTGGAGAAGCTGCCGCCGCCAGACACCACGTTGAGGGCCAGCCAGGTGGCGTCGGCCACGCTCAGGTGCTCCGACGAGGGTAGCTCTGCAGGAGGGCAGGGCAGGCTGAGGCCGGGACAGGGGCCGTGGCCTGGTGGCCAGTGCTGCCCCTCATGGATCCACATGACGCCTGCAGCTCCATTCCCATACACCCTGCCAGCCAGGGCCCTCCTGAGTGGCTGTCCATAAGCCAGACATGCTAGGGCAGGGAGCATGTGGCCAAGGGGTTTGTGCCTCAGTTTCCCCAGCTGCAAAGCAGAGCTGGCAATGCCTTTGTGCTTCTCCCACCTCCCTGCGATGTGTGTGTGTAGGGGGGAAGGGACTGTCACCATTGTCACCCTCATCTCACATGCAACTGTGCCCAGGTTTTCAAACCAGGCTCCCCGGGAGTTTGGTGGAGGGGCAGGAGGGTTCAGCAGGCCCTGGCTTCTCTTCTACCCGGCAGACCTTGGGAATGGGCCTGCAGGGACCCCCCCACCAAGGAGCCTAGGGCACAGGAACCCACATGCAGCCACAGCGGGGGCCCAGAATGGGGCAGGGAGCAAGGTCCTCCGAGTGCACTGATGCTCCATACCCCACTGAGAGGCAGGGTTATCCCCGGCACCCATCCCCAAACCAGGTGCCCAAGAGGGCCAGGGATTCCCTCAAGTTACTGAGACAGGCCAGGAGTCCAATGCATGTGACTTGGAAGGCAGGGCTGTCTGGGGGAGCAATGGGGAGGCAGGCAGGGAAGGGGGCTGGGCTGGCCTCAGGCCTCAGGCCCGGAACACTGGGGAGGAGGAGGGAGGCCTGCAGGGCTTCCACCTGCCACTCTGGTCGCCATGGCAACTGGAGCCACGCAAGCCCATTGGCCATGCTGGCCCAGAAGGGCCTGTGGTCAGCCAGTGAGCTGAGCGGCTGGGAGGGGAGCCAGGACAATTCCCCAGTGCACCCCAGAACCCCAGCTTCATCCTCTCTAGCTCTAAGGATCCTCTACCTAGCGATGGAGGGTGCTTAACCAGGGCAGTGTGAGATGCCCTCTGTCCCTCCTGGGTGGGCAGGGTTCTCTGCCCCCTAGGTGGGCCCTTTCTCCCAGGCACCAATATCGTGTGCATGCGTGCGTGCGTGCGTGCATGCGTGCGTGTGTGTGTGTGTCAGGGTGGGTGGCGGGGGCCAGGGCAGGCGAGGCCTTTCTTCCAGAGCCAGGCGCGGGGCTGTCCCTTCTTCATGTCACCACGCCAGGCTGAGGCTCAGAAAGGGAAGCGAATGTCCCGTGGTCTCTGTGGTGAATCTTCCAGGCGCACCATCATGTAAGAGTCCTGACAGCGCCCCAGGGACAGCCGTGGGGCTTCAGATGAGCCGCAGGGGTGGGTACAAAGGCAAGTCCAAGCCAGCCTTGCCCTCCAGCAAGGTGGGAGCCACGGGTCCCATCCCCTCCTGTCACCTCACCTCCTCACTCTCGAGGCCCCAGTCCCAGAAACCCTGGCTGCACACTTCTTCTCCTAGGGCTTGCTGTGGGCATGTCTCTTATGGAAAGCCCTCCCAGATTTCTCCTGCCAAGCAGGACTAGGTACTGCTGCCTGCTCAGACTGTGGCTCTGGCCTGCATTTCTGCCAATGAGCTAAAAGATGCTCAGACATGCAGCTTGGGCCCCTGCACCTCCTTGCCCAGGTCAGTCCTGGGCATGCAGAAATGCCACAACTCTGAAGCCATAAGGCCTGTGGCAAGCTGGGCAATATTTCTGTGTCTCAGTATCTTCTGTGTCAAGTGAGGATAGAAAGAGTGATTCCTGGCTCCTGGCTGGTCCTGTGGACAGGGGAGGTGGAGACCTCACAATTCAAAACCAATCTGGACAAAAAGTTAGCAAGATCCCATCTCAAGCAGTGCACCCAGTGGAGTGATACACATCTGTGGTCTCAGCTTTGCAGAAGGCCACAGGTGGGAGGGTCAAGGCCAGAGTCTGGCCTTAGGCAAAAATACAAGACTCTACTTGAAGAAAAACTAAAAGAGTAAAACAGGACTGGAGGTATTATTAGAGTGGTAGAGCACTTGCCTACCAAGCATGAGGCCCTGAATTCTCACTCTCTCTCACACACACACCCCAATTTCTAGTATTTAGCACTGTGGGTCATGGTTTGTGACACATATCAACTTACTAGGGCTTGAACTCGGGGCCTGGACACTGCCTCCGAACTTTACTGCTCCAGGCTGGTGCTCTACCATTTGAGCCACAGCTCTTCTTCTGACTTTTTGCTCATTAACTGGACATAAGAATCTCACAGACTTTTCTGCCCAGGTGGGCTTTCAATGTAATTGTCAGATCTCAGCCTCCTGAGCAGCTAGGATTACAGGTATGAGCCACCAGTGTTTGGATTCAACTTAGGTTATTTTTGAGACAGGGTCTCACTATGTAGCTTAGGCTGCCTTTGAATGGAGAGTCTCCTGCTTCTGCTTACCGAGTGCTAGGATTATAGGCATGTACCACTGCACTCGGCCACCTATGCCGGCTGAGCAGTGTTGGCTCATCCCTGACATAGCTTGGTTTGATTTACGATTCCCAATGTCACACAGGAGCACGGGAGGATGCTGCGTGGATGGACAGTGGTGTGTGTGTGGGGGGGGGGGGGGGCGCGGGTGTCCCTGCCAGGGCCCGATGGGCTGAG
Organism: Dipodomys merriami; assembly: GCF_024711535.1. Taxonomy (NCBI): domain Eukaryota; kingdom Metazoa; phylum Chordata; class Mammalia; order Rodentia; family Heteromyidae; genus Dipodomys; species Dipodomys merriami. Next base: position 4,743,359 of record NW_027204048.1, read on the forward strand.
TGGGCACTCTGCGCTGGTGGCTTGGCCCCCGTGTATGCAAGCCTGGCGGGCTTCCTGTCTCATTCTAGGCTGTGGTCCAGGGAGGCCTCCTACCAGCAGCTCTGTCGGTAACCACCATGTCCTGCCACGCCTGGGGGCTCAGACTAAGTGGCCTCACTGCAGGGCCCTTCCCTGTTTCTGGCACTTTCTGCACACCTGCCTTCCACACCCACAGAGTTGGCCCCAGGCCCCATAGCTTTCGGATCTTTCTGCCTGGTGCTGCCGCGGAAACCAAGTCAGCCATCAGTGCTGGGGAAGGGTTCATGAGTGGCCACGGCAAAGGGAGAAACATGTTGGAGAATGCATTCATAATCTTCCCACAACATAACTCTGTCATTCTGGAGTTTGAACTCAGGGCCTTGTATTTGCTGGACAGGTGTTTTACTCTGAGTCACACTGCCAGGCCTTTTTCTCTTTCGTTTGCTGTTTGCTTTTCAGAGGTTCTGTACTTTGCTTGGGACTGGCCTCGGGCTGTGATCCTCCCTCTGCCTCCAGAGTACTGGGATTACAGGTGTGTGCCTCCAGGCCACGCTGGACTGAGGACACCCCAGAACCCCTTTCATTCCCAGTGGCTGGGGTCTCAGCTGGCCACGCTGCGCATGCTCACCGTGCTGACTGCCCTGGTGTGAGTTGTGAGGTGGGCTCTTCCAGGGCAGGGTTTTTTTTTTGTTTTTTGTTTTGTTTTTGGTCGTGGAGCCTGAACTCTGGGCCTGGGCGCTGTCCCTCAGCTCTTCAGCTCAAGGCTAGCGCTCTACCACTTGAGCCATAGTGCCACTTCTGGCTTTTTCTGCTTATGTGGTGCTGAGGAATTGAACCCAGGGCCTAGAGTGCCAGCCTTGAGCTGAAGAGCTGAGGGACAGCGCCCACGTCCGGAGTTCAGACCCCATGACTGACAAAATAAATACAAAATACAAAAAATACCCAAGGACTAGGGGAGAGCTTGCCTAGCAAGTCTAAGTTTCTGGGGTCCCCCGAGGACTTGTCTGCACTGCAAAAAAAGAAAGAAAATGAATCAGGTGCAGCACCAGCCCTGTGTGAGGGTCAGCCTTACCCAAGAAGCCTTCCTCGTCAACGATGATGGTGTAGTCCTCAGGAGTCTCCGTCAGACTGAAGAACTTGCACCTGGGCAGGCAGACAGACAGACAGACAGACAGACAGAGGACACCTGGTCAGTCCTGGGTGGACATATGGACAAAGGATGCCTGGTCAGTCCTGAGTGGACAGAGGACATTCTGGCAGTCCCTGGTGACAGCTGCACGGCCATGGCCAGTGGAATGTGACTCAGTTTATCCAAACCATGTTCCTTGTTTCTGACAGAGGAGGTTGTGGGAAGCCCAGAGGACCTGAGCCAGCCAGACCTGAAGCCATCGGCCAGGCCTGAGAGTGTTGCTCCACCTTCCCTGGGGAAGGAAGCCGCCTGTGTAGAAGAAGACAAACTGCCTGCCCTCCCTCCCTCCCTCCCTCCCTTTTCCTGCCCCCTGCCTCTATCCCTTCCTTTTATCCCATGCTGGGGCTTGAACTCAGGGCCTGGGTGTCGTCATTGAGATTTTTTTTGTGTAAGGCTGGTTCTACCACTTGAGACCCAGCTCCACTTCCGGCTTTTGGTGGCTGAAGCGTCTCATAGACTTTCTTGTCTGGGCTGGATTCAAGTTTAAATCCTCCGATCTCAGCCTCCTTCCTGATTAGCTAGGATTTCAGGCGTGCCTGGCCATTTTTCACATGGCCTCTCTGTCCCTACCTGCCCCCTAATGGGTTTACGACGCTTGCCTGGAGAGATGGAATCTGGAGTTACTCCCGGTTCGGTGGTGAGCTCCCCATTCAGTGGAGATTGTGGGTTTAGCCTGGCTCCTTTCAGGGAGCCCCTGCATAGCCTCCCCTAAAATCTCAAGTCCCAGGCCAGTGAGGGGACATTGTGTGGGCTCCCATAATCTGGAGGGCTGTGGGGGCGCTACAGAGCTAGACCAAACCAGCAACTGTGGCACTCACAGACACACACAGAAGGGAGCCGTGGCCTCTGTGGACATGATTCCTGGGAGCAAGCCGCCCCTGGGGGCCAGCGCCGGGGCCTGCCAGCTGCAGGCTGAGCGTCAAAGCAGGGGACAGCAGGTGGACATGCCTGTCACTTGCTCTTGTCACCAGCCAGCTAAGCCCCACCCCCTCCCAACTCAAGTCTGCCCGCCTTTTTTGGTATCACTGGGGTTTGAACTCAGGGCTTTGCACTTGGCAGCCAGAGTGCTCTGTGAGTCATGTCCCTGACCTCCCCTCCGTTCCTTTTGACACAGAGCCTCACTGTGGAGCCCAGGCTGAACCTGAACTCATGACCCTCTGGCCTCAGTTGCTTGAGCACAGATGTGCCCCAACCACACCAGGTTACACAGACAGACGAGTCTTTATCCAAGCTGGTCCCCTGGGCCAGAGTTAATGGAGATGTGAAGCTTCTGGAAAGCATGATGGAGGTGGGGTCTGGGCTGGGACCCCATTCTGGCCTCTGACATTTACACAACCCCTGGGCTTGTCCCCCACCCAGAGGGGCTCGAGGCATCCCTGGGGGAATCACGGCAGACACCAAGCAAAAGTCAGCCCTGGATGGTGTGTGACCCCGCTGGTCCTCCAGTCACCTTGGCCCTGCGTGTTCCCAGGGGGGAAGGGGGGAGCTGTTGCCAGAGCAGTTGTCCCATTGCCTGGCAACCCGAGTGCCTGTCCCTTGGTCCCCCTGTGCTCCTGTAGTCAGTGGTCAAGCCCCCTCCAGCCCCTCAGCTGCAGGCAGCCTGCAGGGCAGCGTGGCCTTTGTGGCCTTCAGTGACCTCAGCTCTGACCTCAGGCTCAGGCTCCAGGGGTCCGCTCAGCCCCCCAGCTGGAGAGGGCCCCTCCCAAATGTCCTGGCCACCCCCCCACCCCCGATGCCTGGCAAGCAAGCTCCCAGGCGCCTCTCCAAGTGGCCTGCCTGCCCCTGCTTCTTTCTCTCCCTGCTCAAGTGTCCCCAGCCTAAAAAAGACCTTTGCTCATTCCTGTCTCCTTGGGCCACCACCCTGGGCCCGTCGCCACCTGGCCAGTCCCCGAGCCCTCTGCTGGGCCCCCCGGGGCCTCCAACCGGCTCAGCCAACAGCTTTACCAGCCGCACCTGCTGGCCCGGCTTTTGCCTGGAAGCTGGGACTGGCCACACGGTGCACCACCTCCTCGGCTCCCACTCTGGCAGGGACAGCTCTGATTGGCTCTTCCCCACTGGGGGCAGTTCCAGGGGGTCCCCAGGATCCTCTGGCCTCAAGTGGCCCAAACTTGCCTTCTCTGCCCACTCTAGATCTTTTTCCCTCCCTCCCTCTCTTCCTTCCTTCTTTCCTTCCATTTCCTCCCCCTTACCTTCCTTTATCCCCTCCCCTCCCTCTGTGCCTCTGTTCTCCCCCACCTCCTTTTTTTTTTGTGCCAATCTGGGGCTTGAACTTGGGCCTGAGCTTTTTTGCTCAAGGTTAGTGCTCTACCACTTGAGCCACAGCACCACTTCTGGCTTCTGGTGGTTCACTGGAGATAAGAGTCTCACAGTCTGTCCTGCCTGGACTGACTTTGAACCGTGATCCTCAGGTCTCAGCCTCCTGAATATCTAGGATTATAAGCATAAACCACCAATACCTGGCTCTTATTACTTATTTTTTCTTTCTGTGGTGTTGGGTGTTGGACCCCAAACCTCCAAAGGCGGCTGGCGGGGAGGGGGGGGCAACTGCACAGTGCCCTCAGGCCTAGGCAGACCCGACCTCTGGGCCAGGTCAGCCGTGCAGTCCAGCTGAGGTGAGGCTCCAGCTGGGCTGAGAAGCTGAGTCCCCTCAGAACACTGAACTCAATCACGGTGAAACCCGATCTGTTTGTTCTCAGCTGCCGGGCCCAGCGCAGCCAGGCTCTGCCCGGGCCTGTCCCTGAGACCCCAGGTGCCCGCAGGGCCCCGAGCCACAGACATGCCCTCACCCCGGGGAGGGCCAGGCCAGTGTCCAGCAGAAGGGGCCGAAGTGGCCATGAACAGGGCAAAGTGGGCAGAGGGGAGGCATGCCCCAGGGTCTGCTCCCAGGGACCGTGCTAAAGGCAGCACCCCGACAGGGGGTTGGGCACAGGGTGCCGGGAAGAGCAGCCGCCCAAAGGGCTGGGGGTACACAGGAGGGAAGCCCCAGCAGAGCAGGTGTGGGCTGGGCCTCCACTACACATTTCTAGGAACAAAGCCACTCCTTTGTGAGGTCAAGTCCCATCGGGGATAGCTGACTTCTAGAAGTTTCCTATACACTGACTTCTTCTTTTGGTGGTATTGGGTTTAAGCCTCAGGGGCTTGCAATTGCGAGGCAGGTTCTTTACCCCTTGAGCCAGGATCCCAGCCTGAGTTATTTCTCAGATAGGGTCCTCGGACCCTGGACCCTGCTGCTACTGCATGACCGAGATCACAGCTGTGTGCCGCCGCACCCCACTCGCTTGCTGAGCGCGCAGTCTTGCCCTCTAAAGCCTGGGCTGGCCTCGAAGCTCAGATCTCCTGACCTCCGCGTCCCAGCAGCTGGGGCCAGAGCATGAGTCTGTACAGGCGTTGCGCCTGGCCTAGATGGGCCATCTTCATATAGAAACCCAGGCTCAGAACATGGAAAGGATCTGCCCAAGGTCACAGTGACCTTGGACCCTGTACAGGCCAGAACCAGAGGCCTGTGCATAGTGACCACTGGGAAGGACCAGGGGTCTCACCTCCACCGATGCACCCAGGCCAGGTCCCCGCTCGTAGCATGGAGTGAAGAGGGCATTTCCCATGTGGAGTGCAGATCCTGGTTTGGCCATGGATTGCCTGTGTGACCTTGGGAAATTGACTTAACTTCTCTGAGGCCCTCAGTTTTAGTTATGAGCGAAGCGGGGCTGGCTGGACATTATGGAGGAGAGAGCTGCTCATCCCCATGGTGGCCAGGAAGCAGACAGGAAGGACACGCCCCTGTGACCCACTTCCTCTCAGCAGGTCCTGCCCCCCAGGGACCAGTCTTCAGTGGGAGCCTTCCAGGGACATTTCAGATTTCAAACCTGAATCATTCCATATCCAGACTCAACCAACTTTGAATCAAAAACCTTCAAGTAAAAAGCGACCATCTTGAGCCAGTAAAGACTTGGTTTTTATTTGCAGCAACTCTTGATTGTGTGTTTACTTTGTATCAGATATTAGTAATCACCTAGGGTGATTTAGAGTTTAGAGGAAGGTCTGGGTGGGTGACTCAAGCCTGTAATCCTACCTACCCAGGAGGCAGAGATTGGTGGTAGTAGGGTCCCACTGGGAGGCCAGTCTGGGTACAAAGGTTCATAAGACTCCATCTCAACCAGTGGCCAAGTGTGGTGGCACACCCCTGTCATCCCAGCGGCACAGGGTAGCACACAGAGGAGGACTGCAATCCCGGTAGGTCCAGGCATAAAGCAAGATCCCATCTCAAAAACAAATGCAATAAAAAGGGGGCTGCAGGTATGTCTCCAGTAGTAGAAGCAGCCAGAGGAGACAGCCCTCATGCCAGCTCCACCCTGCAGGTAAACTGTGCAGGCTGCTGGCCTGGGAGCTCCCTGGGCCTGCTGCCCTCCCTTCCCCCATGAGCGTGGCTGCTCCCACTGGTCCTCCTGTAGATGGCTCACCTGTGCCTGCCCCCTAGCTTCCCTCACCTCAATAAGTGGGACGGGACAGGGCCAGTATCAGTGTGGGGGGAGGAGGTGTAGGTCCCCAGGAGTGGATTGTGTGTATGTGGGGGGGGGATGTCCTATGGGTACCTACTGGCCAGGTAGGGATCAAACCCCAAGTCATGGCTAGCGTGGCCAGACAAGCAGATTGAAAATGTTTATTTTAGCTTGTAATCCCAGCTACCTGAGCGCCTGATGCAGGAGGATCATGGTCCCAGGCTGGGCCCTGGTGGCTCACACCTGCAATCCTAGCGACTCTGGAGGCTGAGATGTGGAGGATTGTAGTATGAAGCCAGCTGGGCTTCAAAAGTAGTTTGCAAAGTCTGTGAGTCTCCACCTCCAATTAACCAGCAAAATACCAGACCCAGAGGCATGGCTCAAGTGGTAGAGCCCCAGCTGTGAACAAGGCTCACGGAGACTGCAAGGCCCTGAATTCAAGCTCTGGTTCTAGCATGGGTGGGGAGAAGATTAAGATCCTATTCCCCTCCCCTCCCTCCAACTCTTTTTTTTTTTTTTTTTTTTTTTTGCACTAGTTATTTCTGAGATGCAAGATCTTGCTTCCTGCCTGGGTATGTACCTGGACCTTGATCCACCTGTTTTAAACTTCTTATCATCGCTGAGATTAAAGGCATGTGCTATGACATCCAGCTTTCATCTGGAAATGGAGTCTCATGGACTTTCTCTACCCAGGCCGGCTTGGAACCATGTAGCTTAGGATGAAAGGTGCACACCCCCATGTCTAGCAATAAGATGGGGTCTACTGAGCTTTTCTATATGGTTTGGCCTCAAACTGTGATCCTCCAGATCTCATCATCCCAATAGGATGATAGGTACCAGTGATGGGTTTCTTAGTTGAGCTTTTAAATTATGGTGAGGCCTATGGAACATAACACTGGCCATTTTAACCTACCTTCCTTTCTTCCTTGCTTTCTCTCTCTCTCTCTCTCTCTCTCTCTCTCTCTCTCTCTCTCTCTCTTTCTTCTTTCTTCTCTTTCTCCTCCCTCCCTCCCTCCCTCCCTCCCTCTCTCTCTCTCTCTCTCTTCTTTCTTTCTTTGTTGTGGGGCTTGAACTTTGGGCCTGGGCACTGTCCCTCAGCTCTTCAGCTCAGGGCGAGTGCTCTACCACTTGAGTCACAGCGCCACTTCTGGTTTTCTAGTGGTTTATTGGAGGTAAGAGTCTCATGGACTTTCCTGCCTGGGCTGGCTTTGAATGCCGATCCTCAGGTCTCAGCCTCCTGAGTAGCTAAGATTACAGGTGTGAGCCACCGGCCGGGGCGGGGGGGGGGGGGCTCCCTTTTTTTAAGCACAAACAGTTCTGTGGCATAAAGCAAATGTATCTTGTTGAACAATGGTCACCACTATCCTCGGGTCTCTTCATCTCACACGACTGAAGCTACACCCACCAAACAGCTCTGTGCCCACCTCCAGCTGCCCCTGACAACCACATTCGTCTTTTTGTCTCTATGGTTGTGACAACTCCAATGACCTCATCTAAACAGCATCACACACGGTCATTTTTGAAGACCGATTTTCTGCTCATTTTTGTTGTCACAAATTTGTCCCAGGCTGTGGCAAGTCCTAGCATGCCATCTTTTTTTTTTTTTTTTTTTTTTTTTTTGGTCCGGTCGTGGGGCCTGAACTCTGGGCCTGGGCGCTGTCCCTCAGCTCTTCAGCTCAAGGCTAGCGCTCTACCACTTGAGCCACAGCACCACTTCTGGCTTTTTTCTTTTTGCTTATGTGGTGCTGAGGAATCGAACCCAGGGCCTCAGGCATGCAAGGCAAGCGCTCTACCACTGAGCCAACTTCCCAGCCCCTCTTTTTTTTTTTTTTAAGCTGAGTAGTATTTCATCAGATGTGTGTGATACTTGTTAGCCATCTACCCATCTATCCATGCACCTATCTATCCTCCCCTCCTTCCTTCCATCCATCCACTCATCCATCCACTCAGCCAGCCATCCATCCACCACCCCCTGCCCCAAACACACCCATGGACACTTGTGGCCACTTCCACATTCTGCTGCTATGAGCTTGTGTGTACAGATGCTACTTTGGGACCCTGCTTTGCTTCTTTGAGACACACACTTAGAAATGCAGGGAACTAATGGATCACATGATGAATCTACTTTTAATTCTATTTTCTATTTTCTATAGGGCACTAAGGTTCAATCTCTGCATCTCTTTGCCAACACCCCTCCTCCCACCCCGTAGTAGCTATCCTGAGGAGTTTAATGAGCACCCCATCTTTGTGTGGTGCTCCAGCTTCTGGCTGGCCTGGCCTCGCTCCAGGACAAATGACTGTCCCCTCCCCCACCACTGCTGCTTTCCCCATTTCCTGTTTTAGTGACTTTGGGCTTTTAGCAGCAATCTGAAATATTTTTTCTTATTTATTTTCAGTCTTGGGCAATCAAGCCTCATAAACTCTTGTAACTCTGGCTTGTTCCCTAGGTGTCCCCTAGGGGAGGGGCCAGCCCATGGCAGGGGCTCCAGGAATGACAGATTCAGGGATGGAAGGATGGAAGATTCCAGGGATGGAAGGAACAGAGCAGGATTTCGGCCTGGATTCAGACAGCAGGTAGCATTCGAGCTTCTGGCCATCAACTAGCAAGTCCCAACATATGCCAGGTGCTGGGTTACAGGCATGACCATCATGCCTGCCCTTATGACTTAATTTCTTACATTTAAAATCATAACAAGAAGCCAGGCTCTGGCAGCTCACGCCTGAAATCCTAGCTACTTAGAAGGCTGAGATCCAAAGATCACAGTTTAAAACCAGCCTGGACAGGAAAGTCCATTCAGACTCTTATCTCCAATTAAGCATGCATGTGTGCGAACGTGCGTGTGCGTGCGTGTGCACATGTGCGCGCGCACACACACACACACACACACACAGAGCTGGAAGTGGAGCCATGGCTCAAGTGGTAGAGCGCCAGCCTTCAGTGAAAAAGTGCAGTGATAGCTCTCAGGCCCCAAGCTCAAGCCCTAGGACTTGCATGCGTACACGTGCGTGTGTGCACAGCACACACACGCACTTGCTTGCGTGTGTGTGTGTGTGTGTGTGTGTGCATGCGTGCACACACGCACACCCCTCCCCCATTAACTGACTCAGGAATAGCCTTGCTTGCAACTTCTTGTAAAGTGAGATAAAAACTTTTTGGCCTTTTCTTATTTGCAGCCCAAAGCATCCTGACGGTTATCTCTCCATTACCTGTCATCTTCTAGGCCCCCCCCTAGTGGAGGGCAGGTAAGGCTGGTAGCATGCTCTGGGGGGACTTCCTGGAAGAGGCTACTTGAAAGCAGACTCTAAAAGTAAGAGCAAGAGGACGGGTGGAACGGGGAGCAACATTCCAGGCAAAGGGGCAGAATTCAGGCCTGGAGGCTGGACACACTGTGTGTTGGGGTGGTGGTGGTCACAAGACAGACTGGTGGGCTGACGTTACCCTTGCTGAGGGACCTGACCGTGAACTGTCCACTATACTCCCCTGCCTAGCTTTATCAGATACTGAGTGCACCGGGCCACCCCCTCCTCCAGACACAGCCCCGTGAGCCCACTGTCCCCTGAAGGAAGGGCAGGGCACCTAGCCCATTTCTTGTGAGGTATGTCTCTGTCCACCAGGGGTCTTCCAAGGCCCTCCCCGGGGGGGGGTGAGGGTCCTCAAATCCCTGGTTGAAATCTGGGTCACTCTGCCTTCAGGGTGCAAATCCATCACGTGCAGCTTCCCCCTGCAAGGGGGTAAAGGTCAAGGGTGAGGGGGTCCTTCTGGGTGAAGGGTCAGGTCCAGCAGGAAGAACAAGACCAGCACATGCATGGTTTGGGACAGTGGTTAAGAAGCCTGGGGGAGAGGCAGTGTGTGGGACAGACCCTCAGGAAGTAAGGGGCTGGGTGTGAGCCCTGTGCACCCAGAGCTTCCAGAACAGATGGGGGCAGGGCGGCACTGTTGGGTATAGGTATGATTCGCAACCCACACTAGCCAAACTGAGTATCTCCAGTGCTGGTGGTCACGCCTGTAACCCTGGCTACTCAGGAGGCCGAGATTGGGAGGATTGCAGTTTGAAGGCTAAAAAGACCAAGAGATTCTATCATCAAAATAACCAGCAAAAAGCTGGGCTGGAGGCTGGTTCCAATCCCTGGTCCTCCCCTTACTGTGTGACTGTGAGTAACTTTGTCCTGGAGCCACAGGCTCGGTGGCACACCACATGTAAGGTCTAAGACTCCTTTTCCCACCTGGCCGAGCCCCTGCATTCCGGTGGTCTCCTACAGCAAGCCTCCTGGACTCCCCCCACCCCACTGGACCACACCTGGCTCCACTCTGCTACACAGGCCTGGCTCCTGATGGGAGAGGGGGGTGTCTTGGAGGCCTCTGTGCCCCCCATGCCTGCTCCACCCCAGGGTGACACCAGAGGGAGGAAGTGAGTAAGTCACCCGGAGGCGGAGGAGGCTCAAGGGAGGGCTGAGGATGGGTGACTTCACTACACCTTTATTTTTTTCACTGCTGAGGACTGAACTCAGGCCCCTGTGCATGCTGGGCAGGCGGCTCTGCGCCTTGGGCCACTCCCAGCCCTTTTGCTTTTAGTCTGATCTTCAGATAAGGTCTCTCACACTTTGCCTGATCAGTCTGGAACCTCTATTCTCTTTCCTCAGCCTCCCTCCTCCGGCTCCACCTCCCCAGGACCTAAGATCACAGCTCTGGCCACCACACCTGGGCCCTGGGTCCCTGCATCTTGAGGGCTGAAGTGGAATTTACTGGGATGTGGAGAGAAGGGAAAGCAGGTGAGTGGTGTGGCGTGTATACCGGGACCCAGAGTCTCAAAGGCCTTGAACACCAGGAATTGACCCCAGAGAAGAGCAGAGCCGTGAGGGCTGGTCTTGCTGCCCCAAGCCACGCCTGGGTGCAGAGGGCACAGCATGTGCAGGCCCTGGCCACTGGACGAATGTGCAGGCACCTTCTGGAACCAGACCAAAGGTGACCTTTGACCTCTGAGTCATCTTGAGACTGGACTGGTCACCAGCTGTCTATGGAAGGAGAGGGGGACACAGGAGGGGACTGGACAGGAGGGGGGCCTCAGGGGCCGGCCTCCCTGTGGTCAGGCAGGTGAGCCAGGCTTATTTCTGAGACTTCCAAAGTGAATTCTGCAAGGGGTGCAGGGGTGGGCCAAGGTGGCCAGTCCCTCCACAAAGGGAACGGTGGGGGGGGGCTGAGGGAGCCCACAGGGCACTGCCTTTCCAAGAAGCCCCCGGCCCTCCCCCCACCCCAGGGCCTTCAACAACAGCCTGAGTCTGGGGGATGGTGGCCGAGGATGGTGGCCATGGGGGCTGAAGACCAGGGCCTGGAGAAAACCCTGGCCAGCCCCCTGCTCGAATTCTCTCACCTCCAGCCTGGGACCTGCGGCTGCCTGGGGCTGAGGGCTGAGGGCAGAGGCAGCAGGCGGCAGAAGGGAGGGCGAACGTTAGGGGAGGGGGGCTCTGAATGGAACCTGTTTGCTTTGGGTTTTAAACAACTGGTTGAATGGGTTACCTTCAGCAATCGGAAGACCTCAGGCTGTATGTACCCAGGCCCAGAGAGGAGGGAGGGGACGGAGGGGAAGAGGGGGAGGAGGAGGGGGGAGGAGGAGGAGAATAAAGTAGACTGTCTGCAATAAAAGTGACTGTCCCCACACAATGGCTGGACGGGGATCTTCAGTCAAGACAAATCAGAGTGAGATTTCCAAGCCAGAACTTTAACTAGCAAATAACAGCCTTGCCTTGCATTCTCCCCCTCCCCTGTCCTCCGACCTCAGCTTTTAAAGGGGACGCCAGGCAAGGGGGGGCTGCGACTGTCATTTCAACTTAACCTTGAGTGGAAATGCGTTCATTCATTCACTTGGTGGCGGGGTGCCCCGTCCAACCCCCCCCCCGCCTGTCACCACGCTGGTAAACAAGGGGCTGGAGTTAGCGGAGCCCCGTCCCCCCGCCGCGCCCCGCGCCCGCCCGGCCTCGCCCCCGCCGGGGAGCGCCGTCCCTCTCACTCCGCGCCTCTCCCCTGCCGAGGCCTGCAACTATTTTGTGGTTGTTTTCCCCGCTCCTCCTCCGAGCGCGGCCGGGGCCGGGCCTCCCCGCCCGCGCCGCTCTCGGGCTCCGAGGCCCGCGGGGCCCCCCGGTGCTCCGCGCCCGGGCGCGGGGCCGGGCCGGGGCCTGGCGGCCAGCGCGCCCCACACCTGTTATCCTCCACTCGCTCGCTCATTCATTCGCTCACTCACTCATTCGTTCAGCCGCGCGTTCATTCATTCCCGGGCCGCCCGGGGGCGTCGCGATCCCCGGGAGGCGGCGGGGGCGCGGGGTCAGGGCTGGGGGCGGGGCCGGCGCGGCGCGGGGCGCGGGCTTTGTGCGGCGCGGGCAGGGGTCGCGGCGGGGTCGCGATCGCGGTTGGGGGGGGCGCGGCGGGGGTCGCGGTTTTGGGGGTCGCGGCCGCGGCGTCCCGGCAGGGCGGCGGCGTCCCCGGCCCCGGCCCCCCCCCCGCGTCCCCGGCCCCCCGCGCCCCTTTGTCCGGCCCCGCGCGCTCACCTGGTCTTGGAGGACAGGAAGGCCAGCTTGACCAGGCCGTAGGTGAACAGCGGCAGGCTCTCCTTGGCGACGCTGGCAACTTGTAGCCGGTGCTCGAGGATGTGGAGTTCCATCGTCCGCCCGCGCCCCGCGCCCCGCGGCGGCGGCTCATCCGCGGGGACGAGCTCGGCCCCCGCCCCCCGCGCGCCGGCCGGCTGGGGACCCCGGGCACTGCGCAGCCGGGCAGGGCCGGTCCCGGACGCGCACCAAGGACGCCCGCCAAGCTGCCAGGGGCCGCGAGCCGGGCGGGCGGGCGGGCGGGTGAGCGGTGGCACCGGCGGGGCCCGAGCGGCCGAGCGGGCGGAGCGGCGCGCGGCGGCCGGCGCAGCAGCAGCTGCTCTTCGCTGTAACAAACAACTTGCCACTCAAACGCCGGGGAGGGGCTCCACGCATGCGCCGACGCGCGCGCTGCCTGCCGGGACGTGTAGTCCGCGCATTGCCTGGCCCTTCCGGCCGCCGGTTGGAGGAGGCTGCACCCCGAATGCGAGAACGCGGGGTTCCCCAGGGTTGCGAGGGAAGCAGAGAGGACGTCCGAGGACTTTAGAAGCAATCTGAGCCCGCGTGCATGCTCTGTCGTCCTCGGGACGGGCGCTTTGGGGTTCCCCTGCCCACAAGTCCTGCGCCAGGGGAGGCCAGGAGGGGAGAGGTTTGGGAAGCGGGGGCCGTGGGGGCCGAGGTGCTTGGAAGCGAGGCCGCTGGGAGTGCGGGGGACGCCAGGGAGTGAGGGGCTAGAGGCCGCGCGGCACCATCCGCCCCGATGTCCCGGTTGGGCTTTGCAGGAGCCCGTAGGAGGGGAGGCCGCGTCCGGGCGCATTGAGTGTGGAGGCCCGGGCCGACTTTGTCTTTGTTGAGGGGTTGGGGGAGGGGGCGTGAGGGGTACTGGGGGGGAGGGGGGAAGGTGAAGGAGGAAGGAGAGACAGGGCCGGGATTTGGGCGGGGTCCCGGGCTGTAAGGCCAGAGGCGGGATAGGATCTGTCCACATCTGGATGCCTTGGGCATTTGCCCCAGGGTGCAGGCCAGAGCTGGTGGAAGCCTAGGCTAATGCAGGCCAGGAATGGTGGAGGCCGGGCCTAATGCAGGCCATGGCTGGTACTGGCCACGCTAGTGCAGGCCAAGGTTGGTGGAGGCCAGGGCTGGTGCAGGCCTGGGCCAGTGCAGGCCAGGGCCAGTGCATGCCAGGGCCCGTACAGGCCGGGGTTAATGCAGGCTGGGGCTAATGCAGGCCACGGCTGGTACATCGTGGACCCTATCCTGCAAATATCCCCAGCTCCCTGGCTGACTGGTCTGGAAATTTTCCAGGTTAAGGTGACCAGCTGCTGCTTTGCCCTCTGGCTGAGTCATCCGGGAGGAGACCCGTCAGGTCCACCTGCTGGGGTGGAAAATCAAGAGGAAGATTCTGGGGTGTCTGTCCCCAAATCACAGCCTTTCTGTGCTGAATCTCAGAACAGGCTTGCTTTAACTGCTTAGATAATGCAGATATTTACTGGAGAGAGAGAGAGAGAGAGAGAGAGAGAGAGAGAGAGAGAGAGAGAGTGTGTGTGTGTGTGTGTGTGGTATGCGTGTACACACTCATCCTGGGACTTGAATTCAGAGCCTAGGTGCTGTCCCTGAGCTTTTTTGCTAAGGTTAGTGCTCTACCACTTAAGCCACAGTGCCACTTCTGGCTTTTTGCTGATTAGTTGGAGATAAGAGTCCCACCTTCTTTCCCAGGCTTCTAACCTTGACCCTCAGTACTGAAGTCTCAGCCTCCTGAGTAGCTAGGATTACAAGTGTGAGCCACTATATTTATTTTTTTCCCTTGCCCTCTCATCTCTAAAATCTCAACTCCTTAAAAGCAATGATATGTTTTCTTTCTGTTTTCTTCTGGAGTCTCAGTGATGGTCGTGGTAACTGGCATGTGACAGTGTCAGTTCAACACCTGTGGACTGTGTGCCTGCATGCATGTGCACAGGTCTTTAGGATCTAGATCTGGACCATGTAGAAACACACTTAGTCCAGACCGGTAACACAGGCCTGGGAAGGAAGTAGGCAGCTGGGCATCAGCCACTCAGAAAGATGTTGGAGGGAAACAAACAAACAGAACACGAAATATAAGCCAACTAAGGAGGAAATGACAACAGGCAAGATCTGTCCAGTTCTCTAACATCTGCACTTAGATGCCCAAAGTTGCTCTTTTTCAGTCTTCAGTCCCTGACTTGTGAGCAGATGGTGAAATCAGTTTAACCAGGGAGACTAACATTAAAATATAAACTATATAAAAATGTAAATTTAAAAAAATGGGCTGGGAAGGTAGCTTAGTGGTAGAGTGCTTGCCTTGCATGCTTAAGGCTCTAGGTTCAATTCCTCAGCACCACATAAGCAGAAAAAGCTTGGTGCTGTGGCTCAAAAGTGGTAGAGCACTAGCCTTGAGCTGAAGAACTGAGGGACAGTGCCCAGGCCCAGAGTTCAGGCCCCACGACTGACCCCTCCCCCCAAAAATATATATGTATGTATGTATGTATGTATGCTGGACACCTGTGGCTCATGCCTGCAATCCTAGCTACTCAGGAGCCTGAGATCTGAGGATTGTGGTACAAAGCCAGCCCTGACAGACAAATCCAAGAGACAGTTACCTCCAATAACAATCAAAAAGTCTAAGGTGTGTCTCAAGTGGTAGAGCCTCAGCCTGGAGTGAAAAAAGTTCAGGTATAGTACCCAGGCTCTGAGTTCAAGCCCTCCTTTCCCCCATGCACACAAAATATTAGAATATAAAAAGTGGTACAGAGCTGGGTACTGGTGGCTCACACCTGTAGTGCTAGCTACTCAGGAGGCTGAGTTCTAAGAATCATGGTTCAAAGCCAGCTCAGGCAGGAAGAAAAGTCTGCGAGAATATTTCCAATGCCCAGGCCCTAAGTTCAAGCCCCATGCCTGACAAAAAAAGTACAGAACACTGTTCATAGGCTAAGATTTTTTTTTTGTCTCAAATTTTTTGTTTTGGCCAGTAAGCATGTGTAAATTTATGTTCTGTATCTTAATAGAAGCTTTTTTTTTTTTTTTTTTCTCTTTGGCAGTACTGGGGTTTGAACTCAGATCTTTAAACTCTCATTTAGCTTTTTCTCTTAAAGCTAGTCTTCTATCACTTGAGCCACACCTCCACTTATGGCTTTTTAATGCTTAGTTACAAATAAGAATCTCAGATTGTCTGCCAGGGCTGGTTTTGAACTTTGATCCTCAGACCTCAGCTTTCTAAGTAGCTGGGATTACAGGTGTGAGCCAGCAGCACCTGGCCTAAGCATACATCTTTGTTTTTCTTTCTTTTTTGTCAGTTGTAAAGTTTGAACTTCAGGCCTGAGTGCTGTACCTGAGCTTTTAGTCTCAAGGCTAGCACTCTACCACTTGAGCCACAGCTCTACTTTCAGTTTTCTAGTGGTTAAGTGGAGATAAGAGTCTCATAGATTTTCCGGCCTGGGCCGGTTTCCAACCACAATCCTCAGATCCTTAGCCTTCTGAGTAGCTAGGATTATAGGTGGGAGCCACCATTGCCTAGCCTAAACGTGGTTTGTTGTTGTTGTTGGCCATGGGGCTTGAACTCTGGGCCTGGACTCTGTCCCTGAGCTCTTCAGCTCAAGGCAAATGCTCTACCACTTGGGCCACAGCGACGCTTCGGACTTTTTGCTGATTAATTGGAGATAGGAGTCTCTTGGACTTTCCTTGCCTGGGGTGGCTTTGAATCATGATCCTCAGATCTCAGCCTCCTGAGTAGCTAACATTACAGGTGTGTGCCCAGCCTAACCATTTCTTAATATGGGTCTTGGTAAAAAATATTCAAAGCCAAGTATGGTGGTATGTGCTGGTAATCAGGAGAACCAGAAGTTCCAGGCCAGTCTGGCTATATAGTGAGATACTGTTTCAAAATCAAAACAAACGTTAGGGAAAAGTATGTAGGTGAAACTATTCTTTTTTTTTTTCGGGGGTCCGGTCATGGGGCCTGAACTCTGGGCCTGGGCGCTGTCCCTCAGCTCTTCAGCTCAAGGCTAGCACTCTACCACTTGAGCCACAGTGCCACTTCCGGCTTTTTTTTTTCTTTTTGCTTATGTGGTGCTGAGGAATTGAACCCAGGGCCTCAGGCATGCAAGGCAAGCACTCTACCACTGAGCCACCTTTCCAGCCTGAAACTATTCTTGTAGCCATTTTTGGAAAATACACCCAGCCACTTAGCAATGTGGGTTCCAGAGAAAGCACTAGTAATGGCAGCTTCATTTTGCTGTCTTCAGTGTCTGCCTGGTGAGGGGCTTGGATAGTGGTGGTGGTGGTGGTGGTGGTGTGTGTGTGTATGTGTGCGTGTGTGCACGCACACACTCATGCCAGTCCTGGGGCTTGAACAGAGTCTGGGTGCTGTCCCTGAGTTTTTTCACTCAAGCTTGTTACCACTTGAGCTCCACTTTGGCTTTTTGGTTAATTGGAAATGAGTGTCACAGACTTTTCTACCTTGGCTGGCTTTGAACTGTGATCCTCAGATCTCAGTCTCCTAAGTAGCAAGGATTATAGGTGGGAGCCACCAGCACTTGGCTTCCTCTCCTGTTCTTTGAAACAGGGTCTTGCTATGGAGTTCCAGGTGGCCTGGAACTCATAATTCTCCTGCCTCTGCCTTCTGAGTGCTGGGATTACAGACACACACCACCTTGCCTGGCTCTTTGTTCAGGAGACATTTGATAAGCTTGCCTGCCTGCCTGCCTGCCTGCCTGCCTGCCTGCCTGCCTGCCTGCCTTCCTTCCTTCCTTCCTTCCTTCCTTCCTTCCTTCCTTCCCTCCTTTTCCTTTAACTTGGGGCCTTGTGCTCTTACTGAGCCTTTTTGCTCAAGGCTGGAGCTCTACCACTTGATCCACAGCTCTGTTTCCAGTAGTTTGCATGTTTAATTGTGGATAAGTGTTTTCAAGGTTTTTCTGCCTAAGCTGGCTTTGAACTTCGATCCTCAGATCTCAACCTCCTGAATAGTTAGTATTACAGGTATGAGCCACCAGCATCTAGCCAGGTTTTCTCAATAATTCTCTATGGATTTGGTTGGAGGGCATTTCTTGATAAATGTCCTATCTCCATTCTGTGACCACCATAGCAGCATGGTTGAAATATGTGGATTTTAAAAATTATTCTTTTTTTTTTTTTTTTGTCTGCCCTCAGGCTTGGAGAGAAGGCCTGGGTGCTGTCTCCAGGTGAGCATTCTACCACTTGAGCCACAGTGCCACTTCTGGCTTTTTTTCTTTTGGTCAGTTGTGGGGCCTGAACTCTGGGTCTGGGCGCTGTCCCTCAGCTCTTCAGCTCAAGGCTGGCACTCTACCACTTGAGCCATAGCACCACTTCCAGCTTTTTCTGCTTGTGTGGTGCTGAGGAATTGAACCCAGGGCCTCATGCGTGCAAGGAAAAACACTCTATCACTGAGCCACCTTCCCAGTCCCATAAGGAGTCTAGAAATGGATTTTTATTTTTGTCGGTTGTGGGGCCTGAACTCTGGGCCTGGGCACTATCACTCAGCTCTTCAGCTCAAGGCTAGTGCTCTACCACTTGAGCCACAGTGCCACTTCCACTTCTAGCTTTTTTTGAATCGTTTATCAGAGATAAGGGTCTCACAGACTTTCCTGCCAAGGCTGGTTTTGAACTGCAATCCTCAGATCTCAGCCTCCTGAGTAGCTAGGATTACAGCTGTGAGCCATGGTACCTACAAATTGTTTTATTATTATAAAGGTGATGTACAGAGGGGTCACAGTTACGTAAGTCAGGTAATGAGTACATTTCTTTTTGGACACTGGCACCCAAGGAATATTTGTTTAAAAAAATTCAACCATTTTCTGTATCTAAATTCTCCCTTTTTTAGCAGGCAAATCCTTATCTTGCTCTTCATGCATTAGAAGTTAGTAAATTAGAAATAAATGCACAGCTGTGTGGTTGTAGGGACAGAGGAAGTTCAGCAGAGAAGGTAACCACTTCATCGGACCATCTGCTTAATCATCAACAACAGTAACCAAACCTACACAATTGGTTCAGTGATCTCAAAATGGATTACAGAATTAAAGGCAAATTAAAAATATAAGTGTGTGCTGGTAGCTCACTCCTGTAATCCTAGCTACTCAGGAGGCTGAGAGCTGAGGATTGCAGTTCAAAGCCAGCCTGGGCTTTGGAGATAAGACTCTTACCTCCAATTTATCACAGAAAATGCTGGAAGTAGCGCTGTGGCTCAAGTGTAGAGTGCTAGCCTTGCACAAAAGGAGCTCAGGTACAGCACTCAGGCTTAGAGTTCAAGCCCTAGGATCAAATACATATATCTAGAGAGAGACATAAGGGAAAATTCTTGTAACTCCAGAAAAAACTTTTTAATGATTATTTTTCTTTTTCTTTTATTAATTTTATGTGGTACCAAGGAATCGAACCTAGGGCCTCATGCATGCTAGGCAAGCACTTTACCACTGAGCCACATTCCCTGCTACTTGAGTCACACTTCCAGCCCCTTTGGCTGTGATTTTATTTTTGGTTGGTTGTGGGGCTTGAACATTGTGGGAAACACTTTCTTATATCTAGCTTTTATATCTATAAGCTATAAATGAAAAACAAATTAGATTTCATCAATTTTTTTCAGTCATGGGGCTTGAACTCTGGGCCTGGGCATTGTCCCTCAGCTCTTCAGCTCAAGGCAAGTGCTCTAACACTTGAGCTACAGCGCCACTTCTGCCTTTCTGGTGGTTAATTGGAGATAAGTCTCACAGACTTTCCTGCCTGGGCTGGCTTTGAACTATGATCCTCAGATCTCAGCCTCCTGAGTACCTAGGATGACAGGTATAATTTTAAACATTTTAAACATTTAACAAATTATTTACAGAAATGGAAAGACTGGTAGGAAATATTTGCAAACACGCATGTGATTAACGCTTTGTATCCAGAATATGAGGAATTCTGAAACCGAATAGTAAGAAAACCATTAAAAACTGACCCAAATCTTTCTGGGGTCTCTGTGTCCTCAGCCAAAACCTGGCCAGGTTGCCAGGAGGAGTTGGGAGAAGAGGGGAGGACCAGATTTAGTGCTGCTCTGGGGCTGGATGCTTCCTGCTTTTACCTGCACGGGTAGGTTGAACTCTTAATTCAAGTTGAATGCAAGTGAAAAGTCCTTCCAGGGTTTTATCTTTTCCCCTTTTAAAGTCACTTAGTGTTAAATGGTTCTGCGATGTCTCTGAGGTGCAAAGAATGAACTTGGGGCCAATTTGCCTCTTCTTTTAGGCAGTCCCCATGCTTCCTAAGCTAACCTGTTTCTTTCATCTTGATTTGGACTACAGTTCTTTGCTGCCCAGGGCTCTAGAGCCCCAGTTCTAGGCAACTTGTCTGTCTAACTCATCACTGGCCCCTTCCCAGGATGTTGAACCGGTGAGAAAATAGGCCACAACATAGTTGCCCAGCACTAACCCCCCTGTTCTCTTTGAACAGCCTCCTTCAGCCCTGCTTTAGGATGAGTAACACCTAGGCATAGAAATCCGTCTCTTTAGATGGGTGCCGGTGGCTCACGCCTGTAATCCTAGCTACTCAGGAGGCTGAGATCTGAGGATCACCGTTCAAAGCCAGCCTGGGCAGGAAAGACTGTGAGACTCCTATCTCTAATAAACCACCAGAAAACCAGAAGTGGCGCTGTAGCTCAAGTGGTAGAGCACTCGCCTTGAGCTGAAGAGCTGAGGGACAGCGTCCAGGCCCAGAGTTCAAGCCCCACGACCGACCAAAAAAAAAAAAAAAAAAAAAGAAATCCGTCTCTTTGGTTTGTTTTATATTATGTTGTACATCATTAAAGATCTAAATACAAAGGATATAATGTCTTGATGAGTCTAAAATAATTTGCTAACTATTTTGATTCTTCAGAGAGAACTACTAATAAAAACTTAAAAGGTTAAAAAAAAAAAACCCAAAAAACAAAAACAAAAAAAATGACCCAAAGTACCAGACATGGTAGTATATGCCTGTAATTCCAGCTCCATAGGAAATAGGGATAGGAAGGTCCTGGTGTAAGATTGACTTGGACAAAAGCCTAAGACCTTATCTAAAAATAAGCACACACACACAAAAAAGGATTGGGGGTGTGGCCCAAGTGGCAGATCACTAAGTTAGGAAGCCCTGGGTTGGAGTCCTACAACAGAGGAAAAAATGGCTATGGGTTGTGTGTGTGTGTGTGGGGGGGGGGTTGTGTGTGTGGGGGGGGAAGGGGGAGACATTGACTGGGAAAGAGGCTCCTGGGATTTTTTTGGTGGGGGTGGTGATGGAACTATTATGTAACTCCAGGTGGAAACAATGTAGACTGAAGCCCATACAGCTGCTCCCCATTATTCCAACTGCTAAAACTTTATACACTGTATCACAGGCTGGGCCACAATTGTATGCTCTCTGCATTTACTGTCCTTTTGTGTTACTCCTTTCCTCCCTTCCTCCTGTCTTTTCATTCTGGCAATACTGGGAATTTGAACGTTTGAACTGAGGGCCTTGCCCTTGCTATGCAGGTACTCTGCTACTTGAGTCACACTTCCAGCCCCTTTTGCTGTGGTTTATTTTTGGTTGATTGTGGGGCTGGAACTTTGGGCCTGGGTGCTGTCCCTGACCTCTTCAAGCTCAAGGCGAGTACTCTACCACTTGAGCCACAGCGCCACTTTGGTTTTCTGGTGGTTAATTGGAGATAAGAGTCTCACAGACTTTCCTGCCCAGGCTGGCTTTGAACCATGATCCTCAGATCTCAGCCTCCTGAGTAGCTAAGATTACAGGCATGAGGCACTGGTGCCCAGCCTGTGGTTATTTTTTTTTTCACTGTTATTATTAAGGTGTTATACAGAGGGGTTACCATGTCAGAAGTCAGGCGATGAATACATTTCACCCCTTTCTTTGCTTTCCTTCAGTTTCTCCTACCCTGTCTGCAAGTTATACAGTTCATTTTCCACATTGTATACTGACTTTTGCTGTAGTTTTTTTTTTTTTGCAGGTCGTGGACCTGAACTCTGGGCCTGGGTGCTGTCCCTCAGTTCTTCAGCTCAAGGCGAGCGCTCAACCACTTGAGCCCACAGCACCACTTCTGGCTTTTTCCGCTTATGTGGTGCTGAGGAATCGAACCCAGCGCCTTGAGCATGCAAGGCAAGCGCTCTACCACTGAGCCACCTTCCCAGCCCATGCTGCAGTTATTTTTGAGATAAGATCTTGATTTTGGCTAGCCTAGACCACATTTTTATTTTTATTTTTGTATATACTGGTGCTTGAACTCAGGGCCTGTAACTCTCAACTTTTTCTGCTTAATGATGGAGCTCTACTGTTAAGATAATGGGACATAAGAAACTCTTGCGTTTCCTGCCTGAGCTGGCTTCCAACCTCTATCCTCAGATTTCAGTCTCCGGAGTAGCTGGAATTACAGATGAAATCCACAACCCTAGGGCCTGAGATTTCTTTAAGAAGGGCTCAGTGATGGGGGAGACAGATGGAGGGGGATTTTCATCAGGATGTGCTGTAGATGTGTGGAAATGTCACAACGAAACTTGCAGTGATGTAGGTGCTAATTTGAAAAGTCATTGGTTAAGAGGAGCAGGGGCGGGGCTTACCCCTGGGGGCAGGGCTTGATTCCCAGGACCCTGCAGCTTTGTGCTCCAGGGGGCTGGAAGACTGGATCAAGATCCTAGGAAAACATCTGCCACTTGATAGACTAGTGCCTCTCTGGAATGGCAGCTCAAGGCCCCTTCAGCCCAGCTCAGCACTTGTGGCTAAGCCCACACCATGGCCCAGCCTGCTGGCACAGCCGGTGGCCCCCAAAACGCTGAAGAGGGGCTGCCAGAGCCCTCCATATGTAAAGAAGATGCGAGCTGGGGTTGGACTGTGATCTGCCTTTGCTTTGCAGTCCTCTAGCTCTGGGCTCCTGCTCATGTGGCTTCCTGGTGTTAAATGCTGGTGGCTCATGCCTGCACGTCTGTAATCCTAGCTACTCAGGAGGCTGAGATCTGAGGGTTTCCAAGAGACTCTTATCTCCAAGTAACCCCCAGAGATTCAAAGTGGAGCTGGGGCTGGGGATACATGGAACAGCACATCTCCTGGAAAATTGAATTGGCTCAAAGTGGTAGAGTGCTAGCCTTGAGCAAAAAGACCTCAGGGACAGTGGCCTGGCCCTGAGTTCAAGACCCAGGACTGACAAAAAACAACCTCCCCCCCCCAAATAAAAAAACAAAACTGAGGCTGGGAAGGTGGCTCAGTGGTAGAGCGCTTGCCTTGCATGCATGAGGCCCTGGGTTCGATTCCTCAGCACCACATAAACAGAAAAAGCCAGAAGTGGCGCTGTGGCTCCAGTGGTAGAGTGCTAGCCTTGAGCTGAAGAACTGAGGGACAGTGCCCAGGCCCAGAGTTCAGGCCCCATGAGTGACAATGTCAATCAGATTTTCAATCCCTGATCATGGCTGTGTGTGGTACACAGGAGCCTCTGCCCCTCCACCCCAGGCACGGGGGGGGGGGGGGGGGGGGGGAGGGGGGCGGAGGCTGTCTCAAAGGGGCAGCCTGGCCTTGTCTGCCTCCCACTCCAGGGTCTGCTGCTCTTGAGGGCCCAGGTCACTTTGGGAACTCTTGTGACAGATTCTTTTACTCTCTTTTCTTGGGGGGCAAGTCCTGGGGCTTGAACTCAGGGCCTGGGCGCTGTCCCTGAGCTTGTTTGCTCAAGGCTGGTGCTCTACCACTTGAGCCACAGTTCCACTTCTGGCTTTTTGCTGGTTGATTGAAGATAAGAAGAGCCCATGGCTCTGTTTTCCCCCCTCACTGTGAGATCCTTCTGGGGTCATGTTGCCCCCTGCCTGCCCTTCCCCCCAATGGATTCTGGGAGAAGCACTACCCCGTATGATGGGCTCTCTTTGCTGGGGCTCTTGTCACAGAGTCAGAGGTTGGCTAAGCACTGCACACATCAGCTTCTCATGGCTCCTCACTCTGTGGAGTCCAGGGTCCACACAGCTGCACATCCTTAAACCAGGCCCTCCTCCCCTCAGCCACGGCCCCAGCCAGGTTTGCTTTCTTCCTTCCTTCCTTCCTTCCCCTCTTTCCTTTCTCTCTCTCTTTCTTCCTTCCTTCCTTTCTTTCCTTTCTCTCTCTTTCTCTCTCCCTCCCTTCCTTCCTTCCTCTCTGTTCTTTCTCTCTCTTTCTCTTTTTCTTTCTTTCTTTCTTTTCTTCTTTCTTTCCTTCCTTCCTTCCGAGAGGGTCTCACCCTTTTGCTTGATTGAGATCTTCCAAACCTACACTTCTCCCACAGCTGTGATTACAGGTACTAGCCACGGTGCCTGAACTGTGTCTCTTCTTCTAAGGCCACTGGCCCACCATGGCAGCCCCACCCTCTCCTTCCTCCTATCAGCTCCCTTCGTGCTGCTCACTCCTTCTGTCCTGCCTTCTCCTTTCCTCCTCTCCCTTTTGCTCCCCCTTTACACTCTTCCCCTCTTTCCCTCCCTTCTCCCCTTCCCTTTTTCTTCCTTCTTCACCCCTCCTTTCCTCCCCCTCTCTCCTTTCCTTCCTTCTCCCCTCTCCTCCTCTCCCCTCCCCTCCCTTTCCCTTCCCTCTCTTCCTCTCTCCTCCCCTCCCCTCCTCTCCCCTCCCCTCCCTTTCCCTTCCCTCTCTTCCTCTCTCCTCCCCTCCCCTCTTCCCTTCCTTCTTCCTTTTCCTTTTACTCTTCTTGTCAGTCCTAGAGCTTGAACTAAGGGCCTGGGCACTGTCTCTTAGCTTTTTCACTCAAGGCTGGTATTCTACCACTTGAGTCACACCCCTTACTTCCTTTTTGTTGTTGTTGTTGTTGGTTCATTGGAGATAAGAGTCTCATGGACTTTCCTGCCCTGGCTGCTTCAAACTTTGATCCTCAGATCTTAGCCTCCTGAGCAGCAGCTACTATGACAGGCTCAAGCCACTTAGTGCCTGGCTCTTCTTTTTATTCTCTTTGTGTTTAACTGGTTCTCTCTCTCTCTCTCTGAGTCACATGATCCCATGATCCATAATGATATAAAAGGTTCTTTCTAGAATTTTCCAGAGGCAAACTCCTGCCCTGCTTGTGACCCTGAGAAGGTCAAGTTGAAATTTTAATTACTAAGGGACCTCAAAGAGAGCATCATTGCTCCCATAGACCAGCCCCAAACTTGAGCAGTGGAACCCCAACTTACTTGTGTGGGCCAGGATCCCAGAGGTGCTTGTTCAGGTAGTTCTGCCACGTGCTTCAGGCCCCAAGGGGGCTGGAACTGGCTGGGGGTGGAGGTGGAGGCATGTGGAACCGCTGGAGCCATCTGCCATGCTGTGCTGGCTCAGGTCACATGCAGGTGTGTGTGTGTGTGTGTGTGTGTGTGTGTGTGTGTGTGTGTGTGTGTGTGTGTGTGTGTGTGTGTGTGTGTGTGTGTGTGTGTGTGTGTGTGTGTGTCTTTCCAGCATGTGGTCTTCAGGGCAGCACAGGGCTGTGGTACGCATGTTCGGAGGAGCCTTGGAGTTAGCAGCGCATCGCAGCATGGCTTTGCTCTGCACAGACCTGGTGCTGCAGCTAGCCTAGGCTCAAGAGGATGGGACATAGCTGAGTGCTGGTGGCTCATGCCTGTAATCCTAGCTACTCAGGAGGCTGAGATCTGAGGATCGCAGTTCAAAGCCAGCCTGGACAGGAAAGTCCCTTTGTATCTTATCTCCAGTAAACTACCAGAAAACTGTAAGTGGAGCTAGTGGCTCAAAATGGCCGAGTGCTAGCCTTGAGCAAGAGGTCAGAGACATTGCCCAGGCCCTGAGTTCAAGACACATGACCAACCAGAGAGAGAGAGAGAGAGAGAGAGAGAGAGAGAGAGAGAGAGAGAGAGAGAGAGAGAGAGAGAGAGAAGAGGAGGGGCCTTGTCTCACTACCTGTTGATGGGACATGAAAGGATTTATAGCCCCCACAGGCCATTTTGTGTCCCTCAAATCTTAGGTGCCTGGTGCAGGAAACAGAGCAGCCATTCCTTGTCTTGGGGTGAAGGAGTACACGGACCTCTGCCTTCGGCGCAGGCCCATCTCTGCAGTGGAAAAGGATCCATCCATGTGTGGCCTGGTGGGTCGCCTGTGGGCCTGGGGTGGTCCAAGTGCTACCGTGCCAGCCTTGAGCAAGATAACCAAGCAGCTGAGTGGGGCCCTGAGTTCAAGCTTCTGGAACCAGTGTGTGCATGCACCATGCATATGTGTGTGCGCGCACACACACACACACACACCAATAATAAAAGCACAGGTCTTCAGCTATAAGCTGCCCCTCAAATACAAACAGCAAGTAGCTCCAGGACGCCTCCATCCAGCCCTGCCTTCCTGGTGTCTGCAGATCCACCTTGACCTCAGTGTTCAGAGCCACCGGCTGGAGTGACAGGCACAGGCAGGGGCTCCACATGCTCTTTCCCCCAATTTATCTGTTGACATTAAATCCAGAGTGGTGATATTAGGGAGTGAGCCACTGGGAGGAGCCTTAAGGAATGGCATGGGCCTCTGTTCCAGGGGCCCGCAAGCTCTCATTTGCCTCTGCCCCCATGACCTGGCTCAGCCACAGCCATCCTCCTGGGGGGCAGAGCAGGCCCTCTCCCTGCTGGAGCAGTTGTGTTTGTTGTTTAGATGCGATCTATGGCATCTTCCTTGTTGATGCAAGGGATGGATCTGTAGGTGAGTGGGCAGTCCTTGATTTACGATGGCTGAACTCCCAATGGCACGATCCCACCATGGGACAAAGACAACAGTTCGCCTTCAGCAGGTCTTGCTTGGTCCCCTGGCTAGTGATGTCCAGGACATTTGCATGGTGACAGTGAGCTCACACGTCCCCGGGAAATCAGCGGACCCTCTGCGGTGTGCTGTGTTGCTAAGCAACAATGCCCCGGAGGGTAGGTGGATGAAGGGCATCTTTGACTTACGGTCTGTCAAAATGTTTGACAGGTGACTTGGGATGTAACCCTACGGGAAGTCGGGGTGTAGGCTGTGCATGGAGCATCTGTATATAGTAAGAGTTATCGTCAGCAATTTGCTTCTGAGTTATGGAAATCTAGTCTGCCATCTGTCAGTTGGAGACCTGGGAAAGGCAGAGTGTGAATTCCAGCCTGAGTTCAGATTCTCTGAGACTTGGAAGAGTCAGAGGTGCCAGTCCCAGTCCAAGGGGAGAAGAGCAAGGTGTCGGCTCCAGCTGGCAGGCAGAGAGAATCAAGCTTCTTCCACCTTTGTGCTCTATTCTTGGGTTGGGTGACGTCCACCTGCATAGCTCAACCTGGCTGGACTCCGCCCACCAGTTTAAATGCCAATGCCATCCAGAAACTCGCAGGGAGGCCCGAAACCACATATCTGGGCACCCTGTGGCCCAGTCAAGGTGACACAGAGAATCAACCAAGGCATGACACTCGAGGAGAGGGAGACAGGAGGGGATGGTACTACTTTTCCAGCCTGCCACAGCCAATTCTCATGGGCTTGGTGACTTTAAATAACAGAGATTTATTCTCTGTTCAAACCAGGTGTCAGCAGGCCTTGCTTGCTCTGAAGGTTTACCTCTTTCTAGAGGCAGGATCTTACTAGGTTACCCAATCCTTCCTCAGTCTCCTGAGTGCTGGGATTACAGGTGTACAACAACAAGCCAGCTCTGTGGCTTCTTAATTTGATGCATCCCAATTGTTAGTGCTTGTTTTTTTTTTGGGGGGTGGTGGTGGTGGTGGTGTCGGTGGTAGGGCTTGAACTCTGGGCCTGAGCACCGTCCCTGAGCTCTTCTTCAGCTTAAGGCAAGCATTCTACCACTTGAGCCACAGCACCACTTCTGGTTTTCTGGTAGTTAATTGGAGATAAGAGTCTCATGGACTTTCCTGCCTGGGCTGGCTTTGAACCGTGATCCTCAGATCTCAGCTTCCTGAGTAGCTAGGATTACAGGTGTGAGCCACTGGGTACCTGGGTAGTTCTTGCTTTTACTTCCTGAGCTATTAGAGTCCTGCTTAGGAAATTATTGCCTGTGCCTACATCTTCCCCCTCCTCCTCTGTGCTCGTGTTTGAGCTCAGGGCCCCATACTTACTAAGCTGGCATAATACTGCTGAGCTACACCTCCAGCCTTAGTTTTTGCTTATTGTTTTTAGGGCAGGCTTTCCATTCCCCGTGTCCTGGCTGCTTTAGGTGCTCTGTTGTTGTTGGAACCACAGGAAGAGACTGCCCCATTCCACTTTCCTCTGTACAGATGGAGTTTTGAGGACTTTTATTTGTTTATTTTTGCCTTGGCTGGCCTGGAACCATGATCCTCCCAATCTCAGCCTTTCATGTAGCTTGAGATGACAGGCGTATGCCACTGTACCCAGCTATGGGTTAAGATAGGGTATCTTGAACTTTTCTGTCCAGTCCTCCTGTTCTTAGCCTCCAAGTAGCCAGGATTCCAGGCAGGAGCCACCACACTACCTGGTGGTCTTGAAGTGTTTCCTCTAATAGTTTCAAAGCTTCAGATCAGACCAATTCTTGAGGAAGAGAAGGGAAGGGTCTGAATTCCCAGCCTGGGACTTGGGTCCTGGACAAGGTAAATAAAGGCAGTGCCAGGTGCCAGCAAGTCCTGAAGGGAAGGCAGAGGTCTGCATCTTAGTGTGGCATGGGTCTGTTCAGCTGCAGACAGCTCTGAGCGGACAGCAACCCCACAGCCACTTTCGGAGAGGAACAATGGCTGTGGTCTCTTTCCAAAGTGTGGATTTGGATGAGCACCTGGCAGCTGGCCTTGAACACAGCCGGTGTCTTTGTGTCTGCTCTGGGCGCTGAAGCGGTGTTCATGGACTGCAGGAAAGACAGGACTATATGGCTGCATCAGGGAAGGGTTGGCAGGGCAAGAAGAGGGTGGAGCTAGGAGAGCATGTGTGACGGACTTGTTTTATTTTTTGCTTTGCCGGTTTGAACTCAGGATGTCTTGCTTGTTAGGCAGGTGCTCTGCCACTTGAGCCACGCTTCCAGCCCTTTTTTGAGATTCTTTCTCAGATAGGGTCTCATGCTTTTTCCTGGGGAGCCTTAGGATCCTTTTCCTCAATGGTAACTGGGATTAAAGGCATGTGCTACCAAGCTGGGCCCAGGAATCCCCCCCCCCCCCTTCTAATAGCAGGTAGCCATCTAGTTGTTGGACTAGAGGGCGGAGTCTCATGCTGAGCTCCCACCCTTCCTCCCAACCAGCCCTTGGCTTGGTGGGAAGAGCTGATCAAGAGGGGCTTTGACGTGTGGACCTTCCTTATCCACTGCCCCTGCTCCAGTGGTCCTGGTTCTGCTTGCACTGCCTCACGCGCGCCTCCCAGGTCGGGGGCGTGGTGGGAGTCCGGGAAAGTCACCCCCACCCGCCGGGCCTCCCTGGCCGGGCCTCCCCGCTGGGCCTCCCCAACTCAGCCTCACTCCAACCTGGGCCCAGCGAGATGGGGAGGCGCCTCGCTCCCCCCACACCCAGTCCCTCCCTCCTCCAAAAGGAGGCGGCCGGGAGGAGGCGCTGCACCCGGCGGAATTGGCGGGATTCGTGGCGATGGCCGTCCAGGACGCTGGGGCGGGGCCGGGCCTCCCAGCTTCGCTGTCAGTCACTCTCACTAGCCCCGCCCTAGGGGAGGGGCGGGCGGTGGGCAGACAGACAGGGCTGGGGCCAATCGAAGGCCGTTGCTAGGAAACCGGAGACCTATGCAAATTACAGCGAGAGGGGCGGGGCTCCCAGCAGGCCTGCTCAGCTTTCCAGGAACTCAGGTCCTCTCCCTCTCTTCCTCCCTCTCTCCCTCTCTCTTCCTCTTCTCCCTCCCTCTTTCCGTCCCTCCCTCCCTCCTCCTTCTCTCTTCCTCTCTTCTCTCCTCTGTCCCTCCCCCCTCTCCCTCCCTCTCCCTTTCTCTCTCTTTCTCCCTCCCTCCCTCTCTTCCTCCCTCTCTCCCTCTCTCTTCCTCTTCTCCTTCCCTCTTTCCGTCCCTCCTTCCCTCGCTCCCTCTCTCTTCCTCTTCTCCCTCCCTCCTCCCTCTCTCTTCCTCTCTTCTCTCCTCTGTCCCTCCCCCTCTCCCTCCCTCTCCCTTTCTCTCCCCCTCTCTCCCTCTCTCCCTCCCTCCCTCTCTCCCTCCCTCCTTCTTTCCCTCTCTCCCTCCCTCTCCCTCCCTCCCTCTTTTCCTCTGTCCCTCTCTCCTCTCTTCCTCTTTTTTCCTTCTCTCTTCTTCCTCCCTCCCTCTTTTTCTCTCTCTTCTCTACTTCTCTATCTCCCTCTCCCTCTCTCCTACCTCCCTGTTTCTTTTTTCTCTCCCTCCCTTTCATCTTTCTCACTCCCTCTTTTCCCTCTCCCTCCTTTACCTCTCTCCTCTCTCTCCCTCTTTTCCTCTCTTCCTCTCCTCTCCCTCCCCTCCCTTCTCCTCTCTCCTCCTTCCTTCCACTTCTCCACCTTTCTCATCTCTCTCTCTCTCTCTCTCCCCCGCCTTCCCTGTACATTCATCTGACATGAAGTTGCATGTGTGTGGGGGGAAGGGATGTGTGCCAGCACTTTATGCCAGAAAGGCAACAAGACAGACTTTTATGACTCGAACCCCGCTGGGGGGTGAACTCACCCTCACTCATCTTACGTGGGGAGCTGGCTCAGTCCAGCTTGTCCAGAACCTTCGCCAGGGCTGTGTGCCAGCCTTCTGAGGGCCAGATGCCAGCAGCCCATTAGCCACGAGCCACCGGCCTGTGTGCACCTGTTCAGCCTGGCCCCTGGGCTCGGCGGCCCTGCCTCCTGAACCAACGACACCCGCTCTGTTCTTGCAATTGCAACATCTTCCCTTAATAAAACCAGGATGGAGGTTAATTGCCTGCATCGTTCTGCAATTGAACAGCTCCATAAAATATTTATGAGGCGCATACAGGGGGAGGAAGGGGGGTTGCTTGCTTGGTTTGGGGCTACAGCTAACATCTGGGGAGGGCGTCCCCAGAAGAGGAAGTGTCTTAAGAATTGCTGATGCTCAGTCCGGAGCTGGTGGCTCACTCCTGGAATTCCAGCTACTTTGGAGGCTGAGATCTGAGGATCATGGCCTGAAGCCAGCTGGGGCACCAAAGTGAGACTCTTCAATCAACCACCAAAAAGCCAGAAGAGGAGATGTGGCCCAAGTGGTAGAGCACCAGCAAAAAAAAAAAAAAAGTTCAGAGACAGCACTCAGGCCCCGAGTTCAAGCCCCAGGATTGTCACAAAAAAGGACTTTTTGATGTTGTGCATTTAGAACTCCTCTTTGGGTGCTGTCCTAAAGTACTTAGTGTTAGGTTTTTAAAAAGTGTTAGCCGAGTAAGAACTGCACCACGCACGTGGTATTTAGGTAAGGGGTAGGTTTATTCAGTAGACCTGCTGGGACCAGGCAAGGTTGGCACTCCACGTGGCTGGGAAAGGCCTGGGAATGAGAGAGAGCTGGGAAGAGAGGAAAGAGAGAGAAAAGAGCAGAGAGAGGGGTAAGAACAGTAGCACTCACGTGGTATTCAGGTAAGGGGTAGACCTGCTGGGACCAGGCAAGGTTGGCATTCCACGTGGCTGGGAAAGAGAGAGAGCAAGAGAGCAAGAAAAGAGCAGCAAGAGCTAGAAACGAACAGAGAGAGAAAAAGAGAGAGTCTGGGCCTGGGCTAGGCCTTATGTAGGGTATGGGTGGGGAAAGGTGTGGCCACATCAAATTCAGATGTGACCTCAGCGGATACAGATGTGACCTCTTCCAGGTGTCCCAGTTGCCTAGGTAACGCAGGTACTGGGTGGAGACTTTGCTGCGAGGGGGGTGGAGTCTGCTCGCCATCCAGGAGCCGACCTTACACTTAGGAGTCTGAGTTGGTCCCTTGCTGCTAGACATGCTGCTAGTGATGTCAGGAACATTTGAGTTTAGCTACTGCATTCCAGGATGAAATGAAAGGGAAGGGGCGCTGAGTCGAGAAGAGCGGGCATACACCATCCATGCAGCTCGCCAGCCTGGCTCATTCCTCATTCTCACCCAGTGTCAGACATGGGAGCACCCTGCATAAGCTCTTTCTTTTGAGAAGGGGTCTTCCTATGCTGTCTAGGCTAGGCCATGGCATTCTTGAGTTTAAATATTACTATACCTTGGGCTCCTGAGTTGCTGATACTACAGGTATGTACTACCACTCTTGATATTATGCAATCTCATTGAACAAAACAAAAAATCCTTGAAGCCAGGTGCCAGTGGCTCACGCCTGTAATTCTAGCTACTCTAGGAGGCTGAGATCTGAGGATCATGGTTGGAAGCCAGCTTGGGCAGGAAAGTCCTTGAGAGTCTTATCTCTAATAAACCACTCAGAAAAGGCCAGAAGTGGTGCTGTGGCTCAAGTGGTAGAGTGCTAGCCTTGAGCACAGAAAGGCTCAGGGACAGAACCCAGGTCCGGAGTTCCACCCCCAGGACTGGCAAAGACAAACAAACAAAGAAAACAAAAACAAAACAAACCTTTTGGTCCCAACTGGGGTATAAAAACTGGATTGAAGGGGACAAACAAGTCGTTTAAGGACTCAGGTGGACCTGTTGCAACAATGAGAAGTACAAAATGTCATGTCAAAACCAGCTTTACAATGTCGGTGGGGGGGGGGGGAGGGGGGTATAATTGGGTGGGGGGAGGGGGGAGGCTGGGAAGGGAGGTGAAGGGTAAACAAAGGAGGAGGCTGCAATGCTTGGTAAGAAATGTATGCATTATCCTGCCCATGTAATTGTAGCCCCTCTGTACAGTATGTTCTCAAATAAAATAAAATAATATTAAAAAAAAAACTGGATTGAAGTGTTAGTCCAAGCTGGCTTGATTTGTTTTTTTATTTTTTATTTATTTTTTAGTCAGTTGTGGGGCTTGAACTTGGGGCCTGGTGCTGTCCCTGAGCTTTTGTGTTCAAGGCTAGCACTTTACAACTTTAAGCCACACTCTACTTGCAAACACTTAGATCTCTTTTTTATCGTTGTGTGTGTGTGTGTGTGTGTGTGTGTGTGTGTGTGTGTGTGTGTGTGTGGTGCTGGAAATTGAACCCAGAACTCCAGGCATGCTAGGCAAGTGCTCTCCCACTGAGCCACATTACCAGCCCCCAGGCTGGCTTTAAATTCCTCCAGCCACCTCTGGGTTCCTGGGATTATGGGCATGCACCACCATGCCTGGCTTCATACTTTGTGAAACTACCAAACAAACCCAAATCGAGAGACCTCCTTCTAAACATCTGGCTTGTGCTGCCTAGGAAGATCTGGGGAGCTGGATGTGGGCACGTCTGAAATTCTAACACTGGGGAGGTTGAGGCAGGAGGATCCTGAGTTTGAGGCCTGCCTGGGCTACATAACAAAACATCCTCTCAAAATACAAAATGAAAATAAGAACAAGGTATGTATTTTTAAAAGACTTTTGCTTGGGTCTTTTTAGGAATGTAACAGATTAGAACTTACAGGTACAGCAGAAACTTCCTGGATAAAGTCCCAGGGGCACAACTGAGAGGAGAGAGACTTGATAAGTGGGACTACATCAAAATAAAAAAGTTTCTGCACATAGTTATTCACCTAGAAAGACAGCTAGCAGACGGAGAGAAGATCTTTACCAGAAATACATCAGACAAAGGCTTAATAGCCAAAAAAAATACAAGGAGCTCAAGAAACCTACCTCTGTTAAACCTAATATACCAATCACTAAATGGGCAAGGAAGCAAAAGAGGGAATTTCAGAAGAGGTAAGAATAGCAAAGAAATACAGGCGGAAATGCTCACCATCCCTGTCCATAGAGGAAATGCTCATCATGCAAATCAAAACAACCCTAAGGGCTGGGAAGGTGGCTCAGTGGTAGAGTGCTTGCCTTGCATGCCTGAGGCCCTGGGTTCGATTCCTCAGCACCACATAAGCAGAAAAAGCCAGAGTGGCGCTGTGGCTCAAGTGGTAGAGTGCCAGCCTTGAGCTGAAGAGCTGAGGGACAGCGCCCAGGCCCAGAGTTCAAGCCCATAACTGACCAAAAAACAAAAAGAACAAACAAACAAACAAACAAACCCAAGATACCATCTCACCCCTGGTTAGACTGGCCAATATTCTGAATTTGGACAACAAATAATGCTGGGGTGGGGGTAGGGGGAATGAGGGGAAAAGGAACCCTACTGTACATCTGGTGGGAATGTAAATTAGTACAACCACTCTGGAAAGCAATCTGGAGGTTCCTCAAAAAACTAAATGTAGACCTTCCCTATGACCCAGCCATACCCAGCATCTACCCTGAATATCATGATTAAGACACCTGCACATCCATGTTTATTGCCCCATTATTCACAATAGCTAAGATATGGGAACAGCCCAGATGCCCCACAATAGATGAATGGATCAAAAAAAATGTGGTGCCAGGTGTCGGTGGCTCACACCTGTAATCCTAGCTACTCAGGAGGCTGAGATCTGAGGATCACAGTTCAAAGCCAGCCCAGGCAGTAAAGTCCATGAGACTTTTATCTCCAATAAATCACCAGAGAACTGGAGGTGGCACTGTGGCTCAAGTGGTAAAAGTGGTAAGAGTGCTAGCCTTGAGCTGAAGAGTGCCCAGGCCCAGAGTTCAAGCCCCATGACCACCACCACCACCACCACCACCACCAAAAGTGTTGTGTACAATGGAATTTTACATAACCATCAGAAAGAAGAAAATAATATCATTTGCAGGGAAATGGATGGAACTAGAACAGATCATGTTAAGTGAGGTAAGCCAAGATTACGAGACAAATAGCGCATATTCTCCCTGATATGTGGGAAAACATACTGGTATATGACAAATTATACAGAACTCTAGATACTCACATACAGTGAGACCAAAAGAGGATCGTCTTAGGAGAGAATCACAAAGGTGTAATACCCAAGCACCTCTTCTTATTTATATAATACACATACTAAAATGAACTCCAGAGATATGGAAACAAGTAACTTTTTTCTTAGTATTTTATTTATATGATGAATCTGTGTTCTTTGCCTTATAGATAGTGTATTCACATGCACATCTGTGGAAGGGGAGGGGAGGGCATAGAATCTGAGGGAAAAGGGTGAAAAAGTGCGGCAGTGGAGCGTCCTAAACATGGATGAAAAGTGAACTATGCAACTCGTGGATGGAGATAGGAGGGAATGGGAGAGGATGAGGGAAACATGATACTCTGTGAAAGGAAATGTATTTATTACCTGGTGTATGTAAATGTAACCCCACTGTATATCACTTCTAAATTAACGAAGTAAATAAAAAATGTAACCAGTTGCAAATATTAAAAGGTGGCAAAAGCCAGGCGCTGGTGGTTCATTCCTGTCAGCCTTGCTACTCAGGATGCTGAGATCTGAGGATCATGGTTCAAAGCCAGCCTGGGCAGGAACGGCTGTGAGACTCGTCTCCAATTAGCCACCCAAAGAAGCTGAAAGTGGAGCTGTGGCCTGAGTGGTAGAGCACTAGTCTTGAACACAAAGGCTCAGGGACAGCACCCTTGCCCTGAGTTCAAGGCTCAGAACTGATACACACACACACACACACACACACACACACACACACACACACACACACACACACACACACGAAAAACAAAAACATGGCAAGAAGTGTATCATTGGATTTTTTTGGGGCAACCACCCTGCTTTGACCATTTCTTGGTCTCTTCAGTCTCCTGCTGTTCACCTCTGTGGACACTAGGTGGCAGTGCTCCCCCATAATAACCCAATGGCACCCAAAGTTTAGGGGCTTTTCTGAAGTCTCTCCCTGCCGCTTGCTCACTGTTACATCACCTAGATTTAGCAAGAATCCTGCCAAGATGGCTTAGCAAGAATCTCACCCTCAACACATGATTCACTTTAATATCTTCTTCCCTTGAGGACCCCAATAATTTTGAAGCTCTGTGCTAGGAGGGGCAAAGACCAAATGTATTTCCATCTACCACCCATCAATTCACCCATTATCCATCAATCTACCCATCCATCCTTCATCCATCCATCCACCCATCTATTCATCATTAATCCAATCCCATTTACTCATCAGTCATCCATAATCCATTCACCCATCCAACCATCCATCCACTATCTACCCATCATCTCTCCATCCACCCATCATCTCTCCATCTATCACCCATTCTCATCCAGCCACAATCCACCCATCCATCCATTCACCCACTCATCAATTCATTTATCATCCATCTTTCCACCCTTCATCCCTTATCCTCCTCTTTACCATCTGTTCGTCCATCTACCCACCCACCCATCCATCCACCCACCCACCCATCCATCCATCCATCCATCCATCCATCCATCCATCCATCCATCCATCCAAACTTGGAGCATTTCTTTTTCTCAGAAAAGTGCTATATGAATTTATTTTTTAGGTATAATATATTAAAGATTCATGTCATTTAGGAGAGCAGGTTGAACACTTCACATCCTCCCTGGGAGATAATTGGTATCTCTCCAGGGACTGGTGGGGTGAAGGCTGGGGATGGTGGCAGGAAGCATTGGCACACCAGCAACAGTTTTAATTAAGTTTTTTTGGGGGTTAGTTGTGGGGCTTGAACTCTGGGCCTGGGGACTGTCCCTCAGCTATTCAGCTCAAGGTGAGCACTCTACCACTTGAGCCACAGCACCACTTCTGGCTTCTTGGTGGTTCATTGGAGTTAAGAATTCACGGACTTTCCTGCCCGGGCTGGCTTTGAACCGTGATCCTCAGATCTCAGCTTCCTGACTAGCTAGGAGGAAAAGCTTGAATCACCAGTTCCCAGCTATAGATACTTTTTCAGAAAGTCCTTGCAATTTTGCTCAGTGTCAGCCTCCATCTGAGATCCTTCTACCTATGTCTTCTCTGTAAACGGGATGACAGGTGTGCCCTGATGTGCTCAGCCCCTCTCCGGTTTTGCAGATGGGTTTCAGGAAGGAATCGAGACTCACTGCAGTCATGACCTTGGCATGACTTTAACTGGGCTCTGCTTATCTTGCACCTCTGAAATGGGGTTCACCATCCAGCCTTCTCTTCCCAGAGAGGTCGTTCTGTGAGGCTGGGTGAACCCTTAGGGGTTTGTTCATCCGTGAGGACTGCTGAGCTCCAGGTTACAGCACTGATCTCTAGGTGCATAGGTCCTTGCTGGAGCTGGAGTAACGCCATCTTGTAGCAAGCCATTACTTAGCTGTTGGACCAGGTGAACTGCAGCACGCAAGGTCTCCGTCCCTTGGCTGGATCGTGGCTGACAGCAAGCAGGGTGCAGGCAGGCCATCCCGTATTCCACCTGCCGCTACTCTGCGGGCTTGACACTAGGTGGTGCTCTGACCTAGATTTCTGTTACAGACAGAGTCACAGGAGAATTTAGGGGTAGTAGTATATGTGTGTCTGTCTTCCAGGGCCCTCGTGATGACTCTCTGGGTGGTACAGGCCAGGGGCTCATAGCTGTCTCCTGCTTTGTAAGTAACCCCTACTAAGACGTCCAGTCTGCCCCTTTCAACCCAGCTTACAGGCCCCCAGCTCTGTGCAGAACGTCCCGGGAAGTTCACACCACAGTCTGCCCTTCCACTGGCAATGCTTACCTGGATGGCCTTCCACATGGCTCTGTCTTGGGGCATCCTGGGGATCTGCTGAAGGTCACAGCCCCCTGCCCAAGCTCAGGGCTATCCTCTGGCTCACCAGGCTCCCTGGGAGAGAGGCTGGCTGCCTCAGACCAGGCGGGCCCCAGGCTGTGGCCATGGCAGGGGGAAGGACCCAGCCACGGGGCAGAGGCCTGCGCTGCCTTCTTCGCTGATGCCCCGGGCACCTGGCTTGGCTGTTGCCTCAGGCCCAGCCCCATTTCCTCTGGGTGATGTCCTGTCCCCTTTCTTCACCTTTGTGGTGGCACAAAACCATTCTTCCCATCACCAGCATCGCCAGTGAGGGGCATGTGACCTAAGCCCAGCCAATCACAGCACTCCAGCCCCTCTCAAGAGCGATTGGGGGCTGGGAAGGTGGCTCAGTGGTAGAGTGCTTGCCTAGCCTGCATGAGGCCCTGGGTTCCATTCCTCAGCACCATGTAAATAAACAAAAAAAAAACATACAAAAAAGAGTGATTGGTCTAGGAGGTGGGTGTGTGCCCAAGAGGAGCCAATAAGAATGCCTCTGCAGACCCAAGGTGGGCCAATGGGAATGCCTCCTGCAGACCCAAGGAGGGCCAATGGGAATGCCTCCTGCTCACCCAAGGAGGGCCAATGAGAATGCCTCCTGCTCACCCAAGGAGGGCCAATGGGAATGCCTCCTGCAGACCCAAGGAGGGCCAATGGGAATGTCTCCTGCAGACTCTGAAGCTCCTGCAAAGACAGTCTGGGATTCCAAATTGCTTGGTCCATGCTTGCCACGAGTCAGACCAGTGGCAGTTGGTGTCATGGCTGAGGTTTGAAGGTGGGAACTGAATCCCAAGTGAGGAGAGTGGGTCTGTGGTGTGGATTAATGCTGCTACCCTGGAGCGGAGTGGTCAGGTATGGTAGGAGGGCTCCTGAGGCTGGTTTGCCTCTGTCCTGCTCTCTGATCTGGCATCTTCTGCCATGGCCTGGTGAAGCAAGTTTGCCCTTGACCTTGAATGCTGGAGCAAGAAACTTCCATGTCTTGTAAACCAGCCCGCCTCAAGTACCATATCATCATGGTAGCTCAAACCACAGGAGACAGTCCCCAGACATCCGTAAGGGAAGTGTAGATAATGTGAACATAGAGCTGTAAAAAACCCTGGGGGAATCTCTGCCCAGGGGAGACTGGAGGAGAGGGAGGAAAACTGCTTTGTTCTCTGCCAAGCTCAGGCTGGACTTTGAGGGGCCAGCACCCCTCTCCAAGGGTGGTCTGTGGAGCCATGGAACCTTCCAGCAGGGCTGGTGACAGTGGCCCTTAGATCCCTCCTCAGCTGGGGTCCTCAGGTGCCTGGGGGATGGGCCCCAGCCGCTCGGCTTCCTGGGAAATCTCAGCCTGCACTGTTGTCATTCGGGCCTCAAATCCTAATTTATATCACTGGGAAGGTAATTTATACACTCATGTAAATTCCTTTTTACTGCTGAGTTTTGAGTAACAGATGTGTAATTATTTCCAGCTCTCCTTCCAAGACAATTCTAAACCGAGGGCTGTTAATACCTTAATATTCTTCAGGGTTGCCAGGGATGGTATTTTTCCTGGATCAAATTCATCCCCCCTGTGGGGGCTGACATTATTGGGTTACAGATTTTGCTTCGGGAGGCTGGAAGACTTAGCGTGTGTGTGTGTGTGTGCGTGTGTGTGTGTGTGTGTGTGTGTGTGTGTGTGTGTGTGTGTGTGTGTGTGTGTGTGTGTGTGTGTGTGTGTAGAGGCTGGCCCTGGCCCTGTGTGTGTTGCTATTTTTATTTTTGCAGCCTGGTCTCTTCTTTATTGAGTCGTGGATCTTCCTTGCAGACCTACTATGTGCACAGCTCTACCAGGATTGCATGACACGCACAATGGAGACAAATTACCTACTCAAGTGTGGCAGCTAATGAACCTTAGGGGAGATTAGTTGTGTGTGTGTGTGTGTGTGTGTGGGGAATCCTGATGCTTGAACTCAGGGCCTGGGCACTGTCCTTAGCTTTTTTTTTTTGCCAAAGGCTGGTGCTTTACCATTTGAACCACAGCTCCACCTCCAGCAGCTTTGAGCCCAGTGAAGTCTCTAATGAGGACACCAGCCTGGAGGCCCCCCCGAGCCTGGAGGCCCCCCGAGCCCGAGCCAGGGCTGCTGAGTGGATCTGTGCCGGGTCTCGAAGCTCTCGCAACCATAGCTAGAAACCTACAGTCCAGATTAGCTCCCCCAAGTTTTTGTTTTCCTTGTTGCATGATCCACACCTGGTATTGATCGAACACAGCCCAGACCTCAAACAGCTCCGGTGAAACCCTCCATCCCCTCCCCACCCCCAATCAGGAAACCTCGGGAAACCTCAGATCTGTGTGTGAAATCAGAATCACCAGCTTCCAGGGTTCTCAGGGTTTCTAGATTCTTCTCCACAGCCAAGATGCAGTTCACCTCCTATAGTGCACACGTTCCTTTGTTCTGTGTTTGGTGGTACTGTGGTTTGAGCTCAAATCCTTGAGTTTATGATGTGAGGTGCTCTACCACTTGAGCCAGGCTTCTGGCCCTTTTTGCTCTAGTTTGTTTTTTACAGTTGTACACTACTATGCCCAGCTTGTTTGTTGAGAAGGGGGACTCTTGCTAACTGTATTTCCTGCTCCCAGACTGGCCTTGAATAGAATCCTCCTCATCTCGGCCTCCTCACTAGCTGGGATTACAGGTGTGAGCCACTATTCCCAGCTCTGTTTCTGATTTTTTTCTTTTGGGAGGGTGGGGGCAAAGTCTTGCCGTGTGGACCAAGCTGGCTTCAAATGTACAATCCTCCCACTCTGTTTCTTTCTTTCTTTCTTTCTTTTTTTTTTTTTGGGTCTGGTTGTGGGGCCTGAACTCGGGGCCTGGGCACTGTCCCTCAGCTTTTCAGCTCAAGGCTAGCGCTCTACCACTTGAGCCACAACGCCACTTCTGACTTTTTTCTTTTGCTTATGTGGTGCTGAGGAATCGAACCCAGGGCCTCAGGCATGCAAGGCAAGCGCTCTACCACTGAGCCACCTTCCCAGCTCCCACTCTGTTTCTTGAGTGCTGGGATTACAGGAGTGCACCACTGGGCTGGGCAAACTGATATCCCTATATTCCTAGGCAACCTTTCGGTTTTGCAAGAAAGAGCATGAATCAGCAGACCCAGATTCTATATTTTGGTGGGGGGACATGGGCTTGGGGTGCTCCTTCCAGGGCCTGTCCCTCTTTCTCTGGGTCTCCCTGCTTCCGGCTGTCAGTAAGGCCTCAGCCCTGCAGCTGACAGAACCGATTTGGCCTGTGAGTGATAATATAATTCAGGACTCCTCAAGGAGACACGCTATCAGGAAAAAAAATATAATATACTGGTCGGAAAGGGTTATCTTTCTTGGAGAGAGAACAGTTATTAATCTCTTCCCAGTACATTTTCATATCATTTCAGACATTTATTTCTAGACTGTGATATTATAGAACCAGGCTCCCGTGTCAGTTTTGATGCGGCGGAACATGCCGGAACATGGGCGGCATAATTACCAAGGCGGCCACAGGAATTGCTAAGGAGAGCCTGACATTTGCAAATAGGGCACCGTTCTCAGCCATCCAGAAGAGAGCCGCACCGGCTGCATGTCAAGGAGGCGGCTGGGCTGTGCGGGGCATGCCTGGATTCCCAGAGCTGCAGCCAGAGATGGGAGCAGAGCTAGAGACCAGGGCTGGGCCATTGCAAAGGGTGTGGGGATTGGTCATACAGACCAGGTTTGTCTTGGGCCTTTTGACTATGTTTTGCTTTGAGGCTGGTCCTGGGATTAGAGCTCAGGGCCTTGCACTTGCTAGGCAGATACTGTCCCGCTGAGCCATGACCCCAGCCTTCTTTGCTTTGGTTATTGTCAGTTGGGCCTCCCGTTTTTCCCTAGGGCCAGCCTCCCTC
This sequence comes from Dipodomys merriami, assembly GCF_024711535.1. Classification (NCBI taxonomy): domain Eukaryota; kingdom Metazoa; phylum Chordata; class Mammalia; order Rodentia; family Heteromyidae; genus Dipodomys; species Dipodomys merriami. The sequence continues at coordinate 4,784,048 of NW_027204048.1, forward strand.
AAAGCTGGGGTTACAGGTGTGCACTACATTGGACTATGGCTTTAATTTTCTGAAGCCACAGACCCCTCCTGTGCGTGGGGACAGGCACCAGGGTCTCTGGTGGATTGTGGGGCCTGGGAGGTGGTGGCCTCCAGATGTCCCGCCTTCCTCATGTACCGGCTTAGCTTCCTCTTGTCACCATCATGAAATGCCCAAGAGAAACCACCCAGGGAGGAAAGAGTATCTCCCTCCTTACTCCTTTCTTTCCTTCCCTCTGTGCCTGGATCTTTCCATCACACAGTCTCCATCCACCCATCCATCCATCATCCATTTATCCACCAATCCATACATCATCCATCTATCCACCCATCCATCCATCCATCATCCATTCATCCATTATCCATCCATCCATCCATCCATCCATCATCCATTTATCCACCAATCCATCCATCCTCATCCATCCATCCATCCACCCATCATCCGTCCATCCATCCATCCACCCATCCATCCATCATTCATCCATCCATCATCCATTTATCCACCAATCATCCATCTATCCACCCATCTATCCATCATTCATCCATCCATCCATCATCCATCTATCCACCCATCCATCCATCATCCATCCATCCATCATCCATCTATCCACCCATCCATCCATCCATCATCCATCCATCCATCATGTATCCATCCATCCATCCTCATCCATCCATCCATCCACCCATCATCTGTCCATCCATCCATCCATCCATCCATCCACCCATCATTCATCCATCCATCATCCATTTATCCACCAATCCATCCATCCTCATCCATCCATCCATCCACCCATCATCCGTCCATCCATCCATCCATCCATCTATTATTTATCATCTATTATCCATCCACCCATCCATCCATCATTTTTTTTTTTTTTTGGGTCCAGTCGTGGGGCCTGAACTCTGGGCCTGGGTGCTGTCCCTCAGCTCTTCAGCTCAAGGCTAGCGCTCTACCACTTGAGCCACAGCGCCACTTCTGGCTTTTTTCTTTTTGCTTATGTGGTGCTGGGGAATCGAACCCAGGGCCTCATGCATGCAAGGCAAGCGCTCTACCACTGAGCCACCTTCCCAGCCCCATCCATCCATCATCTATCGTCCATCCCTCATCCATCAATCCTCCATCCATCACCCATCTATCTTCCATTCATCCTCCATCCATCCATCTTCTATCCATCCACCCTCCACCATCCATCCATCCTCCGTCCATGCCTCATCTATCCCTTCTTATTTATTTTATTTTATTTTTGTCGGTCATAGGGCTTGAACTCTGGGCCTGACCGCTGTCCTTCAGCTCTTCAGCTCAAGATGAGCACTCTACCACTTGGGCCCCAACACCAGTTTTCTGGTGGATCATTGGAGATAAAGAGTCTCACTGACTTTCCTGCCTGGGCTGGCTTTGAACCGTGATCCTCAGATCTCACTGGCGCCTGGCTCACTTTTTACTTTATGTGTGGCAGTGTACTGGGACTGGAACCCAGGACCTCCTGCTTGCCAGGCAGGTGCTTTAATCCCTGGGGCCAGGCCGCCTCTTGCTCCTTAGCCTGCAGTTCCTTCTGAAAGCCGAAAGGACAGTTTGGTCTTCTTGCTGTCTTGGCCACACTTTTCATAGCTGGAAGCCTCTAGGACACATTTTCTAACTTGGTCTTGGCAGGAATGTGAACTCTCTTCTTCCTCAGGAATCTCATGGTCTGAGGCCACAGCTCAATGGCTCCAGGCTTGGTCCCCACAACCATCTACTGCCTAGCTCCTTCACACAGACAGAAGGGGTGGGGCAGCGGCTGCTCATTTGCTGACACCAGGGCTCCTGCCACCAGCGCCTGCCTAGGCTGGTCTGTCAGGTGGGGGTCTGAAAAGCAGCGGTCAGCGGTCGGACAGCCAAGTTCCTGGTCCTGGTAGCGGCTGCTCTGGTGTTTGGCCTGCAGCATGCAGCCCTGGCGGTGGCAGCAGCATGGGGCTGAGTTCAATCCCCAATACAACCAGAAAAACAAAGTCAACACCGAAAATCCTTCCTGGGAAGGGGAGAGGCGGGGTCGTAGCTGGTCTGGGTGCTGCTGGTTTGGGTTACATTTTTTTTGAACTCTGGGCCTGGGTACTGTCCCTCAGCTCTTCAGCTCAAAGTGAGCGCTCTACCACTTGAACCACAGCGCCACTTCTGGTTTTCTGGTGGTTAACTGGAGATAAAAGTCTCATGGATTTTCCTGACAGGGCTGGCTTTGAACCACAATCCTCAGATCTCAGCCTCCTTCGTAGCTAGGATTACAGGCGTGAGCCACCAGGGCCCGGCATGAGATAGAGTGTTGATTTTATGCTTGGGCCAGACTGGATTGTGAGCCTCCTGCTTGTGCTTCCCAGCATTGCCGAGATGACAGACATTTGTGAGCATGCCCAGCCTTTTTATTGGTTGATATGAGGTCTCAGGGAGCTTTCTTCCTAGCCTGGCCTCTAATCATGATCCTCCTGAGTAGCAGGGATTAAGGTGTGAGCTACCACACTCAGCACAGTATCTAGGAGTCTTTGTTTCTGAAATATATACACCCAAGAGGACCAAGGAGTCCTGTTAAAACCCAGACCCTTGTGTGTCCTAGTCAGTTGGGGGTGGGTGGGTGAGCTTCTGGAACATTCTCTCCCCTAGGTCCCTGGGGAGGATGCTGTGGCTGGTTGGGGACAGCCAGGAGCACTGTGGTGTGGCTGTCCCTGCTCAGGTTGTCTCTGAGTTGTTACCCTTGCTTTGTCTCTGGATTCCACAGTCTGCACGCCAGGCTCACGGTCAGCAGTATCGCCCCATTTCTGTTCTTGATCATCATGGTGGGAAACAGAAATGGATCTTGTTCCAGGAAGATTCCCCCAACCAAACTCACGGCCAGCGCCTGTACATTGCAATCCTGCTCTGGTCGTCACATGGATTAAAGTCAGCTTGACGTGATGTGATTGCTTTGTGGCAGTCCTGAGAGGCTAGAAAACCAACCAACAGTCAGACTGAGGGCTTCTGGCAGGCACAGAAAATGGAGGGGGGTTCTTGTTTTATTCTCTCTGATTGACATGAAATAATTGTACAATTAGTGTCATAGTCCACACATACGCACAGATCAAGGCAGCCAGGAAGACTGACTTCTCTTTCCTTCCCTCCTCCCTATCCCTCCCTGCCAGGGAGTGGCACTGCGGTCCTGTTGGGAGGCCTGAACCCTTGGGGAGGGGGGAAATAAGGAGAGAGAGTGGGGGGAGAGAGAGAGAAAATATCCCCTTGGACAGAGATTTTTCATTATCTGAAGAAAGCATTAAAAAAAAAAATCCCTGTAGCTACTACCATCTGCCAAACTAGCCTCTACCTACAGTCTTGCAGATAGCTGGGATTACAGGTGTGAGCTACTGCACCCACCATGAATCTGCTTTCTGTCCAGTGAGTGCCTCAGTCTCCCTAGGAGAGCAGCATCTACACTGTTGTCCACCTTTTGTTTTCCTGGTGGCCTGGGTTGCACAGAGCAGTCTCGAAATGTTTCTGGATTAAATATATGATTGACTGGATGGAGAAATGAATCTTGCATTTAGGGGAAGGGATTTTTTTTTAAACTAGAGACAGAGAGAAAAAGCCAGCATGGTGGCTCACACCTATAATCCCAGCTACTCGGGAGGTTAAGATCTGAATATTGTGGTTCAAAGACAGCCTGGGCAAGAGAGTCCATGAGATTCTTATGTCCAATTAACCACCAAAAAGCCAGAAGTGAGGCTGTGGCTCAAACGGTAGAGTGCCAGCAATGGATGTCAGGATTTTGATATGTCATAGAAACCTGAACTAAAATAAAGAGAAAAAGAAAACACTGTCTACTGTCTCACACTTCAGGAAAGTTCAAGAGAGATGCACATAGTCTCAGGTGTGGTTGGATCCAGGGTTTTATTGGCCATCATGGAATATTTTTTTCATTTCCTTATTCTTTTCTTCCATGTGAAATTTGTGCTTAGACACATCCTGGCCCTGGCAATGGTGATTTCCAACATCCCCTGACTCACATCATTCCTTCAATTGAGAATCCCAGTGAGGAGACAGTGCCTTCCCACTACCTAACGTCCCATGGTGGCTCCAATTGAATCAACCTGGATCATGTGATCTTCTGTCAACCAATCATTGAAGCAAGGAGGAGGGAGGCGTTTGACAGCTATCCTGAAGATGAGGGATGAAGATCTCTGGGCCTTTCCTTGGACACAGGAGATTCTTTTTTTGTTGTGGGGCTTGAACTCTGGTCTTGGGTGCGGTGCCTCAGTTCTTCAGCTCAAGGCCACAGCTCCACTTCCGGTTTTCTGGTGGTTAACTGGAGATAAGAGTCTCATGGACTTTACTGCTTGGACTGGCTTTGAACCGTGATCCTCAGATCTCAGCCTCCTGAGTAGGTAGGATTACAGGGGTGAGTCACTGGTTAGGAGATTCTTCATTATCTGAAGGAAGTGTAAGAAAAAAAATCCCTGTAGCTACTACCATCTGCCAAACTGGCTTCTACCTACAGTCCTTCATATAGCTGGTATTACAGGTGTGAGCTACTATACTGGCTATTAAGAAGAAATTCTGGGACTGTAAATGTGGCTTAGTGGTAGAGTGCTTGCCTAGCATGCATGAAGCCCTGGGGTCAGTTCCTCAGTACCACATAAACAGACAAAGCTGGAAGTGGTGCTGTAGCTCAAGTGGGAGAGTGCTAGCCTTGAGCAAAGGATGCTCAGGGGTAATGCCCAGGCCCTGAGTTAAAGCACCAGGACTGGCATTAAAAAAAAAAATTCTGCATGCCTTCTTGATCTCTGACGGCTTTGGGCCCTGGTGCTCTGGTAAAGTGGCTTGGTCCTCAGTGTCCTGAGCCTCCTTCTCCCAGGTCTTTGGGCCAGGCCTGGAGGCCCAGCCCAGCAGGTGGCCTCTTCCCTCCTCTCTGACAAAGAGGCCCGGTGAGTGCTAGCATCTGTGCGCTGGGCTTTGATTTTCTTTCAGAGCAGGGCAAAGTCCTCAGGCGCCTGGCTGCGCGTCTGCACTGGTATTTATGAGCTGTGAGACTGAAGATCAGAGGCCCCAGATTTTGCTTTCGTATTATTATTATTTTTTAACAGGCCAATAACTTAAGGTTTTTTTTTTTCTATACGAGAAACTTCAAAGACCCCAGAGCCTAACCCTTTGAAAATCATTGCAAGGTGGGTTCCACACATCTTGAATTCCGGCAGAAAGGAGCCAGGCAGGCGGGTCTTAGGTCTCAGGATGGTGGCCCTTTTTGTTTTCTTCCCGTGCGGAAGCTGTGGGGCTGGGCTCTGGCCATCTGGAGAGCCGACCGGTCCCATGGCAAGTCTTGTTTTAAAAAAGCAAAGCACAGAGCACGTCCCTGCAGGCGTGGGTCCCCTTTCTGCGTGAGTGGGGAGGATGGGATGGGGGTGGGCAGGTGCCCCGCAGCCCGGCCCGCAGCTCCTAGCCTGGCTGACCCTGGCTGATGCCTTGGCCTGGGGCTTCAGGGCTCTCAGCCGGTAGTTGAGATGATATGGCCCCGATGGTTGGGGTCCAGCCCTGCCCCGCTTCCCAGGAGCAGCTGGGCGTGGGGCATGGATGCTCGCCAGGGCAGGAAGCAGAGACACAGCCCGGCTGGCTTCCAGACACCAGCTCTGCGGCGGGCTGGGCGAGGCCTGAGTCCCAGCCCCGCAAAGGCCCGGCCAGGGGCTGACAGTTGGCCAGCATCCCCACACCACGGTGGAACCTGTAAGAGGCGTGGCCTAGAGTGATGGCATTGGGGGTGTGGTCTAGAGACGCCGTGCATGTGGGGCGTGGCCTAGAGGGAGGAAGTAAGAGCATTGGGGGCATGGTCTAGAGAAGAAAGTAAGGCCATAGGGGTGCGGCCTAGAGAAGAAAGGCTCGTGGGGGCGTGGTCCACGGGGAGGAAGTGAGGTCATTGGGGCTGTTAGGAGTCTGGCCCTGCTCTTCCTCTGTCTCCAGCCGGGGTGAGGCCATTTTGCCCCACTGGTGCTCTCCACCACGGTGTTCTACCCCTTCACAACCCAAATCAACAGGGCCAAGTGGGCCAGAACAAAAAGAAACGCTTCATCCTGTAGACCGATTGCCTCTGGTGTTATGTTACAGAAGGGAGGCTGAGGAGCATGTGGCATTGGATCAGGGTGTATTTTGGTATACACACACACATACATGCACATGCAAGCATGCACAAACACATGCATGCACACGCATGCACACACACGCATGCACAATGCACATATGAGCATATACACATCCATATGCACATGTGTGCACACACAGACAGTTTATGCACACACACATGTACACACACACACACACACACACACACACACACGGAGGCTTGTTTCCTCCCACCCCTCCCCCCCATTTCCATGTCTGCCTTCAGCTCCTTGTCGGTTGCATTATCAGGAACTGCTTGATAAAGGAATTCTGTTGGGTGATGACAAGAATTGATTTCCAATTCCCTGCAGAATGAGTCCATCATCACAGTGGCGCGGGCAATTTAGCTCAGATTCCAGGCCTGCCTGGGGTTATAGCTCACACTGACAGCTTCCCTGTCAAGCCCCAGGTGGATTTTGACAGGGAGGGGAAAGAGACATTCTCAGAGGGGTTTGTGTGGGGGTGTGGCCAGAAGGACATGGCTGCTGCAGGGCCTCCTGAGGCCACTGGTGGGAAGGAGGCTCCCAGGCTGCCTTCCATGGGGCTGTGGGAAGTTCAGTCTTGCTCAGCTTGATCACTTAAATGTGCAGCTGAGAGAGAAAGGATCAGTTTCCCCTGTTTAGGAAGTCTTCAGATGGTGTCCATGGAGGGTTAAAGGAGGTTTACAGGAGTTTGGGAGGCGGCCTGTATGGGCTAGACCACTGACTATGACAGGCCAGCTGATTGGTTGAGACCCCATCTCAAAGAAAATTGGAGTGAAGAGAGCTTGGGTGTGGCATGAGGTCCTAAGTCCAACTCCAGTATGGCCCCCCAAAGCATTTCTAACAAACCCATTTAAATATCTATCTATCTATCTATCTATCTATCTATCTATCTATCTATCTATCTATCTATCTATAGATGAGTGATTCTGCTGGCCCTGGTGCCCTGTAATCCTAGCTACTCAGGAGGCTGAGATCTGAGGATCCAAGTTCAAAGCCATCCTGGGCAGGTAAATCGATGAGGTTCTTATCTCCAATTAACTACCTAAAAGCCAGAAGTGGAGCTGTGGCTCAGGTGGTAGAACACTAACCTTGAGCAAAAAAGTGAAGGGACAGCACCCAGGCTCTGAGTTCAAGCCCAAGGACCAGCCAAAAAGAAAAAAAGAACAATGACTGATTCCCATTGTGCATCAAGTGACAGGTGCTTCAAAGCCACTTTTGTTGGGCCCACAAATGAACTAAAAGTGGGGCACCTCTAACTCCACGTTGTATGTGTCTCTGCTCTGAACCATTTTCCCAGCAATTGCTTTGCAATCACCTTGGGGTTCAGGAAGGACCAGACAAATTGATAACTTCTTAATGACAAGGGATGAAGCCACCCCTGAGGGCTGGCAGAGCCCCCCAGGACAGCTCACCCCGCAGGACACAGGATATACTGATCCTGATCAGCTGTGACAGCCATCATACCTCTCCAGAATCCACCAGAAACAAGGACCAGAATGATCACCACCCAGGCCACACTGGGACTGGTGGCCATTTTAACTTGGCATACCTTTGTCCTCAAGTCTCCTTATTTTTTATTTTTTGCCAGTCTTGGGGCTTGAACTCAGGGCCTGGGCACTGTCCCTGAGCTTCTTTTGCTAGTGCACTACAACTTGAGCCACAGCACTGCTTCTGTTTTTTTTCTGTGTATGTGGTACTGAGGAATCAAGCCCAGGGCTTCATGCATGCTAGGCTAGCACCCTACCACTAAGCCACCACATTCCCAGCCAAGTCTCCTTATTTAACCTAAGGCAAATGTCTGTACCCCAAAGATAGCTGAAGATGTGCCCAAGCTGTCTTCCACCCCATGGCCACCATGGAAGAATTGTCCTTTACATGCCCCTCACCGTGTCCCTTTATTTGGAGTGGAGCTCCTGGGGTTTGGATCTGGGGTGTAAAACACTGGTTTCCAGACAGCCAGCCCAAACCAATCAATGGGTGGGTAGGTGGATTGGTGGTGATGGGCTCCCATCTTAGTAGCCAAGGTAGTGTGGCTGTGCCGCCTTATTTACACTGATTATATAGATGCATGATGGGAGATCATCACATAAGTAGATGCTATGATTGTAGCACCCAACTTTCAACAGTTAGTACTCTGTGTACCAACCTCCCTGCCCGTGATGCAGGGGGTGAACATCTGCTTGGATCCCTCTCATCCTGCCACATGTGCCAAGCTCTGGGGGCAGTGAGCAGTGTCAGTGTCTGTCTATGTCTCAGGAGAGCCACATTCCTAACTCCACCTCCCTAGTGGCTGGAATTGCAGAATTACAGGATATGTACATATATATATATGTGTGTGTGTGTGTGTGTGTGATATATCTATATATCTACATATGTACGTGCGTATTTGAGCTTCAGTTTGTGGGATCAGCCGAGATGATGGAAGAGTTGTGCTGGGAGCAGGGCACCTATGACACCTTCTTTGTCCTGTGGCCAGAAATTCCCAGGGGCTGATGCCCCTACTGGGCTGTCACTTGGAGCCACTGCTGGTCTCCTTCCCATGGGGGATTCTGCAGGATGTTGTGCCCCTGTGTATGTGCGTAGGGATGGCAGTCATGCTGTGGTCTCCTGCCACTCATTTATGCTCCTCTGGAGCCTCCTTTCCCAGTGTGGAGGAGAGCCAGAGAGAAATCTTTGAAGTCAAAGGCACTTGGACTAATAGCATAATTGCTCTGCGAAACCGTTTGCCAAGTAATTATAGACTATTGTTAGGTTGATCTAGCTTCTTTTTTTATCCCCGCTAAGTAATGAGGCTTTGCTTGGGGTGATGGGTGGGGGGAGCAATCATACACACACACAGTTGTCTAACTGAACAGAGGTCCCCTCTTTCCACCCTTTTCTTTTCTACCTGCTTTAATGCAATAGCGGAGACAAAACAGTACCCCCTCCCTCCACCCGCCCAGCCCCAAGCCAGCGGGTGAGTGAACGGGCCCGTGGGGACCTCTGTGTTCTTAGCCCTGCTGAGGGACATTTTTGGTATTAAAATGCACTTTCAAGAAACAGCAGCTGGAGAATTTGCTGAGACTGGCAGTTCCTATAAGGACAGGAGGTCCTTGAGGCCCCGCGGTTAGAGTAATGAAACCCAGGAGTTTTCCACGTGGCTCTTTTGAGCCTCTCCCTCCCCCACCAGCGGGCTTCCTTCTTCCTCTGCTCCCCCTCCTTCTATGCCCTGAGATCCTGTCCTTCATGTGCTCGCTGCTCACAGCAAGCTAATGGAGACACATAGTACAGTATTCACTTTTAAAACATGGTTATTAGCGCTCCATTAGGATAAATGAGGTCTGTGGAAAACCAGAGCATGCATTTCAGTGTCCGCTTAGTGCATTGTGCCTGGATGGGGTCCTTGGAGCCACTGCCCGGGGAGAAGGGGTGAGCTCTGCCCAGAAGACACTCCATGTGCAGGGGTTGGTGATGGGAACCAGGGGCACACAGCGGGGCTGGGACTGGGGTGGGCTTGGTGGTCAGAGCCCATGGCTGCAAACAGCCATCAGGGAAGATGGTCATCTGTTGGGGAATCAGAAGTGCTCTGGCCATGGCAGTGGGTTGGGAGTTAGGAGAGTGTGGCCATGGAGTGACAGTGGGTATAGAGTCTGGAGCACCGTGGCCATGGCAGTGGGTAGGGATCATCCTTCACAATGACCAGCAGGGCCCTGACTCCTCACATCCGAAGAGCCAGGTGCAGCTGCTCATCACCTGACCCCTCTTGAGACCATGGACCATCACCTGACCTCTCCTAAGACTACAAACTGTCAGTCCACTTCTGAAGCCACCTCTGGCCAGTTCTGAATGCACTGGTGACCAGGCCCTGCTTTCCCTCTGCTCACCTCCTCTCCTCCTGCCCTCATTCTTCCTGTTGAACCTAAAGCAAACATCTCTCTCCAAAGATGGCCGAAGACATACAGAAGAGCTATCGTTATCTATTACCTGACACAGACCTCCCTTCTCTGCCCTTCGCTACACATCTTCATTTGGCTCAGAGGAGCGAGTGGCCTGATGGAATGTGGGGCTCCTGGTGCTGTGGCTTGGGGTCCCTGGCTCTGGTTTAAGCACTGTATGACCTTGGGAGATCCAGGGTACACAGCGACCTTCACACTTTATCCTTTCTCCTCCCCGGGAGCCAGAGCTCCATGGAGCCGCTTGCTGAGGATGCTAGAATGGGCTCAGCCTGTCTCACTGCTTATGGTGACCCATCCTGAGGGAAGGGGGGGGGGTGGGGCCGTGCTTGATAGCACACACCGGAAATCCTGGCACTTGCAAGGCTGAGGCAGGAAGATCAAGAGGTCTAGGACAGTCTGGGATACTTACCAAAGTCTGAAAGGTCCTTCTTATGTCAGGGAGTCAGCTGAGCCTGCCTCTGGTCTGAACTATACAGGATCCCTCAGTCACTGGAGCTTTCCTCCTCCTCACGCTCCTCCTCCTCGCCTCCTTCTCCTGCTCTTTGTCCTCTTCCTCTTCTTCCTCCTCCTTCTTCATGTCAGTCCCGGGGCTTGAACTCAAGGCCTGGGTGCTGCCCCTTAGTTATTTATTTTCATTTGGTCAAGGATGATGCTCTACCACTTGAGGCACAGCTCTACTTTCAGCCTTTTGGTGGTTAATTAGAGATAAGTGTCTCATGGACTTTCCTGCCTGGGCTGGCTTTAAACCATGAACCTCATATTTCAGCCTCCTGAGTAGCTGGGATTACAGGTGTGAGTCACAGGTGCCCTGGCTGTGAGATTTGACATCTTAATGGAGTTGGTGGAGGGGTACTAATTACTTTTTGTTCTGATTTCTGAGTTTGACACGTTTAATATTTATTAAAAATGATACGATTTCCTTGTCTCCCATCTCTCCTGCCTCAGGGGTCTCTTTGCGTTTGTAAAGTTCCAGAGTCCTTGGCAGGTTTCTTCCATTTGGAAATAAGGTGCCAGGACCGTTGTTGCCCTATGTAAGTCCCACATGGAGCCTCGGCTCTGAGTTATGACTCAAAGCTCCATAAGGAGTAGAAACAATGTATAATGATGAGATTTATCATGGAGATACATGGCCACCACTTGTTAATGATGAGATTGATTGCTGTAAAATTTATCTGCTCAGTATCTTTTTTTTTTTTTTTTAGTAAGGCCAGGGAGATTGCACAACTCTTAAGCTAAGTGTTTCTTGCCAGGGTCAGCAATCCCTTCTCAGGAAATCAAGCTGTCCCCTATCCTCAGTGAGGAGCCCAGGGGAGGTAGCCAGGAAGAACACACATCGATTGAGGCTTTCCAAGGGGAACTTAAGTTATTATTATTATATTTTGGATTTTGGTGGTAATAGGATTTGAACTCAGGGTCTCGCCTTGCTAGGCAGATGCTCTACCACTTGAGCCATGCCCCAGTTCTTACTGCTTAGGTTAAGGATGGGGTGTTTGCTTTTGAGATAGGATCTCATGTTGTTGCCAGGGCTGGTGTGAAACTCCTATTTGTAATGTACTCCCACACGCATAGCTGCCACTACAACCTGCTTATCGATTGAAATTGCGGGGTGGTGGTGGTGTCTGAGCTAGCTTCAAATTGTGAGCCTCCTGATCCCTGTCTTTTGAGTAGGAGCCAGATCCCACTCAGCTGTGATGTCCTTGATGGATGAACCCATTGGTGGAGCCAGAGCCCTCACGATCCAATCACTTATCAAGGCCCCACCTCCTGACAGCTCATTCAGCTATGATGTCATTGGTCGATGAGCCCATTGGTGGAGTCAGAACCTCTATGACCCAATCATCTCTCTCTTATCTCCAGATGGCAGCAAGCTTTCAACCCAGGAGCCTTTGGACCTGTTTCATGCTTCCCAGGTGAAGAAGATGACAAAAAGGGATGGCTGGTTGCAGTCCTAATGGAACAGGTGATCAAATCAAGAGGACAGCAGAGATGGTGACTCAGAGCTCTAAACTCAAGGAGTGGAAGTGCCTGTCCTGGAACCATCCACCAACAGATTTTGTCTGAGTGAGAAGTTAATGTCTGCAGTGCTTAGCTGCTTTTATTGGGGATAGAATCATGCATTTGGGGCTGTCAGGGAGGTGGGGGGAACCTATGGAAGATGAGGCACAGAAAACATGCCACCTGCACATTGCAAAGTTCAGGCCAATGGCTCCTCTTTCTCCTCTCATTGAGAGTCAGCCTTTGGATGGTCGGCTGGGGAAGGAATATTCAGTGTCACCAAAAGGCCAGAAAATCCCCAAGCCAAAGCATTTCGAGGCGCTTCCAAATCTCCTCTATCAGGCTGGTTATTTTTCTTCCCATAACTAGTAGCAGGTGTTTGGCTGTGTCCATTAAAAGCCATTTCGTGTTCCCCTGACAAAGGAGTTTTTTATTTAGTGCTGTAAGATCAATAATGCAGCATCTCATGTGAACTATTAAAATGGGAAATGTTTGCTGGGCTGACAATTGTGCTATCGATACATACCGAGTACTACATTGAGGACAGCCAAATGGACCAATAGCTCTTATGGAAAAGGCTTAGCAGGGGGCCCTGGCTGGGCCGCAGCTGCTGTGCTGGCCTTGGGGGCTGCATTTGGAAGAGTCCTCGATGGAGCCCCGGCAACCCTCCATCTCAAGTGGGGTGGGACATGGCTTTGGCTGCCTGAGCTGCTCACACTCATGTTTTCCATGTGGTCGAGAGCTATGTAGAATAAACTCCTCTCCTTGCTTTCTCAATCAGGCCTAGAGCAGTTTCAATCTGGACTGCAGTGTCTGTCTTGGCCCATGCCCCTAGACAGGATGTCCTGCCTTCCTGCCCGGTGCTCAGGGCCTGGGACCCCAGACCTGCAGACCCTCTGCCCCCTTACTTCCCACCAGTCTGTCATTGATGTGGCTCCGAATCTATAGGTTTTGTCTCCTGATTCTTTTTTTTTGGGGGGTCCGGTCGTGAGGCCTGAACTCTGGGCCTGGGCGCTGTCCCTCAGCTCTTCAGCTCAAGGATAGTGCTCTACCACTTGAGCCACAGCACCACTTCCAGCTTTTTTCTTTTTGCTTATGTGGTGCTGAGGAATCGAACCCAGGGCCTCAGGCATGCAAGGCAAGTGCTCTACCACTGAGCCACCTTCCCAGCCCTCTCTGATTCTTGATAGAATGTTCCCAGGACTTTTCCTCCACTTCTGTCTACTGAACACCATTTTGTGTAAACCCTCTTCTCCATCCTCCTCACCACAGCACCCCCCTCTCCCCCCCTCCCCCCCGCTCTTCCCAGTGATAGGGCTTGAGAAGTCCCAGTCCCGATTGTTTGGCCAACTTGACTGGATGGAGAGACTTGGGGGAGACTGGGGAGGCTCACTTCTGCTTGTGTCCTTGATGGATTTCAAAATGATCCAATCACATCAGGGTGAAATAAGTGGATCTGATCGTGGATGGATTCATCAGATCAGGACGTGATCAGTGTGGATCTGATCATCAATGGATTCATCAGATCATGATTTTTGATCAGTGGATCTGATTATTGATGGATTCAGATTTGATTAGACCCTTGGGAGCTGGTGGAAATCATGGGAAGTGGGGTCTGGGTGGAGAAAGTGGGTGGCTGGGAATGTCTCCTTAGGATCTGTATCTTGCCTGGCCACTTCCTGTTACTGCTTCTCCTCACTTCCTGTCTACCATGACATGAAGAGTCCTCCTCCACCCTAGCTGCCATGATGTTTGGGAACCTGGTACTGAGCAACCAAGTTGTGAGCAGGAGATACTATTCCTTCTTCAATGTGTTTATCTTAGGGATAATCACAAAGACAAGAAAAATATCAAATATCAAATATACACACTGATAACTCCCTGTGAAGAACTTATGTTTCGACCTTTTTTTTTTTTTTTTGGTTGGTTGTGGGGCTTGAACTCTGGGCTTGGGCACTGTCCCTGCGCTCTTTAGCTCAAGGCAAGCACTCTACCACTTGAGCCACAGCTCCACTTCCGGTTTTCTAGTGGTGTATTGGAGATAAGAGTTGCACAGAATTTCCTGCCTGGGCTGGCTTTGAACTGCCACCCTCAGATCTCAGCCTCCTGAGTAGCTAGGATTACAGGCGTGAGCCAATGGTGCCTGGCTTGACCATTTCACCCAATGTAGAGCTCAGTGGCCATTCCTCCTGAGCATGGCTTTGCCAGGCATGCTGGGATTCCAGCTTCTTTGGGGTTTTGGGGCCAGGCAGGGTGGAGTCCAGCCACCTGGTGTGACTTGCAGTGTGGTAGGTGGCTAAAGGAACTAGTCAGCATCCTGAGGTGCAATGCGTGTGATGTGGTACGGTTGGGTCGACGCGGGGTATGGAGTTGAACTTGGGAGGCTGGGTATAACATGCCTGCTGGCTTTGGCCTGAGTCTTCTGCCGTGTTGGTTCTTGGGATTTTTGCCTCTCAGAATCCAATGGCCAGGCTGTGGTACACACTGATGTGCACCAGTGGTAATAACCACTGACAACTGTGAGCCATGGGGACGAGCTGGCAGAGAGTGAACCCAAGTGGTAACACCCCAGTGCCCCATGTGGCATCTGCAGAAAGGCCCAGCCACAGAAGGGAGCTGTGAGCTCCCGTGAGAAGCCTCTTGTAAGAACCTGAGTAAAGGGCGGCTCGTGGTTCACTGTTTGACCTCCTCATCCACTAAGGGCGGCAAAGGTGGTGGAGTTTTGATCAAAAGCGTGCATCCTGGCTGCTGAGCAGGAACAGAGGGAGTTTGAGGAGCCCGGGGCCTGGCTCCCTGGCAGAAGCTCTGCCATTGAAGCCACTCTGCTGCTCCTGTTTTTCATAGATAAAAAAAAAATCAGTGGTGGCAATAGCTAGGATATGGAAACAACCCAGATGCCCCAGCACAGATGAATGGATCCAAAAATTGTGGTATCTACACACAATGGAATATTATGCAGCCATTAGAAATGACAAAACAATGGCATTTGCAGGGAAATGGATGGAGCTAGAAGGAACCATGTTGAGCGAGGTAAGCCAAGAGCAAAGAGACAAACAGTACATGGTCTCCCTGATAAGTGGATGATAAATCCAAAATGTTAGGTGATATGACAAAACTAACAGGACTTAAGAAACAAAGAACTCCCACTCATCTGGTCGAACCACTACTAAATATCCCCATGCTACTGATCGCATGTATGGTGTATATGTGTACACCGTTATATGTTATAGACCGTGATAGACAATTTGCTCCAGGAAAGTTAGAATGAACTTGTGACCTTAAATGAGCATCATTATTCCACAATACTGTGAAATTTGGGAAATTATGTAATCACTTAATCACAATTTAAAAAAAAAGAACCTCGGGGAAGGTAGGGAGGGAAGGGATGGTAGGGGGAAAACAATGGAGGGGGTAACAATGCTCAATAGGAAGTGTACTCATTACCTTGCTCATGTAAATGTAACCCTCTGTATAGTATCTTTACAATAAAAAAAAAATCAGTGGTGGGGTTTGATCTGAGGCCTGGGCATTGTTCCTGAGTTCTTTTTGCTCAAGGCTAGTGCTCTTTGAGCCACAGCTCCATTCTGGCTTTTTTTTTTTTTTTTTTTTTTTTTGTATTTAATTGGAGACAAGAGTCTCAAGGACTTTGTTGCTGGGACTGGCTTTGACCAGTGATCCTCAGATCTCAGCCTCCTGTGTAGCTAGGATTACAGGCATGAGCCACCAGTGTCTAGCCATAGTTTTTGAGGTATGGTCTCTCTTTGTGCCCAGCCAGCATGGGCTTTGATCCCTTTATTTTTGCTTCTTTTATCTCTGGGGATAGAGGCTCAGACCACTGTGCTGGGCCATTGTGCCGCACCCCCCCCACTGGACCCCCCCCCCCCCCCGAGCTGGGAGGGCAGGTGTGCATCACCCCACTAATCATGGATCAAAATGGAGTTTCCTGAACTCCTTTTTTTGTCCTGGCTGGTCTTGCACCACTTCCCTTGGATCTCTACCTTCTGTGTAGCTGGAACTACAGGCTCGAGCCACCATTCCCAGCCTCCTTTTTGTTTCAAAGATTTTTTTTTAAAATTAGAAGATGGAAAGACCTTCCAAGCTGGCAGAGCGGATATCATGAAAATGACCACAGCCAATGGCAGCAATGCAGAGATTCTGTGCAACCTCATCAAAATCCCAATGTCAGTCTTGGCAGAAATAGATCAGTCCTATGGATGCTTAAAGACTTGCAGAGGGAAAGCCATCCTGACTAAAGAGTAGTGCCAATCACATCGTAACACCAGGCTTCCAATTACACGGCAGAGCTGTAGGGATCAAAACAGTATGGCACAGGCCCCAAACCACACCTGGAGACCCATGGAACAGCACAAAGACCCATAGATAAAACCACACCGCCACAGCCACCTAATTCCCACAAAGGAGACAAAATCACCCCCAATCTAGACCAGGTCTGTGTGGCTGCTGAGTGAAGCGTCTGAATGAACAGATATGGGGCACTGGTGAGCTCAGCCCACATGTGGTAGAGGGACAATCAGAACTGGAGAAAAACCCAATGGTGTCAGGAAGGGACGGCTTTCCGGGGCCATCCAGGTATCGCCGGCACTCGGGGCCCACCGCAGCCAGCCTGCTTTCCTCTGCACACCCCACATCCAGGCCAGGCCCTCTCCCCTCCCCGTGGAAGTAGGCTTGGTGGTGTTCCTCTCACGACCCATGGGAAGTCGATGATGCACAGCTGTGCCAGCCTGATCAATGGATCGGGGCTCTGCACCTGAGTCTCTCCTCCCAGAGGGCATCCAGGTAATTAATCAGAGGCCTCTCTCCTCTCTTGCCTGTCCCCAGGGCACAAAGTCTAATAACTTAGACTTCCATTGACAGGTGGTACTGGGATTTGAACTTAGAGTCTTGCACGTGCTAGGCAGGTACTCTACCATTTGAACTATGCCTCAGCTCCTTTTTTGCTTTTTATTCAGACACAGGGTCTTATTCTTTTATGGGGCCAAAGTAAGCCAGCCTCCGACCATGATCCTCCTATCTATGCTTCCTCCATAGCTGGGATTATAGCTATCCATCATCACGCTCAGCTGGTTGGTTGAAATGTGGTCTTGTTAAGTTTTTGCCCTGGTTTGGCCTCAAATCACACTCCTCGTGAGCTCTGCCTCCTTCGTAGTTGAGATTGTCAGTGTGAACCACCGTGCTTTTCTTTTTCTTCTTCCTTTTCCTGGGACATAGCCCAGGCTGGTCTCAAACTTACTGACTTCCTGCTTCAGCCTCCTCATCGCTGTGATTATAGGGCTGCACTACCGTGCCCGGCTGACTGTAGTTTTCTTTGGGGTGCTGGTAGTCGCTTAGACAATACTGATGAGGATTAATGATGTTGTAAATAGGTGTTTAAAATAAATAAATAAAAAAGGCGAAAACAGGGATTAGGGAAAACTACAGTGGGTTAATAAATGAGGTGTTCCACGGTGAGTCCCTCCAAGATTATTTTAGCGGCGAGAAGGAAACATTTTGTCACAAACAAAATCAATCTGTAATCAGAAGATAATTTGCAATCAGCTTTGCAAGTGAAATTGCGTTTTCTTGTCGTCTGAGGGTGTTTTGGGAGTTGCATGAGCGAGCTGATGAGCGAGTAATGGATCGGAAGGTGAGGGTGAGGGCTGGTTTCACCAGCCAGGCGTTCACGGGAGGGAGGGGGTATTTCACCCACAGCGATTCTTTAGAAGGAGCCACAGATGGACTTTGCTGAGAGCAGAAATGCCTGGAGCCTGGCAAGTGCACTGGTAACACGCTCTGCAGGATGTGTACGTCTCCTCAAAATGCACTCCGCCTCCTGCCCCACTGCCTTGGTGATTCTGTGCATTTAAATTGCTGTGGGGGTCCTGGGGTTTGAACTCAGGGGCTCATGCTTGCTAAGTAGGTGCTCTACCACTTGAGTCACAACCCTGGTTCTGTTTGCTTTCTTCTTTTTTAACAGGATTTCATGGCCTTGCTCTTTCCTTTCTGAACTGTGATCCTCCTGTTTATACTTTGTGTGTAGCTGGAATGACAGACAGGAGCCCCCATGCCTGGCTTATTGACTGAGATGGGGTGGGGGGGGAGTCTCATGAGATTTTATTTTTTGTCCTCTATCAAACTGTGATCCTCCTACCCTAGCCCTCAAAGTAGCTGGGATTACAGGTGTGAGCTACCATTCCCAGCTGGGTATAACTCTGTATGGGTGTTTCCCACTTAGGTTTCTCTTGGGACCAAAATGAGGGTGACATGCGGTTTGGGCAGGTGATCAATTACACACATTCCCTGAAGAAACCACAGATTGCCAAGTTACCAATCACTTAAAAAAACCAAAACAAAAAAACTCCTGACCATAAAGACTGAATTCAGAAAGGACTTAGTGTATTTCAAGCAGTAGCTTTAAAAAATCTAGCCATAAAATGGAAAACAAATCAAAAGAGGACGGCAGGCTCCCATCTTCCCTCTTGTGATGTGCAGAATGTAGGTACTAAAGCCTCGGAAGCTTCTAGAGCTAGTTTTCAGGGGCAGCTCTGCGTTGGCCAGCTGGCTCTCTTCATGCATTATCCAGTGTTTTCCCTTTCCCCATTCTTGTCTTAAATATTTATGAAACTTGCTTAGGCTGCGCGGATCCAAGAAATGAAATAGAATTATCTGAGCCCAGGCAATGCAGGGGCGCGCCACCGTGATTTAGGAAGCCGGCTTGGAGGTGTGTGTTAGAATACGAGGGAATTAATTTGCTGAGTTCCTGGCGATGCACTGCTGTGGCCCTCACTGCATCCTGCGAGTAAACAGAACAGGGTTTCACGCTCATCCTCCTCTTGCCTGCTTGGGGCTCAGATTTTGTTGGATGGAGCTGGGTTCAAGGTTATGCATGACTGGTTATGCATGGGCTGCTGAGTTCTCTGAGCCCGGAACTTGGCCGTTTTCAAGCTAGGCTCTCTCTCTCTCTCTCTCTCTCTCTCTCTCTCTCTCTCTCTCTCTCTCTCTCTCTCTCTCTTCATTTGGGAGACGCTGGCTAATTTGTTCCTATCACGGGTATGGCTGCTTTGACAGTCCTGAGTTTATCTTCTACCCTGAATCAGTAAATGTGGACTTCTTCCAGAACAGTCTCACGATTCCTCCCTTGGACATGGACTCCTTCTAGAACTTTCTGACAATTCCATCCTGGGGACTCGATTTTGGTATCTGTTGTCTATGACAGTTTCTCATCTCTTTCAGAATGAGTGGAGGGGAAAGTTTGGAGGGTCACGACCTGGAGGTGACTAAGGAGATGGAGATGTGGATTAGTGCCAGTTTGGTCATTACTCATTGTGTGTGTGTGTATTGGCTCATGTACAGTACCCCGCCAATAAGTACAAATATTGTATGTTCACCAAGAAGAAAAAAAGCAGTCAGGTGCAGTGGTACATGCCTGTAATCCCAGCTCTTGGGAGGAAAGGTGGGAGGATCTTCAATTTGATTGAGGTCAGCCTGGGCTACACGGGTGACCATCTTTCAAGAAACATAGAACAAAAAGCCAGGTTCTGGTGGCTCATGCCTGTAACCCAGCTACTCGGGAGGCTGGGATCTGAACCACAGTTCAAAGTCAGCCTCAAAAGGCAAGTGTATGAGGCTCTTGGCTCCAACTAAGCACCAAAAAAGCTGGAAGTAGCACTGTGGCTCAGGTGATAGAGCACCAGCCTTGGGACAGTGCCCAGGCCTTGAGTTCAAGCCCCGGGACTAGCACCACCATCAACAAAAAACATCAAGTGCAGTAGCTCACAACTGTAATCCCAGCTACCTGGGAGGCAGAGATGGGAGATCATGGTTGAAGGCCAGCCCAGAACCCTTCCCCCAAATTAACAAGAAGACTCCATTCCACTCAACCAGCTGGGCCTAGTGGTGTGCATCCTAGCTGCATGGAAGGCACTGGTGGCTTGAGATTTGGAGGGGAGGGTGCTGATTGGCCCTGACTCTGGCTTGACTGGACGGAGCAATGGCTGGGGAAGTAGTGGGGCCCACTATGGGTGCCCCTCCCAGACCCCACATGACTCTAGCCTCATCAGACAAATTCAAAGTCGTTAGAAGGTGGGTTTGTGGGGGCATGGGTGTCTGAGCCTCTCCAAAGGGCTTATCTTTTGTCTTTTATTTTACTTTTTTGGTCCCAAGACTGGGACTTGAACTTGGTACCTGATGCTTTTGCTCATTGGCTGGTGCTTAACCAACTAAGCCACATCTCTAGTCCTGAAGGGCTTATCTTTCCCATCACATCTCTCTACTTCCTGGCCTCCTGTCTGCCATGATGTCCAGAAAGCCTGGATCTAGCCAGCTTTGAACTTACAAATGGTGGGCTAAATAATCGTCCCTCCTTTTAGCTTGCTTATACCAGTTATCTGTCATTGTGAATAGGAACCTGGTGTGCACAGATGCCTGTTTTTCTTTTGTTGGTCATGGGGTCTGAACTCTGGGCCTGGGCGCTGTCCCTCAGCTCTTCAACTCAAGGCTAGCGCTCTACCACTTGAGCCACAGTGCCACTTCCGGTTTTCTCACCAGCAAATTGGAGATAAGAGTCTCACAGACTTTCTTACTCAGGCTGGCTTTGAACTGTGATCTTCAGATCTCAGCCTCCTGAGTAGCTAGGCTTACAGGCGTGAGCCACTGGCGCCTGGCTGCACATGTATTTTGAACCCCTAAACCAGAGCTCGGCCTTTGCCCTCCTGGTGCTCCAGAGTCTCATGGACTTTCCTGCCCAGGCTGGCTTTGGACCATGATCCTGAGATCTCAGCCTCTTGAGTAGCTGGGGTTACAGGTGTGAGCCACTGGTGCCCAGCTAGTCTGGGGGGGGTGTTGTATCCCTGGTTCAGGGAGGTGAAGAGGACCTCCCCCCATGGCCTCCCATGACCCAGGCACCCCAGCCTCCCTTCTGCCTGGGGAGGAAGGTGGGCATCTTTTCTCTGCCAAGACTGGAATGTGATGATTTGGGGCCTGGTGGGCTCTGCCACGGCTGCAGACTCTGCTCAGCCCCGGACCATGGGCATGGACACTGCAGTAGACAGCACCACAGCATGCACAGGGCAGATAACAAGGCCTTCCTGTGAAGGCAGCAGAGCACCGCACTGCAGGCTGAGTCCAGATGCCCTGCTCTGCCATGTGTCTCCCTCTGTGGGTCTACCTGGTCCGTTCTTGTCCAGGTCCCTAGACAAGAAGAGACATGGTGATGATGGTGGTTGTTTGGGTGTGGATGCTGAGCAGACAGTGACCAGAACTCGACTGAACCCTGAGATCACGGACAGAGGGGATGGTGATCAACCCTCCTCCCTGAGGGTGGGAGAGGGGTCTGGGGGAATCGTTTAAGGGAATGGGGCCAAGTGAGCTGACTCTCAGCTATGGTTTGGGTCTAGAAGGTTCTCCACAGGCTCACCCATGGAAAGATTGGTCCTCAGTCTGGGAGCTGCCAGAAGAACATGATTTAATATTTAGGCATCCCCAGGAGTGGGGTTTGGGACCCAGCTCTCTCTCTCTCTCTCTCTCTCTCTCTCTCTCTCTCTCTCTCTCTCTCTCTCCTTCCTAGTTGCCATGAGGTGAGCAGTCTCCTTTGCTACAGGTAAACCCACAGCAATGGGACTGTTGCCCTTAAATGGAAACCTATGTGGCCATGAACCAAACTAAACCTTCTCTCATGGTGAGCGATCCCCGCAGGGATCTGGTCACAGTGCTGCGGGGGGGGGGGGGCGCTGGTGCAGGCAGCCCCACACTGGGCATCCAACCCCAGAGCTTCTCCAGGGCCCCTACTGGCTCAGAGCCCCAGGGGTCAGAAACCGCGGATGAATGAGGATGGAGCGAAGGGTCAGAGCCCTGCCATCCCCAGTGTTCCCTCCCAGCCCCTGCATCTCCATGAAGGTGTCTCCTGTTGTGCCTGTGTGTTTGTGGAGGCCCGGTGCGGTGCTGTTATTTGAAAGAGTTAATGCCTTTCGCTTGGAAGGAATAAAAAAACCAAGCATGTGGTGACGAAGAATTTGTTCTGTTCTTTGGGCGGCAGCCACGGATTCCTCGCCAATTAGCAGCATCTGGTTCTAGTGGAAGATGGGTCCCCGGTGGCGCTGGCAGCCACCCTGGACGCGCCGGCAGAAGCTCCTGATGGCCCATCTGCGCTGTCTGCCCTTCCAGAAACCCGGCCCTCCCTCCTTCTCTCCCCCTCCCCCTCCCCCCAGCCTGCCTGCCCGCCTTGCATTCAAAATTATTTTTAAATGCTCAGCACTGAGAAGTGGCAGCTTATCTCCAGCTCTTTCTTCTTCTTCTTTTTTTAATTTAAAGTTTTTATTTTCGTAGAGAGATTCCCAGTGAGTTGTTTATTTTTCTTCCCCCTTTCCAAATTTGATGAGGGAAGAGAGCCACGGCAGTCATAGCTGTGATTCATTGAGCCTTTATTGTGTCTGGCTCTGCATGCAGCACCGTCTTCCAGGGGCTTCATGATCAAAACAGCCCGGGCGGGGGGAGAGGGAGGGGGCGGGGTTGTCCATGTCAGCACCCCCATTTCCACACCTTAGGGGTGGGAACCCCTTCCTGGCCAGGGCCCCATGGTACAGAAGTGTTTGTTGTGGTGGGGACCTCGCCCTCCTACTTTGTCAGATGGAGGAGATCTGAAATTCATGTTGGTCCAGCACTGGTGGCTCACACCTGTAATCCCGGCTATTACGGAAGGCTGAGATCATGGTTCAAAGCCAGTGTGGGTAGGAAACTCCTCAAGACTCTTATCTGCATGGAGCCACCCGAAAGCCAGAAGTGGAGCTGTGAAAGTGAATGAAAATGCTTTGGGACAGCGCCCAGCCCAAAGGAAAACAAACAAAATTCCCAGTGCACAGAGGACTGTTTTATCAGTGACACCTTGCAGGAAATGCTGTCTCCTCCTGCGTTTGAGTGAAATCGGGGTCCTGTGAGACAGATAGGCCCAGGTGTGGCTGCTCGGGGTGTGGTGGGCCTGCCACCGCAGGGCACGGAGGAGCTGCTTCCGCTGCTTCCAGAACTTTCCTAGACTCACAGGCTCTCCTTTCTCCTTCAGGTGGAGGAGGGTCAGCTCCCAGGCTTCTGGAATTCTCTGTGTGTCGTCCTGAGCCATCCTTGCCTGCCGCTCCCTGCTGTGGCCATTTCCAGATGGCGGTGGGAATGCCACACAGCCTGTGGTCAAGACTCCATTCGCTGGGATGGAGCAGGCCTGGGCTTCTTGGAGAATGAAGAGTTCAGAGACGGCTCCTTCTGGCTCCGTCAGAGGCTCCGGTTGACAAGTGGAGACGTGGCAGGCTTTTGTGGTCTTTTGTTTTCGGCAATGGCGGGGTGAAACCCGCTGCCTTCCCAAGGTGTCCCGGTGCTGGCCCTTCACCCCTCAATTTCATATCCGCCACTCGAAGCCACATAGCTCTTCCCTAAGCTAAATAATGGGACACCCAGCTCTCCCAAGAAAAGACAGGGCTGTGTGCAAACAGGTATCTGGGTGAGTGTGTGCACACTTGTGCGAGGGAGAAGTTTCCACCAATCAGAAGAGATGCATCTCAACTAAGTAGAGCTTTTTCATTTCTCCTAGGGATCTGGAAACCATGGAAGCATCTGGAGTTGACGGGGCCCACCGTGCCATGATTTCACATAAACACAGAGACCTGAGTGTGTCCTGGGGTCTTGGAATTGAGCCATCGTGGGTGAGCCTGCATCCCACCTTGCCGTCAGCCTCAGGATACAGCCTTCATCTTTGGACACTTTCTTTTGGCCTCCCGGATGCTTCTTGATTTGAACATTATGGGTCAAGACTAGCTCAGGCAAAAAAAAAAAAAAAGTTTGTGAGACCTCATCTCAATGAAACAAACCAAGTGTGTAGCATATGCCTATCACCCAGCTACACAGGAGCTGTAGGTGGAAGGATTGCAGTCGGGGCCAGCCCTGGGTATTTAGAAATGATTAGAACAGTGGGGGCATTGGAGGCAGAGGGTTGGAGGGGTAGGTGGGGGCTGGCCAGCAGGGGGCACCGTTGCCAGCTATGGTGGAGAGGGAGAGGGAGGTGAATCTCCTGGAGATTGGGTGTCTGGGATAAGGAGGGGGAGACAGGAGGTGCTCAGGTTCCTGGTCTTCCGGATCCCATGCACATGTCTCCCTGCCTGCCCCTGGCCAGCAAAGCCAGACCCCATCTTCACCCTGGGGTGCACACACAGCCCGACCTACCCTGGATGCCAGGACCGAGACAAGGAGAGCCCCGGGGAGACACGGCCAGCCCTCGGCAGAGCACCAGCGAACGCTCTCTTTGCCCTTTGTTTCCCCTTTAGGAGCCGTTTGGAGCCCTCACCGCGCTCATTTTCTTGGCCTGTAATGTGTTCTTAATGACATTAATTCCTCCTCTAAATATAGACGCCATCTGTCGCCAGCCGGAGTGTGATCACTGATCCCCCACTTAACAACCGCTTCCTGCAGCTGTGGGGTGGGGGTGTCCATGGGGCCAGGACAAAGCACAGGCCTGGAGGTCCGGAGGCCTAGACCTGCTGGCTTCACCCAAGGGCTGACCAGCGCCTCCTTGTGGCGGAAATGTCTGCCTGACTAGCTCTGTCGCCTATCTATCTTATCTCTATCTATCTATCTATCTATCTATCTATCTATCTATCTATCTATCTATCTATCTATCTATCTATCTATCTATCTATCTGTCTACCTATCATCTATCTACCTATCATCTATCTACCTATCATCTATCTATCTATCTATCTATCTATCTATCTATCTATCTATCTATCTATCTATCTATCTATCTATCTACCTACCTATCTATCCAATGAGTCTATCTTATCTGTCTGTCTGCTCTATCAGTCTTGTCTAAGTAATCCATCTATCTGTTGTCTTATCTGTTTGTCTAGCTAACCCACCCTTCTATCTTTCTGTGTGCTGGTCTGTCTGTTAAATCTCCTTCTAACAGGGTGAAGTGTCACCTGCCAGCCTGGTGGGTGGCATCTGTACACAGGTTAAGGAATGCTAATGACAGATAGCCCCTCCCAGCTGGTCTCTGCCCCCCCCCCCCAGCCGCTGCCTGGTCTATTCCAGCACTCCTGTGAAGGACAATTTAGCCCTGCCACTAATTACTTTTAAAGTTCTAGATCTCAATTAGAGAGTTCATTACTTTTCACCATCTTGCCCCCATTAAAGACATTTTCATTATTAAGTCGATTTGGCAGAATGGAAGAGCCCTGCTGAGACAGAAGAGTTACTGTCCACAGTG
Source organism: Dipodomys merriami (assembly GCF_024711535.1). Lineage (NCBI taxonomy): Eukaryota > Metazoa > Chordata > Mammalia > Rodentia > Heteromyidae > Dipodomys > Dipodomys merriami. Next base: position 4,809,367 of record NW_027204048.1, read on the forward strand.
CCTCCTGCCTGCTCTGCAGCCTGCCTGGTTTCACGGGTACCCTTGAAAGCTTTGCTTTGGGACCTCCTCCTCACCCCCTAGTCAGTTAACAAATATTCTTGAGGTCTTGGCTTTGGACTCGGTGCTCAGCTGGGCTGGGGACAGTGGAGCCCAGTTAGAGTATTTCCATTGCTGTGACAAATACTTGTGAGAAGAAAAACTGCAAAGAAGAAAGATAAAGCCAGGCACTGAAGCTCATGCCTGTAATCCAAGCTACTCAGGAGGTTGAGATCTGGGGACACGGTTTGAAGCTGGCCTGGGCAGGAAAGTCTGTGAGATTCCTCTCTCCAATTATCCACCAAAAAGCTACAAGTGCTGCTGTGGCTCAAATAACAGAGCACCAGCCTTGAGTGAAAAAATCTCAGGGACAGCAAACACCAGGGCTTGTTCATGCGTGCACGTGCATGCACGCAAGTACGCACACACGCCACGTACACACAAGAAATAAAATAAAATAGAGAAGAGGCTGTTTCTGAGGTTTGGGTTGGATGGGCTGGGCCTACAGCTGTGGCCCCACGCAGCCCCGCACAGAAGAACTTCTGGCCTCGCCCTTCCTCACAGGTCACGATGCCTTTCCCACTCCGCTGGGACCAGTGGAAGTGCCTTTAAATCCTACATCCTTTAAAATTCATTTATTTATTTTACATTAATTTACTTCACTGTCCTTCTAGAGGTGATCTGCAGTGGGATTCCGATTATGAGAGTCAGGTAACGAGTACATTGCCTTTCCTCCAGTGTCTTCCGTTCTCTTGCTCTTTCCCAGTCCCTCTCTTCTGTCTCCACCCGAGAGTTGTGTAGTTCACTTTCACCAGTGTCTAGTGTGCTCCGCTGTTGCAATTGTCACTTTCTTCCCCTTGAGTTCTGTGCCCTTCCCACACCCTTCCAAAGACATACATGTGAAGATACCATACATACTGAATCATCAAAAACTAAAAACACATACTAGGGAGCACATAGGCCATTTGTCTCTGATCTTGGCTTACCTCACTTAACATGATTTGTTCCAGTTCCAGCCATTTTCCTGCAACTGACATTATTTTATTCTTTCTAATGGATGTGTGAATTTCTGTTGTATATAGGTACCATATTTTTTGGATGCCCTCATCTATTGTGGGCATCTGGGTCGATTCATATTTTGGCTAATGTGAATAGCGCAGCAATGAACATGGATGTGCTGGTGTCCTTATCATGTCCTGGCTCGTGATGTTCAGGGTAGATGCCCAGGAGCGGGATGGCTGGGTCATAGGAGAAATCTGTGTTTAGTTTTTTGAGGAACCTTGGGACTGCTTTCCAGAGTATGGTTGTACTAGTTTACATTCGCACCAGCAGTACAGTAGGGTTCTGTTTCCAACATTTGTTGTTGTTGGAATGCAAAATGTTGGCCAGTCTACCTGGGGTGAGATAGTATCTCAGGGTTGTTTTGATTTGCATTTCCTTTATGACCAGGGATGATGAATATTTCCTCCGTGTTTCTTTGCCATTCTTTCTTTTCCTCCTCCTCCTCCTCCTCCTCTTCCTCCTCCTCCTCCTCCTCCTCCTCCTCCTCCTACTCCTCCTCCTCCTCCTCCTTCTCCTCTTCTTCCTCCTTCTCCTCCTCCTCCTCCTCTTCCTCCTCCTTTTTTCCCTCCTCCTCTACCTCTTCCTCCTCCTCCTTCTGTCTGTCATGGGGCTTGAATCTGGGCCTGGGCACTGCCCTTCAGCTCAAGGCAAGTGCTCTACCACTTAAGCCATAGCACTACTTCTGGTTTCCTGGTGGTTAATTGGAGGTAAGAGTCTCATGGGCTTTCCTACCTGGACTGGCTTTGAGCCATGATCTTCAGATCTCAGCCTCCTGAGTAGCTAGGATTACAGGTGTGAGTCACTGGCGCCCAGCTTCTTACCTCTTCTGAGAAAAATTTCTCCTTAGCTCCCTTGCCCATTTAGTGATTAGTGTATTAGATTTGGGAGGGCTTAGTTTCTTGAGCTCCTTGTATATATTGGATATTAGGCATTTGCCTGATGTATTGCTGATAAAGATCTTTTCCCAGGTGGTTGGCTGTCTTTCTAGGTGATTATGTCCTTAGCTGTGCAAAACCTTTTTATTTTGATGTAGTCCAGTCTCTCTCCTATCTGTTGTGCCCTGGGACTCTATTCAGGAACTTCCTGCCTATACCTGAAAGTTCTAATGTCTCTCCTACTCTGTCTTGTAGTAGTTTAAGTTTTTGGGTCTGATATTGAGGTCCTTGATCCACTTTGAATTGATGTTAGTGCATGGTGACAAGCAGGGATCCACTTTTAGTTTTCTTCCTATAGCTGCCCAGTTTTCCCAATACCAGTTGTTGAAGAGGCAGTGTATTTTCCATTGTATGTCTTTGGCTCCTTTGTTGAATAGCAGATGACTTTATAGTGATTTTATTTCTGGGTCTTCTAATCTGTTCCATTGATCTTTGGATCTATTTTTGTGCCAATACGAAGCTTTTTTTTTTGATTATGGCTTTGTAGTAGAGCTTGAAATCTGGTATTGTGATACCACCCTCTCCCCCCAAATTGCTATAGCTATTCTAGGTCTTTTGTTGTTGCATATGAATTTTTGGATAATTTTCTCTATCTCAGTAAAGAACGTCATTGGGATTTTGATGGGTATTGTGTTGAATTTAGCAGTATGGCCATTTTCACAATATTGATTCTACCTATCCAGGAACATGGAATATCTTTCCATTTCCTTGTGTCCTCTTTGATTTCTTCTTTTTTTTTTTTTTGGGTCCAGTTGTGGGGCCTGAACTCTGGGCCTGGGCACTGTCCCTCGGCTCTTCAGCTCAAGGCTAGCACTCTACCACTTGAGCCACAGCGCCACTTCCGGATTTTTTCTTTTTGCTTATGTGGTGCTGAGGAATCGAACCCAGGGCCTCAGGCATGCAAGGCAAGTGCTCTACCACTGAGCCACCTTCTCAGCCCCCTCTTTGATTTCTTTGTTCAGATTTTTTTGGCTGGTCCTGAGGCTTGAACTCAGGAACTGGGTACTGCCCTGAGCCTCTTTGGTAGGTAGTTCTCTACCACTTGAGCCCCAATACCACTTCTGGCTTTTTTGAGTGGTTTATCAGAGATAAGAGTCTCAACAGAGACTTTTCTGCTCAGGCTGGCTTTGAACCACGATCCTCATATCTCAGCCTCCTGAGTATCTAGGATTATAGGTGTGAGCCAACCGCACCTGACTCTTTCTTCAGATTTTGATAGTTTCCATTGTAAAGATCTTATAGGTCTTTGATTTCTAGGTACTTTTTTTTAAGGCTATTGCAAATGGAGTTGTTTTCATGATTTCCCTTTCTGATTGTACCTTGTTGGCATACAGAAAGGCTACTGATTTTTGTGGGCTAATTTTGTATCCTGCTACTTTGCCAAAGTGGTTGATCAGCTCTAGGAGCTTGGGGATGGAGTTTTTTGGGTCCTTTAGATATAAGATCATGTCATCTGCAAAGGGATAGTTTGATTTCTTCTTTCCCTCTATGAATCCCTTTTATGTCCCTTTATTGCCTTATTTGTTGTTGTGTTCTTGAAGGTGGTCATTCTGACTGGAGTGAGATCCCTTTTTAACAGAGATGATATTTTTGGGAGGGGAAAGAAACCTTAGTTGGGTGTATAATGATCAGTGACCTTTCCAGGATCAGCTCTATTTGATTATCTGTTGAGATGAAAATCTCATGGTGGGTATAACCTAGACAAAATGTGTGAGAAGCTACATTTTAACCATCTGGGCAGAGTCTGATGTTACCTTTTTAGAGGCTGCATACTATTTCACACTCTGAACAGACCATTATGTGTTCTGCTTCCTCATTTCACGATCTGTTCTGTGTGCAGATGTCCACCACAGGAAGGACGTGGCTGGACATCTATTACTATTTTCAGTTCTGTGCCATAGCTGGAAATCCTGGGTTCAAGATACTTAATTTTAATGTGATGAATGCCACTGGGTGGCGTTTCCCAGAGGTAGAAGCACCTTGTATGTGGGGCAGCACTTTCTTCCCCCGTGGGTGTCAGTGCGTTCTAGGCGCTGGTGACACAGAGTGCCACTGGAATTCACGTCTCTGTCACTAGTGGCGTGTGCCAGCCTGTTTCCTGGCCAACTCTATGTTTACGCTCTGATGTTTAGAGTTTCCTGTGAATTCCCCAGAGCTCTCTGCAAGTTAGTTATTCACCTTGTGTCCTACATCTGTATACAAAAGCTCTTCCCAGACCCAAATCACCTTCCTTTAGGATCCTTCTTACATGGTAAAGTTTTACATAATTAAGTAGGCATGCATATTTAATTATTAAATTATCTTAAAATAGTTATGCAAAGGGGTTGTAGTTCAAGGGGTCCATTCATGCGGACAAGTCAATCAGCTTCACTCCTTCCATCATTCATAGATGTATAGCTTTAATTTTAGTTTTTTTTGGGTGGGGGGAGTTCCAGTATTGTTTAGGAAGTTTGTTTAATTCCCTAATAGTATCTGTGATCTTCTTGCAGTTTTTGGTTTTTACATTTTTTATTGTTTTGCAATTTTTATTAGTATCAATTAATTGTACAGATAGACTTCATTAGGTTTTTACATTTTTATTAGAGGGGCTTTTTTTTTTTTTTTGGAACTTGGGGCTTTGTGCTTGCCAGGCAGGGGATCTACAACTTAAGCAAGCCCCAGCTCTTTGTGCTTTAGTTGATTTCCAGCTAGGGTCTTATGCTTATGTCTGAGACCAGCCTTGGACTATGATACACTAAGGGCATCACATTCTGATTTCTCTCCTTATCAGCTGGCTCAAACTCAAGACCTTGCACTTGCTCAGCTTGCTTGTTAGGCTGGTGCTCTAATTGAGCTATGTCTCCAGCCTGGATTTTGGCTGGTTGTTTTGGAGATAGCTTCTCAAAGACTTTTCCACCTGGGCTGCCCTTGATCTCAGCTAGGATTATGGGCATGAGCCACTGGCACCCAGTAAATGACTGTTTAAAATATGCATGCAATTTCAGAGTTGAAACAGATCAACAGAGAGCAGAACTGTGTCAAATCATCTGTTACACTTTGGGGACGTCGTATTACATCCTGAATTTGCTTTATGGATTTTAGTAAACATGATAGCTTTCCTTATCTGCATCTTGTACCTCTCATAAATGCATTCATAAGTCGTTTATAGCTTTTACATTCCTGCAAGAGGGATGCAGTGAGAATCAAGGAAAAGCATTGATTTTTGAAATCCTTTGGTTTGACTCATGCTAGCTTTGGGTGGTGGCAGCTGCAGGGCAAAGATGTCTGACTCTCCCTAGGGGATGGCATCTCTCGGGACCTTGGGACCTGGGCAGTCTGTCATGACAGAAAGCTGGGCAATTGGGCTTGGGCAATAGAAAAGATCTTCATGAGGCTGAGGCTAGAGGTCCGAGTTCAAGGCCAGCACAGTTGGCTTTTGGTGAGGGCTTGGGGGCAGACGTGTTGGTGCCAGGCTGACATTGATGGTGAGCCACCACATGGCAGGTGGCATGCCAGGCCTCCACGTGGCTGGGCGGACCATGGGTGTTTGTGTAGGGGCCCTGCTGGGAGGATGCTGGGAGAGCTTGGGAGGAAGGCTGGCCTGAGAATCAAGGGCAAAAGGGGAGGCTTTGGGGCAGAAGCAAGAGGCACAGATGGGGAGGGGGGAGGCATACAGAAGGGTAGGAGGTCAGCAGGGAAATGGGGGCAGCTTCTGTCAGCACAGGCAACCAGCCGTAGCAATCTCCACGACAGACTGGTATGGGGAAGGGAGAGGAGGGGAGGGGCCTGGACAGCGGCAGGGAAGCCCAAGCCATCCTGGGAGACAGCAGGTCCCGACAAGAGGGAGTCGATCATAAACCCAGCAGAGGCCTGGGCATGGAGGAGAGCTCTCCGGGGGGATTCCTAGATTAAAGATGATCGCACTGACTAAAGATGAACCCCAGGGAAGGAGGGGGACTCTGGTAGCTCCTGTGTGTCCGGACCTTGGCAGCCTATGAAGAATAGATGATGTGCATGGAGTGCTGGACCTGCCTCTGGGCCCAAATCTGAAGACAATGGCAGCTTTTATTTCTTGCTATCAAAATCGTCCAAATGTCCTCGGCTGCCATGTTATGAGGATGCCCAGGTGGCCTGTGGGACCCATTGGGAAGGAGCTGGGGCCCTCACCCTACCCTGAGCCACCAGAGGACAGCTAGCATCTCTGTGACGTTGAGCGCATGCGCCATCTTGGAGTCCCGGAGATGCTGCCCATCAGGCATTCCACGTGCCCACAATGGACCACCCTTCTGACCTGGCCTTGTCCAAATCCACTACTTGAGAGCAAAGTAAGTGGGCGGCGGTGGATGCAAACAAACCCATTCCTGGGACCCACACGACTCCAAGGCCAGCCTTAATGCATCCATGAGGGCGGGGCCTCATAACCTAATTACCCTCCAGGAGGCTCCGCCTCTAAAAGGCAACATTCCCCCCCCCCCACCTCCCCACCTGTTCAAGCCATAGCAACCCTCCGTCTTGGGATAGTCTGTTGAGATCCACAGTGAGCTGAAAACACACGGCACGTGGTGAGAACAGCATGCTGGACTCCAGAGTGATTATAGCAGTATCACAGGATCACACACAGGCCATTATGGAAATTGATTCTAACAACACCATGGCTTGTCACCATTGCTACTCAGCTGGCCCACAGATCCCTGTGTCCCCAGCACCGCCCCCCCCCAGCCGCCTGGGTGGGCTGGCCATTTTAGTGCTATGGACCAATGGGTGTCATCAGGGCAAAGCTTTGGGCATGTCGCTGTCCCTGGTGGGGCCTGGGGCTCCTTCCAGACCGGCAGGGGATGGCTGAGGGTGTGGAGGAAGGCATGGTTGCCTTTCTTCCCAGGGACTGTGTGGAAATTATGTTCTTATAAAGAGGGTCCTGAAGAACCCCCTGCTTCCCCGGGCTTCCATGGTGCTGCTGTACGGTGCTCAGCAGGCACATAGCAGCTATTGATTATGACAGAACATGGCATGATGGGGGCCGGGGGTCCCCCTAGGAACAAACTCCCGCTCCACCGCCTGGGTGTCGCCATTAGTAGTGGCTCTTGAGGTGACTGGGTGAAATGTCGCCATTGGCCTCCTGTCTCTGCCTGGCCATCTTGGGAGAGCCCTGGATGGCGAGGTACCCCATGACATTATGAATGCCGCTTTGCTGGAAATTTCACACACTCAGACAAATGCCTTATGGCATTTCCTGCTTTCCTGGGGCTCCAAGGATGGAGAGAAAAAGTCCCGAAATAGCAGCTCGGTGCTGGTTGTCAAGGCAACGGGACCCTCCAGCAGCGGGGACTGCGGAGCGGGGCTCCCGGAGGGGAGGGGCGGCCATGAACGACATGACAAATGTGACCAGGGCCCTCCAGGAGCCTCAAAGCTCAGCTATGTAAATCTAGGGGGGCCTCATCCCCACCCAAGGGTCCCAGCAAACAGGGGTGGCCGGGGTCAGCTGGTGAAACAAAGGAGGAGTATGCTGCGAAGCGCAGCGGGCAGTGTGGAGTTGGACATGGCCAGGCTTCCCACAATCTCTAATGGGCTCGTGGGTGGATATTCACGGCCAGGTGTCAGGGAGTCCTTTGGCCACGGAAACTCTGTTTTGGGGACCCTGCAATGGCTTAGGGGTGTGGTGGGGCTATCAGAGCAAGGATGGAGTTGGCTGGAAAATGGGGAGATGGTTGGGGAGGCCGGGGTGGCATGGTTGGGAATGTATGTGTTAGGTTGGGGGGTGGGGGTGCTTGCTCCCTGCTGGACCCCCGGGAGGAAGAGTTCCCATGGACACAGAGCAGGACAGTGGCTCCACCGAGCATTGGAGGAAGTGAGCTTTCCTGGCTCTTACTTGGAGTTTTCAAAACCCCGAACACCCATCCACACATGGCCTGTGGAAGGGAGTAGGTTCCTCGGTCTTGAAGTCTGGCCTCCAGTCTGGACACACTGTGTGCTCTTTCTTAGGCATTTGAGACCCATTGTGTGCTCCTGGTTGTGTTAGGAAAGGCTTGGCCACTAGGCCCAGTGTATGCTTTTGGGTGTGAAGGGTGGGTCAGAACATCTACTGTGTGTTTTTGTTGTAGTAGGCACACTGTATGCTCTTGGGTATATTATTCATGGATAAGCCAATAGACCTAGTGTGTGCTGGGGCATACTATGCCCCTTGTGTGTCTCTGGACGTTTTATATTCACTGTGTGCTCTTGGGAAGTTCAGTTCAGGTGGGCCAATAGACCTACTGTGTGCCCCTGGGTATGCTAGTCAAGGGTGGGTCAGTAGACCTACTGTGTGTTTTTGGGTATATTAGGCAAGGTCAGATGGAACAAGTAAAGTTGTCACCACTAATAGGGTTTGCTTCCCAGGGTCCCTCGCGTCTTTTATTTTGGGGTAGATCAGCCTGCTCAAAACGAGAAGCAAAATACTGTTCTCTGTCATGCAGGGAAGCCTTGTCCAGCTGTGTCCGGCTAACACAGAGTTCCTTCTGTCAAGGCCACGGGTCAACCAGAAGGAGAGATCTGCGGGAATTTTGAATTGTGAGGTGTTTGTTGTGGATCTAGCGAGTGAATTGGGGAGCATGAAGACCCCCCCCCACCCCCCCCCAGCCTCGGCTTGGAGATGCTGCAGGAAGAAAGCTCAGCTGGGATTCATGTGCTCAGAGAGATAGAGGCCGGCCCAGGAGCTGGGATCGTGGATCGGTCAGTGCGTTGGCCTGGGGTTATGGCTCTGTCGCTGGGGTCCTCCACCCTCCTAGCGCAGCCTTGCTGACTTTCTCCATTGGGTTCCCTGTTGCCATGATGCTGAGAGACCTGGGAAGTGGCCAGTGTCACCCTGGGGACAGACAGACACCCTCTACACTTTCGAAGCTTGGGTCTCAGTGAGGGATGTTTTTCTGGGGACCGTATCCAATGAGTTCAAGGCCAGGACTCAACAAGTCGGGCTTGGGGTTTAAGGCCCAGTAGGGGACAGGGCCCGGAAGGAAATCATAACGACATGGGGAGAGAAATGGGGAGAGGTGGAAATGAGCACAGAATCATAGGACATGACTTCCCCAAGCAGGTTCATGATTCAGAGACCCCCCGAGTCTGCATTCATCTTCTCTAGGCCTTGTTTCTGGCTTGGAATCATACATTTTACACAATAGGACCAGAAATCTGAGTCCAGGCATCACGCTCACTCACACACCGGCAAAGCTGCATCGCAAATGGGGCAGAAAGTGAGATGTGGGGGTATCAGGACAAATGTGGCCTCGTCCCCCCACACCTGCCTTCACCTTGAGGCCATCAGGAGAGTGGAAATCCCCGCTGGCCAATGTGACCCGGCCCCTCCTTCCTCCCTGGCAGGACTTGGGTTTGAATTCACGGCCTTTCACTTGCTGGGTAAGTACTTCACCACTCTCTGAATGCTTCTGGTGTTTTGTCTTCTTTTTTTCTTCTTTGGGGCTGCTGGACTTGGAACTCAGGATTTTGCTCTTGCTTGGCTGGCGCTCTACTACTCGAGCCGTGTCTCCAGCCCCACTTTTCGCTGGCTATCCTGGAGATGGGGTTTTTCAGACTTTTCTGGTGAGGCAGAGTTTGAACTGCAATCCTCTGACCTCAGCCTCCTGAGCAGTTGGGATGGCAGGCGTGTAATCCGAGCAGCTTTGCAGTCCTGTAGCCATGAGACGCAGAGACAGGGACAAGATGCACTTCCATGTCACTTTTCTGATGACCCTCACCCTCCACACGGTGGGGTGCAAGAACCCTCTAAGTCCATGTCCATGCTTGGCCTGGCCTGGCCACTGCCCCCCACAAGGCTGGCCTCCAGGTTGGGAGGCCCAAGTGAACGGAGCTCTGAAGGTCTGCTTTGATGTCTAGGAGGCTGTGACCCCCAGATCTTCCACAGCAGTGAGTGGTGTTGCTTCCGGGGTGCTGGGATGGGACTCCCCATTCCTTCAGAGAGACAGAACACCCTGCCTGCAGAGTTCCTCATCTCCCCAGAAACAGAATGGGGATGCAACTCTGGCCTCTTCACTTCCCATGGCTTTGAGGTAGGGGTGAATGACTGGGAGACTCGGTTGGCTTTCCACAGCCTTGTCTGGTGCTGGGGGAGGAGGTGGAGCTGAGCCCTGTGGGTACAGCTGCCTACCTGACTGATGGACTCACGGCCACTTCCACAGCCACGGCCACCTTTTACTCTCAAGGATCCACTGAGGCATGGATGGCCTCGGAGGCTCTGCATGCTGACTGGGGCTGAGGAGCAAGTGGGGTTCCAGAATGATCTGGGCTCACCTTCCCTCTTGCTTTGTCTGCCCACCTCCCCTTGTCCCAGCCCCTCAGACAGGACGTATTTCAACTCTGCAGCTTTCATCCGGAAGACTGCCAGCTCATTGTTCAGAGTCACGCCGTGGAAATCCTCCCTGCGTTCGCAGTGCAGTTGTGGACGTGCGTTCGCAGTGCGGGGTGTGCCTTCAGAGACGGTCATATTTTAGATCTAACTTCCACATCTGACAGAAGATACGTGCCCTCTGTCCTCTGAGCTTGACTCACTCCACAGGCTACTCATTTCCTGGAGAAAGACATATTATTCTTAATTCAATTCTATTGTATATATTTAATATATTTAATTCGTATATATTCATATATATGCACATATATTTTATATATATATATATATATATGAGCAAGCATAGAAACCTTGGAACAATAGATGTGCTTACTTTTATGTTCTAGTCCAACATGAAAATTTAAATATGGATGGGTAACTTTCTTCTTCTTTTTTAGGTCTGAGACTGGGACTAGAACTCAGTTACGTGGCACTTTCCTCATTGGCTGGCGCCCTACCAATGGAGCCACACCTTCAACCCCTGATTGGTAAGTTTGACAACTTAACATGTTTAAGGTTTTAGTTTGGAAAATTATCACCATAAACTAAAAAAAAGAAAAAAAGAAATAGCTTAGCAAGATCTGGGCTGTCATCCGTTTGTAGCATCCATCACAGAAAGCACGTGTGATCATCGTAATATATCAAGAGCATTTACAAATCAATAAGATGAAGGCTGATTGCCTTTGGCAAAACAGTGGGTAAAAGACACAAATGGTAATTTGTGAAGTGTCCAAGACATGGGAAAATGTTTCCAATGAAGGAAATAAAAATGGAAACAAGACTCGTTTACTAGAAATGTGGTGTTCCAAAGAGGCAGGGCAAACACTTCAAGCCAAGGCCAGCCGAAAGAGTGGGCGGGAAACTTGAGTTCACTGATGTTAGCTGGCACAAATGTTGTGGCGTGTGAACAATGTCAAATCTCTGGACCCACATTACTCTCTAAATAAATTTTATTTTCTTCAGCCTCCGCTTCCTGTCTCCTTTAGGAAACAATACTCAGACAGGAGATTTACAGTGAATGTAAATGGATGGCTTTTTTTCTCTTTGCCTTCACGTAGATTTTATTGTGCATCTGCAGCGGGGGTCGGGGCTGTATTAAAAGGAAAAATTTGTTTCTACCACTTTCTATCTATGCAGTAATTGCAAGTCTTTTTTTTTTTTTCACCAATTTGTAGAAAAATTGAAGTCAACGGCTAGGAATTTTCTCCCTTTTTATTTTTCTTTCCATTCCATGTGGTGTGTGTGTGTGTGTGTGTGTGTGTGTGTGTGTGTGTGTGTGTGTGTGCGCGCGCGCGTGTGCCAGCACTGGGGTTTGAACTCAGTGCCTCACACTTGCTAGGCATGGTGCTCTTCCACTTAAGCCAGGGGCTCCAGCTCCTTTTTGCATGGGTTATTTTCCAGGTAGGGTCTCACTCTATGCCTGGCCTGGCCTGGCTTGTCCTCCTGTGTGTATTGCCTGTGTTGCTGGGGATGCCTAGTGTGTGCACCATGCCTAGCCATTGTGCTTCCTCTGTGGCTGGGATTATACACATGTGCACCACCACACTCAGCCATTGGTCAAGATGGGGGTCTCAGACTTTTCTGTCCTGGTTTGCCTTGAACTTTGATCCTCTTGTTTCCACTTCTCAAGTAGCTGGAATAACAGGTGTGAGTCAGTCACCATGGCCAGCCCTGCATATGCGTTTAAAAAATATTCAATTTCATAAAAAAACCCCCACACAAGACATTTATCCTCTGGCCTGTTTAAAAACTGGCCCTGTTTTCTCCTGATGTTGGTTTGTAGCCTCATCCTGGAACTGGCCAAGATCTTGGTTGCTCAGGCCCACCTTGGCCATGAACCACATTAGCATCTGGTCCTGTAATGATGGCAAACCTCTTGTGTTTTAAAACACAACAGAAACGAGCGCTTCCCATCCCGGTGTTCCCGCCTGCCTCAGGCAGGAACATTTGCTCCTTGAGAGCCTTTTGTGGCTCAGTTCCCAGGAATACATTCAGGCAGGCAGGCAGGCGACAGAGCCTGAAAAGTACAAATTCTTGTTCAGAAGAAGTATTGCCTGGGGGTTAAGGAGCTCCCCCAATTAAAGAAGGGAACAGAAGATGGAAGGGAGAGGGCGGACTGGGTTTGCCGGCATTCTCTCCCTGTCAGTGGAGACACAGGATGCGCTTCAGTCGGCTTGGCTGCAGAGGCAAACGTGGTCTTTCTCACCCAGCTTTCCTCAGACATTTTAAACTTTTTGGTTGGAAATAAGAAAAATGAACTCAGGGTCTAGGTGCTGTCTTTGCTGGAGGCAAGCGCTCTACCACTTGAGCCACAGCTAATTGGGGATAAGTGCCCGGGCTGGCTTTGAACCCAGGTCCTCAGATCTCAGCTTCCTGAGTAGCTGGGATGCCAGGTGTGAGGCATCTGTGTCCAGCAGTCATCTTCACTGCATTGTTCAGTTCTTTAGGCACAGATTATACAGGAGGATGGAGTGAAGAGCTCACAGTACAAATCACACTTCTTCCTTGTTATCTTCTTAAAGTTCTCACAAACAGCCAGGTTCTGGGCTAGGTGTGGTGGCATATACCTGTAGTCTCAGCTACTCAGGAGGTAGACAGAAGGATCTTCAGTGTGAGGCCAGCAGGGGTAAATGGCACACATGGGCAGTTATGAGTTATTTGTTTTATTGGTATAGCTCTGTTGATTTCCTTCCTTCCTTCTTTCTTTCCTTCCTTCCTTCCTTCCTTCCTTCCTTCCTTCCTTCCTTCCTTCCTTCCTTCCTTCCTTCCTTCCTTCCTTCCTTCCTTCCATCTCTCTTTTTCTCTTGTCAGTTGTGGGCCTTGACTGTCCCTCAGCTCTTCAGCTCAAGGTGAGTACTCTACCACTTGAGCCACAGCACCACTTCAGGTGTTCTGGTGATTCATGGGAGATAAGAGTCTCAAGGACTTTCCTGCCCCGGCTGGCTTTGAACCACGATCCTCAGATCTGAGCCTCCTGAGTAGCTAGGATTACAGGTGTGACCTACCAGCACTTGGGTTCTTGAGTTTATTTCTCATTTCCCCTAAGCAATTGATTAAAATACATTTTCCTTTTAGGAAGTTAGGATTCCCTCTTGAAGTTCATATCTCTTTCACACTGGAAAACCACCATGCTGATCTGGTTTAGAGTCTGATGTTGCTCCTTACAGACACACGGTGGCGCTGTTGACCTTATGTCCACCTCCTCTCAAGCTGGGCAGGCCCAAAGTCCCAGAGATACCATGGGGAGCATCTGAGGACCAGCCAGAGTCCTGTCCCCATGAGTGATGTCAGAGCCCTTGTGGTTCAGCCATTCCCACAAGTGGCACAGCTGGAGCCCAGCTGTCTTGGGGCAAGCCTTTCAGGTCCACGGCTATCCATACTCTCAGAGGAGGCCCTGGGCTTCTTCTATCCCCCTAGCTCTCCTGACCCCTGGGTCAAGGTGGGGGGGGTCAGCCCCTGGAGGACCTTGGTGACCACCTGGGTCTCTGTAGCATGTGGGTCTGAGCATGGGACACTTGCTGGCCTGGCTTATGTTCTTCTGGCAATGAACGGGGCTCTCTTCTTCCTTGCATTTCCAGCATCGCAGACATTGGAAGCAGTAGGACTGTTGGGGGCCTGGAAGGCCTCCACAAAGCCTGGGGACAGGTGCATGCCTGGACCCTGGCAGAGCCCAGCCTGCAGGCCGGTCCTGGCTTGGACACTCTTTGCCCGTCAGTCAGTGTAACTCTCCCCGCCGCTGCCATTGATTTTTATGTCTCTCTACACTAATTAGACGTGTTATCACTAATCTTTCGTAATCACCACAAGGGGCTTGTGGAAAGTCTCTGAGATTTCAATCTAGATTAAAAATAAGAAACATTATCACCTCTGGGAAAATGCAAAAAAAAAAAAAAGCACATGTAATTTTAATGTTTAAATCAATAAAGCTGTCCGGCTTCTGTTTTGTGCTGGTATCAGAGGAATTTATAAAAATCCCATTCAAAGTTCTTCCTGTCCCTTGGAATCCCCAGGGCTGAGGGCTGACTTTTGGTGTCAGATGGGAGCTAAGCAGATGAATGTCAAGAACCCACTGGGGTGGGGGGGCTGGGATGGACTTGGGGGGTAGGGTTGGGGTGGGGGGGGTGTTTCCACTCCTTTATTTTGATTTCTGTTGATTCTTATTCAAAAAGCCTTTGAAAGGCCAGAAAGGAGGAGAGAAAAATCCTTTCTTCTTTAATTAATCTCTCTTTCCAATGGTTAGATCGCCAACTTTGATTGCCAAACAATCAGCCTGCCCCAGGCAGATTAGATCATGTAGGTGCTGACCGGGAGAGGGAGGTGACCAGCATGCTAACCAGGGACCCTGCCTTTGGGAATGTGGAGAAAAGATGATGCTCAAATGCAGAGAAGCAGAAGCATGCTTCTGCATTGACACATTCTGCATCGAATGTGTCGATGCAGAAGAGAGAGGAGCTTGTTTTTAACGTGCTGTAGACATTACAGAAACATCTCTGATCAGAAACAGAGGTGAGGTGTGGCCAGGTACAGGGTGGTGGGGGGAGGAGGCGGAGGAGGCAAACACATTCTCTCTGCCCCAGCCAGGCTGGCACAGGCCGGGGAGACAGCTGGTGCCCACTGGGTACTGTGTACCACAACTGCAGAGGCAGGCTGTGTTTGCACAACTCCAGTGTGTGTGTGGAACTGTAGTCAGCTCCAAGTGAGACAGCCGGGGAGAATACGCTGATCCACTCTCCCTGCTGGCCAGGGAGCTCCCAGCTCAGATCTGGTGGGTCCTCGGCTGCTGACACGGCGGGAGGGCGAGCTTTGTGGTGTGCTCCTAGCTTGTCTGGAGATGAGAGACAGCTGTCCCGAGGACGGGGCCTTCCTGGGGCTCCCAGGAAGGAATCCGTGGCTTTCTAATGAGAGGACAGACCTGGGCTGGCACGCATGCTCTGCTTTGCTATGTGCAGCGAGGAAAATGATGGAGAAAAACACATTCAAGAGTTTATTACAGAGACTGAATCGGCTGCAGGGAGCGCGGGCCTGGCTGAGATTTTTCAGGTCTGGGGTCGGGTGAACCATCCCTCACTGAACTTACGCCCCTGCTGTGCAACTGCGCATGCCCAAGTTTGCTGTGACTGCTCATGTGCAGATAGTAGCGCTGGACTGGCCTCCTGCCAAGGCTGCCGGACACCATGTGGCCTAGAGGGTCACTGTAGGTCACCATCCTGCCCCTCACTGGGGCCTAGGGGTCACTCTAGGTCACTGTCTTGTGTTTGCACTGGGGTCCAGTGGTCACTGTAGGTCACCATCCTGGGTCCCCAAACTGGAGTCTAGGGGTCACTGTAGGTCACTGTCCTGTGTTTGCACTGGGGCCTAGGGGTCACTGCAGGCCACCATCCTGTCCCACACTGGTGAGGAGCTCTGCTTCTTCGGGGAACCCTGGCCATGGGGACTTGGGGCCAGGCCATGTGGCCTCAGGAATCCCAGCTCCTTTTTGATGGGCCCTTTGCTGGCCATGTACACTTCCCGCTGGTGCTGGGCTGTGTCCTCTGGAGAGGTCTCTCCCTCGCCCTAGCCTCTACCCTGCCATGGAGGACCTGGCCTTTGTCCCCACCCTCCAGAGTCTCTGCCAAGAGTTAGTGAGGTTGCAGACACCAACCCTAGCACTGGGGTGGACAGAGCAGGTGTATCCCTTCTGTGACCAGGAACGCTGACCTGCCCAGGAGCTCAGCGCCCTCGGAGCTCAGCACCTGGTATTCCTGTACCTCACCACTGCCTCGTGCACCCCTCAAATCCAGGGGGATTTCTTCTCAGAAAGGGGGATTGTCCGGATTCAATGTGTCTAGACACCTCTCTCATCTAAATGCGGATTTATAGAGAGAAAAAGCAAAAGAGGTGATAACACCAAATTCTCTCTCTCTCCCTTTCTCTCCTTCCTTTCTTCCTTGGCCTGGGGTTTGAACTCAGGTCCTTAAGCTTGCTAGGCAGACACCCTACTACTTGTGCCACATGCCCAGCACTTTCTGCTTTCATGACTTTTTCTATAGGGTCTTGCTTTCTGCCCCAGGCCTGTGTGGGACCGCCATCTTCTCTCTTTTTAATGTTTCCCACATAGCCAGGATGGCAGATAACCCCCACCATGCCCAGCTTTTCCTTGGTTGGGCTGGGGTATTGTGAACTGGTCTCCACCTCCTGATTAGTTAAGATTACAGGTGTGAGGTCCCCCACTGCCCTTGGTTTGTTTTCCAAGCCACAGGAGAGCGAGAGTGGGGGCTGCGGAGGGAGGGCCTTCATCTCCATGGATTCCGATAGGCCCCAGTGCAGGGTATGCCGGGAGGGAAGCCTGCATGAACCGTGGGTGCAGTTACCATCTTGTCAATGATGGTGTGCCCAACACGACCGGTTCATTCAGCATCCATTACTTGTATATCTGAGCAGATTATCGTGGCTTTTGGTTTTCACCAATTGTGGTCAAATTTTGGACAAAAAGCAGCTAAGCAGGGGGTGGCTGTACTTGGATGCTGGTGGCAAGCTCTACTGTCTCATTTCTGGGCCTGTGATGAGGGGTACGTTGGGGCCGAGCCGAGCTGCGCATTGCCTGGGGGCCAGGAAGAAGAGGCAGAGAAGAGGAATCTGGGAACAAGACCCAGGCTGTAAGGGTGCTCCACAGTGACCTGCACCCCCCTCCAGCAGGGCCTCAGTCCCAGTGTCCACTCATGAGTATTACCCATGGATAAATATGAGAGCTTTATGACTAAGTCAGCTCTCAAAACCCTATCGGCCAGAGCCAGGCCTTTGCCCCATGCGCCTCTGGGAGTGTCTTTGGTTCAGACCCTGATAATAGCATTGGAACAGCAAATCCGAATCCTGGGAGAGGGAGGGCAGTGTGGTTATGTCGGAAAGTCAGGAGCCTCCTTGGCAGAATGGGTATTAGTCACCCAGCTATGGGTGACTGAGCAGAGATTTGAACCCAGTGCTGCCCAACACCAGCACAGTGTGTTTCTCCTGGCAGATCCCCCAAGCTATTGTCAGAGCCGATGTTTCTAGAATCTTTGATGAGGCAGCATGTGGCCCTGGGCCTTGCCTGGAGCCCTCTTGGGAAATACTGCCTCCAAGCCCAGAAGGAAGGGTTATCGCCGAACGAGCTGTCCATGCCAAGAGGAAATTAGAGAGAGATGTAGAGCAATTTTGCAGCGCTCTTGCTCTGCTGACAGCCGTGTATGCAGCTGGCAACGCATAAGGGAGATTTATTAGAAGACGTCATATTTGGTTAAGTACTTTGTATTAAGATGAGTGTTTCCCTCATACAATGGGTTTCCAACCATTTCCCGGCATTTTTTTTTAACTCCTTGCATTTCACCGAGGCTAAATTAATTACAACAATTACCAGCCAGAAAACCCATACTGTCCAATTATCATGTAATTCATTTTCGCAGATCGCTTTGAGTTCGGATAAAAAGCGGAAGCCTTTTAGAAACTGCTGTACTTTCCTCTACAAACCTTACCATTGTGCTCCATAGTTCTAGGGTGGCTTGAAGATGAGCTAAGGGCGTGGCCTTTGCTGGAGGCGTGGCTTCAGTGGATACTATGGCATTAGTAGAAGTGTGGCTTCAGCAGGAGGTGTGGCTTCAGCAGGAGGTGTGGCTTCGACAGGAGGTGTGGCTTCAACAGGAGGTGTAGCTTCAGCTGTAGGTATGGACTCAGCAGGAGGTGTAGCTTCAGCTGGGGGTGTGGCCTCAGCAGGAGGTGTGGCTTCAGCAGGAGGTGTGGCTTCAGCAGGAGGTGTGGCTTCAGCAGGAGGTGTGGCTTCAGCTGGGGTGTGGCCTCAGCAGGAGGTGTGGCTTCAACAGGAGGTGTGGCCTCAGCAGGAGGTGTGGCTTCAGCTGGGGTGTGGCCTCAGCAGGAGGTGTGGCTTCAACAGGAGGTGTGGCCTCAATAGGAGGTGTGGCTTCCTCTGGGGGTGTGGCTTCAGCAAGGGGTGTGGCCTCAGCAGTGGTATAGCTTCAGCAGGTGTGGCTTTAGCAGGAGGCCCTCCTTGTTGTGGCAGCCAGCCAGGTTCGAATCCAGTTGTTGCAGCCTTAGGCAGATACGGAATCTCTCTGCACCTGTCTTTGCTCGTGTGTAAATAGCTGAGTGCCTGTGTCTTTGCTTTATGGGGCCATGGATGAGCGAGTGTAGCTGGTGCCCCGGAATGGCCAGCGAGCAGTGAGCTCCTGTGGGTGCTGGCTGTACCCTTCCTGCAGGCCCACACAGCTAGCTAGCTAGCTCAGACATGCCAACACCTCATGGTAGGACACTCCCGGGCTGCCTTAAAGGTCCTGGATGCAGGGAACTGTACTTGGCCCAGTGGTCCCTCTGTCCTTCCCAGCCAGAAGGAGTGTTGCAGTTTCTAGCTATGCACATGGGGGACCCCGTCATTTTCCTGCAGGCTAACACAAGTGAGAGCCACCAAGTGGTGTCTCCAGTGGAGCTCTTAATCTCCCCCCTTTCTACCTGTCTCAGTGTGGTCAGACATAGAACTCATTGGCCTGGGGCCGGCAGCACGGCTGACCCAGAGTGGAATTAAACCACATGGTTCCTTTTCTGCTCTTCCCTCCTCCTCCCTGGGCCACCAGCAGATGGAGAGAGCTTTTCATTGCTCTCATTCTTTCCTCCCCTCTCCCCCTCCTCCTCGAGCTCCTCCTCCTCCACCTCTTTCTTTTTGCAGAAGGCTACTTTCCCACTAGGGCTCCAAACAAAGACAGAGCAAGAGGAAAACAGGCAAGCAGAGAGAAGGGAATGGGAACTGAAGGGAGTGAGGAACAAAGTTGGTGGGCCAGGGTACCAGAGGGATGCTGGGCCAGGTAAAGATAAGGAAGCTTATTCATGGATGCGTGCCACAAGGGTCATCCGGGTCACGAGACCCCCTGGCCTTTCAGAAACATCCTGTGCTCTTCTGTCCTGACTGGTGGGCGAGGGCCTCTTGTCAAAGCTGCCTTCCAACCTTCTCTGAAGAAGCCTCTGGCTCCTCTCTCTCTGCTGTAATGCATTTCCCCTCCACTCTTAGGCTTAATTGTTGAGGCGTGGGTGGAACAAAGCAAATATTTGTGTAGCGGCAAATACTGCTCTTGTAATTTAGGAGGCGATGTTTTTCGAAGACTGTGACTGACTTGTAACACCCAGGCGAGGAGTTGATTTGCTTTGGGGCCAGTAGATGGGGTCTGGGTTGGCAAAGAGCTGGAGGCTTCTACAAAGCCCCATCTCCAAATGCCTGGCTCAACCCCATGTGGCAGCCAGGCAGGGTGTAGATTCCAGGCCAAGAGACATCAAAACCTCAGTGTGAACAAGCTTAGCTTTGGTCTCACAGAAATATGGGATTCTAAGATGTGGTTCTTGGTATGTGGAATGTTCCAGTGGCTGGGCAACCTGGGGAGTGCAGGAAAGCAAGCCTGCTCCGCTGGGTGGGGGTGGACCCTCTGCTCCCCATACATCCTCCACCCTCCCAATCTGTTTAATAGACAACATCAGAAGTCCCCGCCCACTGTGGCCATCACCACCCCCTGCATTGTTGGTCGGTGTGTGTGTGTGTGTGTGTGTGTGTGTGTGTGTGTATACGTGTGTACTGATGCGTGCACTGAGGGCCTTGCACTCTCGCTTAGCTTTTTCATGCAAGGCTGGTGTTCTACCGCTTAAGTCACACCTTCACGTCTTTTTTGTTGTTGGTTAATTGGACACAAGAGTCTTGGAGACTTTCCTGCCCAGACTGGCTTTGAACTGCAATCCTCAGATCTCAGCCTCCCGAACAGCTGGGATGACAGGTGTGAGCCACTGGTGCCTGGTAGGAATTCTCCTAAACAAGACTAGGGATGAATGGAAATTGATGAAGGAGATATAATGTGCTGTCCAACTTCAGGGTGATTTTAATTCAGTGAACCCTCTGGAACACAGCAAGAATCAGATCTCGGCCAAGATTGGCTTTCTCTGCATCTTCTGTTCCCTCTTGGTTCTTGTTCTTTCTGCTAATAGCCTTTCTCTTCCTGAGGAACCTAAGCAACTCCATTTCACTTAAGACCCCCATCTCAGTTCTGCAACTTAACCCTTGACCCACTTCAGCCCCAATGCTAGGAATTAGGACAGCAAGCCTTGCACAAACAATTCTCGGAACCACAGATAGTGTTTTCTCAAGACAGTAGGTCAAGGTATCTGAAATCCCAGAACTGCCCCTCCTGGGGTCTGGTGACCATTACCTAAACCAGACACCCTGCAGTTTAGCACCTATCCTCTTGAGACTCCCCTGTGGTACAAGCCAACCAGTTTAAAGTACATCAGCCCCCTTGATCTAACCAGCAACTTGTTCCTAGTCCTTTCCCGCTCTGTAGTGCACCAATCATACTATAGAGTTATGATTTTCCCTCAGTTTGTAGTGATTTGTTACAAGAAGTTATGATGTATGCAAAGCCCCTGCCTTCCCTAAAAAATGTATAAAAAGTGCTGTAACCCTGGGCTTGGGGCCTCTCAGCATCATGGGCTGCTGCCATGTACGCGGGGGACCAAGCTAAGCTTGCAATAAAGACTCCTTTGCTTTTACATTGGTGACGGTCTCTGGTGGTCTTTTGGGTAAGGATTTCCAAATTCGGCTTTACATTCCTTTCTGCCCCGTGGTATAGTTCCGGGGTCCAGGCTGCTCTGGCCAGGGGTCAGACACTGTGGATTCTTAGGACAGTCATTTAAAAGTACCCAGGACTGGGTGCTTAAGACAGGACTGTAATATCTAAACAATCTGGAGCCTAGAGGTTTGGGACGAGAGCGCTGGCAGGGTCACACTCTTCCTGATTGCTCCAGGACAGTCTCTCCTGTCTTTCCCTCATTTCCTGTGGTTGCTGTCCATCCTCAGCTCAGGGCAGACAGGAAACTGAGCGACAGAGGGGCGTGCCCTTCAAAGTCCCTCCCCTTCCCCTCTGCTGACCTGACTTCTCCAGCTAGAGTTCAGCTCTAAAGTTCCCAGAACCTTCCCTGATAGAGACACCAGTCAAGGACCAAACTGTTCCCAGAAGGGAGGGACAACTACATCAGGGGGAAGGATAATGAGGATCTATCTCTATCCCAGCCGCTGGGCCAAGTGCCCCTGGCAGGCGGCAGGAGGCAGAGGCAGACAAGCTAGGTCTGGGGCTTCCTCTTCTCCAGGCTCTGGGTTCTAGGTTCACACCAGCACACAGTGATTTGATTCTCACGTCTTCGGCCTCACACCATTGGCTTCCTTGGTTCTGATGCCTTTGGAAGTGAGCTGAGCTTTCTTCCTGCTCCTGAGCCTATCAGCATGCACAAGCGCCCTGAAACTCCGTGGGCTCCATATAAACCAATTTCCATAATAATAAGTCCCCTATGCTTCTCTCTCTCCCTCTCCATCTCCCTCTCTCCCTCCTTCCCTCTCTCTCTCTCTCTCTCTCTCTCTCTCTCTCTCTCTCTCTCTCTCTCTTTCTGCATAACTCTAATACAAAAAAGAGAAAGCTTTTATAGGACAACTCATCTGATTTCCCCTCCCCCCCATTTTTTGGTTTCTTTGCTCATTTCGTCCCCTGTATGATGCCTTCATCTCAACCTCCTCCTCCCGGTCTCCCCCTTCCACACCCATCATCACCCCCTTTCCTTTCATGCCCTTTCTTCTTTCCCACCCCAAATTCCACATCTGAGAGGAATCAGGGGATGCTTGTGTGACCTTCTGTGCCTGGCTGCTGTCACTCAATCCAATGATCTCCAGCTCTATCCATTTTTCTTACAAATGACATGATTTTGTTCCTTTTTTTGTGTGTGGCTGAATGCTATTCCACTGTGTATGCATGCCTCACTTTCTTTATCCTCTCATCTGATGGATACCTGGTCAATTCCATGTCCTGGCTGTTGTGTACAGCATTGCTGTAAATACAGGAGCAGAGTTCCCCTCACTGACTTTGAGAGTTTGGGTATGTGTTCAGCAGCAGTATAACCAGAGCATAAGGTCATTCCAGTTTTGAGTTTTTGAGGAGCCTCCATACTGATTTCCATAGTGGCTGTACTAATTTGTAGTGATGGTGAATTGGACATCATTCTCTTCTGCCATCAGAGAGAAGTGAGCGACAGAGCCACCCCAGAGCCAGTGTCCAGCTCTTGGGGTTCACTGGCCATCCAGGGACTCGGGGTGATATCAACTGTGTGTGGCATGGAAAGGCAGCGTTAAGTTCTCATGTGGATCCTGGGGTGGTTGACTTTGAATGAGTGAGTACCCAAGCAAGAGTGGCAGCCGATCCCAGCAGTGTTTTGTTGAGGTCATCTGACCACGCACCCAGGAAGAGACAAGGCTGCAGGCTCAGGGCCTGGTGGAGGCCACGTATTTGGGATGATGGGGTAGAAGCTGTTGGTATGTTCTCCTCATTAGCTCTGAATAGCGTCTGTAGGGACTCACTCCTTCTAGGGGTGGGAAATTAGCTTTCAGGATCTCCAGGCTTCTGATGGAATTCAAGAGGCTGAGGTTTGGGTGTCACGTGTGTATATATGTATATGTGTGTGCAAGCATATGTGCAAGAACCAGCATGCAGGTGTGCATGTACACACCCCACACACGTGTGCACATGTTAGAGACAGAGTATGAATGTGTACTCTGTGTGTGTGTGTGTGTGAGAGAGAGAGAGAGAGAGAGCGAGAAAGAGAGAGAGAGAGAGAGAAATGTTCTGGGTTTTCTTCAAATTTCTGGCATTGTTAAATGAGCCAAGTTAATACAAATCAAAACAAATATGGCTCTTCCTCCCTTTTTAGATGAATTCAGACTTTCACAATGAAAGGTGAAAGTTCTGGGCAAAATTTTCTCTTAAATACTTCAGTTTTTTTTTTTTTGTCAGTCGTGGGGCTTGAACTCTGGGCCTGGGCACTGTCCATCAGCTCTTCAGCTCAAGGCAAGTGCTCTACCACTTGAGCCACAGTGCCACTTCTGGTTTTTTTTTTTTTTTTTGTATTGTGAGAACACCATACAGAGGAGTTACAATTACATGGGCAAGATAACGAGTACATTTCTTATCAAGCATTGTTGCCTCCTCTTTGTTTCCCCTTCCCATCTCTTCCCATACTCCCCCTCTCTCCCCACCCGATCCTCCCCCAGCTCCCATCAAAGTTGTAAAGTTTGTTTTTTGACATAACGACTTGTACATCTCATTGTTGCAATGGGTCCACCTGTATCCCTAGTTAAACCATTTGTTTTTTCCCTTCCCCTCCACAAATTATACAACATCAAATACAGTGAAAGCATGGGTTATACCGTGGGGGAGGGACATACAAAGCAACAAAGAAATCATCTTATAAATATGTTAGAAACAATTGCATGAAAGGAAAAAAAAACATGAATACTTATCTTGGGGTTCATTCCCCTAATATCAACTTATCTGACCTTTTCTGCTTGACTCAGACATATACTAAGTTATTGCAAATAAGGGAAACCATGGGACCTATGTTTCTTTGGGCCTGGCTTACTTCACTTAATATAATTTTTTCCAAGTCTTTCCATTTCCTAACAAGTGGGGCAATGTCGTTCTTTCTGATGGAGGCATAGAATTCCATTGTGTACATATACCACATTTTCTTGATCCATTCATCTACTGAGGGGCATCTGGGTTGGTTCCCAAATCTTCAAAGAAACAACTGCCCAATAAATAAGTGGGCTAAAGACCTAAAGAGAAAATTCTCTGAAGAGGAAAGAAGGATGGCCAATAGACACATGAAGAAATGCTCAACCTCTCTAGCCATAAAAGAAATGCAGGTCAAAACAACATTGAGATACCGCCTCACCCCAGTTATAATGGCTGTAATCAAGAACTCTAATAACAACAGATGCTGGAGGGGATGTGGACAGAAGGGAACCTTACTGCATTGTTGGTGGGAGTGTAAACATGTCCAGCCACTTTGGAAAGCAGTATGGAGGTTCCTCAAAAGACTTCACATAGAGCTCCCCTATGACCCAGCAATCCCACTTTTGGGCATTTACCCAAATGATCACAAACAAGACCACACTAAAGCTACCAGCATGACTATGTTTATTGCAGCATTATTTACCATAGCTAAGATATGGAACCACTTCTGGTTTTCTGAGTGGTTTATTTGAGATAAGAGTCTCATGGCCTTTCCTGCCCTGGCTAGCTTTGAACCGTGGTCCTCAGATCTCAGCATCCTGAATAGCTAGGATTATAGGCATGAGCCACTAGCACCCAGGTTCAGGTTTTGAACACACGTTGGATACAGACAGAACACTTCTGTGTTTCATGATAAATATTACTGAGAAGTGATTTGAAGGATAGAACCCTACCAGATACTTTATGCAGGAAGGAGGAATGTTTAAAGAGTTTGCTCTTTTGTTTCAGCAGTACTGGGCTTTGAATGCAGGACCTTGCCTCTGTTAGGCAGGTACTCTATCTCTTGAGCTATGGACTTCAACTCAAAAAAAATTACTGCTCAACTCTAGAGACCATTCTCTTCCTTTCCCCTGTGGAGTTCACATATTGCTGGAACACGCTGGGGCAGGCGGGTTTTGTTAGAGCCTTTGGCCCCTGTGATTTGAGAATGCCCAGAGAGCAACATGCTCACAGGAGAGCAGAGCCGCACAGGGAGACAGACCCAGATGCTGTACCTCTTCAAGTGAGTAATCAGAGCCTTCATGTGGTCGAATGGACATAAGGACCAGAAACAGATATTTATAGGGTGTAGTATCTCGGGGACCCGAACTCAGTTACAGAGAGAGCGAGTGAGCAAGTGTTTGTAAGTGAGGCTTGGGAGATGGCCTGTGCCCATTAGAAGCTCAGGAGTTGAATGGAGGAAGAAAGGGACTCCCAACCCATCTGGAAGGAAAGATGACCCTTAGATAAGGGTTTTTGCCCAGGTCCTTGTGGCCACAAAACGTGGTTCTGAGGGTGATGTGGCGATTTGTGTGTGGCTGATTCCCAGAGGCTCCTGTGTGGGAGGCTCAGTCCTCAGGGACTGGATCCCAGTCACTGACACAAGACTGGATTTTAATCAGTGGAAGGTGGTGGAGGACCCCCAAGGTGGTGGGACCTGGCCGCAGGAGGTGGGGCACCAAGGTCGCGTCTTCCTCGGTCGCCTCTTGTCTTTCTCTGCTCCCTGGCCATATAAGGTGAGCAGCCTCCCCCTCCGCAGATTCCCATGTGCTGCCACGATGCTCTGCACAGGCCTCAGTGCAGGCCCAGAGTCGTCGAGCTGCTGGACCTTGGATCAAAACCATGAGCTAAGATGAAATTCTGTGCCTTTTAAATAACTTCTCTCTCCCGTATTTGTCTCCACAGCAGCCACAAATCCATTGGTACCAAAAGGAGAAGTATCCAGGAAAGAAAAGTGACAACGTTAAGTGCTGTTATTTAAAATCATTTGTTATATCACTCTGAGGTTCACGGTGCTGACTGAAGTCTGTCTCAAGTTCTTCTCCTGGTTACAGCCATACTTCTGAATGAACGTCAGGCCCCTTTGGTATCTGCTGGAGACTGGCTTCAGGACCTTTAGTCCTCCGTGTGGAGCACCGCTATCTACCCAGGGTCGGGGTCTCTACATGGAGCCCCGCTCCCCTCACGGTTCATCTGTCAGGCTTCTTTTTAACTCTTGAATTATGCTTTGGAAAAGCAGCCAATTGAGCAGAAAACATAAATTGTAACCTAGTCTTCCTTGTACTAAAGTTTTAGTATTCTTCTTTTTCTCTTTAGCTCAAAAGAAATCGGTTCTACATCCCTTTTAGACTACATTGACTCAGTTACATACAATCTCCACAAAAGCCAAATTGCTTAATTAGACAATAATATCAGAGAAATTGACCATTATATCTGATTACTGACTTCTCAGATGGTCGGCATTACCATTTATATTCTTTGCAGTTGGGTTTTTTAAGCCTGAAAATAATTTATTGAGAGATGGTTCTTGGAAGCTATTTTTAATAGCCTAATGGCTTTTTAATTTTCCAATCGTTTATATTCATCAGCTAGAATGGAGTCAGATTGATTCTCATTGTGGGGCAACTCCTTTTTCCTCAGTTACAGACTGGTGGGACATGGAGATGAAGCTGAGAGAAGAAGGGTTTCACCATTACCTATGATGTTAGAAGGGACAGGCCATAGAGGAGATGAACTCTGAGTGGGGAGCCATAAAAGTAACTCACTGAAGGTCTGTTTTATGCTTGGCCATTTTATTTGGTTGTCATAGAAGTCTCTCAATACTTTCAGAATATTGGTGCTGTTCCCTTGCATTAGCGGAGTGGGAAATGAGGGTCAGAGGGGAGGAAGCAAGCTAGACAGGGGCCTGGTTTGGGCCACGGATCTCAATACTTTGAAATAATGTCCCCTTTCCCTCTTTCAATTACCACCAAGTAATTGGACCAAATGGTCAGTCTATTGCTGGGCACTTACCAGGTGTGTGACCCCATGCCAAACAGTTCACATGCACATCTGCCCTTGAATTTCACAGCCACAATGTGTGCTTTTGACATCTCTCGTCTACAGATGAGGAAACCCTCTCATTGAGAGCGAAGGTCAAAGTCAAGGTCAAGGGATGGGCAGAAAACACAGGGCTGACTTGTGCCAGAGCCACACTTCTATCCTAGGGGTTCTCTGTGCTTTCTCCTTACGCAAAGCTGAATATCAATCAGTATCACAAATCAATATTACAAAAAAAATAAACAGCTGGATGGAGGAGGATGTTCTCTGCAAGTAGTTACTGTGGTGAAAGGGAAAGAGCACTGTTGGGACCACGGGGTCAGCACAGGGCTTGGTGGAGGTGGGGCAGGATTGGTAAGTTTGCAGCAGGAAATCACATTTCTCTGTCATTAGGTTCTCCCTGGAGAGGAAATATGGCCTCTTTATATTGAATTAGCAAGAAGAGCTCCTGCTTTAAAAGCCACCAGGGCAGCTGGTCAGGATGTGGGGGAACCTCTTGGTTCTCACAAGCTCAATTAGACAAACACAATGATTGTCAACAGCCATAATTAGGCCTCAGACTGTATTTATGCAAATGTAACATTCCAGTAAGGGAGTCCTGGATCCTGTGTTCACCTACCCGCAGTGGCACACTGTGTTCCATTTAAGGCGCCCCACTGTAGGAAGGCCCCAGGTAGGGTGGAGGAGTTTGGTGTACTTGAACAACGATGCCTTCTGGTATGGTTTGGACTTGAAATATCCCCAAAAGCTCCTGAGTTGAAGGCTTGCTCCCCAGCTGGTGGCCATAGTGAGAGGTGATTGGATCCTGAGGGCTCTGACTCTACCAATGGGTTCATCCACTGATGGCCTCATAGCTGAGTGGGCTGTCAGGAGGCGGGGCCTTGAGAGGTGATTGGATCTCATCAGGAGGGTTCTGGCTCCACCAATGGGCATCCACTGATGATATCATAGCTGAATGGGCTGTCAGGAGGCGGGACCTTCAGAGGTGATTGGATCATGGGGTTCTGGCTCCACCAACGGGCTCATCCACTGATGACCTCATAGCTGAGTGGGCTGTCAGGAGGTGGGGCCTTGAGAGGGGATTGGATCCTAAGGTTGCTGCCGTCATCAATGGCTTAATTCCTCCACAGGGTGGGGGATGTGCCCTTGAATGGAGTAACGTTTTCCCAGCCCCTTCCCCTCTCCTTTCTCCACCTTGTGTTTCTGCTGCCATGCCTCACCTCAGCTCAGATCTATAGCTCCAGCCAACCACAGATGGAGACAACAAGCCCAAAGAAACCTTTCTTCCTTCGAGTTCAATTCCTTAGATCTTGTCACAGCATTGGAAAGCAGACCGACACTGTCTGTGAGAGCAAGCTCAGGGGCCTGAGGCTGTGTGGGGAGGGGAGAGGTGGGGAGGGAGGAGGGGGCTCAGAGCAGGCCCGGGAGGCGGGCACTCTGGAGCTAGCAGAAGCGTCACATTGGACTTGCTGTGATCTGGAGGCTGTGACGGTTGGGGACAGGGTGGAGAGGGTGGCGTCAAGGACAGTGTGCTCTCCAGCTCTGCCAATGTGAGTAGTGTGTCACAAGGCTTCTGAGGAAGGGAGCAGCCAGGGCTACGTGGCTGGATGAGGGGACATGGCGTAATTGTGGCTCTCCTCACACTCAGAGGCATGGGGGACATTCACAAAAATTCTGGTCACTGGATGAAACCTCAAGACATGGGAAGATTGGCTCAGATCTCCATTTGTCTTCTGTCTTATGGTGTGCTTGTTAAAGTTCCTCCTCCTCCTCTTCCTCCTCCTCCTCCTCCTCTTCTTCCTCCTCCTTCTCCTCTTCTTCTTCCTCCTCCTCTTCCTCCTCCTTTTCTCCTCCTCTTCTCCTCCTCTTCCCTCTTCCCTTCTCTTTCCTTCCTCCTGCTTTCTCCTCCTTTTTCTCTTCTTCCCTTTCTTTCTTCACCTACCCTTCCTCTTTCTTCCTACTTCTCCTCCCTTTCTTCCTCCTTTTTTTCCTTACCTACTTCATCCCAGGCCTTGTTCTTTCACTACTTGGCTTATGTGATTCCTTCCAACTGAATCTTTTGAGAGCAAGTTTGTCCTCGACTCCCAGCTGACTAGCTCAGACCTTGGAGGTTCAGGTAGACACTGCCTTTATGGATGATCTGAGCACCACTGCCTGAGGACAAGAGGCATGGGGCCAGAGCCACCGTGGTGCACCTGGGCCTGGGCAGAGAAGCCCACTGGGCTGGCGGCGTTTTCACCGGCTGAGGGCTGGTTTATGCCGGGTCCTTGTTGCTCACTGTGGACTGACTTCCACTCCCAGCTCCCCTTTGGAAATAGAAGCATGGGATGGGTACTTGTGGTTGAGGCTCTCAGGACTGGAGAAGAGGGAATTTACAAGCGAGCAGCCATGTGAACGCTTGGGGAGTTTGAGTGTGGAGGACCTTGCAGCCCCATGCAGTGATGGAATTCGGCAGCCCCATGACCCAGGCCCGGGGGCTGCTGGTCTTCTCTGTAGTGGGAACTCTTGGCCATGACAGAGTTGCGGTTATGAACCGGCGCACAAGACCTCATCAGACGCAGCTTCCACCTTGCCACGGGGGTCATTTGGGGAATCACAGAGTGGCATTGGATGGGAACAAGGGAGACCACCTGTCCAGTTGCTCCTGAGCGCCTGCCATGAGATGGGGCATGGTTTGGTGGTCACTTGATGGTAAACCAAGAGAAGATAACTGGACACATGTTTGGCCTGGTCTTGCACGATGTGATGGGACACTTGACTAGCACAGACCTGCCCTTTTCCTTCTCTCTCAATGCAGAGTCCCAGGCTACCCCCAGGGCCTCAGGCTCAGGTTCCCCTGGCAGCTGAGAGTGGAGGGCAGCCTCTTGTCCCAGTGGAACTGCTCCCACACAGGCCATGTGGGTCGGGGCTGTGCTGGGCTCTGTGGTTCCTTCCCATCTGGTGTTCTTGCAAGGGGCCCGTGGCTGCTTAGTAATCTCATTGCTGTGAGCCTACAACTTGACTTGTCTGATAGTTTATATTTAAAGTGTTTTTGCTGAGTGCCGGTGGCTTACACCCATACACCAAGCTACTCAGGAGGCTGAGATCTGAGGATCGCAGTGTGAAACCAGCCTGGGCAGGAAATTTCTTTTCTTTTCTTTTTGCCAGTCTTGGGGCTTGAACTCAGGGTCTGGGCACTGTCTCTGAGCTTCTTTTGCTTAAAGCTAGCTTTCTACCGCTTGAGCCACAGCACTACTTTTGGCTTTTTCTGTTTATGTGGTTCTGAAGAATCGAACCCAGGGCTTCATGCATGCTAGGCAAGCACTCTACCACTAAACCACATTCCCAGCCCCAAAGCTGAGTTCTTTTTCTTCTACTTTTCTCCTGATGCTTTGAGAAGAGATGGAAGAGACAGAAGAATAAAAGATGGGGAAGAATGTAACCTTAGGGTCACAAGAGAACAGAGCTTTACTAAAAAATCTAGAAAGAGCCAGGGGCAAGAAGCTCATAATTATAATCCTAGGTACTCAGGAGGCTGAGATCTGGAAGATTATGGCTCAAATCCAGACCAGGCACAAAAGTCTATGAGTCTCCATCTCCAGCATAATCAACAAACATCTGGGCTGGAGGCATGGCTTAAATGGTAGAGCGCTGATCAGTTAGCAAGAAGCAAGCAAAAAGCCTCAGTTCAAACCTCAGCACCATCAAAAAGACTCTGAAAGAAGAGGAAGGAACACTAGTAGACATCTTAGATATGCTGTGTTGTTTAATTGCTGCGCCTGGCTGGTTGGTTGTTTTCGAGGTGGGGTCTTGCTCATGCCTGCACTGGAGTGGTCTGTGGTCCTACTGTTTGCGCGCTCTCATATCTCTGGGGATGCACAGGTGTGCCACTGCTCCAGCCATTGTACTTCCGCTGTGTGGGCATGCCAGGGGCATGCCACCACTCCAAGCTACTGGTTGAAATGGGGTCTCGCAAACTTCCGTGTCTGGGCTGACCTTATACCACAACCCTCTAAACTCCTCTTCTGAAGTAGCTAGGGATACAGGCTGGAGCCATGGTGCCAGCTTCTTCCTGTTGTGATAAAGCCACAAATGCCACCATCGGTAGCCTACCCTCGTGACACCATGGGACACTGGTCACTTCCCAACGCCCCCGCCGTGAAGGGCCACGGACACAGGCCCATGGAGTCAGCCTGCAACACATGCACTCTGGAGAGGACAGAGGCAAACTAGAGCCCTCAGCTCATTTTGCTTTAGTTACTTTTTAGGTAGGGCCTCACATTCTTTTTTTTTTTTTTTTTTTTTGGTTGGTCGTGGGGCTTGAACTCTGGGCCTGGGCGCTGTCCCTCAGCTCTTCAGCTCAAGGTGAGCGCTCTACTGCTTGAGCTACAGCACCTCTTCTGGTTTTCTAGTGCTTTATTGGAGATAAGAGTCTCACGGACTTTCCTGCCCGGGCTGGCTTTGAACCGTGATCCTCGGATCTCAGCCTGCTGAGTAGCTAGGATTACAGGCGTGAGCCACTGGCGCTCGGCTAGGCCTCATATTCTTGTCCTGGCCAGCCTGGACTGTATTCCTACCGATGCTGTCTGAAGAGCTGGGATGACAGGTGTGAGCCGCCATGCTGCGCTTGCTGGTTGAGATGGAGCCTTTTTGCTTTGGCTGGCTGTGATCTATGATCCTCTTGACCTTGACCTCCCCAGCAGCCCAGTATTCACCCGAGCTTTCGAGTCTTGCCTTCTACTCCGCCACCCTTTCCACCTTCCCTGTGCCAGGCTCTTCCCTTCACATTTTGTGAAATACAGTCTCAGTTCTCTGGCAGGCCTCTGTGATTTACTGCACAGTGGAGCGAGTAAGACATCCTTCATTTTCATACACACGAGGAGCCATAAAAGTTAGTCTCTGAAGTCAGACTCGAGGGCCTCTTGATTAAGAGTGAAATCGCAGACACGATGCCCCAGCTGAGCGCCGGGAAGATGAAGGTGCTGAGCACAGAGCCATTGCAGCTCAGTCTCTGACGCCCGGATGCCTGTGGGCCCCGAAGGTAGTCTGAGTTCAGGTGTGAGTTGGGGTGGGGGTGGGGTGGCAGGCTCACTGGGCTGGCTTTGGGGAGGTGTGAGTTGGGTGTGTCCCCTGAAGTTACTTTGACTAAGGGTAGGTAGGAGATGGGGAAGGGCCCCCTGGGGGTGTGGAGTCTCCACATCACCACCAGGCTCCAGCACAAGACACCAGGATACATCTCCCTCTCTTCACTAACAAGAGAGTGGGCAGCAGGGCGGGCAGGGGACAGGAGAGGCTGTGGAAAGGGAAAAACAATTAAAAAGAAATTCAAATTGCACTTTTTTTTTTGGTGTGAACTCAAGGCCTCCTCTTTCTCGCCCTCCTCTTCTTCCCTCCCTCCCTCCAACTCAGGGCCTTGTATTCACTCTAGAGATGAAAAGAAGCACACAAAAAATCTTGCTTGGCTTTCTTGCTCATGGCTGGCGATCTACCATCTGAGCCATACCTTCAGCCTGACTTTTTGCTGGTAATTTGGGAGACAGAGTCTCAAAGACTTTTCTGTCTGGGCTGGCTTTGAACCACAGTCCTCCAGGTGTCAGCCTCTCGAGCAGCTAGGATGACCGGTGTGTCCACCAGGAGCCAGGCTTGTGTGTCCTTTATTTCTCAAATTATATAACACAGGCCCAGGCTTTCCTGCCCGAACGCGGCACTTCTGAGCTAACTTTCTTCTTCAAAGACCTGCGCCTCCTTCCGTCTCTCAGGAAGTGGTAAGGACCCTGAGTTTCCGAGCACCTCATGGGCAGTTCAGTTTCAACAGTGTCCTCTCCCCAGCCCCAAGCCCACAGCTCCGGTCTCCATGTAGGAACGAGGGCAAAGGAGAACTTCTGGCTCTGGTCTCAGAGGCCTGCGTCCAGGGCTGACTGTGTCTGCTGATCTCTGCGGTTGGGGTGAGGCTGAGGATCACATGGTGTAGACAGGGCTGGTCATCATGGTGGCTGGGGTGGGGGTGAGGAGAAAGAGGGGGTTGAAGAAGAAGGAGGATGAAGAGGAAGAGGAGAAAGGAAGAGAGACAGAAGTAGAGAGGGAGATGGAGAGGAAGAAGGTGAGGGAACTAGAGAGGGAAAGAGAGAGATATAGAGAGAGGGAGAAAGAAAAGAGGAGGAGGAGGGGGAGGAAATGGAGAGAAGGGGAGAGGGACTGGAGAGGGGAGCAGAGACAGAGACAGAGATATAGAGACAGAGGAAAAGAAGAAAGAGGTAGCGGGAGGGAAGGAGGAGGAAAGAAGGGGGATGGAGGGACAAAAGAGATAGACAGACAGACAGACAGGTAGATAGATAGACAGACAGACAGACAAGTAGATAGATAGACAGACAGACAGACAGACAGAGCTGTAAGAGGTCAGGCCCTTTCCCACCCGGGCTTCTCAGAAAACATGGTTGGCATCTCCCGAGATAGATGCTGCTCCCCCAGCTGTGAGCCAGCTGGAGATTCTTTCTTGGTTGTGCGCTGGAGACCTATGCTGGATCTCCCAGTAGGCCTGAGTGCTGTGCTTCCCGGGGTCTCTGCCGGGCGATGGGTGAACCCTCAGCTGTTTCCTGTACTCATATGCCCTTTGGGGTAAATGTGAGTCCCTTCTTCCAGTCTCTGTGTTCAGTAGGTGGAATTTAACTGGGGAAAAATCCTACATAACAGGAGTCCCATCTTCCTGAACTCAAGCTGCCCTGTTTAAAACACGGCATTTATAGGCCCACGGATGGATGGAAACCTGAATGGTCATCCCTGCCAAGGACGGATGACCAGAGGTGACCTTGAGGGGACACACCGAGCACACTCTGTGTTCCTGTTACCGAATGCGAGGTCAGAGCTCTCAGAACGGGAACAACCATGGGAGAAATATCAGGATGAAGGTGCTTTGAGCTGGAGAAAGAATTACCTATGGAGATCAGACCAGACACTGGGGTGGGGTGGGGTGGGGTGGGGTGAACAGATGGACATCTAGAAGCTCCCTGCTCGGATGGCTGTACTTCGAGGAGAGAGGGCAGAGTCCTGGCCACACACTCCGGCAAGAATCCACGTGGGGCAAAAGGCTGAAGTCAGCCTGGGTCCAAAGCTTGTTTTGTGCAGGCTTAGCTAGGGCAAAAGGCCCTCCAGTGACATTCTCTTTCTTTCTGGCAGTATTGGGGATTGAACTCAGGGACTTGCACTTGCTTTGTGGGAGTCCTAAATCAGGCTCCCAGATATTCTTGGTTTTAGTTTCATTTCAGGAGTCGTCTTTGTGTTTTTCACTCCCTCCTTCTCCCACAAGGCTGGCCTTGGACTATGGTCCTCCTAACTCTGCCTCCTGAGTAGCTTGAATTACAGGTGTACACGATGGTGCCCAGTCTATGGCTTTGTTTTCTCCTGCTGCAGCTGGGCCTCTTTAATGCTATGAGGGAGGGAGATGAATCCTGGGATATGAGGAGTCCTCTCTGCCTAGCTGTCTGATTCTAGAAGCCAAAGGGAATTTTCCCCAGTGGTACCTTCTAGAAACATGTGGAGAAGATGCGCTGGCCCAAGTTGAGTCCCATGTTCAGGTTTGCACTAACCCTCAGGAGAGCAGATGGACCATACTCTCTGGATGTCAAGATCCTGGCCCTGACTCTGCATTGGCAGCTTCTCCAAGGCCATTCAGCACAGGGCCATGGCGACCCTTTCTTATAACTGCTTCCCCCCATCCCGCATCAGCCCCTTCCTCATTTTATAGCTGTCTTCTCCAGATTCCTTGTCGTGGAGCCTGTCCACTGTGCTGGATGCGCGCCGTGCTCCTGTGCATTTGTTCTGTGACATGGGGCTGTGCTAACGAGGACTGATTAAGACTCAGGAAAAGCAATATAGCCCCGGTAGGATTCTGCAGCTGGAGGGGACTGTGACTCATGAGTGATGTTCCCTCCCATCACTCCAACGTGCTGGGCGTGGTAGCAGGAAATGTCATCAGATGCTAGGTGACAAAACAGTGAAGCCTTAAAAGTTCTCCTGCCCCCCTCCCCACCTGGGGAAACTGAGCCTGAGAACCGGTGCCAATCTGCACCTGGACAAGTCTCTGTGATCAGAGGACACTAATGGACACTGTGTCTTAACTCAAAGAACACCAAGGAACACAACATATAGACTCCTGATAGATCTGGTGTTGCTCCGTGTGTGTGTGTGTGTGTGTGTGTGTGTGTGTGTGCACGCACATGAGGATCTCTGCCATCAATGTCATCTAGTGATTTCTTAGCATAGCGGCTTTGCAGTCCCAGCTTTGATCTGCTCTGGGGCAGGGGCCCAGCCCTCTGCTCTAGCTAGGCTTGTAGAGGCTCAGTGGATCTGGACTTTGGAGCCTGGGGCCTGGTCCACATGGAACCAGTTACAAGCTCATCAGATCACCTAACTGCTATCACCTCGCTGACTCTGCTTTTCTTGCTTGGTTTCCAGGAGGCTCTGAGGAGAGCCTGGACATTCCCAAACAGGCAGAATGAGAGTCTACAGTGGCCCAGGATGATCATCCAAGACACAGATGGTTTCCCTAAAGTGGGACCTCTGCTTTGGAGAAAGAGAGAAAGGGGGGGGGAATGTATTGGGGGGAATGGTGCTGAGGGATTATAGTCTGGGAAGAATTGCCATTTTTACTTCCCAAATAAAGTCTTTAAAAAGAAAGGTCTTTTGAGATGGTGCTGGTGTGGGAGAGGACAGTTTTCTTGCCAGTAATGCCTTGAAGTCACCGTAGCTTCACAGGGTCTGGGTGCTCATCTAGGCAAAGCCAAGTCCATTGGGAGCCAAGCACCTTGGAACTTATGTAGTTACCAAGATGGCAGCCTGGGGCTCTTGGAGCATTAAAATCATCCTGGAGGGTAAAAGAAATCCCAAAGTAGATGCACAGTACGTAATGTGGTGACAGGAAGCTAAGAGGCATAGGCTGAACATGCTAGAGTTTGGATCTAGAATGTTCTCAGAGGCCCACCTGTCACAGCCCGGGCCTTCACCCTACAGCACTTACCAGGAAGCGGTGGAGCCCCTGAGGAGCAGGGCCTGGTGGGAGGAAGTGACATCATGGGGCAGGACACATGGGGGCGGGGCCCGCAAGGCCTTTGGTGCCTTCACCTCCTGCTCTTTCTCTTGACTTCCGGCTGCCATCATGGGACCAGTGCTTGGATTCCTACTCGCTCAGTCTGGTTTTTGGCTGATCTATGGCTCCTCTCTGACAGTAACCTTTGATGGAGTTAATTACAGGCACATTTTAAAAGTCCCCTGTAGTTGCTTTAAAAATTTTTTTTTATTATAGCTATAAAACATGCCGGGATAACCTTTCCTGCTTTTGTAATTATTAGTTTGTGAAGTTTCAGTTATTTCCCCTTGGTGGGCCATCACCGTTAAAGGAAGATTTCCTGGGTGTGGTGATGTGGCATTTGGTTTGATGGTGGGAGTTACATGAAATCACCTCAGAACACGATCACAGGTCCAGCCCCGTGTGCTGGCCTGGGGCGAGTCTGGATGGATTCCCGGGGCTGCGCTGCCTGGCTGCCCTGTGGTTCTGGTTCTACTTCTTTTGTCCAGCACCCCACATGCTCAGGGCAGGTGAAGTGGGTACTCAGAAGTGCTCCACAGGGTCTCCTCCACCCTAGAGGTGGTGCACCCTAAAAATGGGAACGTGTCAGCTCAAAGTTCCTCATAATCTGACCACTTACTCGCCAGGAGAGAGGGTTGTTGCTTTATGGTGCTTGGCCTTGCGGGGCATCTTCTCAAGGACCCCACCGAATCGGGTTACGATGGAAAGTGGGCACCATGCCATTTGTTGGCGAAGCACTCAGGGCTGGTTTCTGGAGTGATTTTTGGTTTTGGGTAATGTCACACCATCCAAAGAGGAGGCCTTACATTCCTCCTGATTTGCCTCCTCTGAGAGTTAATGAGCTTCCAAGTACACCTGGTTCATATTTCTGAGTCACTTCAGGCCTCGAACATTGCCTCCTCCCCCTTCCAAACCAAGGTCTCTCAGGGTGGAGGGACTGCTGGGCTCAGAGTCCCCGAGTTCTCTTCCTGCCCTCATTTCCCGTGATTCTTCCACCCTCTGAATGGTTCTCCCAATGCCAGTTAGCATGTCCAGCCCTGAGCCCAGAGACTCTGAGTTATACCAGAAGCAGCCTGCAGTTGCTGGCAGCTTACTTCTGAACTCCTGTCTCGTAGGTGGTGTCAGCCTTGTCCCCTGTAGGCTACACCTATCCCTGACTCAGGGGAGCCCTCCAAGCTCTGTGATGCCTGGGGCTGGGTCCATGGACTGTGCTGGGAAGTGAGGGGCAGCGTCAGACTTTCTCTGCAGAGCTGTGCAGCGCTGGGCATCCTGGGTAGTGATCGGAGTTTCTAAACTACCCACTTTCCCTTGATCCACCTCCACTTGCAGTCCTGCTGGGACTCCTGCTGGTGGGTCACTGCGCTGGGCCTTCCCAACCTGGCTCGGCTGCTCCCAGCTCCCAGCTTCCAGCTCTGACGCAGAATCCTTGGGCCATCCCACATCCTCACTTTTTTTAGGTTGGGTCCCAGGAACTGAACTCAGGGCCTTGTGCTTGTCAGGCAGCTGCTACTTGAGATTTTCTTCCAGTCCATTTATTTTTTATAGTGTTTTGTTTTTGGTTTTGGAATAGGTTTTTGGGCTTTGCTCAGCTGGCTTTTGACCATGATCCTCCTACTTTTAAAAAAAATTCAATTTTATTGTAAAGGTGATGTATAGAAGGGTTACAGTTACCTAAGTAAGGTAATGAGTACATTTCTTGTCAAACACTGTTACCCTTTCCTTCATTTTTCTCCTACTCCCTGGGCCCATCCTCCTATTTTCATTAAGCTGTCCATCACTACATCCTTCTCTTCCTCCAATTTCTCCTCCTCGTATTTTTATGAGTGTGGATTAGTTGTACGAAGGATTTTCACATCAGGTACGTAATGCATATCATGTACTTAAATTCATCTCTATTTCTGTTACTTGATCTTTCTCCCTCCTCCCTGCCTCCCTTTTACAGCGTTTGAGATAGAGTTTTTGCCTGAAACCACAGTCCTCCTGTCTCCATCTCCCACATAGCTGGGATTACATGAGTGCTCCACCATGCACCTTCCATCTCAAGTAACTTGCTGTTTCCTGGTATTGACAGCCCTGAATGCCCTCTTCCACTCTCCCTCTCTGCTACCTTCTCCGAAGACCACACTCACATCTTCTGTTTCATCTGTGACTTCTGAGTCTCTGTGACCAGCACTGTCCCCCAAAACATAGAACCAGTACCACAACTAAAATCCTGCTGACGAACACAACTTTCATTGGACTGTGACCTGCTCGTGGGAGCCAACCGTGGTGGACTGACACAATACACGGCTGGAGTCTGAACCCAAGAAGTACCCGGGCAGGAAACCAAGAGGGCTGACATAGAGGTTTCCAGGAGTCACCCAGAATGCAGCTGGAGAGAACATCACTTTCCTGGAGAGAAACAGAGTAATTATGCTCTGTGCTGCGAGTGGCCAGCACGAGTTGGCCCAGAGAGCCAAGGGCTGGACAGGAGTGTTAGGAGACCATTTCCCAGACTTCACAGCACCAGAAGGAACACCAGGAGCCACTGAGGCCCAGTCACTGCTCCCAGGGGGAAAGGGGGGAGAAGTGGGGAGAGGTGCTGAGGTCCTTGTGAAAAGGGGTGGCCGCGGGAACATGGAGGCTCCCTGAGTCTTCATATGGCAAACTCACCAGGCTGGAATGAACAGGCGTCCTGATAATCTGGAAATCACTTAGGGAGAAGGTTTCAAAAACGAGTGTGGCTGCTGAATATTCATGCCGGAGCTGCCACCAGGAGGCGGCCGCGCCAGGCCGGCTCAGTTACATTCCGTTTCTCTGCCTCGGGAAGCTTTCAGAAGGACAGGGTTATCGTATCTTATGAGCACTGACAGCTCCCTGTTTGCTTTGGGCGCCAGCTGATCCAGCACGTGATCCTCCCTACAGAACAGAGCCGCAGGACAGGCGGGCCCAGCGTCTGGGCATCCTCAGGTGGATGTGCCATCCAGTGGTGCTTCCTGAACATCTGGCCACACCCAACATGGCTGCCGGGACGGTGCCACACCCATCATGGCAGCCTGCAGTTGGCCAGTGGGGAGCGTGTATTTGGGCTCTGATGTGGGCAGCAGGCTGTCCTAGCTCAGGTGTGGCTTTGTTAATGCAGGAGCTGTCTACCTTGGTCCTTGTGTGCAGTGAGAGAAATATTCAGGCAAGATGCAGAATATCATGAAAGTGATAGGAACGTTTATTGTGAAAGGTACATGGCAGGCTCAGCCATGAGGCCCGGCCCCTGTGTGCCAAGTACGGACCCAATGTGGGGCCAAGGAAGGAGATGTGGTCCCACCCACACTTCTGTTGTGTCAGGCTTACCATCCTGTGTTTGGCTGAGCGTTGTCATTGGACTGCTGCAGATTGAGGCTGTGTGGCCTAGACAGGGGCCCGGCAGAGCTGGTCCAGAGCCTGGCACACATGCTCCTGGATAATGTTAGGATGGCTGTAGTCAAGGCTACAAGAAAAGGAGCTTTCATTCTTTTTGGTGGGATGGGGGTTTGAACTCAGGTCCCCGCATGAATTGCTTGTCTGGTGCTCTACCACTTGGGCCGTGCCTCTAGTCCATCATTTTGCTGGTTAATGGAAGACAGAGTCTTGCAAACTTTTCTGCCTGGCTTTGAGATTCTCTGGATCTCAGTCTCCTGAATAGCTGGGATTGTAGGCGTGAGCCACTGGACAAAGAAAATCCTTGGATTTAGAGATAAGAGGGAAGAACAGGAGCAAAGCCAAGTAACAGTGATGGAAGACCTCGCTTTCTGCTGAAGGTCCAGCCCACACAGCAGGGGATGAGGAGGTAGATTCTGTTTTAGGGGTGGAAAAACAGAGGTTAAGAATGGACAGAGCCAGGAACATGGAACAGAGCCGGGCTCTGACCCCCCCAAACCTGAGCGCTCTTCATGGAATCCTTCTGGGTGGGAAGTTTGTCACAGGTGGCCAGACCCCAGGATGGACTGGAGGAGGTGACCCAATACTCTATCATCAAACCCTTTCGGAGCAGAGACAAGGGTCATGGGGCAGGGAGAGGAGTTATATTGAATTGTAAGGGTCAAGACTAGGAAAACTGAGATGGAGGTGGCGAGGGTGATTTTAAAATCAATTGAGCATCTATCTATCTGTCTGCTTATCTATCTATCTATATCTATCTATCTGTCTATAATTTATCTGTCTGCCTATCTGTTCTATCTATGTCTGTTATCTATAATCCATCCATCTGTCCATCATTCACACACACTCTCTCTTTCTCTCTCTCTTACTTTATTGGTGGTACAGAGGTTTGAACTGAAGATCTTGTACTTGATAGACAGGCACTCTACTTTAAGCCAAGTCCCTGGGTCCTTTGGCTTTTAGTTTGTTTTTTGAGGGAGGGGGTGCTCACACTTCTGTCTCAGCCAACCTTGGACCTTGGACCTTCTTCTACCTCTACTTCTCAGTTGGCTGTGATTACAGGGGTGTACTAACATCGCTGTAGAGGTCCTTCGTGTCGAATGCATCCAATCCTTCCATGGCTCTGTCTGGACAGAGAGGCTTTTTCAGCATGGAAGAAACACAGAGAGGAGATGAAGATGAGCCCTGTGGAAGGCAATTGAAGGGGAGGTGGGCAGGGGGGTGGTGGGGGCTCCAGGGGCTGGAAGGGAGCAGTGTGCTGTGGTCCTGCGTGAGCCGAGGCAAAGGATCAGAGCAGTGATGATGGATGCACAGG
Source organism: Dipodomys merriami (assembly GCF_024711535.1). NCBI lineage: Eukaryota > Metazoa > Chordata > Mammalia > Rodentia > Heteromyidae > Dipodomys > Dipodomys merriami. The sequence continues at coordinate 4,849,934 of NW_027204048.1, forward strand.
TGGAATCTTTGAGGAGAGAAAGAGAGGGGAGGGGGGAGGGGGGAGGGGAGAAGAGGAGGAAGGGTAGGAAGGGAAAGGAGGGGAGGGGTGAAGATGGCTGGGGGGCAGGCTGACTGACAGACGCGATCTGGCATTTCTCACACAGAATTCTGTCCTTGTTCCTATTTCTGGTGTAGACAGCATTGTGAGATGACATTCTGTGACGCTTTGTATACAATAAAACTTCAATTAACCAATTGCTCAGAGGGGTGTTGTGGTTAATTGAATTATCTGATTAACTGAAAGTTAATTAGCCAGAAACCCTTTGTCATTCCAAGGCATGCTGTGAACAGTCTAACCTCTCTCTCTTTCTCTCTTTCCCTCCCTCCCTCCTTCCTTCTCCCTCTCACAGAAGCCACACTCCCAGTCCATTCTGCTGTAGTTACTTACTTTTCAGGAGGGATCTCCTGTTTTTGCTCAGACTGGCCTCAGGTGGATTCTTCTTTCTTTGCTCAGCTGGGTGTGTGTGTGTGTGTGTGTGTGTGTGTGTGTGTGTGTGTGTGTGTGTGTGTGTGTGTGTGTGTGTGTGTGTGTGTGTGTGTGTGTCAGCTGCACCTGACTTGCTCATGAAGAGCAAGGTCTCCCTAACTTTTCTTTTGCCTGGGAAGTCCTAGGGAACTTCAATCCTGATCACTTTCTCTGGAGAAGCTGGGATTACAGGTGTAAGCCACGACATTTAATCAGCCTTTTTTCTTTACAGCTCACCTTCTTCATCTGAAAAATGTACCACTACTTACCGTGCAAAGGTGCTGGGGACCAGAAACGAGTCCTGCCTGAGTTGTGTAGCTTGATTACTAAATCAACATGGCCCACGGGCCTCTTAAAGGAACCAAGATGAAATATGATAAAGACAGAGCAGAGCGATTTCCAGTGTAAGGTAATATCTCTGACATTTCCATTTATTGATATAAATAAATAATCCATCATCTGTCCATCTGTCTGTCTTCTGATTGTTTTTGTGAGCCAGGGTCTTACTGTAGAGCTCAGGGCACTCTGTAACTTCAGTGGTGGGATTACAGGTGTGTACCACCAGGCTCAGCTTTCAGTCATGACAGGTGTCTTATTTTCCTTGTTCTTTTGCTCACCTTTATAGATCATGTTTCAGCAAATGTGTATTTGCTAATTTTGCCTTTTTTTCTCTCTCTCTCAATCTCTCTAACATTTGAACATCTGGCAGAAGGAAGCACAGAGATCCAGAGACCTTTTCTCTCTATTCTGACCCCCACCATCAAGCCTTGGTTTGGCCAAATGGCCAGTTGCAGTTGCCATTAGAAAGAGTAGTTAATTTTTTTTTTGGTCTATTGCTTCTACTTAGCAAGTGAATAATGGATGAGTTGGGTGAAATTCACTTGGAACGAGAGAGCCTGCTGGCCAGAGGCCTCCCTGGGAAGGAGGCCCGGATCTTGTACACACAAGGAAGTCTAGCAGCAAGGCAGAACCGAGTAGCACACACACTTAGACCCCACCGATACCTGGGACCAGCTGTGTGTGGAGGTGCAGCTCTGTGGTAGGCGTGTGACCAATGGGGCTCTGGGGAGTGCTTTTCCTTCTAAACACGTTGGAAAGCCAGAGCCTTTTCCCTCCCTGCAAAGAGTTCATGGGAAACATCAGTCACGTTGATTGTCTCCGCTGTCAGAGCCATCTATTAAAAATCTAATCAGAGTGTTGCTTTTTTTTTAAACCAATTAAATCTTTGACTGCAACCCTTGTCTGATTCCATGCTCAGAGCTGTCAGAAAAAGCCAAGGAATTGCCCTCGGCGCTAAGCCCTGATGTGAAAGAACCTTCTAGTCCCTTCTCAGCCCTCCCTCATGCCGCAGCTGGCCTGGACACTGGATTTATCACAACGATTTGTGACGTGTCAAACGAGACCCTGGTGCCATTCCTCAGGCTCCCGCATTGCCGGATCAGGGGGCCGGAGCCACATGACCGTTGGCTTCTGGAGTTCCTCCTGCGAGGCCTCCAGTCTGAGCCACCACAGCAGGACATTAAAAACCGAGCAGGACAAAGCTTCCAGTCTGAATCGCTCACTGAGCCAGGTGGCCTGTGGGAAACTCACCAAAGTCCCCGGGGCCAATGCACTGCCATGGTCACTGTTCCTGGACGTGGAAAGGCAAGTCCCATCTGCTTTCCTTTACACGTGCAAACTAGACTCAAAAGTAAAATAATAATAACAATGATAATAAAAGATATGAGGGCTGGGCATGGTGGCTCACACCTGCAATCCCAGCTACTCAGGAGGCAGATATCAGGAGTATCCAAGGTTGAGGCCAGTACAAAGCTATCGAGCAGCAAAACTTCATTTCAATCAATAGGCCAAGTGTGATGGGTTACACCTGTGACTCCACCTACTAAGGAGGCTGAGATAGGAGGATCCGAATCTGAGGGTGGCCCCAGGCAAAAAGGCTGCCAACTTCCATTCAACCTCTGTGGCACCCCAGGGATATGTGTGTGTGTGCATACACGCATGTGTGAGCTGTGGTATGCATATGTATGTGTGCATGTAGGTGTGCATGCATGGGCGTGTGTTTGGGATGCATGGTATGAGGCCATAGATGTGTGTGTACACGTGCACATACAGCATGCAGGTGTGCATGCATGGGCGTGTGTGTTGCATGGTGTGAGGCATCTGCATGTGCAGATCAGCCTTTGCCACGGTGGCTGGATAAACTGGGATTACAGGCATGAACTACCATAACCGGTCCCTGATGTACAATGGTGTGACTCAGGGGTCTCAGCTGTGTGGCTGTGTGGAGGCGATGAATGCTCAGCACAAGCTGCAGTTGGGGTCTGTGGTCTTGCTCTGGGTGAGCGGTGGGTGGCTCTTCTGGGGTGCAGCGATGCGGCAGCCCCGAGGTGGTGGGGGTGGAGGCCTGAGTCCTTGTGTGAGCCGTGCTGGATCTTTGACACCCTGAACGTACTCAGGGTATTTTTGACTTCTGATGTTTTCAGCTTAGGAGGGATCGATTGGGAAGGATGGCCTGCAGATGTCCAGCGGCAGCCACCGGGAGTCCCGTGCAAGGCAAGGAAGGGTCTGGCTTGCGCTTGGGGCCTTTCAGATCTGTGTTGTCTTATCTCAGACTCTGCTTGGTGGGGTTGAATGTTCATCTGTGTTCCTCTGAGTATTCCTGGGCCTAGAGCTAGGGCCATCCTCCCTCCTTTCTTCCCTCCCTCCCTCCCTCCCTTCCTCCTTCCCTCCCTCCTTTCCTCCTTTCCTCCCTTCCTCCCTTCCAACTCCTTGTGCTTGCTAGGCAGGCATCTGTCACTGATCTCCCCCCGACCCTTTTTAACCTTGTTTTTCTGCTCGATTTGTGCCCAGGTTGACCTGGGCTGTGGTCCCCCTATTTCTGCTTCCCCACAGGGCTGGGGTGACAGGCCTGTGCCACTCATCTTGAGTGAGTTGGAGTCTCTGGAGTTCTCTTGTGCTGGCTGACCTTGAGCCATCCTGCGTGGTCTCCACCTTCCAAGTTGTTGGGATCGCAGCCTGGGTCCTCGTTGCCTGGCCACGTTCCTTCTTTTCTTCAGGACCCAGGAAGCGTCAGGACCAGCTCCTGGCTGTCATTCCTAGCCATGGCCATTGCTGTCCAACTCAGCTTGGTTTGTGGCCTCAAAGCAGCAAGAAATTGTTCATCGTTCACCTCCACCCTGCCCCCACTCAAGGAGGAAGATGCCATAAGTCTTTCACTCCATTTGATCAATTAAGAAATTAAGTAGGAAAATTATGCAGGGTGCTCCTGGGCCAGGCAGGCGATGAGAATCTCAGGGCCTGAGTTCCAGTTCAGAGCCCTTTTCTGCCAGGGAGAAGCGCTCCCCTTTGGCCCTCTTTCTGTGCCTCCTGCAGCCAGAATGTTGTTCTGGGAGGGAGAGAGGAGGGTCTCGGCTCTTCACCAAGGCCCCTCCCCTCTAGCCCTCCCAGCCCCACCCCTGCGGCATGGGAGCTAGCTGGGGGCTTCTCTGCTGGCCTTCTCTCCTTGCTTCTTTATCCGGCTCGCTCCCTTTCGCTTTTTGATCAAGGCTCCCCAAACTTGTACTGTGTTTTATTTAAAAAAAATTATGCACTCGGGCTAAATATGGAATCTTCACACGTGTGCGCAGTACACTCAGATTCCTGTCATGCATCAGTTCCATGATCCCTCCTCTTGTGTTTAAACATTTGTTTTTTTGTTTTTGTCGGTTGTGGGGCTTGAACTCTGGGCGCTGTCCCTGAGCTCTTCAGCTCCAGGTGAGCACACAGCGCCACTTCCAGTTTTTCTGGTGGTTCATTGGAGATAAGAGTCTCATGGACTTTCCTGCCTGGGCTGGCTTTGAACCTTGATTCTTCCTGAGTAGCTAGGATTATTGGTGTGAGCCACCGGGGGCTGCTAAAAAAGTTTAAAGATGTTTCACTACTCTGTTACACATATATGTGTGCTCTTCCTACTCATCCCACACACCACCCCTCCCCCTGTGGGGCCCCTGAGCCCTTTTTGGTATTTGTGCCCTTAGTTTTGTTTCATGTTGAGTTGTAGGCCCAGATTTCACCTATGCAGGGCTGCTCCTCCCGGGTTTGGCTTATTTTACTTAACACGATGATCTCCAGCTCTATCAGTTCTCCTGCAGACCCTGCAGATGCCTTCCTCTTCCTCTTCATGGGTGAGCGGGGTTCCACTGTGAGCGCACCACGCTTGCTTTTCCTGCTCAATGGCTGACTCCGGGGTGTGGCTGGCTCCCCCTTTCTCTTCAGGCGTCAGCTGGAGTCCACATCTGCTGGAAGTCGCCCACATCTGGGTTCCTGCGTGTCTGGCTAGGGGTCCACAGGCAGTGGTGGTATTGAAGTGAGAGCCAGCAGAATTGCTCTGGTGCTGTAACAAAGCCACATCTATGGAGAACCAGGAAAACATAAGAAAGTGGGAAGAGCTCCTCGGGCCTCCTGGCTTCTCCAGCAGAGGCCGGTCTGTGAACTGGAGGGAGGGTGTTATAGGAAGAATGTGGTGGCATCGCCAAACACTCCTGCAGCTTCAGCGTCCCAGCTTGATGTGCAAGTGTCCCCTTTAAAGACTTTGTGCCACTTACAGTGGTGGCTTTATTCAATTTCCACAAAGTTGTAGTTGCAATTAGATCTGTCCAGATAATGAACTCCAATTTGCTAGTTTGCAGTGAATGATTAATGACTGAGGTCTCCCCAGCAAGTGCAGGGCTGTGGGAGCGGGAGAAGCCCTGGGGATGCACGGGGCTCTGAGCCTGCTCAAGGTTGCTGGTGACTTATACCACGTCCCTTAGTCTTCCTGACTCCAATTCCTCTCCAAGGACAGGAGGGAAATTGTCCCTTCTCTCATAAGAACCGAGCCTCAGGTCAACAAAATACCATTCTGCCTGGTTATCTTCAAATATGCTGCTGCCTTCTGCCCGTTTCCCAAGTCTATTGGTGTATGTGTGTGGTGTGCATGCACCCATATGTGCGTGCATGTGTGTGTGTATGTGTGTATGTGTGTGTGTTTGTGTGTGTGTTTGCATGTTTCTTTACACTTTCAGACTCATTATTTTCCATCAACAGGAACAGTGAATCTCCACCCTTGAAACCTTCTCGAAGTCAGGTCACCCCCCACCAGCATGGAGAGGAACACTGGGGGACGGTTCTGGAATGGAGTGGAGCTGGGCTGGTTTTTCCAGTAACTGTGTGGGGAGAGTGCCCTGTGGAAGCCAACCTTGCCTCATGCCTTGCACATTACTCTCCATTCAATTCCACCTGGATTATAGACCCAAAGAAGAGAGGGTCAGCCTGTATCTTCCGAATAGTTCAGAGTAGGGGAAATTAGGTTGGATAACAGAAGGAATTACCATGAAGACTAAGGACACAAACCTGAGATGGCTGAAATTAAGAAGCCTGTCCATCAAGTTACACAACTTAAGGGGAAGGGGTCTGCCACTGAGCAGGACAAGATATATACTATACTTCTAACAGATTATCCTAAGAAATAGGAATTTATACCCAAATGCTGACACTCCAACACAAAAACCTTTTCAGAAAAGTGGACACTCAGGTCAGCAAGCACATGAAAAACTTTCCAGCATTAGGAGTCAACAGAATAATACAAGTTCAGTCCATTGGTACCATTGTGCACCAACATCGATAATGTCAGTCGGACTGTCATCTGTCAGATTGTTGGTGGGGAAGTAATTGTTTAGCTCTTTGTTCTCTATGAAGGAATCTTCAGCAAGCCAGGTGTGGTGGCTCCAACCTGTAATCCCAGCTACTTGGGAGGTGGAGTTCAGGGGATCATGATTTAAGGTTAGCCTCAGCAAAAAAATAAAGGAAGAAATCTCTGAGCCTCCATCTCAACCAATAGTGGGGCCTGGTGGCATCCACATGTCATCCTAGCCAGACGGAACAGTGCCAGTAGGAGGCTACACCCTAAGCCAGTTCTGGCAGATTCTGTCTCAAAATTACAGATTCACAAAAGAAAAGAAGAAAGAGGACGAGGAGGAGCAGGAGGAGGATCTAGTAGATAAGTTATGGTCTCGCTGTTCTAGCCTTAGACACAGTTATCTGAGAAACATGTCTTTGTGAACAGCACATGACAGGGACAAGGAGGTCATGGCTCATGGTGATGGCTGTGAGGCAGTACCTCTGGCTTCCCTCAGACTAACTAAATGACAATGTAAATGGGTCCCGGCTGATCGTGGGCACCTGTGCCACTCCCCAGCTGGTTCTTACCTGAGTCGGTGATATAGACCAAGTCCCACCACCTTGCCTGCCATCACTGTTCAGTATATGTGGTTTGGGGCTCACTCTGTGGCTGCCCCTGACTGGAGCACCTCTCATTCTGATGCGCAGATTCAACTCTGGACACTGGGTTTGGATCTGGCAGGCCAGGGCTGCTGGCTGGTTGCCCACCTCTCTGCTTCACTGTGTGTGGCCATTGGGTTGCTCGCACTCACCCGAGTAGGCCCGGGACACCTGGGCTTCGAACTTGGCCTAAAGTATGATAGGTCAAAGGTTATTTTCTTTTTCTCCTCCTTCCCTTCCTCCTCTTCCTTCTCTCTCTCTCCTTCCTTCCTTCCTTCCTTCCTTCCTCCCTCCCTCCCTTCCTTCCTTCCTTCCTTCCTTCCTTCCTTCCTTCCTTCCTTCCTTCCTTCCTTCCTTCCTTCCTTCCTTCCTTCCTTCCTTCCTCCCTTCCTCCCTGCCTTCCTGCCGTCCTGCCTTCCTGCCTTCCTGCCTTCCTGCCTTCCTGCCTTCCTTCCGTACTAGGCCTCCTACTTGCTAGGCTGGTGCTCTACTACTTGAGCCACACCATTAGGCCCATTTTCCTTGGCTCCTCTTGAGATAGGATCTCACATCCTGAGGCTGATTCTAAGTCATGATCTGCCCATAGGCTCACGCCCTGTCTTCCAACTTCCCTTCCATGGGGATGAAGTCCCGAAAACATTTCTGCCATGTCTCGGCATGTCTGGCCAAACTATCTGTTGAGAGAGAGAGAGAGAGAGTCAGTGTGTGTGTGTGTCTCAAGAACTTTTCTGCCTGAACTGGCCTTGATCCATGATCCCCCCAATTTCAGCCTCCCAAGTAGCTAGTAGCCTTTCCCTGTGTTTCTCACTTTGGGTTGTATCTCTGGTCAGGCCTGGCCCTGCAGGACGCATGGGGTGGGGAAGGGGGGTGCTTTGTCCAGCTCTGCTCCTCCACCATGCCCTTCCTCCCTAGCATGCAGGAGGGCTTGACTCCATGCATGTCTTCCAGGCGTGATCCATCAGGGTGAGCTGCACAAGCCACAGAGGGAGAGTGTGAGCCGCAGTTCTGCATGAGGTGCATGAAGACTCACTGGATGGTATGCAAGCCACAGACGGGGCAGGTGAACAGGAGCAAGGTGGGTTCTGTGGACAGGTGGCAAATCCCTGCAAAAAGTGCTTTTGTTAGTGTGAACTAAGTTTTTTTAAAAAAAATTCTGCATGCATATTTTCAAGTTCTATGTCAGCAATAACGTTTCCATGGGCAAATGGGTTTATATCCTGCTGCCCACTGCCAGGGGTGAGGGGAGGCCGGTGCAGGCCCATGGCCATGCTGCACTGTTGGGTTCTTGGGCATCTCTTGTGTCTCAGGTTGGGGTGGCTTTTTGAACTCATGCCCTGAGGGTGTGGTGGGGCATGGTGTAGTCTGTAGGCTGGCCGTGTGCTCTGGGCCAGTGTGGAGCTGTCAGGAAGACACTTGGCCTCCTTCTCCTCGTTTCTATCACCCCTGACATTCTTCTTCTTCTCTGCCATCTGCTTAGCCATTTCTCAACAAGTTGCCTTAACCTTGGGTGGCAGAGCGTTCACCCCGAGGGCCTTTCTCTGAATGGATCTCAAACCGGTCACCCATTTTCAGGAAAGCTGACTAAGGCCCAGCCTCCTCCATGCTGGGCTCCCCCCAAGTTCAATGCAGCTGTGTCACCATGGTGGATTTGTAGAAAGATGATTTGTGGAAATCATTTTGGGGGGACTGCCTATAGCAGATCTACTTCATCAACACTAGCAGTTGCCTGGTTTAAATAGGATGTCTTTGTTGGGTGCCAGACTCACACCTGTAGTCCCAGCTACTCAGGAAACTGAGGTCCGAGGATTGAGGTCTAACACAAGCCAGGACATAAAAGTTCATGAGACTCTCAGCTCCAATTAATCAGCAAAAAGCCGAAGGGGAGACAGTTATATGATTAAGAAGAACCTTTCTTCTTTTGGGTTGATCCTGGAGCTTTGTGTTTTTTGGCTCAAGGCTGGTGTTCTACCATTTAAGCCACAGCTCCCTGGCCCTTCAACCATGTGAGGAGAGCACTAAAAGGCTCCATCTATGAAGCAGGAAGCCTGTCCCTCACTTGACCTCCATCCTCACCATCTGAGACCTCCAGCCTCCAGGCTCAGAATGGAGACTCCATCCAGACACAGCATCACGATCAGAGCACTGTCCTCTGAGTTATTATTACTGAGTCACTTCACAGACCGACTGCGTGGCTCCAACCTCCCGTTTGTTCCACTTCTTCACCTTGCTTGTCTTCATGGCAGCCATGTGCTCAGTTGCCTCCTTCCTGCAAGACAGACTCAAGGCCGCACGCCAGGGCACGATCCTCTCAGCCCCTTGCTCAGGCTCTGCATTCTGAGAGGCCATTCTTTACCAGCCCCATGTCCTAGCCCCTTTGTCAGCTTTCTCCTCCATCCTCCTGCATTTGCAGGTCATACGTTCAGGCCAGCGGTGAGGCCCTGGCCTGCAGTCTCTCTGCACTATGCTGCTGTCTGTGGCTGGGCTCTGTAGCTCTCCCCTTCTGCTTCCTTCCTGTGGCCATTTATCCAGCCCTCGGCCTCCCTGGTGAGAGCCGGACCGTTCTGCACTCATCTGCAGCACGCTATGCCCTGTCTCTCCAGGCCAGGCCTCACATGGGACAGTGGCCACCAGCGCCCAGCCCCTCCTACCCCCGAGACCTCTCCCTCCATCAGCTCAAGCCCTCCTTCCACTCTCCGGGTTCAGATCACACAGACTTGGGCCTGGGTTTCCCAAGTGTCTGCACGGCCAAGCCCTGAGCGTGAGGCTGTTCTGGGGCTGTGAGCCGGTGGGCCCCAGGCTTCCACCTCTGTGAAGATTTGGAAAAGTCCACCAGGCATTTCCCAGCCTCCCATCTGGCTTGACTCCTGCTCCACAGAGCCCAGGCACCCCTGTCCTTCTGTCCTGAGCCCCCATCCCTCTGTCCTGTCCTCATTCTCCACTCATGACCACCGTGGCCATGAGTGGATACAGCTTCGGATGCTGGCGAGGTTTGGTAAACATCCCGGTGTCTCCCTGCTGGCTGGAGGCAGGAGGAGGCGGCGTCCCTCAGAGGCAGAAAGTAGACATGGACAAATGCCCCAGAGACTGGGCAAACTCTACAAATGGGGGATCCCCCCTCCAAGATGAACCCTTGGGGCTTGTGAGAGGTTTCTGCGCTGTGAGGGGCTCTCTCTGTGATCCGGGGGATAATGGGCTGGGGTCCACTCATAGGGAGAGAATGCCCAGTGAGAGAGAAAGAGGAACTTGCTTTGACTTGGTCAAACAGCCAGTTCCTGAACTGACACAATTGGGTTTTATTCTGTTAGACTTAGATAAGTAGTATTGGCTACAGAGAGTCCATTTTCCCTTTAGCTGTTCTTGCTAAAAAAAAAAAAAAAAAAAAGGAAGAAAAAGAAAAATCATAAAAAAATGAGTTTAGAACACAGGCTGGATTTCCCAGGTCCCTGCTAGCCGAGAGCTGGCCACTGGGGGGCAGCAGTGCACCGCAGACCTTGGAGGACTACCCGCCCCCCCATCCATTCATCCGGAACCTTCTCCAGGAATTTTCACTGTGCTTCGATCTTTTCTGTCTCATCAGCAAGGAATATCACTTAAGACAAGGGTGGAAATAAAGATGGGTACCACACACAAAGTGCTGTATATATTATATTATAGTATATTACATTATTTTATTTTATTTTTTGCCACAGTCAGTGAATCTTTATCCTTTGAGCGCTGTCAGACTGGCTCACATGCCTTTCCTTTCAGCCTGGCTGGGCCGGAAGGTGGCTCCCATTAGCTTGAGGCTGTTGCTGGGAATTCCGGGTCAGGATGGAAAAGTCTTTATGTGTCAGCTAATGGCTTTTGAATGACTCAAACGCACTGGGCCCTGGAGCATGGGTTACTCCATCTGTGACGCAATTTAACATTCCAGAACATTCGTAGCGGTATCCTTATAGGCTGGAAGAGTCAGGCTCAGAGGGATATAGCCAGTGGTCCAAGGTCAAGGACATAAAGACACCTTCACACCAGCTCTGCGAGCGGCCGGCCTCGCTCCTGCACATCTGGGGACACCTGAGGGGGCAGAGCTGAGCCACGAGGGGACAAGGGGACAGGGACACGGGATCTGTGGGGAAAGGGAATGGCTGGAGGCATGGACTGCAGGCCACGGTTAGGGAAAGGGAGATGAGGGAGGGAGAGAGACAGAGAGAGGGAGAGAAGGAAACAGAGGAAGGTAGAGAGAGAGGGAGGGAGAGGAGAGACAAACACAGACACAGAGACAAGGAGACACACAGAGAGAGATGCGTTTGCACACACACACACACACACACACACACACACGGATCAGCACATCTTCAAGAGCAATTGCTTGCTGAACTAATTCACTAGGAGGAGGAGGAAGGGAAAGAGGCCAGAGTTTGCACACATCAGGTCTCCAGGGTCTGCACACCCAGCGTGTGTCTCCCACCTTACTCTCAGCCTTCCCTCAGTCCCCAGGTTTGAGTCACGCTGCCTGGGCTCTGGGCTGCCCAGGGATTTGGTTAAAAATTATTCTGTAGATTGCTGGATGCAGGTGGCCCCGCGTAGCGTGGTCTGCGCCTGACACCCCTTCAACCAGGCTGCCTTGCCAGCTTCATCAGTCTCATGGAAACTATCGTTTCCTACATAGTTGCCATGTGTCACAAAATTAGGCATTGTCCTGTTTCCCTGTTCTCTTCCTTCTCTGCCATAGTCCCATAGTGAAAATCATGTTTGGTCTGTGTGTGTGTGTGTGTGTGTGTGTGTGTGTGTGTGTGTGTGTGTGTGTGTGTGTGTGTGTGTGTGTGTGTGTGTGTGTGTGTACGAGCTTTTGTGCTCAAGGCTGGCATTCTACCACTTGAGCCACAAGGGCACTTCTAGCTTTTTGGTAGTTAGTTGGAGATACGAATCTCATGGACTTTTCTATCTAGGCTGGCTTTGAACCACAATCCTCTGATCTCAGCTTCCTGAGTAGCTGGGATTCCAGGAGCAAGCTGTCTCCTCCTCCTCCTGGAAGCCCTTCCACACCCGCACAGGCCCCACACAGATGCTTCCTGTCCTATAAGATGACCTCCAGTGTTGGAAGCCTGCCCTGACCAGCTGAGCTGGACATCACCCTCTGGCTCCCAGACTCCTTACCTGGGTGGACCCGGGTCCAGTGTGTGTCTGGGTCCTCTGGGCGTCTGACCCCCATGTCCTCTGGCCGGCCTGTCACACCCAGCATCGCCATCCATGCAGTGATGGAACGCCGAGGCTTCTGTGCACCCATGTGTCCATCAGATCCTCGAAATACCGGTCAACGAGACAAGCGAGATCCTTTAATCCTCCAGCTTTATCCAGATTATCTGACCTAATTCCTTTATACTGTACCATCAGATAATTCCATGAGAGCAACCACAGCCATGTCAGCAAGTACCCAGTCCACATCCACCCTGGTGCGAGAGAGAGAGAGAGAGAGAGAGAGAGAGAGAGAGAGAGAGAGAGAGAGAGAGAGAGAGAGAGAGAGAGAGAGAGAGAGAGAGAGAGAGAGAGAGAGAGAGAGGGAGGGAGGGAGAGGGAGAGGGAGAGAGAGAGAGAGATAGGGAGAGAGAAAGAGAAGAGAGGAAGAGAAAGAGAGAGGGAGAGAGAGAGAAAGAGAGAGCGAGAGAGAGAGAGAAAGAGAGAGAGGGAGAGAAAGAGAAAAAGAGAGAGAAGGAGAGAGAGAGAAAGAGAGAGAGAGGGAGGGGGAGAAAGAGAGAGAGAGAGAGAGAGGGAGGGGGAGAAAGAAAAAATGCTGATGAAGGACTCACTGAAGCCAGTGGGGAGCCTCACGCCTGCCATCCTAGCTTCTCCAGGAGGCTGACAGCTGAGGATTGAGGTTCAAAGCCAGCTCAGGCAGACAAATCCTAGAGACTCTCACCTCCAACCAATCAGCAAGAAGCTGAAATGGAGGCATGGCTCAAGTGGTAGAGCACCAGCCAGCACCCAGGCAGGCCTTGAGTTCAATTCCTGAGTCTGGCATGTGCGGACACACACACACACACACACACACACACACACACACACACACACACACACACACACACAATAGCAGGTCTTTCTGCTTCCTGAGCTCTGTGGACGTTGGTGGGAGGGGAAATGTGTCAGAATCTCCAGTGTTCCTCTATCTCTATTACTGGTGGGGCCCCAGAAAACTCCTCCGCAATGACCACCACGCCCCATTCCTCAAGACTTCCCTTCTGCATCTGACAGCTCCCCTCTCTATCATCGATGAAGTGCATGGGTGACACTTCTGCCTCTAGATCAGACCCCTCAGCACCCACGGGCGCCAGCATGCCCTTCCTCTGAGACTCAGCGGCTCGGCTCCCATGCAAATATTGATTCTTGGCATGATTAATACAGCTATTGATATTCACCATGAATTTGCTCAACCAGAAGAAATAATAATTAGCGCAAGGAGCCTGCGTATTATTAAGGGCCTCATTAATTCAACCAGGTTTATTTGGATGACAGCGGGATGTCAAGTCAATAATGATGACTAATTAATAAACACATCAGAATGCCTTAAGATGAGCCGAAGTGGAGGCATGGAGGCTGGGGGGCGGTGCTGATGGAGAGAATTCCAAGATGACTGGTCCCAGGACCCAGCTTTTGCAAGGTGGCCTTGCAGAGTTAGGGAAAGGGCCGATGGGAGCTAATTTGGGGTTTGAAGAGATAACTCAGCTGGGGACCAGTGGCTCACACCTGTGATCCTAGCCACTCAGGAGGCTGAGATCCGAGGATCGTGGTTCAAAGCCAGCCCAGGCAGGAATGTCTATGAGACTTTCCTCTCCAATTAACACAGCAAAAAGCTGGAAATGAAGCTATGGCTCAAGTGGTAGAGCGCCAGCCTTGAGTGAAAAAAGCTCAGGGAGAATGGTGGTGATCGATTTCACCCATGGGGCTCCCTGGGCTGCCCCTCCCCCACCGGGTAGAGGCAGGAGAAAGTCAGGAAAGTTTAGTTGGACCCCAAATGGGAGTAAGCCGACTTGTATGGTCTGCATGGCACCTGGCCCAGCGGTACCCAGAGAGTCCTCACAACCATTGAATGTTTCTGCTTTGAATGTTTCTGGCTTCTTTTACTCAAGGTGGAATTTAAATCAAAGAGGAAACATCTATGCTGGGGGCACTGTATAGTTTGTCTGGGCATAATGGCTAATAAACGTCATGTTTTAAAGAGGCTCTTAAAAACCAGTAGGTTTAACAGCATTGTGTGCTCACGAGGCGGGCTGGTCAGCTGTATGGGGACTTCGAGACTGCGATCTTCAACGTGATAGAAGGCTCAGGGGTTTGGAGCCGGTGGGAAAACAAGATGGGGATGTCTGATGAAATATCCTGGGCTGAACCCTGTGCTGGCTTCCTTCCAATAGCCCCCAAAGACTCCTTCAAGACAGGTTCCAGCCCCTTGTCACCTCCTTCAACCTGGAAGGAAGTGAGCCTCAGGGCTTTTATCACATCAAAATGGCCAGTGTAAGCCAGGTACTAGTGGCTCACGCCTGTAATCCTAGCTACTCAGGAGGCTGAGATTGGAGGATCAAGCTTCAAAGCCAGCCCGGGTAGGAAAGTCCATGAGACTCTTATCTCTAATAAACCACCAGAAAACCAGAAGTGGTGCTATGGCTCAAGTGGTAGAGCACTAGCTTTGAGCAAAAAGAGTTCAGGGATAACACAGGCCCTGAGTTCAAGCCCCTCAACTGACCGAAAAAAGAAAGAAAGAAAGAAAGAAAGAAAGAAAGAAAGAAAGAAAGAAAGAAAGAAAGAAAGAAAGAAAGAAAGAAAGAAAAGAAAGAAAATTTTAGTGCAGCTCTTGGAACAAAATCTTTTCTGATGCAATCATGGTCAGATGACCATCAGATTAAATGAGATGTCAGCAACTGGGGTTGTCTTAGCTATTACCAAGACCGTGTAATTTATAAAACATTGAACTCTGATTTTCTAGATTTTTCCTAGAGCTGTGGAATGCCAAGAACACAGCGCGGGTGTTTCCTGTGTCATCCAGGCTTGGCACAGGTATCAAATGGAGAGACAGGGGTACTGTGCTAACTCAGAACTCTGCTTCTGATAGAGCCTCTGTTTGTCAAGTATGGTGGTACATACCTGTAGTTTCAGTCCTCAGGAGGCCATGGAAGGAGAATAGTAAATTTTTAAATCAGCTTGAATACACTGGTGTCTCAGGAATGTAATCTTAGCTTTTGAAGAGGCTGAGATGTGAAGATCTCACAGTTCAAAGCCATCCTGATCAGGACAGTCAACAATATGCTTATCACCAATTAACCACCAAAAATCTGGGAGCAACACACACACACACACACACACACACACACACACACACACACACACACACACACACACACTAGCCAACAAGTTGGGTGTAGTGTCTGTAATCCTAGCTATGCGGGAGGTGGAGGTAGAAAGATCAGGGTCCAAGGCTGGTCAAGCCTTAAAATGCAAGAACCTCTCTGAGAGATAATTAAAGGCACAAAGAGAGTTAGGGGTGTGGCTTGGGTGGCAGTAAGAGTGGGGGCCTGGAGTGCAGTCCAGGTCCCACCCCAAAATCAGTCAATCAATAGTCACTGCCTCTCACCTCCCACAGCCCTCCTCTGGGGAGGTGAGCAGGACTTGGAAGGATACATTTCCAATGCAGAAGCTTCTAGAAGACGCAGCGAAACCACAGCTCCCACGTCACCTCCCTGAGCGAGGCCCCTTGCTCCGGCCTCCTGCTCCTTGTGGGTGACGCACACTTTAGCCATGTCCTCTTCACCGTGCTCTCTTGCTTGGGGGGGTGCGCAGAAGGGGGTCATCTCCTTCATTCTCCACATGCATCCTGTCTTTGTGCACCAGTTGCTCAGTCTTGGAGAGCGTCCCATTGCCTTGGAACCTTGATCCTCCAGATCTCAGTTGGGATGGTGGCAGGCAGGTGGGGGGGGGCTCAGGCTGCCCTCTCCTCAGAGACCCCTAACTGCCCACTGCCCAGCTCCCATGGACCCAAGGGAGCTTGCCTCTGTGGCCCACGCTGATTTATCTCCTGCTTCTGAGCTCTCTTCTTTAATTAAGGGGGATCTGAAAACAGAACCTTTTTTACAAAGAGATTGGGTGGGGGGAGGGTGTTTTATAACAGTGCAGAGAATGGAACTGTTTATTAAAAAGAATAATACGCAATAATAGATGGAATGAAGTGGCTCAGCAAAGCAGAGCTCTCAGAGACAGGCAGGAAACACATGTTGAACTTTGCTTGTAATCAAAGGAACAAATGCTTCCGCCCCCCTTATTTTTCATGACTGATTTGGCAGATTTTAAAATATGCATGGTATTCCTCCCTTGGCATGGTTCATCTTGCAGATGGGCTCGGTTGCACTGAGAGGAGCGAGGAGGTGTGCGAGGCCCAGCCATGGGGCAGCAAAGGAGGGTTTGGCTACAATGCCCCAATGTGGGTGGAGTGGACAGCAACACAGCATGCTCCCTCCCTCCTCCTCCCTCCCTCTCCTTCCCTCCCTCCCTCCCTACAGCATGCTCCCTCCCTCCCTCTCCCCTTCCTCCCGTGTGGGCGAGGCTCTGCTCCCCCACATCCTTCCCACTACCAGGACTTAAACCTTGAACAAAACAACTGGTTTGTCCCTTACCTTACTGCCTCCTCTGGAGGTCTGTCTGCACAGCCCTGCGGCCCGCAGGGCCAGCTCAGCCCAGTGCAGTGCTTGGCTTAGGCTCAAGGAGAAGATGAGCCTGATCTTCCTGGGCCTTGTGAGCACCTAGCAACATAGCCCTGAAAATGCACCTCCACAACTAGATCACCTGCGAGGACTCAGCTGAGGAAATACTTAAAATCACACGCAAACCTCGACTTCTCAGATCGCTTTCCCGCACTCCTCACACGCCTGAGAAAAAGGAAGTAAATGAATGTTTAGCAGTAGAGCGCGGATTCAGCCCTCTATAAGATATTAAAAAGATAAAGATATTAAAGATATTTGGGAAGCACTTATAAATAACAAAGATATTCCGAATATATGAATTGAGGATAAAAAATGATCAACCATTTATTTGTAATAGAAACGGAATAACAAAAAGTTGTGCTGGGCTCTAGGGACTTATACCTGTCATCTTAGCTACATGGGGAGGCTAACGGCTGAAGGATTGTGATTCAAGGCCAGCCAAGACCTTATTTCAAAAATAAGCAGCAGCTGAGTACTAGTGGCTTACACCTGTAATCCCAGCTACTCAGGAGGCTGAGATCTGAGGACCACAGTTCAAAACCAGCCCCAGCAGGAAAGGCTGTGAGACTCTTATCTCCAATAAACCACCAGAAAAATGGAAGTGGCACTATAGCTCAAGTGGTAGAGTGCTAGCCTTGAGCTGAAGAGCTGAGAGGCAGCGCCCAGGCCCAGAGTTCAAGCCCCACAACTGACAAAAAAAAAAAAAAAAAGCCAGGCGCCGGTGGCTCACTCCTGTTAATCCTAGCTACTCAGGAGGCTGAGATGTGAGGATCGAGGTTCAAAGCCAGCCTGGCAGGAGAGTCTGAAACTCTTATCTCCAATGAACTACCAGAAAACTGGCGCTGTAGCTCATGTGGTAGAGTGCTAGTCTTGAGCTGAAGAGCTGAGGGACAGTGTTCAGGCCCAGAGTTCAAGCCCCTCGACCAACAACAAAAAAATAATAAACAGCAAATGACAGCCTGGAGGTGTGGTCCACCTGGTAGAGTGCCAGCCTAGCAAGCCTGAAGTCCCAAGTTCAAATGCCAAAGTTTTCAGTACCTAGAAGAAAAATGATAGAAAATCTTTTATTCCCCCACCCCCAACACACATAAGCACGCTTTGGTTGTATGGTTGAGATGAGCGATTTACTGTGAATGAGAGCAGAGTCCACACAGAAGAGGGCCAAGAGGAGTCTTTGATGTTTGATGACAGGGCAGGCTGGGTAGACAGGGTGGGGTGTGGACAGTGTGGTGTATGGACAGGGTGGGCAGGGCAGGCAGGCAGGGCAGGGCGGGCAGTGTGCACAGGGTGGACAGTGTGGGCAGGGTAGACAGGATGGACAGGGTGGGCAGGGTAGACAGGGTGGACAGGGTGGGCAGGGTAGACAGGGTGGACAGGGTAGACATGGTGGGCAGTGTGGCAGGGTGGGCAGTGTGGCAGGGTGGGCAGTGTGGCAGGGTGGACAGTATGGACAGGGTGGGCAGGGTGGAGCCCCGCCTGAGGCCCTGGAGAGATTGGTCTGAGGAGATGGAGGCCTGTGGAAGGAGGTCCATGTCTCCACTGGGATTTCTCTCCATGCGCTTTTCTGACGGTGACTTTATCTCCCTTCCTGGTGTCATGTGCAGAGGTGAAATGTAGTCTGGGCTCCCCAGGTACCAGTGTCTCCCCCTGTAATGTTCCCCCGCCCCCCACAGCTCCATCCCTGGGAGAAGCCGGGAAGACACCGTGCAAGGAAGGAAACGTGGATGTGCTTTACCAAAAAGCAACAAGTAATTACCCGTGCACACACCCGAATGGAGGTGACAACTGGAGATACTAGCGAAGTGACCACAGTGGATTTCTCCCTCTTCCCAGTGCCAGGCTTTGAACCCAGGACCTTGTGCACCTCAGGCAAATGCTCTTACCTCTGAGCTACACTCCCAGCTCCTCAGAGCCCCGCCCCCACGTGCCTCCCCCCCCTCCCAGTGGATTGTTAACCTGCTCTTTCATCTCATTGTAGCGATGGAAGCTCAGAAGTACAGAGGAGACAAGTGGCCGAGTAATTCTACAGATCCACAAGCTGGTGGGTAAGCAACTGGGCTTGGCCTAGAATGTACAGGCTCTGGGTGTTCTCTGGCTGGCCACGGTGTCCCTGGAGGTGGGAGCTGGCTGTAATTCCACCAGTTCCACCGTCCTCTGATCAGATGCAAGAGAAACCGAGTTCCATGCTGTGCTCATCAGCTGCTTCTTGCAAAGGTCTTCCTCCTCCTTTCACGTTCCCTGTGGTTCCAGGGACAAACACGCTGGATCTGATTAAGGAGATTTGGTTTTCTTTTGTGTGGACTCCTACGATAATACAAACCACTCTATTTCTTTTTGTGGGTGGAAATAAAGTATTTTTAAATATTAGCATCTGTCATATGATGAATTGCCTCTCCTCTCTGAGCGAAACTGTGGAATAAAACTCTTTAAAAAATAGAAACCATCAATTCCAGGATAATGAGAAACAGAGATCAATCAAAGAGGTTTTTTTTTTAAAATTCTGTTTCCTATAAATTGGAGTGTCACCTTACACACATGCATGAAGGGTCTGTGTGCCAGACTGCGGTGCTGATACCCTCCAGGTAGAAGCTGTGGGCCACGGTGACTTCTCTCAGTGCCATGCTAGCCAGGGCCTGGACTGCACTGTGTTCCTCCAGTTGCCTCCATGGAGGCCAGGAGTGGAAGGGCAGCCTCGTGGCTTTTAGTTTATTGAGGAACTTTGGCCCTGATTCCCACCTGGTCTACATCCTCGCCAGTGTTGGATGCTGTGTTTGCTTGGTGCTGGCTTTCTGATGGGACCTTAGTATGGTCTTGATGTTCATTTTCCTGATGGAGGAAGACATTGAACTTCTTTTTTAATTGTGTTTTTCCGTGTATTTATTAGCGGTGTGTGTTGGTTCGTTTGAAAAGTGGCTATTGCGTTCGGCCAGCCATCTCTCGATTGGATGATGTGATCTCTGGTGCTTAATTTCTTTTGGACGTGTGTATTGATGAAGGAAGCTTCATCTCCAGCCCTCACTGTGTTCAAATCAACCCAGAATGGATCCCAGCAAGGCCTAGTTGTTTGACAGAGTGAGACTGACACAGGTGACACTGTGAGTCCCGGAAAGAGAGGGCTCTCAGGGCTTGCCGGGCTCCTGGAAAACTGCAGGCAGCCGCAGAGTGAGGGCCAGACAGGGGAGACGTTTCCAGCTCCTCACCTGACCGGGCTGAGTGTCCAGAGCACACAGACAGCCGAGAGACTGTCAACCCCAGAGTGGCCCTCCCACCATGCTTCTCCAACAGCCCTGCCGTCATATTCCCTGTGGAAAAGTCCCTCCACAGTGCCAGAAGTTTCTGTGTTGGTCCTGCCCGGATCCTAGCTCAGCGGGGATCAGTGTTACTCTTGATTTGGGGAGATTTAAATCAATGAGTTGATTTATTCAACAAATCTCTGCCAGTGTTTATCCATGAGGAGTGTTAAGAATGCCCGTCCCTACAGGAGAGATCCCAGGAAAATGCGCGGTCCATTCAGCATTGGTGTCTGGAGCTGTGTGGGGAAGGGCGTGCCTCAAGCTGGTGCTCAGAGCACTTGCGTTTCACTCTCTATGCTTTGCTTCTTTCCCTCCCTCCCTCCCTCCCTCCCTCCCTCCCTCCCTCCCTCCCTCCCTCCCTCCCTCCTTCCCTCCCTCCCTCCCTCCCTCCCTCCCTTCCTTCCTTCCTTCTTTCTTTCCTTCCTTCCTTCTTGCTTTCTGTCTTTCTGTCTTTTTGTGTCTCCTTTGGTGATTTGAACTCAGGACCTTGTCCTTATTTTTCCATTTGAGCCACCCCCTCCAGTCCTTTGGCCTTTTTATTTTTATTTAATTTATGTTGGTGGTGGGGCCTGAACTCTGGGCCTGAGCACTGTCCCTCAGCTCTTCAGCTCAAGGCTAGTGCTCTTGAGCCACAGCGCCACTTCTGTTTTATTCTGCTTATGTGGTGCTGAGGAATCAAACCCAGGGCCTCACGCATGCAAGGCAAGCACTCCACCACTGAGCCACCTTCCCAGCCCCTGGCCTTTTTATTTTACTGTGTGTTTTCTTTTCAGATAGACTCTAACAGCTTTGCTTTTCTCTAGCCTGGCCTTGGAGTACCATCTGCTTCCTGTCTCTATTTCCTGAGTGGTTGGGATTACAGGCAGGTAGTACTACACCTGGCCTATGGATTTTATGTCTTCATTTTAACACACATAAGGAAGTTAAGATCTCTCCCTCCCCCCCCTCCCCCGACAGTATCTCTGCGTAGAATGAGAGATCTTGCTTCACACTCCTAGATGCTTGGACTACAGGCATGCACCACCACACTGGTCTGGAATTTAGGCTTGTGCTCTTTGGAGCTTACTTAGTGCTTTTGTGAGTGGGGACTGGGCATCAATGTTCTCCGTGTCCACACATGGCTGGTGGTGGCTTTCAGAGTGTCATGAGATGGATGTGAGTCTAACAGGGAGCTGGCTTTCTGTGCGAGAAGGGAGGCTAGCGGAGACCAGGCCTGTTCCAATCCCAGGCCTGCTCTGCCCCGGCCCAGAGCCTTCTCATATTTCCTCTGCTCAACAACTCCGTGGCTGGGGACCCTTTGTGATCCATTTCATTAGCAAGCAGTGGTGCTGAGCTGTAACGGAGTCTCCTGAGGGAAGGCCTCAGATCCACTTTATTAAAATGAAGGTGTCCCTTGGCATTCCTCGCCAGTGCTTCCCAGGCAGGGGCTGGAGCATGGAGGAGAGGGGAGAGGGCCGGGCCCAGATGCCAGCCCTCCCTGGAAAGGAACGTTTCACCTCGGTACATAAAGGCTGGGAGAGGAGAAGGAGCCACTTGGCAGAGGCCCCACATGGAGAGGAGAGGAGCGGAGAAGGCTGGAGTTTATGATCTCCTTCCTGGCAGGGGAGCCCAGCCTGCTGTGGAGAATTATTCTTTCCACAGGGCAGCTGGCAGCTGGTGCCATGCTGTGTGCCACCATCCCAGGTGCCCTGCTTGACAGCTGCAAAGGGCAGGGGCGGGAAGGGGGGCAAGGAGGGGGTAGGGATGGGGCCTGGAGTGAGGAGGGGGGGTGGCATGGGGAGGGATGGGGAGGAGGGGGTGGGGAGGGGGTGGGGTGGGAAGGGATCTGAGGTCCAAAGATAAACGCAAGGTCCTTCCAGCTCTAGGAACACGAGAAATGGATTTCAGAGGAAGAGCAAACAGTGCAGGGTGAAGGAAGGCAGACATGAGCATGGAGCACCCTGGGGTGGCCTGGGTGCAGGGAGATACAAGACCTGAAGATGAGCTCGGGAAGATTCTGTCTGTGCAGCTGCCCATCCTAGAGTTGGGACCACCAGAGAGAGCTGAGTGATGAGCTCCTGGATGGAGGAGGCCCTGGGAGGTGAGAATTCACCAATGGAGGAGGCCTGAGAATGGCTAGAGGGCCTGGAGTAGGCCTACAGCTCAAGGCACCAGAGAAGAATATCAATTATGCTTAATTTCACAGAATTAAAAAATAATAACTTCACAGTGACTCTTTTATAGCTGCCTTGCCTCAAATCATTAACAACTGTTTTATGTAAAAAGCAATTCATTAAGCAATATGGTCTATGGAAAAGATGTGCAAATGGACAGTAAAAGTTAGAAGTGATAAGGAGAGCCTGCCACTATCAACTGGCTCAGAGAGCCAGCTTGTGAGGAATTTTCGAGAAACTGTGACCCTTGAGGTAACCCCAAACTCAAAACTCTGGTGCTTTTCCCATAGTGGGAGGGGGCTCCTGAAACACTGGGCACTCTGCTGATCGAAGGAGGGGATCCCTGTCAGGTGAGCGGGGTGCAGAATGTGGAGTAGAAACTCCGGTGGGTCTGTGCATACATAGAACTGGATTCAGTCTGTTTTCCTGTAACAGGAGGAAGAAGAAGAGAAGGATGAGGAAGAGGAGGGAGAGGAGGAGGAGGAGGAGCAGAGGACAGCAGAACACACCGTCTGTGACCAGAGCTCTTGGAGTTTTGTTTAAACAATTCTATCTGCTTCCTAAATGTATAATATAAAACAAGATGGAACTGAATCTTTACTTCCAACAACAACAAAGAAATCAGCCCAGTTTATCCAGAACTGGAAGAGTAAGAAGCAGTGTGTGCATGTGCACGTCTGAGTGCAGCTGTGTGGGCCCCGCCCTGTTTGGGGCCATTGCAGGGGCTCCGTGTGAGGGGCTGCTCTCTGTGGCCAGCAGGACCCTGTCTGGAAGGCTTTGTGTGAGGAGGGTGACAGGACGGGGGCTTGAGCCTGAGAAGGGTCGGGAACCACAATTGGCCCAGCTGGGAGAGGAGAAGGGACAGAGGCGATGTCCTGATGTCTGGCCAGCACACTTCCACCTGTCCTGTCCACATCATTTCCCAGAAGTCCAGAGAGGCAGGAAGAAGAATCGGGGGCCTGGAGCTGGCTCCAGGGCACTGGGCATTCTTGATTAGCAATGTGGAAAGGTTTGGGATCCCAGGAATGGGTGGCTGAGCCCGTGGGACACTCTTGGTGATGAGAGACAGTGGCAGTGCCCCGGCCAGGCACCAAAGGGAAAGCCACACATGCAGGGCGCTGAGCAGCTCTGCGTGGCCCTTGCCCCAGGTGCACCACGTTGGGGGTTTGTGAGGAAAGAGGGAAATTCCCCAGAAACCCACGTGCTGAGCGGAGCCCAGGTGTGGAAGCAGCACATAGAGTGGAGAGAAACGGAGGCCTGGGCTCAGACATGCGTGAGAGCTGGAACTCACCCATTTAGAGCTGCAGAAAGCTGGAGGAGAGTGAACGTATATTCTCTACCTCCATTCTAATGAGCCAGAGAATGGGCACACCACATGCACGCAAGGCCCTGCCTGCTCTAGCAGCTGAAAAAGATCTGTGGAATAGGCCCTGGGCCCTGTGGCCTGCTTGACCTCTTCTCCACAGAAGACACATTTGTTCTCCATGGACAAGGGATATATGTGCATGAACAGGAACATGTGTGCATGGATGGGGACTTGCGTGTATGGATGGGGACATGTGAGCATACATGGGGACATACATGCATGGAAGGGGACATGTGTGTATGGAAGGGGACATGCATGGGGTATGCAAGGGGACATGTGTCATGCACGGAGTCATGGGTGTATGGATGGATACATGTGAGCATACATGGGGACATGTCTGCATGGACAGTGGACTGCCCCTGTTGTCACGGGTGCGACAGGAATACTTTCAATGCTCAGTGTGTCTTGAACACAGGCAATTGTCTGTTTCAGTGCCTTTTGCTTCATCTGCTTTAACTAGACATGAGCAGGGCATTGTCTCTCTTGGAGCAGCTTTGACCCTCTGAGCTCAGAATGGTGGTGCACAGACTCACAGCTCGGACGGTCCAGGTGGGTTGGTCTGTAGACTCTCTCCGCCCTGTGGCTCTGCCCCTGCTCTCTGATGGATACATCTCAGCAGACAAGTCCAGATCACTCTTCCCATGCCCTGGCTCCCGGGACTCCCTGCCGAGCAGCGCCCAGCCTAACCCCATGGGACACACGGCTCTGAGCAAAGAACTTCTTTTCTTTTCTTTTTCTTTTTGGTTGTGGGGCCTGAACTCTGGGCCTGGGCGCTATCCCTCAGCCCTTCAGCTCAAGGCTAGCACTCTACCACCTGAGCCACAGCACCACTTCTGGCTTTTTCTGCTTATGTGGTGCTGAGGAATTGAACCCAGGGCCTCATGCATGCAAGGCAAGCGCTCTACCACTGAGCCACCTTCCCAGCCCTGAGCAAAGAACTTCTACCATCTGAGTTCAACTTGCCAAGTGAAGCTTTGGGTTTTCCCCTCCAGCCTGTCCTCAGCAGCTTTCCAGACATGCGTGGGTTTCAAAAGTGTGATTGCCATGAGCCTTGTCTATCATCTCCACTGTGGGGAAAGTATGAACAACCCCACTGTGAAGATTTCCTTCTCGAAGCCAGAGCTGTGCTGGGCTTTGCCGCGTGTGGGGCAGTGGGAGGCTGCATGAAACCGGGGAGGATAGAGAGAGAGAAGGAAAAGTTGGTGTTGGAGGCTGAGGCCTTTCATCCGACTCACCAGCTCCAGCCCTGCCCTCCAGTCCCTGGACCCTTTGATGGTGGATGTCTGGCTGGCCGACCTCTTTGTAGACTGTGAAAGAGACCAGTTTAGTATCTGAGTTCAACTGCCAGTACCATCCAAACCAACAAATCAACCAAGCAAAATCACTCCTGGTCACACTGCAGGAATGAATTCATGCCTATCAATTAATTAATTAAGCAACTACATGTCACGTGCTTACACCAAAGCCTCCTTCCTTCCCTGATTATTAACCAGAGTTGCTGTTCCCCGCTTTGCTGTCTCAGGATGGAATTCACATAAGACTCGGTGGGAGAAGTCATTTTCAAAGGCTGGGCAATTCCCACAGCCTTGGAGTGTGGCTCTCCCTTCTATCCCTGAGGCTGAGGCCCTCCAGCTGTTCTGCCTCTTCAACTCTGGCATTTGGCTGCTCCCTTTGGCCATACAAGGTGCTCAGCACTGGCAACATTTCCCCTCAGTCCCTTTCCTTCTGCAAGGACATTCTTGATCATCTGACCCAGTGCAAGGGGGCATAGAATAGATTTGCACTAAATATGCTCTAAAGAAAAATGCCAGGAAATTGTCCCAGGCAGAGAGGGGTGCCCCCGTGATGGGAAGACCCACGGCAGGAGCAAAGCACACAGGGTCTCCCCAGGAGACACGCACCGTTTCAGGCATCGCTGACACCCTTCTGGTGCCACCAAATATTTTCACTTTGCCACCTGGTGGACAGGATGGGCTGGAGAAAGCTATGCACCCAGGAATTATCTTCCTCAGCCACTGGAGTTTAGCCAGCTGGACTCAGCCCCAGGCGCTGGCCTGAAGATGGCAAAGCCATTCACTATTGATGATGGTGAGTCCAGAACCATGAAGCACTTACCTGAATTCTGGGATGAAATATGCTGAGCAGGGGACACCGAGGGGAGGACTGAGGGAAACTTCAGATGAGGTATTGTCCAGATAAATGGCTAATGAAGCCGCGTATGTGATGGAACACTGGCATCTGATCAAAACAGATCATTTTAATGAGTCTTGGATCAAAATTAATAGTCAACGTTGTATACATAGCACATCACAGGCTGCCGCCCTGCTCCTTAGTACTGGAGCTACAGGATTGTTCCCTCCCTCCCTCCCCTCCCTCCCTCCCCTCCTTCCTCTTTCCTTCCTCTTCCCCTTCCTCTTCCCCTTCCTCACTTCCTTCCTTCCTCACTTCCTTCCTTCCTTCCTTCCTTCCTTCCTTCCTTCCTTCCTTCCTTCCTTCCTTCCTTCCTTCCTTTCTTTCTTTCTTTCTTTCTTTCTTTCTTTCTTTCTTTCTTTCTTTCTTTCTTTCTTTCTTTCTTTCTTTCTTTCTTTCTTTCCCTGGAGTTTGAACTCAGGACCCTGTACTTCTAGGCAAGCATGGAACTACTTGAGTCACCATCCCAGCTAGTTTTGCTTTTGTTCATTTTTCAGATAGGATCTCACATCTTTGCCCAAGTGGACTGCTGACTGTGATTCTCCTATCTATACCTCCTGCATAGCTGAGATTACAATCATAAAGTACCATGTCTGGCTTGTATGTTCAGCTAGGTCTGTGAACCTTTTGTATACATATATATATATATATATATATATATATAGGATATATAATATATACAGGATATATATATCCTGTATATATTTTATAATATCTATAATATATACATCTGGGATTATAGGTGTAAGTCACCACATAATTGTGTGTGTGTGTGTGTGTGTGTGTGTGTGTGTGTGTGTGTGTGTGTGTGTGTGTATTTGATATTGGAGTTTGAACTTGAGCCTTGTGCTTGCTAGACAGATATTGTATGACTTGAGCCATGTCCCCAGACTTGTACTGTGATTATTTCTGGGGTGAATTACAAGCTTCTCTCTCACGAGGATCACTCCCAGTGGGCCAGGAGGGAAGGAAGGGGTGGGTAACATCAACCTCTTTGTTATTGTACAGGGTGGACAAATGGTGCTTAAATCCAGGGGGTCCTTGATCTTCTCAAGGTGAGAAGTCTGGAGGTGAGACTTCCCTCCAGGGGAGACTGCACCCCAGCCACAGGAGAGGTTAGGGCTCTGTGCACCAGGCCTCCCTCTGGTCCATCCCCTCAATAGCAAAGAAGTAACCACCCCTCTCCTTCTCATCAATTCAGATTTCTGCAATCCAATAGATGCTTAATTCTAAGTGGTCATGTCTGACTTTCTGTCTTTGTGTACTGGTGAGTGGATGTTTGAATGAATGAACGAGTGAATGGATGGATGATAGATGCATAAGTGGGTGGGTAGATAGTGGACAGATGGATGATTGATGGGTGGATGATGGATAGATGATGGGGAGATGATGCATGAGTGGATAGATGATGGATAGTTGAGTGAGTGGATGGATGGGTGGGTAAATAAATGGAAGGATGGATGGATGATGGTGGATGATGGGTGAATGGTGGAGGGATGGATGATGGGTAGATAGTAGATGAGTGAATGGGTGGATGAGTGGAAAGATGGGTGGATGGGCAGATGATGGGTGGGTGGATGGGAGAGTAGATGATGATAGACAGAAGGATGATGGATGATGGGTAGATAGGTGGATGATAGATAGCGGATGGAGGGTAAATGGATGATTGAATGTATGGATGGATACTTGGATGGATGATGGATGATGGATGGGTGCATGATGGATAGATGGATGATGGGTGGATGGGTAGATGGAAAGTGGACAGAAATGTACCTGGGAGATGTGCTGGCATTTACCACCCAGTTCTGGCTTTATTCTCTGGCCATGTAGGAGCCTTTTAAGTGCTTTAGGCAGGTGGTAACAAGATGGTATTTGCATTGGAGAGAGACAGCTTGGCATTTTGTGGTTGGTTGCAGTAGACAGGCCATTGGATTGCAGAGCAGAAGGGATGAAATGCATCCGGGTAGTGCAGACACTCAGGGTCTCCGCTGCTCCTTGGCTGGATCAACACAGTAAATTGAGTTGACACAGTTGGTGGTTCTCAGAAACTTCATGCTACTTTCCCACTATGCCTGAGTACCCCTAAAGATCTCACATTTTGCTCGTGGGCTTTCTATCACTGTGGGAACACAGGAGTTAAGATAAAGGATTTGCTTTGGCTCAGTACTTTGGGGGTTTGGTCTGTGATCAGTTGGTCATTGCCTTTTGATCTACAATGAGACAGTAAATCACAATGAGCCTTGTGTGACAAAACCATTCACCTTATAGCCAGGAACAAAAGAGAAGGAGGAGGAATTGGTGTCCCACAATCGCCTCTGAGGCCACACCCCCAATGACCTAAAACCTCCCACTAGGCCCCGCCCCTTAAAGGTCCCACCACCTTCCCAGCTGGACTCTGAAGGTGGTGCTGTTTAGCTGGGAGACTATTGGTGCTGGGTGATGTTAGACAGCTGAGTGGATGGGTGTAAAGGAAGTGGCGCTTTCTGTACTGGGGGCCCCTAGGTGAGGAGAGGTGAGGGGTTGGGGTGATAAATAGTGGGGAACTTGGAGCATGTTTTGGGAAGAGAAGTCCCATGTGATTCAGAGTAAGCAATAAGTGCTCCTCAGGGCTCCAAACCCCATTTGCCTGGGGCCTCGATGGCTCAAGCTGCCTTCATCTTATTCCTCCTCCCACTCAAGGTGACTAGTGTAGCTGCCTGAGAGCAAATGCTTAACAGATACACATCGAAGGAAGGGGTGGCATTGTCCAAAACCAAATGCACTCATCACCTGACTTAGGAAATGGTAACCCTCTGTACCGTACATCGCCTTTATAATAACAACAACTAAAAACGACATATCCTTTAGATCCTTTATCTGCATTTGAATCAAGGAAAGGTGTCAGGAGTATGTGGGGTAAATTATGAAGCAATGATCGGCCTTGAAAAAAACAAAACAATAACAATCTTCCCCTACTGCTCTAAACACATACTAAATCTGGTTAAACTCCAAAGCCCACTGAGAAACGTTATACTGACCTCTTGAAAATTTAGTTTTGGGAAGCTTTCTTTAATGAGATGAAAATAGGGCTTATTTTTCTTTGGTTATGGAAGACAAAGGGAAAAAAGAGAGGCAAAGAATAACGTAAGGAAGTTTGCAGGTCTCCAGCTGAGTTCTGTGATCCTAATCTGCTGACATCTCCTGATGTTGCTTATTATTTTTCCCAGAGTTTTCACGACACCCTTAAAAATACATTCAAAATAAGAAAGACGCTGATTAACATAGAGAATACTGTTTCACAGTCTGGGGGGGGTTCCTTCTGTAAAAATTAAGAATTAATTTGATCAGAGTGATGCATGGATCTGGTTTGGGAAAATCAAACAGCTGTAATGGACTTGTAATGAGGAGTGGTTATAGGCTGTGGGCCACACACCCAGCCGGGCTCTCTGGGGGCCAGCGCTGCCTGCCCCGCATGCTGTGTCTTCCAGTATTGATCTCCAGACTCCTAAAGAATGTGTGTAACTGGACACTAAACAGAATGCAGCCTTTCATCTCAGAATGGTAGCTCTGGCTTCAATGTCAAAATTAGTCAATGGTAAAAGTGCCCCCAAGATGACAAGACTCATCTCCAAGATCTACTCATGAAACAGTGAGAAGGAGGCTGGGGCAGAGGGCATGGCTCAAGTGGCAGCGGTGTGGCACAAGTGGTAGAGCCACCCTGTATCACGTGCAAGGCCCTGAGTTCAAACTCTGGTATGTCTTCACCTCCCCGAAGAGTAAGGTAACACCTTTATACTACTCACTACATCCTAGGTCTGATTTAAACTCCCTGGATATGTTTATTACTTAACTCTTTCAGTGACCTACAAAATACAGGCTGAATACCTCTCCATGCAACTACATTTCAAATGTTCCAAAACCCCAGAGCATTCTGGGCATCACATGATGTCCAGCAAGGCACATCCCCTCTCTGATCACATGGGAAAAGAAAACACACACACAGGAAGAATTTTGTGCAGAATTACCTCAGATCCTCTGTGCACAGGGTGTTTGTTAAATATAGATGATTTCTGTGCTTAGGGGCTGCATTCTAAGCCAGATCGCTCCTCTGTCTGTCTCTGTCTTCGTCTCTGTAAATATTCCAAAATCTAGAAGTGTCTCCAAAGTCGAATGTACTTCTGGTTCTGAGCATGTCTGTTCAGTAGTGCTGCACTTTTGTTCTATAAATAAGGATTAGACAGGATGGACAACTCCACCCGGGGACAGAAACCTCTCCATGAATGATCTACCATCCATTCACTCACTCATTTGTTCCTCCCCCAAGCAGGGTAAGTTCAGCCGCATTCCCAGACCTATTCTGTCATCCAGGCATTGCCACGAGGGACAGTTGGCCACAAGGGACAATTGCCACCAACGTGGGCAAGTAACGCATAAAGGAGAAGACTCCTTGGGAAGTCTCATGATTGGTGGTCTTTCTTGTCAGTCGCTTTGTTGACACCACCCACCTCTTGTGCCCCAGCCTATAGGAGAGCCACAATTGGGTCTTGAGAGCTGCAAGCTCAGAGTAAGAAGCTGGTCATCCCACTTTGCTTTCCTGAGGGCCTTCCCCATGGGGGCTCCTCATCCAAGCAATGGAGGGCTTCAAGTAGTGGTGAGGAGGGGTCCTAAAAGATGGGGAGACTGGGGCACCCAGCTTCCACGATGGGAATCTGATAGCTAGGGATGGCTCTTTTTAGGGAGGAGAAAGTCGGGGGAGATGGGCAGGGGCATGGCAGGTGTCACCCATCAGGGGTCCTGGGAAATCAGCCAGGCAGCCAGGGGCAGAGCAGGTGGTTGTGAGGGTTCAGTGGTGGATGAGGGCCCCTCATGAAATTCATAGGAACACCCCCTGTGCAAATGAACAGAGACTGCAGTCCTGTGGCCAAGCCAGGTCCAGCTGGTGCTAGCTGGATTGTGAAAATGGCACCTGCCAGTCCCCACGCCCTCAGCCAGATGGAGGTGGGGTGCACTTCTAGCTCATGTCCCGCCTGCTCCGAGTCCTTGCTGGAGGCCCCACTGCAGGGGCTGGGGGTCTGGGGTAGCAGCAGGAAGGGGGTGGGCACTGTCACACCATGCTTAAAACAACCAAAAAGCTCCGGGAGCCGGCAGTGAGTTTATTAAGTGAGGGAAGAGTGCAATTCAATAAAGCAGAGGGAGAGGTGAGGCTCCGACAGGAAAATAAAATAGCCTCTTGCTTATACGCGCATGCTCTGATGCTCTGGGCTAGCTGGGAGCCTGGGGCGGCTGCTGCTAGATTTATTGGCTTAAGTACTTTTTGTTGTCTGTGTGTGTGTGCACGTGTGTGTGTGCGCACACGTGCACGCACGTGTGATACATGAGGAATTCACTTTTGATCCTGCTTCTGCCCTGTGCATAAACCTTGCCTCCCCTGTTATCCTGGTACAATGCTGGCTTAAAAAAAATCCATCACAGAAATGTATATTATTATGGCTATCTAAATATTGTTCGCATGTGAGCCACGCTTTTACTGTGATAGTATTTCCTCTCTTAGAGATGTGCGGGAGTAAATAATCCCTTGATGTCTATTTCTATTGTTTCCTAGGGTGCATCTAGGAGCTTCACCACCAGGCCTGTCAGGAGCCTGCACCTGCTTATTTTCTCGGGAAAAGGCCCACACTCCCTGCCAAGCTTAGCCAGGGCTGACTGCTTTGGGCCATCCTGACTGCACATGGGCCATCCTGAAACCTTTCTTGGGCCATTTCCAGAATTGACTTAGAATGTCTCTTGGTTTCTTCTTTCCCTCTCTCCCTTTCTGGTTATTGGCAGGGGACAGGCTCCAGGACCCCTACACATACCCAAATCTAGGAAGGCTCAAGTTTATTTTTGTATAAAATAGGTCAGGGTTTGCCTATAATAGTTGTTGCTTAGAGAATAGCAAGAAAAATAGTTCTGCAGAGACACAGCCACCAGGATCCTCAGGGCTGGTTGATGAGTCTAAAACCTCCTCTGTGTGCTGGTGCAAGGCCTTCTCTGTCCACCTGTGCCAGACCCTCCCTGGCTGGGTCCCCCATTCCTCCCCGGCGTGCCCCCCACCCGGCTGCACACCTTGCCCTGTCCCAGGCTCTGCCCCACTCTGTCTCGGCCCAGCTCCACCAGTGTTGATCTGAAGGGTAATTTTCTTGTCAACGGTATAATTAATGGGCCGCACACTGCCGTGGCCCTCTGTTATTCTGCTTCTGGAAGATCTATTTCAAAATGAATAGCTGTTTAACCAATCACTTGGCAGACGTCTTACCCTTAGGTGTTTCTGTCAGTCAGAGTTTGCAGACAGCGTGTCGGAAATAGGCACAATCAATTTGGTTATCTGCTCTGCTCCCGGGGAAAGCGGCCATGAGTTACAAAATTCCTCCAGTATGGGGACTTGTTGCCTGCCGGCGCCGAGCCGCCATGCCCTTCCCTTCTCCTTGGCCCTGTGTGGGAGCTCGGCCGTCGGCTGCCACATTTAATAACGGGAAGAGATCTTCAGCTGTTGCTTTACGACAATGTCTTCCACGGCCGGTGTCCAGTTCTGTCCCGGCAATCACAGCGTTGATTTTTCTGCTTCCTGTACAGAGGCTCAAATTGGTAGTTTTACAAATGAATTTCAAAACTCTTTACATCCCAAAGAACGTGCAAAAGCCTGGGGGGAGTGTGTGCGCTTGTTCGAACCCCCAAATCCAGATGCTTGTCTGCCCTTGGCTGCTTTGGAGACGTCTTTGGTGGGGAAAGTTTGCCAATTCAGTTTCTTGGTGTCAGGATGACAGAAGGAATGTGGAAGGCAGCTCAATGTGTTGGCTTGGCCTCATTCCCTATCTTTATGACTGAAGAGGCAGAGGTAAATGGAGAAACTGAAGTTGGCCCCCAGGCCTTGATGTGTGCTCTGCTTTGGGGGTCTCCTGTGGAGCTGCATGGCTGTGGCCTGTCTGAGCATCTTAGAGGAGTCTCTGCTGTTACAGGAGCCCCTGTGGGGCTTTTACACCCCTCACTCTGCCCAAGCCCTCTCGAATCCTTTTTCCTTACTGCTTAATCTTTCCTTTTCTTAAGAGAATCTCTACCTAACTCATGGAAAAGTTAACATTTTCCTTTAAATTTACAGATCGCAGAACACCTAGGGCCTTTGGAATGTCCTTCATGACTGAGATGAGGTCTCCCTACCTAGTAGCATGGGCTGGCCCCTTACAGCTGCTGGAGAAATGACACCAAAATGAAGCCCGCTTGCTAACTTGATGGAAATCAGAGGCAACACAGCCTTGGTATATATGTAACTTTTTACCAAAACAAGGGTCTGGTGTGTATGTGTGTGTGTGTGTGTGTGTGTGTGTGTGTGTGTGTGTGTGTGTGTGTGTGTGTGTGTGCATGTGCACATGCCAGTACTGGGGCTTGAACTTAGAGCCTGGTGCTCAAGGTTGGTGCTATTTGAGTTACATCTCCATTCCTGGCTTTTTTTTTTTTTGCTGGTTCATTGGAGATAGGAGTCTCTTGAACTTTCCTGCTCAGGCTGTCTTCAAACCATGATCCTCAGATCTCAGCCTCCAGAGTAGCTAGGATTACAGGTGTGAACCACCACTGCCCGGCCCAGATGAGGGCCTTGGTGCGGGAAGGTGTGGGATTCTGTAAGGACAGACAGGGGACTCTGTCAGGACGGATGGGGTTGCTCATGGAGTGGCAGCAGCGAGGCGGGGGAAGAGAGGAGAATTTATCAATAAGAGGATACCTTCCCATGGCTGGCAGCCCATCAGGAGAGCCCACTGACATCATGTGAACCCCGAAAATACAACCCTGGACTAGGTCTCCTCCTTCCCTCTGCTGGGGCTCAGGAACGTGGGGTTGGAGGTAGCTGAGAGTTCTTTGGGGGGCCTGGGGTAGCAGATCCTGCCGCCTGGGTGGATGGCAGCATCTCAGAGCTCACCACCGGCTGGTGGTAGTGTAGTTGGAAATGAAGCCCCAAGTGCCATGGGCTGAGCCTCCACCCACTGGGTCCTTACTCCCAGACTCGAGGCCTTCTGTGTCCACCTCCTGTGGCTGAGGTCTGAAGCTGTGTGCGAATCACCCCTGGGCAGGTTTCTGTTGACTGGTGGAGCGCAAACACCCCCAGAGCAAGTTACCCATCACCAGTGAGGTGCTGTGACTATTTTTCTCCATGCTGGGAAAAGACACCTGGCATAATACGCTGAAAAGAAGGAAGATTTGCCAGGCACCAGTGGCTCACGCCTGTCATCCTGGCTGCTCTGGAAGCTGAGCTCTGAGGATGGAGGTTCGAAGGCAGCCCCAGGCAGGAAAGTCTGTGATACTCTTATCTCCAATACTCAGAAAAAGCTGCCACTGGAGCTGTGGTTCAAGTGGTAGAGTGCCATCCTCGAGCAAAAAGAAGCACAAGGGACAGTGCCCAGGCCTGAGTTCAAACCCCAGGACTGAAAAGAAAGAAAGAAAAAGAAAGAGAGAAAGAAAGAAAGAAAGGCAGGAAGAAAGAAAAAGAAAGAAAGAAAGAAAGAAAGAAAGAAAGAAAGAAAGAAAGAAAGAAAGAAAGAAAGAAAGAAAGAAAAAGATTTATTTTGTTCTTGGTTCCAGAGATTTCTGCAGGCTGATGGCTCTCTCGATTCTGGGCCAATGGTGAGTTGAGTGTCATGGTGTTGCATGGGGGTGTGGGGCGGGAAGGGGAGTAGAGGGGGAGGGGAGAGACAGAGGAAATGGGGAGAATGAGCACTTGGTTCTCTGATCCCAGGCATCTCTGGCCCTGGGTTAGATGCAGACTCCCTCTGGCCACAGCTCAGGCATGGCCATGTCTGAGTCCCCATGGGTCCCTGCTGACCAGCGCGCATGCTCACGCTGGTCTGAGTCTCTGATGAGCCGTCCTGGTGCTCCTTGAATGGAGCTCCTTGGAGCACCTTGCTGGGTTTGAACCCCAATTTCCCTTCACAACAACTGACTTGACAAATGCCATGTGTATGGACTTTCCTTCTGTATCAGTCAGTTTTGCTGTGTAACAAAGTGTTCCAGACTTGAGAAGGCCGCCTCATGTGTCTGTGTGGGACACAGACAGGTCCTCTGCTTGGGACCCGTGGGACCCAGCTTTGCAGCCGTGTACGTGGGCATGAGG
The DNA here is from genome assembly GCF_024711535.1 of Dipodomys merriami. Lineage (NCBI taxonomy): Eukaryota > Metazoa > Chordata > Mammalia > Rodentia > Heteromyidae > Dipodomys > Dipodomys merriami. Next base: position 4,884,577 of record NW_027204048.1, read on the forward strand.
TGGGCTGGGGGCTCCTCCTCTGGGGGGGCCATGGCGGAGTGTGATGCTGCAGCAGGCTCATTGTAGACTCCCAAGAGGGAAAAGGAAGTGCAGGATGCATGCACACACAGACATACATTCATACACACATGCTCTTACTCATACCAACACGTATGCGCACAGGCGTATTACATATGTCCATACAATCTTGTGTCTGTATGTTTCTGTACTGATGTATCTGTGTATCTTTCGGGTCTAGCATCCACATAGAAGAGAAATCATGAACTTAATCCTCCTGAGCCTGGCTTGCTTCACTTCACATGAAAATCTGGGCTGGGAAGGTGGCTCAGTGGTAGAGCGCTTGTCTTGCATGCATGAGGCCTTGGGTTTGATTCCTCAGCACCACATAAGCAGAAAAAAAAAGCCAGAAGTGGCGCTGTGGCTCAAGTGGTAGAGTGCTAGCCTTGAACTGAAGAGCTGAGGGACAGTGCCCAGGCCCAGAGTTCAGGCCCCACGACTGACTGGACCCAAAAACAAAACAAAACAAAACAAAACAAAAAACATGAAAATCTATTCGTGGGGTTCAACACAGGGGAGGTGGGAGGAATGTGGGGAGGGAGAAAAACAGAGAGAGACCAGGTCAGCAGGTCAACAGGACAGACGATAGACAGAGTCTGCTTCCCTGGGGAACCCTGATCCTTTGTCTTCCTTTCTAGTTTCACCTCGTCTAAGATTCCACTTCCTGTCCCCTGGGGTCACTTCCCCCCAAATGGATTTCTTCTGAAAAGCCTTGGGCTTGTCCTTCCTGAGGGAGAACCCGCTGGGAAGAGATGGAAGATGCAGGGGAAGGGGTTGGCCACTTTCACCTGGTGGAAATGAAATTCTGGGACCAGTTTTCCGTTGCCCAATGGTATGACCGGGGTGTTGCTAGAGATTGGGAAATACTGGAAGGAAAAGGAGCAGCCTCTCCCTGCAGGGCCAGCTGTCTGTCCTTGCCCTGGATGTCTAACCTGGACATCATTTTCTCAGCCCCATCTCCAGTGGCCCATCTGTACCCCAGCCTCGATGTGGCATATTGAAGACAGGTTGTCTGAACCTGTAACATTCGAGCTCTGAGGGGCAGAGGGTCTGTACAGCCTCCTTGAATCTCACGCCAGTTGAGAAGGTAGCAAAGGGACTCCTGATTCCAAGGCTCCATTCCCAGATGCACGTCTTAGGATAATTTCATGTAAAGAAAGAAGGCCAAACATTGGTGAACTGAAATCTTGTCTTCCTAGCTACTCAGGAGGCTGAGATCTGAGGATCACGGTTTGAAGCCAACAAAGGAAAGATCCTTGGGATCCTTATCCACAATTAACTAGCAAAAAGCTGGAAGCCAAGGTATGGTTCAAGTGGTAGAGTGCCAACCAGCCTTGAGCCCCCAAACTCCAAGCTTGACTGCAATCCTCAGTACTGCCACAGAAGGAAGAGACAAAGAAAAAAAGAAGAGGGATGCACTACAGATTGTCAGAGAATACTTCTGCTGGTGTTTTGGGCACGTTGTGGCTCTGTCAGTATTAGGGTGTGTGAGTCCCACAAAAGGTAGGAGCTGGAAGTCTCAGTGCCCCATAATGGCCCCACACAAGCCCCTGAGCCCACAGGAGTACCCCTCTTCCCTCTCAGTAAGAGGTCGGGAGGAAGAAGCCAGCTCCGGCCCTGAACTTGCTCACCATATCACAGGTGATTTACCCTCCAGCAGGTGTGAGGGATTAAGCCTCCTCTCACTCCTCAGAAGAATGTCCCTTCCACGTTCCATAAGCAACAGTGTTGTTGCCTTCTACCATTGTCTCTCCTAGTGATTTCATAATTTATAATTATCTCCGTTCCGAAAAATGTAGACGTACACTTAAAAGCATGAGCCAATCGCTCTGGATTGCGGCGGCATTGTGTTCAAAGTAATTGCCACTCATTTGGCTTTTGAGGCTGTTGAATGAATTTTCCACACGAGATTCCTTAATTTGTACATATTTTATTGCTATGAAATAGGCCTTGGAAAGCTGCCGAAACTGCAGCAGGCCTGTAATTCCAATCTCTAAGTGGTGAAACAGATTGAGTGCAAAGCAGGAGGCTTGAGATAGAGCCCTGGAAATGGAGGCCCCTGTGTCTCCGGGGTCTCCAGGTGTGACTCACAAGCAAGCGAGATTAAGGAAGCTTAGTTTGGGCTGATAGTTCAGTACTGTTTCAGCATCTGCATAAAAACAACTGCGTGGCAATCTGTGCTCTTTTCCTGATCTGTTATCCTTCCTGGAAAGAACGTTTGCAGAAAGAACATGATTAACTTGTTTTCCTGTATACGCAGTCAGAGAAATCGAGTGTGCACAACGCAGCAGAGAATTCTGGGTAACAAATGACACCTGGAAAGGTGTGCTGAGCTCTGGGGCCCAGGCAGGCTCTGCCAAGCAGCCTGGCCTGTGGAAACCCTGCTAGTTCACAGAACCTCATTTGCAAACTCGTAGAATAAAGGGGCTGGGAAGAAGGATTCTCAAACTGAATTGGCAAATTTTTTTTAAAAAAGTCTTGCATTTATTCCAAATCTCATTTTTTGTTTTTTGTTAGTTTTTTCCCTTGTGCTGATCCTGGGGCTTGAATTCAGGGCCTAGACACTGTCGCTGAGCTTTTTTGTTCATGGCTGACACTCTACTACCTGATCCACAGTTTTACTTCTGGCTTTTTGGCGGTTAATTGGAGATCAAAGTCTCATGGGCTTTTGAATTGTGATCCTCAGATGTCAGCTAAACTAGTTGCTAGGATTATAGGTGTGAGCCACTGTTGTTTAACTTACTCTAAATCTCTTACTGAGTCTTTCTTAGTTTTTTTTTTTTTTTTCTGTCGATCATGGGGCTTGAACTCTGGGCCTGGGCACTGTCCCTCAGCTCTTCAGCTCAAGGCTAGTGCTCTACCACCTGAGCCACAGCACTACTTCCAGTTTTCTAGTGGTTTATTGGAGCTAAGAGTCTCATGGATTTTTCCTGCCTGGGCTGGCTTTTAACCGTGATCCTCAGATCTCAGCCTCCTAAGTAGCTAGGATAACAGGTGTGAGCCACTGACACTGGGCGGTTTTTTTTTTTTTTTTTTTTTTTTTTTAAATTTTAACAATCACATCTACCCGTGCATCTGTGGCTCACACCTGTAATCCTAGCTGCCCAGGGTGCTAAATTCTGAGGGTCATGGTTCAAAGCCAGCCAAGGTAGAAAAGTCTGTGAGATTCATTTCTAACAAAAAAACTGGAAGTGGAGCTGTGGCTCAAGTGGTAGAGCCCCTACCTGAGCAAAAACAAAAACAAAAACTAAAAGGAGTGATGAACAGTTCCTGACTTCAAGCCCTAGGATGGCACAAAAAATAAAATTCACATCTCTCTTTGCTTTCCACTCCATTGTAAGCCCAGTAAGGTGACCGAAGGCTAGGTGGCAGACAGATTTCAAGGTCAGGTTGGAAGGTCTTCAAGGTTGTTTCTAACCTGGCAAGGATTTGATGTCATGGGGTGGTGCATACCCCTAGAATACAGGTGCTTGGGGGCCTGCGATAGCATAGTTAGTGGGGGATGTGGGGATGGTGGTGTGGAGGGAGCAAACATTTGCTGGGCATGCGTCAGGCCTCACCCTCCTGGAGCCGGGCATCCGGGTTCTCTGCACAAGCTGCCCGAGGAATGCAGAGCCTTGGTTCCCGTCTGGAGAGGCTAGAGTCTCCAGGGAGCCGTGGCAGAGCTCTGGGCCGGTCAGGAGGCCTCTGGAGTGTCCCTTTCCACCTACAGTATGTTTGTCAAATGACACCCGATTGTGAGATGAGGAACAACTGTGCTAGGTGGCATTCCCGCACTTCTCCAGGTCGTGCCAAACATTCACACATTTTTAAATTTTTTATGTATTTAACTTTAAAAAAATTATTGTCATTTATGGGGCTTGAACTCAGGGCCTGGGCGCTGTCCCTGAGCTCTTTGGCTCAAGGCTAGTGCTCTACCACTTAGAGCCACAACTCCACTTCTGGTTTTTCTGGTGGTAATGTGAAGATAAGAGTCTCAGGGACTTTCCTGCCAGGCTGGCTTCCAACTGTGATCCTGAGATGTCAGCCTCTTGAGTAGGTAGGATTATGGGTGTGAGTCACTGGCACCCAGTGGGTAATGCGCCAAACACTTAGACCCTTGGTCTACGCCACAGATTGTGTGTGTGAGAGAGTGTGTGTGGGAGTGTACATTCTTCTTGGTTTGTTTTCATTAAACAAAGTCTCACTATGTTGGCCAAGGCTTGCCTAGACTTTTTGTGTAACTCAAACTGACCTAAGACTCTCAATCTTCTTAGCCTCTGCTGTCTGGGATTACAGACATGCCTGGCTCTTTGATCGTGTGTGTGTGTGTGTGTGTGTGTGTGTGTGTGTGTGTGTGTGTGTGTGTGTGTGTTTAATGACGCAGATAATTTGAGTAGCTGGCTGTCCCATACATTGGTTGTTTTCTGTGGGGCAGGGGTTGAACCTCGGGTCTTGTCATGGCTGTGCTCGGCCGCTGAGCGGCATCCCCAGCCCTGCTCCTCTGTTCTCGGGCCTCCATTCCTCCACTGAGCTGCAGCTTTTGAGGTATACTGACATCCAAAAGGGAAATTCTTGTCTTGATAATTCTTTCATTGTTGTTGTTGGACTTTTCTTCATTTTTCCAGATTAATTTTTAAAATTAGTCTGTCAAGTTTTGAAAAGTCATCTCGCTGAGAGGTTTGTTGGAATGACATTGAATTTTTGACTATCCAAGGTATACACATAAAAATTTTCCTGAACTTCAGAAAAGAGCCAGGTGCTGCTGGCTCATGTCTGTCATCTTAGCTACTCAGGAGGCTGAGATCTAAGGACTGTGCTTAGAAGCGAGCCCAGGCAAGAAAGCCTGTGAGACTCTTATCTCTAATTAATCACCTAAAAATTGAAAGTGGAGCCGTAGCTCTAAGTGATACCCCATATCAACCAGGAAGCCCTGAACCAAGCCTCGTGGCTCACACCTGCAATCCTAGCTCCTCAGGAGATAGAGAATAGGAGAGTCACAGTTTGAGGCCTGTCCAGGTCCAAACATTTGCGAGACCACCCTATCTCAACCTATAACATCTGGGTACAGTGGCGTGAGCCTGCTGTTCCAGTGTCGCAGAAAGTGTAAAGAGGAGAATTATGGTCTAGGCCACCCAAGGCAAAAATGGAGGCCCTATCTGAAAATTAATGAAAGCAAAGCAAAGCTCAAGGTGTAACTCAAATGGTGGGACACCTGTTTGCAAGTACAAGTCCCTGAGTTCAAATCCCCAGTATGGCCAAAGGAAAGAGACAGCTTGGCTTGTGACATTGGGTCCCAGCGTGGGTGTCCGTGGACGGCTTGTGGCCATGGCCTGCGTGGGCCACTGACTCTGTGCTGACCCCCAGTTGGCTTCAACCAAGGGGAGGCAGCAGAAATAATGTTTTGTGATATCTGAGCCCAGGCCAGTTCCATTTCTGCCATTTTGGGGGAGCCCCAAAATGGGAGAGCCATGTAGAAGGGGCCTTCAGATGATTCCAACTCAGCCACCATTAGGCTGCAATCACAGGAGAGACTATGAGCCAGACCAGTAGAAGAACTTCCCAGACAACCCAGGTGACTGGAACAGGTGATTGAGATGGATTTGCCTAAAGCCACTAAGCTGAGGTTTGCAGCCCAGACAACTGATGTGGAAATGTAAGCACAGGACATCAAATAATCGACTTTATTAATATTGCTAATAAGCTTGCCTAACATGCATTGTATACAATTATCCAGAGGCCCCTTCTTTTCTGATAAAGGGGTGGAAATTTGCAGAGGCTTTTACTGGGTAATTTTCCGTGATCTGTGATTTCAGCATGGCTATAAACATTATTTTCCCCTTATGCATTGTTTGCAAATGCGTGGTCCTTCGAATGTGATTTATGAGCAAGCTCCCGCTCTGTCTTGTGGGCCATATTTCCTGCCGTATGTCTGGTGTTCTGTAAACAGATGCTCTGTCTACACAAAGTGCCCACGAACCCAGCTTTAGAGCTGGTTGGAAAGGGTGGGAGGTGTGGCTTCAATGGTAGAGCATCCTTGCACTTAGATAGGAGGAGACCCTGAGTTCAAATTCTAGTATCACAAAAAAATTAAGAATTATTTCCTAACAGCTTCCTTAGTAACAAAGAAAAACAGGCTGCCACTTCACTATTTGCTCTCAATTGGCTCTAAAACCTTGATAAATAAAATACTGTTTGTAAACTTTCATAAAAGACACCAGTCCACCAGGACCTTGAACTCATACCTGTAATAGCCATTCAGGAGGCTGAGAGCAAGGATCACAGTTCAAAGCCAGCTCTGGTGGAGAAGCCTAGAAGTCTTATCTTCAGTTCACCTGAAAAAAGCTGGAAGTAGAGGTGTGGTTCCAGTGGTAGAGTGCCAGCCCTAAGTGAAAAAGCCAAGCAAGAGCATGAGGCCCTGAGTTCAAGCCCCAGTACTGCCACACACACACACACACACACACACACACACACACACACACACACACACACACACACGCATGCACACACACACACATACACAATTTGACAAACCAGGAGTGGTGGTCAGGCTTATAGGCTCAGTTACTCGGGACATGGAGACTGACAGAATTGCAATTTCAAGGTAGCCCTAGGAAAGCATTTGCAAGACCATCTCTCAACCAATAAAACTGTGTGTGCTGACACACACCTATCATCCTATCTACACATCAGAAGTGTAAATAGAAAGATGGCAGCCTGGGCACAAACAGGAGACTATATCTGAAAAACAGCAGAAGGGAAAAGGGCTGGAGATATGGCTCAAAGGGGTAGAGCAACTGCCTTGCCAGGGCAAGGTCCTGAGTTCAAACCCTGGTACTGACCCCAGGTTAATTAATTCACTAATAAGTAAGTGGCACTGTGGTGGTTGAGCACTCGTTTTGAGCTGAAGAGCACAGGGACAGCGCCCAGGCCCAGTGTTCAAGCCCCACAACTGACCAAAAAAAAATTAATGGTATATATTAATTCACTAATAAATGATTTAAAACACGAAATCTTAGGCCTCATCCTGAAGACTGACAGAGGGTTCTTGGACCTAACCTGAATATTGGCATTCTCTAACCTAAATATTGGCATTTAGCTCCTGGTACCTGGACAACGGGCAGCCCTGCTGGGCACCATGGCCAGGGGCCACCGCATTCTGCTGTGGCATGGTGGGGGAGGCCAGGCGTTCCCTTGGTTTTGGAGGCCTTGCCCTGTCCTGTGGTACTGGTGAAGAAAACAAGTTAGTTGGGTGAGATCAGGCTGGGCAAATGAATGATCATAATGCTGGGGGCCAGCACTCTCTTCATCCTTGGGAAAACAGGAAGTGATGGCGGTGATGGCGGCGGTGGTGGCTGCAGCAGCAGCAGCAGCAGCACGAGAGATTTTCCCAGGAAGAACAGGCCGTGTGTCAAGGGACGAGCTTCTGCCAACACTTGCTTTAATAAAGCAGGAAACGCTGGTCTTTTGAGTCAGCAGGTTGATGCCGACAAGATAGGGAATAAGTAGAGATTTAATTTTCATGATGGCCATTGTGTAAATATGCACAAAGCCTCGCGTGGATCCGCTGGAGTTATTAATTCAGTGGTTTAATTTTTCAAAAGGGCTGAAATATAAGACTTCTTCAGATTCACTGAAAATATTTACCAAAACACGTTCTTGGCTTTTGACTTTAACTTTTTTTTTTTTGGTGCTGATCCTGAACTCAGAGCTTGAACTCAGGGCCTGGCTGCTGTCCCTTAACTTTTTCACTCAAGGTCGGCACTCTACCGCTTGAGCCACAGCTCCACTTCTGGCTTTTGGGTGATTTCAGATAAGAATCTCATGGACTTTCCTGCCTGGGCTGGCAATCCTCAGCTTTCAGCCTCCCAAATAGCTAGGGTTACAGGGGCCCAGCTCTAAGTTCTGTTTCAGTTAAGACTGAATTCCGGTGAAGCCCTTCCCTCTGAATCCAGGGTCTCTGTATCCCTGGGTTCAACCACCTGTTAGAGAAAATTGCTCAGAAACAATTCCGTCTGTACTACGCATTACAGACTCGTGTCCTTCTCACCTCCTCCCAGACACAGGGAAAGAAGGATCAGCACCGGCGTGGTAAGTGACCCCCAGGGTCTCCAGTGCACACGTGTGTAGGGCCCTGGAGCCCGCACCTCTTTTATAAAGGATGTGAATACCTGTGGATTTGGGTCTCTGTGGCGGATTCTGGGAACAGGACTGAGCTCACATGCCAGGGGACCGGAGGCCCAGGGGCCTGACCCAGGGAGATGCCCATCTGCGTGATGGTGGCACACACTGCGGTCCTCCTGGGTTCAAGAAGCCCACCGCTTTTGAGTCTGCACAGACCTTGCACCATGGGTGGAGCTGTTTAAATAAACTCAGCCCCCTTCCTATCAAAACAGAGCCTGGAGCAAGGATGGGTGGGATTTCCCTACTCACCTTCGGTTCAATGCAGGCTCACGTGAGGCAAACTACCTCTCCCAGTCTCACTGGGAATCCTAAAGGCCATGATGGAGATTATAGAACACCATGGAATAAATTTACGTATCACACTAAACTTTTTAAAAAATTTTTCTGGTGGTACTGGGATTTGAACTCAGGGCTTTGTACTTGCTAGGCAGGCACTCTACTGCTTGAGCCATGCTCTCCAGTTCTTTGATACCTTTGTTTTTAAGTAGGGCCTCACTCCCCTCCCCCCACCACCCAGGGCTAGCCTCAGGCTGAGATCCTTGTCCCTACGGCCTCCTCTCAAGCTGGGATCATAAGTGATAGGGGTCTCGCTACTTTTTGGTTTGGTGGCCTCAGACTATGATCCTCTCGGTCTCTGCTTCCTGAATAACTAGGATTAGAAAGGCGAGCAACACCATGGCTAGACTTTTTTTTTTCTTTTTCTCAGACATAAAGGGAGAGCAGAGAGATGAAGCACCTTGAGAAATGTCGTGCATGTTAATTGTGCCCTGTTGCTTTCTGGTGACAGGGTTTTATTTTGCAGCCCTTTCTGACTTTTATTAGAAACAGGACCTTTTTGTTACCTTTTGTTGCCCTGGGAGTTTTCAAAGCACTGATTTTCTGCCAGAAGAGATTGGAATCAATTGCAGTCTTCCTTTCTAGATAGTGCTAAAACATTTATTTAAGAGTCGAGCTGCCTGCCCGGCCTCATCTGTATTCCAAACGATGTGTCTAAGGGAATAAAGTTCATTCACGCCCGTGCTCTCTCTTATTGACAAATCACACACTTTAGGTGACCCACAGCCTGAATCCTGTCTTCTGGGAAAAGTTTTCTCTAAACTTGTCTGAAAGAATTATTTTATTACATTTTTCCCCCCTGTGCTGGCTGAGTGAGAAGTTCCTGGGGGTATAGAAGGATCAGGGGCAGGGCCTGGGGTACTGGGCATGGGGAAGGTTAATAGACAGAAATAAGCTGCTTCCGGTCTCTGACCTGGTCAGCCTGAGTACTGGGCTGGACAAACTCATTTCCAGAACAATGAACTCTGAGGCTTCTCCTGGGCAGGACACTGAACTGCCCATTTGCATCCAACCACAGGGCAGAATTTCAAATAGATGGACTGAATATAGAGAGGTTTCTTTCTCATCATTTAAATGGACACAGGATAATTGTAGCTGACCACAGCAAGGGAAGAGAGGGTCCAAAAGAATCTGCAGAACAAGCAGCAAACAGCCCATATAGTGAGAGACCTAGGGGTGGATGTGGGTGGGACTTCCCAGTGAAATGTCACAGAGGGCCTGAGCGGATTGATTGGATGAGGAGAAAGAGAGGGGCTGGGGCTGAAACAGCCAGTTTCAGCCAAGAGTGAGGACGTGTAAGATATCATCTGGAATTCAATATGTAATAACTAGATGCGTATTATGTATAATGTGTGTATATGCTATACCATACATAATGACTGGAGATTTTGAGTAACAACGAGTGTCCTGTGGAATCTGTGAACTCAAACCAGCCCAGTGCAAAGCCTGCCAGAACTTAAGGCTATTATGTGACTCCTGTCTGGGAGAGAGGTCGGTTTCAGTTGTGGAGAGCAGGTGTTGGAGGAAGGCAGGCCCACCCAGGGAGTGTGGAGTCATCAGGCCAGCAGGCACCAGGTCTCTCCTGGGCCACCTGGGCCCTGGGCCGCCTGTGTCCACCATTAAAACATGACAGGCTCCCTTCCCCACCCCTGGACGAAGTAGCCCGCGTCTTGTGGAGCTACCTTACCAGCAGAGTGAAGGCTAACAGACACGAGATTTCACAAGCGGGCATAAAACATGGAGTAGTTTTTTTTCAACGTCAAATATTTATGTGCAACAAACTTGTGAAACTCTCCAGTGAGGAGAACAGCATTCAAGAGGCAGATCCCTGAGCCCTCGCTCCTGGCTTGAGAATGGAGGAGACACATCAAAGAGCTCCGAGTTATTCTGATTGGCCAGCCCTGTGAATGGTCCATACCTGAAGGGCCTCCTGGCTGGCCCTGTCTGTGAACCTGGCTCTTTGTGTGAGTCCAGCCCTGGTGTGAGCTCAGGCCCTGTGTGTGAGTCCAGCCCTGGTGTGAGCCTGGCCCCGCTGGTGGGTACAGAAGGGGTGGGAGGTGGGTCTGGGGCAGGGGAGGAAGTAGATTCCCGTGTGTGACACGTAAGTCCTGCTGGCCTGACCTCCTCCCGTCACTCTCTGCTTCCTGGCCATCATGAGACCATCTCCATGCTGTTTGTCACTTTACCTCAGGCTTGAATGCCACAGTGCCAGCCCACCATTGACAGAAACCTCTGGAACCGGGAGCCAGAACGAATCCTTCCTTCTTCCTGCTCTTCATCTCAGAAATGAATCAGCTCACACAGAAAAGTCCACGGCAAGTCTAGCTGACACGGGGGAAAGAAGAAGAGAGAGATGTAAAAATATGTGCGCACAGAGGGGGACACATCTCTAGGGGAGATCAGGTAAAACGAAGCAGGGTGTGGGAAGGTGGGATGAGGGGTGATGGAAGAGAGGAAAGAGAAGAGGGTGCCATTTCACCTGGGGGTACATGAAGGGGAGGTGGGGGTGGAGCAGGGCCACACAGGCTGTGTCTCTGCTCAGTGTCTGCAATCACTAGTTGGTGATCACTGTCACACACTGCTGTCACAAAGAAGCCCATGCAGGAGCGGCAGTAGGTGTCCCCACCTTACCCTCTCCCCCCGCCCCCCCCCAATGCCACCAAAACCTGGGGCTCAGAACAGCGCATAGGACCTGGCATGCAGACAGGGGTGAGGCGCATTGGGATTTATTGTTAATAATGGAACAAAACAATCTCAGAAAACATTTGGCCACAACTCTCTGGACTGGATGGCTGGGACGGGGCTCTCTCTCCAGCGTTCAGCCCTGCCTTCTGTTGTCTTTGACTGCCTTTGCAGGGAGCCACATGGCCAGCCTGGATGGGGGGCTTTGAGCCACAGCTCAGTAGCAGCCAGTGCTCCCCTAAGGGTTAGTGATGAGGAGGAGGAGCCATGAGACAAATCCCACCCAATGCGTTCTGGCACCTCCTGGAGCACAGGGCCTGGGCTCAGCATCCCCCCCACCCCCACCCCAAGGGGCCTGGCTGGCACTGGACGTGAGACAGCCCCGCCCTCCTCCATCCCTGCCTTGGTTTCCCCCATGACACCTGCCTCTTGGTGGCAGCATGTCTTCACAGCTCTGGCATACAGGCGGCTCCCTATTGAGCATCCATCTCGGCCTTGGTGGAAAGAATTCAGCTAACCCCACAGAGCCCTCATCACATTAGTGACACCCCGGTTAGCCATCGCTGACCCCCAAGATCCCATTCTCCAGAGGACAAGCTTTGGGTCTTTGGGAAGGGGTGCTGGGACCCCCCCCCCCACCGCCACACACATACACACTCCCTTTGTGGATAAAGCCAGCCCTGATAATTACTATTTTGGTCCTGGATACCTGCAAGTAACACACACACACACACACACACACACACACACACAAAACACTGGCACTGGAGAGGATCCTCCTAGACTATGCTGCAAAGCAAAACTTACTATTTGAAGACGAATCAGTTTCGCTGGCCTGTGTTTGTGGGACCCCAGATGGTTAATTGCCACAGATGGATGTGCGCAAGCTCCAGGCTCATCCCTCCCCCTCAGCCTTCCTACCCGGCTGCAGAACCTGTGGGGACTGCCGCCACCATCTTGGCTCTGATGGGCTTATGACCTCTTTCAGCAATCAGAGGGCTGCCGCTGAAGAAAGGCAGGTCATTGTGGAGACAAATGGGCACATATCTGAGCCGGAAGGAAAAAAGGAAATAGAAAACAAAATAAACAGACGTGTGTGTGTGTGTGTGTGTGTGTGTGTGTGTGTGTGTGTGTGTGTAGGGGGGACTGGAGCACCCACACACAATTATACAAAACAAAGCAAGGATGTCACGGAAATCCGTTTACAGCAAAATTAAGTGAGGCTCCTGCGAGCATTAATTTTCATATCCTCCGCCACCAATGGGTTGTGCACGTCATTCCCTGGCTTTGATTTATGGAGGAGCAAGACCTGGAGTCACCACTTCCTTGCTCCACAAATCCCATTAAGGCTGGAATAGCTGGGGGTGGGGGGGAGGATGAGGGAAAGAAAGGGAGGGGGGTCCTAGCGCGGTCAAAGGCCGGCAGCTTAGGCCTGTATGGAGCCCAAGTCAATGCAGATGCGTTTGTCTCTCCTCTTCCTTCTCTCTCTCTCCTTCCTTCCTTCTTTTCCCTCTTTCCTTCTCTTTCTCCCTCCCTCTTCCCTTCCTTCCCTTTCTCTCTCCCTCTCTCCTTCCTTTTTTTCCTTCCTTCCTTCCTTCCTTCCTTCCTTCCTTCCTTCCTTCCTTCCTTCCTTCCTTTTCCTTTCCTACTTCCTCCTCCCTTCCTCTTTCCTCCCTCCCCTTTCTTCTTTCCCAGTTGTAAACTTCTATATGCTCAGTATAACATTGAAACAACACACAGGAACACAACTGTCCCCTTCTGCCATCTCTGTCCTGGGAACCTAAGGACCTGCCCTGCAGGAGACCCATCCAGCCCTACTCTGCTGTGGGCCCCGCCTTGAGATCCCATGAATGAAAAGCCTGGCCCTGCTGGTGCCATGTGGAAGGTGCTAGAATTTTTAAGAGGTGGGGCTTAGTGGCCATCCTCAGGTCCTGGGGCACCTGCTGTGATCAGGGTCCATTGTCAGCACTGTCTCTCTCTGTGGTTTCCTCTCCCTGCATCCTGCCTGCATCCTGCCTGCTTCCCACCACGATGAACACCCCCCCCCCCCCCCGCAATAATGAGGCTGGCCCACCTTACATGGAAACTCCAGAGCTGTGAGCTGGGATAAACCTTGTACCTTTGTAAATAAGGTGATTGCCTCGCGTATTTTATTACAGCAACGGGACTAACAAGAGCTGTGATCTGTGCAAGATCATGTTGACAGCGCTCATGAATCCGAGCTCACTTCCTCACAAGCTCAATTAGCCCATGGTGTCCCTACTGTGTGCGTGGGAAAGCAGGTGCTCAGCGACCGCCAGTGACCTGGCAGCCCAAGGAGGAAGCCTAGCGGGGCACGGGCTCCTGAGTGCTCAGCTGAGATGAGGCCACTGCACCCTTACAGGCAGGCTGCCCTCCACCCACAGCCAGGAAAGATGGACGGCCATGAGGGGAAGACCACTGCTGAGCCTAGTGTGCAGGATGGGACAGAGGTCAGGGCCCTGTGCAGCTCCTCCCAGCTCCCCGCCACAGCCTGAGCTCCCCCACCCCAAGCTCTCCGGGGATGGGAAGGGGCAACCTGAGCTCCCCCCGAACTCTCCCAGAATTGCATGAACGGAGTGAGCGTGACCAGCCTGCCCCAGATCCAGATGGAAAGGAGCAGGTGACACGAAGTCCCATGGGTCTGCCCTTGTTCCCCGGGCCTCCCAGAGCTGACCTGGGCTGGGAAACAGAGTCAGGATGATCACAAAGAGCTGGAGGGATCCTTTTCTCCTCAGGACCTCTGCAAAGTGCGGCCTGGACAATGTGGGCAGGATGGACAGAGAGACGAGGATGGACTGAAGAGCAGGGCCTGGTCATGCCGTGGAAGCAACTCCGAAGACCACCCCTGGCCTCCCCAAGACCCTGTCTCAGGAAAAGCCAAACAAGAACAGAACAAAACATCTGTCTCTGGTTATTACCGCCACCGCTGCCAGTCCCTACAGCTACCTTTCACTGACCATTCAATTGCATGCTGTCTTGGGACAAGAGTGAGCCTTTGCCTCATCCTTTATTAATTTGCTTCTCTTTGCAAAGGTCACTCATCAATATAGTGCCCCAAGGTGCAGGGTTTGAGGACGTTGTCTTTCACAGGTTGAAATGTAGAACGTAAAGAAGCCATCCATGGCCTTTGTGCACTTAGCCACGCCGTTTCTACGTTAGTCCGCCCAGTCTAGGCACTGTCAGGCCCACTTGGACGCAGCTGTGGGGGGTCAGCTCCACTCATCTGCACAGAGAGTCTGGAGTAAATGGTGCCCAGCACATCACATTCACCAGGGGTGGATAACCTATCTCCTTGCTCTCCGCATGATCTTCCTGTTGTGTTTGTTGGCCTAGGCCCCCCGGGCCAGGGACGGGGTGTGATTGTGTCCAGGAATCTGTCCACAGGGGAGACGATGCTGCGATCTGGAAGTTCTGTTCTGAGACCTGCTGAATGAGAGAAAATGCAGCCCATGGCTCGCCTGTCATTCTCCAGGCCTCGAATGTCCCCGGGCAACGCTCAACTAGCTCCCAGCAACGCGTCGGTGACAAGATGACACAGCACGCTGAAAGGTAGGCACTAAAGACCTTTGATGGCATCAGAGGAGGCGACGAGCCTCCCGTGAGGGGGAAGAAAAACGTGAAAAATGTGAATCGGGAGATCAAACGTCGGTGGCGGAACAAGCCCAGCCCAGGAAGGGAGGAGAAGAAAAAGCATGGGACGGGACGGCAGCCAGTCCCCAGGGAAGGGTGGCAGAATCAGGGCTCTGAAGAATGAACATGATGGAGCTTCAGAACAAACAGATGGACAGATCACAGCCTAATTGAGATGCTACTTTGGGATGCCTGCCACGGAGGCTTTGAGCTTTCTTCTAGAGGTTGTTCATAGCCGTGCCAGAATATAAATCGACCCCACTGAGACTGAGATTTGGAAGGGAATCAGAAGACAGCAGAGGCCAATTCCCTACTCTCTGTGCACAGAACCAGAGCCCCAGGAACGGCACCAAATTGCCTAACGTGACAAAATAGCAGCAGAAAGTGAGTGAATGTTTTTTTTTTTATTCATCCTTTGCTCCTCCTCCTCCTTTTCCTCCTCCTCCTCCCTCTCCTCCTCTCCTTTTCCTTCTCTTCTCCTCCTTCCTCTTCTTGACACCATCACCACCATCATCATCACCACCATCACCATCATCACCATCACCAATGGAGGCAGTAGATAAAGGGAGAAATCCACACTTTGTGGGTCATTGTGAAGAGGAAAGAGGATAATTGCTGGAATCCAGTTGCTTATCCCAGTAATCTCAGAGAAGCCTGAGATCTGGAGGATCACAAGTCAAGATCAGCTTAGGCTGATCTTGAAAAGTTCTCTGCAGCCCATCTCTGTTGGGCTAAGGAAGTTTGAACCCAGATCTGTGTGAGTTGAAAGTATCTCGCTAAAAACTATGTAATTCTCATGTTAAATATTGCATAGCATCCTGTGTTGTAAACAAATAGCAAAATCCCAAATGACTGGGCTTCATTTCAGGTTGGTTACAGGTGTACTGGGTATGGGTGCAGGTGTTGTCTCCCAGAGCGCTTCCTCTTCTGGTCTCCAGTCGTCTTGAAGTTCATCCATGTCATCAAGCTAAAGCCTCATTCAGCTGTGGACAGGTGGTAGCATCACAAGGAGCAGTAGGCGGGTCCCGTGTGCATGGCTGGACAGTCACCACCTGTAGTCAGTCCCCCACACGCACAGCCGGACAATCATGAGCCGCAGATCCCATGGGCAAGGCCGGACAATAGTGAACTGGCCAGACACTTTGGCCTCTGTCCTTTCTTCTGACAAGGTTTTTGTTGTAGACCAAGTTGGAGTTGTCTATGTCCCCACAGGCAGGCCCTTCCTTTTTCTTTATCTTTCCCTGACCTCCTGTGTTCCATGGATTTGCAGACTTCTGTCAGGACGTGGGCTGAATGGAGAGGATGTGGCTTCTGAGCCACAGAGTTTATGGGCTGTCCTGCAGCTGTGTGCACTGCAGAGTCCCGGGATGGATGGAGTTGCACACTTGAGTGCGTGCACACACACACACACACACACACACACACACACACACACACACACGCACATATGAACCCCCAAGCCTGTGAGTCTCCAGTCCCCCACACTGAGCCCCTCTTTTCCCCTCAGGAAGCTGCTGAACCCCCCAGGCTGGGCTCCACTCCTTATTGTGAGATTTCCCCAAATCTGAAACTTTTTGGACATCGACATGACACCCTACACGGAAACTTGCACAATCAACATCCTGTCATAGGTCACAGGGATGGGAGAAACATTCTCAAGTCACCTCCTTAATTATGTGTTGATGGCGCCTGTGAAATGCATATTTCATGTGTAGACGTGGGTCCCTTCCCTGACTCAGCTCCTGGGATTCCAAACTCTGCAACTTGGGGACCATGACCGGCCTGATCTCATGTGCACTGGATTTGTGTGAGAGTATCCAGAAGGTTCCATGACTCCATGACCTTTCCCAGGTGTTGGTTTGCTCCCTCTTGCAGTTTCCCCCTGGAGAACTGGGCCGTAAGCGCAGCGGCCTGATTGTAACCAAGGCCTTTGTGTTCTTAGAATAAACAGCACCCACAGGCCCAAAGGGCCTGGCCCACCGCTCTCGGGTGGAGGTTAGTCAGAGGGGGATGTGTCCAGGGCCAGACGCAATTCACATGCACACACTGGCTGGGGTGTGTTGTACTGGGGAGTGCTGCCATGGCGGAACCCCTCTGAACTACTCACAGTCTGACAAAACACAGGAAACGGAAGCGAGTGCCACTGGGAAGGGTGGAAGCGAGTGCCACTGGGAAGGAGAGGCAGGGGAAGGTGAATGGGGGGTGAAGGGGGAGAGGGGAGGGTGGGCACATGTGTGTATGCATGTGTGCACATGCATGTGTGTGTGTATACACCAATTCCTAAAGGCAAGTTAATGGTCTAGGTCAGCAGGCAAACGAGGAAATTACTTATTTAGCAGCAAGTACACCACGATCACTTCTCATGACAAATCCCTCCCCCATCCTGTCCCCATTGTCTTGAGGGCCCCCTCTAAACTGTAGGTACTTGTTTATTCTGTCAAGATGCCAGCGCCAGATACCAGTCCTCCCCTGCTCAGAGATCGGAGCCCTACAGACACAATTTTTATGGCCTGTGACCGCAGGAAAACAAGCAAACTTGGGAGAAGGGTAAGGAAGGGAGGCTGGCCTCCGTCTCCCTGCCTGGTGGGCTTTGTCTAGAGGGGAGAACAGAGGCGATGTCTAGGAGAGCACTGTGCTGGTCTGATGGCCAGTGGTGGTGGTGGGGCGGGGTGGTTTGGTCCTCTTTAGGGAATGGAAGGAGGAAAAGAGCAGAGTGACCCCAGGGAAGTGGAGGTCATCCGCCTTGCTGACTGTGCATCACAGGTAGGACAGCGGCAGCAGGGCTGAGTTGCAAAGGCTGCTCAGGCCCCAACCACACAAGACTCAGCTTGAGGCCGACATGATGACCTCTTCCTCTCATCTGGGCATTGTGAAGTAATTATGATGTGAACGATCAGGACAATGTAATAGTCATGACTTTAAGGAATGACTAATTGTGGTTGGCTTTCTTAATTTGTTTGCCATAGTTACATTTCTAGGAATGTGGAATTGCGCCCCTCCCCACACATGTGGAAGTTCCTGCCACCCCGCTAGGAAGGGCCTGTAGCTGGCCAGGTCACGATGGATCCATTACAGAGCTGTGAGGCCACGGCCGGGCCTCAGCTGGGATTCCGGCCAGAATTCTCTTTCCGCAGCAGGACAGGTGTGCAGGTCTCCACCACAGGGCCTGGGCGCCCTTCTCCCTCTGAGCCACTCAGCGGGCACTTCCTAGTCAGAAACGAGAGCCAGCTCCCCACCCCCTTCCTAGACTCCAAAGAAAGATGTCCTCTGCCCCGCCCGATTCCATCCGAAGCAGAGACAAATGCCCATTCTTGTCCTCCATAAAATATTAAAAAGGCTGGGCACTGGTGGCTCATGCCTGTAATCCTAGCTACTCAGGAGGCTGAGATCTGAGGATTGCACTGCAAAGCCAGCCTGGGCAGGAAAGTCCATGAAACTCTTATCGCCAATAAACCACCAGAAAACTGGAAGTGGCGCTGTGGCTCAAGTGGTAGAGCACTAGCCTTGAGCTGAAGAGCTGAGGGACAGCGCTCAGGCCCAGAGTTCAAGCCCCACTACCGACCAAAAAAAAAAAAAAATATATATATATATATTAAAGAGCACATTAGTCACAGTGGTGGTGAGAGGGTAGATCTCAGGGGAGAGGAGAGAATGTTCTAGAGCAGGGCTTTCTACCTTCCCAGGAAAGACAAGATGGTGTTTTATTACCATCTCTGTTCTCAACTCACCTCTGAAAGGTTGAGCTAAGCTAGAGGGGGAATTGTGGAGAAAATGAAAAACACAAAACAAGAACAGAAAGAAAAGATGGAAACCAGTCAGGACTCCAATTTGAAATAGCAGAACTCAATATCAAAAGGCCTAGGGTGGCTGGGAAGGTGGCTCAGTGGTAGAGTGCTTGCCTAACATACATGAGGCCCTGGGTTCGATTCCTTGGTACCACATATACAAAAAATAAAAAAAATTCAAAAAGAAAGAAAGCTCACTAAAAAAGGCATGGAAACAAGAGGCTTCAAATCATTAAATGATTAAACAGAAAAAAGAGAGATCATTTTGATAATAAGTATAAAATGCTTGAAAAGCTAGTTCAAAACCAAATACAGTTTCAAGGAGGAGGCAACAATGCTTGATAAGAAATGTACTCATTACCTTGCTCATGTAATTGTAACCTCTCTGTAAGGTATTTTCACAATAAAAAAAGAAAAAAATACAGTTTCTAATATAAAGAGACATTGTATCTTAGTAGTAAGTATAATATTTAGTAGCTTAAAATATATAAAAATTATGGCTACTATAAAGAGAAAAAAAAAGAGTCCGAGAGGGGTGGCTTATGCCTTTAATCCCAGCTACTCAGGAGGCACAGATTGGGAAGATGGAGGTTCAAGGCTAGCCTGGGCAAAGATTTAGAGAGACCTCATCTCAATTAGTAAGCTTGGTGTAGCGGTGTGCACATGTCATTACAGCCACACTGCAGGCTGCAGTAGGAGGATTGCAGTCATGAAACTTTACCTGGAAAAGAACAAAGCAAGAAAAAAGGCTAGGGGTGTGGCTCAAGTGGTAGAGCACCTGCCTCCCAAGCATGAGGCCCTGAATTCAAATCTAGTACTTCCAAAAAAGAAAGGAGAAGGAAAGTGAACTAGAATCATAAAAGTCAGCATCTTTATGTTTGATAAATATTCATAGAGTAAAATAAGATCAGATTATCTCCTATCAATCTCTCTGTCTTTAGGCGTCTTTAAACTTCTTTCTTTTGACCTAGAGAATTCATTTTCTTAACAGGAAGGAGTTGGCTCTGTACGAGGCCTTGAGGAAAACTTAATAAACCTCGGAGAACCAAAATTGTGGGTTTCATATTTTCTGATCACAAAGCAAAATAATAATGGTAATTATAAATGCTTAAAATACCCACTTGCTTAGACATTAAAACAAAAACTGCAATATGTTTTTTGAGTCACTGG
This sequence comes from Dipodomys merriami, assembly GCF_024711535.1. Classification (NCBI taxonomy): domain Eukaryota; kingdom Metazoa; phylum Chordata; class Mammalia; order Rodentia; family Heteromyidae; genus Dipodomys; species Dipodomys merriami. The sequence goes on from NW_027204048.1 coordinate 4,904,421, forward strand.
AGAAATCAAGATCGTAATTATAGGCTGTTGGAAAAAATAATGACAATCAAACAAGGCCGGTCAACCCTTCTGGAATGTAGTTAAAGGAGAAGGAGACATGTCTGCCTGTGGATACTGAAGTTTTCACACAAGAAAGCGTGCAGATAAACAAATACACATTCAGCTCTGGATTCTGGGGTGACAGGCCTCCGGGTGGGTGAGAGGGAAGGGGGGAGGGGCACAGTGCAGAAGGTTGGGGGGTGGGGGGGCTGTGTAACTGGCAAGGCAAGTCTGCAGATATGGGCAGGGGTGAGCCAGGGATGCAGGCTGCTTGTGTAACATTCCCCCTCTTTCATGCTTCCCCATGGACTGCCTCTTTCCCACCCCATGACCATCTCTTCATTCTTGCCTCCATCAATGGTTTGGAAGAGTTGTGGAGAACAAGAACACCGGTCCAGTGTGGCTCAGGCCTCTGAAGTGAAGAGTTGTGGCCTCTTCTCAGGAGCACGGAGTGGCTGTCGAGGTTCCCCTTGGCATGAGCCACATGGACATGAACCCTGCAAGGGGGAGGGAGGCAGAGTTTCCTACCCACCCCACCTCCTACCCACCCCACCACGCCTAACTGCTCACGTCTCAGTAGGAGAGCCCAGCTTCAGCACCACTTCACAAGGGGCTGAGCCCCAACATGTCCTTTCCAGACGTGCAGCCTGTGGAGCCAGCCCTCTGTGGGTGGCAGCCCATCTAATGGCCCAGTGTGCACAGATCCTCCTTCTAGAAGGATCTAGAATGGCACTTGGCCTTGCCGCTGTGAGGCACGATTCATGGAGGGAAAGAGGTAGGCGCCCATACCTGGGGAGTCAGTGATGCCTCTGTCCTTGAGAACGGAACTCAGGGAAGTGGCTAGATACCAGGCAAATAAACTTCCCATTGAGGGGAGGGCGTGGGGCCTTCGTGATCTTGTCTGGGAATAGACTGTTGAGGAGAGGAGGCAGGAAGGGCCCGGAGAAACCCAGTGTTTAACGCCCACTTGCCACACAGGACTGAGGCAGATGCTATACCTGCCAACACCAGCAGAAAGGAGGAGAGGAGGCTCAGACCTCACAGCTTTCTCTAGGGACTTGCCCTGCTGCCATCTTGATTTTGGACTTCTAGCCTACACAGTTATGAGGGAACAAATTCCTATGGCCTTTATGTCGAAGAGAAAAGACAGAATGAGTGATTGAAGGCCACTCTGCCACCCTGTTCTCTTGGGATGCTCGTTTCAAAGTTCTCAGCTGTTGGGGAAGAGGTTGGGCTGCTGCTGCGTTCTAAGGCTCAGGTTTGGCAAATAGCATTTGCAAAATGTGACCAGAGGTCCTAGCTGTCCATTAGTCCTCCTGTCAAAGGCTTGTTTTTCTCTATTTTTCATGTGTAGGTTCAGTTGATCGGGCTTTAGATAGGGCTTGGCATTCATTGGCCATCTTCCCCAATTTCTCTTCCTTCTCTCCTGCCTTCAACTTTGATTCCACGCCCCCCCCATTTTTTTTCCTGCATAGGAAGAAATGCTTGTTTCAGGAAGGAGTTAACTCAAGTAGGGATCCTGCCAGGCACCTGTAGTCCCAGCTTCTGAGAAGGATGACACTGTGAGGATCATCATTGGATGGCAAACCAGGCAGAAAAGTTCATGAGATCCTGCCTCATCTCATAGCTGGGCACGGTGGCAGACACGTTGATCTCAAGCTACGCAGAAGGCTGAGATCCAGAGGATCTTGTTTCAAAGCTACCCCGGGCATTAATGTCCACAGCAGTACATCTCCAAAATAACCAGCCCAAAGTATTTGCTGGAGGCATGGGTCAAGTGGAAGAATACTGGCTAAGCAAGGAAGCCAAGCTAGCTCAAGGCCCTGGGTTCAAACCCAGTGCCAGCAAGACAACGGAAAGTAAATCTTCAGTTCTGGATGAGCTTACCGATTGGCCACCGAGTTTCCTGATGACCAGTGATGCCCGTGTCTGCAGGTTTACAACAAGAATCAGTTCACACCTTTATCTCATGTTTGCTATGGTTTGAAACCCTTTCTAAAGCTCAGGCTGGAATCTGGTAACCACTATGGTGGTATTGGGAAACTTCAAACATTTTCCTTTTGGCTTAGTTTCTAGAACATTCTTCCAGGTGCTCTGATATGGACTAGCTTTGCAGAAACCCCCCTGCAATGTTTTCGCAGCCAGGACCTGGAGGCAGGGAAGGAGAGGGAACAAGGTATGTTCCCATCCAGCCATGCCACATGGACGTCTCAGCATTGTGGAACATTCCAGATGGGCTTCTATGTCTTGTGGGCTTCAGACAAACCACCAAGGGAAGAAATGGTCTCCAGGATGTTAAAATTTTTAGTCTTCCCATAGGCATTATTGAGATCTATCTGCCCATGGTGGCAAGTGAGGGGCTGGGTTTCTTTGGGAGTCAGAGGAGCTTCTTGGGGGTCTGAGAGAAGAGAAAGGCACCCAGACCAGCTCATTAGCGGGCTCAGAAGTTAGATCTGTCCTCCCAAAAGCCTTCTCTGTGGTCTGCATCCTCCTGGCTCCCAGAAATCAACAAAGACCTTTCCACGAGGGCTTCCCACGAGGTCTGCAGAAGATCAGCAGAAAAGAAGATCCGGGGTGGCTCCAAAGAGCAGCCTGGATGGTTTGAGCTCTTCCAATCCCTATGATTGTTGAGCCCTGAGCTCTTTCCAGTCCAAGTGAGCGCCCCCCAGGGTGAAGTGGGGCTGAAGCCAAGCCCACAGCTGGGTGATGACAGGCCTGAAGACGGAGAAGTGCACTGTGGGATGATGATAGCTGTGAAGATGTAGAAATGCATTGTGGGATGATGACAGCTATAAAGACAGAGAAGTGCGTTGTGGGATGGATGACAGCCTTGATGAAGGAGAAGTGCATCGTGGGATGATGGCAGACATGAAGAGGGAGAAGTGCATTGTGGGATGATGGCAATGTGAAGGAGAAGTGCATTGTGGGATGATGGCAGACATGAAGAGGGAGAAGTGCATCATGGGAAGGGAGACTAGAGACAGGGCCTAGAGCAGGGTGTAAAAGCTGTTCTGACTGGGAAGATGCTGTCAGCACATCCCTCTGGGGGAGTGACCTCACCTCTGCTACCACTAAGCACGCTTGCTCTTCCTGAGCAAGTCCCTGAGCCATGTGGCCGAGCTCTAACTCAGGCTCTGTTCCAGGACAGCAGCCTTCTGGTGATCCAAGAGCATCAGCCACGTTTGATTCATTCCCTCCAACCCACTCCCCTTTGTGATTCACAAATGCCCCTCGCTAGGTTCTTCCGTAGGTTTTTACAGGCTTTTGAAGATTCAACAGACTGCAAGTGGGAAAAATTCATGGAAGAAATTGCCTGTGACCATGTATGGCAAACATTTGCTAGGGTTTGTTTCTTGTCCTTCTTACCTAAATACAGCTATTACGATATAATTGCAAACAACATTTAAATAGCATTTGCATTGTGTTAGGTATTACAAATAGTGTGTGGATGAGCTAATGTTGTTGCCCTTGGGTTCAGCACAATACCACACTACATCTCTAAGGGGTTTTCTTGTCTACAGGGCTCCAGAAGTCAAGGCCTTGTGCAAACTAAGCAAGCACTCTACCATTTTAAATACAATCATAGCCTTTTATGTTGTTTTTGTTATTATTAATTATATTATTATTTTTGAGACAGGAGCTCAGTATTAATTTTGTCCAGGCTGGCCACAACCTTGTGATCCTCCTGTCTCCAAATTCCAAGGAGATGGGATTACAGGCGTGCACCACCATGCCAGACTGAGGTTCTTGCTAATGGCCAAGGCAGCCCATCCTGCAGAGTCTATTACAAAGGGCACCCAGTCATCCCTTTACCAAGTTCTTCATTACTGAACACACACACACACACACACACACACACACACACACACACACACACACACACAGAAAAAGAAAAACAATTTTTGTCTCAGCATACTGGGTTGGAATGATCCTGGAGGTCATCTCAGCCTCTTCAAAGCCATCTCAGTCTACCTCCAGCCTTGCCTTCTGGGTGTATTTCAGACCATTTCAGTCTGGGGTTTTCTCTCTTTCAACTCTAGTCTTGTTATTTTTAGCAAATGCTTGCTGAGATCCGGAAAGCCTAGGCCAAACCTGTTGGGCTGTCCTCAAAGCTTTGACTCAGCCCTTGTCCAAAACCTGCTTCCAATTTTCAGACTCAACACCATCAGCTGTCCACACACCCCACTAGTAGAGTCCCTGCCTTGCCCTGCCTGTCCCAGGACACGCACATATCAATGGATGGTGGTCCATCCACAGGGAATTCTGTACACTTCAAATCTCTGACCAGAGCAAATCTCTGACCTGGAAAGACAAGACCCCTACCAAGCTGGGTGACAGCCTGGAGGCTTAGCATGGGATCTTCTTTACATCAGACCAATGCAAGATAAAAAGCCTCATCCCTGCTTGCCCTGAACCACCCCCCCTCCACCCCACCTGGGCCTTGGCCTAGAAACCTGGCTGGCTTCAGATCAACCAGCTAATTACTTGTGCTGTAATGATCAACCTGCCTAATTTATCACTCCTTTGAACATTTAATTACCCAGCAGTGCAAGACAATTAGGTTTGGAATTAGGATAAATTAAACGGCTAGCTTAGCAACTCTAAGGACACGGAAACTATCACCAACGCCATCCGCCAAAGATCCGATTGAGCCATGTGGCAGCTCCAGCCCAACCAGCCCAGACGACCATGGGAGCCAGTGTGGGAACTGGGAGCAGGAGGTGGGTCGTTAATTTTGAGAGCGCAAAGTGGGGTCCAGAGCTTTATTTCTGGCTATAGAGCCTCACAGAGCTTGTGATGATCGATGGTGTTATTCCAAGATCCGCTACAAGCGGAACTTAGCGTTCAGAAAGGCCATCTTCAGGGTCAGTGCTTCATGGGTCTGAACTGACACTTGCAACGAAGCATGCTATCCAATGTGGAAAAGTGCCTGGCTTGCATGGTGAAGAGCTTATCTGCAGGGCTCACCTCCTGAAGCTCATGACTGGCTTACCCCAAAGGGCTGAGCAGTCCACTTCCAACATCTGAAGTTGGCAATCAACACAACTCTTTCTGGTCTGGTTGTGGGCCTGAACTCTGGGCCTGGGCGCTGTCGCTCAGCTCTTCAGCTCAAGGCTAGTGCTCTACCACTTGAGTCACAGTGCCACTTCCGACTTTTTTCTTTTTGCTTATGTGGTGCTGAGGAATTGAACCCAGGGCCTCAGGCATGCAAGGCAAGCACTCTACCACTGAGCCACCTTCCCAGCCCCTCAACACAACTCTTTCATAAGTGGATTTTGGTCTATCTAGTTCCCTCCCTCCCTCCTTCCTTCCCTCCCTCCCTCCTTCCCTCCCTCCCTCCACTCCCTCCCTCCCTCCTTTCCTCCCCCCTTCCTTCCTTCCTTCCTTCTTTCCTTCCTTCCTTCCTTCCTTCCTTCCTTCCTTCCTTCCTTCCTTCCTTCCTTCCTTCCTTCCTTCCTTTCTGTGTGGGCTTGAACTCAGAGTCTGAGAGCTGTCCCTGAGCTCTTTTGCTCCAAGGCTAGCATTCTAGTGCTTTGAGCCACAGCACCACTTTTGATTTTCTGGGGGTCCATTGGAGAAAAAAGTCTCACAGACTTTCCTGCCTGGGCTTGGCTTTGAACTATGATTCTCAGATCTCAGCCTCCTGAGTAGCCAGGATTACAGGCATGAGTCACCACTTTCCAGCTTCTCTTTCTTTCTTTTTGGGTCTATCTAGTTCTAGAGTAAACTTGGTCCTCTCTGCCCTACCCCTTCATCCAATGTGTCGGAAGGCAATTCTTCTCCCAGCTATTGTGGAGGAGTGCCCTCTTCCCCTGGGCTGCAGGATGACTGCCACAGGGTCATGGCTACTTGAGATATCGGGGGCTTCACCAGCCCATAGATATCTAGTTTTAGAGAATTGTTCAAGGATCACCAGCAAGCTGGGAAGCGAGGACCTCAGGCCATGGCACTGCCTTAAGATGTTTGCTGAAATGCGTGTCTTTGATGTATTTACCCTGGATGAGGCGGATCTGCATGGTGTCACCAAATGACATCACATCCCTGCTTCAGCAAAGACATGCTGATGAAGCAGAAGGCAGACACTCTCCAGCATTGTTCTCAATGCACATTAGCCAAACACCTGCCAGATATGTTCAAATTAGAGACCAAATGGCAGAGCCTGCTTACCATGAGAACCACACCATTTCTCTGGCTGCAAAAATTATTAACTCAAAGAGCAGGCATCTTAAACTCAGCCTGTTATTTAGCTACTGTTCCAGGGGCTTGCTTGGGCCTAGAGAGAACTCCATTAATCACCAGCCGAAGGAAGTTCCAGGCTGTGGGAGACAGAGCCGCCGCGCCTGCCTGCTTCCTTCCTGTCAGCAGGGGCGAGCCACGGCAATTCATTTGCAGCAATCATTTTCTTCCATGGCCCCGGGAAGGAAGAGACGAGGAAGGGCTGCAAGGCTTGGAGGGGAGAGGGTTGGAGGGCTGGGATGAGGCACGTGACCGAGCAAGGCCTATTGTTTCTGGTGTGTGGTCCTTTGACTGTTGATGGCATGGAAGGTTCAGATTGGTGGCTGCAAGTCTCTTCTGTCATCTCCTTCCTTGGACTTGCCTGAATCTCCAACTCAAAAACAATATCAGATCCTGGGGCTTGTCAGTCGTCACAAGTGTGTGGGCCAATGTTCTGTCAATGTGTGTGCAGCATGGAGAGGTGGATGGAACAGGCATAGTGTTAAATGGATGGACAGATAGACATGGCAGACAGGATGGACAGACAAACATAGCAGATAGACGACAGATAAAGATAGATAGTAGAAGGATGTCTGGGTGGGTGAGGTAGATAGGTAGATCATTAGCTAGGTGATTGCTAGCTAGCTAGTATATAGTAAGGACAGATGGATGAGTAGGTAGCTAGCTAGGTAGATGGTAGATGGATGAGGCAGGTATGTAGACAGATGATAGCTATAGTGATGGTAGATAGATAGACCTCATACTGGTATACTTATTCTATATGGCATGTCTTTGATTTGGATCCAGAACTTGAGGAAAATGAGCTAGAGTAGAAATTCCAGGTGACATGAAAAGTGTGTGTGTGTGTGCACACACTCTCATGTACACATACATACCCATGGGTGTACACACACACACACACACACACACACACACACACACACACACACACACACTCACTCATAAAGGGCAGGAGAGAGCAAAGCTGTGCCCAGCTAGACCAAGAAGCACAAATATGAGATCAGGTGTCACCTGTTAACCAAGCCAATAAAATACAGACTAGAGCGTGGTATTCAACAGGTGCATAATAAGCCGCACATTTCCTCAAATGCCTCATTGTGCCTTTCCAAGCTTTGTGCCCCTATGCAATTCAGTCACAAATGTCATCCTGCTAGGATCCGGTGCTTCTTCATTTGGCTTTGTCCCTTTTGAGAGCTGTCCTTAGAGCAGACGAGGGAACAGCCGGGGCTGGGAGCAGAGGCCATGGCCCCCCGTGCGCAAGTGCCGTCCGGCCAGCATGCAGACTGACAGGCGGGAGCGAGAGGCACTCGTGGGATGAATTGAAAATTGTCATTCCGTCAAACTTAGTGACAACATTATCTACGGATCTTAGAAAAATCAGCTCAGAAAAAAAAAAGTCCCTGGTTGGTAGGGATCCTCTCAGATAGATTGAAATCTTTCCAGGCTATTCCTCAGGGCTCATCAATCAAGAGCAGTTGTCATGGTGAACAGCTGAATGGATGGTTTTCATTTAATTATCTTCTACCCTCTAGATATTGAAAGCCGTCGGGGAGAGCAGGCTCTGCTGGCCCCATCTCTCTGGCTGAAATGATGCTTGCTCCCCCTCAGGCTACTTCTCCTGGAGCCACTCACGCACTCACTCACACATTTACTTACCAATAAATAAGTTCCGAGAGCCTACTCCATGGCAGGCACCTGATGCTTCTATACATGTCAGCCCCAACTCTGATGACACACACTTCAACTGGCAGAAGACAGACCTGTAGGCAATTGCGGAGGTCAGGAGTTGTGCAGTGCTTGCTGGGGCAAGTTCACTCTCCGCATGGGAAGGAGCCAGTGGGTATGAACCAGTGGTCATGGAGCAGTGGGTATGAACCAGTGGTCATGGAGCAGTGGGTATGGAGCAGTGGTCATGGAGCAGTGGGTATGGAGCAGTGGTCATGGAGCAGTGGGCATGGACCAGTGGGTATGGACCAGTGGCTAGGAGCTTGGAGCTGGTTGTCAAAGCGCCATTAGTTCTTATAAGTGTGGGGAAATCAAGACACCCTTTCCTCAAAGTACTGAAAGAGGGAAGCAAGGAGGTGGAAGCTAGTGTGGATGAGCTAAAAGGGAGACAGAAAAGCTTCTGAGGTAGGAAGAAAGGTCCTGGGGCAGATCCTTGAACAGCATTGTGATTTTCATTTGCAGTTGATCAGATAATTGGATGTCAAGGTTAAGACATATCAGAATACAGGCTTGTCTTAAAGAAATAGTTAGGTTGGAGACAACTCAGTAATATAGGTATCCATCATATGTCATCCATCATCCACCCATCCTCTATCCATCCATCCATCCATCCATCCATCATCCATCTGTCATCCACCAGCTTATCCATTTACCACCCAGCCATCACCCACCCAGCCATCATTCATTCATCCATCCATCCACATACAAATCCATCTATTCATCTATCCATCCATTCATAATTCAACCTACTGATAAATCCCATGATCTATCTCTCATCCATCCATTCATCTAACCATCTATACTCCATCAGTCCATCTATCCACGGATCTATCCATTCATAATTTATCCATCCATCAATCACCTATTCATCTATCTATGCACAAATCAATCTTATCATTTATCCATTCAAACATATATCTACTGATGAATCCACCCTTCTTTTTTTCCTTCTTTTCATGTACCATCCACCCATTCATCATTGATCCATCATTCATTCATCTATCTACCCACCCATCCACTATCCATCCATCCATCCATCCATCCATCCATCCATCCATCCATCCATCCATCCATCCATCCATCAAATAGCTCATCTAGCAAATGTTTTCTGGGCATCTTCTGTGGGCTTCTCCTTTGGTGGAGTTGTGGGGGATACATCCTAAGCAGCTGATCATACAAATATTTATTGAGTTGTAAGTGAGAATCACACTATATAGCAAAAATTCATGATGTGATCTGGAAGGCTCACCCCGCCACACCCCCCCCCCCCCAACACACACACACACAGTGCAGTCTTCTATTCTGCACTCAGGCCTGAGGAGTCTAGAAACTGGGCCCAGTTGCTCATTTCCCTTTTAGCATTTCTTCATCCCAGTTCTCAGTTGCAGATACTGAGGAATGAGCTGTGGGACTAATGCCCGAATAACTCCTTCTGTAGATGGCAGAGCTCTTGAGCCATACTTGGGCCTCTCCAGCTTCTTCCTGCTCCCCTCTGGGGTCATGGAAGACTCCTATGTCCAACACTAGATGTGCTGGTGTTTAGTGGTGGCTCCTGTGGGGGTCACGAGGTTGGGGGCCTTTAGTTCACTTGTGGAAGAGGCAGGATGTGCTTCCTTCCCTTTTCTCTGCCATGTGAGGAAACAGTGCACACAGTAGGTTTCTTCTGAGAATGGGATTTCTCTCTCTTCTGGCTCTCCTCAGCTCTTGTGTTTTGGGTTGTATGAGTGTGTGTGTCCAAATGTCTCCTTTTTTTTTTTTTTTTAAAAAAAAAGAACAACAGTTATAGTTGTCCATCTGTCCTAATATCTTCATTTTAACTTACCTTAGCAAAGGCTCTATTTCCAAATAAGACCACATGCTGGGGGTTAGAACTTCAACGTATCTTTGAGGCCAAACAAGACTGCAACTCCTAACTCCCAACTTAGAACCAGACTTGCAAAGCAGGTCTGGAGTAAAGCTCTCGCAGGGGCCATGGGCTTTGCCCAGGACTTGGCTGGATTTGGGCTTTGGGCCTATCTTTGTATTTTAGCATATAGTAATTACACAGAGATGTGCCACTGGGATATTTACATATGTGCTTATAATACACTTCCAACAAATTTACCCCATTGATTACTATTCCTTCACCTTCCTCCTTTCCTTCTCTCCTCCTTTTTAACACTTTTTGTTTATTTGTTTGTCAGCCCTGGGGCTTGAACTCAGGGCTGGGGCACCCAGGTCCTGAGTTCCTCAGGTTCAAGGCTGGTGCTCTACCACTTGAGCCAAAGCACCAGTTCCAGCCTTTTCTGAGTAGTTTATTGGAGATAAGAGTCTCATGGACTTTCCTGTCTGGGCTGGCTTTGAACTGCCCTCTTCAGATCTCAGCACGAGCTACCAATGCCTGGCTTTTCAAACAGTTTTTAGTGGAGTTTACTTATATACCACAGATAGATAATTATACACAAACATTCAGTCCTACACATACATATACACACATGCACACATATACTCACATACACACAATGTACTTTGATTATTTTCACCCTCCATCGTCCATCATCCTGTCTTTCTGGGCCTGTCTTTGACTGTCTTGGGGGCAGACTCAGGCTTGAAGGTCACCATCCAGAAGCAATGGAAGGCCTCAGCGTCCATCTGGGCCTGGACAAAACACCACAGTGCAGCTACAATCACACCCTTTCCTTTCTTAAGTCTCTGACAATTTACATTTGTCTCACAGCTAAGGAATCCAAGGAACACACAGCAGCCTTGTTTGAAGACTTGGTGTCATGAAGCCGCTACCTTCCCTCTCCCCCCTCCCTGCTAAGGAGGGAAGGGATGGCCGGGCATCATATCTCCTCCTGGACGCACTGAGCAGGCACATAGCACAGGCACGGATGTGGATTTCTGTCCCTGTCTGCTATCTGTCCTGAGTCAGCCAGGTGACCCAGAACTCCAGTCTCTTCATCTGTCAAACAAGGGCTCTTCTCACTATAAAATTCTATGATTTTTCCATAATTGACCAATTAAGCCCAAATAGTCCCTCCGACAGACAGCCTCAGATATGCACTTTAGAAAATCCACTCAGTGTGGAAATCACGCACCCCTTTGGTGAGCATTTATTATGTAGCGCTCTGGGAAGCCGACCAGAATTTCCTCCCTAATGGGAGATTTGCTCTAAGCTTAAGTTATTTTTAAAAGGTAGACAAAAACCCATGATATCATTCCTCTATTAATCTATGCGTGTGGGAAAAAGATCCCCGCCAGTCCTTAGATAAACACGCCAGAACAATCACAACCTCTGCAGAAAGGTACTGAGCTCGAGACAGTTACTGACAGCAAATGTTATTTGTTCCAAGGACGCCGCTTGCCTGGTCTTCTGATGCTGTGTGCGAGCTGCCAGAGTTGGCAACCGCTTTTGTCTATTTTGGGTCCTGAAATACTTTGGAAATCTTTCCCTTGTGATCTGGCGTTCAGGAAGAGCAGCCAGCACTGACACGGGGAAGACCAGATGGGGGTGGGCAGCACCCCAGGCCTCCCCTAAGTCCACCGAGGCTGTGCTTGTGACCCCCAGGTGATCAAATACCATGGTGTCTGCCAGGAGAGAATAACCGGGCACATCACACACAGCACATCTGCGGAATAGAATATGATGGATCCTTAGAATAATATTTAATGGCGCTCAAGACTGAGTGACCTGGCAGGAGAGGAGACCCAGTGAGGTCTGTTATGAGGATCCAGCCTTGCTCCTCCCAGATCCCCAACACCAAGCATCTGCAAACACAGCAGCGTAGGCAACTTAGGAACTTAGATGTAGCTAGCCGGGCAGGCAAGGTGGGCTGGCTCCTTTTGGTGGACAGAGAGACACCTAGGAGATGAGACTTCCAATGTGTCTGCGTGGTCTTTCCAGAGGTAATTGGATCATCAGGGTCTTGACTGAATCGATGGTTTAATCCACTGGTGGTTCGAGAGTTCAATTTGAAGAGTATTCAGAGGTGGGAGGTGGGGTCTAACTGGAGGAAGTGTGTCCCTGGGACCTGACTCTTGTCCTGGCCGCTTCTGGGTATGACTGGCTCTCCTTCCTGTCTGCGTGTGGTGAGAGGCTTCTTCCTCCTCTGATGCTGTCATAGGCCCAGAGCCAGGGGGGCTCCCCAGGAGCCCAGATCCCTCACTCTAAGTTGTTTGTGCCATGCATTTGTTCACAGCAGTGAGAAAAGTGAGGGACATGGGAGATTCAGCCAGAAAGAATCATCGATGGGAGCCACTGGTGAGCGTCAGAGGATCTGAGCTAGCACAGCGGAGCGGCAGGGATGAGGGGTCCCAGTGTGCATGCCTGCCTCATCCGGGTGGCCCTCGAAGACTCTCCAAACTCCTTCTCATTTCCTGATATCCTAAAGAAACATCTAGACCCTTCCTGGCAGAGAAGAGTCATCAATCAGAAGGGCCTAGGATGGAGCGGGCTTATTTGACTCTCTGTAGAGACCAAAGTTCCTCTTAGAGATTTCCAAGAGGCCACTTTCACAGATGCCTTTCTGATTGAAAAATGGAGGCTAAGTTCTCTCCACAAAATAGTCTTGTCCATTCACTAGGCAGCTGAAAGGATCACCGGAGCCTCACACAGAATGACTCCAGCTGTTGGCTGTTCACTGTGAAAATGGCTGATTCTCTCTCTGTGTCTGTCTTCACTGTCTGTCTGTGTCCATCTGTCTGTCTCAGTCCCTGTCTGATCTGCCCTCCTTCCCTTCTCCCTTTCCCTTTCTTGGGATGCACATATGAGTGATCACTTCAAGGTGGAGCTCTTCCTGATAATGAGCTTGGCCAGACCTGACCTTACTTAGTTTTGGAGCAGAAAAATCAAGAGATCACTAGATGGCTCTGCTTCCGAGGCTCTGGAGCTCCTCACTGCCCCACTCGGAGCGGAGCTGTTGGGACTAATGCCTGTCCCATTCCACATGCTCCAACTTGGCTAGCATACGCTTTCCTAAGTTCCCACCTGCAGTGCACTGGCTCTCAGAGGGCTGCCAGCCGGAGTGGCCTTTCCCTTAGCTCCAGATTTCAAAATGGCTTGGCAAGCAATGGGGGTGGGGATGGGGTGGGGGATGATGAGGACCCACTTTCTCTCTCAAAGGCTTCTGCAGACTTTTAAGATTTCTGCTCCTTTGCCAACTCAGGCCCCACCATTCCCTCTGCCCCCCCCCCCAACTTGGTATTCAGCATCCTTATAAATGAGACCTCTCTCTAGCAGTTGCGCCTCTCTTCCCTGTCTCCCCGCTTCTCTTCCGCATATCCATTCCTTGTGCTGGGGAATCATCCATTTACTTTGTAGCACCGTCTCTAACGAGCTGAGTGGCTCAGAGAAGCCATTTCCCCAGCAGGTGCCCCAACCCCCCAGCTCTCAATATAACTTCTAAGCCTCATCCCCACCCCTCGCTCTTCTCGCCCCCACTTATGTGAAGAGCTCATGACAGTAATCAACATAAAGGGGTGCCAGGAAGGGATCCACTCACAAAGACTTCTGAGCGCTTACCAGGGACACACTGGCCGCCTGCGGTACTCAGAGCATCCCCAGCCCCTGTGCACACATTCCCTTCCAACTCCCGCATCTGAGCTCTGGGTTCCTCATCAGGGGACTCTGATTCCTGCCTCCATCTCACAGCTTGTTGACGTGCTTCAGAGCTTAGAACTTCTTGGTTTAGCTTTGGAAGGTCAGCGGTATCTAGGAACCCATCCAGCTCTTCTGGACTTTTCCAGTTTATTTGAGTGTGCATTTTTTCATTAGTTGCTATTTGTTGTAATAGTCCTGATTTCATCTCTGATTTTATTAAGTCTTTTTCCTCCTTTTTGGGGGGATTAGCTAGGGGTTTATCAATGTACTGCCTCTCCCCTCCGCTGCCGAAACCATTTTATTTGTTTGTATAATTTTTTAGTCACACATACACACACACACACACAGGTTGAATAATACTTACTTTCCTTCAGCCTGGACTTTGAGCAGGATGGTTGCTGTGCCAAATGTAGGGATGCTTAACATTTCAATATTTCCCCTAAAGAATTGTACAAGACGATCTGTACCTCTCCCAACCCCATGAGCTCGGCCTGTTACCATCTATGGTGATGACATTTGAAAAGTTGTATTGGCTTATTCCAGTTTATTTTGCATTTGTTAATTTGTGGTCGGTGACATTAAGTATGTGTATATACTGCCTGGTTTAGTTGTGCTGTTTATTTTTTCTTTAGTTTTTTTTTTTTTTTTTGAGCGCCTTTCTATGCCAGGGAGATGGGAACAGACAAGAATTCTGCTCTTGCTAAAGTGAGATTGATCATTAACTCTCTTTCCCATTGATTTGCCACGGCTCACTGTACACTTTGGAAATGTGTCCTTTGTCTATAATGGACTCTAAATTCTGAAGAGAAATGGGATTTTTTTTAAAGGCACAGACCCATAGAGGACATCTTTTCTGAGTGTGATGGTATTTATCCTCCATAGGACCAGAAGTGGTTTTTCTAGATTAGAAGCAACAGTTGCAATTGACTGTTCATAATTTTCCTGATCTACCAACAGGGAACAGAAGACCCAATCCTTCTTAGCACAGAGAGCACGGAAGAGACAGTGGAGCTGAGGGGGATCCCAGAATCCCCAATACCCAGTTTCCAGCTGGCCTTCCTTATTTTCTTTCTTTCTTTCTTTCTTTCTTTCTTTCTTTCTTTCTTTCTTTCTTTCTTTCTTTCTTTCTTTCTTTCTTTCTTTCTTTCTTTCTTTCTTTCTTTCTTTCTTTCTTTCTTGTCATGGGGTTTGAACTCTGGGCCTGGGCGCTGTCCCTGAGCTCTTCAGCTCAAGGCAAGTGCTCTACCACTTCAGCCACAGTGCCACTTCCAGTTTTCTGGTGGTTAATTGGAGATGAGTCTTACCTGGATGTTCTTGCCTGGACTGGCTTTGCACTGTGATCCTCAGATCTCAACCAGCCTCCCCTGGCCACTTTTTCATTTATTTAAAATGCATTGAACAGTACTTCATGGTAGGGCCTGACAATGAAGTCTCAGGCCTGAATCCAGAAGTCAGAATTGGGAGCCAATTTCTTAGGACCCCCAAACAATAATCATTTTGGGTACTGGATTGGAAGTCAATAGCTTTAATGTGAGTCTTGGGGCTGTGTCATTCAGAGGCACAAACTTGTATCCAATGATGTAGAACGAGATGCACAGGGCACAGAGGGCTGGTGCTCTCTCAGAGCTACCACCATGTGGTTTACCTTTCCAGGCAGAGGGGCTGGGCCAGCAGCAAGGGCACCGCCCCACCTGGCCCGGGCAGTTCACCTGGGAAGACAAAATCACACCGAAGTCTCTGGAGACAGCTGTCCATGTTTCTTGTGTCATTCCTGACACAATTTTTCTCAAGGAGGAGCCACCACATCTGTGATGAATCCTGCTGGGCGTCCGTATCGGAGGCGACCAGCATATAGTCTGCAGGACGATATTCTAGAAAGCTCTCCCAGCACTCTACGTTGTTAGCATCTAGGCAGTTTTTCACATACTGAGGGGGTATTTATAATCCATCATGGGTGTATTTTTTTCCTGTCTGGGGACAACCCAGACTGACACCCCAGTGTCTGAAAGGAGGGGTCAGAGGAGGTGGCGTGTCCTTCTAGTCCTGTTGTGTGTGCAGACTTCTGGCTGGCAGATCCTGAGTGCCCGAGGCTCAGCCCTGGCCTCACGCAGCAGCCACAGTCTGCAGCCTTCGGTAGACAAAGTGGTCCTGCCACAGTGCATCTACTCAACCTGGAACTAGGCGTGGGCATGAGTTCTCTTCCAGGGTCCCGTGGGCCGAATAACAGGGCCTCCCTTCATCCCTACAGGGGAGATCCCACCATCCCTTGAACTCACTGAAGACAGAAGAACCAGTTTTGGGATTGAAGGGAGGCAGGCCATGAAAGGGGTGATGTTGATTGAGGTGCATTGTACTCATAAACTAACATGCTCAATTGAACCCCCTCTGCACAATTACTTAAAGATAATTAAAAAATAAAATAAAATAAAAGGAGAAATAAAATAAAGAACTGTTCTTTTTTTGTGTGTATGTGGTGACACTGGGTCTTGAACTCGGGGCTTGGGTGCTGTCCTTTACCTTTTTTCCTCAAGACTGGTGTTCTACTGCTTGGGTTATAGCTCCACTGCCAGCTTTTGGGTGATTAATTGGAGATGACTCTCATGGGCTTCCCTGCCTGGTGCTTGACTGTACTTGGTTATTGTGTGCCGCCATCTTTGGAATGGCAGTTGTGTACGGTCTTCCAGCTATGGGCTAAGCGCTAATGTCCTAGCTGGCTTCAAACAGTGATCTCCACTGCCACTCCAAAGCAGCAAGGATTGCAGGCTTTTGGCCCCTACACCCAGACTTTTTATTTTAAATAATACCTGTCTCATTAGCTGAAATAAAACCATCACTTAAATCCTTGTTCAATTACGTGCTGATTATTTAATTGACATGATGTAGACAAAAAAAAATATTGATTTCTTTTCCTGATTCAGCGAACATTCCTTGGACTGGGTGTTAAGTAAAACACCAAGAAATCTCATTTCCTTGGCGGTAGAGAAAGCTCTGGGAATGATGTGAGAATGAAAAGTCAGCTGTAAACGTCCAGTTACCCAGCATGAAATGTTCACAGAGCCCAGACAGTTGGAAACCCAAAGCCTGGTGCATGACAAAGCCTCTTTTCAGAAAACAAAAGGACTTCATTTGGGTGTAAGATGATTTCTTGTACCACCACCTGCCAGATTTCAGTTGTACTTGAGATATATACCTTGCCTGTGTGTTCATAAATTGCATATAAATCAAAGCTGTCCTCTCTACGGTTAAAAACATCCCTCAGCAGGTTCTCTTTTTTTAAAAAAAAGAACCAGTTTATTTCTTTCACAGATGTTCATACAATTAATAGAATTCATGTGGGTATCTGTGAATCAGACCTGGAAAAACACAAATTTCTCTCCCGTTTCCCCCTAGCTGCTCTTAAATCTAACACATTCTCTTAACCAGCTGGGCCTGGATGCCTACCTAGGTTGGGCTTACAGGAAGCAGAGCAGCATGGGGCTGTAATTCCAGTCCAGGTTGAACAGCCTCTGGAATGCAAGAACTCCATGGCCAGAAAAAAGAACAGGGAACTGGAGCTGCCCATCTCTGCATCTGTTCAGTTTGCCCAGTGGCCTCAGCTGACTGTCAGGAGACTCTTTTATGTGTATGTGTGTTGATTGAGGGGCTTGAACTCCGGGCCTGGGCGCTGTCCCTCAGCTCTTCAGCTCAAGACAAGTGCTCTACCACTTGAGCTGCAGTGCTACTTCCAGTTTTCTGGTAGTTTATTGGGCATGAGTCCCACGGACTTTCCTTGCGTGGTCTGGCTTTGATCCACAATCCTCAGATCTCAGCCTCCTGAGTAGCTGGAAGGAAACGGAGCTGGAAATCAGGCCCTGCAGGGAGTGAATGCTCCAATGGCAGACACAACAGGTTCAAATCTTCAGGGTGAGTGAGAGCCAGGACACGAATCCAGTCTACCCTGACTCTTTCTGCTGCTGGGATTACGGGTTGGCGCTACTGTCCTGAGTCTGGAGTCTTACGGCCAAGGGTAGCAACCTTTTGTAAATTACAGTCTCTAAGCACAAGTGTGATTTCACCACGTCATCCTGTCATACTGGAATGTTAACTTCCAGTAAATGAGTGGGAAAATTGTCCGTGGCAGCTTGATGAAGGCCCCAGATGGACAGCCTCACCAGGGTGGTCGGCAAGGGCCGCCCTCCACTGCCAGGCCGGGAGCTGTCTCCATGGAAACCGGAAGCCAAGAGTTTCTCAACTAGATCTCCACAGCAAGAGCTCCCCAGTAAATTGTCCCGAGTGGGAATGAGATGTGTGCTGATGGGGACCCCATCAATCACACCTCACCCAGAACAGGGAGAAAGATCTCCAAATAACCACACACACACACACACACACACACACACACACACACACACACACACACACACACACACACACACACACATGTGTGCCAGCCTGTACACAGCTCCAAAATCTGAAGCGTTTCCAGCTTTGCTGTGATGTTGCAAGTAGGGAACCCCAGACCTGATGAGTTAACCTCTGAGTCAAAAAAGCTTAGTGAGACCTCACCTCAGCAGAAAACATTGTGTATTGTGGCACATACTGGTCATTCCTGCTTTGGTGGAAAGCATAAATGGGAGGATTATGGTCCAAGCTAGCAGGGGCAAAAAACAAGTTCTTATTGCATAAGAAGGGTTCCTGTTTGAAAGCTGAGGAGTTTCCCAGCTGCTTCCTGACACCATGAGATGCTGGAAACCCAGATGACTGTGGCCATGCTGAATCTAGACCCCCGAGCCCAAGCCAGAGACAATACATTTCCAATGGAAAGATCTCCAGGCATTGTGAGTTTTCTGCAAGTCCTTGGGCTGACCCACAGCCTATAGCAACATCTGTAATGATTCTGGTTTACATATATGAAGTGTCCCTCACAAGGCCGATGCACAACAGCTTGGTTCTCAACTGGTGGTAACGTTTTGGAAGGTTCTCGAACCCTTCTAGAAACATTTAAGACCCAAACAATAAGAAGTACCTTGGAGAAGAAGTAAGAATTGACCAGGACTGGCTGCTCCTTGGAGACCAGCGAGAGGTAGAAGCAATGGTGGCTGGATGCAGGTAGACTGCCAGGCGGACAGTGGTGGGATGGGAGGGGAAGCCAGCAGCCAGGGTAGCAGTCAGAGACATAGGAGGTCCTGATGTGAACGAGGAAGCTGTCAGCCGCTTTGGAAGCAGGGGTGGGTGGGAAGAAGGGGGTTCCCTTAACATGTGGATCTGAACTCAGAGCAACGTACCCTTAAGGTATGGATCTGAACTCAGAGCACCATGGTCATTAGGTATGGACATGAACTCAGAGCACTTGGCCTCACTTTAGAGCTCTGGTCTCCAGGCTCTCCATGGACACCAGGCCTCCTCCATGAGTCTCCTCCTTTGGCCATTTTGCCATTGGTGTTCTCATGGGTCAGCTGCATAGGAAGGAGGGGCCATGGCTGAGTTCTCTGTGGGGAGGGCAGCTCTGCATGGCACATGGTCATGAGGCTGGTATGCGCGGGTGCATGCACACACACACTACAGCATGGAAATGAGTGCAGGGAGACATCACACTCCCCATCCCCCCAATGCCTTGCCCCCCCCCCCGTCATACATTTCCTCTCCAGCCCTGTCCCTGTGTCCCCAGGCTGCAGGGCCAGTGTTGGGGAACAGGAGCTGTGGGACATTTGTGATACTACATGAAGCTCAATATCTGTGATTTGCAAGCATCATTCATCAAACCTGCATCATTCCACCAGCATGAACACCAGATCATTGAGCTGGAGATCTGCTACAAGTGAAAGCACGCACGCACGCGCACACACACACACACACACGTGTGCAAAGAGGAAAGACTCAGATTCTGCTCTCTCCAGATAAACCCTGGCAGGTGACTTTCCCAGATGTGTGTTCTCACTTCTTCAGGCCAAAATGTGCTTCCCCTGCCACTGCAGAGCCTCCAACACAAACAAGGCTGAGGGCAAGACCAGGTGAGATCTAAAGAGCAACTGAACTGCTTCGCAAAGAAGACAGAGGCACTGGAGGGTGGCCGCCACAAAATCAGCGAGAATGACCATCACGTTTTTACCTACATGGCAGCCAGCCGACTCCATTCTTCCATGTGCTTTTTGTCATATGCTACAGCAGTAGAAGAGGAGGAAGAAGAAGAGGAGGAAGAAGGGGAGGAGGAGGAAGAGGAGGACGAGCAAGAGGAGGAGGAATGGTTTTATGGATTGAGAGGAGGAAAAACACTTAACTGGATCTCCATCTAGATCCAGTAAAACCAGCCGGGTCCATTGCAACCAGGTATCTGTGGAGATTGGTTTCGTGAGGTTTGCCATGGAAATGACGGTGCCATCTCGACCATCTCTGCCTCTCTCTGCAGCGTTTCTCCTGTGGTCCTTGATTTCTTCCTTGGGGATCTGTCTGCTGGGCCTAACTCTCTGATCTGTCTTGGGGGCCCCTCTGCAGGAAAAACACGACTCTCCCCTCCCTCCCCTCTCTCCCCAAAGACCCAGTCTCTCTCTGTGCAGACATGTTGAGACAGCTTTCTCACCTCACTCCTTCTGCAGCAATAGGGCCCAAGGTCTGAGCTCTGGCTAGAAGATCTTTAGAGTCAATGTCAGAGGTCCTTTCCCTGAGGACCTTGAGCCTACTCCTGGCTTCCTCTCAGCACCCAGCTGGCTCCATTACAGAGGATTGGAGTGGAATTTTCTCATCTCCATGCCATCAGCCTAAACAGGACTCTTGGCAGATTGTGGCACTGACAGGGATCTATTTGTTGTTGTTGTTTTATTATCAGTTTGGTGGAGGGTCTAAGCTTTGAACAATGAATAAACAGAGACACATGTGGTGCGTGAGCTTCGTTGTGTCACTCTGGCTTTCCTTCCCATGGGTAACACATTTTTTTAAAACATGGGTTTATAATCGTGACTCCCTGAAACCATCACTCAAGCTCTGTCTTGGGGAACAAGCCTTGGAAATGCAGGAGGAAATCTGTCACCCAGACATAAACATTACAAACTTGTTCTCAGATTCAGAGGCTCTAGAATGAATGTAAGAACTCCCACAATTGTTGCACGGTGAGATAAAGGGGATCCGTCTGGAGATGACAAATGCGCGTAGGCAGATTGAATGATGATGTTTCTTTCAGACTGGGGATTTTTGAAGGATGGATTGGAGGCTGGGGCAGAGGGTGGATCCCTAGCAGCTGTGATGTCTCTGGGCACATTCAAAATCTTCCATTTAAAAGAGATTTCATGTCTTGTTGGCCTAGCACGTTGTAGCTACTGACAGTGTAAAGACCAGAAATATAGCTAGTCCCAAACCCATGAAAGATGGGAGAAGCAGTTGAATCACCGTAGAGACAAGAAAAGCTAGATCCTGTGCCCTCTGTGAGGAAAATGCACAGCTCACGCAGCTTCAGGAGCTGAGAAACACGAGGGACACAGATGGAGAAGACCAGCAAACAGAAAGAATGGCTGGATAGAAATGTTTAAAAATGTGATTATTTTCTAAAAGGCAGAAAGGTGTCCTAATTTTTATTTTTCTTCTAATGCATTAATTTAAAAGTGTGACTTGCTGCTGTGATACACATACCTGCAACCCAGTTACTTGAGAGATGGAGACAGGGTCAAAGTCCAAGGATATAGCCTGGAAGGAAAGTAGCAAGACCTCATCTCAAAAGCAAGCAGGGTATTCCAGGCATGATTGTAATCCCAGCTACTCAGGTGGTGGAGATAGGAGGCTCACAGTCCCAGGCCAACCTGGGCCAAAGCACAGACTTTATTTGAAACTCACTAAAAGCAAAAGGACTGTGGGTAGAAGGATGGAGCAAGCGATCCAGTAAAGGGATCTAGCAAGGGCAGGGCTCTGAGTTCGAACCCCAGTGCTGCCTTTACCCCAAATGTAAAACACTTATGTAACCCCCAGGGTGGCCTTCCTGTAATGTTGAAAGAGGAACACAAGAGGAAAGAGAAAAGATGGAACTTCCAACCTTTCTTTTGCAGCAGCCATTTTCCTTGACAGGACATAAAACCACGCAGCCTGCCTTATCCGAGCCAGTCACTTCCTCCCTGTGAGCTCAGCCCAGCTGTTCTGAGCATCAGCTATTCAATGCTACCATGGTGGTGGTATTCTTGTGGTCTTCCTCTTCCTCCTCCTCCCTCCCTCCTCCCCTCTCTTCCTCCTCCTCCCCCTTTCTTCTTGTACTGAGGTTTGAAATCAGGTCCTTGCACTCTACTACTTGAGCCACACCTCCAGTCTCTCCTTGTGAGGGTAATTGGAGGTGGAGTTTCTCTGACTTTTCTTTCCGTGTAGGCTTTGGGCTGTGATCCTCCAGGACCCAGCTTCCTGAGTGGCTGGGATTGCAGACATGCACCACTAGTGCTTGGATGAGGACTCCGACTAATCTGTCTGCCTTTCCTCCTTGCTGGTCGCTCCATTTCCCCTCTACCTCTCCACCCTCACCCCTTGCACTTCCTTCTGGGGCTTAGGGCTTCGCCTCCCTCACTTCCTGCATTCCAATCACATGACATCACCTCCTCCTCTTCCCATTACATCCCCATGTGCAATATTCTACCCAATTTTATGGCATCTCAGATTCACCAGCCCGCAATCCTGCTAAAGGCCAAAGCCGGAGATAAAATACAAGCCTGCAAAAGGAGGCCCACTAGGGAGCCACCATTTTATGTACCTGCCAGCCTAGCAGAAGGGGTGTCAAAGATTAGATGACCTTCCCTGGAGAAGATGGGGCTTCGGCACAGTGATCCCGCCTCTTGCCTCTTCTGAGTGGAAACGTACCGTTCATCTTTTCCATCTCTATCTTGAAACTCCAGTAAACTCAGCTTTCTAGTTCAGTGTGTTTTGTATGGGAACACAGTTGTAAGAAACAGAAGCTGCATTTTGGGAGGTCGAATCCGGAGTCTTTATTGGAAAGCCAGTGATGCAGGTGGACTCTGGTCACAAAGACCTGCAGCCTGGTGAATACACTTAACACTGTCAGAAAACTGAGCCATGAGAGCAGGAGAGGAAAGAAAGAGCAGAAAAACCATACCAACAAACCAGATCAACCCCACTGGAGAGCTGAAATGGGACACCACGGAGACTGGAGCAGAGCCAGGAGGCCTGGTGCAATGGCACCTGGTCCTGGCCTAAAGAACATCAGAGTCATGGGGCAGGGTCACAAAACTGGAGAGTCTCCTGAGTTCAAGGCACAGGACTGGCAGGTCCAGTAACCTATGGTCCAAATCCCTGCCCTGCCTCTAGGAATTCAGGCATGCCCATCATCTGGGGGCAGAACTTGCCTGCCTCTACCATGAAGACAAGATGGTGCCAATTAAACCCAATTGCCTATCATCCACCATACAGCCAAGAGGTGGCATGACCTCTAGTCATCCTCCACTTGAGGGGCGTGGTCCAGGTCATCCTCCATCAGAGAGGCGTGGCCTCTGGCCATTCTTCCGAGGGGCATGGTTGTCCCCTGCGAGGGGCGTGGCCTCACCCTCCTCCAGCCCGGGCCATCTGGTCCCGCAGGAACTCTGTCTGGGTGGCAGCGGCCATTAGGATGGACATCTGGATTCCTGTGGGTCGCAGTCTGTGTGCGCTTCACCATTGGAGGGCCTCCTGGGCCTCCGGAAGGTGTGGATCTCCAGCTGTCCGCACGCTGCCCTTACAGCCTGCTATGAAATTAATGGGACTTGACAATAATTATGTTGGGGATGTTTAGATCGATGTTAACGGCATTGGTAAATGGATTAGTGATTTAGAAAAGGACTTCCTGCCGGCGGATCGATGAGGGGGGCGTCGACTCAGCGGCCGGGGCCGGACAGCACGCTGGGGGTCAGGCAGCCCAACATGGGCGGCCAAAGCGTTTGTTCTTCCTGTACCTGAGTGTGTGTGAGTGTGCACAAGTGTGCTTGTGAATGTACGCATGAATGTGTGAGTGCACATGTGTGCGAGCGCGTGCACGTGCATGCATGAGTGTGCATGTATGAATGTATGTGTATGTGTGAGTGTGTGTGTATTGTGCATGCACCATCCTCTGAAGAGCTCTCCCACCAGAGATCCTTCAAAACTGCCAAAAGTAGGGAAGGAACTGGGAGAGGCAGAGAGGAGGTTGCGGGAGAAGAACACAGAAATCCACTTGCCTGGCAAGGAAGATGGCAGAGCAGAGCTCACTGGGAGCCATGGACTGGGGGAGAGGGGTGGGCCAGGGCAGGCGTGAGGTCAATGGGATTGGAGTGGTGTGCGTGCAGATGGGAAATGCCACTGTGGACAATTAGCAGGCACTAAAGTATTCTCATAGCAGGGAGGCAGGGCGGCAGGGCGGCAATGGAGCCCATGAAGTGTGGTCACAGCCCTCCATGGACAGTGTGTGGAAATGGAACGGCGGAGCTGTGGAGGAGGTGGGTTTGAGAAGGGGAGGGGCGGGAGGATGAGGTCGGAGGGGTGAGTCTGGGTGGGCTGAGTCTGGGTGGGCTTCTTGGCACACCTGTGTGGACACATGTTAAAGGAACCCACCCTTCCCTGCGCAACACTCACACGTGCTAGTAAGAGTGTGGATAAAAGCCTGCATCCATGTTTGGTGGCCTTGAGCAGAAGGGGAACCTGGGATATAGGAAACGGTGTGACCTGGGCGGCGTGGATGGGACTGCAGGCATCCGCGTTTGCTCCGGTTCGTTGCCCTGACACAATGGCTGGAAGGTTTGCTTGGGCTTCAGGTCAGAGTCTGCAGCCCACATTCCCTTGGCTCCATGGCTCTCTGGCCCTGGCTCCAGGCCTAAGTGCTCACTCAGTCCATAGGGAATGCTCACTTCTGCCTTGCAGTCAATTGCAAGGTGAGTGTCTTAGTCCATGTTCTGATGCTGTAAGTGAGGGCCAACAGGATGGGAAGTTTATTTTTAAAAAGTATGAGGGGGGCTGGGAAGGTGGCTCAGTATAGAGTGCTTGCCTTGCATGCATGAGGCCCTGGGTTCGATTCCTCAGCACCACATAAGCAGAAAAAGCCAGAAGTGGCACTGTGGCTCAAGTGGTAGAGCGCTAGCCTTGAGCTGAAGAGCTGAGGGACAGCACCCAGGCCCAGAGTTCAGGCCCCACGACTGGCAAAAAAAAAAGTATGAGAAAGTTTGTAAATTTGTTTCAATGATTGCTATGCCATGTAGAAGGTAGTCATTACTAAAGTCACACACAAGTGTGTGTCTGTGTATGTGTGCATGTGTGTATTTTTCTTGTGGTGCTGGAGGTGGGACTCAGAGCCACACCACGGCCTTGGTTTTAAGACGCTTAAAAATATCTTCACTGAAAATTTTCATGTGAAGTTGAGCAACGGTTGCATTAGCAAAGGTAAAGACTGGAAGGAAGCAGGCTGCAGGTGCCGAATCTCTGCCTGCTAACCATGTCCACTCCATGCCCGGCCTCTCTCCCCGCCCAGTGCCAGCCTCCGCTTCTACAGAACTCCTGCTGTAAGTGCGAGCCAAGGCATAAACCAGCCACAAGTGTCCTCAACTCGTCTCCCCTGCCCACCCTCAGCCTTGAGTATTACAACACTGGCAGGGCCTGGATCAGCGGCAGGGAGCAGAAGATGAGGGCTCATGTGCAGATGAAAGGTGCCTCCCCTTTTCTTTTACACGAGCATCTCACAGATCTGTACTATGAAGCGAACAAGGGCATCGTGCTAAAGGCCTGGGCTGCGAAGTTCCTGGAATTGGCGTGATAGGGTCATCACAGGGTTCTGAGAACACACGGTGTAGCAGCAAAATCAGCTAGAGGCAGAGGAATGATGTGTGTTCAAAAGCCTGGTGAGCTGCTTTGAGCCTGTCATCCCTGAGCTAGTTGGGAGGCAGAGATTGGGGGATCATGGTTAGAGCTCAGCCTGGGCAACAACAAATTTGTCAGACTCCATCTCAGCAATGGCTGGGTGAGTGGTCACCTGCCTGACATCTCAGCGAGGCAGGAAGCACAATGTCTGGGAGCGGTGGCAGAGACAGGGAAGCACCATAGGAGGATCACTGTCCAAGCTGGCCTAGGCATAAAGCAATACACTGCCTTGAAAATAGCCAATACCAATGAAAGAAAAGGGCTGGGGGTGTGGCTTAGGGGGTAAAATGCCTGCTTAGGAAGTGTGAGATCCTGAGTTCCATTCCCAGTACCACTCCAAAGAGGTTTACTCCACATGGCCCAGTCCCTGCTGCGTGTAAAAGCCATTCATTATTCATCCTTCTATCCGCTCGCTCATTCTGTCACACGCACTTACACACACACACACACACAGTGTGTCTGCGCAGGTGGTGAGGGTGGTGTAGGAGTGTGAGGCTCTCTCTGCCTCAAAAAGCAGCAGCAGTACACCCTGGAGCCCAACAACGAGAAGGTTCTGGAAAAGCACTGCCATCCGGATTCTCATCACAGTCAGAATCTCAGTGCTCATGCTGACCTTAATGTGCACAAAAGCAACCCCAGGGCCTGTGTTCAACGTGTGCTGTGGAACTCAAAGGCCGAGCTGAAGCCCAGCTGTGAATCAGAAAGCCAACAGATCCCACCACTGAAGAAGAGTCCAAAGGGGCGTGTGACGCTAGCACCACACACCTGCAATCCTAGCTACTCATGGGGCTGGAGGATCAATGTTTGAAGCCAGCCTGGGCAGAAGAGTTCACAAGACTCCATCTGCAGTTAGCCAGCAAAAAACTGGGATGGTGGCGAGGCTCAAGTGGTAGAGCGCCAGCTGTAAGCAAGAAGGCTAGTTGAGAATGCAAGGCCTTGAGTTCAAGCCTTGGTACCATTACACACACACACACACACACACACACACACACACACACACACACACACGGGTAATTGAACAAACAGGAGAGGACAAGTGTATTTGAGCTGGGTTCTGAGGGAGGACTTGGGCATATGACCCCAGGGCACCCGGGGTGGATGGCTCTGGTAGAAAGCTGTTCTCAGAGAGGATAGCAGTGCTGCAGGCCACTGACCTCACCAAAGTGGGGCCTTGTGCGGAGAACCTATGGAAAGCCTTGGAAAGTTCTAGCAAACTTGGACAAGGGAGGGAGGATGCCAGCTGTGGAGACAGCCCAGGGAGCTTGCATGCAGGGGCTGGCGTGGCCCTGTGTGTCCAGCCGACTGGGAGCGAGTCCACATAATGACACAAGGATAGACAGAGATGAAGCCTTCTGGGGTTTCTGACATTTCCCCTAAAAACAGAATCTTGCCAGGAGCAGTGGCTCACACCTGTAATCCCAGCCGCGTGAGAAGTAGAGATCAGGAGGATCGTGGCTTGAGGCTGGCCTTGAGGAAAACATTCTTGAAATCCGTATCTCAATAGATAAACTGTGCATGGTGGTTCACGTGGAAAAGAGGATTGCAGTCCGAGTCTGGGCCTGGCAAAAGTCACAGAAACCTACCTGAAAAGTACAGCAAAAAGAAGCTGGGGGGTGGGTCTCAAGTGAATGAACTCTGGCGTACCAAGGGCAAGTCCCTGAGTTCAGACCTTAGTGTGGCCAAATAAATGTTACAAATGATTTAAAAGGCCAGGCACTGGGGGCTCATGCCTGTAATGTAATCCTAGCCACTCAGGAGACTGAGGATCGTGGTTCGAAGCCAGCCTAAGCAGGGAAGTCTGTGAGATTCTTATCTCCAATAAACTATTCAGAAAAGGCTGGAAGTGGTGCTGTGACTCAAGTGGTAGAGTGCCAGCCTTGAGCCAAAGGAGCTCAGGGACAGCACGCAGGTCCTGAGCTCAAGCCTTAAGACTGGCACAGAAAGATTTAAAAGGATGGAAAATTGGAAGCCTGGCGCAAGCACCTGTAACAATCCCAGTATTCAGGGAGGCTGCGGTAAGAAGACTGTAAGTTAGAGGCTGACCTGAGTTGCATAACAAGAAATCGTCAGGACTTACAAAGAAACCGAGGCACAATGACTTGCTGGCCCCTTTGCCAGTCCCAGACTTCTTTATCCAGCACTGAGTCCTCCGGGTGGCTGTGGCCACGGGCAGTGGAGAATGAGCCTGGCAAGCAAGCTGGACAGCGAGCCGGTGGATGACCTTGTAATTCTCATGGAGGAATTTCAAAACCCTTGTAGGAAATGGGGGAGAAAAAGATAAATTAAGAAGGAAAACAACCTGTCCGGAGTGTTCGGCTGGGAGAGGCCCCTCCACAACAACTTTATACCTAATTTAAGCCTCGGAGCAACTCCGTGTGGTCATTACAGGATATAATGGATTTACAACTTTTAATTATGTTTTATGGATTGTGAACATAATGTAATTAAGAGTCTTTTTCCGCGAGGCCTGAGTAATGAGCGTGCGGATGGGCGGGTGTGCGGCAGAGAGCGCTGGGCTGCGTGGGCCAGTGCTGTCAGGTGTGGGGGGTGGGGAAGGAGGGAGGGAGGGGCCAGGAGGGGACTCAGGGCTTCTGGAGCCTGGGCCACGTGGGAAGGTGTACAACAGGGTGCAGTCAGGAAGCCCTCCTGTCTGGGTTTTTGAGGTCCCCACATTTGCCCCCACCTCACCGTCCCCACCCCCTAAGCCTACCTTAGTTTATACCACATTGACTTCTTCCTTATTTATTTATATATTTACTTTGGGGCAGTATTGTGGTTTGAACTCAGGGCCTTCTGTTGCTAGGATGCTCTCATACTTAGATGACTCCCCAGACCTTTAATTCTTTAGTTATAGTTCAGATCAAGTCCCAGACCTCTGTCCTGGCTGGCCTCTGATTGAGATCCTCCTGTCTCCTCCTCCTGAATAGCTGGGACTACAGGAGTACGCCACGATGTTACGCTGGTATTTCTCATTTTTAACATGGGGATCCTGCTCTGAGGTGCAAGCTGGCTCAGACCTGGAGACCCTCCCACCTCCGCTCCGCTGCTGCAGGGCTGGGCTTTCAGGGCACATCACCACGCCCACCTTCCCTTCTGCAGGACTGTGTGATATTCCATCTCACTTGACCAAGGACATTCAACAACCTCACCAACTCCTCCCCGTGCTGGGGTGCCCCCTCCCAGCTGGCCCCCAGCCTCAATGTTGAAACTGTTGGTCTTTGGGCATCTGTCACCCCTCAGACTGCTTCTCAGCAGTCTCCTGAGCTGGGCCCTGGCCCTTCGTTCTGTCCCTCCCCCGCCCTCCCATCTGTCTGCCCTGGCTTGGCGGCCTGGACCCAGTGCTCATACCATTTCCCATCTCATTCCAGTGCCACCTTCCCGGCTCTGACTTCTGAGGACAAGGCTGAGTCTGAGAGGCAGCTGACAAACCGTAGCCCAGCGATGCAACCCAATAGGCCGCCATCTGTGTAAGTTTGTATTTGTCAGTGCTGGGGATGGCACGCACAACCTTGTGCTCCAATTCCGAGCTGTATTTCCAGCTCTTGGATTTTTTGTTTTGAGACAGGGTTACCCTACATAGCCCAGGCTCACCTTGCACTTTCTTCTGAGTGCTGGGATTATAGGTATGAGCCACCACACCCAGTACATTTTTTTTTCTTTTGTGGTACTGGGGATTGAACCCAGGTCCACGCTGGGCTAGTGCTGAGCCATGACTCTGGCCTTTTCACTTTTATTTTGTTCCTGGCTTTGCCTGGAATGTCCTTAAACTTGAGATCTTCCTGCTTCTGGCACCGTGAGTGCAGAAATTCCAGCCAGTCCTGTGGACCCGGCTCACACAGTACTCATAACATGACCTGTGACGTGATTCACTCCTGGGCAGAATTAGGAAAATAACCCCGGCCTTCATGTTTAACTCAGGGATTGAAAGCATTTCAGTTGTGACCTCAACAGCAGAAATCAGACGCTAACTGAGGCAAAGCCGGGGCTCCCCTCCCTCCCTCCCTCCCTCCCTCCCTCCCTCTCCCCTTGTAGTCAGCTGTCTCCTGAGGATAAGATTCACAGCTCACAGTGTCTTCCAGATCTTTCCAATGCTCCTCTGCCCACAGGATGAGCTGGGGACAGGCCTTTTGGGCTGAGTCTCCTGGGGCAGGCGCCCTCCCACAGGGTCTGAGCATCTCCCACACCAGCACCCTCCCCACCTCCCACGTCCCATCTCCTGCAGCCCGAGTGCCGGCGGCCTGTTCCACCATTGGCCTGTAGGAGGCGCGTGAGTCTTCTCCAAGCCGGTGGATGGCCAGGGTGAAAGCCCAGACACCCAGCGCACCGTGGAGGGGGAGGCTGGGTGGCTGGAGGCCCCTGGCAGGTGGGGTCAGCTGGGTTCATGTGGTCAGATGGTGTCAGGTGGGGTCAGGTGGTATCAGGTGGCATCAGATGGGGTCATGTACTGTCAGGTGGGGGTCAGGTGGGGGTCAGATGGTGTCAGGTGGTAATGTGGGAGGGCCGGGCTTGCCTCTCCCTTCGTCTCAGGTCATGTGGTTGGCGTTCGGATTGTCTCCTTTGCTTCATGTTTGACACTCAGGACAGGAACCCCATCTTCCCCTGGGGGGGGGCAAGAGCCATCCCTCCTTTCTAGAAACCTAGGGCCAAAGTGGGCTCTGAGGTCAAAGGCCGGCCTGGGACAGCTGGACCGGGCTGCACTGTCCTGAGGGAGAAGGGAGTCACCTGGAAAGAGAATCGCGTCCTGCAGGACAGAGGCCGGGAGTGGCGTCTGCTGACTGGGCCCCCGGCCTTGAACTGCATCCTCCACCTCCACCTCAGTGAAATGCGTTCCAGCACAGGGACCGCAGGGGCGTAATGCCATAAATCAATGAGCTTCACACACAGGGTCCACATGGGTGACATGAGGCCACTTTACTCCAGGCTGGGCAGGGAAAGCGTGCAGCACATGCAGCGGCATGCACACATGTACACACATGCATGCACACACATGCACACATGTGCACACAGACAGTGTTTGGGGAGGCCTTGAGGTGGGGGTGTCTCCAGCTCCCCCGAGCCCCCCAAACTCAGGCCGCTGTCACAACAGTTTAGCCCCAGGCAGGTGTGATGGGCGGGGGTGGGGTGATGGTGGAATGCAAATTGCTGCCAAATTGATTCATCAATCATCAAAAAACAATTTGTCCAACAACCCGCAGGTGCTGCACTTGGTACTGAGTCCATGCCGGGGCCGGTGGCTGCTCTCTGGCCACGGCTTCTGATGAATTTTTAAGGAAGAGATTCCTGAGCTAGGTGCCCCACGCCTGCCATCCCAGCTCCTCAGGAGGCTGAGGTCTGAGGATCATGATTCAGCCCGGGGCAGGAAAATCCACCAGCCCCTTACCTCAATTAGCCAACAAAAACCCAGAAGGGTAGTCGTGGCTCAGGAAGAAGAGTGCCAGCCTTGAGCACAAAATCTCAAGGACAGCGGCCAGACCCTGAGTTCAAGAACTGGTTAACCTCTTGTCCCTCCACATAAAGATTCATGAGCTGTTGCCTCTGGAATTCTGTCGCAGTGAGCGGCCCAAGCATTGAGTGTAGAGCCCGATTTCAGGGCTGTGATGAGAGGAAGGGTGGGCAGCTGAGGCTGAAGTGGCCTTTTCTTCTTTGGCCCTGGGTGTTACAGGCTTTAAGAGGCAGTGGAGGCCACAAGGCTGGAACTCCAGCTCTGCTGTCTTTGAGCTTTGTGCTGGGGCAGAGCCTGGTGAGGAGGATGGAGGCTGGGAGGCAGGGAAGGTCAAGTCCTTCAGCCGGAGGCCGGTGTGGATGGGGAGCTGGAGGGGAACTCTTTGCATTTTGCTTTTTTTCTTTGTTTGCTGTGTTAGTTGTTTCTCTAGTTTGCTAAGCGGTACTCTCAAGACTGTGATGGAGGGAGGCTCAGGGCTAGGGCCCACAGCCAAGGATAAGTCAGGATCAACTCATCTCCCTTTCACAGTGGGCTACTCTGAAGGCCTAAGGCCCCAGCAGCGGGTCCTAAGCTCCCAGATGGCCACAAGAGGCTGGTTTTACCAGATGCAGGCCGGCCCAGCCTCTCCTGAGAACCTGACATGGCTGCAGGGAATTCACACCCTCCACCTTGGCCTTGTTGCAGGTGTCTCAGAGCTGTGTCCAGAGCCTGGGGGGGTCTGACACCCCTGTTCTAAGGCTATGCTTGGGGCCTGTTGTAGCCAAGGCTCTGCAGGACCCGGGAATCTGAATTTCCTCATGGCTTGGGCTGGCTTTGTTTGTTGGTCCTGAGGCGAGAACCTGGGCCATGCGTTGGCCACACTGAGTGGTTCTACCCTTTCTGCTTGCAGGTGGTTTTCAGATAGGGTCTTCAGTGCTGGTTCCTAGCCCAGCCTCAGACTCTGATCCTCTAACCTTGGTTTCTACCTTCCATTTATAGTCTTCCTTCGCTCCGCCCTCCTCTGCGGGAGGTGTGGCCCGTGGGCCCAGGGCGGGGGCCGGCCGTGTTTGCTGTCCTGGAGGAAATCTTGTTCTGTCTTGTTTCCCAGGTGGGCAGCCCCAGCTTGCCAAGCCCCTGTGTCAGTGAAGTCACTCGGCTTTCTCAGTGTCTGGGCAGCAGGTGGCAAAATGGACAATCAGGCCTCTGCGCATAATTCTCACCTGGCTCACACAGCCTTGTGACAAGGCTTCTGCGCCATGTTGCCTCTGTCTCGAGCCACCCTGCACGCTGGGTGCCCACCTGCTGTGGCCCTGGCACTGGGCACTTTGGAGGGGTCAACATCCTTTTCCAAACAGCACCTCCTCTCTGCCCAGCGGGCACAGCTCAGGACACAGAGGGCAGCAGCTGTTGGAGGACTGCGAAGGGAAAGGAGTGAGGGATGTGGAATAGGCTTGGGGGGAGGGGAGGGGGAGGGAGAGGGGGAGGGGAGAACATGCCAGGCCCTCCACCCTCATGTGGGAGAGTGGACCAGCCCAGCTGCTGCTGAGAGTGGCAAGGGAAGGAGGGGGAGAAGGAAGAGGGGGAAGAAGGAGAGGAAGGAGGGGAGAGGGAGAGGAAAGAAGGGGAGGAGGAAGAGGATGGAATGGGGAGGGAGAGGAAGGAAGGAAAGAGGGAGAGGAGGGGGAGAAGGGACAAGAAGGAGGAGGAAGAAGGAGAGGGAGGAGGCAGAGGAAGGAGGAGGAAGAAGCAGGAAGAAGGAGAGGGAGGAGGGGGAGGAAGGAGGAGGAGGCTGGAAGGAGAGGAAGGAGGCGGGGAGGCTCATCCCTACCAGGGAAGGCTGGTGTGGACATGCCAATATGAAAACTCCCAGGAGCACTGTGGTGTGGAAGGAAGGAAAGAGAAAGAAAGAGAAGGAGGGAAGATGGAAGGAACCAAGTAAAGAAAGGGAGGAGGGAAGAGAAGGAAAGGAAGGAGGA
This sequence comes from Dipodomys merriami, assembly GCF_024711535.1. Lineage (NCBI taxonomy): Eukaryota > Metazoa > Chordata > Mammalia > Rodentia > Heteromyidae > Dipodomys > Dipodomys merriami. The sequence goes on from NW_027204048.1 coordinate 4,937,218, forward strand.
GAGGGAGAAATAGAGAAGGAAGAAAAGAAGGGAAGAACAGGAAGAAAGGAACGAAAGGAAGAAAGATGGAGAGAGAGAAAGGAGGGAGGAAGAGAGGGAGAGAGGGAGAGAGAGAGCGAGCAAGCGCAAGTCTACCTGAGCTGGAGGCCTGGGAACCACTCTGCAGGCTACAGACTGAGCTGCTCCGGCTTGGGCTCAGGCTCTGGCTCCAGCATCTCTTCCACATTCCCCCCATCTGGAAGGCTCCCTGTCTGTTCCCAGGGCCAGGCGCATTGCCTGGCCTGCGTCTGTCTGGGGAGGGTGTGTGGTGCTCACATCTCCCGATGTGCAGGAGACATTGTCCCATCACTGCTGTGTGGTTGGGGGTGCCTAGCCCCCCCTCTCCCTGGCCCTGGCCTGCTCTGTCCCGGTAAGCCCTCGGCTCCCTGCCACCCGCACACATAATCCCGCAGAGCCTGAGATTCATTTTAACGATTGATTAGAAGAGTCAGTGTTGTACAGGAGGATTAAGAAGAGAAATGTTTGGCTTCTGCTTAAATCTCTGTTATCCCCAGTGCCTCTGAACTCAGACTCTCCAACTAGATGTTAGCATCCATCGTGGAAGAATGCAAGCACCGTCTCCAATACCTTTTGCCAGCCTCAGTTTCTCCACTGGCTGATGAAATGACCTGGATCAAAGTCATAACCTTGCCAAGCCCAATTGTTTTATTATGATGAAAGTCACATAAGCTTCATCACCAGAAACAATAGTAGATTATTATCATCATGATTTATCATAATAATGCCAGGCAACTGGGAGAGCACTTCCCAGGCCAGTCTGGGCAGAAAAGTGCCCGAGACCCTATCTCAAACAGAAACCAGTACAGTGACAAGCACCTGTCATTCCAGCTACGCAGATGGCTAAGATCAGGAGGAATGTGGTTCAAGGCTGGCCTGGGAGAGCAATGTCCTGGAGACCCCACCTCAATTGAAAACCCAGCGTGGCTCGTGGGCACACCTGCCATCCCACCTACCACCGGAGGTCTGGGCTGTAGGCACGTGTGTGGGTGGGAAGTCAGGCTCGACCTCAGTCATCAGAGCCGGGCTCAAGCCGTAGAAGGCCTGCCTGGAGAGCAGGAAGCCCGGAGTTCAAATCCCAGATCCACCAGCAAAAACATTTTCAAGGCCGCCTGTCACTTGTGTGGTCGAGAAGCGGAGAAACTCAAGACAGGAGCAGTTGTGACTAGGCCGCCTTGTCCCCCCCCCTCCAATGCCAGGGGCAAGAGAACCCCTCCCCCCCCACCCATCCCCCCCCCTCACTCATCACCCCATACCAACCCGGAGGCTGGCAGACTCAGTCAGCTCACTGGCAGTGAGTGGAGCAGTCCCTCACTTTCGGGTGCTTTGTTAAGTACCCGAGGAAGACTTAAGGAAGCCAGAACAAAAGAACAAAGCAGCAGCTAGCAGGTTTTGGTGTAATAAAGATCATGAGGGGCTGGGAAGGTGGCTCAGTGGTAGAGCGCTTGCCTGGCATGCATGAGGCCCTGGGTTCCATTCCTCAGCATCACATAAGCAGAAAAAGCTGGAAGTGGCGCTGTGGCTCAAGTGGTAGAGCGCTAGCCTTGAGCTGAAGAGCTGAGGGACAGTGCCCAGGCCCAGAGTTCAGGCCCCATGACCAGACCCCCCTCCTCCCCCCCAAAAAAAAGAGCAGTGATGACAGGGTATCACGGGCCAAGGAGCCAGGGCAGAATACCTGAGCAAGCGTTCGGGGACAGGCCTCTTCACATCCCTGGCCTTGCAGAAGAGAACATCTTATATCCAAGTCCCCACTTTGACCTTGGACTTGGGCCTCTTGTGTGTTTCCATCATCCCTTGCTCTCAGGCTCTTGGCACTAACCCATTTCTGTCTCGCCAACTTGCTGTGGGCTTTTTTTTGTTTGTTTGGTCTTTTTGTATTGGGGTTTTGAACTCAGGGTCTCTCCTCTGCTAGGCTGGCTCTCTACCTCCTGAGCCCTTTTTGTTCATTATTATGTTTATTATGATTATTGTTCATGATTTTTATTAGGATCCTGCCCTTTTGCTTGGAGCTGACTTGGGACTGTGATCTCCCTATCTCTGCCTCCACCTAGGAGATATTACAAGCATGTACTACCATGCCCAGACCATTCACTTAATTTTAAATCTGAGCTTTATAGCTCTCCACGTACCTTACATACATGGCCACCTTCCTGCTCCATCTTTTGCTCCTTCTTGTTCCTCTCTAACATCCTATCTGGTCTCAGCCTCCTTGGTCTGTAGCTGAGTTTTCCCCTTCCCTGTGTAGCCCCCAGCTGCTGGTTCCCGAGCAGATCTTGCTTTAGTGGTTGGGCTTTGGTGTGGGTGTCCTATTGGCGTGGGTGTCCCCTTTCATTCTGGGGTCGCCCCTTTTCCTGGGGTGGCCTTGTCCTCACAAGCTCCTGAGCCTCACTGTACCCATCCCCGTCATGGAGCTTGAACTCAGGGCTGGGCGTGTTCCTGTAGTCTTTTGCTCAAGGTGAGTGCTTGACTACTTGGAGCCACAGTGCCACTTCCAGTTTTCTGGTGGCTAACTGGAGATAAAAGTCCTCCTAACAGAGGACTTTTCTGTCTGGGTTGGCTTTGAACCACAATCCTCGGATCTTAGCCTCCTGAGTAGCTAGGATTACAGATGTGAGCCACTAGCGCCCGGCTCTCATCCTGAGTATTCTAACCTGCCTTCCAGCCATCAGGACCTCTGTTCTGCCCTTGCCTACTGGTGGCTGTGTTTCCCGAGCCCATACCTATGTCCCACAAAAGACACTCTGCTGGATTATGCCTGCTTCAAAACTTATTAACTTGTGAATTCTGTGCATTGGGTGTCAGGCCTGAAACTGATTCCAAGAAGCAAGAATGCACTTGATTCATGAGAGGCATTTTCAGTTAGAGAGAGAGAAAACATTAAATCCCTGCTCTGCACTGATAAATGAAAGGACCATAGTATTAAATGGCACCAGGAAATAAAAAAACAACCAGCTCTCAGAAGGAAAATGAATACTTTCAAATCACAATGAAACAAAGGCAGAGAGGAATGTCATGAATATAAGATGTACTCCAGCTGCAGGGAATAAATGTCCTGAGCTTTAAAGTATCAGAGCAGCTATTACTAGTTGTGGTTTGCACAGGAAGTTCCCTCCCCCCCAATAATGGCTCCTGTGTTGAAGGTTTGCTCCCCAGCTGATGGCCATACTGGGAGTTGATTGGATCAAGGAGGCTCTGGCTCCTCCAATGGGTTCATCCACTGATGACATCATAGCTGAGTGGGCTGTCAGAAGGCAGCCCTTAAAGGTGATTGGATCATGGGGGCTCTGGCTCTTTCAATGGGTTCATCCACTGATGACATCATAGCTGAGTGGCTGTCAGAAGGTGGGCCTTAAAGGTGATTGGATCATGGGAACTCTGGCTTCACCAATGTGATCATTCATAGCTTCGGGGGGCTGTCAGAAGATGAGGGCTGAGAGGTGATTGGATCATGAGGGCTCTGGCTCCACTAATGGGTTCCTCCATTGATGACATCGTAGCTGAGTGTGCTGTCTGGAGGTGGAGCCTTAAGGGTGATTGTATCATGGGGGCTTCAGCCTTGCTCCGGGGCCTCCTTCCTGCAGGCGAGAAGACAAGGCGTGCATGTCCAGCACTCGATTTCTTCTTCAGCACCCGAGGTGCGAGTGTGCACGCCTCACGTCCCAGGTGTGAGAGTGGTCACGTGACACCCCAACCAAAGAACCAGGAAGTTCAGCCCCAAGTCGGGCCTGGGTTTGCTCTGTGCTGTGAGCCAGATCTAGGTTTGGATGTGTGTGGCCAAGTCCTGACTTGTCTGTCGCTCGGCTGAATCCATGGCAGTCATTTGCTGGCTGCTGTCAAGTGGGGGTTTTCCTGGGGAGGAAAGGAGGGCTGGACACCTGTGGGTGGATTGCACTGTTCATAGATGTTCACTCACAGCGCAGTAAAGGAATTAAGGTGGACTGTCGGTCTCTGAACTGGGTTTCCGGACTCTGTGTCTGGCGTACTCTACCATCCTTAGGCTCCTGGACTAGGCTGGGGGTGAAAGCTTTACTGGACATCACCTCTTCTACCACTCCTTGTAGCTTCCTTTGTGACTCTGGAGGTGCTTGGTGTTTGCTGATGACCAGAATGGACAAAGCTCCTGTGTTGACTGTAGCTCTATACTCACTCACAAATGCTCCAAATACCGGCCAATCAGAGCAGCCAGGCTGCCTGGGGAGACCCTGGGCCCTCCCCCTGCCCCCTCACAGGATGCTGGCATTGTACATGGGCACCACTTTTTGTTTTTGTTTTTGTTTTTGTCAGTCCTGGGACTTGAACTCAGGGCCTGGGCGCGTGAGCCCCTTTGTGCTCAAGGCTAGCGCTCTACCACTTGAGCCACAGCACCACTTCTGGCTTTTTTCTGAGTAGTTTATTGGAGATCAGAGTCTCATGGACTTTCCTGCCTGGGCTGGCTTCGAACCCCAATCTTCAGATATCAGACTCCTGAGTAGCTGGGATTACAGGTGTGAGCCACCAGTGCCTGGCTTGCATCACATTTGTGAATGCCATATTTTAGTAGGTTTGTGGGTGCCTACAGATTGTTCAGGGGGATATTAATAATTGCAAAGGGAAAGGAGGCAGATAGCTATTTGCCTAGAATGCCTAGATCTTGGAGAGTTAGTGTAAAAGGTTGAAGATTCCGGCCCTGTTCCCAGTGACTGATGTCCAGCTGGGCTATGAGGGAGGTGGCCCTGATGGACGAGGGACCAGGACACTGGGGCAGGGCAGGGGCAGGCTACTTTCCTCCCTGCAAGAGCAGCATCCTGGGATTCTAATTGCTTTCTGCCAACCTCGGAAGCACACATGTCCTCTTACCACACAGATCATTGCATGCTCTGGGATTTCAAGGCCTTGCACTTGGGTGATCTAAGACAGGATGGAGTTGGAAGGATGGGATAAATGGCTTAGGGGATAGAGGGGTGTGTGTGGGTGGAATCAAGGACCCATAGAGGTGGCCAGTGTTGTGTTTTTCCTCAACCCAGCATTCCTGTTTTCTTGTCTGTGCTCTTACCAGGACAGACCAAGGCCCAGGCACAGCCCCACTGTGAAGCAGGATTTTTCTTATTTCCTGGCTCTTAATCTAATAGAAATGTCTGAACCAGTTGTCTGGCTGTATGGGAGAGGGGGCTCAATCGTGACATTGAAACTCTGTCCGTAGAGAAGACATGCAGTGGGGTTGGGCTAGAGCGCGGGGTGTGTGTGTGTGTGGGGGGGATGGTGGTGGTAGGGGAGGGGTAGGGAGGGAATCCTGTCCCCACTCCTGGCGGCTGTCAGCCCCTCTGCCTGCTCTTTACCTCAGCTTAATCAGGGTGCCCAGAGCACTGCCCCACTGCCCCCACCAGCCCCTTCTTTTCTGCCCCCAATTGAGCGCCCACATGCCAGCCTACTGCCGGCCATCAAAGCTGGGCCTGAGTTTCTGGGCTGTGGTCTCTAAAAAGTTCCTCATTAAAGACATTAAATAAAAAAAAAAAAAGAGCACTACTGTCCTGTGCTGTCCCCGAATGCTCAGGGCCACGGTGAGGTGACTCGCCTGGGATCTGACGCAAAGTCTCCACGGGCACGCGTGCTTCGGGGTGCACCACACCCTCCTGTGAGGTTGCCTTCCTCCTCCTGGTTCACCAGCATCATTTCCAGTCACAGGGAAGTTCCTGGGGAGGAGCGTGTGGCCCCACTGCTCAGAGTGTTGGGAGAGCTGACAAGAACAAGACGAGGTTGAGAGATGGTGTCGGGACAACGTCCTCAGTTATGATCTGAGACCAGATCTGGGCGTGCCGAGGAGGGGCAGAGTTGTCTTAGCCAGTCCTGCACACAGCTGCCCACTCATCATTGGACACAGGGCCCTTGGGGTGGGGTGGGCTCTGGAGTCGGCCCTGAGCACATCCTGTCTCCCGTCTCCAGGGCTGCCCTTGTGGAGGTTTGACCAAGGGTCATCCCTGAACTGAGCAAGGAGAGCCTTCCTCTTCCATCACGTGTGCTTGTGTGTGCATGCATGTGTGTGTGTGTGTGTGTGTGTGTGTGTGTGTGTGTGTGTGTGTGTGTGTGTGTGTGTGTGTGTGTGTGATAAAGCGACACAGAGGCAATGTTAGGCCCGGGTGGACGCATGCTAGGTACTCTGCCACTGAGCTGCAGCTGTGTGGCCTGGGCTATGTCTGAACTCTGGTCTTCCTTAGCCCAGCAATGGAGGCCACGTACAGCTCTACTCCAGGACAGGAGTGTGTGCCCAGCCCCCCTGCACCCTGGATGGAGGAGAAACCCTTCCTGCCCGCTCTGTGCCCTCCTGCCCGACCATGCTGATCCTATTCAGCAACCCAGGCTGACTTCGGAAGGAGAAAAAATAAAATGGTGCCTGTAAAATCCCTCTAAATGCTAAGATCCAAAGGGCGTTTCCAGGTGGAATCACACCATTAAACCCACAGACCCACGGATGACTCGGTGCCAGGGAGATGAGGGCCGGGGAGAATGAAAATGGTTTCCCCTCGGGAGCACCCACGACTTCCACACATCCTAACCCGGTGTCCTGTTGTGCAAAACACGCGTACCTGCCTTCCCTTCCAGCCCCCAGAACCACGCACGTCTGGTGTGGGAGGGAAGCAGAGCTCCACATATCCACGGGCTCAATGTTCATGCCGTGGGCGAGAGCCAGAGTGCATGGCGCACACAACTTCAGCCAGAGCGCTCACAGCACTTGCCGGGCAAAGCGCCTGGGCTGTGGTCTCAGACGCCGGCATCTGGAACAGCTGTGCTGGAGGTAAAGCTCTCACACTCACTACTCAGGAGGCTGAGATCTGAGGATTGCGGTTCAAAGCCAGCCTGGGCAAGAAAGTCCATGAGACTCTTATCTCCAATGAACCACCAAAAGGCTGGAAGTGGAAGTGGTAGAGCACTAGTCTTGAGTGAAAAGGCTCAGGAACTGCACCCAGGCCCTGAGTTCAAGTCCCAGGACTGGCACAGTGTCTCCATGCATACCACAGAATTCACTTAACTTCCGCAGGTCCCCAAAGAAGGGAACACAGTGACAAATGTGTGAGTGCAGACAAATGAAGGAGCTGCTAGCAGGGTTCCAGGGAGAAGCAAGGAAGAAAGAAAGGAAGGCGTTACCACTGAGGGTCCCGGAAGCACAGAGTCAAAGTCCTCCCTCTTGGGGTGAAAGGGATCAGGGGTACTCAGACTGCCTCCCACCCCTGGCACAGGCCTAGGGCTTGGCCTGGACACTTACCTGGCACAACAGCAGGCTAGCCCCTTCCTGACAGAATATTTGAAAGACAAGGAACGCAAGCTGGAGAGAATCTGACAGGTGTATTCCTGACCCAGCAGCTCAAAAGCTGGGAGGAAAACCAACGTTTATTTTTAGAGAGTTTTTGGGAGACAAGAAGGACACAGCTATGGAGGAGAATAATATACAGGAGTAAACAGGAGTGAAGCAGGCCTGCATTTCCAGAACATAGAGTGGAAAGCCTACTGCACACAACAGTCATGCATCTCCCTCCCTCCCTCCCTCCCTCCCTTCCTCCCTCCATCCCTCCCTCCTTCTCTCTCTCTCTCTCTCTCTCTCTCTCTCTCTCTCTCTCTCTCTCTCTCTCTCTCTCTCTCTCTCTCTCTCTCTAGCTCTTTTTGAGGCAGGTAGTCCAGGCTGGCCTTGAACTCATAATCCTCCAGCCTCTGCCTCCCGAGGGCTGAGCTGTGCCGTGGATGCTCGGCTAGTTTTTGTCCACCACGCCGCCCATCTTGTGCTAAAGACCTGTCACCTTTTGACACAGCTCAGATTTCCATTTAGTCACTTGAATGGAGAGCATGGATCCCCTCTGTTTGGGTTGAGAGGGATGCTGTCACCTTCAACTGCTGCCCTGGGCAGCAGATCTCCCCGGAGCCTGGGGAGGCGCCCAGCAGCCCCCAGGATGAGGGATTGCGTGGGGTGGGGTGGGGTGTGGTAGCAAGCTCTTGCAGAACAAACATGCTTTGGTGCCAGGCTGGAAACAGATTTGACACACACTTTGCTTCCTGCTCAGCACTCCGGGGCTCAGTTCTGATTTCTCATTTCTTTGATTCCCGAATCCGCTGCTGTGCCTGACCCTGGGTGCATGAGTACTAACTGAGTGAATGAACGTGTGAAGGAGTTAATGAACTGCATATCAGGTCTCCAGCACTGACGTGCCACTGCTTCATCAATGGCTGAATGGCTCTCCGTGTCTTTGCAGCCCCACCCCACAGAGTGTGGAGACTCCACGGGTGGAGCCTGAGACATGTAGGGATGAACTGATCCCAAAGCATCCTTACACGGCGCTCCGAGGGGAAGCTGCCCACATCGGAGCAATGAGTGGTCTGAGGAAATGGCAGAGCTGGGCCTAAGTGAATCCTCACAGAGCCCGGTGTGTGGCTGGTAACCCAGTCGACAGATGCTTCGAGTCTCTGAAATCAGGTGTCAGGTTGGCCCCTTCCTGGCTGTGTATCTGTGTACCAGTCGGTCAACCTCTCTGCGCTTCCACCTCCTGATGTCACGTTAAGGGTAATGACGGTGCATCTCATGGAGTCTGTGCTAGACTCAGACACGTGGATGCACAGCATTTAGCAAATGAGAAGTGCTAAGCGAACACAAGTCCTCTCGTTCTTGCTAGCTAGTTTTAAAACTCTGCTTGGGAGAGCGAGTGTCCTGTGCGTGGCCACTTTGGCACAGAGGTGCCCAAGCTGGCTGGGGTGCCAAGCCTGCTGGCTGGTCCCCCCATTTTTCCGTCCTTGCTTGCTTGCTACTAGACAGGGACTTCTCCGTCCTAGGATCCTGCACCCACCAGCTGCAAAATTACATTTATATCGATCGGAAAGAGCATTTTATTGATCAAACACAGGGAGAGAAACGTTTGAAACATAAACCCATTATTTTTTAACAACTTGTCTGCAGGCATAGGCAAAGGCCGCTCTGATGTGCTCTTGGCCATGTCGGCCTGGAGACCCAGGGGCCGGCCAGCAGCAGTTCGTCCGCGATCGTCCTGGTTCTTCTCCCATGCCTGCAGGTGCCCAGACCCTGGGCTGTGGACCAGCTTTGGCCTCTCCCTACGTGGCTCTTCTCCACATACCCTCTGAGACTCCAAGCCCGGTGCTCTGTACAGTAAAGGCTCTGCCGTACCACAACTTCCCCATGAAATGTTCACAACTGTGCCAGCATCTCTGGACCCTGGCACACCTCACTCCGTTTCTCTGGCCCCTGAATCTGGGGCCATTCAACTTCAGATTTGCCTGGGTGGGGAACACTTCCTGCAGGTGAATCTTGGTTTCAGAGTTTCTGTGTAAGGCCAGACACTAAAGACCTTCCACTTGAACCTCTACTGTGTGCCAGCTTTCATGTAGAGTCCCAGAGGGTAAGGGTTTTCACATGTGGCTGTGTGGCTGTGGCCTCTGCTTCTACTTCACCCCTGGATGGCAGGAGACGTGTCTCAGCCTCCGATTCACCCACCATGCCCTCCTGTCATGTGGGCAGAGGGCCGTGGCTGAGTGTCATAGCACCATGGAGGACACTAATTTTCATAGTTCATCAGCTGCAGTGCTGTCACCTTGGCTTTCCTGGGCCTCAGTTTCCCTTCTGGGGGTAGCAAGAGCCAGAGGCAATGACTGCCCAGTAGGGCTGGGTCCCCCTCCAGGATGGACCCGCCCTCCGTCCTCTCCTCCCTCGGACTCTGCATTCTAACCCAGAGGCTCGAGGCCTTCGTGATCCAGTGAGCACAGCGTACACTGCGGTTTCTCCTATCCAGGACGGCTGCGCATGTGCAGGGACCCCACTCTTCCTCCTTCCGCCCCCCCCCCTTCCTTCGCTGGTCATGACTCATTAACTGTCACCGCTCAGCGAGTTTTATTCTAATTTTCCCAGTCTGGTTCAGTGATGTTTCCGATGGAAGACTGGGACAGAGGTCTGGGGCTTTGCTAATGGATGGTCTAATGACGGTGCGTTTGGGAGAATCGCAGACAGGAAGCAGAAGGGAGGGCCAGTTTGGGCCCTCTGCAGGTGCCCTGCCAGTGTTGCTTGAAGAGGAAAGCCACAGATCCAGACCCCGCCATCCTCAAGGCCCGCCCTGCCGCTGGCAGTGAGAGGAACTTGGCGGATGGTTCGGAGGAACATGCTGGCTCCAGTAAGCATTGACCCTATGGCTGGAGGAGGAGAGGGAGGAGAGGATGAGGGAGGAGGAGGAGGAGGAGAGGGAGGAGAGGGGAGGGAGGAGGAGAGGGAGGAGAGGATGAAGGAGGAGGAGGAGGAGAGGGAGGAGAGGATGAAGGAGGAGGAGGAGGAGAGGGAGGGGGGGAGGAGGAGAGGGAGGAGGAGGAGGAGAGGAAGGAGAAGGGAAGGAGGAGGAGGAGAGGATGTTTTCTTCAATCCCTAGGACACCTGCTCTGGGCTGAGCTCTTGAGTTTGGAGTTTGATGGCTTTATGTACCTGCTGTCCTTTCTCTCGTAGCTGGGGTGGTTTTCCCAAGTGGAGGAAGTACTTTTAAGTATAGGAGGCTCTGATGGGGAGGGAAGGATCTGGTACAAGGGAGAACATCACCAGGATAGCTCCTGGGGCAGGGTGAGATGGGGTGAGTGCTCACCCCATCTCACACAATGGTGACTCCGGCCTCCACTGCAGCCCTGGGGCAGAGCCAGGTCTAGAAATCCATGTGGAATGAAGGCATTGAGGTTCACACCTCTGGCTGCTGCCCCTGTGGTGAGGGATGGGGCGAGGCCCTCACAGATACCCAGAGCTCAGTTGCTAGGAGAGTGCACCTGGACTGCCAGGCAGAGATAGAGTCCAGGCTGAGAGTGTGCCGTGCCAGGAATACAGTGGGCCAAGGAAGTGGTCCCTAAGTGGGCATGGAAGAACGGGGAAGAATGAGACAGGGAAATCCACCTCGTCCAGACACTCGGGTGGAGGGTGTAAGGCTGGCGGAACTGAGCTGAGAGCAGCCCCGTGCATCTCCAGCTATAGACGGGTCCTGGGCAGGCCCCATCCAGGGATTGAGTAGGGCAGGGGGTGGGGAGATGGGGAGACGGTCTTATTTGCACCCTAAAAGCTCACTCTATATAGCAAACATAGGCACATAACCCAGCTCATGCAACATGCATGCTAGGTGCACACGATTTGTGGAAAATACTACAGAAATATTTGCAAGGTGTGTTTAGCTGGGTTAAATATATAGCACTATAGGAAGTTTTGCTAATGCACGTGATGTGTGTTTAACTACTTCCTAAAGAAAGTGATGCAAAACAAATTCAGTTCACAGCCTAGGAGAGACATGCACATAGATGATGGTAATGCACAGTCCTAGGCTTGGACACTGGGCCCGGAGATGGGAGGGCTTAGGGCTGGAGGAAGGCTAGGAGAGGTTGGACAGGGGAGAAACCCAAGGGTTGTGTGCATGGGATGCAGCCCTTGGCATAAATTCAAAGCTGTTAGTGGTTCTAGAGAACTGGAGACCCAGACAAGCAGTCTGTGGGGCTGTCTCTGAGCCTAGGAGATGAGCAGGTGTGTCCCGTGGTTTTGAGGGATCTGTGGAGGGTCCTGAATGCTCTGCACATAGCTAAGAAGTCTCAGGTGCTCTCAGGGCTGGAGTGTGGCATGAAGCAGATGGAGGAGAGGCAGGGGGTGGGGGGGCTTGTGAGCCAGGAGGTCCTGTGGGCTGTCCTGGGGTACAGAGGAGGACAGGCCTTGGACCCGGGTGGTGGGAAAGAGCGGGAGAGCAGGCGGGAGGGTTTAGTTCAACCAAAACCTGCAGGAGTTGACTTTTATTGAGCAAACACACTTAAAAAAATTAAATACAAATGGTAGTGTGAGAGTTAGGGAAGATGTCAAACAAACACTCAATAGATGCTGGTGATGGCTGTGATAATTCTGAGTTTCAGAAGAGAGAAGGCCAGGAAGGTCCTGGGGAGTGATGCCGAGGGAGAGGCTATGGACAGCAGTCTGGGCTCTGCTCCAGCCGCAGGGTCAATGTGTACGGAAGCGGGTGTGGACTTCCAGTTCCCCAAACCATCCACCAAGCTCCTTTTGCTGCCGGCCGCAGGGTGGACATGGAGGACCACGGGGCCTGGGTTTGGGCTTAGTTTCCCAAGTGTTCCCTCATAATGGCCCATGATGGCCTTTCCCCAGGGAGTGTCTACTCGTGATGGCCCCTGGTGACCAAAGTCACTGGTTGGGCTGTGCAGGGGGGAGGGGTGGGCTCAAACCAGTATTCCTAGCTGCTCAGGAGTCTGTGAATCACAGGATCGTGGTTCAAGGCCAAGCCATGTAGAGAAGTTTATTAGATTTCCTTTCATTTAATCTGCAAAAGGCAAGGTTGGAGGCGTGGCTTCTAAATGCCTCACCCATAATTAATTCCTGGGCTTTTAGCAAATCTCCTCCTTCTGTGTCCCACACCTAAGGTAGTGGGTGTTTCTCTCTGGGTAGTTGTGTTTTCCCTTCTGCTTCGTGCTGGTTCCAGTTTCTTCTAGCTTAGGTTTCATCTTGTTCTCCCGCCCCATCTGGCCTTTGCTGCCTTGTGTGCTTGTCTTTGGTCTGGACCTGGAGAGTTGTGAATGCTTCACTGAGCTTGACTGAATCAGGCTGGCTTCATTGCCACAGTGCTGCACTCCAGGTCCATGTTCTCCCCTGAGCCTTTCCCACCCGCCATCTCTCCGCTTCAGCCCTTCCTGATTCCTTTGGCTAGTTTCTCTCTTGAACCTTCATACCGCCATTTTTCTTGGGCAGGCATAGATTTTCCCTGGACTGGCATGGAGTTTATATAAGCGTGGTATGCTGGGAGGTCCTGGAGGGCCTAGTTTTCCATCTTATTTTTTTGGTCCTGGGGATTGAACTCAAGGCCTAGGCACTGTCATTGAGCTTTTTTTGCTCAAGGCTAGTGCTCTACCACTTGAGCCACAGTGCCACTTGCAGTTTTCTGGTGGTTCATTGGAGACAAGAGTCTCATGGACTTTCAATCCTCATATTTCAGACTCCACAGTAGCTAGGATTACAGACATGAGCATCCTTAAGCACATGTAGGAAGAGAGTTAAGGCAGATGGCATGTGTTACAGAATGCTTTTTGTTCTCTTCCTAGGCTCTGCTGTATTTTTGCTACAAGCAGAAAAGCGATGCCAGTCACTGGAAGCCTCAAGTTTGCGTGGTCAGGATGGGTGGAAAGTGGGCCTCGGCTGAGAGGAAAAGCTGGTCTCCAGGCTGCTGCTTCTCTAATGTGTGACACTAACAGACCACTACAGGGAGACCAGAGGGTGCAGAGCCCGAGAAGCAAGCGGCCAGGGCCAGGCCTGCACAGCTGACCACAATTACAATAATTACGGCTCTCACTCGGCTGGCTGCTACTATAATTACGGTTCCTGCCTGAGAGGAAGCTGGGATCCGAGAGGAGGAAGTGGTGATTCCAGAGGGGAAGGAGTCTTGCTTCTGACTGCTCAGCCCAGGGCCTTTCTGCTCCTTCCTTTCCTCCTTCCTGGTCTTTGAGCTGGCAGGACTCGGTGCTCAGTGCTCCAGAATGGGATAGGCGAGGAAAGGAACTGTGAGGGCAGAGACCATGGCTCCCTCTAGGGTGGGGAGAGTTACTGGGCCAGGGACAGACATGGGGACAGACGTGGGGACAGACGTAGGGACAGACATGGGTATAGATGTGGGGACAGACGTGGGGACAGACATGGGGACAGATGTGGGGACAGACATGGGGACAGAGGTAGGGACAGACATGGGGACAGACACACGGACAGATGTGGGGACAGACGTAGGGACAGACGTGGGGACAGACATGGGGATAGATGTGGGAATAAGTGGGGACAGACATGGTGACAGATGTGGGGACAGACATGGGGACAGATGTAGGGACAGACATGGGGACAGACACACGGACAGATGTGGGGACAGACGTGGGGACAGGCATTGTCTTCTGAATCCACTGCCGTCCCCTGGCTCCGGTCAGTGAAGCCAGGCAGGAGCCTCGGACATGTGGTCCCAGCGGGTTTGTCTTTGTCTTGGAATAAGCCCCCAGTGCTGACCCTGGAGCAGGAGGGGCTGTGCAGCACTGCCCGCACGTCCTGCAAGGCCACACATGCCAGGTGCCCTTCTCAGCCTCTGTCCTGCTCCTGCCGTTGAGCTGGGGCAGGACCTGTGGCCCAGGGGTGAAGTGTGGGAGCTCTGGTTCCCCTGTCCCCTTGGGGCAGAAGCCATCGACCTACCAGGAGCACCCTGGGCCGAGTCATCCGTCAGATGGTCCGCCGGTATGACACCATGTTGTGCATAGCCCTTGCCAAGACTGAGAGTCCACCACCACAGCCTGCCCTGCAGACCACACCACCCCCACAGCCACCCACATCCACAGCCAGGTAAACCCACGCACAGGTGCATCGTGGGCTCTGCGAAAGAAGCGCTTGCTGACCTTCAAGCCTATTCTCAATGGTGCAAAAGCAAGGTTTGTCTACCTCTTCTAAAAGTTAATTTAATTCTCTTTAGGATGATAACCTGGGGTGTGAACTCAGGGCCTAACACTTGCTATTTGTTTGGTTGGGGTCCCCCCTCCCCACCTCCAGCCCTTGATACAGGCTTTAGAGGATTGCCTATCATCATAGTTAAATTAGATAATTTGTGTGTGTGTGTGTGTGTGTGTGTGTGTGTGTGTGTGTGTGTGTGAGAGAGAGAGAGAGAGAGAGAGAGAGAGAGAGAGAGAGAGAGAGAGAGAGAGAGAGAGAGAGAGAGAGAGAGAGAGAGAGGGGCAAAGGCAGAGGCAGGGTATCCCTATGTGGTACTGGCTGGCCTTGATTATTTCCTCCTGCCTCAGCCTCCCACATGCCTGGGTCACAGGTGTGCACTACCATGCTGCTGTCGGTCCTGGCATGGTACCATCCAGGTACCATGTGTAATGGCTGCTCCTCACCCAGTGCTGTCTCTCCAGCGCCCTCTGCACACTGGGACTCTTTCAAGGCAGAGAATCGCAGAGCTTCACTTCACCCAACGAGCCTTGGGGCCAGGCTGAGTCTCCAGCCCAGGACCTCTGATCTCTGACTCCCCCACCTCCTTTGCTCTCCAAGACACCTTGGATGCCCTGTGCCCTTTGCCCCATCCTGTTCCCTCCTGTCCTGTTGGCAGTCATTTGTCTGGACTTCAACTCAGCTGGATTCTTCCAGCCCTTCTGGCCTCCAGCCCAGGCCTCACCTCCTTTCTGTCCAGCACCCCAGTTCTCCTAATCTCTCACTCCTCCCTGGCAGGCAAATGTCCCCCCTCCCCTTCCCTTCTCTCCCTTTCCCACCCCTTCCCTCCTCTTCCTTCCCCTCTCTGCCCCTCCCCTCCTCTCTCCTCCCTGCCCCTCCCCTCCTCTCTCCTCCCTGCCCCTCCCCTCCCCTGGGCGCTGGGCCGGCGCTGCACCTTTTAGAACAAGGTGCATCCCTGAGGCAGACAGCTCAGCAGAGACTATTTTAAGCTTGAGAGCCACAGGAATAGATCCAAAATAACTCCATCCAGCAGGGGTCAAAGGCAGAGCAGCGCTGCTGGCTGTGGAGAAAGCTCAGCCTCAGCTCCGTGCAGCCATCAGAGGGCGCTGTGGGGCTCTGCCACGTTTTCTGTGCCATTTCCAGGCTGATGACGAGAAGCAGACTGGGCTGAGGGTTCAGCAGCTGCTTCTCCCCCCCAAAAAATCTTTCTCCTATTTTGATGAAGCAGAGCTGTTATTTGGGTAGCTGTGTCTTTAGTCATAGCTGGAGGTGAAGGGCTACACCAAGCAGAGAGGAGCTAAGGCTCACCAGGCTGAGCCTAGCTACGCCTTGCCCCAGCATGTGAATGTAAGCCTAGAGATCCATTACCTTAGCAATAAGCTGACCGCTAACAGAGGGACCAATGGCAACACCCAGCCTCAGGCCATGCCCCCAATGACAACACCCTACCTTGGGCCACGCCCCCAATGACCTAGCACCCTCCCACCAGGCTCCGCCTCTTCAAGTCTCCACCACCTCCCAGTAGTACCTCAAGCTTCAACCTATGGAGGTCAGGGACCTGTGTCCACACCATCAAAGGGACCCAACAGGGTAACACTGCAGGCCTCCTGGAGGGGCTCAGAAACGTGGGAAGGTGAGGGCTGGTCGTGTTGATGAGGAGAAAGCCGGGGGTCACAGCCCTGACGCGACCTTAGTCAGAAGCCCAGGCAACTGATCAGAGGTGCCATCGTTCCCTGTGGCCCCATCCGTGTTCTTTTTTTTCTGTTTTTGGTATATTGATTTTCAGTGCAAAACTAATTAATATCATCTGCAGGTACTTTACACTATCTAAAGCAATTCTGCACTTTTCCCTGTCCCCCAGGTCATAAAGCATTGTATTTGATATTAGGAATCAGATTTAGCCATATAGGAGTGGCTTATACCTACAATCCTAGCTACTCAGAAGGCTGAGACCCGAGGATCGTGGTTCAAAGCCTGACTCATCATCTCCAGTTAACCAGCAAAAACGCCAGAAGTAGAGACGTAACTCAAGCGTGGTAGAGCCCCAGGCTTGAGCCGAAATGCTCAGTGAGTACATAAGGCTCTGAGTTCAAGTCCCAGTACTAACACATGCACATATAAAATAAACATTTGCTTTCTTCTTCTAATGGACACTCACGATTCTGTGGCATTTAGGAATTTTTCTCTTTGGCATTCAAGTAGCAGCTGCGGTGCTAGAAACATGGCTTCCTGTGACAACCTTGCCAATTGTCCCCTGCTGAAAGGGATTTCTGCCTGAAAACACACAGAGGGGATATTGTGGCTGCCATTTGTTCCTTGTGGGCTGACAGCCCACGCTGATCGCATCTAGTGCTCCCTGTGTGGCTGCTGCCCTGGGCATGGTGGGCATTATTGGCTCACAAACCAGGGGAGAGATTTTCTGTCACAGAGACCCTGGCTCTCCATTTCTCTGTGTGGTTTCCCTGCGTTTGGAAATCGAGCCCCCACTGGCATCAAACAAAATCTTTCTCAAAGTGCCTGGAGACCGCAGGGCGGGTAGCAGGCTTTCCCTGGCAGCAGAGAGCCAACCCTGACGCGTTCACTGCAGATAAAACTGGGTTAAACGTCCCCTTCCAAGCGAGCCTGGAAAAAAAAATGTGCCCAACACAAGGTCTTTTATGCATTAGACCTCGAGCGAAGGGCAGCCTCAAAGCCTGGCCTAGTTCTAAATTTAGATAAGTAATTTTATCCAAGCCTGGACGTGCGTGGTGAGTTCCTCCGGCCTTCCCTCTCTCCGCAGGCCCAGGCAGGGAGGACAGGGCTTGCATTTCTACCTTGACAACCTCTGTATGGTGTCACGTGGATATTTCTTAGTGAAAAGAGCAGAAGGAATAGGAGGCCGGCTTCAAATGTCAAGTCACATTATTGACAGATGCTCGACTTAGTCTCCGCGGCTCTCTCTTGTGTTAATGCCAGAAAACATTGCATTCTGGGCCTCGCACGCTGCAGGGCAGGGCTGCTCGAGCTCCGGGGGTGGCTCCTGGGGGTGGGGGTGGGGGAGAAGGAGTGGGGGGGACCGTTCCTCGGCTCTGCAAAGGGCTCTGTGCTCTCCGACTGTCAGCCTGGGTCCTTTAGAACTACAGCCAGCGAGCATAGGCAAAGGTTCTTGGTGGGTGTCTGGCAGAGATTAAACCACCTGAGTGCTCCCTACATACCCACTGCTGCAAACCGAAATGGCCTTTACAGGTCCATGGGTCAATGACTCTGTTCCCAAGCTCAAGGGCTACAGGGTTAGTGGAGTCTACTGGGCAGAAGTGAGGTCATCAGGGTTGGGACCCAGTGAGGTCATGGTGGGCGGGGCCTAGTGGGAGGAAGTAAGGTCATGGTAGGCAGGGCCTAGTTGGAGGCAGGGAGGTCACTGGGGAGGGTGCCCTTGAAGGGGTATCTGGACTCTTAGTGCTGCTACTTCCTCCTCTTTCTCTCTTCCTCCTCCTCCTCCTCCTCCTCCTCCTCCTCCTCTTCCCCTCCCTGCCTCCCCCCTCCTTTCTGGATGCCATGAGGTAAGGATGTCACACACTCCCACTGAGACTTCCTGAACCATCACAGGATCAAGGCAAATAGGCCAAGGAGCCTTGGATGGAAATCCTAAGCCATGAGATTGTTTCAGGTATTTTATTATAGTGACCCCAGTGCTGGCTAATTATACACACAGACACAGACAGACAGACAGACAGACAGACAGACAGACAGACAGACAGACAGACACACACACACACACACACACACACACACACACACACACTCACACACATGGTCTGCACAACGGTTTAAACATCACCTATCTCTCATTTTGGAATAATCTCATTTCAGTGATCAAATGGCGAAAAGGAGATCTGATGGGCCCTTGTCTTTGTATTCATTTAATAAACACATTACCCTATCTGGAATTAATGGCTCTCCACAAAGCTCAGGGGTAGTGAAGCCAGGAGAAGTCAGCATGTGGCATGGAAGATCTTCTAAACCATCACGTGTTGTCCAGGCAAGCCTCCGACTCCCCTGTCTCCCTTCTAGCCTGAAGAGAGAGGCACGCGCTTTGATTGAATTGCCTAGTAATTCTGTCATGAACTGCCCAGCTTTTTTTCTCCCTTGAACACATTACGGATGGTAACAAGGGAGTTATTTTCAATCAAGGCAAGCTACAACGAAAAGGGGTTCTCTTAACGCTATGATCCCTCCTCTGAAATCCATTTCAGATTGGCGGATAAAATGTGATTATGTTTACGCTTCCCTGACACAGCTCAGGCAGCAAAATAACAGACATTTTTCCTCTTCATATTTAGATCTGTCAGGGTTGTTGTGCTGGAGGGCCGGGGAGGGGTGAGAGGCGCCTGGTGCTGGGGAGGTGTCTGTGTGCCTTTCCCAGTAGCCTCCTGGACATGGGGCACTATCCTGAGCGCTCTCAGGGCCCAGACCCAGCTTGCTAATCAATAGTGCTCTATGCAAATCAAATTTCTCATTTCTGCTTTGACACAGCTCATAAATTATCTCCACACAACACTCTAATTGGTGCATGCTCACAAGGGGAGTTTGTGTGAGTCCTGGTGGCAATTTGTATTAAAAATGGAGGTGTCAGCCCGGCACCGTGGCTCATGCCTGAAATCCTAACGACTCAGGAGGCTGAGATCTGAGGATCTGTGGTTCCAGGTCTGCTAGAGCAGGAAAAGCCTGATTCACTTCTCTCCGATTAACTCCTAAAAAGCCAGACATGGAGCTGTGACTCAAGTGGTAGAGCTCCAACCTTGAGTGAAGAAGGATCGGAGAATCCTGGGATGGGTGAGGAATTCCAGTTGTTTCTCAGCTTCATAGAGATCCGCTGTTCGAGTCCTGGCTGCTGTGGGGCGAGCGGCTTTCCTCTTCCGTGTCCTCCCAATGTGACTGCATGAGGGCACAGAATTTCCTTTATTTCTTTTTTTGCTTCAACCCAGAGAGGAGTTGCCTCACCTGGACGGGGCGAGGGAGGCTGGGCTGTGGGTCAGCTGGTGGCAGGGTGACGGGAGGCAGGGTCATGGGCACAGGGGTGACAAGCAGTAGGTGACAGTCACACACACATGAGCCCTGCTCCTCTGTGGGCCGATGGAACACGCTCATCATTTCCAGGATCTGGGGTGTGGGGGTGGTTGTGGAGGGGCGTGGGAAGCCCTGCAGGTCTCTGTCACCAGATGGAGGATGGGGTACAAGTAAGTGTCCCCAGGACTCCTAGGCACACTGTTGCGTGGCGTCCCCTGCCGGCCCTGTCTCCCTCTATGCACAGGTCCAGGATCTAGGGTCATCAAAAGCTGGATCCATGCTGGGCAAGTGAATGGAAGCATCCGCTCTGCCAGCCAGGCCCTCCCTGCGGAGACGGCAGTGCCCACCGGGGCTCACTGCCACCACCGGCCTGTCATCATGTCCCTCCTCCTGGGAGCCACTGCTGCCACCCTCCCACTGACCTGTGCATGCAGGGCTTCTCCCCCTGCCTCCCCCCAGCCAGGTCCATGGGCGGTGAGGGTCCTGTGGAAGGCTGACTTGAGGCTGGCTTGTCTGTTTCTCTGATCATGACTAAATCGGTGTGTGCTTGGAGCATGCGTGAGAACTGGCTGGGCCTGAGTCCCTGGCAGCACCCCAGGCTGGAAAATGAAGAAAGCTGTGCAGGCCAGTTTGAGGATCAGGACCGACTCCCTGCATCTCCACACACCTAGCCAGGGAGTCAGGACCGACTCCCTGCATCTCCAATCACCTAGTCAGGCCGCTTCCTGCATCATGGCCAGGCCAGTCCATCATGGTACCACAGTCTGCCTAATGCTGGAGGCTGGGCCTCGTGGAGGCTGGCCTGGGGAGGCTGGGCATTGTTGGTTCCCTGGGAAGGAAACCACGTGGCTTCACCTCCAAGGCAGCCTAGCTAGGAGATGGAGGGTGGGGAGATGGCAAGGCCGGTGGCCAGCACAGGTGAGCTGTCAGCCCTGTATGGTCAGCCGTGTCTGGGCGTCCTGAGTGCTCACCTTGCTATCATTTCTGCTCTAGTGGGACAGAGGGGCCAGTGATTAAATGGTGGTAGCCACCCAGCTCCCTGCCAATGCCGGTCTCACTTGCTGAGTCTCCTGTTTGATTTGCCTAATGGAAGCCAACAAGGACATTGAACCCAACTCTACACTTTGGTGGGAGCCTGGAGGTGGGGGGCATGTGAGGAATAAAACCAGCACGCGGAGGAGGAACCCTCCCTGTAACAACTCAACTCTCTCGCTCTCTGTCTCTCTGTCTCTCTCTCTCTGTCTCTGTCTCTAAGATCTTCCTGCCTGTACCTCCTGCCTAGTAGGACTGAAGGATTGCCAACACATCCAGCTTGTTTTTTTGAGATGGGTCTGGCTAACTTTTGCTCCAGCCGTCCTTGAACCTCTGTCCTCTTGAGCCCCTCTGCGCCCACTGTGTTGGAAAGGGCTGAGTGCTGGGTGCTGAGGCTGACTCACGCCGGAAGCCCTCACTATGTGTGAGGACTGTAGATGGAGGCCTGCCCAGGCACACACCTAGACCACCTTCTCAGTCTCAGGCAGTGGTGTTCGCCCGCCACTCCAGTGAAGCAGCAAGCACAAAATAGGCGGATCACAGTCCAGGCGGGCGCTATCCAAGTAACAAGGGAAAAAAGGGCTGGAGGTCTGGCTCCGTGGTAGAGTGCCTGCCTAACCAGCGTGAGCCTCTGAGTCCAGATCCCAGTACTACCAAAAATAAAAAAGCAGTGTAAATGTAGACAGCAGTGACCTAGGTTATTGTGTTAAGATCCTCTCTCCATAAAAGGTAGTAGCCGATCCTCAAGACTGATGAAATCTCATGAATTGCGGGTAAAATGGTATGTCTGGGAAATGGAGGAGGAAAGAGTTACTGGCGTAACATCTGAGGTTAGGAACAGAGGAGAACTCCGCTGCTTTTTCATTAAAGACTTTTTGAGTTATTTGATCTTATTGACATGGGTATGTAGTATATTGATTAACATTTAAATGAAAAGATCATTCTAGCAAGGAGAAGAAAAATAACTTGATTCAGGAGTTACAAACTCTCCTGGGAAATCGTGCATCAATTCAACATAACAGATGTCTCCGCTTCAGACCAAATCTGAGGATCTGAGATCTGCCTATGACTTGAATGTTCACACGTTAATAACAACGCAGCCACTCACACTTTTATGTTCTAACTTCTATCTCCCTGTACGGATCAGGCGCTTGTGTGAATTTTTTTCATCACTAGTCAAGAGCCCTGTGCAACAAGTCTATCCAATAACCCCTCCATCTGGCTTCTTCCTGACCAACAGCCACAGCCCCCTCCCCCCCAGGAGAGAAACCCTGCTCCCTTTCCTTTTGCATGTAAGTTCCTGACCTTAGGGGGGCCCCTGAGTTCACCTCTGGCTTCTGTGCTGCCTCTGTCCCGTCAGCCCCTCCACCCAGCGAGGCGGGTGCCACACTGTCTTGTTTGCTTTTCCTCTCCCAGGGTAGATCCCTGCCACCATCTGAGCTCCAGGGTGGCAGGCCACAGGAGATGCCAGCTTCAAAACCCCCAATCCATGGCAACCCTTCCCCCCCTCCAACTCCCCAGGCTGCTGGCTCCGGAGGATTCCAGGTGCCCCGCAATCCCTGAGCACCATAGATACTCTTCCTAGGGCATCCTGCAAACGATCAGGGGAATTCCAGCAGCGAGCCTGTGATGTGGGCTTCCTGCCTCTCTCTCTGTGTGTGTGTGTGTGTGTGTGTGTGTGTGTGTGTGTGTGTGTGTGTGTGTGTGTGTGTGTGTGTGTGTGTGCGTGCGCATGCGCGTGCACCACCACACAAGGCCACTGGAAAAGCTCTTTCTCACAGCAGCCCTCAGTAAGCTGGAGAGGGAATGTCAGCACCTATTCAATAAAATCATTGCCCTGGGATTTTGTGGTGTTTCAAAATAAACATGGGTTTGCATCTTCCCAACGCGTAACTAGAATCCGGTTAACAGAGCATTGCCTGACTCCGGTGCTGCTGATCGGGCTTTTCTTTTCTTTTTTAAAATTTCTTTTCTCTTCTTTCTTTCTTTCTTTCTTTCTTTCTTTCTTTCTTTCTTTCTTTCTTTCTTTCTTTCTTTCTTTCTATCTTTCTTTCTTTCTTTCTATCTTTCTTTCTTTCTTTTCCCTCCCTCCCTCCCTCCCTCCCTCCCTCCTTTCCTCCCTCCCTCCCTCCTTCCCTTCCTTCCTTCCTCCCTTCCTCCCTCCCGCCCTCCCTCCCCTTCCCTCCTTCCCTTCCCTTCCCTCCTTCCCTCCTTCCCTCCTTCCCTCCTTCCTTCCTTCCTTCCCTCCTTCCTTCCTTCCTTCCTTCCTTCCTTCCTTCCTTCCTTCCTTCCTTCCTTCCTTCCTTCCTTCCTTCCTTCCCTCCCTCCTTCCGGGGTGTTTCTGTAAAGCTTGAAATAAGTTTTTTTTTTTTCCTAAGTGGTTTAATGATCCTCCTGGGGCTTTTGTTTATACAATCAATTTCCCGAGAATCTCCTTCAGTTTTTGTAGGCCGATAGGTTTTTAATCTGAGAATAAGGGTGCTAATGAGAGCAGAAGGGCTGTGCCAGGCCTGGAAATCCCAGGCACCCTATCCAGGTGCACCTAACCTGTGTCTGGCTCGTGCGGCTCAGGGCTTGTGGGTGAAATGGAGGATCCAGGAGGGGTGTTTGATTACTGTCTGAGGACAAGGGGAGGGAGACAGCTCTGACTGGAGCTTAAACTCAGGGCCTCATGCTCACTAGGCAAAAGCTCTACCTCCTGGAGCTGTGTCCCAATCTTTTTGCTTTGTGGGACAAGATCTTATGCTTTTGCCAGGGCCAGTCCCATTTCATAATTCTCCTACATTTGCCTCCCAAGTGGCTGGGATTACAGGTGTATGCTCTCACGCCAGGCTTGTTCTTGAGATGAAGTCTTGTTAAATTTTGTCTAGGGTGACTTTGAACTATGATACTCCCGTCTCCACCTGAGATTTGATGTCGAATGAATGGAACTGTGGGTGTTGTGTTGGCTTCATAGGACACATTCACAGGACACATTCCTGTTCTGATCATTTCTACAGTAGTCTGGGTCTAAAATGTCCTGCAGTGGCCCGTGGGCTAGAAGTTCTGTCTGAAGCGATGGGACCAGGCCAGAGTGGGGCCTCTTGGGAGGAAGTTAGGCCCTGGGGCGGGGGGGGGCGCTTGAGTGGGTTTCAGGACACATCTCTGCCATGTTGACTGTCTACGCTGTGGGTCATGGGGTCAGCTGATACTGGACTGGTTCCTTGGAGTTGTGAGCCAAAGCAAACCTTTTTTCTTTTCATGTTGATAACCTCGGGTATTTTCTCACAGACATAGGAAGCTGACACACACACACATCGACCTCCTGGAGTCTGGAATGGAGAACAAAATCACCATTGGAAGGGACAAGTGTGTTTCTGTGCTCAGCAATGATGCCGATAGATAGTGTCACCCATGCTGAGCTGGGTAAGGTGATGGTGTCACTACCTTTCCACCAGATATTCGTGTCTCCCAGAGCTGTAGACGTGACTCAGTTCAGTCATGGGAACTAAAAATGTCCAGTGTTCTGAGTGGAGGGATATTGCTCACAAAGCTTTGTGGTGGTTTCCGGAAACATCCATGGAATGACACTGTTATTTTTATGTCAGGACAGTCTCCCTCAGTCACATCAATGGAGCTCTAGGTCAGAATACAGTGTATGTCAGTCACTTGAAACTCACCATCTGTTCTATGCCATCACCTCTCTCTCACCAACCACCTTTCCACTCATCCATCCATCCACCCATCTCTCCATTCATCCACCCAACCACCCACCCATCATCCATCCATCCATCCATCCACCCATCCACTTATCCACCCACTTACCCATCCATCCATCCACTTATTCAGAAAAGCTAAAACTCTGTACTGAGCAGAACATGAAACCAAAGTTCACCATCTTTTCTGTAACCCTTTTTCTACAAGATTTAGATTAGAAAGGCAGAAGGCAGAAATTGTCTTCCTGGATGGGGCGCTGCTGGACAGAGGGTTTCATATTCATGAGGCTTGTCTAGACTTGGCACATTATTTATTTTGTGTTTCTCCTCTAATTCTGATCATTGGTATCATCTTCCCTGGGTGCTGTTTGGGTAATATCATTTTTACCTAGCAGGAAATCCAGGCTCAATGTTTCTGAGAATCAGAGTGCTCTAACCGGGTGCTCTAACCTCTCTCTACCTCGCCCCCTTCTTAGGCCTTTCTTGACTTCTATTAGTTTCTCTTTCCTGTGTCTAGACCAAAGGGACCCAAAGCATCTATCATCCCTGAGGGGCCCCTGACATGGAGCATCTCCCCATGTCAGCCCAGTAATAGTGCGTTATCAGTATATTAATAACATGTATTGGTATGAATAGGGTATTATTAAAGATCAAGCTTTGGATAAAGAAGGTCAATTTGTGGTGATCACGCTACTTAATCAAATGTTTCCACATCAAAACCTCAGAAGTACCGTTGGGTGGCAGATGAATGCATGGGCTTTTGGTTCTCACCACGAGGAACCGAGGGAGAGAGGGTGATGGCAGAGTGAATGCTGGCTCTGTGAGATCAGATGAGGCTCAGCATGTGACCCAGGAGCAGGTGCTGGAGGTTGCCCTGTGACCTGCCAGGTCTGGCTTCCAGAGATGAGCATAATGAGTACAACTCTAGCTGTGCTGGCTGGGAATAGAAAGAGAGCAATGGGACAGGCCAGAGACTGGGACAGGAGTGCTGTCCCCCAGGGATGGGCTGCCAGTTCCTGAAGAATCCTGTCTTTGGTGGTTTTTTTTTCTGACAGTACACAGTGACAAATCATTGTTGACTTTAAAGAAAGATAAATGGAGAGTTATGCCACCAAACGCAAAAGCTATAACATTTCTAGCAAAAGCCACAGAAAAGGT
Source organism: Dipodomys merriami (assembly GCF_024711535.1). NCBI lineage: Eukaryota > Metazoa > Chordata > Mammalia > Rodentia > Heteromyidae > Dipodomys > Dipodomys merriami. The sequence continues at coordinate 4,962,655 of NW_027204048.1, forward strand.
TATTTTACTCATCTGATACCCCAAACCGAACTAAAATATCATCCATAAAACAATGGATAAACTGGACCTGATTTTAAAAAATGCAAAGCTTTTGCTGTTCATCAAAGTACTGATTTATCATAATATTTATAATTTTATTTCTATGTAATATTGTATTATATTTATTGTATGTTACATATGTGTGTGTGTTTTCATGAATGCACTGGGCAGAATACAGAAATGTTTTACAGAACACGAAAGTGTTGAAGAAAAGCCATAATGCCCTAAAATGCCCACATGGAGCCAGTGTTTCACCTTTGGGAAACAGAATTGAGGTTTTAATCTTGAGCATGATGTGGGATGCTCAAAAAACCAAGCAATGGCCAGGGGCTGTGGCACATGCCTGTAACCCTTGAGCCCTCAGGAAGGTGATACAGGAGGATCATGGGACAGGCGAAAGCACAAAACTCAATTGGAAAACCCACAAAAATAAGGCTGAGAAATCAGGCAGTCACCTAGAAAGCAGGAGGCCCTGAGTTCAAGCCCTGAGACCACAAACAACAAAACAACAGCAGACACTGAACAACAACAACAACAACAATGAAATTAAAGCCATTAATAGCAGTGCACTTGGCTAGGAGGGCTCTCCAGCTACTGCTGGCCCCTTCCTGAGGGCCAGGTGTCTGTGAATTAACGGGCCATTTTTCACCCAAGCCCTTTTCTCAAAAACAGGACTTTTGAGTGTGCATCCCCCCAACTCAGGCCTGGCCAGCCTGTAAAGGGAGTGTGAGGCAGAGGATCAGAGCTGGGCAGTATAGGTCAAGTCTGTGCTGTGTATTGGGTTAGGCTGGATAGATCCACACTCATTCCAGCCCATTTAACACAAAGCCTCCTCCCCCATCCTCCCCCCCCCCCCAGCCCCCGGAGGGTAATATGCCTTTTTATCCATTGCTTTTCTGTATTGTGAGGATTGTAATAATCTCCTGTCCTCAGCCTCGCTCCTCACCCCTTTCTCAGATATTAATGTGGTGGCTGCATTCATGAATGTGATCAGGTGCTCTGCACGGAAGCAGCTCCACACGGTGCGGGTTTTCCCTCCATCAGTAAACAATCAAGCCAGGGACAAGCACAGCAGACAGGGCCCAGCGCAGCTTACCAACGAAAGCCTCTCACTTCCACTCACGAATAGGCAGAAATGTTACCTGTCTCAGCAAGGCTGGGGGGCTCTGTGTGCAGCTGGGAGCCATTGAATTTCCCCACCAGGCTGGCTGACAGCTCAGCCCTCACCATGGAGCCCTCTCCTGGCCATTGGTGGCCAACGACCATTGTTCCCTGACTACCTTCCAGGTGGTTGTTCATGGGGAGGGACAGAAATGGCCACCCTTTGCCCAGCGTCAGCCCTGGGCCTGGGACTCTGGGAGAAGGATTCCATGCCACTCTCCTCTTCCCATTGAGTGAGACCTCCTCCCCCAAAGCAACCCATGGCCTGGTGCAGCTTGACCACAGCTGATTGGCCCTGGACCAGTAAATCCTATCCCGCTTGTTCATGCCTGGGCTGTTCCGCCGGGCCATGCAGACATTTTGTGCGCATGTGTAGGTGCTAGGGCTTGAATTCCATGCCTCCCTGCTCATCTGGTACTGTCTCCTCTGGCGTTCATACTGCAAACACAAGAGCGTTTCTGTGCTCTATGTCGTGACACTTTCCCATCATTTTTGGTGATTTTTTGGGGGTCATTTCACCATTTTTTGAACTGTTTGAAATGTAGTGCTGAAATGCTACCTAGGTGTTGGGGATAGGGTTGTGCCAAAGCACTTGCCTGAGATAGAGAAAACCCTGGCTTCCATGTCATTGCTGAAGAGGAGGAGGGGGGAGAAGAGGAGAGGAGGGGAGGGAGGAGAGAAGAAGAATCTGAGTAGATCTCAGTGGTAAATATCAATTTCCTAAAGTATCTATTACAATATTAATATGTAAAATATATCTTGAAAGTCAGTGGAGAGGACTAAAATAGAATATTTGAGTATTTGATTGATTCAGAAGAAGTCAGGAAAGCCGGAAGAGAGACATGGCAAATAAGCAGGGCAGATGCTCAGACCTGTAGCAAGATGGCGGCCCTCAAGGCAGTGAAATGAGAACCAAATAACCCCGCTTTGTTTGGAAAGAAAAGGCTGTTGGATTGGATAAAAAGGAGAGCGGATGAGTAAGTGAGCAGCGTATTTTGGGATAGAGGGATGGAATGGAGTCAGCCAATGCTGTGGCTCTCAGTAGAGAAGCTTGAGGCCTGTCCCCCCTTTCGTGGGCCCCCTGTGCCTCCCTGAAGCGGAAGAAATGCCCCACTGCCCCCCAGCCATGGGTTGAATTGGAGTCTCACAAACTTCTCTTTGTCCAGGCTGGCCTCAAATCTCAGTCCCTGATCTCTGTCTCCCAAGTAGCTGGGATTACAGGTGTGAGCCATTGTGCCTAGCAATGTTTCCGATATTATCTTGGTAACCATCAGATCCTGAAGCCAAAGTCTGGAAGGAAGGAAGAGAGGAAGGAGGAGAGGAAGGAGGAAAGGGAAGGCGGGGAGGGAGGGAGAAAGAAGGAAGGAAGGATGATGGGAGGGAATGAGGGAGGGAGGGAGGGAAGGAGGGAGAAAGGGAGGAAGGCAGGCAGGCAAGAAGGAAGGGGGAAGAGAGAGAGAAAGTGAGAGAGAGAGAGAGAGAGAGAGAGAGAGAGAGAGAGAGAGAGAGAGAGGAGAGAGAGAGAGAGAGAGAGAGAGAGAGAGAGAGAGAGAATATAGGGAGGGAAAGGGAACCAAAATCACACAACTGACTCATGTAGCAAATGAATCAATTTCCAAATAATGTATAGTATTGCTTGGGATTCGATACTGAGTCTCTTCATGACTTGCAGCCCATTTCACTCAAGCTTGACATGCCCTTACAAATTCACAGAGCTCCACTCATGGGAAGCCATGAGTGCTGTCCAGGAGGGCCCGGGGTCCCCCCCCCTCCCAGGGCTGCACGGCAGACAGAGTGGAGGGGGTGTTGTTCCCAGACATCTCTCTCCAGCTGTGTCCTCAGATGCTCCATTCCCGCCCCACTCTCCATGCATCCCTTGTTGATGTGGGTCTGTCACGGACAGGCTGATTATTTACAGACACGTAGACGAAGCAAAACCAACTTTAAGTAGATCCTTACTGGCTTATCAAGTAGGGATTTGACAGGATGGATTAATTTGTATCACTAAAATAATTTGTATAACTAATTTATATCATTCACATAAGAGCCTCGGCCACCGAACATTGCCTCCCTGATAATTGATTTTCTTGTATCTTTTCCTTTAGGATGGAGAAATGTGTGTTTAAAGGCAGGCAAAAATGAAGAAAGTGTTCACACAAGAAACAGAGACACGTGTGGACAGAGAAGGAAGCAAGTCCTGTCCATGTTGACCACGAAGACAGGGGCTGGGCCCGAGGAGGGGCTACTGGAGGAGGGTGGGGTGCTGGAGGGAGGGCTGCTGGAGGGAGGGAGGGTTGTTGGGGGTGGGGGAGGGCCACTCTCATCTCACTGTAGGACAAAGAAGGAGACAAACACAGTCTTCAATGTGTATGAACTAGTTTGCCAGAGAAAGCTGCGAACGAGAGTGAACCCCAGGCCGTGGCCACTACCATCCACAAGCGGTGGCCACGCCAGAGGCCACGTGCACGTCTGCGGTCTCCACGGCCTCCGAGGCCACAGAAGCAGCGTCTGAAGACAGCCGTGGCCATCAGGAGGCAGGAGGCAAGCTGGCTGTTTCTTTTTTTCTTTAAAAGTCACAAACACCTTTTAATCTTCACGATGACAGTCATCATCATCCCAATCTACATTGCTTATGAACCCTATGACCTTTAACGATAAAACTATTTTTTTTCTTTACAAATCGGGTGCTATGTAGTCCATTCCTTTCTTTTTGCTTAGTATCAGCTTTCTCTCTCATTCCCTCTCTCTCTTTCTCCCTCCCCCGCATCACTGCACCTGAGTTGCTTAGTTCACGTTCATCAATGTCCAGTGCAGCGGATGGGCCCCTCTGCTGTACTTTTTCACCCGCTTTCCACTGCTTCTGTCTCGGATCCGCCTTCCCTCAGATCTGCATGTGTATGCACCATGTATGAAGTAAAGAACACAAGCCGCCATTTTTTGTGTGTGGCTTGGCTCAGCCGGGGAGCCGTGTGCTCAGCTCTGGGGTGCTGGTCTCAGTAAGGCGAGCAGAGCCACATCTCCTCTGAGTTCTCCATTTCCACAGCAGCCCCTTGGGCCGCGGTGGGCACTGAGTTCTAGCTCCTCCACCTGCACCGTGGCTTGAACAACTTCAGTGCAGAAAATACATTTGTGTAAAAAAAAAAAAAAAGCAATTCTCAGTCTTAACTTTGGAAAAAGTAAGTGAGCTAATCCCAGAAACCAGTATCCACCTCCTGCCCCAGGTGACAGTGATCTCTTGGCTCTGCTGATCTACGTGTTTATTCACAGACAAATGCAGCGTTTTCCCTCTGTAGGTCCGAGTAATTCGCACACAGCTCCTGCCACTGAGAGTTGTTGAGAACACTTAGGTAAATTTGTGGGTTGCTCACCCATTCCTGGGGTCCTGTTAATTCACTATCCCCAAGGCCACTGAGGAACCCAAGAATTTCAGACCCTCCCCCCCCCACACAAAAAACTTCTTCTGTGACTCACCTCCGGTGCCAAGTCTACATTGAAGGTGGATCACAGACCACACTTGGGTAGAAGTCTTGGGTAGTAGGTCCTAGAGAGAAAACAAGCAGCAGCAACAGGATGGGGTGGAAGGGAGGGAGGAAGGATAAGAGGAGGGAAGGATGGAGGACAAGAGGGAGGGGGAAAGAAAAAAGGAAGGGGGAGGAAGAAGACAGAAGAGAGGGGGAAAGGAGAGAGAGAAGAGAAGGAAAGGAAGGAAGGAAGGGAGGGGGGAAGGAAGGAAGGAAGGAGGAGAGGAAGGGAGGGAGGGAGGCAGGCAGGGAGAGAGGGAGGGGGGAGGGAAGGAACTGCCATCCTTGCCCCTTGACCTTAGGTAACTCACGCCCAGGTAAGCAGGCATGCTGATATATGGCAGACACTGAGGAATTGAAGAGGATGATTTTGCTGGTGGCTGCCGCGAGGGTGGGGGTCTGGCCCATGAGCCTGAGCATCTTCCCGTGTCCATGTGAGAAGGGCCGACAGAGGAGCTGCTGGCACCTGGGAATGGGCCATCAGACATGGCCAGGGTGGATGAGGTTCATGATAGTAAGGTGTGTTCCAGGGAGGCTGAGCCGGGGCTGCCTGGATCCGAGGTGGGCTGTGGGACTCTGGCGTTTCCTGCCCTGGGAAATGCAACATGGCTATCAGGCCCTGGTGGACCATGAAACAGGCCCTGGCTCCCACAGGTGCCCAGCCCTCATGGGACTTGTGAGTCTGCATATGGACCTGTTTCTTTCAGAGCAAGAACTACGTTTTCAAAGAGCAAGGATGGGAGCCCTGTGGTGAAAGGAGCCAGTGCCCGTGTCCAGCATCTTTGAGTGTGTTTGTGCTGTCCTTCAGAGCAGTACGGAATGACCACAGTGCCTTGCAATGCCTCCATCTGAGTGGACAAATACGCACTCAGCCTGGAGACCCAGTTACAGAGAAATGTCTGTGTCCTTCTCCCAGCGAGGGCATGCATGTGGGACAGGAGGGGAGACAGGTTTTATTTGCATTAAGAGGGAGCTGCTTTCCAGATCCCTCTCCTAGCAGTGAAAGCAGGTGCAGAGGCCGGGGTATACCCAATGAGCAAGGCTGGTGGCCCAGGCCCCAGCCTTATCCCCTGCCCCAGCCCAGCCCTGGCCCCAGCCCCAGCCCCAGAGCTGGGCCCCAGCCAGGGCCCTGGCCGGATCTTGCCTTGCATGCTGCCATCACAGGCTTGAGACTTTCAACTCCAAAATTGAATCAATGATCAGATGTGGGTGTAATTCTTGACTCCACACATTTATTCATTGCATGGTTTATTTTTGTGTGTGGGAGGGTCTAAAATTCTTGGGTTCCTCAGTGGCCTTAGGGATAGTGAATTAACAGGACCCCAGGAATGGGTGAGCAACCCACAAATTTACCTAAGTGTTCTCAACAACTCTTAAAGGATAGACTGGTGATGGGGCCTGACTGGACCCTTGATGGTGGTGGTGGTGGTGATGATGATGGTGGTGATGGTGGTGATGGTGATAATGCTGATGGTAAAGATGGTGATGATGATGGTGATAATGATAGTGATGATGGTGGTGATGATGGTAATGGTGGTGATGATGATGGTGATAATGATAGTGATGATGGCGGTGATGATGATGGTGGTGATGATAGTAATGGTGGTGATGATGATGGTGGTGATGGCGGTGGTGATGGTAATGGTGGTGATGATGATGGTGGTGATGGCGGTGGTGATGGTAATGGTGGTGATGATGATGGTGGTGATGATGGTGGTGATGATGGTGGTGTTGATGGTAATGGTGGTGATGATGATGGTGGTGATGGCGGTGGTGATGGTAATGGTGGTGATGATGATGGTGGTGATGATGGTGGTGATGATGGTGGTGTTGATGGTAAAGATGGTGATGATGATGGTGATGATGATGGTGGTGATGATGGTAATGGTGGTGATGATGATGGTGGTGATGATGATGGTGGTGATGGCGGTGGTGATGGTAATGGTGGTGATGATGATGGTGGTGATGGCGGTGGTGATGGTAATGGTGGTGATGATGATGGTGGTGATGGCGGTGGTGATGGTAATGGTGGTGATGATGATGGTGGTGATGATGGTGGTGATGATGGTGGTGATGATGGTAATGGTGGTGATGATGATGGTGGTGATGGCGGTGATGATGGTAATGGTGATGATGATGGTGGTGGTGATGATGGTGGTGATGATGGTGGTGTTGATGGTAAAGATGGTGATGATGATGGTGATGATGATGGTGGTGTTGATGGTAATGGTGGTGATGATGATGGTGGTGATGATGGTAATGGTGATGATGATGGTGGTGATGATGATGGTGGTGATGATGGTGATGATGACAGTGGTGATGATGGTAATGGTGGTGATGATGATGGTGGTGATGATGGTGGTGATGATGATGGTGGTGATGATGATGGTGGTGGTGATGGTGGTGATGATGATAATGGTGGTGATGATGATGGTGGTAATGGTGGTGATGATGGTAATGGTGGTGATGATGGTGGTGATGATGGTAATGGTGTTGATGATGATGGTGATGATGGCGGTGGTGATGGTAATGGTGATGATGATGGTGGTGATGGTAATGGTGGTGATGATGGTGGTGATGATGATGGTGATGATGATGGCGGTGATGATGGTGGTGATGATGGTAATGGTGGTGATGATGATGGTGGTGATGATGGTGGTGATGATGGTAATGGTGATGATGATGGTGGTGGTGATGATGATGGTGGTGATGGCGGTGATATGGTAATGGTGGTGATGATGATGGTGGTGATGGCGGTGATGGTGGTAATGGTGATGATGATGATGGTGATGATGATGGTGGTGATGATGATGGTGGTGATGATGATGGTGGTGATGATGGTAATGGTGATGATGATGGTGGTGATGATGATGGTGGTGATGATGGTGATGATGATGGTGGTGATGATGGTAATGGTGGTGATGATGATGGTGGTGATGATGGTGGTGATGATGATGGTGGTGCTGATGGTGGTGATGGCGGTGGTGTCTCAGCTGCACCCCAGGCAGCAGTATGGACACAGACATCCTAAAGTGTCAGACCCAGCCCTCGCTTGCTGGCTGTTCTCCCCATTCACTGCAGGGAGACCGGAGCCAATCGTACCATCTGGAGGATGGATGGCTCCGGGGTGGGGACCTGAGATGTGGATTTCACTCCTTTGCCCAATCCTGTCAGCCATGGAAACTTGTTGGATGTCTGAGGTCAGTTCCTCCCCTCACTGGGCAGCGCGAAGGCCAACTGATGTCCACTGGCAATGTGGACAGAACCGTCCTTCCAAGCCGGCAAAGGCCTGACTCACAGACCTGGCGTCTGTGCCCTGGCGTGTGGCTGCTGGGTTTCACAGCAATCTCGGAGCAGCTGTTCAACGTCGCCTTTCCCTTGGTGAGCTGGTGCGACGTGTTGGCAGTCATCTTGAGATGCTGAGTTTGCAAATCTGTCTTTCTGAGCCTCAAAATGCAGGGTGGGGCTTTGTGGTTCCATTTCAGGGATGGCTGTGAATGCGCATGCTTAGAGATCAGAGAATCTCCACCGCTCCTGCAAGGCACAGGTCGAAGGCGTTTGGGTCCGGGTGGATGTGGGGCTGTCCCAGAGACTTCCACTGCTAGGATGGCTACAGCTTCTGGTAACTATTTCTCTGTGGTTTCCTCCCTCCAATCATCACTGCCTTCAAAGCATTGTAACCAAATTGCCTACAAGAAACTTTTATCTTTTTGCTAGGGACAATGAAGATCTAGCTTTGTGCTGAACACTTCGTTTTGTATTTGATGTAGAGATAGTATTGTTGTTGATTTCTGTGTCATTTCTAGTATATTTTATAGAACATTTTCATGCATATATAAATATGCACACATATCTATGTATACACACGTGTGTGTGTATAAATAAGAAAGTATGGGTACCACAGAGGGGCACACTGTTACCTCCCGGGAAATCGGGTGTTGTTTTCCCCTCCCTTGAGGGGTCACGGTGAAGCACAAAGGACAGAAGGGAAGAAAAAAGGGAGCAAGAGGTTTAGACAAGAAATTAGTGAAATGTGTGAAGCCAAGGTGCAGACTGATGTGTTCAGATCTCGGTAATTAATTCCCACCAGCCCGGAGCGTGTTCCTGCCACGCGAGGATGAAGACGCAGTCCCACCTTCTGGTGCGCAATCTGTCAATATTTGACTGAGTCAGGTGCCTCTAGCTCTCCGCCCAGCAACGTAGCTTCTGCCTCCCGGGGAAGTTCTCAGTCAGATCGAGGGGAGTGTCATCTGAGATTCTGGGGGCTGGAGGCAACGAACTGCTTGAACAGATGATCAAGTGCACGACGAGCAGACATGGAAATAAGGATAATTCCAAGCCGAAGATGATGAGAGGAGGAGGAATGGAGGGAGGGAGATGCAGAGAGAGAGAAGGAGAGAGACAGAGAGCAAGAGAGAAAGTAAGGAGGAAGAGAACAGAGGAAGAAAGTAGCAGGAAGAAAGGGGAAGAGGGGACAGAAGAGGAAGGGAAGAGAGAAATCAAGAAATAAATCAGGAAAACACAACATGGAGTCCCGACACAGGCTCACACACGGATGGGGACAAGTGGCTTCTCATAGTGTCCCTGCCAAGGCCGCCCAGTGGCAATAGAAGAGAACAATGATGCTAGGCCTAGTGTACACACACACACACCTCAGCTCAGTTCCAGACTGCACACTATATTGGAAGAATGTCTTCAGAATGGACTGTGTAACTCAATGGGAAGGCTAAACACATCTCAAAGGAAACAGAATAGAAATACATCAGGAAGATGGCTAGCCAAGGAATTCTATTAAAAGCACTAACCAAAAATAACTTGTGGATAAATTGATCTTTGCCAAAATTATAATGTTCTATTCTTCAGAGTCACTGTCAGAAAGGAATGAACTATGGCCTATGTCTGTAATCTCAGTTAATCAGAAGTCAGAGGTAGGAAGACCAAGGCTCCAGGCCAGCTTATTCACAAAGCTACTGAGCCCTGATCTCAAAATGCTGTGGCTGGTGCCCCAGGTCTGTGACCCTAGCAGCCTAGGGAGAAAGGAAAGTCATGATTGAAGGCAAAAGTGCAAAGCCCTGTCCTGAAAAATGAACTGAGGCAAAAAAGGGCTGAGGGTATGGCTCAAGTGGCAGAGCACCTGCCCAGCAATAGAAGCTCCTGAGTTCTATCTCCACTTGCATCAAAAATAAAAGCATCAGTGAGTCTGACTTTAAACTGCTCTGCTGAGAGAATGGAGCAAGGCAGAGAGTCTGGGGAAAAGTGTCGAGTTCAAAGTAAAGTGTGCACACATGTGCACACACGCACACACTGGCATGCACACATACTGGTGGCTCATGGATATGCTTGTTATTTTTGTGATGGCTTCACAGGTGTATTCTTACGCCAACATTCACAACTGTGTACTCTAAATACCGACAACTTATGTCAATTGTGCTGTAACAGAGATGTTAAAAACTGGTTTTGAAAATTATTTAAAAGATGGGAACTTACCAGAGAGTTCAGAGAAAGATCAAGAGATATGGGAAATTCAAGGGAGCCTCCTGTCGCAGGGAGGAGAGGAGGGTCCCCTCCCATTCCCTCTCTTCTTTCCTTCCTTGATTCCCTCCTTCCTTCATTCTTTCCACAGCCCTTTCCTTTCTCCTTCATGTTCGTCTCCTTTTCCTCCCTCCTCCTCTCCTCCTCCTCTCTCTCTTTCTTTCTCTCTCTCTTTCTCTCTCTTTCTTTCTTTCTTTCTTTCTTTCTTTCTTTCTTTCTTTCTTTCTTTCTTTCTTTCTTTCTTTCTTTCTTTCTTTCTTTCTTTCTTTCTTTCTTTCTTTCTTTCTTTCTTTCTTTCTTTTTGTTTTTGGGTCCAGTTGTGGGGCCTGAACTCTGGGCCTGGGCACTGTCCCTCAGCTCTTCAGCTCAAGGCTAGTGCTCTACCACTTGAGCCACAGCACCACTTCCGGCTTTTTTCTTTTTGCTTATGTGGTGCTGAAGAATCGAACCCAGGGCCTCATGCATACAAGGCAAGCACTTTACCACTGAGCCACCTTCCCAGCCCCTCTTTCTTTCTTCTTTCTTTCTTTCTTTCTTTCTTTCTTTCTTTCTTTCTTTCTTTCTTTCTTTCTTTCTTTCTTTCTTTCTTTCTTTCTTTCTTTCTTCTTTCTTTCTTTTTTTGTCTGTCTGTCTTTCTTTCTTTCTGTCTTTCTTTCCTTCCTTCCTTCTTTCCTTTCTTCCTCTGCCCCTCCCTCCCTCCCTCCATCCCACCCTCCCTCTCTCCTTCCCTCCCTTCCCTCCTACCCTCCCTCCCTCCCTCCCTCCCTCCCTCCCTCCCTCCCTCCCTCCCTTCCTTCCTTCCTTCCTTCCTTCCTTCCTTCCTTCCTTCCTTCTTCTCCCTCCCTTCCTCCTTCCTTCCCCCCTTCCCTTTCTCCCTCCCTCCTCCCTCCCCCCTTCTTTCCCACCCTCCCTGCAGAGTAGAGCTGCTATGTGACTATGTGGCATGCTGGGTGGAAGCATGGCCAACTCACCTCACTTCTTACCTGCACAATCTCAGAAGCAACTCCTGCCATAGCCAGTGTAGCTGTCTGTCTCACCAGCCCAAGAGCTCAGAAATGTGTTCATGTGTGTGTTCATGCGTGACCTCTGCTGCCCACTACTCACCGGCTTTGCAGTAGTTGGCTGGACGTGGGGAGGGGGAAGGGGGTGCCCCACCCCGGCGCCTGGGGACCCAGGGGGTGCAGGGACTGGGGTCCTCTGAGCCTCTCAGCACAAGTCCTTCAATTCATCAGCGCAGTGTGTGGCTTTCACCCCCTGTCCCTGTTCCTACCCCCCCTCCTTCCACCCAGCCATGGCTCCCACCACTCACACCCTTTCTGAAATCTAGGTCCCTCTGCACTTCCAAGTGGGAAAGCACCGCACCCGTCCTTCCGCGAAGCATGTGCAATGCACCTGCTTCTCCCAAAGGTGACTGTGGCCGCTGTTGCCCGGAGATGCTAGATGGCACCCAGGCGTCTTGGCACAGCCTTGGGTGTTGTTCTAAGTAAATGAGCCCCCACCTGGAAGCTCAGGAACGCAAAAAGATGTCGCTATGATGCCAATGCCTGGGAGCATGAGGCCGAGTGTCTCTTGGCGTGTGGATGTCCCCTGAAGGTGGGGGGAGCTCAGATGGGCCCCCACACCTCACACTCCCACCAGTGCCCCCACAAAATGCCTGCCACTGCCCTGGACAGCGCTTCCAATGCTAACTTTGGAATTTCAAATAAATGTTTTGCAGGAGAACTTGAACATAGATAAACCACCAATGTTGACCTGTCTCTCGGTGCCCAGCGTCCTTCTATACACTCTCCTGTCCTGCGGCTTCCAGAAGCCTGGAAATGGCATCTCATGCCCCTCCACAGCTGTGTCCCAGTTTAGATTCTGCCCACAACGGAGCAGATCGGGGAGGTTGGAGCAGCTGCAGGGCCGGGCAGGCTGCTGGGCGAGGCCAGCAGCTGGTACAGGGATGCAGCGGGTCTGGGCAGTGTTCTGTGCGGGTGCCCGGTACCCTCCTTGCACTCATCCGCTGCCCGGTTTGCTGAGGACACACGGTCGCCTCTGTCTCTTGCGTGTTCAGCTCTGTCGGAAGTTGCGTGTGTATTCCATCCTGGCTTTAAACGGCGTCTAGACGAGTTTCTGTGTCCCTGGGGAAAAATCATAACAGCAAAATTATCATTTCAACATATCACTTAGCTGGACTGAAACTCACTGATTGATTTCACAATAATACGTCCGGAGACAAGGACTCCAGCTGATCTGCTAATGAGCCAATTGCTTCTCAGCTTCCCAGCTTGCATCCCCTGGACGGCTGTGTTCTGAAAAGTGTGTCAAATGATCTCTGCTCATACATGTCCTGGTCGAGCTAATGTTTATATATAGCTTATTAAGCCCAGGGCCTGGCCTGGTGCGGGGTGGGGCAGGAAAATGACCCAATTGGATCCTTGCTGCAGCTCGGTGGGGAAGGCCTGATTAGCTTGTACAGGAGGAGCCTTATGCAAGTTCATCCCGGGTGAAAACGGCAAATGGTGGCACAGCGATCAAAGCAAGATTTTTCCAATTACCTTGCTGCTCTTGGGGCAGGATCTGGCAGGAGAGGCTGGAGACAAGGCGACATCCGGGAAACCTTTATCAATGTCGTTAGCTGAGCAGCCAGGTCTGCAGAGAATGGAGGACCAGCGGTGACCAGAGCGTTCACTCAGCCCTCAGCCTTGCTTGACTGCCAGCCCTGCCCAGGCTACGCCTGCATTGTCCACAGGATGGGTGTCCCCTGCCGACCCTCCATGGCCCCAGGGACAGAGCTATCTCCTGCCTAGGCCCCCTTGTACCTTGGAGAAGCTCTGTCTGGTAAAAGGCTTTTGCAGGATGCTTAATAAAGATTAGTGTGAATGATAGGTGCATAGAAGCATGTCAACCCCTACTTGCTCAGATCCTGTTAAGTTCTCTAAAAAGGAGGAAACTGAGGCTGGGAGGGGAGGGGAAGCTGGAGAGGGATGGAGCTTGTGCTCTGTCTGAGATGGAGGTGGGGCCAGCACTCTGATGTCACAGCCTGCTTGTGCTGCTCTGGGGAGTCTGGGGTTTGGAGGATGGCCAGGAGGGGAAGTGCCTTCCAGAGCCAGCCCAGCCACTCTCCGGAGCAACACAAGGTCCCCCTCATTCTTCCGCTCTGCCTCCTTGTGCCCAGCTGGAGCCTTGCATTCTGGCTGACAACTGAGACCAGAAATTGCTCTTCTCCATGGTTCCTAGAGCTAAGGAGCGGGCTGAGCCCATCAAGTGGAAATTAAAAGCGGCCTTGGGGACTGCAGACCCTGGCTTCATTAAGATCTAATGAAAACCTGCCAAGAGGCCAAGCACAGGCGCTTATGAGCTTTTACTCTCTTTCCTTTGTGGCAGCCATTAATACAATTCCACTGCCTCCTGAGAATCAACAGCCAGAGGCACCAGCCAGGGCCGGCCGCTGGGCCAGGCAGCCTTTCTTCTTGTTTTGAAAGTGTTCTAAGTATGCTAGTGTGCTGGCCTCTGATCAGGATGGTATTGAAAATATAGGCAGAGCCCAGGACATCAGGACCAAGGTCACCCCCAAGATCACCCAAGATAAGCCCAAGATTAATGTGAATGGTTCTCACATCTGGAAGTTTGATTAACAGCTCAGAGTGGTGACCCCAGAGCAAGAGGAGAGGAGTGGGTGGTAGGAAGGAGTGATGGTGTAATAATGTACACTGACTGAGTCTAAAGTAAGCTTGTGGTCATGATTTTGGCCCCTGCTGCAGAAATATCTACAGGTGATCAGAACTGGGAGGTGATTGGACCGTGGGGTCCTGTCTCCACCAATGGGTTCATCCACTGATGATGTCATAGATAAATGGGCTGCCAGGAGGTGGGGCCTTGAGAAGTGATTGGATCATGGGGGCCCTGACTCCATCCATGGGTTTAGTCCATGGTGGTTTGGCCTCAGGTGCTTGGCAGAATATTGGGGTGGCAGGAGCAACAGGAGACTTTTTCCATGCATAGTGGATAGATAGGAAAGATATGTAGCGAGACAGAGAGATAGAGACAGAAGTGGAGAAAGGGCATAAGGAGCCAGGTATAACCTTTGAAGGCACAACCTTAATAGCCTACTTCCTGTGGCCAGTAGGTGACTTCCCACAGCTTCCGCCATCTCTTACAATATTGCCCCCTGCTGGGGACCAAGCACTGAATGCATGAGCCTTCCTGGACACCCCGTATTCACAACACAGGCACAATGAGCAGGGCAGTGAGTGAGGCCAAGTGAAGAATTCCAGAAGAGTAGGCCATTGTGTGGACAAGGGTGTGATGCTGATAAGATGATTAAGTGAAGGATTTTGCAGGATGGCACTTTTATAGCAATTATGAGAATATGTGTATCCAATGGAAACACTCTGGTGGAGCCTCTTAACAGCAGAGTAACATACTAACCTCTCCTGCAGGACCGTGGCTCCCCTCTGCAAATGACCATGCAAGTCCACATGGAAGGACCCCTGGAGCAAGTAGTGGCACCAATATGAACTTCCTCTTGTTGCTTCTATCGCCCTCAACAGGGTAGCATGGTGCGGTGAGCGGCCTCTCATGAACACGAGGGAGCCCTGGCTGATCCCATCTCAAGCAGGTGATCCAGCTACCTGGTGGCAGGTTGCTTACCAGGTGGCACACACCAGTTACAGAGATCACAGACATTTATCCTCGTTTGAACAGTTCTAGATTTGATTTTGCCTCTGCTGGCACCGTCATCTATCAAGTTACTGAACACATTGGTCACTGTCTCCCAAAACATTACTTCTGACCAAAGCATGTGTTCCCCAGCAGAGGAGAGGGACGGTGTGCTGACATCTGTGCAATTGCGCTCAGCACCACTCCTGTCACCTAGGAAAGTCTGTGGCTGGTTCACAGACGGCTCCATCATCTGACATCACAGCTCAGCGCCGGTTCATGGATGGCTCCATCATCTGACATTACAGCTTGGTGGCTGGTTCATGGATGGCTCCGCCACCTGAATTTACAGCTCAGTGGGTGGTTCACAGATGGCTCCATCATCTGACTTTAAGCTCAGTGGGTGGTTCACAGATGGCTCCCTCATCTGACATTACAGCTTGGTGGCTGGCTCATGGATGGTTCCATCATCTGACATTACAGACTGGTGGGCTGGTTCATTGATGGCTACCAGGAAAGCTAGAAGGCAGAGTCTTCAAGACTCAGTACTGTCTGTTGTTGAACTGTGTCCCGGGGCCAGGGGTGCTGTGTACTGCCATGTGCTAGAGAACATGGATCCAGTACCAAGTGTGGGGCAGGGGAGAGTTGAAGAGAGCAGGACTCAAGAAGTTCCCTACTGATCATCTTAAAATGATTTGGTTCCCAGGGCCAAATGCAAGGTGAGACTGCTTCCAGAAGTTCATAGCAGTCCTTCTGGCCCTGCTGGTAATAGGATGGCGGGCTGAGTGGTCATGAAGGATTGGGAAGCAGTGACACAACAGGGAATTGAAGAGCTACAGACAGAACTCAGAGGTCCCTGCCACAGCCACCCCACAGAGACCCATGACCAAGGCCAATGGAAGACAGCAGCAGCCCTGCACTGAAGATATGGAAAAGGCTCAGAGCCCTCATGGCATGGCTTCACCTGCCTGTAAGCCCTAACCATTCACTTGAAAAGCCAGGGAAAAAGGGAAAAGTGAAATGAATATTGTAAGAGGACATCACCAACACCAGCATGGTCCTACGATCAATTCAAGCAGCATTTGCCAGATATCCATCCATTCTTCCATCCATCCATCCATAATCCATCTGACCTTTCATGCTTCCATTCATCCAACCACCCATCCATCCATCCACCCACCCACCTACCCATCTGTTCATCTACCCATCCATCTGTTCATCTACCCATCCATCCATCATCTATCCGTCCTTCCTTCCATCTAGCCATAATCCATCCATCCTTCAATTCTCTCATCCATCCACCCCCCATCTGTTCATCCACCTACCTATTGACCCATGCACCCACCCCACCATTTCTCCATCCATCCAGTGAATACTGATTACCTTAGCTAGGGTTGGATGGGCGTCTGTCACCCTAAGGTTCAGATTCTGAACTCTTGGGGAGTGGTTTGGAGACGCGATGTGGGTGATTCTGTGGGGCCAGGATGTGGCTCAGTGATGGAGAGCTAGCCTAACATGCACAAGGCCCTGGGTTCCATTCCCAGTAATTAAAAATGTGTAAGACCTGGAGAGAGGTCATTGGGCCATTGGAAGCCCTCCCTTTAAAGGAACTGTGGCCCCCTCCTCAGTCTTCTCTCTTTGCTGCCTGGGTCTTGGACACAGGCTCCTCACCTTAGGTGTCCAGTTTCCTCACTAGAGGCCCAAAGTGATTGCCAGTCAGTCTTTTACTGGAGCCTTTCAAGCTGAGAGCTAAATAAAACTGCCTTTTCTTCAAAAGTTCATTGCTTCTGGTGTTTTGTGCAGTTACAGAAAGTGGACTGACATCATAATCTCCTATGTACAAGGGACAGATGGCATTCGTGGGGCTTGCATGCTGGTAGAGAAGACAGGTCCCAAGTCACATCAACCAATAAAACAGAGATGGGGCTGGGTGATGATCCTTGGTGGAAGGAAGAAAAGGGGGACAGGGGGAGCTGGATGCTGGGGACAGCTGCAATGAGCAGCTGGGGGGCCAAGGCAGGCCTCCCTAAGAGTGGGTGCAGGAACGGAGCTGGCCACGTGGGCAATTCCAGGGCCCCTGCCAGCTGTGCTGGACAGAGGAGAGGCCTGGTTCGGCTCCAGGTGCACAGTCAACCCTCTCCTTCTCCTTGGGAGTGAACCACTGCTGTCAGTTTCCTATGCAGAGCGACTTTTGGAGATGCGCCGAGAGAAGCATTTTATTGAAGTTGGGAAACTGGAAAACAGCTCAATTTCTTTTGCACCGGGGTTTTATTATTTCCTTTGAAGTGAATTTTCAAATACACCAGACAAGTCTACACTCAGATGGAATTCTGACAGTGCATGTAAAAATAAAAAGGAAGAGGTTTCTGGTTGGCCTCGTTTTATTTCCTGAATACCCTCACTTGCCTTCCTTGCATCTGTTATGTAAAATTACGTCCTGTGGGGCATGATGGCTCATGCCTGTAATCCCGGCTACGGCTACTTGGGAGGCAGAGGTTGCAGTTCAAGGACACTCATGGCAGAAAACAAAAACAGAAACAACCCCTTCCTCCCAGCTTATGAAACCCCTATTTTAGCCAACCCCTCCCCCCCCAAAAGAAAAGCTGGCTGTGGTGATCGCTGCCTCTCTTCCCAGCTTGTGGCAACTGTAACAGGAGGATGGCAGTCTAAGCTAGCTTGGGCACCTACGTGAAAAGATAATGAAAGCAAAGAGAGCGAGAAAATCACCGCCACAGTCCCACAAGCAGATAACCACACACAGCACCCAAACCCCTGCTAAGTCTGGGGATTTTTTTTTTAATATGGGAGGGGAGAGAAGAGAAGGGAAGAGAGTAGAGGGGAGGAGGACAGAAAGCAGAGCAGAAGAGGGGAGGGGAGGGGCTCATTGGGGCTGTTGGTGGAGCTCATATACACCCCTAGAAGCTCAGTCTGGCCATGCCGATCTAATTGGGCCAACCTCCTCAGCCACATTTGAAGCAAATGGAAGCCATGAGCCGCAGCCACCTCTGTGTCCTGCCTGTTCGTGTGCTATGCACTCCCAATTAAAATAACCATTATCTTGTAATGAAATGCTCTCAGAGCTAAAGCTTTGTGCTGTTAGCGTCACCTTGTCCAGCGTCTCTGCCTGGCCTGGTTTGTGGGATAAAATCTCAACCTTTTATTCCTCCCTAATAGGTCCCCTTTAATCTCATCAGCTCAGGTTTGATTTTGTGCAGAGCTAGTGAAAACCAGGCTAAAATGATTGGATAAAAAGTGCCTATTCAAAACTTAATGGTGCTAAATATTGCACCTGGTGCAAAGATCGGAGGGAAGGCAATGACTCTTCAGGCTGAGGATGAAGCCCGGCCTGGTCCAGGGCTGCTGGCCACCACCTGCGATGGCTGTCAGGGTCCCTAATATTTCATGGATCCATCCACTGCTTCCTTCCTCCTGGGTAATAGAGACTACCCTTTACCTCTTTTCTCTCCCAGGTCTTCCCATAGCATCTCCTCTCTAAGCCCAAGTGATTGCTTTTCGAGGTGACGTTTGTGTGTGCTCTGCCCCATGGCTCATGGGTGTTGGTGCATGGGTGGGCATCAATCTTGGCTCTGTGCTTAAAATGAGATTTAATTTGTTTTATGTGGTGCCAGGGACCAGTGCAGGGCTTTGGGTGTGCTAAGCAAACATTCTTCTGCTGACATACATGTCTGAGCCTGTTAAGACTGAGCTTAAAGGCCAAAGCCTTAACTAAAAGCCAAGTCGGTACATATGCTTGTAAGCGTGGATCTGCTACTGTCCGGTAGCCAAGGCAGCCTGTTGTGGCACACGTCTGTAATCCCAGCTTTTCAGGAGGTGGAGGCTGAAGGATCACAGTTCGAAGCTAGCCTGGGCAAAAGCTACTGAGACCATACTTTAAACACATGGTAGAGGTAGGGGGTGATGCACACCTGTAATCCCAGATACTTGGGAGGCAGAGGTGGGAGGATCAGGATGTGACCCAAAGCTGGCCGCGTGAGACTCTATCTGAATTTGGGAAATATCACAACAAAGCGACAGGCACGTAGAACAGGTGGGTGACATGGAGGCAGCGGATGGAGGCTGTGAGGGGGGAGGGGTGTGGATGTGGTCGGATCTCTGTGTACTTGGGGTGTGTGGGAGGGAACCGCAGCGCTTGTTGAGACTCTAGGAGTGGGGATGAGGGATAAACGTGACGGAGGGGAGTCTGGTCAAGTCATGTGTGTCATACGCATGCTCTGACATGTGAAACTGATGCTAAGAGACAAATGCGTGTGTGAGGGGGAAACAAAAGCAAAAAGACCGCAGCCTGCCACGGGGTAACGCATGTGCCCAGGGAGTGCCAGGCCCTGAGTTCAATCCCCAGTACTTCAGAAAACCAAAAACACAAACACAAACAAAACAGGTAGCCGAGGCCTGCCTCACAATGCCACCCGCCATTTCCCATTCCATGGCGCTTGCTGTTGTTTCTCTGTGGTGGTCAAGTTACGCAGATGCCTCCCCAACCCCTCAGCCTCGGCTCGCCCTCTTTGGAGGTCACACGAGTGCTGTTTCAGACTCTCAGTCAGGATTGAACTAACTGCGTGGGGTATGCCACCGCTGGTTGTAAAATCGGCTTCGTGTGAAGGTTTTGTGCACCTGCAAGCTGACAGAAAAGTGCGGAAGGCAAATGGGGCTAAGAGAGCTCTGAGGTTTCTAAGTGAGATAGAATAAACGCCTTTTCCACTTGTATTTGTCAATATCTAACCCAGTCCAAAGCCCAGGGGAGTCTGTGTACTTATTTGTCTGATCTTATCTCTAATCCCTCATTAATTGTAAAATTCCCTCAGGGCAAAAAAAAAATCGTGGGATCATTCATTTGCGTTTCCCTGTGGTATCCAGCTGGGAGAGCAAACACTCATCCTGAGTCCTCTGAGCACTGGGAACAGAGTTCAGGATGCCTCCAGGCCCTTTTCCACGGCAAGGGAAAGTGTTGGAAAGTGATGATCATGCGGTGATTTTACAGATCTCTGTCCATGGTGTGTGGAGCTAGACATAGGAGCACAGCTGGGAGGCATGCGCAGGGCAACCTCGTCACCTGCCGGGGCGTGACTTAGATGCTGACAACAGGAGCGATTTTACCTCCTGCTTCGGGCCGAGGTTGGTCAAGACTGAGCGGGGCGGGTAAGCATCTGGGCATAAATGGGATGACGTATCTCAGCAAACACGTCTGGCCCTGCACCATTTGCAGAGTGATGATAAATAGGTTTGCCTGGTGGTTTCGTTTTTCAGCCTCTGTTCCTCTACAAGGGATTGGGAGATGCTGGAGCAGACTCTGCTCCCTTCCCTGATAACAGGAGAACGTAAATGGAGTGGACAGATCATCAATGATGGATTCGTCAGCAGACTCAGTCCATAACCATCTCCTCCGAGTTCACTGTGGGCCAAGATGTAGGAACTAGAACTCACGTTTGTGAGCCTGAGTTTCAGTAGAGCCTCTGTGTGTATGTGGGGGGAAAAGGGGGCTGGCCTTGAACTCAGGGCCTAGGTACTATCCCTTAGCTTCTTTGCTCAAGGCTAGCCTTCTACCATTTGAGCCACAGCTCCACTTCTGGTTAATCAGAGTCTGACCCAGGCTGCTTTCAGCTGTGATCCTTCAATCTCAGCCTCCTAAGTAGTTTGGATTGTAATCAGTGGATATATTTAACCAAGCCATCTTGAGGACTAGATGAGAAATGGCAACTTTTTCCTGCTGATGAATTACTGGGACCATACAGAGAACCACAAGGCCTCAGACAGGTGGTCTCCAGGGTGAAGACCATAGCATGGGACCTCAATACAGTAAGATGCCATGGTGGGGAGGAGCAGCCACCTCAGAGCTGCCGATGCTGGATTCCATGCCCCGAGTCACGAATGTCAGACTTGTCCCTTCTCTGGGCCTCAGTTTCCTTCCCATTCACCTGGAAACTCAGCTGCCAATGTCTCCTGTAATTCTCTCATAGTTCCCACCTGAGGTATAAGTCTACTGTAAGTTAGGCCTATTTAATCTCCACTTCTTCTCCTTCCCCAAACTCCTTGCCTTCCTGTAGAAAGGACCACGGCAGGCCTAGTGGACCTAGTAGGAGCTGTTAAACTATAAAATAATAGCAAGGGGGTGAGGTTACCCCAGCTGCCATCACTTTCATGGATTTTACAGTCCATTAAAGCCTACGCTCACTGTAATGTTTATGCATTATTGGGGAGATAAATTGCATAATTTTCATTTTGCAATTTAAATGTAATTATGATTTTACTAATGACTAAAACCTGAGTTTGCTAGACTCTCAGTTTTTCTAACCCTTGCCAAAATTATAGGTAATTACTTAAGGCTTACAATAATTATACGTCCATCTCTTAAATAATTAATGTGCACTTCCGTGGCGGTACCCAACAGCCAGTCATCGAGCGACCTCTGCTCCTACTACAAACCCTGGCAATTAGGCCCATGGTGGGGGCTGCGGAAGTACACCCATTTGCGAGAGTCCCGTTAGCTGCTGAGCCAGAATGCATGGTTAGGTTGCTGAGTTTCATGGCATCCACTGAAGGGGAATTCCTCTGCAGCAGAAAGGCCAGGGAAAGTGGCAGGAAGTCCACGCTGAATCCACACAGTACAGCTGCAGCTGTGGGCGTCATGCTCAGGCGGGGAGGGTGGAAGCTGTCTTTCAATGAAGGCTTGAGAAACATGGAAATGGAGCTTGCTCTTGTCACCAAGAGCCCTAGTGCAGATGTGGGCAGAATGTCTAGCCCACTCTGTTCCTCCATTGTTCTTTGGGGGTGCTGTGAGTTCCATGTCCCAGCCTGGGGCTGAGCTCTTGAGGCCCAGGGCCGGCCCGGGCCCGGAGAAGCAGCTCCACAGTGTGTTTGGTGAGGCAGGCTGGAAGGAAAGCCAAGGGCTCCGATGGGGACGGTTTCCCACAGTGTGGGCCTGGCACACTCCCAACCGCAGGACCACCAGCCATCATTCCCCCAGGTGTTCTTCTGTCATGTTTTTTATTTTTGTCGGTCGCGGGGTATGAACTCTGGGCCTGGGCGCTGTCCCCCAGCTCTTCAGCTCAAGGCTAGCGCTCTACCACTTGAGCCACAGCGCCACTTCTATGTGGTGCTGAGGAATTGAACCAAGGGCCTCATGCATGTACTGAGCCACCTTCCCAGCCCTCTTCTATCAGTTATTATGTGACCTCAGAGGGTCTTGGTTTGTTGGCTCTAGTGCTTTGGGGGTCTAAGGAGAGGCTAACCATGTGTGACAGGAGGAGAGGAAGAGGAAGTGGGGGAGAGCAGGGGGGGAGGGAGAGCAAGGGGAGGGGAGAGACCGATAAGGGAGGGGGGGGCAAGATAAACCTTCATGGCGGTCACCATGACCATTCCTGGCCACGCTCATCATTGAAGGCTAGGCTCTGTCCGGTCCTCTCCGGTGCCCTGGCTGGCCCTGGCCTGCCCTCCTCATGCACAGTCTATCTGATGCGAACTGTGCTACTTTATGTGGCAGGAGATGCAGCCTGGCCCCGCGGCCACACCCACATGTGTGATCATGCGACATTCTCCAGGCTTCCATGATGGTGTTTTGGGATGAGATCAACAGCATGGGGTTTGGAGTACAGTCCCCGTTACTCTGTCACGCGGGTGGGCCTTCCCTGAGCAAACAGTGCTCTCCCCTCACAGGACGGAAAGGATTCAGCTGAGGGCAGCCTTCGGGTTTGACCTGTGACACTGACGCTGCTCGGGGTCCCCAAGCCCACGAACCACTGGGCAGAATGTTGGACTTGCCAGCTTCCGTAATAATAGGAGTTAATTCTATGAAATGGAACAGTCTTCTTTCAGTCTCTCTTCATGTCCCCCCCCCCCCCGCCCCCTACTGGTCTACTTCCCCAGAGAAACCTGGTTTAAGATTCTTTATCATAATTGTATTCTCTCATGATCTGGGAAAGTCTGGGCCCTGTGTCTCTCAGGCCCAAATCTGTGGCTTCAGGTGGGAGCGCATGTCAGTGCAAAACCACCACCTCCACCTAAGAGGAAGAGGAGAGAGGGAGCCAGGGGCGTCAGTGGCTTACACTGTAATCCTAGCTACTCAGGAAGCTGCGATCTGAGGATCTTGATTGGGTGTCAGTATGGGCAGATATATACATGACACTCTTATCACCACTTAACCAGCACAAAAGCAGCAACTGGAAGCATGGCTCAAGTGGTAGAACATTAGCTGTGAATGAAAAAGCCAAGCAAGAGAGGAAGCCCCCCAAGTCCAAGCCCCAGTGCTGGCACGCATACATACATACACAGACAAAAGCCAGAGATGGGAAGAGGAGGGGCCTGGGGTCCCACAATTCCATTCTAGGGAACGCCTGCAGTGACCTAAACACCTCCTAGCAGGATCCACTTGTTAAAGGTTCCATGCCTTTAACACACTAGCCTCTAGGGCCTTCCCAGCCAAATGATTACAATGACTGCTGAGTGAAAGCAACTGTCTCCCTGCCTGGAGTGGAGGCTTGGGGTGCTGAGGAAGAGGAAGGGTAGGAGGCACACTTCCCTGGTGTCCACTGCCACACTGAGGCTAGTGCTGGGGAAGCCAGAGGGGGTGGTGGGAGGCTCTGGTGGAAAGGCCTGCAGTCCCCACGCTCTACCAGAACCAGGGCGTCACGGCCTCTTGTATTTCATTAAACTTAAAATTTCATCCAGTTCCTAAATTGTGCTGGTTAAAAATTAAACTCGATGTACAATATTTTCACTGTGTCATAAAAACGTGTCAGTCTTTACAAGAAATAGAAACATCCCCCTCCCCTCCACCACCCTGGTGAAGAACTCTGCAACTGTCCCTTTAATTAGACACTCATTAATACATCTATCTTGTTCTCAAATCTCCACACACTTGGTACAGTAGTTCATTAGCACAGGAAGAGGCAATTTAGATTTCCTTAGATAATAGCATCTGTCGCTAATCAAATTATGAAAAGATGTGCAAGTGCACCCGGAGCTGGTGAGCTGGTGTTGGGTGAGGTTGTGGGGCTGGCTGGACCTGTGAATCTCCCAATGCTCCAGGCAGGCCTCATCTAACCATCTTGCGTTTCTTCCCTGTGAAAACATTTTAGTTGTTGTTGTTAGTCGTAGTGGGATTTGAACTCATGGCCGTGTGCTTGTGTGAGTGCAATACTCCTGAGCCATACCTACACCTCCAGTTTGCACTGGTCTTTTTTTTCTAGACAGGGTCTCTCTTCTGACCTGGAACTTGCCTGGGACCCAGTCCGCCTACCTCAGGCTTCCTGTGATCACTGGAAGACAGGTATGAGCCATCACAGCCAGCTGTCCTCTGTGGAGATGGAGTCTTGCAGACTTTTCTGTCCTCGCTGGCCTAGGACCTTGATCCCCCTGGCCTTAGCCTGTTACATAGCTTGAAATCTTAGTCTTATGCTCGGATGCCGGCTCTGTGTGGAGAAGGGAGTCTTGTGACCTCTTCAGCGTGGGCTGGCCTCAAACGGCCATCCTCCCAATCTGAGCTTCCCAAGTAGTTAGAAATAATAGACACAAGCCACTGATAGCCAGTTATCATTTTCCCCCCTAAAGTTCAAAAGGTCATAACCCCTTGGGGTTATGATTTCAGCTGTCCATCTAGTTGATCAGAGTCAGCCCTTGCATCATCCCACCCACCCTGCCTGTTCCCTCCTGTCATATTTCCCACGTCCCTGCTCATGAATGTACAGCAGGGTTCTAGCTTTGTTTGTCCCCATTTCTGTTTTTCATTCCTTCAGCCACCTCCTCCCGCCAGCCCCTTCCCTTGCAATCTCGTTTCAGCTTCCTAACATGGCATTTTGTCAAACTATTAATTGTTCAAAAGGTTTGCTCTGGGGATTTTTCACTCCAACCCATAATAAACTACAGTCAACTAAAATGAGTATGTAAGAGTATGCCTCTGTGAGTGATGATATGGGTGGTTGCATTTCAGGTCTAAGATCCAAATATGAGAGAATTTTTTAAATTAGTCCGAACACTTGTAGAAAGACAGAAGGTAGGAGAAGCCAGTGGGTGATGATTCTGGGTGGTCTTCCCCCTTACTTTATCCTCAGTGGGTGGTGGTTGGTGTCAATCTAATTGTGGGCAGGTCTTCCTACTTTACTTCATCCTCAGTGGGTGATGGTTGATGTCAGTCACATTGTGGGCAGGTCCTCCTCCTTAGTTTATCCTCAGTGGGTGGCTGTTAGTGTCAGTCACAAAGTAGGCAGGTCCTATCCCATGGCTCATCCTCAGTGGGTAATGGCTCCTGTCAGTCACATTCTGGGTGAGTCCTTCCCCTTGGTTAATCCTCAGTGGGTGACCGTTGGTGTCAGTCACATTGTGGGCGGGTCCTCCTGTTAGCTCATCATCTCAGGAAATCCATCACAAACACCCTAGAGCATGGTTTACTAACTTCCTAGGTGTCTCTCAGTCCCATCAAGTTGACAACCAAGATTCACCATCATATCAGACAGGTGCTGGTGCCTGGAGAGCACCAAGACTTTGGGTGGCAATGATGAGATGCTCAATACAGAAAGCAGGGGTGAGGAGCTACCTGTTGCGAGGCCTTAGAGCAAGTGAGCAAAGAGAACCGACAGTCTTGGCCAGAAGAAAATTCCTGCCCGGGTTTGGCAAGAGTAATCTCTGTGAATGCTGCAATAACCAGGCAATCTCCTGACTGCTGTGGGCTGAGGATAGACTGACGACACACAGGAGGACACATTCTGCAGGCATTTGTGGTGGCTGGGAAAAGGAGCAGAGAGGAGTCGAGCATCTCTAAAAGGTGTGAGCTGCGTCGTAGTAACCGATAGCAACGGCTCCACAGGGAGGGAGGAC
This sequence comes from Dipodomys merriami, assembly GCF_024711535.1. NCBI lineage: Eukaryota > Metazoa > Chordata > Mammalia > Rodentia > Heteromyidae > Dipodomys > Dipodomys merriami. The sequence goes on from NW_027204048.1 coordinate 4,988,379, forward strand.
GTTGCTGTGGGAGAGGAAGAAGCACAGGATGGGGTGTACCAGAGGGATACCTGTCTTAGAGTGGTTACAGAATGGATTTATCCAGTCTGTAAAGAGGAAAAGCAGAGACTGGACGCTCACTGCAACCTGCCAGGCAGGCTGGGAGGTGCTGAGTTGTGTAGTTCGACGGCTTGTGTTCTCTCCCGTGAAACACGAAGGCAGATTACTCTGAAGCCGGGCCCTGAGAGAGTCTGGAGGTGGCGGGCTCTGGGAATGAAATGGGATGATGCATGTGGCAGAGGCTCAGCCTGTGAGTTGCCCACTTGAATTTAAAGTGAGGCTGTCAACACGGTTGTGCGGTCATCTTCATCTCGTTCAGCTCCTGGAGCTGAAAGTTGAGTTGTTCATTCAGGAGACTGTGGTGGAAAGAGGGGAAAATAGGACTTGTGCATGGGTGGGGATGAGGGAATGGTGAGGAAACAGCCCAACCTGGGCCATGTGGAGCAGGAGGGAGCCAGCACATCCAGGGTGCAACAGAAAAGAGGGAAATTCAACAGAGGACCAAGTGGTTCCAAAATGGGGGCATGAGAAGTGAGCAGCGCACAGTATGGTGACAGCTACCATGGCAACAGTTGCTGTGGTGATGGTTGCTGGGGTGATGGTTGCCTCTTGCAGGAAATCTTCTTGGCATCTGGGTGGTAACTCGAAGGCTTGTCATTGTCTTGTCCACGTACCAGAGCTGGTTGTAGATAAGGCAGGACAGAGGCCAAACCAGATGACTGGATGATGTGGGGGCCTCAGCTGGTCAGCTCTGAGTGATTGCCACAAAGAACAAGGGGGTAGAAATCAGAACAGGCTGAACTGGCCACAATGAGGCAAACCTACAGGCCGCTCTCTGATCTAGAAAGGAAAGCCAAACATGCAAGGAAATGAGAAGGTATGGAAGAACCAGACAGCTCAGGGGCTCAGCAGAGCCCAGTGCCTTGCTCGATTGCTCCCTGCAGGTATCTTGGCCCCTGGCTCACCAAGCACACAGGTGGTTTTCCAAAGCAGGTTGGTATCAGCATCCTGTAATGGAGAAGAAACTGGTGGGGCAGTGTCAGGTGGGGATCAGCCTGTGTGTGTGTGTGTGTGTGTGTGGGGTCAACCTGAGGGGCAGGGCAGCACCAGGCTGAGGTCAGCCTGGATGATCCTGGGGTGCAGTGTGGGAGGGTGGTGATTACTTCTTAGGGTTCTGGTGAGAAGCAGGCCCGTGCCTGTTCTCCACCAAATCAATACTCGCACAGCGATGCAGCTATCGGGATAATCACACAGGGAGGAACAGGGCTTCTAGACCCAGCTCTGCCATGAAATAAGAATGAATAACTTTGACAAATCAAGAGAAGAACGTTGGTGCATGAGATGCACAAGAAGAGCGCCTTTCAGATCTTATGTTAGCAAGCCTGAGAGTGACCTGGTGAGCCCATTCCAGTGCCAGGTCTTGGCTTACTGACTGTGGTTTAGTGGGGGACCCCAGGGACAATGTGCACCCTGTCACGCTTCATGTTCTGTTTTATTATTTTGACTGACTGATTCTGGGGGTTAAACCCGGAGTCTTCCCAGCCCTGGACCACATTTTGGGCAGCACTGGCACTGGCAGGAAGGTGGGAGAGCACATTTTCAGTCAAAGGGCACAAGATGGGTGAGGATGGGGGAATCAGTGACAGGTCATTCCTCCCCTGCTCCTATAGCAAAGGAATCATCCTGTAGGAATCGTGGGGCGCGCCTGGGTAGGGAGGGCCGGCCCAGGATGGTGTCCCCGCAGCAATTGTCTCTGGGGAAGGTGTGACGGAGCAAGGGTGATGTTTCAGGAAAATGATTTTGGCAGACATCTGCAGCAAAGACTGCAACCATCATAAGAGTCTGTCATTACTTGTGGGAAATGAGAGGATTACAAAAATGCAAGGTGTGTGCATGGGGGGCGGGTGGGAAACATGGAAATAAGGTTGGATCTGGGAAATGAGGAAAAAGAACAAGACAGAACAGAATGACAGTTCCACCTTGAGAAGAGCACTTGGAAAAGCCTGTGATGATGCTGACACGGTGACCTTCCGAGTCTTCCCTTCGGGACAGGATTACAGAAGGAAATCACCAGAAACAAATCTTGTTCTCTTTGAGCATGAAATGAAGTCTGATTGATTCTTACTTTGAGAAGGAGAACCAGAGACAAGCATGGGGAAAAGATGTTAATTTGCAAAAGAATTTCTAGCTTATCAAATAAAAACATAACAGTTATTGAAAGTCAAACCCCATAAATTACCAATTTTAACAGTGTGTTTGTGGTGGAGAAATGAATTTATTACAGAAGACTCACAGGGCCCAGTACTGTGAGGTGTCCTTAGACATGAGAAAATCAGAGCATAGATTCTTTCCTTTGCATTCTGGAACATTCTGGAAGAGTATGGAGTGATCTCACCGGTTTAGGCTCCCGCATCTCCAAAGATAGGGGTGCCTTGGGCTGGAGACACCCCATAGTCACCACCCAAAGTGCACGGCTCCCTTCCAAATGCATGCTTTTATCCAGAGCCGGACAGGACTATCAGGGACTATACCGGCCCTCTGCTTCTTCATTCTGCCCCTGCTTCTCCCTTCTCTCCTCTGTTTCTCCCTTCTTCCCTCTGCTTCTCCCTTCTCCTCTCTGCTCCTTCTTCTCCCTTTTCATATTGTCCCCTCCAACCCTTTCCTTCCTCTAACCTTCTTTGCTCTTAAAGCAAAAATCCCTCATTCTTTGAGGCTATCATGGAATGAAGATAGCTTTCAATATAAAATGCGTAACACAGAAAGTGTCAGGGAAGTTTCCCATCCCAGGTACTGCTGCGGGAAATGTGATGAGTGCTCGGGGACTTTTTAACCTGGGCACTGGTGGTCATTCTGCACCGATGGCTGTCATTCATAAAGTTGCAGCCGAAGGGGGCCTGTCTCCATCCACCAGCGAAACACAGCACTCCGCCTGGTCATTGGCCAGGGAACAGATCTCCCACCTCCTTCTCCTCTGAAGAATTCTTCTCCCCAACAGGACAATCATTTTCTCATCTCAGCTCTGGAAGGCCTGCCTTTTATGAGATCCTTGAGGCTCGAAGCAGCCATCTACCATCCAAACAGCCACACTCCTGTCTCCAGCAGAGGGTCTCCAACCCCTTTTCAATAAGCGTTATTATGGCCATTTTATAAAAGCCAGACTGAGACAGCTCCCTGGCGCCTCTTTTGAGTGGCCTGATATGGCAGCTTTAGCTGGCCCCATGCAGAAATCTCTCTTCCTGTCTTCTTCTCTCATGAAGGAAGCTGAGGTGCTCCAGGGCCTGGAAGCCATAGCCACAGGGAGGACAAAGCCTTCCAGAGATATGATAATCATATGCTAATCCCCAGATCTGTGGGTGTTTCCTTTGACCTGCAAGGAGTCTGAAGAGATGAATTAACTGGGGATTTTGAGGTGGAGTGATGTTGTCTGGGTGGGCCTGACATGCGAAAGAAGTGCAGGTGATGTGGTCTTCCGTGGGTATGCACTGAAACTGACTGAGAGCTTCACTGGAGATGGGATGTGATGGCCACAAGCCAAGGCATGCTGGTGGCAACCAGGAACGGAGAGACAGGAAGCAGCGGCTTGCCTGGCCAGTAGAGGGAGCACTGATAAACCCAGGGAGGCTGGTTTTGGAATCGCGGCTTCTGTGACTGTCAGAGAATGAGTGCACTGTTTGAAGATGGCAGAAGCTGGAGGACAGGGGGTGACAGTGCCCTTTGAAAAATGGGCAGCTCTGCAGAGAGGCAAAGAGATCCACTGCTTATCAGACAGACCACCTTCCGATGTGATTGTTATGGGCCTGGGTGCAGGGTTTTGCTTCTGTAGGTCATGTGAGTACCTCCTAGCCTCAGTCCCAATTCTTTGCAAAGTGACCCTCCCTCCCTCCCTTCCTTTTCTTTTTACATTATTTTATTTTTGATGATACTGGGGTTTGAACTCAGGGCTTCATGCTCTTTCTTCAGGCACCCATACCGCAGAGTCATAACCTTGGTCCTTTTGGCTGCAGTTGTTTTTCAAATGGAAATCTCATACTTTAATGCAAGTCCAGCATGGACCTTGATCCTCCTATTTGAACCTCCTGTGTAGCTAGGATGATAGGCACACAGCTTTTTATTAGTTGAGGCAGAGGCAGGAACTTTTGTGCCTGGACATGTCTGGGGCTGCAGTCCTCCCAATCTTAGCATCTTGAGCAGTTAGGATTACAGGCATGAGCTACCATTCCCGGCTGAGTATTTATTTTTGATGACTCTGTTGTACCCATTCTCTGGATGCCCATCATTGGCGTATAGTCATTGTGCCAGGGCTGGTGATGCAGCTCAGGTATAGAACGCCTGCCTAGCCTGCACAAGAACCCTGGATGCAAAGCTTGGCAACACACACACACACACACACACACACACACACACACACACACACACACACACACACACACACACACACACAGGCTGCTAACTACCCTATTCCCATCATTAAACATTACCTTACCTATGTATTGAACGATCACACTCTACCCCAGGAATACGTACAATTATTATGTGTCAACTGAAAATAATATTACAGCTAGGTGATAGATTATAGATGATAGATAATAGAGAGATACAGCTCTCACAACTATGGTGTCGTGAGCTGTTCCAGAGGACTCTGCAGCCTCTGTGTGTCCTTCCCGGGACTCTTCCAGCCCAGCTCACCAGCCTGAGCCCCGACCTTGGCAATGCTCAGGGGAGCGGGGATCAAAGGCGTGGGAGTGCTTCTCCGCCACTTCAATCAGGAGCGCAGCAATTAAAATATGAATTAATGTAAGAGGGAACATGCAGCTGGAGAGGCAGCGGCCCTCACCTTGGGCCTGCCCTCTGCCCAGGGACGCCGCACCCCTGATTAAAGCACTTTCATGTCATTACAAACCTTCTCTCTCTCTCTCTGGAGTTAAGAACTCATCGTCACGCAGACGCTCTGCACAGCCTCTGTAGGACATCTATCTCAGACTGTTTCTGCTTCCTTGCTTCTATTGGGCATCAAGTCCTGGCTGCCTGGTGACGTTGGGGCAGGGGTGGACAGAGCTCTGACCCCGGCAGGCATGCCTTCACAGCATCCCACTTTCCTTTCACCCTTGTAGTTTTCCTGTAGTGTCTTTGAGGGGCAGCTGGAGTGTTTTCTTCCACGGTGGTCCTCAGGGAACTGGGCTGCTCTCTTTGGGGACAGGCTCTGGGTGGGGGGATGAGTCTGCAATCCTGTGGGATGGGAAGCAAGTGAGGGAGGATCTCTTGAGAACAATTTGTTTTCTGTGCTACTGGGATTTGAACTCGGGGCCTTTCTCTTGCTAGGCAGACACTCTCCCATTTGAGCCAAGCCTCCAACCCATTTTGCTTCAGCTACTTCCTGCAAAGCTGGGTTTTCTGAAATGGAGTCTGGCTAACTTTCTGCTTGGGCTGGCCTTGAGCCATGATCCTCCTGACCCCTACCTCCTGAGTAGCTGGAACCATAGGCTTGAGCTGCAACACCCTGCCTCTTGTTAAATGTTGAGACCCTTGACACTCCAAACCAGTCATTCATTCATGTGGTGATCCTGGGTTTGCTCTCTGAGCAAACCTTACATCTGACTTTGCTTTTTCTTCTATTTGGCCATACGTTTGTCCATCTTGGGTTTTGCAGCTTGGAATTTGAGATGATGCACTTAGGAACACTAAGTTACCTGCAAGTAACCTCCCCCCCTCCCCTAGCTCCTGGAAACTGCTGAAGACGAGCAGCTGCCTGGACTTGAGAGACCATTGCCTCTCTTTTCATCTCCTTAACCCTCTCACACTCCTCCCAGTCAGATTTGGCCTCCTGGGCAGTCAAAGCCAGTGGTAGTAATGGCAGGTAAGGCGGAGCTGGGAGGGGGGCAGGCCCCCACCCCCACCCCGGAGGCCTTGCCCTCCACCCACCATCTTCCTGCCGCTTCCACGCTGACCTCGCCATCTCTGGATGCTCCTCTTCAGATGATGGGCACTTGGGTCTGAGGACTCCCGGGATCAGAGATGAGAGTCTCTCAATCCAGGACCTCTTAAGAAAGGGCCGAAGCTTCACAGAAGCTGCAAAGGGCAGTGCTCATCCTGTCTTACAAGACGTGTCGTCCAAACAGCACAAAGAGACCTGGCGGTTCTAAATGTCAGACTATCTCCCCGCAGCCCGCTGCCTCAGACAAAAGCCGAGCAAGGGGCCGCCACACTTCCTCCCGCTTCCTTTCCATTCCAAGTGGTAGCTACTATGAGGACACACTGACCACTGTCACGTACCCTGTGTGGGGTCACGTAACATGCTGACCACTGTCACCTACCCTGTGAGGAGACATGTGACAGGCTGACCACTGTCACACACCCCATGTGTTGGTCATGTGACAGGCTGACCACTGTCACATACCCTGTGTTGTGGTCATGTGACAGGCTGACCACTGCCCACACCCTCTGTGGAGTCATATGACACACTGATCACTGTCACAACACCTGCGTGGGGTCATGTGTCAGGCTCCTGCTGACTGCTGCCACCCCCGTGCCCCCTCTTATGTTGTATGTTGGGAAGGAATCATGGCTCCTGGGCAGGAGCCTGCATGTATGACTGGGGCAGGGACCACCTCTAATGCGCATGCTCAGCGAGACCACGAGAGCACCTTCACACCGCTCTTGGGATGGCCATCATGCAGGCCCCTGGCTGGGCAACTCAGTCCTGGGGCTTCAGGGGTCTGAGGCCAGCGTCAGACAGCAGCCCAGCTTTGGTGAGGGACTCAGGGCCGATGCTGCACTTCAAGAAGCTGGACACGGAATCAGGTCAGGCTTGCTCTGGCAACAACCCTACCCCATGGCATAGGGTACATAGTAGAAGGAGAGAGGAGGCCCCATCCCTGGAGTACTGAGCAGAGCGCTATGTAGGGGCTCCTGGCCCCTCACCTGCAGGCTGTGGTGGGCCTGAAGGGTAGGAGGAAGCCCATTCGGGAGTGGCCTCTTGAACCCTGTCCTGTCCTCCTTCCTCAGGTGACCACACCTGTGGGAACGTTGCATGCCTGACTCCTTCTTAGTGCTAACAGGAGGTCCCTTCTCAGCCTGCTTAGGATGTCTTCTAGCACTTTCTGTCTAAATGATTTATCTCTTTTTGCCCTGGAGGCCTAAGGCACCGAGCCCGGTAGGTTCCTCTGTGGCCTGGGCTTTAACTTGGAAAAGTCAAGAGACCCATGATTCTTCCTTCAACATACAACGTTCTTGTCTGGGATGGTCAAGCTCTGGCCAGGCTGTGGGTGCTGCTCCTCAGCCCAGGTAGAGTGGGTGAAGCAGAAGCCATGGGATACGGGAAGTAATCAGAGCCTTTGTTCTGTCCAGCTCGGGGAGCCCCACCCTGAGGGTTCCCGCCCACTCTCACTGCAGTAAGAGAAACACAGCAGAAAGAGGACGCAAGGAACGCTAAAAGGTCAGTGCCTTCCACACCTAAAACCCTAAAACCTGCAAAATTCACAGTTAACCAAGACACCTGCCAAAGCTTAAGGAAACCAGCCTTCAAGGGACTGTGAGAAATACAATCTCCTAGTAGTAACTCTTTCCTTACAGAAAAAAAATCACTAGAGACACAAAGCAAGATTTCAAGTAAGATGTGATTGTAGACTTCAACACAAAAGTATTGTGATAATTTTCAAATGCAAGAAAAGTAGGAAAAAGTAACAGTGTAATAAAGCACGGTGTCACCATTCACTCACTTTCTGGGGGTCATGTTATATCCATCCCACTGTGATTACTATGAATTTTTTTTCAAGGCCCAGGCTGGCCTTGAAATTACGATCCGCCTCCCAGTGCTGGGACTGCAGGTGTGTGGCTCTACTGTTTCTCTCATTGCAGTTTTTTTGTTTTTGTTTTCGTTTTTGTCAGTTGTGGGGACTGAATTTTGGGCTTGCGCTCTTCAGCTCAAGGCGAGCACTCTACCGCTTGAGCCAAAGCGCCACTTCTGGTTTTCTAGTGGTTTATTGGAGATCAGAGTCTCACAGCCTTTCCTGCCTGGGCTTTGAACTGCGATCCTCAGATCTCAGCTTCCTGAGTAGCTAGGATTATAGGTGTGAGCCTCTGGTGCCCGGCTATCATTGAGTTTTTAAAGCACTCTTTTCTGTGTGCCTTTGGCATGCACTTCAGTGAAGACCCACTGGGGACAACTGACTCAAGAGTAAAGTAGCTGTAGCCACTTGTAAAGAGCAAGGGATTTGTGGGCAATGTAATCAGCTCAGCTCACTATCTAAATGCAATGCAATTTTAATCTATGTACTTGGCAGGGCATAGTGGCACACATCTGTGATGCTAGCACTCAGGAGGCTGAAGCAAGAGGATTGTGAGTTTCAGGCCAAGACTTCTCCCTCTCTTCTTGCTCAGATAGACAGATTGATAATAGATGATAGATAGATAGCTGGTAGATAGATGGATGTACAGAGATGATAGAGATGCAGACATAAGGAGATACAGAGTTACAGATACAGACATATATATATATATAGATGATAAATAGTAGATGATAGATAAGTAGATGATAAATATAGAAATATGGGTAGAGAAATAGATACATAGAGACAGATATTTACATAGGCAGATTACAGATGAATAAATAAGCAGATGATAGTGGATACAAGTGAGATAGATACATAGATGATAGGTAGAGAGATGGATAGATTAGACATAAGTTGTATAGACAGACAGACAGATAGATAGATAGGTATATAGATAGATAAATAACCAGGTAGGTAGGTAGATAGGTAGGTAGGAAGGTAGATAGATAAATAGGTAGATAGATAGATGAGATAGACAGACAGACAGACAGACATATAGACAGACAAACAGACAAGGAAAGGAGCCCCAGAAGCCCACCGCCTTCCCCCTTTCCTAAGGTGCATGCTGGTTCCCTGGGAGGTGGTGGATGAGCTGTGTTCCCTGGGTGCTGTGGTCTTTCTCATTAGTCTCACTAGAGCAGTGAAATTGGCTCTGACTTGTAGCGGAGCTTGGTAAATGAGAGGCCACCTGAGAAGCAATTAGACAAAAGTAGGAAATCTTTCCTGCTCATTTCATCCTGTCCTTAGTTTATGCACACATTGAGCTGGGGAGAGCACATGGTGGTTGATCGTGACTGCTCCAATAGGGGTCAGTAACCGACGGGCCGGCTGGAAGTGAGCAGAGGTGGCAGGTGGGAATGCCTCTCCCAGCTGCCCCCAGCCAGGGTTAACCAAGGCCAGCAGAACTAGGTAGATAGCGAGGCAGAGGTGGAGGAGGCTCACGTAGATAGAGAGGTGGAAGTGGAGGAGGCTCAGATAGACAGAGAAGCAGAAGTGGAGGAGGCTAAAGTAGATGGAGGTTCATACACAGACTACCCAGGGCTTGGGTTAGCAAATAAGAGGCCTTTGCTGTGTAATTTCTACTCCACATCCTCTTTCTTCTGGCACCACCTTGGATCTTCTGTCTATGAGTACCTTATAGCATATGGCTCCCATCTGAGGTCAGTCAAGGGGGGTACCTTAATTATTACAGCTTACTACGGACATCTCTAATTATTACAGAAGACGCATAGGCTGATGGGACCCAGTACATGCTATCCCAACCTGTGTGAGTTTAGTGCATTAAACCCTTCATCTATCAGAGATTTCAGAAACAGCAAATGGGACCCTCATGTCCCAGGCGCCCTCCTTTAACCCAGAGCTTGGGACTGTGCTAACATCCAAAGACCGCAGGGAGCTGAAGAAGAGCTGAAGGAGCCTTGTTAATCCCTTCTCCTCCTCCCCCCTTGGTCCTGTAAGATTTCCCCTTGACTTTCCCTTCTGTACTAGACTTTGTGTAAGAACACTTAGGCTCAACTAACTCTGCCTGTCTTTGCTTCCTTATGAAGACCCCAACATCAAGTCTAACACCTTAAATAAATGCATGAGCTTCGCCCTGGCCAGAGCTCGCTATAAGGAACCCAGCTGAGAACTCCGGGTGCAGTACCAGCCAGGTGGCTTGGTTTAATGGAGAATTTTACAGATAGATATTGAAAGGGGGAGCCCAAAAAAATCTGAGTGAAAGTGCCAACCCGGGGGGAACAGATAAGATTGTGTGCACAAACATACTGGGACATCAGAACCAGCCGACTGAAGAAAACCATCTCTCTTCTCCTGGCACTGGCAGGATTCGCTGGGCATCTTCTATAATCCGCTCTGTCACAGACAACCAAATTGCAGCGGCTCAAAGTGCTGACACACATTCATTTCAGACTTGTGAGTTTAGTTGGGACTGCGGTTTTGGCCGATCTTGCATCATCTGATGCAGGTTTGTCCTGCACATTATCATTCCAAGAATCAATCTTTTTTTTTTTTCTTTTTGGTGGTCCTAGAGTTTGAACTTGGGGCTTGCTCGCTTGGCAAGGTCCTGTCCTTCCCTGGGGATGCACAAGTCTCTTATATAAAAGGTGTAGCATCTGCATGGCGCTGGGACACCCCCACCCCCACAGGTGACCGCATCACTAACTCCTGCGTGGTGAGCTGTCATGGAGTTAGTCACCCAGACGTACTCTGTAGGGAACAGAGATGAGGGGCAAAGGCCATCGGTGTTGGGCCTGGCGCAGCTTCTTCCAGGAACTCTCCATCGGCAGAGGCTGAGTGCGTGTGAGGACCACAGGCAAGAAGTGGGCTGTGTCAGTGGAGCCTGGCATTAAGTAACATCCTGGGAACTACTGGGGTTTTAAGGGTATCTGTTCCATGGTGACCCTAGAGGGAGGAATGACAGAATAGGGAAGGAAACACAGACACGGAAGTCCTCCTCTGAGAACAGAGACTAACGGTGGTGAAATCAGCCCCAACTCCTGGAGTTCCACATGGCGGGCCTGGACAGGCACCCCTGTGAGGTTCTGGTCAGAGCGTGGCCTGACTGCCACCATTTTGGCTCTTATTTTGGGAAAGGGTTGGAAGAGCTGTAAGCTGTCATTGCTGCTTAGGACAAACAAGTCACCTACCTGTCCTGACGCGCCTCTATTGTTCTTGGGGTTCTGGTTCTTTAACATAAATACATTACCATCTGTTCTGTCCTTCTGGACCGCAAGGTGAGTGCAAAGGACTATAGACAGAATGGCTGAGAGCAGAGGCATGCGATGGAGGCGAAGGCTTTCTTCCTGCGTTTAGTTCATGTGTGGACCCCGCAGCAGCACTGCAACACACCCCACACAAGGATAGTTCAACCCCCACAACCGTGCAACGGCCAGTTCCTACCACCGCCAACCCAATCTGTAACCCAAACTGCTGCTATGGTGGCTTTTTCAGCCAAAGACCCCTCTCAAGTTCCTGGTGGCCTTATCTTCCCTCTGGGACAATGTCACCAGGCCACACAGGGGCTTCCTGTCCTCATACAGGACTTCTGTGACACTAGGGAGACACTGGACGTGGAGCTGCTCCTGCCTCTGGCCACACTCGTCTGTGTGTCAGGGAGAAGATGGATGGGGAGGTTGAGCTGGGGGTGGGCCCAGGGCTCCTCTGAGAAGGGCTTCTCCCCCACTCAGAATGAAGCTCCATGCTCAGATGTCTTCTGGGGCGCTCTTAGGATGTCAGGAGCCACTCTGGGCAGGGCAGCCAGTGTCTGGGCACAGGGGTTGGTGGGAACTGACCCCAGCCTGGTGAGCAGCAGTGGTGGAGGGGCTGTGACCACATGGAGAGCAAGAATGTCCTCAGTCAGCTCCAGTCACACCTGCCCCAAGAAGATGAGGGGCTAAGGGGCGCCGGAGAGCCTGCATTTCTAGAAAAGAACCAGAAGTTTAGCACCCAACTGCTCATTTAAAACTGCTGAGAATAATAAATTCATAAAGAAAGAAAGGGGGAGGGAGGGGAGAGGGAAGAGAAAAAAAGGGAAAAGAAGACCAGAAAGAAAATGAGGAGGATAAAGAAAGAAAAAAGAAAAAGAAAGGAAAAAGAAAGAACAAAACAGGAAAGAATCGAAGAAGGGGAGTGGAGGGAAGGGAGGATGGAGGGGAGGAGGGAAGAGGGAGGGAGGGAGGGAAGAGGGGGAGGAGGAGAGGAGGTAGGGAGGAGGGGAGGAAGTAAAGGAAGGAGGGAGGAGGGGAGGGAAAGAGGAGGGGAAGGGGGAAGGGGAGAGGGGGGAGGGATAAATGACTGGGTTTTCCGAGGAATTGAGCCAAACAGAAACTTCTCCCCAGCTCAGCTCTGGCCACGGGTGTACCAGTGGCCTCCCAGTGGGGAGTGGGGACCTGCAGACAGGGAGCCAGGGCCCCGCTGCTCCCACCCCCTGCCGATGCCACCCTCTTCCACAGCCACCCTTTCCAGAGCCAGGCTATTCCCCTATCTTTTATGAGAAGCCATACGAGCAAAGCCATAGTCAAACACAAACACACAGATGCATTTTTAAAGCAAAGCATACATGCCTGAGTTATTATTCACTCCTTCAAATTACCCATGCTATTACTCCCAGGAGTGTGGATGGCAGAATTTAATATCAATATTTAATTTACAAGCCATTAGCTCCATAAAAAGAGCATCTGTTTGTGAAATGCCCGCTTGGACGCTTCGCTCGTGGCTTGGCACTGGCAGGAGACATCCCGGACTAAGGAGATCCATGTAGGTCCTCCTGCCTCAGCCACCCAGGCACTGGGGATTACAGGCCAGCACTCCCAGCTGGGAGATGAACTTGGGAGAGAGCCCAGGCCCAGCGCCCAGGGGAGGCCCCGCCCCTCACCTGCTCCTCCCTCCCTGGTGTATACCCAGTGATGATGGCCGAGTCAGAAGTCCCTGCTGCACCGGAAGGTGAGGGCTTCCCAGATGTGCACAAGCATGTATCCAACGTTCCAGGCCCAGGGTCTGGGGACTCTTTGGAGTTTTTTGAGTAATCATTCCTAGCTCTGAAAGTTGACATTTTTTTCTCTCCTTGGTAGATCTATTCAGTGTGTAGGTGACAGTGTGACGGACCGCCCCTCCTCTGAGCACAAAGCTGGCATGAAGCATTGTCTAACATGGCTGGAGGCCCTGGAACCAGTCAAGGAGAAGAGCATCCAGCCGAGGCAGGGGCCCCGTGCCGTCTGCCACCTCCCACCCATTGCCCGGCTGGGGACCACTCCCCAGGGCACAGTCTGCTCTTGACTTGACGCTGAGTCAGGAGATCAGCTGGCTTCCCTAGGTTCTTGGGGCCTAGTAGGGGAGGGGAGAGAGAAGGGGAGACTTCATGTGGGCCATGTTTTCTCTTTCCCTCTCCTCCATAGACGCTCAGTCAGGTTCTTTGTCTATTTCCTCTTCTCCCAGCTGCACTGCGACAAACAGGAGAAAGCCACACGGACACTCACAATCCCCCGGTGGGATCCAAACAGAATCCCTCAGGACCAACAGGAAATAGAAAGTAATGTACAGAAAACCAACCCCAAGGAGCCAAACACAGAGGTGCTGGCTGTGGAGGGAGCTGCCCGACGCACACCAGGCAGTACGGGACGTGGCCCGCTGGCTGCAGATGCTCCTCCAGAGGAGCCCAGGACCAGGCAGAGGAGCTGGGAGGCCAAGTCCCTGCCAGCATGTTCCCGGTCCCCACCTAGCACCTGTTGCCACAGCAACCACAACCCACGGAGGATGCCTGCTTCAAGTTAACCATCCTGGAAGATAACCAGTCTGGGATGTCAATGCCAGACAGCCGAAAGTCACAGGATAAGGAGCCACAGGTAGCGCACACCTTAGAGGTGGGAATGGCTGGGTCTGAGGTGAGAGGTGGCTGTGAGTACTAGCCCTGTGTTGTCTGACTGAGGTCTCACTAGGTTCTGCCCTGTTTGGGGCCACACCTGAGATTCCTCACCAGGGGATAACGATGATGGGGATGGGGATGGCGACACACTGACAGAGATGGTCAAGGTGATTGTAAGGAAAGTTCCAGTGATGGTGACTGGTGACAGTCACCATGAGAATAGTGACAGCAAGGACAGCAGCAGTAGTCCCGACAGGAATGAGCACTGGCCAAAGCTCACACACATCTTCATGATTTGTTTCCTCAAAGCCCAGGGAAGTGCATGCTATCCTTGGTGTGCTTGTGGAGAGAAAGCAGAAGCTCTGAGAGGTTAAACAACCTACTAAGACACCTCAGCCAGAAGAAAGAATGGGATGGCCAGCTCTGCCCATTACCGACGCTCTGTCCCTCTGAAGCAGTAGAGCTTAAAAGATCCGTCTTTGCATGGTGGGGCATGCCTGTCATCCCAGCCCCTTGGAAAGTGTTAATGGAGGATCACAGAAGCCACCCCCTGCTAAAGTTAGCAAGACACAAAACAAAACACATCCAAGCTGAGAGCAGCAATGTGCTGCCTGTAATCCCTGATATTCTGAAGATGGTAGCCCAGGAATCCAAACAAAGGCAGCCTGGCTAATATGAGAACCCATCTAAAAAAATGCTTCCCCCTCCCTGAAAAATACAATAAACTGCTATTCAGAAAAATTTCAAAAGGTTCAGAATACGTAGAGAGAAAGTTAGCCAGTAATGTATTTCACCATCCCCACCCACTTTACTGACGGAAGTTGATGTTCTGTTCTGGCATATTTACATTTAAACATTTTGTACAGTTTTAAGCTATAACATATGGGGAATTTCACATCCGGTGTTTTTAGCTTGTCATTATATATTGAACATTTCACTTAAACATTTCACTTGACATCATGGCTGCACGCTGCCTGATTGCTTTTGACATTGAACATCAAAAGCCTTGTTTAGACAGTGCCATAAATGATTTAGAAGTGATTTATTGTTAGATATTTAGGTGAGGTGTTTTTTTTTTAGGGGGAGACAGGCAGGCAAAGAATTGATTAGCTTAAATAATGTTACCAAACAGTATTTTACACCTACGTGTTATTTCATGTTCAGGTTCTGGTTTTGGTGTATAGTTTTGAGATCTAATGCCTGCGTCAGGTGATATTAACATTTTAAATTCATGGAAGCACACTATGAAATTGTTCCCTGAGAAGATTGCATGCATCAGATCTGACCTTGGCGTGCTCCCTGTGCGCTCCCCCACCCCCCAACTTTGCCGAACTCTGATGGGACTTTCCAGGGGCAGGGGACAACGGAATAACTCCAGGAGTCACACTACCTGCCTCAGATCTTCTGAGTCTCTACCTAGATGCACTTCCCCAGGTGGACCTCACCCACAGCTAGCAGGGATCTGGGCCTATTTGTTATGTGTGCACTTTGAAAGATGGTGCTTACCATCTA
This sequence comes from Dipodomys merriami, assembly GCF_024711535.1. NCBI lineage: Eukaryota > Metazoa > Chordata > Mammalia > Rodentia > Heteromyidae > Dipodomys > Dipodomys merriami. The sequence continues at coordinate 5,003,619 of NW_027204048.1, forward strand.
TGGTACCTACATGTTTAGGCATGAAGCCCCTTACAGTCTAGGAGGCCTGCAAATGGGAAAAGCAGGGGCTAGTCATAGTCTAAGAGTTAAGGAGGCAAAAACCTCCTCAAAAATACAAAATAGCTCAGAAATAATCAGAGCAAAAAGTAGTTGAGCCCTTACCCAGAAGGCTGAGCACATCTTCACTAAGCATGGTGATACATACCCAGAGTCCCAGTAGAGATTGGAGGAGTAGCAGAGTTGCATGAGCTACACAGTGAGACTCTGTCCAAAGGAAATACAGCAGGCCTTTCTTTCTGTGTTAGTTGCTTGTGTTCTTGCGTTGTCTACAGGACTACAGAGGGCTTCTTAGAAGCATGCAAACACAATCTCTGTGCTCTGGATGGCGGTTCTAATATGTGAAATACTAAACTAAACCTAGGTGTGTCATGTCTGACTCATGCCTAGAGGAGAATGGGGTGGCCAGGGAGCAGGCCAGTTGTGAGACTTCAAGGGTCTGACTCCAGGACTCCAAGTGGGTCCCTCGAGCCAGGGGGACCCAGAACCCACCGGGTCAGGAAGAGGAAGAGAGGAGCGGTCAGAGGAGCTGGGGAAGCCATGGCTGGCTTGGGTTTGCTGTTTATAGACTCCGGGATGGTGAGGCCCAGTTCCAAGATGGCTGAGACAGCTGGCCCCAGCACAAGACCCCTGCGTGGGACCTACCAGAAGTGTCTCAGATTCGAGATGTTCATGGAGTTTTGGAACATTTGCATATGCATAATGAGACATCTTGGGAATGAAACCTGAGTTTGAACATGAAATATATTTACATTTCAAGCATAACTTACATGCACAAGTCTGAAGGAAACGTTCTCCAAAAGTCTTAGCAGTTTTGTGCAAGCAAACCAAGTTTCCACCGTGTGAAATATTCCACTTGCAGTGTTGTGCTGGGTCTTAAAACACCTCCGGACTTTGGAGTAATTCAGATTTTGTGTTTTAGATGGAATATATTCCACCTGTATGGTGTCTAGTAACTGAACTAAGAAGTGAATACTTAGACTAGCCCTGAGTGTGGCTGACGTGATCTTTCCAAAGAGAACCAAGTCACCTTCTGATACCCTGGACAGTCCGACCACAAACACCCAAGATACAATCCCAGCGGTCCCCATCTCCTGTCCTCTTCAAACACCCAAGCGGACTCTCCTCATTTCTTCTGGCTAGTTGGCCAGTAAATGCTTTAATTACAAATTGAAAGGAATAAAATAAAACCATCTGGCAGAATGGTTTTAATTAGAATTTAGTGAGTCGCACAAGCAATTAATGTATCTAAGAATGGAGACTACACACACATATTTGTCTCTGTTGAGCTTCACTGGTTTACATGAATGTTGGACAGATATTCGTCAAGTTAAACAAAAGCCTTCATGATGATAGGGATGATGGCGTAGCTCTAGCAAACAGACACATGTAGGGGTTATCACTCCTCATCCTTTCAGGTCCTTAGGGCTGGGACTCCTGGCAGGGTCACCAGCTCCAGTGTTAGGACAAAGCCAGGAAAATGATCAGAAGATCAGGGTCAGTCTTAGATGTAGGAGGAAAAGAAAGGGACCTGCATGTTTGAACAGCCATTGTCTGGCAAGTACTGTGTTAGGTCTTTTATGGGAGAGTCAAATACCCAAGACCGACAACTTGAAAGAGGATTTCCTTGGCTCATGGTTTCACAGGACTCAGCGCACGGGGAGAGGGCTCCATTGCATCTAGGCCATGGTGCTCTGTGCGGCCCACGTAGCAGGGTGAACCATGTGTGACTTTTGTATGGAACTGAGTTGTGAATGGCACTGAGCAGGTGCCAGTTTCAGGCAAGATCATTTCGCAACTACTGCAAGCTTTCCAGAAATTCCTTTCTACCTGGCGTGGATCTGCGAGTGACTTTAAGAAGAGCAGTATCCTGCTGGCTTGGGTCCCACAGGGAGCAGAATCTACCTGCAGGCCTGAAGTCGAGACACAAGGTGAACTAGAAGGGCACTTCCACTGGTTAAACCACCAAGGTTCCAAAGCTGTTTGTTACTGCAACACAACTTGGCTGAACCCATCTGACTCAGGAATCTAGTAAGAGAGCACACGTCACACGTCCATCCCTGTCCCTGGCTCACAGTCAGCCCTCCAAACACATGAGCTCTTTCTAAAATGAGTGAGACCTTCCATCTAAAAGGACCTCACCCACCTCTGACACAGTCATTCTGTCCTGGAGGGCAGATCCAGAGGAAGACGGATGTGTAGAGCAAGGATGCGGTTGGCATCCAATCTAAACCAGTTGGGGTGATGTTCCAGGGCTGTGTGTCTGCATTTCCTTCTTCTTCTTCTTCTTCTTTTTTTTTTGTCAGTTGTGGGGCTTGAACTCTGGGCCTGGGCACTGTCCCTTAGCTCTTCAGCTCAAGGCTAGTGCTCTACCACTTGAGCCACAGTGCCACTTCTGGTTTTCTGGTGATTCATTGGAGATAAGAGTCTCACGGATCTTCTTGTCCCGGGCTGGCTTTGAACCTCAATCCTCTGATTTCAGCCTCATGAATAGCTAGGATTACAGGCGTGAGCCCCTGGCACCTGGCCCTTCTTCTTCTTCTTCTTTTTTTAAACTCATGATAGACTCTCAGAAAATGGTTGGTAAGCTGACTCTGATTATGTGCCCTGGGCATCAGCTAGCTGTGTTTTCTCAGCTAGCTGAGAAGTGGGAAGGAAACAAAGCAGACACCCGATGTCCCGCGTGACAGGGAAGTTCTGACTCCTCTGACACCCCTGACTCTCTGTCCCCCCTCCTCGCTCTTCCTCTCCAGTACAAATGGCTCTGGGCTTCACACTTTGTTCTGTTTTACATAATTTGCTGCGTCTATACTTCTGCCTTGGGATGACAGTCCAGCTTTCCTGCTTGCTGAAGCTTACACTCTAAGTGGAGCTGTTTCTCATCACCCTGCAAGTGTGAGTCCCAGAGGTGAGCCTGGCTGTTGGGTGAGCAATACGGAGGCTATCTGTGGGCTGAGTTTCACTGCATTTGGTCCTCACTGGTGGCTTGAAGAAACCTTTGTTTTCATCCCATGAGGCACAGCAGGATGCTCCCATAGGAGGCAGAGTTGCTGGGCCTGGTTCCTGGCATCTCAGTCTTCCTCTCCCTGAGACTGGGCCCTCAGATACTCACCTGTAGGTTTAGTCTCCCCGTAGTCACTTCTGTGCACTGAGGGAAGACCGAGGAACAGGAATACTGAGGCAGGTGACTCGGGATGCTAATAAGGGTTCTACCGCGAGCCCTGAAGTGCCAAGTCTGTGTCCTGGCCCCATTTCCTGCCTTAGTTTCAGGTCTGGAAACAGGGTCTAGACCTCGTTCTGTGGGGCCACTATGGCTCAGTGACTCAGCACAAGTCCCTGCGCCCTGTCACCAAGGCCTGCACTGATATAAAATGTCACAGTTAAAGATGCCAAATCGTGTCATTGGAGGCAGAGTGTGGCTCCCCTCCTTTGCAATCTGCATGCAGAACTCCACATTACCTCCACTTTCTGCCTCCTCCTCCTCCTCCTCTGCCGCCTCCTTCAGACAGGGCTTTGCCATTCTAAGCTAGCCTTGAACTCTCAATCCACTTACTCAGGTCTCTTGACTAAGGGATTAAAGGCGTGCACTCCACATCCATTCAGCAGGGCCTTGGAACAAAGGTTAGCAACAGGTAACGCTGGAATCTGGGTGTGAAACTCTAGCCTATGGCCTAGAGTACAGATCTCACCTGGGGTTGCTGTTTGGTTGTTGTTGTTGCTGCTGCTGGACCCAGAGCTGGGCCATGGACTTTGATGTGAGCCTTTGCCCTGGAGTCTGGGCCAGTATGGCTGCAGTAGAGAGAGAAAGAAGGAGACAAGTCGTTCCTCACTGGGGTCTGCCCTCGGGCCGCAGGGTAGGGTCCCGGCATCTCAGAGCAGCAGCAGAGCTTACAGAAGCATCCTGACCCAGCCTCTCCATCTTTCCCAAACACTCCTTAGCTCTGGTGCACTGTGAGTGAAACCATCTCCCAGAGAATAGAGCGTTCCCCAGGCAGGTGATTCTGCAGACTTTCCCTGGGAGGCCAGAGCTCCCGGCAGCCAGGTGAAGCTTGGCCTTTGGGCGTGCTTACCGCCAGGCTCTGATGATGCGGCAGGGCTCGGGAACCCGTGCAGAGCTCTGACAGCCCTGGTGGATCCCGTGGCAATCATTGTCTGAGTTAGCTAATGGCAGGGTAGGAAGACCGCCCACAGAGATTCCATTACCTTGTAATTTTCAGCTTGTTCACTGTTGCAATAAAGGCCCTCTGTCTTATAATTCCCCAGCATTCCCGCTCATCTTCTCAAGAACTGAAGTATGTAAGATGCTTTCTACTGGAGATTCATTGAGATGAGTTATCGAAGTCAAGCAGAGAGGCAGGCAGCCAGCATTCAGCTATTCATCTCAAAATTTATGTGCGGGTTGCTTCTGAAGGTCTAATGTAATCACAAACAAAGCTCTCTATATGCTTGAAAATGCACAGGCTTCCTGTACAGTCAACGCAGGGTGGAGGGGCAGGGAGCCTGGATCAGCAGACTTGATTTTGATGGGATGCAGTCACTCAAAGCTGTAGATCTGGGGGAGCAAGCCTCTGCACAGGCTCAGCACCCGGAACAGGCGCGGGCTGTGCACACTTGCTGATAAGCTCTTTCTTTTGTGAAAATGGCTGCTTCCTCCCAGAGCTTCTTCTCTGGGTACTGAGACGCGCCCAAATCTTCTGTCTGTGTCCACGGCCCTCCAAGCCCCCAGCTCTGATCATTAACATGTCTGCTGGTTCACTTCCTGTAATTGCAGAGGACCCTAACCAACCTGGGAGGGGGACTTCTGGCTCATGGCTTCAGGGGTCAGGCTGTGTTTGGCCCCCTCACATTTGGGGCTTATGGTGAAACTCAACATCATGGTGGTAGGAACATGCTGTGGCGGAGGCTGCTGGCCTCACGGTGGCCAGGAAGCCGGAAGAGGAGGGGACCAGGGACAGAATATAGGCTTCATGGTCATGCCCCAAAGGGACCTGCTTCCTCCATTGGCTCCACCTTCCATCTTCTAATGTTTCCACCACCTCCCAGTGTCCCCGTGAGCTCGGACTCTGCCAGCTGGCTAATTTGTCAATGAGGGTTCTCACAACCCCTCACTTCCCAGGATCCCAACTTCTCAAACCCCTCATTTCCCAGAATCCCAGCTCCTCACCACCCTTCACTTCCCAGAATCCCTGCTCCTCATGACCCGTCACTTCCCGGAATCCCTGCTCCTCATGACCCATCACTTCCTGGAATCCTGACTCCTCACTTTCCAGAATCCCAGCTCCTCACCACCCATCACTTCCCGGGATCCCGGCATCTCATGACCCGTCCCTTCCCAGAATCCCAGCTCTTGGCATCGTCACACTGCAGATCAAACACTCCACACAGAGTAGCATGGTCACCCCATCCAGCTCCTGCTGCTGGCAGCCCTGCCATCCCCCACAGGCTTCTTATCCTTCCAGAAGAGGGATCCCAAACCTGCCCCATGGAGGAACGCTTTGTTTTTCAGTGGCCATCAACAGCAAAATCAGGATGTCTCAAATGAAGTGGGGTCTAACCACGTTCCTTTCCCCATGATGTCCAGGACCAGGGGTTATGAGACCCCTCCCCCAGCCTCCCCAGGGACCCAGGAAGGTTCTGAGAAGGAACTGAGGGAGCCATGAGGCTCCTCAGGCTGGGTGATCCTCCCTCTTCTGCCGTTCTCTAGTTAAACAGCTGAAAGACCCACATAGGCCCAGTGAGCAGAGGTGGTAGGGACTCATCCCTCACTGTCCCCTCTAGGGGGCAGTCTGTCTTCCTCTGATGCCTCTGACTTTTTCTCCAACTTCTGTGTGCTTGCAGGGTGCAGGTGGTTCACCCCTGTAATTCTAGTTACTCAGGAGGCTAAGCTCTGAGTATCGGGGTCTGAAACCAGTTCAGGAAGGAAAGCCCATGAGACTCTTATCTCAATTAATCACAGAAAAATCTGGAAGTCATGTTGTAGCTCAGGTGGTAGAGCGCTAGCCTTGAGCAAAAGGAGCTTAGCGATAGCATCCAGGCCCAGAGTTCAAGGCTCAGGACGGGCAAAAAAAAAAAAAAAATTCCGTGCTCTGTGTAAGTGGTCTGGGTACCATACTGCCATACTGGAAGGCAGCCCAAATTGAGAAGAGTCTGCAAACGTTCATTCCTGGTCTGCTTCCGCAGAGCCAGGGCTCTTAGCCAGGCTGTCCCAGGCCATGAATGCTCTGTCCACATAATATACACTGGTTCATTACAACCACTGAACCTGGACTGGTTGGTTATGAAGCAATAGCTAACCAAAGGAGGAGGTAAGGCTTCTCTCCTTAGCTTTCTGTAAACATCCCGGACCTGTGTTCTGAGAGCCTGAGAACATGCTCTCTTAAGGGGCTCTGAAACCCAGGGCGGGTGGAGGGAGACCTCGCAGCACAGAGCAGGGCCCATGGAGCACGTCCCATGGGACACTGTTTCTGGAAGCTCAAGTTGCAGCAAGAGCACTGGGTGTGAGCTGTGAGTGTGGGGGTGGAAGTGGGCGGAAACTCAGAGAGCCAAAGTCAAGAACGTAGCCTGGATGCAGGTGTGGCTGCATTTCTTTCTTTTTTTTGCGGGGGGGGGGGGATCTGATCATGGGTCCTTTACTCTGGGCCTCGGCGCTGTCCCTCAGCTTGTGGCTGCATTTCTATCCCAACCTTGCCGAGATTTTTAATTTCATCCCTGTCCTTTAGCAAGGGATAGTACTTGGGCTTGAACTCAGGGCTTTGCATTTGTCAGACAGGTGCCTTACCATCTGAGCCACACTCCCAGATTTCACCTAATGACAGCCTAGCAGGCACTGAATTGGAGATTAGGCAGAGAAAAAAATCCTACGGACAATGTTGGATGCTCTAGTGTGGGTGAAGTGGAGGAGGAACCACTTAATGCGGAAGATGCTGGAGGCTCGGGTTTGGACAAAGCGCTCTGCACCATCTCCCTGGAAAGTCTCTGACTTATGCAGCATTGGATTAAAGGCCTTTGCAGGAACTGCAGCCACAGGAAGTCAAGGCACTTCCTGTTTGGGGCTGTCAACAGAGAGGGAGTCTTGCCTGGAAGGAGTGTTGAGATGATGAGGGGTTCTGAGAGGAAATTTGGTCCTTGGAGGAGACTCAGCCTCCTGCCCTGGCTGATCCCAGCACTTTGCCGGCTGGCTGCTGAGGAGAGCCCGGAAAGCCTCATTAAGCTGCACAAAGCCTGCCTAAGAAGTGGTGGAGGGGATGGCAGCCGCCTCTCCAGCGGGCTGCGGCTGATTGCCTGTGATCCCTGGTAGCCCACAGCCCGCTGACACAGCCTGTTGGGTCAGGAACCTTATTATTGCAAATCCCATTTTCACCTCACAGATTCCTCGGAAATTGCAAACATGTCTACCTGTGGTCAGCCTGCCTGGAAAAGGTCACACTGGAGGCTTGCCAGCCTGGCCACCATCCCCCTCACTGACACACAGACAAGCCATAAAAACCCAGGGGCAAAGCATCCACAGCCCTTCAACTTCACGCTGTTTAATCCTTGCCAGTCCCGGGCTGGGCCCTCTGCAGAGGCCCAAGGAGGCTGGCTTCCTAGGGCAGGGCCTCTGGAGTGGGCTTGGGGATGCTGATTTCATTGATCTCATAGGAGCCCTGGAAGCTAGGGTTTTTGAAGCTCTCCAGTTGAGCTAATGGACGGGAGAGTGAAGAGCTGCTGTGATTAGACGTGGGCTGATATTTATTGAACACCTGCCTCTGGCGCTTGGATGTGAATGGCCCCTTGGAGACTCATCTATCCAAGCCTTGGTTCTCAGTGCAACTGGTTTTGAGGAGGGGAAGAGGGAGCTTGAGAAGTGATTGGACTGCAGAGGTAAAAAGTTCATCAATGGACCCACCTTTCATAAATGAATGAGGACTCTGGGCCTTGAGAGGTGATTGGATCATGGGGACTCTGACTCTACCAATGGGTTCATCCAATGATGAGTGGGCCGTGAGGGGGTGTTGCCCTGAGAGGTGATTGGATTATGGGACTCTGAATCCACCAATGGGTTTGTCTGTAGCTGGATTGGCTGTGAGGAGGTGGGGCCGGCCTGGAGGAGTGGGTTAGTAGGGGTGTGAATTTGAAGTGTGTATCTTGCTCTGGCCTCTGTGTCTGTCTGTCTTTCTCCCTCCCTCTTTCTGTCTCTACCTCCTGGCCTCTGTGAAGTGACCATAAACAATGGAGCTGGCTGACCATGCCTGAATCCTCTGAATATGAGCCAGAATGTGCCTTTCCTCTTCTACATTGTCCCTAGAGGTTTTGTCACAGCGGTGGAGGGTGGATGCTCGTCCCAGCAATCGACAGGATCTAAGTGCCAGAGTACATGCTGTGGATGAGGCAGGCGAATCTCCTAAAGGTTTCCTCGAAGGAGCCGGCCATGTTGGAAGGGGGTGTGTTGTGCTGTTTGCCATGGAGTGTTTTCATTTGGCCTTCAGTGTTTTCATTTGGCTGCTTGGCTAGACAGAATGTTCTCAGTGAAAACCCAGGCTAAGCTCCCTGCACCTGTGCCCTGGGGTCATGTTTTGTTCTTGGACAGCACCCCTACATGAGGCAGGGACCCCCCACACAAGCAGAAACCCAAATCCAGAGGAAGACCAGGCATCTCCCACCACGTGAGCCACTTCAGATTATGCTCAAAGTAAAAAAGACCACCGTACCAGAGAAAAATAACAACAACAACAAAAAAATCAGGGAGGGAGGCAGGGGATATTGTAAGCAAAGCACTTGGTCTGAATGATAATGAACAAAGCATTTCTGCTTATTGTTTATCTAATTTTGAATTTTCCTGGCTAGCAGGGGTGGTAATTACTCAATTCCTATGTTTATAGCAAACCAACACACGAAACCTCACAGTTCGATATTTATGAAATGTCACTTTGCTTTAAATGCTCAGCTTTGTAATTAGAAAGGGAGCTATTCATTAACATTTGAAACCAGATAAAGAATAGAGTTGTTATTGATTCATTAAAATTTCAGAAACTGGAAATTATACACTCATCTTTTGGGTGCACCCATGTTGTGTAATTACCTGAGACCCCAGTACTGCGCAAAGCTACCATGTGCCAGTCAATGGGTCCACAGATCATGCTCACAGAGCCAGGGCCACAACGCACACTCCTCTTCCATTTGGATGAAGGTGCTCTACAATGTCACCTACAGCCCCAGCCCATAGTTGTGTTTTTGGTCTGGGGATGGCCTCAGATCACAATCATGCTATCTATGCTTTCTGTGTAGCTAGGATTACAGGCAGGCATCACCATACCCAGTTTGGTTGTTGCAATAGGGTCTGGCTAACTTATTGCCCACTGGCCTTGAATGGTGGTCCTTCCTATATCTTCCTCCTGTCTCAGGGAAGGAAGGAAAGGGATCTGCAGCATCACAGAATGTGTCTGCTTTTATTATTATTATTTTCACATCCTGCTGTCAATGACATGCTTATTAGGGCCAAGTTAGATGTAGGCATCAGTGACAAGGACACATATGAATGTGTGGAATGGATGGCTCGTGTGTGTGTGTGTGTGTGTGTGTGTGTGTGTGTGTGTGTGTGTGTGTGTGTGTGTGTGTGTGTATGCACGCATGCGCACATGTGGGCTCTAGCACCCAGATGTTTTTATCTTTCCCAAAGCTCCACTCTTCTGCTTACACTTCTGCCAGCCTCAAAGGTGCTTCTGAAATGCAGAAGCATCCAGACTCCCAGCTTGCATTGACCCTCTTGTGCTGGGGCGGTGTGGCTGGTCAAGCAGAGCTAGCAGGGCCAGGTGGAGTGTTTGAGGTACATGCCAACGAGACTCTGCAGGGCTCTGTGGTTCCTTCAAATGCAGTAGCCAGTAGGAGAGGATTTAAAGCTCCCCACCCCTGTCAGAAGACAGGGAAGATATTGGGGGAAAAGCTGTGTGCGTGGGTCTGCTGGACTTGGGGCATTCCGTAGTGAGGTTGAAGCCTGGTGCTTTGGGTGTACAGAGAATAGAAAGCCACCACCTGTTTCAAACAAGATAGTGGCTCCAGAATGGAGCCCTAGGAAGACTGAGCATTCCCTGGCATGGCCAGGCTGGAGGAGTTGGGGTGAATAATGCCAGGCTCCCTAGCTGATCACTGAGTCTCCTCAAGCATCTGTTTACAGGTCTAAGAAGTCAGCACCTTCTTCTGTCCATCCACTGCAGCGTTGAGAGGCTCCGTGGTGAAGGGTACCCGACAATGATGCTAACTGACAGGCTAAGGGAGGGAGGAGGGGTACCTTTAGTCTTCAACAGGAGACTAAGCTTTGGAGCCAACCAGAATAATAACAGGACCATTTATTGTCATGCAGAAAAGTGGCAGCCGTCCCTCGGGCTCTATTTTAGCTTTTGTTGTAAGCATGGGCTAGCTGTGTAAAGGGCTTTCATGGTGGTGCTTCTTCTACACATGCATTTAGTGTGCTTTCGTGGAGACATGCCTTCATTTCTCTGCCACCTTTCCACAGTGTTTAGTGGGTTTCCTTATATTATTTTCATATATCAATGTTTATACTCACCATCATCTGATCTCCCTTTGCCAATCATGTCATATTTACATGCTTATTAGGTCTAGATTCTGCATATGAGAGAAAACATGTGGCATTTGTTCTGAGGTTGTCTTCACATCACGACCTCCAATTCTGTCTATTTTTCTGAATATGACCTAATTTAATTCTTCTTTATATCCGCATACTATTCCATTTGGTATGTATGTTGTATTTTCTTTGTCCATTCACCTGTTGAGAGACCCCCTAGGCTGAGTTTCTAGCTTGGGTGTTGTGATTGATTGGAAATGGGTTTGTTATGTAAACGTGGGATGCTGACACTTTGAAATTACTATGGGAAAACCTTTGAAGATACAGGTACAGGCAACAACTTTCTAACTAGAATTCCCGTTGCTCAGGAGAAAACAGTAAGACTTGATGAAGGACTGCTGATGATTATGGTGTTTTGATTGCCTATCATTGACGGGGAGCCCCGAGGCATTTTAGAACCGAGATGTCCTGCTCAGGGAAGACAGGCCCGGTCTCTGTCTCACCAGGCTGTCTTTAGGTACCTGGAGCATGCCCAGGAGAAGGGCTAAGACTGTGGACAGGAAGTGTTGTTCTGTTCAGGGCGTCCCATTCCCCCAACCTGCTTCCTACTGTGTGGGGAACCAGGACAAGCACGTGTCACCCCAGAGACCCGTTTCTGAGTTTCCTATTCCGTTTTTGCTTATAGTGATGTTCACCTGAAGTTCACTGAAGTCACCTGAAGAAGCCTGGATATTCCCCACCCTCAGTTCCCCTCACAATGTCCCTCATCTCACTGTACAGACAAACAACAAGCTTCTCCCCAGTCCCCACAGGGCTGGTGCATCTCCCCAACAGCAGGGGACCCATCCCCTGCTTTCTGGGGTTTTGGACAAAGAGGGATTTAAAGTGTCAGTCTTATTGTTGAGGAAGGTGCTCCAGCAACCATGTCCGTTCTCTGTCGCTCAGTGTCCTCTGATCCTTTGCTGCCAGAGTGAGGACTGGGCAGCAGGACGTGTGGGCTGCCTGTTAGTTCAGCTCTGCAACACGAATGTGTCACATAGAACACGAAAGCTTGGGCGCCATTGTGGCCGGTTTGAATTCTGCCTCCTCCTCATAGAGGTAAGTTTTCTCTGGACTTGGATAAAAGCAGAAAGCAGAGGTCACGTTTGCCCCAAGTCTTTTCATCTATGGAGCCGGTGGAATTGCCTCAGAGACGGATACTCCCTCGTAAAGAAGATCTCTATCTCACCAAGAGACATCATTTCAAATAAAATCTTTATGAGCTGGTATGTTCGCTCTTTGTATTATTTGGGTGGACTGGATATGATGATTATTATTATAAATAAAGCTGATTGTAACCCAGTTCATCTTTTCCCACCATGAATCCTTGGCGCTCCTGGTAAAGATCACGGCTGGGGGCAGGGATGGGGGGGGGTGGAGGGGGCTTGGAGGTGGTCCCTGCCTCACTGGGCACTGGTCCCAGGAGGAGGCAGAGGACCTGAGGCCATCTTCTTTCTCCCTGCGTTTTGTTTTGGGGATGTGACCTGTGACCAGCTTCCTTCAGCATGGACTGCCTGCCATTCTCTTTGGTGCTTTCACCAGAAGTTCACAGCCTGGGGTCCCCTCACCTAGGACTTAGACTTCTGGTTGAATGAACTGAGCAAACTGACCCCTTTTATGAGATGATGGCCTGGGAGTTCCATGACAGCCACGAGAGGTGTGTGTGAACATGAGGTCCTGAGGATGCCTTCACTGTCTGTGTGGAATCAGAAGTTCTGTCTGCTCCACTGGGTGGTGGGGCCTCTGACATGGACCCAGCACCAGGAACCCATGGGCCCACTCAAAGACGCAGGCAATTCCCAGGGTGCTGCCCACCAGCAACAGCATGCAATCCGAGTGGCCACGGTATGGGCGCTCAACTGGAACAAGATTTACCCACCTGGGAAATGCCTTTGAACAACAACACCCTAAAAATAAAACCCAAAGCAGTCTGTGGGAGATACTTTGTCTTGTTCATCTCAAAGAGAGATCATTTTGTTCAACCCAGCAGTCACCTCCTTCTCTGCCCTACTACTTGGGGAATAGTAATTGCTGACTTTCTAATTGTTTGGGCTGAGAGCACTATCAGGCAAACAAAGTTATGTCAGAACCAGCTGCAGGTCACCTTCTGTGTGTGTGTGTGTGTGTGTGTGTGTGTGTGTGTGTGTGTGTGTGTGTGTGTGTGTGTGTGTGTGTGTGTGAAAATCTTTCTATATCTGCACCTTCTGCCTTTTCTCTGCAGAGAAAACACAATTAGCCTTTTAGAAAGGTAATTTCATATTTGCCTGAAGTGGACTCTCTCTCTCTCTCTCTCTCTCTCTCTCTCTCTCTCTCTCTCTCTCTCTCTCTCTCTCTCTCTCTCTTCTGGTCCTTTCCTTTCTTCCCTGTCTTTGGAGGAAAGAAAGGTTATAGATATTTAAAAACAACCGTCCTGTCATGCACACAGTGTGCCTTCGTTTGCAGACCCTGGAAGTATATTTGCACACAGCCTGGTTGCCCTAAAATGTGGTATTAGCTCCAAGGTAAACAAGTGTTTAGGGCATGCTTCAACCTTTAAAAATTGGTTTACCCTGTAAAGGTATGAACAGCATGAGCTTTTATTTATAGAAGGACAGAGTCAATGTCTTATATATAAGCTTTCTCAATGATTGGTGTGGCTTTTATGAGCAGATTCAGTTACTACATTCTCCATAGCTTGCTTAAATTGAAAACTTTAGGTCAAGTGAAGTGGTTCCTATCCATAATCCCAACTATTCGGGGAGTAGAGATCAGGTAGATTGTGGTTAGAGGCCAGCTCAAACAAAAAAATATGGAAGACTCATTCCAACAAACGGGCCGGGTATGGTTGCATTCACCTGTCTTCCCAGCGATGGTGGGAAGCAGAGGTAGAAGGGTCAAGATCGCAGGCAGGTCTGTGCAACTGCATTAGACCACATTTGGAAAGTAACTTCTGTTCCAGGGCTAGGGTATAGCTCAAGTGATAGAGCGGGTATAGAAAGAGCACAAGACCCTCCCTCCAATCTCTCCATACTGCTGACAGACGAGGAAAGAGAGAAGGGACGGGAAATGAAGAGGAGAAAGAGAGGAGGGGAGGGAAGGGGCAAACATTTGGTTTTGATGCTTTTGAAATGACATGTTCGTAACTTGCCTTTTTTAAACAAGGCGATTTCACAGCACACTGGAAGGCATACGCTTTGCCAGTATGCACAAGGACAAGGTTTAGGGGTGAGGGAATGGCAGGGGAGCAGCCTGCAGTGGGGTGCGGCGTCGACCACAGGGTGAGTTCTCAGGAGCATGCAGTGGCCCCACCAGACCCAACCAGAACATGATGGGAGCCAAGCTCGAATTTTAACTGAGTATCTCCCAACCGCCCCTCCCCGCCACTTTACAGAACAGCAAGAGAGGCCTTGAAGACTTCTCCACCCAACACCGAAGCACAGCACACAGACCCCAGGTGAGAGGTGTTGTGTGTCTGTACCACGTCCAGGAGAGGCAGCTCGTGTCTGTACCTCAGAGTATTTGCCAAGGCTATTAATTTGCATCTGGAAGGTAATTGTTTACCCACTGAACCTAGAAAATGGAAAGAGATTAAACATTTCATCCACACATTCAATTATTTATCAACCTATCTTTCTTTAAGACCCAGGGCATGTTCGATGTCAGCTAATGAAGAAAAGCTATGCAGGGTAAGCGTGCACCGTAGTTTATGCTTGGAATGCTTATTCTGTAGTTATTTGTCAAGACAGTTCTCAAATCTCAACCAAGACACTTCATTAATATATGAACATCTGTCACAAGAAGAGATATCATTGCTCAGAATCAACTCGCAGAAAATATGTCTACAATTCTTAGCAAGAAAGTTGAATTGCAACTGGTACCATGAACCCCCAAAGAAACATAATTCAAATATTTACCCAAGTAGTTTGCTCATTGGGTTGTGATAGGGCTTTGCTATCTAGTCCAGGCTGGTCTCAGCCTTGAGATCCTCCTGCCTCTGCTTCCTAAGTGCTGGGATTACAGGAATACACTACCATACGTGTTTTGCCCTGTTCTGTCTTCTCTCTCTCTCTGGATATTGTATAGGAGTGCTTCCTGCATTATCTAGAACCACACTATCTCATCTGCAATTGCTAAACTGGGTGTTGATTATGTTAGCTGGTTTTTCATTGCTGTGACAGAACTCCTGTGGACTAAGGGAAGGAGGACTTTGGCTCTTGGGTTGAGGGTGTTCTGTCCCTGGGTGCTGTGGGCTGGTGCCTTCGCAGACCTGCACGGCACGGGTAGGGTGCGCGAGGGAAGCTGTGGGCCTCATGGTGGCCAGGAAGCAGGCAGACAGATGAGAAGGAGGGACACACCTTTCCCAGAGACACACCTCAGAGGACCATCTCTTCCATCCAGACCGCGCTTCCGGACAGCCCCGGTGGCAATGAGCCATCCATGGATAACATTGGTGCCTTCCCTGGTGATCTAATCGCCTTCAACCACCTTTACAGCAGGACTCGCTGGGGGACCTCTATCTCCCCTGCTCCCCTTCTCTGGGACAGATTTGGCGAGCTCTGCATTTTCCTGAACCCAAGCCATCTGGAAAAGCGCCGGTGAAATGACACAGAGCCATCAGGACACAGAATTCAATCATGAGTTTGGGAAGACAGAGACCAGGGAGGAACAGATGGAAAAGGAGCTGGAAAGAACAATGGGTGGGTCAAGAATTAGCCAGGCAAAGACTGAGAGCTGCTCAGCCAAGATGGAGGAGGACAACATCCAATGTCCCAACTTCTGTGTGGGGTGGGGGTCCCCACACTGCATCACAAACAGAAATGGCTTCTGTCCTGCTGGCCTCCCTGGACTGGCAGAGGATGGTGGGGCAGGGCGGTGGCTTTGGGGCCCAGGAGGCTCCCCATGGTTCAAGGGATGAATTAGTCATGTAAACAAATTATCCTGAACAAAGGCGGTTACAAATGCTGGCTAATTAGTTTCAACTCTCCAAAGCTTTCCACTGTTTTTAATTCAATAACACAGTATAAATTCTCCAGTTAGAAATAAGTCGAATCGGAATTGGCAGAGAACTAAATAATAGATATCGTCAGCGACTCCAGCAACAAGCATTCGGGTGTTAGTGTTTACCAGGGATTTCCGGAGAGGATAGACTGGAAGTTGAATGAATTAACAACGTAAGCCGTAGACTGCTGGTCTTCACCAGCATCTCCCCAGGCTCAGCTCGATGCTGAGGAAAAATCCCAAAGTACATATAAACAGCTATTCATGTTTCTACAATATAATAAAGCAAGACATGGTAGCCAAGCCTCTCCTCCTCTTCCTTCTCCTCCTCTTGATGGTACTGGAATCTGGACTCAGGACCTTCCGGTCCTGCTTGGCTTGCTTGTTTAGGGCTGGTGCTCTACCACTTGAGCTACGGCTCCAGTCAGGCTTCATACTGGTTAATTGGAGACGGAGTCTCGAAGACTTTTCTGTCAAGCTGGCCTCAAACATTAGTCCTCAGATCACAGCCTCCAAAGTAGGCTAAGCTGACAGGCATGAGCCACCCCTGCCAGGATGCTTTTTTTGTTTTTAATTTCTAGGAAGCCATTCATGGTCCCTGCTCCTTTTCCAGGTGTCCTGGTCTGGTTTCAAGGATTTTGGCTCATGGGTTGATTCCAGAGGTTTCAGTCTGGCACACTGGAGGAGAGCTGCTCAGGCCACAGTGGCAGGACACAGAGCAGGAGGTCTGTGTAGCTCACCTTTGTTCCATCTGGAGCCCCTTTGTCCTGTCTGGGGCTGCAGCTAGTGGGGTGGTGTCCCCACATTCAGAGCAGACCTTCTCCTCCAAGTTCATTTTCTCTGGAGGATGCTCTCGGCCACACACACAAGCAGTGTGCTTTACAAACCTCCATCACGTTGCCAGTCGAGATGAACCAGCATGATGTGAAATCATGAGCATTGTGCGCACGCAGGCCGGAACAGGATCTGCGGAGGGTTTAAAATGATGTTTGAGCCAGGCACTGGTGGCTTAATCCTAGCTACCCAGGAGGCTCAGGTCTGAGAATTGGGGTTCAAAGGCAGCCTGGACAGGAAAGCCCATGAGACTCTTAACTTTAATTAACCACCAAAAAGCTGGAAGTAGAGCTGTGGTTCAAGTGGTAGAGCACCAGCCTTGATTGCAAAAGCTAAGAGATAGTACCCAGGCCCTGAGTTCAAGTCCCAGGATCTGCACATACTCACACATATGCATACATACACATATTCATAATTGTGCTCTCCTAAAGGCTGACCTATCAATACACTATAGAAACAGGTCATCAGGGGAACACTTACTCCATCAACTACCAGGTGACAACAATCGGGTGGCTTTGTCTGAATTGAATTGGTGGTTTTGCACTTGGTGGGCAGATTAACAAGAGTCTATTTCCCCACCTCGTCTCTCTCTCTAGAGTCTTCTGTGTGTCAGCTCAGGCGGGAAATGGTACATCTTTGCATTACAGGAAAAAAAAATTAGAAAGAAAGAGTTAAAGGAAATCTTGGTGTTTAAACACTCATTTTAGCTTAAATGTCTAATTAAGATTGTGGTTTCTTGATGATTTAACAGATTTAAAAGCCGCGTTCTCTTCCTGCGACCTATCACAGTTCAAGGCCTGCTAGCCAAGCATGAAGTTTTGTTAATGAGAATTAGAAGCTTATAGCCAGGCCTCTGGATGCTGCTATTAAAATGTACCTAATCATGTTCTTTAAACAGAATTGGATAATCACAATGAACTGACTTTTCACTCAGGCTTTCCATTTGATAGATTTGTTCATGGGGGATGTAATTCTGAGTTAATTGATACAAAGCGTTGCTGTCGCCAAACTTTACAACAGAAAAATAAACTCTAAGCATTAAATATCTTTCCTGTGGAACTGACTCTAAACAAAGTCAGGGTTTCCTAATACACACACACACACACACACACACACACACACACACACACACACACACACGTGCACATGCACACACACACAAATGCACACACAAGTGTGCACACACATGTGTACTGTTAGCTCTGAGGTGCTAACAGTGCAGATGTCCTCTGGTGCCCAGCTTGGAGCTGAACAGGCCCAGTGTGCCTTTCCCCGTGGTGTGGTCTCTGTGGCAGAGACTTCCAGACTTCCCCCCTCTGGAAGAATAGTAGGCTCCTGCTGGAGGTGAATTGGAGCTCACAGGGGATGCTCTGACTGAGAAACAGGAAGACAGGAAGCAGGCCAGGTCCTGGGGACAAAATGGTGCTGGGCTGGGTGTGTGGGCCCAGGACGAGAATCTGCAGGAGTCTGCTGCCGCCGCCATCGCTGCTCACACAACAAGAGAGAAGGAACAATGGTGTGTTGGGGCAGCTGGGGCCCCTTGGCCACGCTCCATAACTTGGAAGGCCTTGGTTGACACTCAGGGCTACGGTTTGAACTCGTCCCATGTGTCAGACACCAAATCTTCAAAGCAACGGCATTGAGAGGCAAGTCCTCACCATGACTGGACTAATATCGGTATCACAGAAGCGAGTCATCGGTCACGAGAGTGGGTTCCTCATGAAAGGGTGGGTTTCAGTCCCCTCCCTCCCTCCCTTCTTCCCTCTTTCCTCCCCACCCTTCCTCCTTTACCCCCCCCCCTTCTCTCTCTCTCTGCCATCTGCCATGGGACAATGGAGTCAGAGGAACCTCACTGGCATAAACCCCTTGACCTTGGACATCCAGCCTTCAGAACTGTAAGAACTACGCCTTTGCCTTTTACAAATTGCCCGGTCTGCCATAGCAGCACAGAGCAGACCAGGGCACTGAACAAGCAGAGTGAGATTACATGATCCCTAGTGAGACAGATATTAGAAAGATAAGCAGGCCCAATATTGATCGCCCATCAGAAGGGAGGAATGATTACAGGCTGTCAGGTGGCAAGCGTGTATCATTTACCTCCAGAGTTTATTTGACTCGATAAGAAAAGAGTAAAATTTTGTTTAAGGCTTCTTTCCTAAATAAACTGTGGTTTCATCGATCCGTTCTGCAGGCATTTATTGAAAATCTATCTGCTGTCTGTCGCTGTGCACAATCTGGAAGTGCAGATACATAAGATAGAGTCCCTGTCTTAAAGGAATTAGTCTGGCCTATCGGGTGCATAGAAGCAACTTGGTGGCTGTAGATGTGAGGTTAAGCATTCTCACAGTGGCCAGCATTTATTGCCGTGCTTACTCTCTGCTGGGGGCTGTTGTAAGCATTTCAAGTATATTCCTCAATTCATTCTGGAATACTTCTGGAAGGAAGGTCTTTTCATCTGCTTTACTTTATAGATGAAAAGATCAAGGCAAGCAATAGCTAGTTGGGCTGAGCATGGTGGCTCATGCTTATAGTCCCAGCTACTCAAGCAGAGGGATTTCAGAAGGATTGAGGTAGAGGCCAGCCAGAGAAAAAAAATTGTGGTGAGACCCTATCTTAGTCAACCTGTGATCCTACTACAAGGAGGGCATGGGTAGGAAGATAGAGATGCTGGAAAAAAAAAAACTAGAGACATGATCTGAAAGTAACTAAAGCAAGAAGGGGTTGGGAATGTGGCTCAGACAGGCAATGTCAATGTGAGGTGAAGGCTTGATTTCTAAGCCCCGGACTAGCAAATCAACAGCAGCAGCAACAACAGCAACATTAAATGAAGACGTGTCTTAGCTTGCCCAAGGTTGCATAGCAAGACAGAATTTGAACCCAGGACATCTGTCTGCAATTCTGCCCTTCTGATAATCACACCTGACTGTTAAAGGGACTGCAGGAGCCCAAGGCTCGTTCTCTAGAGAGCAGATGTCAAAGTGCACAGGGTGTATATGTGTGTGTGGGGGGGCGGGGGGAATGAGAGCTGAGCCACCCCATTGGCTGGGCCCAACAGCTTGCAGCACAGTTCTGGAGATACGGTCGGGACGCTTTATATTTTAATGGCAAGAAGAAGGGAAAGAGCACAGAAGCAGCAGTCCCCCATGTAGCTGGTGGGCTCACTGAGAGGGGAAATCAAGGCAGATCACACCTGAATCTTGGGCTCGCGTGGCTGAACCACCAAAACGAAACAAAAGGAAAGGCATCAGAAACAATCTTGTCCCTGATGGCTAAATGCTCCCACCTGTTTTCACCTTCTCAAATTCCAGCTTCTCTCTTCAGATGAGGAAATCAAGTGACTGACCCCTGCCTACAGTGGGCACAACTCTCCAGTGTCTCAAGGATTCTAGAATCCCCCCAGCAGCAGCAAATGCACTTTTCATTAGTGGTGGACCAGGCAACCCTTTGGTTTTTATCCATCTCGGCTCATCAGAGTTCTCAATGTCAGGATGATAATTAATGTTTCCAAAGAATAAATCGCGTGGCACAGATTTGAATAAATGATTTAAACCCGAGGCAAGATTATGATGCTGTACTAATGATCCTAACAAGAGGGTGAAATCTGTTTTTGATGTTCTTAACGAGATAAAGATGAAGCATTTCCCAGACCGATAGCCAATCCACCAAGAAAACGACATCGAAGCAGTGGGGGTCATCCACATGCCACCTGCTTCATTGTACAAGGACCTGCTGTCACTCTGCAAACAATGCCCAGCCCTGACATGTGTCAAGGCTCTCCGACTCCGTGGTGACATTATTCTTTCTGATCTCTCAGAAGATGATTTGCTGTTTGGCCAGAAGGAATCCCAGAGTCATCTACCGACCCCACTTTTCTGTCTGCCGAAGACCATTATTCCAAGACTGAAGGGTAACGACTTTGCTGACTGAGAGCTGGAGGAAAAGCCTCAGTGCAGAGTTGGGGGTTATGGTGGTTGTGGGGTGAGCTTGGCCTCAGATCCACTCTGACTACTGGGGTGGCCTTCCATCTCCCTGGGGTTAGGTCTTCTGGTCCACAGGAGCCCAACCTTTGCAGAGGGGTTACCATTAGGGAGTCAGCTGGAAACCATCTTATAAACACACTGGAAAGTTCTTATGACCTGACTCTTTTACATTAGATCAAATAATTCTCAATCTGAGTCAGTATTTCAGCCAATCAGAACTAAGAACCCCAAACCTCAAGCCACCTGTAGTTTCTGAGGTAGAAAACACAAAGGAGCTGTCTGAGGGGCTGGTTGAGGGCAGGGGATTCAGGTTGCTCTGATAGCACAGGATGTGATATCAGGTGAGGCTCGTTAGAGTCCACTGCATCTGTGTTTATGAATTTTTTTTTATTTTAGATAAAACCATCCAGGGCTGGGAAGGTGGCTCAGTGGTAGAGCACTTGCCTTGCATGCTCGAGGCCCTGGGTTCGATTTCTCAGCACCACATAAGAAAAAAGCTGGACTCAAAAAAAGCTGTGGCTCAAGTGGTAGAGTGCTAGCCTTGAGCTGAAGAGCTGAGGGACAGTGCCCAGGCCCAGAGTTCAGGCCCCACGACCGGACCCCAAAAAACAAAACAAAACAAAACAAAAACCATCCATTCTGATTATGCTTGTGTTGCACGGTCATTTTCCTGCCTGTGCTGATATTGTGACTGCTACCTTTGGGCATGGTAGGACCTGGCGCTGCAGAGCTGGAAACAGAGTTAAAGGCACCTAATAAATGGCTATGTAATCAAACCCAAGAAAGGAGCTGGGAGGCTGGTGCTGGGTGCTGAGTGGGGACCAGAGTCTGCTTTGAATCCACGCACAGCCAAGGCCTCAACTTTCATATAAGATTCCTGGTTGCACTGCACCCATCTCGCTGGCATTGGACACCCCACAAATGTATCTGTAGATAACCTCTAGTCTTTGGCTGTCTCAGACTGGCACCTACAAGAGGGCTTGTGGAATGCTTTGGGTTTTCCTCTTCAGCTGGGTGGTGGAGAGTCTTTACCATTTGCGAGTGGAGCTTTGAGGGACCTGTCCTTTTCTTTCCAGAGAAGCTGTTGCTGGAAGAAGATACCCCAATCTGAATTTCTCGGGTTCTTCACTGGCCCCTCGCAGCGAGTTGGCAAGTCCCCGCATGGTCCCACATCCCCCCCATGTAAGGGGTCCCAGGGCGCCTGTGGGCTGCCGCCAGTCACGGATCTGCAGAGTCTGAGTCCTGACTCCAGTGAGTGTTCTCCACAGCACAGCACAGACATTTGCCCCAGGCCACCTGAAAGCAACAGCTCAGGAATGATGGCAAAGGTAGTTAATTGGGTTTAGGGAAGAGCATGGAGGCCAGAGGGCAGGAGTGAAGCTAAGGCACCCCGGAATTCTCCTGGAAACAACCCTGCTGTCCTGCCATGGGTACCACACCACACCTGACCACATACCTTCACCTCCACCCTGCATCTTCCCGACTGTTCATCCTCCATGAACTACCTTCACTGCGCCCAGGTCATCATGGCAGCTAGCTCATAGACATTTTTACAGCCTGGGGAAAACCTCTGCTTCATCTTCCTCTCTGGTCACCTGGGGTAGTCTTGCAGACAAGGCTTTTTCTTTACCAGCCCTCCCCCCTCCACCCCTGCAAGCACAATTCCTGGATCAGAAGCTCCACCTAAGGGGGGCAATCAGGCCGACAAGACTGTGGCACCGTTCCAGGCTTTGTGGCTGTGGCATTGACGATCCAGCCACAGAAGCTGTCCCTGCAAGCTCAGTCACTTCACAATTTGCTCCCAACCCAGGCAAGCGCCCCAAACCAAGCGTCAAAGGGCCACTTAGACACAGTCTCTCCACCTCTGCCTCTGCCTCTGCCTCTGTGAAGTAGAACTTTGTCCTCTTGCCTCAACTTCCCCTACTCCAGCTTTCAAAGCCCCATCCCTTGCTCTCGGGTTCTCTGAGCCCTGTTTGCAGGGCTGTGGAAGACAGGGTGGAGGGCTCAGGCCACTGGAGCCATGTGGAAGACAGGGTGGAGGGCTCAGGCCACTGGAGCCATGTCGGAGCAGCCAGGGGTCAAGCTGACGGAGGGAGACATGCAAAAGGCTTGGCGAGGAAATCGAGACTCGACAGAGCCTTTGCTCAGCCAGGCTTCTCCATGGGACACAGATGTAAACAGAAGTTCCTCTCCCCATCATCTTCTTTCCAATACCTGTTTATTTACCACCCTGCCACACAAGTTGGGGAAGCAGCCATAACAATGAGAGGCACTAGTGGAGATGTGTTTCCTTCTTCAAATCGTAGATGTCGGGTCGGTTCCAAAAAAGAACCAATTTATCTATCTGCAATGAAGAGTTGCAGCAGGGACTTTGAAGCTCCCATTCCCATTTCTTTTTTTTGAAAGTTGGGGAAACCTGAACTATGAATCCCTCAAAATGAGAGACAGAATAAATCAGCTGTGAAGATAATAGGGATCTGTGAAGAAAGTCAAGATCCAGGGCCAAGCACAGTGCTACCTTCTTATAATCCTAGCTGTCCTGGAGGAGTTAGAGATTGCGAGGATCAAAGTTCAAGGCCAGCCCAAGGCAAAAAGTTAATGAGATTCCCCCCCCCCACCCCATGTCAACAATCAAAGCACAGTTGGTAAAGTATGTTTGTAATCCCAGTTATGCAAGAGCCATAGGTAGGAAGATCACAGTCCAGGCCAACCTGGGCAAGAAAGCATAAGAGTTTCTTGAAGCAAAAAGGGCTGGGAGTGTGGCATTCAAATGGTAGAGCACCTGTCTAACAAGCATGAGGCCTTGGGTCCAAATCCCAATATCACCAAAGGAGGAGGAAGAGGAGGAGGAGGAGCAGGAGGAGGAGGAGGAGAAGAAGGAGGAGAAGGAGGAAGAGGAGGAGGAGAATGGGGAGGAGAGTTAAACCCAAAGATCATTTTAGTACAAGTTAAGTCTTTATCTGGATCACTCCACATCAGGAATCCTTGGTTGGCACACGGATTTAGCACAGGGCAGTAAACACTGGCTACTTCCAATACAAATGTAAAAGGCCAATAAAAGAAAGAATAGGCTTTTATACTAAGTCATATACTCAGGAAGAAGAAAGGCACCATGGGCTCATGAATACTCCCCTTATTTATTCACCTTCTCCCAAAGAGAAACTTATATTCTCTAAGAATACAACATTTGTTCCCTTTATATTCAGACCAAAAAAAAAAAGTATCAAGTGGTTGTTCTTTATAGAAAACGTGGCTTGAAAGGATCTGTGTCAATGTTTCCTTCCTTCATCATTTTTACAGAATATTAAAATGGATTACTTCCCTCCACTCTCCCCCCAAGGAAGAGAGAACATAAAATCACATATTTGGAATGATGTGAGGAAACATGGGATGTGCTCCACTGCAAGCTGCGGGTCCCCAGAGCTGAGGAGACATTCCCTGTGGGGGGGTGCAGGGCAGGGAGCCGGGAGGAGGATCTCGGGCATGCTTGGTATGAACCTCGCTTCACCCGTGCATGCAGGCCCTCCGAAAGATGCAATTTCTCCATTCCCCAAACTCCACAATTTTCTAGCTGCACAGCTTCATTCCAATAAAACACTGGTATTTTATTCATCTCTTCCTGAAGTACTATACTTTTATTTTGTAGGTGTCTTGAAATCACATCAATTCACAAAAGACCAATTTCTTGCTGCTGAAGTCTAATCAGATGTTACACACACACACACACACACTCACAGTGTGTGCATGCACACATGCGGCCTTTTTGTTTCTTTCTTTCTCTAGTTTCTTATAGATTAGAGATTTGTAGTCCGAGTCACAAAGCTCCCCGAGGCCACAAATAAGGCTAATGGATGTGCATGGCAGCCCAGTCCTGTGCACTCCAGGCCTGCCCTTCCGCCCGCCCCCAGCTTGGATGGAGTCTTCCCTGGGGAGATTTTTGCCTTGCTTACAGAAACCCTGGGGTCCCATCACTGTAATTATCATTGGTCAGAATCTACCCAAATAGGAGGCTGTAGCAAAACAAAGCACTTCAAATGCCAGCTGGGTGACATGTCATGTAAAATCTTAGACCTGAAGGATCGGAGACTTTAGAGTCCAAGCAACTCCTCATCATACTTGTAGGAACACAGACGCCCATAGTCTGAGCCAGGAAATAGGAAATGTGGGTTTTCTGTTGTAGGTCTCATGTGCTTTCCTCTCCTCATCTAGCGCTGGCACCCTTTCCTGTAACAGGCCAAATATTAAATTCACAGGCTTTCTGTCCAATGTAATAATCTGTGCAGTTCAAAAGAAAAGTTTTACACTGGGTACTGGTGGCTCACGCCTGTCATCCTACCTACTCAGGAGGCTGAGATCTGAGGATCGTAGTTTGAAGGCAGCTTAGACAGGAAAGTCTGTGAGACTTTTATCTCCAAGTAAGATCAGAAAACTGGAAGTAGAGCTGTGGCTCAAGTGGCTGTCTGTGGCTCAGAGACAGTGCCCAGGCCCTTCAAATCCCACTACCCCCAAAAAAGTTTTCTAGCCTTAAAAATGTAAAAACTATTCTTAGCTCATTGACTTAAACCTATAACTTAGTAAACCATATTCGATTTGTGTGTGTGTGTGTGTGTGTGTGTGTGTGTGCGCACTGGCCCTTAGCTTTTATGCTCAAGGTCAGTACACTACCAATTGAGACAAACTTTCACTTCTGACTTTTTGCTGGTAAGCCGGAAGTGAGTCTCATGGACTTTCCTGCCTAGGCTGGGTTTGAACCTGGATCCTCAGAACTCAGCCTCCCGAGTAGCTAGGATTATGACCATGGATCATCTGTACCTGGCTTTTTTCCTTTAAACACATGCACATGGTCATCATAAATAGGGAACGTGTAATAGTCAACAATAACTCCAACAATGCTGTGTAACAAGCATCCCTGATCCTCAGCAAATGCAATGATAGGCAGATGATCTCAAGCTGATGATTTGATAAGGTCTCTCTTTTGGAGACCCCCAACAGAGACTACTTGCAGGTTCAACAACTCCCAACAAGGAGGAAGGAAAATGGCCAATGACCATTAAGTAGTGCAAAGATAAACTCAACCTTGACATTGCTACATTGAGGCTCCCTTCCTGTTGCGTGGGTGGGATAATTGACATGCCAAGTTCACCATCCACAGACCTAGACACTTCTTCCTTGATGCCTCTGGGGAAAGGTGAGGCTGACACCACGGGAAGACACAGGAGAGGTGGGGGCCGAGTTTGTAATCTCCCTGCGTCCCTCATAAAACTTCAGTATATTTAGGAAATCAAAGACCCATGCACAGATGAGACCGTAAGAGACAAGCAATGACTGCCACAGCAATGCCTCACACGACTTCACTGCTTTGTGGAATGATGTGGGAATAGCTCCTTGAGCAGGAGAAACTTCTAACTCCCAGCAGCTACTCGTGGCAAAGCCCTGCACCAGGCGTGGCTGGGGAGGCTCTGTGGGATCTGAGGCATACAGGATCCAAAACAACTTGCGGTTAGATCCGGAGCTTGCCAGAGCAGTCTCGGCCTGTCGATGCTCAGGATGCATCCCCATGCCGGCGGAAACCCCACTGATGAGAATCTAATTTGAGCGGGATCGGGATAATTAGAGAAAAAAGAAAGAAAAGTCCAGATAACATTGGAGAAAGAAGAGGTATAATTTCAAAAACACCTAGCTCTTTTCAATTTTTTTGTCTAAATAATAGAAGAGGCTTGGACCTCGAGTCCACATCTGCTCTCTGGGAGGAATGGCCACTGCCTAGTTTCCTGGGACTCCTGATATCTTAATACATGATCACAGCCTTGGTTGCTTAAGCCAACAGACCCGGGTTGTCCTGTATTCCTGCCAGCCAGCCCGGACAGCTAGGTGGCACTGGGCCTGTGCCCTGCAAGTTCTGGGCATGGCAGCTGGGAAATCCGACACACACAAACAATACTTGTGCACATTTACAGGTTCAGTGTGAGCAGATTATATAACAGGCTGCTTTTATATAACACACTGAATAAAAACCATCCAAGTTGAGGGGTGGAGAGAGTATTCTACAAAATAACTGCCTAATGAGCACCAAAAGACTCAAAGATCTTGCAAACTGGACTGTCTTCCTGATTTCCTTTTTAGCCTGCTCATGGTGGGTGTACACAAAAGCCACTGGTTTTGTGTATTCACTTAAAAAATCCTGTTATATTACTGAAAGTGTTTATCTACAAGTTTGTTTGGGTACAACCACAATTCCAATTACTTCCCTATTCGAATACCTTTTTTTTTCTCTTGACTTTTTGCTCTAGGTAGAACTTCTAGCATTATATTGAATAGCATAAGAGAGTGGACATCTTTGTCTGTTGCTGACATTAGAGGCCATGTTTCCAGAGCCTATTTTTTTCCAGACAGGGTCTCGTACTGTTTTGCATAGCTAGTTTGGAGCCTCAATCCTGTTACCTATACCCCAGCCATAGTTTGGACTATAGGAATACACCCCCATGGCTCAGCTTGTTTGATTAAATGTTTGATTAAATGTTTGTTTAAATGAAAGACAGCTTGGCTGGCTTTGAACAAAGATCCTCAGGTAGCAGAATGACAGATGTTGACAAATGTGTGCCATCAGGTGTGGTCCAACCACCGTTATTTTACATTCTAATTCTGGCATTTGAATATTGGGATATCCGATATTTCCTGCAGCTTCTGCTGGCTCAGATAATGTGAACGTTTTCTAAGTTTATATATATATTGACCATAAATTCATCTTTCTATGGCATGTCACCTATGGGCGGTCTGAGAGGTCTCAGAAGACACTCTCTAAGGTGCATTTATGTAAATTCCCCCTGGTGATCTGGGAGACACTTCCAACTGGGCATCTCTTTCAAATAAATTCTCAGCTTAAAGTTTTGGGGCAAACTAGGAAGGGAGAATTGTGGCTGCACACCTGTGTGAGGGCCAGCTGGTAACTGTACATAGGAAAGCGTGTCTGCTCCCTCTAACCACAACAGGATGATGGAGGAATTTCCTTGTGTCGCCCTGTGTAGACAAGGCTAATTTATAGTTTGTGGTCACAGTGAGCCTGCAGTTCAGGGAGGTCACAGATCTTTGCTTGGGGTCTCCTATGGTCTTTCCCTTGGAGCCCAGTGGCTCTTGTCAGAAGAACCCCATGTTAGAATGGGGATCAAGGGATCCGTTGTGAAAACCTCCAATGCCAGGAACCCACGTTATTTCATCCTCTGATTACAACTTTCTGTTTGCTCTTAGCCTCTGAGATGTCCTTAATTTCTGATCAGAGAGAAATTCATACTCCCAGTTGTTTTAAACGAGGGGTTATAAAGGCTGCTGCACTGGAAGGAAGCATGCCTTCATCGCTGTTGACTGTGTAGAGAGTATTTTCTAATGTCCCACTCATAACTTGTAAGCAGCCAGGTCAGATGGCTGGCGCAGGTCACTGGTCTGCCTCTCTCAGGAAGACAGAGACTCTGATTTGTTCTTTAGCCCAGCCTCACTCCAGCTCCAGGCAGAGCTGGGCTGAATCCTGGTCACAGACTCCTAACTGCTGCCTAGGTTCTGAGTCTCAGCATTTATGGACACCCCACAGCATTCTGGAAAGTTCCTGAGTCACTCCTTCCCTACTTAAGACATCAGCCCTTGGGTTTCCCAGAGCTGCTTCCTGCCAAAATATAGCTCCATGGCTTACAAAATGATGCCTCCAAACACTACCTCTCCTGTCTGGAAGCCCGGGGGCCAGCCTCTACTCTTTGGCCTCCACTCTTTGGCCTCCACTACACACAGACATGTCATATCACTCTGTTAAAAGTTCCCACCCTTATCATTTCTTCCACATTGTTCTTAGTTCCTTATTTCCTGCTCAGCCTCCTGCTCAGCCTCCCCGATTACACCCTGACTTGCTCCCCTCCGTGGACTGGTGGCCTTACACCTAAGATGACCTCTATGATGTTAGTATCTATTGATGGTGTGAGCTCATGAAGATATGGGCTCTCCCTACATCACAGGTAAGCCACTGCAAGCTGGACAGAGGTCAAATATCAGAGTTCTTCTCGTTTCTACAGGTGTCTAAGTGCCCAACCTTGAAACAGGGTGTGGAAGGAAGTGGTTTGAATTTGTCCCCCCGGGCAGTTCATATGCCCAAAGTTTGGCCCTCCATGTGGCAGTGTTGAGAGGCAGAGCCTACCAGAGTTGGTCAGGCCAGACACTCCACTGGGGAGAGGAAGAATTAACCCGGCCCCGCCGGAGTCGTGGTGAGTTCTACCAGAGCTGCAAAAGTAAAAGACTGGACCTCCCCACTCCCTGCAGAAGACAAGGCCTGCCCCCACTCTCGGTGGGAGAAAGGCCTGGCCCCCACTCTGGCCCCTGTCTTGCCATGGTGTCTCCTCTACCACTGTCTCTGCTGTGAGGTTCTGACCAGAAGTGATGCTCTGGAACCTCCAGAAGTCATGGGTGGAACCTCTGTGTTTATAATGCACCCAGCTGCGGGCAGTTTGTTATCGTTATGGAAAACCTACTGATAGAGAACATAAATAGACATTATGTGGACCACCCATGAGATGAGGGGATTGATAAGCCTTCACTACTATTCTCAACTTTGACCCTCACGGGTCAAACCTGAACATGAGAAAAACAGATGTACTTTTTATCCTCCTTCATTGTTGTCATATAACTAAGGTATACTTGACAAGAGAAAGTGTATCTGTTTATTTCTATCTATCTATCTATCTATCTATCTATCTATCTATCTATCTATCTATCTATCTATCTATCTATCATCTATCTATCTATCTATCATCTATCTATCTATCTATCTATCTATCTATCTATCTATCATCTATCTATCTATCTATCATCTATCTATCTATCTATCTATCTATCTATCTATCTATCTATCTATCTATCTATCTATCTATCATCGCTCTCTCTCTCTCTATCTATCATCTATCTATCTATCTATCTATCATCTATTTATCTATCTATCTATCTATCATCTATCTATCTATCTATCTATCTATCGTCTATCTATCTATCTATCATCTATCTATCTATCATCTATCTATCATCTATCTATCTATCTATCTATCTATCATCTATCTATCTATCTATCTATCTATCAATCTATCTATCTATCTATCTATCTATCTATCATCTATCTATCTATCTATCATCTATCTATCATCTATCTATCTATCTATCTATCTATCATCTATCTATCTATCTATCTATCTATCATCTATCTATCTATCTATCATCTATCTATCTATCTATCTATCTATCTATCATCTATCTATCTATCTATCATCTATCTATCTATCTATCTATCATCTATCTATCTATCATCTATCTATCTATCTATCTATCTATCTATCTATCTATCTATCTATCTATCTATCTATCTATCGTCTATCTATCTATCTATCTATCTATCATCTATCTATCTATCTATCTATCTATCATCTATCTATCTATCTATCTATCTATCTATCTATCATCTATCTATCTATCTATCTATCTATCTATCATCTATCTATCTATCTATCTATCATCTATCTATCTATCATCTATCTATCTATCTATCTATCATCTATCTATCTATCTATCTATCTATCTATCATCTATCTATCTATCTATCTATCTATCTATCATCTATCTATCTATCTATCTATCTATCTATCTATCTATCTATCATCTATCTATCTATCTATCTATCTATCTATCATCTATCTATCTATCTATCTATCTATCTATCATCTATCTATCTATCTATCTATCTATCTATCTATCTATCTATCTATCTATCATCTATCTATCTATCTATCTATCATCTATCTATCTATCATCTATCTATCTATCTATCTATCATCTATCTATCTATCTATCTATCTATCTATCTATCTATCTATCATCTATCTATCTATCTATCTATCTATCTATCTATCTATCTATCTATCTATCATCTATCTATCTATCTATCTATCATCTATCTATCTATCTATCTATCTATCTATCATCTATCTATCTATCATCTATCTATCATCTATCTATCATCTATCTATCTATCTATCATCTATCTATCTATCTATCATCTATCTATCTATCATCTATCTATCTATCTATCTATCTATCTATCTATCTATCTATCTATCTATCTATCTATCTATCTATCTATCTATCTATCTAGCACCTCTGTATAGAATGCAGTATAATGTTTTGATGTATGTATGTACTGGGAAGTGATCATTATCATCAAGTTAGCTAACATACCAATCATCTCACCTAGGTACCTTTTTGAGTATTTGGTGAGAACATTGAATATCTGAACTCTTCAAATTCAAGCACAAAATGAAGTCAGACTCACAGTGGTCTCGAGTCACAGCAATGGAACTTATCACCATCTCTGCATTACCCCTCCTCCAACCCCTTGGCCACCGCCAATCTAACGTCTGTTTTAGATCCATATATAAATAAGTGAGACCACGCTGCATTCCTCTTGCCCTGTCTGTCTTCTTCTGGTCAGACGATGAGCTCCAGGTTCACCCATGCTGTTGTGAATGGCAGGCTCTCCTTCTTTCTGGAATGTTAGTTGCTTTCTCACTGTGCATAGGTGCATACCACATTCGCATATCCATCCCTCGAAGGAACTTCCGGTTGGTTCTTTGTGTTGGCCGATGTCAATCCCACTGCATGGGCAGGGGAGGGAGAGCAGGCCTTTCCTCAAGGTGGTAATTTCACTTCCTGTGAATCAGTTTGCATTCCTAACCACCGCACTGAGGCTCTCCTTCCCACATATCCTCGCACACACTCTGCGGTCTTTTTAGTAAACAGATACCCCTCTGTATGAGGCAGTGTTTCAGTGTGATCTCACTATGAGCTTCCTCGAACTCACATCCTCTTTTGTTGTTGTTGTTGGTCATGGGGCTTGAACTCGGCCTGAATGCTGTCCCTCAGCTCTTCTGCTCTAGGCTAGTGCTCTACCATTTGAGCCACAGGCCACTTCCAGTTTTCTGGTGGTTTATTGGAGATGAGTTTCATGGCTTTTCCTGACCGGGCTGGCTTTGAACCGAGATCCTCAGATCTCAACCTCCTGAGTAGCTAGGATTACAGGTGTGAGCCATCGGTGCCCAGCTGGAACTCACATCCTCTTAAAGCACAAGCTGTTTAAGACTACAGAAGCAGCACATTTTTCCTGACACTGCACCTAAGCATATAATGGAAAACGTCATGTTGTTGGGATTATATGCAGTATTTGCTGGACCACAGGTCAACTGTATGATGAATCAACTAAACAGAGTGACTGGAATCCACATGCATTGCACACAGCAGTGATAGTGAACCATGACCTCCTCATATACCTATTTGAAAATAACAGTTAATACATATTTTAAAAACTAGTAAAGTTCACAATTTCTAGAAAATGCTTTAAATGCACAGGATTTTAGGAAGCACTCTTAAGTAACCTGTGGATGAATAAACAGGGAAACAACATGACAAAATATTTTGAGTTATATCATAATAAAAACAGAACATCTCAAAATCTACTGAATTTGGATCAAAAGTAATTGCTTGATGGAAAATTGTTAGCGTAAAGCTTTCTATGTTCTGTGCTTTTCTGACTTGGATAAAACAAAAGTTATATAAAATAAATAATTTATTCCACTTTGACAAACAGCAAAAAAATGCAACTCAAACTCTGAGTGAGAAGAGAATAAAGGCTAAATACATAAAAATATAAAACCAAGAGTAGAAAAAATAATGCCAAAATTGAGATTGGTTTTTTTCAAATAAGATTAGTGTATAGTACTAAGAAAGATCAAGATGCTGTCCATTGTGGCTCCAGCCTGTGGTCCAAGCTCCTCAGGAGGCTGAGGCCTGAAGGATCAAGGTGCATGCACAATACAAGACAAAGCTACGAGGAAATAGAACTATGCACCAGTACTCACCTGAGTATGGATGCAAAACCCTTAAGAAAATATGAGCTAAGTAGGTCTGTCAATACATACAAGGGATAAAATATTATGATCAACTAAAGCTTACCCCAGGATTTCGACGTTTGTTCAATATGTTTGAACCAAAACTACCCTACACTATAGCAATACAATTTAGAAAGAAAGCTAAATGGTAGTCTCAACAGAAAAACCTTTTGACAAAATTTTATGTCCATTCATGACAAAAAAAAAAACCAGCAATGGCAGCAAAGAACCAAAGGAGTAGTCTCAATCAGACAAGGGCCTTAGTGCAAAACCTAAAGCCAGAATGATGGTGAATGTCAGGGGCCTGAAATCATTCCCCACTTCCACCAGGAAGAAGACAGATGCCCACATCTGTCACTTCTATCCAGCATTGGCCCGCAGAAGGCATGTCTAAGACAAGAATTGCAAGGAGAGAGGTTCAGATTGGAACAGAAGTTACCCCATCCTTACGTGCAGGGGACATCACTGTGTGTGTGGACGATTATAAGGGTTGCAAAAATGGCTGCTGCCACTAGTAAACAAGTCACTACTGAAGAACACATGAAGAGCTTCCTCACACAGCCCGACAGAGCTGTAGTACTCTAAATAAAACATGTGGACAGTGTCGGTGTGGGTGACGATACCAGGCCGCCGGTGTGGGGAAGCACAAGTCTTGTTGTCATATAGTGTACAATGGTATAATCCGTGTGAGGAATCTTTGGCAGCTCTTCTGTCTTGACTGTGCAATTCCGCTCCTCTCTGTTCACCTAAGAGAAATAAAGCCACGTAAGGAGATGAGGCGGATTTAAAGCCCTGTGTCCCTGGCAGCATTATTTATTGCTTATCACAGCTTCAACCTGAGAAAAGACCAAATGTCTGCTGACAGTAGAACTTGTCCATTGTGGAGTGCTACTTGGCGATACAACAATACACAGTCAGTCCAAGCACCAACAGGGAAATCTCACCTCCGGGGCTGGTACGGAAAAGCTTGGAAGGGAAACCTGTGTACCTTCATTTCCATGAAGCCCAGAGAGAGGGAAGAAGAATCAGATAATGGTAAATAGCACCCCCAAAATAGGGGCTTCCCACCCCGACAGCCTGGGCTTGCCAAAGGCCTCATCTCCGCGGGTGGTGGCTGGGACTGCAGGCATGTACTTCCCTTCAAATCATGCCTCTGAGAACGCCAAACTAGGTTAGCCACGCGAGTTCATGGATATGTCCTCCTGTTTATTAGAAATCTGCACAATTATGCATAGAGTCTTACCATAATCATTATGCTATCCATAACAGTGCCTAGATCCTGGGGCTCAGAGCACTTGCCAGCTTGGTCAAGTGTCCGCCCTCCATTTCCTTTGAAGATGTATTATTACTTTCAATTAACTTGTCTGTTAATCTACTCCATTAAAACTCCTCTTTGTCCACCCCTGAATTTTGTCTTCAGCAAGACTAATTAAGAATCTGCCACTTGTCTGTCCTGGCTGGAAGAAGTGAAAACTCACAGCAAAATCCAGGGCATCCCTGGAGGGGTGTGGGATGGGCTGTCACCATGAATACCACCAATCACACTTAAAACTCATTCAGGTCTTTGGCTGCTTGTGTTGAGTCAAATACAGCGACTGTTGCCCTGCGGGTGGACCTGCTACACTTGCATCTGACAGGTCTCCTCAAAGCTTGAGTAGTGGAGATGTGGTCTTGAATGCACTGGTGTTCAGAGGTTGAGTGTTTGGGAAGTGGCTGGCTTGTGGAAGATCTGACTTCATGAGCAAATGCAGCCACTGCTGTGGCTGCCCCACAGCACCAAGGAGGTATTCCAGACATGGAATATTCAGAAAGACAGGAACCATGACAACCAAGCAAGCAACAAGCTTGTACTGTGGCTCACCAGGCTATGAGACTTTATCTCTAATCAGCCAGTACAAAGTCAGGCTGGAGACATGATTTAAGTGGTACAGCACCAGCCATAAGCAAGCAAATCAAGCAAATATGAGGCCCCAAGTTCAAACCCCAGTAATAACAACAACAAAAATTAAAACACTTTCATTCAACAGCGAAAATAAGGGGGATGCCTAAAGCACACTGCATTGTAGACAGGTACAAACTAGGACATGGAATGGTCATTCCCAACAGTCCTACCACGTCATTGTTTCAAGCAACATGATTGACTTCTCACCTCGAACACGGAGGAGACAACGTGACACCTGCTGCTCAGTGACACTCCAGCCTTTGCATGTGGTAGGTATTTCCACCAGGAGAGTGAGCAACCAACTCCAGATGAGGATCCGACCCGAAAGAAAGCAGAGTCTGGACATTTCCTGCATGTTTGGGAGGGAAGATAAGAGCTGCTTGTCTCTTTTCCTTTGGGGAGAAATTAAAAAAACCATTCCGGCTCCTTGTTTTGATATGCATAAAACAAGTGCTATGCATAAAATAAAGTGCAAAGTTGGTGTTATGTAAACAAATCCCAGTCGCTGGGAGTTCACCGAGGGGAAGGCAAGTGGAGTCAGCCAGACAACACGTGTTGATCTCTGTAGCGCTAAGCCACTTGGAGGGCCATCCTCGCCGCTGGCCTCTGTGCTTGTGTGCGTGGGTGCGAGGGTGTTTATGTGCATTTCATAAACTTATTATACACTTGTTCAGTGGAAAAACATTTTATGCAAGTGTTGTAGCTACAGAGAGAGGAAAAAAAGCCACACTGTGGTCTCTGGGGATCCTGTTCTTCCCAGCAAGGAAGAAGACAGTGTAAGCAGGTCATTGTGATGCACAGCGTAGCCTGTGTGTCCACAGCTGTTGTGTTGTGTATGAGCACCTCCGAGAACGCCCGCCTTGTAAACATGCATGCAAGATCTGCATGGCCCCAGAGCCACCCTGGCCAACAAGCCTTGGGCTCTCCAAGGAACATGGGCCGATGAGCCAGGATTTTCAAGAGAGATAAAGGTAGGGGGCGGAGTAGGTATCTGCTGGGCTGCCACTACTTGCTTTGCCATCTTGAGATGAGAATTCTAGAAGATGAGGTGGTCAAAAGGAGGGGAAGTCCAGACAGGAATGGTCCAAGAAGACCTCTCAAAGTAATTAAATCCTGTACTGAGTGTGCCATGATTTTCTTACAATCACTTAGTCAATTAATTAAAGCCAGGCTAGTGCCTCTTTCTCTCCAGGCCCAACGCTGGGTGCCTAGAAGCCTGCTTTTTATTGGTCTCCTTGCTCCCATTGCCTAGAATTTATTCTCAACACCATGACTGCTTCTATTGTGGAGCTGGAATACTGCTCTCCTGGCTCTCCACACATCTGACCTTAATTGCTGGAGCATTTGGATGGGAGTCCTCCCTCCAGGGCTCCCTGTTCGTGTCTGGGGATTTGACTCAGAGACGAATGATTTAGTGTCCTGCATTTGTCTTTGGCCAAGACTTCTGCTGGCATTTCCTTCCTTCCTCCCTCCTTCTCTCCATCTCTCCCTCCCTCCCATAGCTCCGTATGAGATGGCAGAGTTTGGCAGGACGCACCATGCTGTGTCTCTATCGTGGACTGCTGAGGTAGAAAAGTATTGCACTATGAGATTTCTCTGAGCATCTGAAATTGGCTTTTAAAATGTCAAACATCCCTTTGATTCCTGCTGGTCTTGTGAGCAACAGTGTAATTTTCCTCCCAGGGAGGCCGGGAACACAGAATTGGTGCTGTTCTTCATCTGGCTAAGTCAATGAGGTGTTTATTGAATGCCTACTATGCACCTGCAGTGGCTTTAAGCTCTGGAACGTGACCCTGTCCTCAAAGCTTGGGGGAGAACAGGCCATGTCAGATCCCAACTCACTTAGAGTCAAGTGCCCAGGGATGACTATGATCCCCAGTGTGCCCTCTACCTGGAGGCAGCGGCTCTGTGGCTGTTACCATCCTTCCGTAGGCCTGGTCTCCATTCTTGGTCTTCTCTCTTTCTTCTAAGATCAGAAGTGCAGCATCGGAACTTCTCCAGTGACGGGGCTTGGTGCATCCATTTTCATTCCTGAGATAATCTCATTTCCTTGTCTTCCGTTCTTTTTCTAATTGTATCATGCTGGTATAGCTTTCTGTGATAAGGCAATCACACCGTCTCAATGGTGCCTGATGTCCCCAAGGGGAGGCTTAGCATGGCATTTAGAAATCAAGGAAGAAAACCGAGTGGGCAGGTTGAGGATGGCTTTGGGTGCATGGCAAATGTGAGATGCGTGTGTGGGGGTGGTGGTGAAGATTGTCTCTGGGGAGCTGGCTTCTAGGCGGGAACTCAGTGACAGGACAGCAAAATCAATGGCAGGAAGAGGAGCTGACTAGTTGAGAGATGGAATTTGGAGACAGCCCCATATGGATTCCTGTTGGCGTTACACTGTTGGATGGCTTGATGGCTTGGCACACCCCTCTCCTCAGGCCATGCAGGCTTGTACAGAGGATTCCATGATGTGTGGACAGCAGAGCACTTGGGACACCGTGGAACCAATGAAACATACTCAGCAAGCTCATTCAGATGTCACCATTACAACAGATTCTGCAAATGATTCTCGGCCACCAGGGAGAGCCCAGTTCCTTGCACAGACAAGCCACCAAAGGCAAAATCAGAGACAGGAGATACAACATCTGCTTTGCTCAGCGCGCCATACTGGCTGAGAAGTACCCAAGGTATGCCCTGCGGCAAACCTGCGCCCTTCTCTCGTGCGTCCATGGAGAAGAATCCTGGTGCTAGAGATGGGGAGATGTTATTGTCAGAAAGCACCTTCCCGCAGGACAGCACGCATGTCCTTGTTATGTTTCCTCTTTTTAATTCTGTAAATACCCCATATCTACTGTGTGTCAGTCAGTGAAGAAACAGGAGCGTGAGAATCATACACTTTTTTCCAATCCCAGCTGAGCCAGCAGCCAACACCGCTTCCTGCGCATGTAGTAGTAAGGTCGAGCTGTGTGCTGGGGATAGTTGCCCCTTTAGTGTCTCTGCAAGTCAGCCTTCAGTACCTTGGGCCTCGGGGTGTTGCTACTGTGGTCACACACCACTGTGATAAGTAACCCGAACAAGTCTTCTCAGGTACAGTATTTATGGTTCAGTGTGAGGCAAAGAACAGTGCGAGTCAACGGGTAAAAACTAATTTACTGGAATGTCACCCTGGATAGATGGCAAATAGCTGCGAACAAGTTATGTACAATATAATTAAAAATATGATAACATTATAAAAAAGGATGATGGCTAGTTAGAGGGGAAGATCTATCAAGGAGGAGTGTGTGTATATCACATGAAATATTGCTTCAATTACTTGAAGTCATCAGCTTGGCTTCCTCATCTGAAAAACAATCCTTACCCATGCAGGCTTAAAATGACAAGCGCTGTTTATTTCTATACTTGATTTCCTTTCATTCCATCTGTCCACGAGAATTTCCCGCAGCGTCTGTTGAACAAAGAATGTGTGTGTGTGTGTGTGTGTGTGTGTGTGTGTGTGTGTGTGTGTGTGTAGAATAATACTCCAACTCGAAAACCCTGTCTCAGGCCCTGGCATCTGAATGGAGCTCAGCAGGCCAGCAGATGTGAAGAGAGGAAGCATTCGTTCCCAAATGCCCCCGGTGAAGCACCCAGGAAATGGTTTTGCACAAAAGCAAGAGAGGGGGGAAAAAACAATGGAAAGCAAATAGAATGTCTTATTAATAAACACAATTAATTTGCTTACGCCATTCTGGCAGATGGATCAAGCCTCTGACTGCCAAGTGGCTCAGAGCATCCCTAAGCTTTCTGGGAGACCTGTAACAGGGATGGGGCCTGTCCCCTAAGTGTGCAATCCCCAGCCTTGCTGTCTCTCGGCTCTTCTAGAACTGACCAGAGGCTCCAGGAGATGTCACCGCTCAGCGCTCAGCACCCTCTCCCCAAGCTACACACTCACTGTGTTTGGCTTCTGGAAGTCTCTCCTGTCTCACTCACAGACACAGTGCTGGGCTCACGCTTGCTACCTATGGTCACTTATTGTCTTCCTGAATTAAAGTGGTTTGGGGGAACCACTCTTATCTCTTCTGCTGATATTCGAGGCCATCATTTCGTTTCCGTATTCATTTGCTCATCTCTAACCTAGACATCAGAATAAACAGGCTCCAGTGTTTGTGAACTCCAAATCAAATTGCCCCGAAAGCTTGAGTCTCTCTCCAGCTACCATCCGACGTTTCTCCTCCTTTGTCCATCGTCCAGGATTTAAATAGCATTTTCCCCTTTCTGCTTTCATCTTATCTCCATTTACTCTGTGCACAGCTGTGACAGGATCGTTCAACCATCCGCTCAGAGGCCAGCTTCCCAGGGAGGCCCTGCTCACTCCTGCCGTCTGGGAGAGCCAGCTCCCCTGCATTAGTCACCAACTTCTGGACACACCCATCCTCCTCAGGGTATCGGGGGAAACCCAGGGTTCCAACCCTACCAATGACTGCGCTACCCTGCTATCCGCCCTCCATCAATGTTCCCCCAATGAGAATGGAAACTTGTGATGCCTGGATTTTTTTTTTTTGGTCAGACATGGGGCTTGAACTCTGGGCCTGGGTGCCGTCTCTCAGCTCTTCAGCTCAAGGCAAGCACTCTACCACTTGAGCCACAGCTCTACTTCTGGTTTTCTGAAGGTTAATCGGAGATAAGAGTCTCACGGACTTTCCTGACCAGGCTGGCTTTGAACCATGATCCTCAGATCTCTGCCTCCTGAGTCGCTAGGATTACAGGTGTTAGTGACCAGCCCCTTGCCTGGATTTTTAAAAAATAGAATTTTATTGTTATTATTAAGGTGTTATATCGAGGGGTTATGGGCTCCTAAGTGAGGTAAATGAGTACATTTTTTTTCTTGGACAATGTCACCCCTTCCTGCTCTTCCCCCCAGCTGTCCCTTCCCATCCCCGCCCACAAGTGACATAGTTCATTTTCCACATAGTGTCTATGGGACGGCACATTTTGTTTGCTGATGCTTAGGTTTTTGTCTCTTTTCATCAGTGCTGACTTATGAAGTTTCTGTCAGATGATGGAGTGAGCGAGTGTGTTGGTCCCTGGTTTCTGATCCTCAGACATCTGATTCTGTCTCTGCATGCTGACCTCCGCGGCACATCCTCCTCCCTTCATTCCTGCGGTGCCTCCTTCCTGGTTTCAGCCTCACGAGCCGGCCAGTGCTTCCAATCTATGTTTCCCTTTCCTCCACATGCATGTTAAGGTTCCAGATGCTTCCAGAGTTTCACGCGTGGACATTTTTTCTTCCTTTCCTTTGATATGATGAAAGGGAGAGCTCTTCTCATGGCAGGTTCCAGTCCTTTCCCAATCCATGCATCACTCTATAGATAAGAACACTAAGGCACAGAGGTTCACATCATGACAGAGGCCGTGACACCAGTAGATGGCAGAGTACTTTCCATGGACCGGACATGGTTTGTCCTCAGGACTGGATATGGTTTGCCCTCAAAACAGTCCAGTGCCAGAAGCTGGGTTCCCTGGGTGACAGGACTGAGAGAATAGAATGCAGTGGGAGGTGGTAGAGTGCTGAAGGAAGGCTCTACCCATACAGAATGGGTGAACGACTGACTCCCTTGAGAGACTGGAATAGGTGCCCAGAGACTGGATTAAGTCTCAGGGGAAAGGTGAGTAGGTATCTGGGGACTGCATTGATGACTTTAAGAGTGTTTTTAGACATGGGGCCAGTCTTCCCTCGGTCTCCTGTGTGCGCTTTTCTTTGTCAGGTGTCTATCCTCCTATCTTACTTCCACCCTGCTCAGAGCAGCGTGAAGCCAGGAGAGGAGCAGATGTTGGTGCCATGTTCCTGGGCTTCCCTGTCTCCAAGGCGGGGTCTCATTAGCTGGAGTGTGTCAGTGGGGACCTGCTCTGTATGGAGACATCTTGCCCTGTCACTCTACTTCCTGACCACCATGAGATGAGCAGCTCTGCTCCCCGCCATGTTCCCCATGGTGACATTCAGCCTCGCTCAGGCCAGCAAAGCCAAGGGACCAGGGACTGAGATCTCCGAAGCTATGACCCCATGCAAGCCTCTCCTTCCCAAGTTGTGCCTGTCAGGTGTGCTGCCACAGGGGAGGGAAAGGACTCATGCAGGGCTGTACTGGTATCTTCCCTGCCTCTGTCTGCTCCCGTTCCTCTTCCTGGCTTGGAGGAGAGAGGGACTGAACCAGGACACATCACTTTATGCATGTGGTCTCTTGGTCTAGGCTTTGAGATAAAACCCAACAACCATGCCCCTCTTCTACTTGACTGCATGTGAGGGGTGGGAGGTGAGTCCCCAAGACCCTCCTGGGCTGGTGGTTTTCTAGGGTGATGATGGGAGATAAGTCACCAAGACTTACCTAAGTCCTACCATACTCATGGCTATGATTTGTTAGGGCAAAAACACACAGAGCAAATGGCATATGGGCTCAAGACTCTGGAAACTAGACAAATGCTTTCCAGTATCCTTTCCCACAGGAGGCACTTAATCCTCCTGGCTACAGTTGTGGGAACAAGTGTGAAGCATCTACACAGGAGACTCAGTGTTCAGGGTTGTTATTGGAAACAGTCCCTGCTCAGCACATCCCAAAGTCCTAGTTTCCTTGATGGGAAACGGATGTTCTGCACAGACTCTCTGTGTCTGACAAACAACTGAGACTCCATAAGATATTCCTTTCACTGAGAATTATGGTTTGGGCTCCCGTGTTAAAGATTCTGTCCTGCTCGGGCAGATACCTTCATTGAGAGGTGGCTGAATCAGAAGGGCTCTGACCTGAGCAGTGTTGAAGGAGTCACAGGCTTATGGCATTACTGGGAACGTGGCGGAGGTCTGCTTAGGGGAAGTAAGTCACTAGGGTGGGGGGTAGCAAGCCTTGCTGGTGATTCTCCTAGCTTGGCTTCACAGCTGTAGTCTTTAACACCTGTGTTCCTCAGGTGGAGGACACATGAGGACATGTCACCATGTGTGCACATGAACTTCTGGTTCTCGGCAGACAGAAACAAGGACCAAAGGTGTCTCTCCTTAAACTGTTCAACAATTATATGCAGTGGCAAACTACTGGAAAAATATCTCATCAGTAGATTTAAGGGAAGTATAAGTAACGTACATAACACGTACCCGAGAGAGGGAACAAATGGTTGGCTAGAGAATTTTGTTTTTAATTAAACAGGTAATGTATGCTTGCATTTAGCCCTGTAAATGAAAATGTATTCGCCACACAGGCAGGAGCCCTATTAGACTCTCCTGTACATAAACTGTACGGGTGATTACCGCTGATTACTGTACTATTAGAGATGTGTGCACTCGGGGCTTGATTGTAGCTTGCCTGCCTCCTGCAAGGGCTCCTGTGTGCATTTCCTGAATCATGGAGACTACACATCCTTAGCATTTCACTTATGGGTTTGTACACTGG
This sequence comes from Dipodomys merriami, assembly GCF_024711535.1. Taxonomy (NCBI): domain Eukaryota; kingdom Metazoa; phylum Chordata; class Mammalia; order Rodentia; family Heteromyidae; genus Dipodomys; species Dipodomys merriami. The sequence continues at coordinate 5,045,372 of NW_027204048.1, forward strand.
TGGGTGGGACAGGCAGACACGTGCTGGTATGCAGATGGTTGCTTGGTGTGAGAAAAGAAAGGAGACGGGGCAGGTGAAGGGAAAAATGGGAGCAGAGTGGTTGGCCTGCCTGTCCTACCTGACTTGGTGGCGAAGGTCACTTTTATTTTGTCCTGCTCCTCATTCACACCTCCAGTGCAAGCTGCTCACTTTCAGCATTTGCATCTCACTTGGAAATCATGGATGGAGCTGGGCTTGTGAAGGAAAGGAGAGTTATGTACCAGTTTTCCCAATTGTACCTCTCCTTCCTGACTTGCAGGCTGCTTCTGACTATATCCCAGCCCCACACTCACTTCCTGGGTTGGCTGTTCTTTACTTGCATTTCCATCCATCAGAAACAACGGTACCTCCTAGAAGGCCACGCATTCCATGGATCCATTTATTTGGATGATCTAGAATGAGAAAACACATAGAGACCCAAACCAGGTCAGTGGAGAGGAAGGACTGCTCCCTAGGGGACGGGTCTCCCTCCAGGCTGGTGTGATGTGCTGGAACTTAGTAGCAGTGAGGATTGCACAAAGCTCTGCCTTTTCTCAAAACACGGAGTTGCATTCACTCCAGTGGTTGAAAAGATTAGTCTTATGTTGCGCCTTCTATTCTTATCACAACAAAAGCCCTGGTATGAAGATGAGACAAGTTTGCTGGATAGGAACAGTTAGGATTTCGCAGTGACTGTTAGTTGGTCATGCCCTACTTTTCAACAAGTTCTTCAGCCTGATGCTGGAGGAAAAACCAGCAGTGGGAATTTGCAGCTGCAACAGGAGACAGATTAGATAGTCCCAAGGGCATCTTGTCCTTGATGTGGAAATCACAGCATTGGGGAGGGTGCTCTATTGGTTTTTGTTTTACATATAAATTATACAGGATGTTTCTCTCTCTCTCTCTCTCTCTCTCTCTCTCTCTCTCTCTCTCTCTCTCTGTTCATATGTGTCTTGCTCTCTTAAACTTTGGGGTTCATAGGAAGAGAGCTTGCACAGGAAGTTATTTCTGACTAGTTCAGCAAACTCCAATGAATGACTGAATCTGGATTGTTAAACTGAGGTCCTGTCTCCAACCAGCAGGCAGAACTTGCTCCGCTCACAGCCGACTGGAACCCAGCACTGTGTGCATGATCACCTCATCTCTCTCTCTCCCCAGCCTCACTCCCACTCAGTCAGTACCCCCACCCCCCACCCCCTTCTCCCTGCGGATCCTGCCACAGCACAATTCCCAAATCACTGAAAAAATAATTTTCACACAAATAGATAATGAATACATGTCAGAATCTTATTTAACTCTTTACGGGAGACATCAGCTGGATGACAGGACTGAATCAATAAGTCGGAGAAACTTGAATTCTTAAAACCTGGTGGAAATAAAGAGTGGAGTCAGACTGCCATGTTAGGTACAAATTAGTTCACATTCAACAAAGCAATGAAGCCTCTCAGGCTTCTTTTACTCCAGCCGAGAAAGGGCAGTATCACAGCTCACCAGCTCCTAACTTGAAAGAACTGTGAATCCCAGTTGCTCCAATGAGTTGCTGCTCAAATTCAGCCATTATAATCCTACTGATATATTTAGAAAACACATTGTCCATGATCTTCCCAACTTAATAGCTTGTCTTGTCATTTTGTACTTAGCTCACTCCCACAGCCACATAAATCAATTGCTTGTAATAAATAAAATCAATACATATCTTCCCTGCTGGGTTTGTTTCTTAGGTGGAGCCCTGACTGTAGTGTGTGTGTGTGTGTGTGTGTGTGTGTGTGTGTGTGTGTGTGTGTGTGTGTGTGTGTGTGTGTGTGTGTGCATCAAATCCCATACTCTGATGTGAGACAAAAGTAGAATCCAGTACCTCCAGGAACCAAGGTGCATTAACTGGTGAAAGATGGACCTACAAAAAATCATTTCCCACCCAAATCCACATACCAATATTTGCTAGCACAATTTTTTAAAGTGACCAAACAGCCAAGCGCCAGTGGCTCATGCTTGTAATCCTAGCTGCTTAGGAGGCTGGGATCTGAGGATCATGGTTCAAAGCCAGCCCAGGCAGGAAAGTCTATGAGACTCTCCAACTAACCACCAGAAAACCGGAAGTGACGCTGTGGCTCAAGTGGTAGAGCGCTAGCCTTGAGCTGAAGAACTGAGGGACAGCCCCCAGGCCCAGAGTTCAAGCCCCATGACCAACAGAAAAAAAGAGTGACCAAACAAGAAGCGTTTTACAGAGAAAGAATAGCTATTTCTGTTTTCTTGAACAAGAAAAACTGACAAAAGCTTTCTCTCTCCTCTGTCAAACTTGAGTTAGACTCCTTGAGAGTGTCTTCTTTTCCTCTGGGCACTCCAGACTCTGACAATGACAAATTTCAGCCCAGGGCTGAGGGGAACCCAGATCCCAGGCCATGCCCTAGACCCCAATCCCGAGCTACCCCAAGACCTTGATCCCAGGCTAACCCCAGACCCTGATCCTGGCCACTCCCAGACCCTGATCTTGGACCACACCTGGAGACTAAGACCCACGCTACTCCCTGACCTGCAGGCACCGGCTGCAAACAGGCCGAGGTCATCTAGAAAACAGACTGAAACTCATCCCCACAGACACCACCCACAGCAGCTCAGTTCCTCTGGATTGCCAGAGAGAGCCCAGGTTCTGCATGGAAGAGACCCTACAGAAAGCCCAAGGCTTTCTGATGCATAGATCCTTGCTAGCGCTGGCAGCCCTCCTCCTAAGCTGCACTTCTTGGAGCTGGGGTGGCTGTAGACCCCAGCCAAACCTGAGCAACCCGCTTTCTCACAAAGGCTGTGGAGGAAGAGAGCAAGCCAGGTGGGTCTGTCCAGACTACTTAGCCCAGGTGGGCAGACACCAAATGTGTCTAAGCTCCTTAATTAACGGTTCCTACTGCCTTCTGCAGACCAAAGCTATAATTTCCTAAGACTAGCTGAAGTGACACCAGAGTTTCTTCTAAAGGCATTAATTAGGAACATCTCGATCCCCATGGCAGGGGTGGCTCCAATCTTTCCAAGTGGAGTATGTATTTATTTAGAGCTATTAGCACATAATATTTACACGACAGTTAACATGCATTAATTACCCTGTAATGAACTCTGTGGCTAGATCTGTGTTCTGTCAGGACTGTGAAGTTACTCCCCTCCAGGTGCCCACTCTTACCCCTTGGGTGGGGGGAAGACAAGAGTTAAAGTGAGTTGCATATGCATTAAATGCTTGTTTTTAATAGGTTGCATGGAAATGACAGGCCAATGCAAAGCAGAAAACCAGAGGCTCGACAGCATATTGCACACAGGCTCCTGTTTTTATGAGCATGTTTTACAATCCACTCATTATGCTGCCCTCCTCCTCAAAGCTGCTTATTATACTGCTCCTACAAAGAAACGTGGGAATGGCTGTGCAGTAAGCCGTGAAAATCAGGACAAAACGGAGCATCTCTGCAGCTCTCTGAATCCATCTCCTTCAAATCTGTGCACTCCCCTCCGGCAGCCTCCTACGAAAGGGAGGAAGGGGGGAGACACTCTGCAGTGCCTCATGATTCAAGATGGTGTTTGCCATGCTCAAAATGTTTTGTGTCCCCACAAATTTGTTATGCGTGAAACTTCATCTGCAGTAAAATATCAAGAAGTGAGGTCATCGGAAGTGATTGTGTCAGAAAGGCAGAGCACTCATGAATGGATGAACACCCTTATAAAGGAGACTTCAGGGGAAATACACTTCCTACCGTCCACTTGAGGCATGGAAGACAACTCTCATCACCTGTAAGGGGCTGCACCACACACAGCATATGCTGGTTCCTTGATCTTGGATTTTCCTGCTTCCAGAGCAATGAGCAATGCATTCTGTTATTATAAATGGCCAAGACTAAAGTATTTTTTAATAGCAGCATTCACAGACTAAGGGAGCAGTTATTCAAGAAGTGGGCTGTAAGCATCTCATTTGTTCAGATAGCACATTTTTCTCTGGAAGTACGGTCAGGAAGTAAGCAATTAAGCCTGGAAATCGAGGTTACAAGGATGATCTAGAATCACAGTCCCCTCAGCATATCTTCCTAAACATGTCATCTGAACATTACCCAGGGTACGTCTCTACCTAGGCTATCTTTCAACAATAGGAGTAATCTAACTCACAAAGAAAGGTTTGACTTAGTTTTTGGAAAACCAAAATTTCTTTCATTAAGACTAAAATTCTGTCTCTATAAATTCTACCTTTTTGTTCCAATTTAACTCCCTGGACCTACAGATGGTAGAGAAATATTCCACTCCCTGTTCCGTTTACTCACTTTTAAGTTCTTGGTAACAGGTATCTGATGCCTGAATGGGTTAAACATTTTGGGGAAGAGTTTGGGGGTGGGGTGGGGTGCATTGCAGGAATGTCTTCACCTTCAACCAAGGTCATGTTAACAAGCAGCCAGGCTTTTGTGAAGCTGATCTACAGGCTCATACAAAGCCCAGGTTTTCAGGGCAGGGTCTTCCCTTGGTAGTTCATTGTGTCCTTGCTTTTTGAGAAACTCTACCTATCCACCCGCAAGATGAAGTGTCCACCTCCCTTTTAAGCTAACATCCCTCCCCAGTGCTTGGAGAGTCTCTTAGCACATTTATACATTTCCTAATTACAGCTTCCAGTTCTACAATCAACGCAGGCAGCTTCTTCTGCAGAGCTTACAACTCGTGACAACATGCAATAAAAGTACAAAATGAACATCTTATTCCAAGAGGATTACAGTCAAGAGGACTCGCTGACACAGATACATGCTGGAAATGATCCAGACAAGAGGAAAATTGAGTACATTTCCTAGGTAATGCCCAAACATTGCTTATTTTATGCTACTGAAAATTGTGAAAATTATATATTGAATTGTCTCTTACTTGCACAAAGAACTGTCTCTTATTTGCAGCATGGTATTGACATCTCTGAGTTGAATTCCTTAGAGCATGAAATTGAGAATGTTCATCCAACAAACCTATGCTGCCATCTGCATTTTTGCCAGATATTATCTTAGCTGGTGGGGCCACAAAACCCAAAGACACATCCTTAGAGTGTTCATGACACATGCAGGTACACCTCCGTGATTGCCATGTATTAGGGTACTTCAGTTGAGCCACTTCTGATCATCCAGGAAACTACCAAAGGGAGGAAAAAGCAACAGAACCCCACAAAGCTGAGTATTCACAGGGTCAACGATACTCCAGCTGGGTATAAAAAGGCAAGTTAGAGTTTCTGGAGCAGGGAAGGCTAGAAAAGGCATTCCACATAAACTTGTTCAACCTCTCTGTAAAGCTGTGTGGAGGTTCCTCAAAAACCTAAACAGAACTACCTTGTGGTCCAGCAATTCTACTTTTGGACATTTATCCAAAAGATCACAAACTAGGATACAATAAAGCTACCAGGACAGCCATGATCACTGCAGCACTCTTCACCAATGTATGGAATCAGTCCAGAAGCCTCTTTATGGGAGAATAGATTAAGAAAATGGGGTATTTAGACACAGTGGAATTTTAGAAAGAATGACACTGTATAGTTTTCAAAAAACAAAGGACCTCAAAAAAATCATGTTAAGTGAAGTAAAGTTGGGCTCAGAGAGACAAAGGATACCTATATTCTCTCATATTTGGAAGCTAGAATTAATTTATGAATATTTAAGTTAACAGTTTGGGGTGATATGCAAGTATACACAAATGTATTAACAGAAATATAGTAAGTTTAGGGGAGAACTCAAATGGTATTGCTCCTTAGAAAGGGTAACTCATAGTTCAACAAAATAAACACTAGGGTCAAGAGAAGAGGGGTAGAGAAATGAAGAGAATAATGGGGGTAGAATTAATCATGAAGTTCAATGAATATCCTACAAAACTAAGAGAAGTAATGGAAGGGATGGGTTAGGAGGGTTGGGTAAGAATGTTGAAAGGGGGGACCAAGACACACGGTATTTACAAACTGCTCTGTTGAATGGCAATTTCTCTGTACAACTACTTAAAGATCTTAAAACTATTTAGAAAAAGACACAGACATGGCAACCAGCAAAGGAAATGAGGAAAAAGAACAAGGCAAGCACAGAAATGGTATCAGTTCATTGACTGGAAGTTAGAGGTGGGGGAGTACGTAAGCCAGGTAGCTGGGAGGTTATTTCCCCAGGCTCAGAAGTACAGAGAAAGGCACAGCATCCTTGTGGCTGTGGAAACAGAGAAGAGGAAAGTTAATAAATGTGTTTGTGAGTCCCAAGAGTCTGGAGAATAGTGGATAGGCAAGGTGAGGGAGGAGGAGATCTATAAGGATGCTGAGGTACTGAGAGTTTTTTTGTGGTGGATGAGGCCATTGTTCACTAAGATGCACGGTGACTTCAAGAGCTGATGCTGTACATTTCTAATACTAAACATGCTGGACTTAGGATGCCTTCAGAATATATTTGGAGAACTAAGAAAGAGCAGTTCTGAAGTTCAAGAAAGAGGACACAGGCACATGGCTCTTGAAAACACAGAGTGGATATGATTGTGCAGAAATGGACAGTTTTAAACCCAGAAACATCAGTTCTGAGGTGGACAGGTAAATGAAGATCCTAAGGACATAGTGACAAGGCCAGTTCCAAATGTGGTAGGAGGAGGCACCAGGGATGCTGACGGGGGGAGATGGAGGTATTCAGAAGAGAGCTGGACACCCACAGCACTGCCTAGCTCTGTGCCTGGCCACCTTCCCCACCTCACTCTGGTAGTTTTCTTCTCCAGACTGAGCTTCACTCACATCTGCCTTCAATTACTCTGGCCTCTCATGACCTGGCATCTTTTGGTCCTGTTATTTCCTCTGAACTTACCTATAGTCTCTTGCACAATACATCTTTGACCTTCATGTGTGCAGTGAATTTTCTTTTCTTTTTCTTTTCGTTATTTTTGATGGTACTGGTGGTTGAGCTCAGGACCTCACACTAGCTAGGTAGACACTCTCTTAACCCTTAAGCCATGCCTGCAGACCTTTTTGCATAGGTTATTTTGAGGTAAGATCTTACTTTATGTCTGGGCCAACCTGAGTTTTGATCTTCCTACTGATGATGTTTTGCTGTGTTGCTGGGGCTAACAGGTGCCTGCCACTGTGCCTAGACACTCACTCATGAGATTGGTAATCTACACAACAGTGGTCTCTGGGCTTTTGGGTTTTTACAAACAGAGGATGATTGGCAGAAGGTAAGGTAATTGGCTGTCCAATTTCCAGTCTCTAAGAGAATAGCAAATAAATGCCAAAGTTGGGCAGTGACAGTCTTCATCATGTTCTGAGAAGATGTTGACTCTAAAGTGCTTATTGCTTCCTTAGTTTACATTAAGAAACACAATGTACATGTCTTTGAGATAATGACATGATCCATATACGGCACCCTCATTTGTTGGCAGACAGCCTGAGTCTGATAGGGTCTAAAGCAATACAGAGGAAATAATATGTTAAGATATTAAATGGGAACGAAATGTTCGAATGAGGCACCATTCCTAGCATATGGAGGCCTGGATGTTTCCTCCCATACCAGGCCTTCACCTCAGAGTGGCAACGGGCTAATCCAGGGGACTGGGGCAGTGGACAGGGTGTTGTGACTGCCGACCACCTTGGGTGATTTTCATGCTATCCAAGAGCAACAGTAAAATCAGCATTGTTGCCTGCCGCTGAGCTTTGAGGGGACCCACCGAGGCAGACAGGCTGCCCCACCAGCCTTTCCCACCCTCTCCTCTGTCCTGAAAGCCTCCAGCTCCAGCAGGCAGCGGTAAAGTCTGTGTTTTCAAACTCTCCATTTATGAAATGTGCATTACATAATCATACTTGTGCATACATTTGTTCCCCATTCTGACAAACCTGTCTCCAAGTCCTTAAACCTAGCGTGCAGGATCGCAAGAATAACGTTTACTCAGAGAACGGATGGAAGCAGGGGAGGCAGGCAACCTTGGAGGAGGTGGGAAGTGGTACCTGGGCTGTGGCCCAGACAAAATTTTAATGTGTAAAGAATGACTCTGTTTCCCCAAGACCCCTTTCCTTGATTCTAAAGTCAAAGTAGATTAAAAACTTCATTCTCCTTAGCCTTCCCTAAGATGTTTAAAAGACGAAAAGAAAACAAACTACCTGTCTGCAAATTTCTCAGGCAGGCAGTTCCAACCCATGGGGCCACGGTAGTGTTTGGAAGTTTCTAGAAGATAACAGGAAGAGGTTCCATTTCAGAGGAGGAGAAGTTGATGGATGATTTAGTCCACAGGCCATGAGAAACTCACGGGTTTAAATTGCTGTTTCCTTGAAATTATTCCGTTCCAGTGAACTCAGATGAAATGAAGCAAAAGTGAGCTCTGGAGAAAAACATTGGGAGAAAAACTGGTGCTGCTCAGGAGCCTGCAAGCACGCTGCCCGACCTGCCCGTGCCATGCACTCCAGGGCCCAGCCTGCCGCCACCAGTGGCCCCTCCACAGGCAGGAAGATAGAAGTGTGTCTTCTGACCTAAATCCCATAAGCTCACCTAGGTCATTTCTCCCTCAGCCTTTGAAAACAGACTCAGCCTGATGTCACAGGTGTGTGCAAGAGCAGACATGATGGTGCTCAGAATTCAAGGGTGAGGTAGTATAACAGCCAGGGTATTTTATCGCCTCCAGAGAAAGAACTCCCCTTCCATGGGGAGCAGTGATCATAACCCACATTTCTTTTCTCTTGGGAGCATGCAATGGGGTTCCTCTGCACGGCACCTCTCATTTAGATCCACGCTGAAGACAGCGTGGGAAGAGCTGAAAGATGTGTATCTTCCAAGAGATGGCAGATGACTGAATTCCCTGGGAAAGTTATAACCTTCAGGAAGGCCCACAGCAGGGTGGCCATATGGAGTCAGGCCATGATGGCTGGGTGACTTCAAAGGCCTGTAACTTTTTTTCTTCTGTTCGTTCTTTCCACCAATGTGATGGTTAATGTTCTGGGCTACTTCAGTGGGCCACAGGATGCCTGAACCTCATTTCTATCCATGTCCAGGAGGAATCTGCATCCAGAGGAGAGAGGCATCTGAGGGGGAAGCATTTCAGATCCAAACCATGAAACAGGATGAGAACCAAAGGCTGGCACCTGAGGACAAGCAGAGTACAGACCGGATATTGAGCTCTGACTTCCACAGAGGGGCGAGGCACGGGTGGAGCTAGGCTTAGGATTGCAGGTGGGAAGGTGGAAGTGCAGGTGGACTTGTTCTGGTAGGCAAATGCCAGATCAAAGGGCAACAGACACCTGGCCCTGGGCCTCAGAGAGGGTTCTCATGGAGTAAGAGCGCGCAGGCAGGCATTCTGGCTTCACTCTCCAGTACTGCGCCCAGTGACTGTCCATCCACTGATGCCACCCCTCACCCACACTCATGTTCTGACCCTTTGTTAGTCACTATTGCTCAGACACACGGTGGCATGAGGGGGGACAGTTTGGGGCCTTTGCCAGACTCACAGGGCTGGGAGTGACACGTAAGGGTTTCAAGTATCTGAAATCTCCTGGGCTGGGATCTTGGCATCTGGTCTGGGATGAGTCAGGCAGACCTCAGAGGGAGACCGTTGGCCCACATGTGCCCCGCCCCATGCTTTGTCTTTCTCACGGCACAGCGATCTCCCCAGGGTCGCAGTTGGTAGCTCTGGGATGGAAGGGGGATCTCAGCAAACAAGGGGGAAGCTTCGTCTTGTTTGAGGTAGCACAAGGCACCGAACGTCTTATTCCATGTACTCTTTGGGTCAAAGCGTTCACAGTTCTCTCTAGCTAGACTCGAGAGGAGAGAACAGAGAGGCTGGGCCTAGACGGGAGAGGGTGGACAAGGACTGAGCATGTCTGACATCACCATGGTCATCTGGTTGGGCATTCCCTTCTTGTCTTGCCTCTTTCTGCCAAGATTCTGGCCTCTCCACCTTGCCTGTATCTTGGTGTGTACCCATGGCTTTTGTGCAGACACAGTTTTGCTTATGCTATTTCCAGCTAAGTCTAGGGCCCGCCTGGCAGTAACGAAGATCCTCTCTGGGTTCCACTTCTTGGGCTCCAGGCTCAGCTCCGTGGAGGTACTCTCACTGGGCCCTTATAACAGCTCCCTGCTGGAGGGAGAATTATCCCCCCCATTTAACAAGTAAAGACACGGAAGCAGGGGAAGGTTAAGTAATCTGCCCAGGGTTCCGCAGCTCAGTGGTAGGCTACGATTTAAATGCAGTCTTAATTGGGATGCTGCGTACCTCGTTGCTGGTGTTGGCTGGCGAATGCTTCTAGCTATCTCGCAGGGCCTGTGGGAAGTACAGGGCTGTATTTCCTCTACCCAGGCCCACACAATGGTTGATCAGGAGCCATGCATTCTGGGAAGTACACAGATGGTGAACTGCAAGGAGAGGCGATGGATGTCATCCTGGGGTAAGTATTTCACTGCTGACGCAGCTCCAGAGCTTCCTTTCCTCTGAGGCAGTGACTGGCATTTCCTGGGGTGGTGGTGGCTCAGTCAGTGTGAGTCTCCACGTGGCCCCGGGAGCACTGGCCACCAACCCCCAGGGACATGTGGCAGGCTGAGACACCAAGCACTTGCTGTGTTGTGTAACTGTATAATCTAAATGTTACCACCCATGCTACGTAATACGGTCAGTGTAATCTAAATCACCCTGACGTAATTCCATCTCACTGACCTTCTGTTTTCTTAGCTGTCAATCGGTAATAATTACAACTGAAATCCAATCAGAAATCTGTATGTGTAAAATTTCTAGGCCAATGTGCAGTCTAGGCCAGGACACAATAAGGTCAGGATATTTTCACACGGAGGAAACACAGCACTGAGCAGCATAGAGATTAGGTGACTTTTGGCTTCCTGTGGACAGTGAGCCCTGCAGGGTTTTCTTGAGTGACAAACATCTGTCTGGAAGTGTTTGTCAGCTTTGCGTTCCCATAACAAGTATCTGGGATACTCAGCTTACCTAGGGGAAAGGTTTATCTCAGGTCACAGTTTCAGGAACCTAGCCTATGACTGGCTGTTTCTGTTGGCTTTTAGGCCTGGTGTGCAACAACAGCATATCCTGTTAGACCCTGTAGCAGAACAAAGCCCTTCTCTTAGGCCTGTAAGGGGTGAGAAGGGGAAAGGCCTCAGAATTTCTTCACAGGGCCCAAAGGCCTAAAACCCTCCCCTCAGGCTCCACCTTCTAAAAACCCCACTACCTCCCAACAGTGCTGCACTGGGAATCAAGCTTTGAAAAGCTGGCCCATTGGGGAACATTTAGAATCTAACTTGTTGTGGAAATCTTTAGGATCTCAACAGGGTGACCCACTTAGAGAAGAAAAGTGGAGGATTGAGAGAAGCAGAATTACTTTGGTTTACTGTGAACTTTTTTTTTTTAATCTGTTTGGGTCATGATTGACAGTGGGCCACAGTTAAGCAGTTTGCAGAATACAGCAAGGTAAACCAACCACATCACTGCTGTTTTACCCTGGTTTGGGTTCCAATAATAACTTCATGGAACACGCTTCCCAAAATAGATCTTTCATAACCAAGTAATAACCAGGTACAGAGAAATCATTATTTAAAAGCAGGGCTTCTTCTTCTCTTCAGATGAGGAATTTTGAACGCATTTCCTCCTGGGATTGAAGAAGCCTCTTATTCAAATGGACGCTCGTCTGTGATTGTCCAATTACTCTCTGCGTTCTGTCTCTGATGGCCCAGATGTTCTCAATTTCTTGTAATAAGTTCTTTCATCTGAAAAGTTGCTCTACTCAGAAATGCAAAATCCTCTGTAGCCTGCCAGCTCTCTTATTTATTTATTTTTTGATGAGCTGGTATAATTGGCCTTCAATTAGCTTATTGTTTTGCAATAGGAAGCCCAAGTTTAATTTCATTTCTGTCAATGGGTGGCGGGAGCGGATCATTCTAGCAGTTAGGCCACTCTCACTCCAAATCCACAATGGCTCTGCTCCCACCACCAGCCTCAGGCTGATGCAGTCAGACCATCCTTTTATTCTTCATTGGTTTGTTGGTTTTTAAAAAAGATGTTTTCCAAAAGCAACATTTAAATTTGACTTAATAGCAATAATTATTGAGCTCTTCACCTTTAAAAAGTGACATAGGTACTAATTGGCATTTGTAACGGTTAGTCAACGGACCAATATCTTTTGTCACTGATCTGACCATCTCAGTCAACATATATTGATGTTTTGCTAGAAACCTGCTATCTGTGCAAGGCCCTGTGAGAAACACACATGGATTATTTATCATCCGCTTGTGCAGACGATGCATGCCTGTAATATAGATATAGCAAAGTACCAATCATCATGACATTCACTCATTCACAAAATGCCAATTAACTTAACACATGTGGATTGAGCACTTTGCCATGGTATGACACTTCAGGATCCATTTTTTTCCCTATTGCTATGCTTCCTATTTTTGTGACATTCACAAAAGTCTTCTCTTCTCTTTATCTAATCCCATGTCATGCATCAAGGAGATTCACTTCACAGGGCTGAGGGAACAGGACTGACTGGTGGCCCTCTCCCACGCGCCCTGGACTCTGGCCAGGAGAGGTAGTAAGGCTCTATACTCATGCAGCATTGATTCTCAAGTCCAGTAACTCGGGTTCAAATCTGTCTATTGCTTGCTGTACAACTTTCTCCACATTACTTATCTCCTGTCTAAGCTTCCCTGTCAGTGTGGGTAGCTATGGTTAAGTAGCAGGCTCTAGAGAGTGTGTTTAGAATGGTGTCTGGCACTGGTCTCTAAGCTACATGTGCAGACATCTCTGGTCACTTGTATCTCCAGCCTGTCTCTCTGCTGCCGGTGTCTCATCCTGAGCTGCACAGGGCAGAACTGCCACTTCTTGGTGATGCCACGTGGATGTATTCATTGTCCCCCATCCTGTGCTGTACTCAGAATCTCATCAGCTGTACTCAGTGGAAAATGATTCCGCTGGGTCATGCACAGATTCAAACAGAGAAAAGGAGGGCGAACCAAAAATTACTTGTATAACAGAAGTGTCTCGTGAATCCGTGTGAACTATTCTTCCAAGAACGTTTTTTGGTAATTCTGCAGATGAAAGAAGATTGGGGAGGTTTTCTGGGCTTTTCCTCTTCCTCTCCCCTCTTTGAGATGACAGGGGCTCCTGACACACCTTTGTCAGAGACTCATTTTCCCAGGCTGTCAATTTGAGTCTCAAAAGCCCAGACTCAAAGGGACCCTCAGTTTGCAATCTAAAATAAATGCCCGAATAGCTACACGTCAGGGTACACATGGAACAGACAGGAAATGGATAGCTACATTACAGATTGCTCTGTGAATTGGAGAGGTCTTTGTCTGAGTCCAGGAGTAATAAGAACAAATATTCAGGTTTTCAGTGACAAGCCAGCCAAAGCATCAAGCAGGAAATCAGATTAAACCTGAGTGGCTCCACAATGGAAGCACCGTTTGGTAGGAAGTGTGTGCACTTCCAGACATCCCTCAAGCCTCCTACCTCGCTCTGGGAAACATGGCTGGGTCAGACCCAGTCAGATACCTCCAGCAATCCTCTGGTTCAGCACAAGGAGACTTCATTGTTTCTAACTCGATTCACAGCCAAGGGCTTGCTCCCCCATCACTTTTCGCCAAATGAGCACCCTCAAGACTCTAGAAACGCTATCATGGGGATGTGTACTCAATTAGTGATTGGGATGTTATTAATTTGAAGCTGTATGAGCAGGATGACCAGGAAACGAATCATCTGTCATCCATAATTGTGCTGTCAATCCATTTCAATCATTTTAAAGGCTTGATTTTGCCCATAACTGCTGCTGGCTGCATTTTATTCAAGAGAGAACATATCTATCTGTGTCTAAGCATCATTTCCGCCCCCCCTCAGATCTATTCTCACCTCATCAGCCCTATTTCAGCTGAAGGCATGAACATGTATCCAATCCATCATCTTTGACACTTTCCTCCCCTTCCCTCCCTTCCATGCCCAATCAGTCTGGATAATTCCATCACCTGTATAGCTTTCATCCCCACCCCTTCTGCCTTCCTGTTCCTGTTGCCATTTGCTCTCCTCAAGTACCACTATCATGGCAGGTAACACCAACAGAAAGGCATTTGGGGAGCTTTCCGAGGAGAGAAAGACAGAGCAAATGATCATAGAGTATTTAGCTTTGGGGACAGATTTAGGTGAAACAAGTGGCACTTCCCAGAGTTGTGTTCATAGTGTAGTCCTGCAAATGCCACAGATATAAAAGAAACAAACCCAACCCAGATTGAAATGTTTGTCTGAGTCGTCTCATTGACGGGGCCACCATCCGTCAGCCTCAGGTCTCATGGTTACTTATCAAAGAAGAAGCCTGACAAAATAATGGCTTCTACCTATAATCTCGGGTGAGGGTCTCTGTGGCCACTGTTCCTGGAGAGAGACATCACTAACGCAAGTCCACTCTTCCTGCGTTCATCCTGAAATCGAGTCACACAAGTCACCAGGCCTCGCTTCACACAATATTGATTGTGTGTGACTGGAATTCTTTGGGATTTCTTATCTACCTTTTATCCAAAGAAGTGTGTTCTACTCACTCTCAAGAGCTTATAACTGTAATTAAGCCATCATACCAATACTGATGACATGAATGATCTTTATCAATACACTAGTACCACTCTCTACAGCTTGTAAAATGTAGCCCAAGATGCTTACACATAAAAGGACATTTTCCAACATGAGCAGAGAGTAAGCTCAAGAATATACACAGTTTTGGCACAGTGAGTGACCTTTTGTGGGTCACCATATCTCCAGCCTTGGCTGTCTTATGCAATCCCGGTTGATCCTGAGAACCAGCAACTGGTCGTTTGTTAGCTGAATGAATCTGGCCTGTCAGGGCCCACTCAGCCCAGGTGTTTCTAGAAGACAAAAGGGCTGGGGTTCACATCTGTCCAGCTGTCTGCATCCTTAGCCCGTGACCATGATTGGCAGATGGATATAAATGTCCCACCTCCTTTATATCCTGGCTGGGATAATCCAGAAGTTCAGTAAGTCCACTCTACTGGTGGATTATTATGCATGGGTTTGACCCTCCAGTTCAGTAGGTGTGGAGATGCACTAGATCAGCTGTGTATAAACTATGCCTCTTGAGTAGTCATGAGTTTTTTCCTCCATCGCAGTCTCCTTGGAACCACATACATGAAAACTCCAAATGGTTTGCTGTATGCATTTCACATTGCCTGAAGCAATCTTGGCAGGACTGGGCTTGCTGCCCCCAAGGCAGCTGGTGATTGAGGTTGGTCCCTTCCCTCCCCACCTCACCTCCAGGCACCACCATGCCCGTGTGGGTCACACATAAACCATGTCTCTTCCATCCTCTACTCCGATTCTGTACCTGGGTTGAGTCCTATCAGGTGGTGTCTGAGAAACCATGATGTTCTGAGTCAATGAGGCTATGTGACAAGCACAGGGCAGAGTCATGCTAAGCTAAACAACCTGAACATTGACCCGGAAACCAACTTGATTCTTAACATCCATTACATTACATGACACGTTGGTTACTACCATTATCACACATTAATCAAGGATTCAGCCCTGGGAAACAACTACAACAAAGTCATTAACCAGGCACCGGTGTCTCCTGCCTGCAATCCTTGCTGCTCAGGAGGCTGAGGCTGGAGAATGGTGGTTTGAGTCCAGCTTGGGCAGAAAAGTCTGTGAGACTCTATCTCTAAAATAACCAGCAAAAACCTGGGTTGGAGGTATGGCTCAAGTGGTAGAGTGTCAGGCAAGCAAACTGAGTTCACAGCCCTACTATTGACAAAAAATAATGTAAGTAAACATTCTTAAGTCATTGACCTCATCCTACTAGAGTTTAGGCTCTGGTCACTAGAAATTATTAAAACAAAGCTTCAACCCACAGTAGGACAACAGCCATGAGCTGAGCATGTGCAGAGGAATGAAAGATCAAGAATTTTGCAATGTTCTCCAAGCACGATGAGATGCAAAAACAGGAGGGAAGAGTCAGTCCAGAGGAACAGCCACACAGACAGGCTGATCGTTAAGAGGCCACCAGCAGCAGAATGGGTGCTACTACCACATCATCTTACAAATTACAACAAAGGGACTGAGCTAGAACCACTGACTTGAGCTTGCTTTGTCCTCTCAGGGAAATGGATGCGTTCCAGCAGCTCTGGTAAAGACAGAGTGGGAACAGATCACATTACAAGCGGGTGTGTGGGAAGGTAATTCTTTCTACCCCAATGCACCCAAGAACCAGAGCTGCCTCCAATCTCTGAATCTCCATCCACAGAATGGGTATGGTGTTCATCCACCCTGTCCAATCTGCTCCCCCTTTTTCTATTTTCAAACACCAGCAAGATAATCTTTGGGGGGAAAATAGCATTGCTTTTTACATTCAATAACAACCAAATGTAAGTCTTTCTCTTAGAAGCTACAAAGAACAGATGTGTAGAAGGTTTCCAGGAGTGTGATAACATGACAGTAGCCTCATTCCTGGTCATTGGTGGGCTTCTCTAGATCTGTCAACCCCATAGGAGAAGTGGGGAAATTTAAGTAGCTGTCTGCAATTCTTAAGTCATCTGCTTATTTTTTACACCGTCTCACTCTGCAAACCTCTTGTCTCACACTATGATTTCCCTAAATCTTCAGTATGTCATAGAGAGGCAAACACCAAGATCTTAGAGATCTCAGAATAAAGATTGCCCTGCACTCCTTCCAGGCTTGGAGGGGCTTAGTCATTGCCACAGAATTTCATGGGGCTCTAGGACAATGCTTATGTAAACAGGTTTAACTGGGGCAGGCAGAGAAAGAATCACATCTCCTGTATGCACCATTCTGGATTTCCAAACAAACCTGTTAAGAAATGAAATTATAGACAATTACCTCTTAGGAACATGAATGCAAAAATCACCAATGAAACATCATGTCTCTTTTTACCTCAGACTCAGTGTTTGAAATAGCACCTACAGGCCAGCCACACCCAACTCTCTAATTCCCACCAGAACTTCCCTCCTTGGCTCTATTCTGATGTTTGTATTAGATGTCTAGTAGTTTCTCCTTACCACTGCTGCTTGTGGTCTTCCTGGTTTGGGTGACTGTGCTTGCCCAGATGATGTCTGTGGTTTTGTTTCCCTCTACCCCTATTCTACAGCCAGTCTGTCTGCCAATCCCATTTAATCCGCCTCTTCACAGTATCCAGAAATGGATTTCCTCACAGTCCTGTCTTCTTGAGACCCCTCTCAACCGCTCTTCTTGTTGCTACCCTTGGTGCTCCCTTTTATTTTCCAAATAGACTGGAAACATCCTTTGAAAACACATGGCACATCATATTCATATATCATATCCAATTTCCCAGTGGCTCCCCTTTCCCTGGAGGAGAAGTCAAAGCATTTCTTGAGTATGCTTGATTTGGGGTACCTTCACCCCTTCTCCCTCTTTTCCCATTTCTCTCTGCTCTCTAGCGTCCAGTACGTCTACAGAGGCCTACTTTCTGCCTCTGGAACATACCTTAAACACTCCTGACCTTAACATTTGCCCTTCCCTCTACTTAGAATTCTCTTCCTCTTGACTTAAGTTTAGTCTACTTCCTTTCAACCTTCAAAGGACACATTCCAAATGAGGTGAATTCTGACCACTTGAGTTAGAACCACAGCCCTCTACCTGATTTGGATCTTCCCATATCTGGTGTCCCTTCATTGTTTCCTTCCTGAAAAAATAAAAACACCAGAAGGCTGTGGATTTCCTCTTGTAGAGCCTCAGATCTATCTTATGTGAGTGTGTGTGGGTGGAGATGGCAAATGTCTGCCACTCAATATGTGTTTGTTGATTTCATTAAGGCAAGGATGCCTACAGCAAGAGAGGGTAGAAGTGATGAAATGAAGCGTGTGAGCAGAACATGACATGGTGGCCGATGGCCTCCACTTCTGATGACTTCCTTCGAGCCTTTATTTTCCTGCAGTGGTTTAGATGAGCTCCATTCCCCATAGCCAAGGGCCCTCTTTCTGTCTCTTCACTGCCTGGGAGTCTGTGACCCTAATTACCATTTATTACCCCACCTCTTGGATTCAAGCTTCTTGAAACACTACGTTGTAACAAAACTGTCCAGAACATTTCCTCTTATCAGAAAATTTCCCTGAGACCAATAATACATTCATTATTTTCTATTAGATATTCTAGAATTTGATTATATCCAGTTTATCAGATGATGTATTTGTTTCTCCTTAATTGGGAAATTTTGGCTCTCTACGATGAACTTGTGAGCAACTTGAGAGCATGTCTAATGATAATAGCTGATATTTATTGAGAGTTTTCAGGTACTCTGCACTGTTCCAAACCCTTATGTGAATTACTTCATTAATTATCATAGTCTCCCCAGTGACAGAGCTACCTATTACCTTCGCTTGCTAAAGGAGATCCCGAGAACCAGAGTTGTCCTAGCGTGGCCCAGTATTCCAGGCCCAGTATGGAGCGGATAAGCTCTGTGTCAAGCCAGCATCTCCTTGAACTCACTGGCTGGCCTTGAACTCACAATCCTCTTTCCTCAGACTCCCAGGGTCTGGGGTTACAAGTGTGCACAACAACACGTGCCCTACCAGCATGCAGAAAAATTCTACCATGGTTCAAAGATGCTAGATATAACCGCTTATGTGGCCTTCAGCTAGAAAAACCCTCCAGTGATAACTCTCATCATCAAGACAAAGCCCACCAAGGCCCATCCGCTCTCCACATGCCCAGTAACTCTCAGAGAGAATAAATGTGGCAATCAAATTGATCAGTCTCCTGAAGACCTCCCATTATTTCAGGACATGGTATTGAGTTCTCAAAACAAACTTAATTTTCATCACCAGGAATAAAAAACAGCAGCTCTACTGATCTTCTCAGGGAAAGGTAGGTTACACAAAATCAAACTGCTATATATCACTATGGCTGGAAAAAGGAATTGTGCCCTTCCTAAATGGCTCTAAAGGCTCTGCGTTCCAGAGCAGCCGGAAGAAAGATTACCCCCCAGTGTCTGCACTGACTTTTATGGCTCTGGTTGATGGTTCCCTCAGGCTCTTGTCTACACCGTACCCAGTGCCTGCCAACTCCCAGCCCTAACCCTACACTCGCTTCCCAGATCCCAATGGGGCCTGACTACTGAT
The DNA here is from genome assembly GCF_024711535.1 of Dipodomys merriami. Lineage (NCBI taxonomy): Eukaryota > Metazoa > Chordata > Mammalia > Rodentia > Heteromyidae > Dipodomys > Dipodomys merriami. The sequence continues at coordinate 5,064,475 of NW_027204048.1, forward strand.
ACGACATGATACGCTTGGCTTTTGCCAGGTAGCCAAGGCAAGACTTACAAAGTGAATGGAGTCTGTCTTTACAAGTGCATTGTGAACTTTATAGTTCAATATTAAACTTGCATCATAAAAAATGGCTCATAAATGGCTAATAAAAACCTAGTTTACAGCTTATAAAGTACATCAGTACTTTACCCAGGTTTGCTCAGGAAGATTTATGTGCAAGCTCTTTGTCTCCCCTGGCTAAAGATTATTCCTTCCCCTCTCCCCCCAAAAGAATCCACTAAAATAATGATAGGAAAGTGAGCCTTTGTGTGAACTCTGGAGACTGGACTTGAGTTCGCTAAGAAACCCAAACTTAAGAGGCTGCTGGTTATTAATATCTCAGGAAAGTTTTTTTTTGGGGGGGTCCAGTCGTGGGGCCTGAACTCTGGGCCTGGGCGCTGTCCCTCAGCTCTTCAGCTCAAGGCTAGCGCTCTACCACTTGAGCCACAGCGCCACTTCCGGCTTTTTTCTTTTTGCTTATGTGGTGCTGAGGAATCGAACCCAGGGCCTCATGCATGCAAGGCAAGCGCTCTATCACTGAGCCACCTTCCCAGCCCCTCAGGAAAGTTTTGTTTACCCAGAAAGAACTGTGAGTTTCCTCTCACGTGTGATGTTTGGAAAAAAGAAGACGTGGAGCTAGAAAGGCACAGAAAGAGAAATTGGTAAAGGTCCTGGGAGGGAAACAATAGATAAGGAAAAGGAAGAGGTTGGGTGAGTATGACCAAGGTTTATAATATGCATGTATGCAAATGTCGCCATGGAACGTATTATTTTATATAATTACCCTTCACTAATGGAAAAGTCAACAAAGAAAATGTTAGGCATTTAGACACTTACGCGTTTTAACAACATTACAGTGACATAATTCATGATTGCACAAATTCATGATTGGTGATTGGATGCATATCAGAGACTGACATACTGCTAAAGCTGTTTGGTTCCTCCATCATTTTAGGTAAAACTACAATTGTGGTATATAAAAGTCAAACTCAATGGGCGGGAAGGTGGCTCAGTGGTAGAGCGCTTGCCTTGCATGCATGAGACCCTGGGTTCGATTCCTCAGCACCACATAAGCAGAAAAAAAAAGGCAGGAAGTGGCGCTGTGGGTCAAGTGGTGGAGTGCTAGCCTTGAGCTGAAGAGCTGAGGGACAGCGCCCAGGCCCAGAGTTCAGATTCCACAACCAGCCCCCCCCCACCAAAAAAAGTCAAAATCAAGTGATCTGGCCAAAACAAAACAAAACAACCCACCCTTGGCACTCAATTAGACTATGCTGTCACAGTGGTTCAGAGAACCAGTCCACCTGTCCCCTGACAGGCAACTATCATAGAGAGCTGGACTCCCTGACCACTTCCTGCAGCACCACAGATCCACACACGGTGTGGCTTTTCCCTCTGTCTGGCACATTCTTCCCTAATCAGTCTGTAGTTATCTGAAAACCTCCGGTAACTCTCTCCAGATGCTGCTCCAACCTTGTGACTCCTAGGAGCCCATCATGCTGGAAACAACTGGGGTTTCCATTTCTGAGAAACTCTGAACGTGATTTGCTCTGGGTTGGACCGGGCACTGTAGCAGGCACTGCGTAGCTCCTGTCATGGAAAGGTTAAGCATTGAATTGAGGAAAATCCTATGCGTAGACACTCAGCCCCAGTCTGAGTGGTGCAGAGATGCTCTTCTGAAAGGGAAGGAGGTAGAAATGCAAATGAAGGCTGTCAAAATTTGCTGTGCCATGGGGCTGGGAAGGTGGCTCAGTGGTAGAACGCTTGCCTTGCATGCATGAGGCCCTGGGTTCGATTCCTCAGCACCACATAAACAAAAAGAAAAAAGCTGGAAGTGGCGCTGTGGCTCAAGTGGTAGAGTGCTAGCCTTGAGCTGAAGAGCTGAGGGACAGCGCCCAGGCCCAGAGTTCAGGCCCCATGACCGGACCCCCCCCCAAAAAAAAATTTGCTGTGCCTCAGGCTCCTCCTGGTAGCTCACATCTGTAATCCCAGCTATTTAGGGGGTTGAGATCTGAGGATCACAGTTCAAAGTCAGCCTGGGCAAGAAAGTCTGTGAGGTCCTCATCTCCAGTGAACCACCCAAAAGTTGGTCGTGCAGCAGATGCTAGCTGTGAGCAAAAAAGCTCAAGGTCTGATTCTAAGCCCCAGGACTGGTACACACACACACACACACACACACACACACACACACACACACACACACACACACACACACACACACACACACACACACACACACACACACACACACACACCTCTAACTCTTTAGCCATGCCATTCACCACTTGCTGTTTATTCCAGAGAAACTCCAAATGCACTGCATGTTAGTGAGAGAGAAGAATTACCAGCCAGGCATTTGGGAAAAACTGGTTGAGCACACTTTATTATAGCTGTTCCGTGAGATCTTGTTGCAGCCATTAAAAAAGAATGCTGTGGTTCTTTATGTACTGTCATAGACCAACTATCAAAATCTATTATTAAGCAGAAAAAAAATAGCTTGTTGGGGAAGGAGCCCAGTGGTCTGATCGAGTTCATAAAAGAGGCAAAAGCAGAAGGTATTACACAGTCTGTGCAATCATTCACCCTGTCAGTCAGTCAGTCACTTAACAAATGCATCCTGAGCCCCTGTGGCATGCTAGGTGATGTAGGAGGTCTTCAAGAATGTATAAGGAACAAGGGAAGGAGAGTCCTGCCCTCCAGAATGTCTGTGATGTTACGGACAGGCAGAGACAAAACCAACAGGCAAGGGCAATGCATACTTCGCTCCATGATGGTAACAGCCCTGGGGAGCCTTAGGAAGGCACTACCCTGGTCACCCCAGGGAAAGGGAGGACCAGGAAGTTTTCCAGCCCTTGGGGTGCTGAGCAGACTTGCTAGAGAGCAGGTGTGAAAGCAGGAAGACGGTTCTGGAAGCTCTGAACAAGAGCCAGCACCCAACACCGGTGACATGTATCAGGAGGAGGGCAGGGAACTGGGGAGGAATGCTTGACCTCTGCCTGCATTCTAAAGACAGCTCAATGGCCTTAAAAATGGAGTGGGTGCAAAGTCAGTGTGAAAAGTCAGTGTTTCCCTGCCTTCAAAGCAATCAAAGGCTTGAGCGGCCACTGACTGGCCTGGGGGCTATACCATGGGGAACCATGGCTTCCGGGAAGACGGGTACACAGTATAGGTGTGATGACACCTGTGTCCCCCGCATCTGTGTGTGTGTGTGTGTGTGTGTGTGTGTGTGTGTGTGCATACGCACTTGCATTGGTCCTGGGATTTGAACTCAGGGCCTGCCAGCTGTACTTGAGCTTTTTTGCTCAAGGCTTGTGCTCTGCTTCTTGAGGCACAGCTGTTTTGTGGTTAGTGGAAGGCAAGAGTCTCAAAGGCGTTCACATCTCAGCCTCCTGAGTTGTTAGGATGACAGGCATGAGCCACTACTGCCTGGCTTCCCCATTGTCTTCTCACCCGGACTGGTAACTATGTTCTGTCGTCTGCAGACTCTCAGGGCTGTGAGTCTCATAGATTCAGAAGCATCCTGAGCTTGCTTGAGGGCCCATCTCCATAATCTCACACTTCAAGGCCAGTTTTAGCAAAGAGTTATCAAAACCCACATCACAAGACAAACAGACTCCAAGGTGGGTGTGGTAAAGTGTCTGTAATCCCAACTTTGCAGGGGGTAGAAGTAAGGGGACTAAACTTTGAAGCCAACATCAGGAAAAGAAATTCCAGACTATTTGAAAAATAAAGCAAAAGGGGCTGTGGAGGGTGACTCAATTTAGGGAGCATCTGCCTAGCAAGCGCATGGGCTGGGGATCAAGCTTCAGTACTGGAGAGAGGCGGGAGGGAGGGACAAAGGGAAGGAAGGAGGGCGAAAGAATGAAAGAGAGAGAGATTGACTCTGACCACAATGCCCTACACAGTGGCAGACTGTCCCACAGTTTCACTGGGCCCAAGGTCAATGTTACACAGAGATAAAGACACGGGCAGCATGGAAGTTCCTGCATGTAGTCCATTGGACAAGAGCTTGCCTGTGGAGGGTATGAAAGAACGCAGTGCAAACTTAGAGTCAGTGCACTGGGAGTCGGGTCAGGCATGTTCTGTAATGAGTCCTTGTCCTGTGTGCACTGTGAGTTTGTGTTTTAGATGCCACCCCCTCATACACAGCATATCTGTGCATTATTACTGTTATTGAACAACAACTCTTACTATTTATTAGTTTGGTTGTACTGGGATTTCGAAGTCGGGGCCTCATACTTCCTATGCAGGGGCTTTGCCCCTTGAGCCAAGCCCTTGGTTCTTTTTGTTTTACTTATTTTTTGGACAGTCTTCTGCTTTTTACCCTGGCCGGCGGTGGACCTCAGTCCTCCTGATCTTCACCTCCTGAGTAGCTGGGATTATAGATACGTGTTACCATGCCTGTCTCAGTACTACTTTCAATGTCTGCCTCCTTTGGAACCATAGGAGCTGGGGAACAGCAATAAATAAATATCCCCTGTTATTTCATGTAGTATTCCTCTTGCCACTCACCTTTTGCTATACAGGTGGATTTCATCTTGATTTTTCAAGAGAAATAAACCAAGATTATTTGTCTTCTAAATAAAACCATATTTTAAACACACCAGGTAAAATAACTCCAAAAAGAAATTTCACTTGAAGTCACTTGTCTAAAGAACCATCACACACACACACACACACACACACACACACACACACACACACACACACACACACTCCAACAAACCTGTTTTGAAAGATCTCTGGGCTTTGTGGCTTTGTATGGCATATTGTACTTAAATACATGATGCTTTCAGACACACAGCTCTCTTTCCACAAGAGCTCTCCTGAAACATCATCTTATTCCTCCAAACTAAAAGGAATGTATATATATATATATATATATATATATATAAATACATATATATATGTATACATCTATATGTATACATACACACACATATATATGTATGTATACATATAGATGTATACATACACACACATATATATGTATGTATACATATAGATGTATACATACACACACATATATATGTATGTATACATATAGATGTATACATACACACACACACACACATATAGTTTGGCTACAGAGTGAAATCAATGGCACACAACTGTCTCCAGCAGAAGTGGGGTAAGCTATTTCCAGGCAGCCACCTTGTTCCATGGAGGCATGGAGCTTCTGATGTCTTGGGCCCTTCGGACAGAGTTCTGATGGAGGAACCCCACCCCACAGATGGATGATGGCTCCAGAGTTCCCAACACTCCCAGTGGCCCAAGTACTCCCAGACCCTGCCATAAGCGGCATGAACCTTCCGGAATCCACCAAGACTTCCCAAGCGCCATCACGCCAGCATGGTGGATTTGATGTCAGCCTTCTCTGGCTTCCAAGCCCTAATCTGGGAGGTTGCTTTGTTCCTGAAGTGACCTTAATCAAATTTTCTTTAGGGAAACTATAAAAATATACAAGATGAGCTGTTATTTTTAAAAAGCATGGCTGGTCTGGGAAGGTGGCTCCGTGGTAGAGCGCTTGCCTTGCATGCATGAGGCCCTGGGTTCGATTCCTCAGCACCACATAAGCAAAAAGAAAAAAGCCGGAAGTGGCGCTGTGGCTCAAGTGGTAGAGCGCTAGCCTTGAGCTGAAGAGCTGAGGGACAGCGCCCAGGCCCAGAGTTCAGGCCCCATGACCAGACCCCCCCCCCCAAAAAAAAAAAACATGGTTATCTTAGATCTGCCTCCTTCTCTGTTCTCTACTTTTGGACAAGGTCTTTCACTGAGGAAAGCAGATCTGGCAAGGCTCCGTCTCCAAGACACCCCACCTGGAGGGTATGGTACAGCATGCTTGTAATCTCAGCTACCTCTCTTTTTCCTACTATCTCTTGCTGTCCATCCTCAACACTGTCATATCTGTTCATGCCCGTTCATCTTTAGATATGGATTTCATATATGAGAGGAAACATGTGGTCTTTGCATCTAAATCTACCTTAGTTTAATGAAGACAGCCAGTTCCATGTGTTTTCCTACAAATTATATTGTTTCACTCTTCCTTGTGGCTGAATAATACTCTGTTGTATGTATACACCATCCTTTTATTGACACCTAGGCCAACTACACTGTTTTGGCTATTGTGAGTAGCACTGAGATAAAGCATGGTGTTCTATGTCTTCTGTGTGTGGCGATTTACACTCCTTTAGATCTATGCTTGAGAGGGATATGACAGAATCATATAGCAGGACTGGCTTCAGGGTTTTGGGACTCTCTCCACTGACTTCCACAGTGGTTTTTACTAATTTCCATCCCCATCCATGGTACATGGGGTGTTTCCCCCACCCTCATCTGTACTTGCAGTTGGTTCTTTTCTTGATGATGGGGTAAGATAGAATTTCTCTTTTTTGTGGATAAAGATGTTAAACTTTTTTCCATGTATTTCTTGGTCAAGAAATATATGTGTCCCTCTCCATTTGAAAGTCGTCCATCTGTTTATTGATTGCATCATTTATCCTTTTGGTGTTTAATGGTTGGCCTCTTTATGTGCTGGATATTGATCCTTTGGCCAATGAATGGCTCACAAAGGTTCTTCTCCCCTTTTGTGGGCAGTCTCTTCATTCTGCTGTTTCCTTTGCTGTGCAGCTCTGTAATCTGGGGTGGTGTCGCTGGAGAGCAGCATTCAATCTCTGTCCCTCACTTCCTCTGCTCCCTTCTGCCTTGAGTCTTCTGGAACTCTCCAGCTCAGTAACTTCCCAGCTGACTTGCTGCCAGCCCTGAGCACATTAGAAGCCTCCATGTCTCATGAGTCTTGCACACAGTTTCCTCATCCTCTTGGCTCCGCCTCCTTCCGGTCACTACAGGGAGCCACACCCTCGCCCCTCACACATGAGCCCAGGCTGTATCTTCCTGGATCCCTGCTGGACCCTGTTGCCTGGGATGGAAGCCAGGGAGCGGCTGGGGGCAGGGTGGCGCAGTGAGCTCAGTGAGCTCCCTTTTCAGTTCTGAGTTCTGGGATTCCACTGCCCAGTATATAATCAATAATGACACTTAATTTCTGAATATACCAAGAATAGGATCTGAAATGCTCTTGCCACCAAAACTGTGAAGTGCTTTCCCTGGTTCCATTGTTATGTGGTGTACGTGTGTGAACCAATATATCCTATTGTAACCCATAACCACATACAATTACTAAGTGTCAATTAAAAACTAGAAATTAAATCGGAGACCCTACTGCCCCATGTCAATTCGGTTTCAACATCAAGCTGCTAAAAAGACAACTGAGGATTGGAAAAACTAATGGTGGAAAGTGGGGGGCATGGTGGTGGGATGCTCCACTGACAAATCAACCCGGGATCATCTACCCAGAACAGAAACCCTCCCATTGCCACCAGTGCCAAATGAGTCAGCTGAGATGCGTTAAATTTACTGAGACTTGAAATCAGTCATTTCATAGAAAGCGACTTTGATAAAATTAATTTAATCTGCGGTCCTGATTTCTGAGCAACAATGCCGATCCCCTGGCTCTGATGCCGAGTTGAGGAGGGGAGGGAACTGTATGATTTCCAAGCAGGGTCCCCCAAGAGTTCCGACTTCCACGCTGTAGCTCAGCCAAGACAGCTGGCAATTTCAAAAATTGAACTTGATCTTTAACAAATATAGGCGCAAATGTGAAGAACGTAAAACCACTCTTCAGAATGAGCCTTAATGGGCTGTGCTGCCGTTCAGAAACATTTTCTAATGAGGCTTTGGACATGAAGCGATTCCAATTTGTGATGCATTTGAGGCAAAACCGAGAAGAGAAATTACATTTGCTTTTCCCCACTGGGCTGTTAAGGGCTTCACATGCTCTGCTGTGGGCCATGCTCTCCCCCATTCTGTTCCCTCCCTTACAAGAGTTGGCCTGGCGAGGCCCCAGTACAGAGGTGCCCTTCAGACCTACCCGGGCCTTACAGTGGGTGGCATGGGGGGGGCATGTGCATCAGGCCCTGTGCAGAGCAGCATCTGCAGAGAGAAGCAGAGAAGAGACAAGCTGCTCACTCCAAGGTAGCTTGAAGAAGAGAGAGAAGGAGGGAGGGAGAGAGACAGAGGCAAGAGATAGAAACCTCAAGAAAGAGGAAGCCTGTCAGGGCATGGTAGGTCAAGCCTGTAAACCTAGCTACTTGGGAGGCAGAAATGGTGGGGGGAGGGTAGGAATCACAACTTGAGGACAGCCTGGATATAAGTTTGTGAGACCTCATCCCAACCCACGGTTAGTCATGGTCACATGTCCTTGCCACCCCAATGATACGGGGAAATACAAGAAGGAGAATCACAGTCCAGGCCATCCCAGGCATAAAGCAAGACCCTGAGAAATAAAAATGAAAAAGGGCTGGGGAAAAAGGGAATGGCCCAGATAGCAGAGTACGTGACAGGCAAGTATAAAGCCCTGCGTTCAATCCCCAGTATGGAAAAAAAATAAAGGAAAAGGAGGGAAGAACAAGATATAGCCCCAACAGCCTAATTCCTCTATCTAGATCCTATCTTATAAGATCCCCAGGAGCTCCCCAAACGCCATCAAATTAGGAACCATCAATGGACCAACCATTGAAGCAAATGGTCGGAACACTTGGGATATGATCACTCCCCCCCAAGCCCACCAACTGGGAACCAAGCCTCCAAAACAAGAGCCTTCAGGGGACCCTTCAAGTCCAAGGTAGCAGGAGGGAGGGAAGGGGAGGTGGAAGGATGGACAAAGTTCAGGCGGCAGAAGAGTGAGTTCTAGCTATCCACTGTGCAGTAGGGTGACTATAATTTACAACAACCTGAGACAAGCTCAACTCTTTCAAACACAAATGGAAATGCTAGCCCACAGTGCCCATGTGGACTGAAACCTCACACTATGTGCCATAAATAAGTATACTTGCTGCATTAATTTAGAGACAATAAAATGTAAAGGATTTTGCTAGAGATATAACTCAGGGATAGAATGTATGCTCAATATACATAAAATACAAAGTTCAATCTCTAGCATAGAGCTCTTCCTCTCTCTCTCTTACACACACACACACACACACACACACACACACACACACACACACACACACACACACACACACACACACACACACACACACTACTTTAAATAAACTAAAATAAAACATGTGGCCAGGCCCTACTTAAGCTCTCATTTGATTTGTTTGGTTTATATACCTAGTTGGCACCAATATCTGAATAGTTACCGCCTTCCAAACCTTGGTGCCAATTTATCTTGGGCAGTGTACTCTCTGAGATCCTTTAATACTTTGCCAAAATATAGTCTTGACATAGAACAGAGAGATCTTAAAATTCTAGGCATATTTTAAGTCTGTTTTTCCTTATTCCCCAATTATTTGACAGCTGTAGCTAGTATCTCACCCCTGGCCCTGGGCCAGGCACTCCAGCAAACTGAGAGCAATGGATCATGCCAGCACAAAGGTCAAAAACAGGGAATGTCCAGGCTGTGGCTCCTCCCAGCTCTGTGTGGCACCTCTTGGCTGAGGCCCAGGCCACCAGACCCTGTTACACAAGCGAGGAAAGGTGTCTTCACCTGGGTGGACAGAGCTCCAAGGGCACCAAGCTTGGGAAGCCCTGGCCTTCCACAGTGGGACTGTGCACCTGTGACTGGAGTTCAGTCCCACTCATCCCTCAGCGAATGTCCTGTCTGGAGACAACTAGTTCCGTGCTGAGCAGGGCCCTGATTCAAGGGACAGTGGCCTTCTCAGCCTTCCTCAAACACGATCTTGGATATTTGCTCCTGCTAAGTCCATCAGTGGGAGGCCTCTGGCCCCCTAAGGTGTCCATAGACATGCCTGCCTGTGCTTCCCCAGATATGAATATAGTCTCATATTGGACAAGCCTACCATCTTTCCTTGAGATGAAAATGGCCAGGTGCCTGTGGTGAGGGTTAACAATTTCCCATATCCAGCCCATCAGAATGATTCAGAATTTTGCTGGTCATCAGACTGGCTCTATTACAGCTCTTGCCACCCCTTACTGGGTGGTAAAGCTCTGAACAAATTTCTTATGCTTTTCTTTTCTCTTTCTTTTCCTCCCTCCTTTCCTCTTTCTTTCTTCAGTACCAGTGTCTTGAACTCAAGGCCCTGAGTTTATAGGCACCCAACCACTTGAACCATGCCCCTCTTAGTTTTAGTTTTTTTTCCTGATAAGATCTCTGACCAGGCCAGCAATCCTCCTATTGCAACCTCCTGGGTATTCTGGATTACAAACATGTACTATCAAATCCAGCTTTCTTAAGAGCTTTGTTCCTCTGTTAACTGCTTTGTGAGATGAAGATAGCTACAGTATGAACTATGCAGAGGTGTTTGGATGGCTTGTTGAGCTGGCCCTTGGTGAAATGAAAGTAATTAGAATAATACCTGTTTCACACAAAGCTGACTCTTGTGATGTGCTAAGCATGATCAGTTAGCCATCGGTGAGTTCAACCACTAAAATCTTTTCTAATGAGCACTTGCCATTCAGGCAATGCTACTGTGTGCCCTTGGTATTTCAATGTAGTTGAAAATAGTCTTAAGCAAGGATTTGAGATGCCACAAAATAAATCCCAAGCAAAGCAGATGAGGCAGCTTTTTCTTCTTCCTTGTAGTACTGGAGCAGATCCATGCATTAACTGGGTAGTACTGGACATGCAGTATTTATGCACATATGACAGGTACACAAAAGTACCATCTTTCACCTGCTGTGGAGAGTTCTTTTAAAATGCTTTGAGTCCTATCTACCTTATTTGTAAGATGAACAGTAATTAAACAACACAGTATATCTAATATGTCTACTAGTGTTCCTTCCTCTTCTTTCAGAGTCTTTTTGATGGTGCTGAGGTTTGGACCCGAGGCTTTTTGCTTGCTTCTTGCTAACTGACCAGTGCTCTACCACTTGAGCTATCCCTTCAGCCCAGATGTTTGTTGATTATGCTGGAGATGGGGACTCATAGACTTTTGTGCCTGGTCTGGCTTTGAGCCATAATCCAGATCTCAACCTCCTGAGTACCTAGAATTATAGTTATGAGCTTCTTGCCCCTGGCTCTTTCTAGATTTTTGAGTAAAGCTCTGTTGTCTTGTGACCCTAAGGTCACATTCTTCCCCGTCTTTTATTCTTCTGTCCCTTCCATCTCTTCCCAGAGCATCAGGAGAAAAGTAGAAGAAAAACAACTCAGCTTTGGGGCTGGGAAGGTGGCTTAGTGGTAGAGTGCTTGCCTAGCATGCATGAAGCCCTGGGTTCAATTCTTCAGTACCACATAAACAGAAAAAGTCAAAAGTGGTGCTGTAGCTCCAATGGTAGAAAGCTAGCCTTAAGCAAAAGAAGCTCAGGGATAGTGCCTAAGCCCTGAGTTCAAGCCCCAGGATTGGCAAAAAAAAAAAAAAAAAAAAAAAGGAATTCGGCTTTGGTCTGCCTTCTGGTGCCAGGTCGAGCTGTCTCCATTAGAGTGGAGAGAGGCACACTGTGCCCTGAAAGGTGTCTCATGGATTAGAATTGGGGTCCTGCCCTCAATAAGATGGCTCTTCTCCCCAAGGAAGGTTGTTCTCTTCCTAAAGCTCAGCAAACCCCGGCTTGTGTAAAAAACTTTCTGTGTCCACCAGGCTGTGAGTTCTGTCTTCCGCCCTGTTGCTAATGGCCAATCCACGGCACATCTGCCTCTAATAGCCTGTACTTGCTCTTTTCCTGCTGACCACGTGGCCTCTGCCTTTTAATTATTCCTGCTGAGCTGGGCACTATAGCTAACACTAATGTTTCTGGTAATGCCAGCAATTACAGCCAAAACAATAAATAACACGCTACAAGCTGCAAGCCCAGTGAGGCTCAGGTACTGCGGTGGACAGATAGGAGGGGTTTGGGTTTTCGTTGCGCAAGTTCCTCCACACCTTGCCAAATATAAACACCTGACTGATGGCTGTCTGCCAGGGCTGGGGGCTGAGGGCTCAGCTGAGCTCTTTCCAAAGCTCTTTTCTTCTTTCCTGTGGGCCCCAGGGAACTGGCCGATGTTCCTCCATCTCCATGGTCCTTTCTGCAGAAGGGAGAAGTTCAAGGACACAGCCCACTGAGACGTGCATCATGTGCACGTGCACTTGTCCTCGGGTATGCATCCAACTGGAACAAGCCTGATTAATTTCTGTGCTGGTTTTGTTTATCTAGCTTGAAAAGCGTTTTGAAGTGAAATTATCTCATTTCACTTAGGACATGTGTAAGGTTAATACCACAGATCTCCCTTAGCAGGAAGGAAAATTATAAAAACCCAACTGGCTGCAGCTCTTTTTGAAGTCCAACTTGGAATTTTTTTTCTTGCCTTTTCTTGTCTTCCTTTTTTATTTTTTGGCAGTGGTGGGCTTTGAACTCAGGGTGAGCTGAAGGAAACAGACATTTTAAAAATCGAATACAGATAACATGAAAGGACCCAAAGCCTTATGGTGCTGTAAATATATCTGATATGTTTTTGCAAAATTGTTCTTAGAAAGATGGCACCCACAAAAGCTCTTTTTGAGAAGGTCAGGAGAAAGCTTTCCTGATAAGACTCGTGCATGCCTCCTGCTGGTTTCCTGACAGCCCTGAGAAGCCCTGGAAACTGCAGGGCAACCTCTCCTAATGGCTGCGGGAGCCCCCGCGGTGTGTGAGGCGCAGCCTGGAGCGAGGCTCCACACCTGCCTCACCAGCAGATGGCTGCCTTGTCATCGAGTCTCGCAACCCAGCCTCACAGTCTACAGATGAGCCTTACAACACAAGTGCAAGCTTCAAACACACAGGGGCAAACCCACAGCAACTTCCCCGCCCCAGGAGGGGAAGTGGCTTGGCTGTGGGCAAAGCATCTCCATGAAAAGGAGTGAACACAGAGGCCAATGGGAGCAGTCCTGACCAACCTCTGACCTATGGCCTCCAGTGTTGCTCTTTCTCTTCCCTGAGATGGGCATTTGCCCACACCCAGCCCCATGCTGGCATGCCTGGATGGAGAATGCTGGTTTTATCCCCACCAGCTTTAGGCCAGGTCCGCTGCCTAGGGTGAGGCCCTGTCCGGCTGGAATCAGGAAACACTCAAGGATAGAAGCGAGTAGGGCCACATTATGTCTTCAACTTGGCCCCATCGCCCATTGCTCACCCTTCTAAGGGGTGGAGCCCTGGATGGGCTCTAGCTCTGGGGCTGGGCTCAGCCAGTTTCACTTACTAAACTCATGAGTTGTGGCTCACGGGTACAGAGCTTGGCCTGGCATGTGACCTGGCATGTGTTCCAATTCCACTGTATGCATGCACACACATTCACATCATGGGTCAATTGCCAGCTACCTCCAAAATACCAGCTGTCCACTTCGAGGCCACTCCCTGTCCCCAGTACCAGCCACAGCCTCAGGGGAGGGCAAGGGCACGATCAGAGGCAGCTTCTCAGCTGTTTTCTGCCTCTCCATCTCTTTTCACAGCCCATCCATCAACACCTTCTCCCTGGCAGGCTCCTGGCCCCCACCTCTGCCCCAAGCCCACCCTCCAGCTTGCCTGCTTGCCTTGAACAAATGCTTTATTTCTCGCACGGATGGGTGTTTTGGTACCACGACCCCTATTATACACTGGATTGAATGCCAGACCTACTGAACACGAGGGGCAGCCATTTTTCTCTTGCAAATACAGAGCAGCGATTGTGAAAGGCTTCACCATCACTCACGATGCTGTTAGACTCTGTGGCCTCTGGGAGACCGTGTTAGAATTCTTCACAGAGTGCAAAGTTGGCAGAGGAAGTGCATGATCGGGGGTAGGTGAAGATCCTGTGTGCTTTATTCAGTAAAGAGGTATGCATTCATAAGCATTTAGGGCCAAATAGATCATACAACTATGTAAACTAATTCTTATAAAGACAATAGGGAAACAGCAGGGAATGGTAGCCCATACCTGTAATCCCAGGTACTTGAAAGGGCAGAGACAGTAGGATTGTGGTTACAGGCCAGTCTGGGTAAAAAAAGCAAAATGGTACCTTTGAAACAAGTCCGGAGTGATGGTCACGCCTGTGATTCTAGCTGCTGAGAAGGTAGAGGCAGAAAGATCTCATACTAGGATGGCTTGGGGGAAAAAATAAAACCACAAGATCTTATCTCAGCGACAAACTTAAAGTCGGGGCTAGGGGGCACAGTTCAAGTGGTAGTGAGAAGAAGGAAATTATAATAAGGTGTAGCATAGGTATGATGGAACACACCTATAATCCAAGCTACTTCGGAGGTAGAGATAGGAGCACTTCAGTGTGAGGCCAGCCTGGGGGAAAAGTGTGAGGGCGTCTCTGAAAAATAAACTCAGGTCAAAAGAACTAAGGGTATGTTTCAACTGGACTGCCGGCCTAGAAAGGGTGAGGCCCTGAGTTTCTCAGTACTTCCCAAAAGATGGCTTAAAAACTTTAAATCACAGCACTGAAGGGCAGCAGTAGGAACTGCCCTGCCCTGTACCATACTGAGTGGCAGCTGCCATGCCCTTACTGTACCTTACCATACCGTGCCAAGGATTAAGCTTTGAGGTCAGCCTGGGCAGAACAGTGCAAGACTCTACCTTACACAGCAAAAAACAAACAAACAAAAAAACCAGGCTGGAAGTGTAGCTCAATTGGTAGATCACTAGCTAAAGGCCCTGACTTCAACCTCCCAGTTTAGATAAACGATGAATTCTTTTCTCACCAAGAGAGCTTGGAAGAGGGGATCCTGTTGTACCCTTCATTTGCTCATCCATCTGCTCGTTCACAAGTGCCTATTAGGTGTCAGGCACAAACACTCCAAGTGTATTCCCTTCCTCACCCTTTGACTTTTAGTTCAAGAAGACTATAGGCAGTGGAGGGTGGCATTCAGATTTCTCTCTGATCACAGATGCTCCAGGAGCATGTTTTCTCTCATCCACGCATCAATATTGATCTGAAGACTTTTTAAATCATCTAATTGCTATTTGCACATCTGCTCAGAAGTGTCCTTTTGCCCCACACTACCTCAAAGCAGCTGGAAAGGGCCCGAGAGGTAATTTCTCCAACATATCCATCAACATTTATGCCCAGCTCTGTACCACCCACAGAAACATTCCAGCCACTTCAAACCACAGCTGGTGTCAACCCTCAAGACTGCAATTCCCCACTTAACAAGGGTGAAAAAAAAAGCCCAACAAAACCCTCCCAAGGTGGACCAGGAATTAGGTAAGGCCCAGGTATGATGGTGATTATCCATCTGGCCCTTCTGGGTGGGCTTCACCTCAGCCACAGGAGTCATTTCGCAAATGCTAATTAGCTACATTCACTGGGGCGCCCCCTGTAAAACAAGGCAGTCACTGGAAACATGAAAACAGGCCATGAATACTTTCTCAATGTAAGGAGCAAGTCAATGGCTCAGAGCCCAGCGTGATGCCATGTGTGAAGCCAAGACCACAAGGAGGAGCAGAGGTGGTGCTGAGCAACGCTGTGAGTGTCCAGGGAACAGGAAAGAGCAGTGGCAACCCAAGTGTTCCCACGTTTCCCGGAAGGGAGGGGAAACGAGAGAGCGTCCCTCACAGAGTGAGACCTGGGGCCGGGTAGAGGCCACTGTCCAACCTGATTGTGCTTACCTGGCTCAGCTGCGACAGGCCTCTGAACCAGAAAATCAAGATGGGCCACTATGTGAGTTGGCTTTGCTGAGACAAAATACCCAAGCAAATCAACTTAAAGGAAGCAAGATGTCTTTTCAGTCACTGTTTCAGATGTTTCACCCCGTGGAGGCTTGACACTTGCTCTACTTTCTAAGTGGTGATGGGGGTCAGGGGAGGAAGCTGCTTACCTCCCAGCAGCCAGGAAGCGAAAGGAGAGAGGAAGAGGCTTGAATCTCTGCATCTCCTTCCAGTGACCTGCTTCTGCCAGGTCCACCTCTCAAAGATACCACCTGCTTCCCAAAGGGCCAGCAGATGGGAGCCTGAGTTTGGGGAGATGGTTACGATCTAAACAATAACGGTTACTGAGCTGCTCTTCCTGCTTCTAGCCTGCCGACCACTCCAAGGAAGACACACACCTCTCCCTCAGTTTCCCTCAGGGGATGGACTGTGAAGACTCTAAACCACTCCCACCCCTGCAACCACCCTCACTGTTGGCTGCCGTCAGCAGGTGTTGCCTTTTGTGGGCGTAGGGTGGATGGTTGCCGTTCTTCAACGGCAGAGTTGAGTACATGCTCCCCTCCCCTTCTCCACAAATCCCACATCTGTTGTTTCTATCCATCACAGACCCAAAATATTTGGGGAAAAATTGCATATGTATTAAACACATACAGACTTTTCCCCCTGTCATAATTCCCTAAATAATACAGTATAGTAAATGTTTACATAGCATTTACGTTGAGTTTGGCATTATAAGCGATCTGCAGATGATTTCAAGAAGATAGGAGGATGTGTTAGGTTGTCTGCACATCCTTTACTGTTTTATGTGAAGAATGTGAACATCCATACATGTTGGTATCTTTGGAGTTGCTGAAACCAATCCCCTGCCAGTAGCGAGGGTGACTATCAGAGCCAAGGAGATCACATGACCCGAGAGTATAAAATAATCACTAGCTAGCCCATTGGAGAAGTTTTCCATCTTCTAGTCGCTACCAATACTTGGAAGCGTCCACAAGTCCTTCTCTTCCACGGAAGCTCATTTCCTAACAGAAAAGGGTATTTTATTCACTGGCCTCTTACAAGAGCCAAAATGTTTTGATGTGCCCTGATGAATCTTAAAATCACGTGTCTCTTGCATTGTAATAGCTCTCTTTGTCTTAATATAAAACTCTCAGCTACTTTCTTTGTCCCAAATGTACAGGAAAAGGGAAAAGCCAGGAAAAATGTGAAAAGGTTGTTGTGTTTTTTGTGCGTGATTTTATTTTTTGCACTTAAATGAGAAGCACCGATGCCTGAGTTAAATTTCAACCCCCCCCCCACGATAGCATTTGGGAGTTCCAGTGGCACATAATCCAGAAATTACATGAGGTAGATTTAGTCATAGTCCAGGAAAAAGGAGCGATTCCAGGTATTAGGAAAAGAGGGGAATTTTCTGGGCTAACACAAGAGGATGGAAGAGATAACGCATACAAGGTGGTGGGGGAAACGTGGGAGAAATGGTGTGGGGAGGGAAAGCAGGAAACGGCTCTCTCCACTCGACCTCTGCTACCCTGTGTCCTTGGCTCAAGAGACACAGGAAGAAGTAGAGTTCTAGATCCAAGGAACTGGGGCCAGTCACCAACATAGCTGAAGCTGCGGGCGGTGGGGCTATGGTGAGGACAAGTGAGTCCAAGTGACTAAACAGTGCTGGTCTGGATACGCAGTGTCTCTATGCAACTGATGTATCGAAGGCTTGTCCCCACGGGTGGCAGGTGTGACTGTCCCCCTGGCTCTGACCTCATCAGCAGATGGATCCACTGAAGGCTCATAGTCGGATGGACCAGCAGGAGGTATGGTGAGTAGGATGTGGGGCCTGGTTGGTGGAAGTAAATACTGGAGATGTGCTCTTTCTCTTGCACCCTCTCTCCTTCCTGGCTGCCATGAGTTGAGAGTTTTGTTGCTCTGCCAGGCTCTCCTGCACTGTGATCTGCTTCATTCCAGGCATGCGGCAGTGGAGCAAGTTGGTCACAGACCGGACTGCAAGCCAAACCAAACCCTTCCTCCTTTAAGTTGCCTTGCTCAGGTATTATGTCACAGTGATGGAAATCTGACCAGTTCCAAGAGCAATAGTAGGTTCCAAGGTTTGGTCTCTCTTCTTCTGTCCAATCTCCTACCGGTGCTACCTGCTGGCTGAGCTCAGGGGCAAGAGAACCTGGAAAAATGTAGTTTTATTCCACAGTACACAGTGAGAGAAAGGTAGGTCATGGATCTGGGAACTAATAGGCAACT
Source organism: Dipodomys merriami (assembly GCF_024711535.1). Taxonomy (NCBI): domain Eukaryota; kingdom Metazoa; phylum Chordata; class Mammalia; order Rodentia; family Heteromyidae; genus Dipodomys; species Dipodomys merriami. Next base: position 5,082,352 of record NW_027204048.1, read on the forward strand.
GGCCAGCACAGAGGGGCAGGGGAGGAGGTTGGTTGGCTAGCAATGGTTCATCCAGGTGGCGAACAAAGGTGACAAGGTCTTGGTTAATTCATTATGGGGTAAGAACTAGTCCCTGGTGTCACAACCACAGCTTCCTTCTGAACAGAGTCTCTCTCTAGCTACTGAAACATTTGAGAAAGCCTAGATATTATTGTCCTGTAGAAACACTGCAAGGAAATTCAACTCAACAACAAGGGTCCTCAGAGCAAGGGCTAATGGGAAATTCTCTGTCTGCTAAGCTAACACAACCAATCGAGTCTTAATATAACGTGGGAGGCATTCCCCATCTCTTTGAGGAGGCCTGACCCAGCTTTGCTCTTGCTCCTTACCTGCGGAATCTCTCAGAAGGTTGTCATTTCTAGACCAGTGACCTTGTGGAATGGGGAAGGACAGGAAGTGGGTTTGTCTGTTCCTCTCTACATGCCTTTCTGAGCACAGCTGGTACTCTATCACACAAACTCTGCCTCCACTTCAGCTTTCTGTTGACTAATTAGGGAAGAGAACCTTATGGACTTTCTTTCCTAGGTTGGCTTCGAACTGGGATCCTCAGATCTGAGCCCCCTGAGTAGCTAGGATGACAGGCGTAACCTACACGGTGCAGCTCTATAGGACCCTTCTTCGCTTTTCTGGTCCCCACCTATAGGGGATCCACCACAGTGTGCTGGCCACACCCCATGTCCCCACCCAAGGGCTGTGCTGATCTTTCTCCTGCTTCAAGTTTTTCCCTGTGCTTAAAGCACAAACTGGCTGATGGGGTCTATCATGGGTTTACTTCCTGGTTCTACCTACTCTCCAAGTCAAGGTAAGCTGATTGCCTATCCTCTGAACATCAAGCTATTTTAAAATCCATTCTCATATAAAAATTTTATAGCATTATTATGGCCACAGGCTTTTCTTTTACTTCAAAAATTACATATTAAGAGATAGAGGCCACATGTCCCTTACCTCGACCTGCCAACAGTGCTTGTCTATGGCCAACAGCAGTCATCTGAGGGACTCAGGCAAAGAGAGCCTGGTTTCTGTCTGACTTTCCCTTAGTGCATCCTCTGTTATGGAAAACATGAAGCAGCTCCCTCTCTTCTTGGGACAAAGGCCAGCCTTCCTAATGTGGCTTTTATGGCTTCTACCGATCCTTTAGAAGCCACTTAACTTCCTGTCTACAGGCCAGAGCAAGCAAAGTCCCCTGCCCTCATTCCCCAGGCACCATCTCCACAGGAACTCTGGTTGTGCCACTCCTGAATTTATTCCTGTCTTCCCCAGGGAGTGTGAGCTTAGCCCTGCCCCAGGCCCAAGACAGGGTGCTGGAAGGAGTCTTCCGTAGGTCTTCGGGAATGGGAAGGCAGGGGGATGCTGCGGAGCAGGAGATGTGGTTAATGAAGTATCGTGGAAGTGGGATGTCACTCTGTTACCAGGGATCACCAGAGAACAAGGCTCTTGTAAAAGAGAAAAGAGAGCTGGAGGATGCAGCTGGAGATTTGAGGGGGGCAAACGGAAAGGCGGAGTGACTCCACAGTGGGTCTTGAGCCTAATGAGGCAAAAGGCCAAGGAACAAACTCCAGCCTTCCAGTACCCCTAACTTCAGCCAGCTTCAGCCATCTAGAACTATAAGAGAATTGAAGCCCCCAAATTTTTGGTAACTTGCTACAGCAGCCATAGGTAACTAATACAGACCAAAGAAGAAGAAGGAGAAGGAGAAGAAGGAGACGGAGAAGGAGAAGGAGAAGAGTTACAAGATATTTCTAGGCCTACTGCATATTTTGGTAAAGGTAAGAAGTAGCTAAAACACCCCAGAGAACAGATCACCTTAGAAAGGTCAAAGTTCATCACCCATCTCTCCAGGCAAAATGGTCTTTCACAGAACAAGCCTTCTTCATAACGTCATTCACTTTTATTGAAGCATCCAGCTGGTCACACTCCTCTGCTCCGAGCGGACAGCTGTGAACACTGGGGGTCTGAGTTTCTTGCCTCCTTCCAGGCACCTGATGCCTTCCCCTGCCATGTGTCCACCACAGAGCTCCTGGCTAAGCACTCAGAAGGCTTGAGTGGTTTGACATACCCTGCGTTCCATTTGCAAAGTATAACATCTGAACTACCGCAACTCCTTCCTCCTCCTCCTGCAGCCTCCTCCTCCTGCAGCTCCCCTCCTCTTCCTCCCTCAGCCCTTTCCTCCTCCTCCTCCTTCCCTCCTTCTCCTCCCCCTGCAGCTCCCCTCCTCTTCCTTCTGCAGCTCCTCCCACCTCCTCCTGCAGCTCCCTTCCTCCTCCTCCCGCAGCCCTCCTCCTCTCGCAGCTCCCCCCCCCCCAGCTCCCCTCCTCCTGTGTTTTGCCAGACCCCATGCAATGCCTCTGTTCACAGTCAAAACACTCACGATGCCTGGGCTTCTTTCTAAAACCTTGCCAGCCCCAAAGACTCAGCTGTCTTTTTCATGTGGGAATCCTGCTCAAGTGCATTCTAGAGTTTGTCTTTTCTCCCTCATTGAAAGCAAAACTGACCTGGCATGGGTCCTAATTTCTCTGTCTCAAAGAAACTCCCTGACCTACTGCAGGGGAAGGGGGGCTGGCTTGCCTTTTATTCAAAGAAGTGCAAACTCCTCCTGGCTTCAGCAGATGCCACACCATTTGCATGAAGCCTGTACTGAGCAGCTCCCAGGGCTTCTGCCAGCAGAGAGCCCCTCCCTTGCCGTCTCCCCCTCCCTGCCAGCCCACATTGCTGGTTCTTCAGAGCCCAGTGCAGAGCCAGCCTGTGCAGGAGGCAGGAGAGGAGCCAGCTGCCTGATGACTTTAATGTTAAGATGTGTTGAACGTGCACAGGCCATGGAACTGTGCTAAGTGAACCAAGCGGCTTTCCTAAAGCCATATGCTGGCCCACACAGCCCAGCTGTAGCTCCTGCAAACTCACACGGCTGGGGTGGGATAAGGGTGCGTTTTCCCTTCTTTCCTGTTGAACTGCGATAGCAGATGCTGATCGCTGACAGAGAAAATCTAGCAGTCAGTGCAGCATCTCCAGGGTCCTGTCAGTTACCAGAGAAGGCAGCTGAGGAGGCCCGTGGCCCACAGCGTCTCTGAGCAATGAGGTCACCACTGAGCACGCAGCGGGAGCCACGGCAGCATCTGCCTGGCAAGTGCCTCACCAGAACACATTCCTCTCTCCTGGGCACACGGCCAGGCCATATCGGCCACCCTTCTTGCTCTACGCTGTGGCTATTTGGCTCAAGAAATGATGCCCCCCCCCTTCCAGGCATTGTAGGGTGTGCCTGAAACACCAGCTACTTGTGAAATGTGGAAACTGGATCTAAGTAATGCCATCTTGCTCTCACAGCTATCTGGGCATTCAATAGATGATGGAGACTTTCCAGAAAATCTAGAGGTGAGATTCCACTTCCCCACCCCCACCCCGGCGATGGGCACCTGAATGCCTAGAAGCAGATGGGGTGGGGACTTGGGCAATAGGTTCAGGGACCTGCCAGAGCTGTACTTGTGAGACTTTGAACACTCAAGCTCCCTTGTGAACCTGTCCCTAACCAGGACCCCACGTAAGCCCGCCCACCCTGGCCGCCATCACACCAGGCCTGGTGTCTCCTGACTCTTCAAGTCACCATGGAGTCCCTCTGTAACTCTTCTTTAGAGTTGATCAGGTCTGTTGTTTGCTCTCTCTCAAAACTCAATTTCCTAACAGTATTAACTGCATTGGAGATGGCAGGGTTTTAGAGTCTGCTCACCGTCACCAGCTTCCTAACGAAGACTCCCGATTCAGCCTCTCATAACATGGCTTCTCTGTGTGTTGCCACTTGAATTCCTGTATAACACTTGGGAGGCAGAGATAGGAGGATCACACTCAGAGGCTGGTCGGTGCACAAAATAAAGCAGCAAGGACTAGGGCGTAGCCTGGGTGGTACAGTGCCCGCCTAGTGAGTGCAAGGTCCTGAGTGCAAATCCAAGTACTGCTCAAATACAGAAAAAAAATGCCATTGCCATTACAATCATAATGATTACAAAGGCAAAGAAACCATGTGGCAGCCGTGGCAAACACAACCCTCAGACTACTGCACACTGCACTGGCCAACGACGGGGCTGTTTTCTATTTACCAGATGCGGTGTGAACACTGTACGATAGCCCCAACTCCATCAACTCCACATTACCTGTGGGAAAAAGGAAGTACAGGAAAGATTTAAAAAGCACACACAACCAAATCCAAGGTCACACAACAAGAAGGAGGATTTGAAGTCAGACCTGCCTGACTGCAAGTACTGAGGTAAGAATTATTATCCTGTGACCTGAAGAGCCATGCAGTATATTTAAGATAATTATCGTTCATGTCTTCCTCTGGTTCCTCCAGCTTAAACTTCTAGTATTCCTGAAGGAACACAGGTTTTAGCTTTTCAGTGTACAGAGCAAATACACAAACATAGTACGTAAGGACATGAACTAGCCAGGCAGCGTGGAACACTTCTGTCATCCTAGGTACTTGGGAGGTTAAAGGTAAGAGAACCACGGTCCAGGTGAGACTACATAAAAGTATTAAGATCCATGCTGACAAACAAACTAAAGCAAAAAGGGCTGGGATTATGATTCAAGAGATAGACCACCCGCAGAGCAAGTGTGAGGTCCTGAGTTCAAGCCCCAGTACTAAACAGAGGACAGGAAATCGAGAAAATCTGAAGCAGTTTCCAGAAGTCTGGCTTACAGCTAAGGTGCTGGAGAGCCATAGGGTTTCTCTAGCTCTTGTCCTGCAGAGGTACAAGGCCAAGGGTGAGTGAGGGGCCTCTTCCAACGCAGCCTAGACTTGGACAGCAAGGTTGGTTAAGCAACCTCGGCTCCTATGGAGCCTCTTACTGGGAAAAGAGCACCAAGAACAGACTCTGGCTCACCAAGTTGTAGCAAGAACTCAAGAGCTCTCACATACAAAGTACTTCATTTCACATGTGTCTCCTGGTAAGCACTGAAGAACTCAGTAAGCATGGCTTCCCTTTTCCAGCACCCATTTGTTCATTCACTCACCCAATCACTATTGATCGAGAAGGGTTACACTACTCATATGTCTTTCCGTTATTTCTTTTGCTGGTACTGGGGCTGAAACTTGGGGCTTTGTGCTCTCCCTGGGATTTTTTTTCTTACTGCTGATGCTCTACCATTTGAGCCATGCTTCCAGCCCTATTTGCTGGCACTGAATGGTTTTCAGGCGTTTTTTTTTTTTGGTTTTGTTCTTTTGTTTTTTTGATCATGGGGCTTGAACTCTGGACCTGGGCGCTGTCCCTCAGCTCTTCAGTTCAAGGCAAGCGCTCTGCCACTTGAGCCACAGTGCCACTTCTGGTTTTCTGGTGGTTAATTGGAGATAAGAGTCTCATGGACTTTCTCCTGTCCTGACTGGCTTTGAACCACAGTCCTCAGATCTCAGCCTCCTGAGTAGCTAGGATTATGAGTGTGAGCCAACGGTACCCTGCTTGTTCTCAGTTTTATATCCTGCCTGCTATTTCCTTCCTTCCTTCCTTCCCCCCCCTTCCTCCCTCCTCCCTCCCTTCCTCCCTCCCCCTCCTTCTTTCCCTCCTTCCATTCCTTCCTGCCTTCCTTCCTTCTTTCCTTCTTCCTTCCCCTGTGTAAACCTCATTTCTACTTTCTGAATTTATGACTCCTATAGATGCACTGTACCAGCAGCTGTTTATTTGTCTTGATTCTGAAGGAGTAATAGATCATTTCTTAAAATTCAATAATTTGGTTTTCTATACAAAAGCAATTCAGGTTTCTATTCTTGAGGGAAGGGGAGGGGATAAACAAGCAAATAATACCATCTCAGCAAGAACGGAGAAAAGGACAAAAAACCCTAACAGAGACACAGTTGGATGCCATAGCCCCCATGGTGAGACAGAGTGCGTCTTCAAAGGGAGAAGTTATCTTCTTAACCCCCTGGACATGGGCACCATTTGAATCCCAGGAGGTTGTTACTGGCAGGGGTTGCTGAAGGTAGGAGGAAGGCAGCTGGCAAGTCTGAACAGGGTTCTGTAGCCAAGTCAGATCTCTCCCGTTTCACCAGATACTCAGAGAAGTCAGAAGAGGAAAAGATGCTGCTTAGAATTCCTGTCTTGGGGACAGCCCTCTCAGGAGCTGAGGGAGAAATCCCTGTGTTCTTGGCTCATGGCTGAGATGACCCCTTTAAAGTTTTGTCTGCATGTGGTTTGCAGAATGAAATCTCAATCCAACAAGCAGAAAGCCACGGGGGACTGTCCATCGGCTGTGCAGACAGAATGTGGGGCAGAGCGCAGCGACTTCAAGTTGACATTCTGGACCCAGAATAGCAAGGGTCACTGCTCCTGGGGCTGTCAGTTCCCAGATGGGAGATGGTGGCTGTGGTTTCAATGAGATTGACCATCCCCCCTCAACAAAAAATTCCTTGTGATGAGTTTGGTTACCACGTCGATCGCATCAGAAAGGTGAGAACTCCTACATTCATAACACATGTCATAAGATTCACGTCATGATTAGATGTAGTCCACTCAGTGCCTGAACCACTTTGTTCTTAGATGTTAGCAGTACTGACTCTATTTGGCAACTATAAATGCTTCCTGAGTGAGTATTTTAATGTATCTTTAAGGTGAGAAATGCAACTAAAGATCCTGAGATCATGGTTATTTGGATTAGTGCCGAATTGGTGCAGTAACAAATTGTTCTACTTAAAACATACAAATTATTCTCTTAGCTGGGTGCCAGTGGCGCATGCCTGTTATCCTAGCTACTCAAGAGGCTGAGATCTGAGGATTGCAGTTCAAAGCCAGCCTGGGCAGGAAAGTCAGTGAAACTCTTATCTCCAATAAACCACCAGAAAACCAAAAGTGGCATTGTGCTAGCCTTGAGCTGAATAGCTCAGGGACAGCACCCAGGCCCAGAGTTCAAGCCCCACCACCAACAAAAACAAAAACAAAATTATTTTCTTGAGGTTCTAGCCGTCTATCTAAAATGGGTTGGCAGGTTTTCCCGGAGGCCTAGAGGTCGACCTGTTTTGTACCTTTTCTAGCTTCTGAGGGTTGTCTGCCTTATTCCCCACCTTCAGAGCCGACAGGGCAGTGTCCTCAACTCCCCCTCCAATCTCCATCCTCCTGCCTCCCTCTGGTGTGAACCCCTGAGATCCCCAAGCAGGAATACACGATCATTTCCCTATCTCAGAATCCTGACCTAAATCTTGTTTGCAGAGGATCTGTTGCAGGTCACGGGCATCACCATGGCTTCTGGGAACTGGGCCCAGGCTCACGCTGGCAAGAGCCAATGTTCAGAATGTCCATATTTGAAACCTAGGAGGCATCCTAAGGATCTCTGCAGCCAGCACACCGTCATCGTTACTTCTCCCGATTGTGTATCTGATTTGTGACCTACAGCACCTCAGGGCAGGTCCTAATGATAGAAGGAGGTAAGAAAGAGGAGTCCTGATGAATTTTCTGATCCCTCCAGGCTTCAGTGAGGAGTTATGGAGAGCCTGGTGGAGGCACTAAGCTAAATAGGGCAGTATCACACCCTTCAAGGTGGTAGTGGAGGAACTGCAAGGAGTTAGGAGTGGCTTCTGTATTGTCTGTTCACTTCTTTGTGGGCTTGGATTTCCTGGGCAAGACTGCATGGGGGTGTGCTTTGTTTTTGCTATTCCTGTACTTCTGGGGTGCCCCTGCACTCCCCATGAGGTGCCATTTTGAAGCAAATGCTTGTTTTCTTATATCTACCGAAACCTTCAGGACAACAGGACTTACATAATAAATTCATATCTCTCTCTCTCTCTCTCTCTCTCTCTCTCTCTCTCTCTCTATTTCTCTCTCTCTCTCTCTCTAACATACATACATGCACACACACGCATATACACACACACACACACACACACACTCCTGGGTGGTTCTACTCTTGGTTGAGATGCCCTAGACATGTCAATGGATGGTTTTCCTGTGTGTCTCAGCAAATTCTATGATTTCTGTAGGATTCTAGTAATTTAGGCTTTCTCTGGTATTTGCCGATGCACAAAGGACCCCTCAACATTAGTTCCTTTGTGACTGATATGAACCGTTTGTTCTGTAATAGCAATCAGAGCTATCCTAGCATGAGTTTGTGGTCTTTAACAAAAGGGTTAATACATCCTTGGAAATTGCACTTGTCGGTGGAGACTGACCACATGGGCACTCTGCCAGTGTGGAGAGCCTCTTATCTGGGACAGCAAATGGAGGAGGGAAAGTGCTGCTGGGTCTTTGGTAGCCATGCTTTTCTTCTTTGTTGGTTTCCATGTGGGGTGTGTGTGTGTGTGTGTGTGTGTGTGTGTGTGTGTGTGTGTGTGTGTGTGTGTGTGTGTGTGTGTGTGTGTGTGTGTGAACATCCTGGGGCTTTTTTGCTCAAGGCTCGTGCTCTACCACTTGAGCCACAGCTCCACTTCTGGTTTATTTTGTTGGTGGTTCATTAGAGATAAGCATCTCACAGACTTTCCTGCTCAGCTAGCTTTTAACTGTGATCCTCAGATCTCAGTCTCTTGAGTAGCCAGGATTGCAGGTGTGAGCCACCGGCATCAGGCTTGTTTCTTTATTTTTATTACTGTATATCAATTGTACAATGGGGGGGTCATTGTGATATTTCCACTAGATTACTCTTTCTTATTGCCTCTCTTTCACCCACTTTGAATCTGTCTTATTATTTTTGTTGTTGTTGTTGTTGGGTGTGGGGCCTGAACTCTGGGCTTGGGTGCTGTCCCTCAGCTCTTCAGCTCAAGGCTAGTGCGCTACCACTTGAACCACAGTGCCACTTCTGGCTTTTTCTGCTTAGGTGATCCTGAGGAATTGAACCCAGGGCCTCAGGCATGCAAGGCAAGCGCTCGACCACTGAGCCACCTTCCTAGCCCCTGACTTACAACTTTAAATGGGCTTCATTATGACCTTTCCATTCACACACATTCTCCTTCACCTGCCCTCTCCTGTTCTTGCCTAACTTCCCTAGGTTTTGTCCTAAGGAAAGCCACTTCCACAGATTCTGGAAGTGGAGGTGTGCACAAGTTGTTGAGTCTCAGCCTTGAAGGAGAAAAGCTATGTGAGAGTGAGAGGCTCCCAGGGTCTGCCCCTGCCCAGGCCACAAGTCTCAAATAAAATAAATAAGCAAAACTGACAAAGACTGACTTCATGCGTGTGTGTTTTTGGTTGTTGGTGTCTTCCTTTACACTGAAGTCTAATTCTGGAAGCAGAGTGCAGAAACAGGAGGACTGCATTCTGCATCCCTAGTAAGGCTTATTGGTTTCCTTCACCTGATATTAATGAATTCCTGCTTCTACCTTTTCTCAAAAGGCTTCCTTCCCCGTATGCTATGGGGGTATCTTTCCACTCTCTGTATCTAGAAACTACCTTGAAGGTATTGTGTGCTTGAAAAGATGTCATTGAACATACTTATCTGGTCCTTTAAATACCCAAAGGCTCTAATTTTCTTGGTCTTAATATTTCATTTTTCTTTTGGACCCCCAGCACTTGCACGTGACTGGCCCCAAACCCCTTCTCAGGTTATTTCTGCAACGCCCATCGCCATGCCCAACTCCATGTCCATTGGAGCCAGCTGGCTGAATTCTGGATGAGCCAGGACTTCCCTGCTGCCACCTCTGCCCTGGCCTGCCTATGCCTTCCCCACCCTCATCCTACACTCGCTCATTGTCAGTTCCACAAGACATGACTGGGCCTGCCTTCCCCACAGTCTCTGGACCCCATCCGAGACCATCCCTCTACAAGCAGCCCTTCTTTCCATCTGCCTTGATCTTCAGCATCACTGAATACCTGAGCTCAGGGTCACTCATCTGCCCAATGGCGGCCAGACTAAGCGACAGGATTTAGACAGAGCCTGCTAGCTGGGAGGGAATTATTGAAAGACAATGAAGGAAATCGTTTTGGAGCTAGGAGCCCATGGACTCTAGGAGTCACATTCTTAGCCTGATGCCTGAAGCTGACTTAGCAGTGAGAAGGAAGTATGATGGGATGGTTCACAGCCAAAGTAACGGTTCACAGCCAAGGTAACAGTCCAGCTTCTAACCACCACTCACTGTCTGTGCACTCACTGCCTGGACTTTGAGTGTACAGTGACAATGATGGTACACTTGTGCCCTTCTGACTGAGAGAGAAGTGAGTGATTTCAAGACATTAAGCATAACAGCCAGCACCAGGAAGTCCTTTTTGAGTTGCCGCCATTGTAATTCAGACACCTGTACCTCAAGGACCTTGTCCACAGTGAATGCCATCCAGTTTGCTCACTTCCCCTAACCAAAGACGTGTAAGAAAAGCAAAAGGACTTAGTTCTAATTCTGTCTTTGCTGCAAACAGTCTAGGTATGTTTCCGAAATGTGAGTGTGTGGACTTCAGGTCTTACCTGCAACACGAAAGCATCTTCACAGGGATATTTTCAGCTACAATGTGCCGTGTCTACTCCATTTTCCTAGAGCCAGGGAAAGAAGACAAAAGAGGCAAAGCAAGCACAAAAACAAATGCTCCACCTCCCTCCTTGGGATTATGCACCTGCTGTGTTCTGCCAGGTGTACAGGGACAAGGGAGGTCACAGGAAGGGAAAGGAACAGGCCTGCAGATCCTGGCACCTTCTTTCATACACTCCCGTGTGAGCTCTGTGTGACAAGCTTCCGTCAGTGCTCAGAGAAAATGTCAGTGGGTGGCGCCTGCTCCCCCGGGGCCTGGCACCAGACTGGCAAAAGCAGTGTGCACAGTAAACACGTTCTGAGAAACAAGGCAAGGAGGCTGTGTTACCTTCAAAACCATTTGCAAAGCCCTCTGCCCTGCAGGCTAATGGTGCCAGGAGGACTCACACCCTCCACCCTCATCCTCTTCTCTACCTTCACCTAGAAGGTTCCACAATGCATTTGCATCAGCAGTGTTTATTGCTCAGAAATGGAATTCTAAGAGACATTTATTTTCTTCTTATACTTTTTTTTTTAGATCCCCAAAATGTCTAAGTATGGGTAAACCTTTGTACCAGTCGGAACAATGCATGCTGTTAGAACTTGAGGTAATCCCAGGCCCTGCAGTTCTTATAATTAAATCAATAATAAACCTCACTATCACTGTCAGACTGCTTTCTTCCTCCATCCTTTCCTGGCCTGTCTCCCAGTGGCAGCACAAAGTCAAAGTTGTGACATTTATTTCTAAACCTAACGACATGTTCTCACTTGAGAGAGAAAGGCTCTTTGGCGGAGGGTGAGAAATGGAGCTATGGGGTGTTGGAAATGTCACCACAACAGTGTGGCATTAGCTAAGGCATTTAGTCTTTCATAATCAGTCTCCTATTTTAGAAAGCCAAGGTACTAGATTAACATTCCCCTGGCTATAAAATTGCCTGTGTCCTTGTGTGATGGGCCTGACATCCGTTCCATGATCCTCAGGAGAAATGCGCTGTGTATCACAGGAACACCAGCAGCAATGTCAGGGGGGCGGGGTGGGGGCTGCTGGGGCACTATCACGTCTAGGGAAGTCAGATCGGCTTTATTATATCATCTTGGAATGGATATCAGGCACAGAGGTCCTTACCATGGAGAAGGCAGAACTGTCCTGCGTCTACGGGTCACTGCCGGCCAGTTTTCCGGAGTTGGTGATTTGCATTATTCCAGAGTTATGGGAAAAACACGAGAAGCCTACAGAGGGCTGGCCTACCCAAGCAGGGCAGAGACTCCCTGTCCTTCACGCAGTCTGTCTTTTGGTTTGTGCCCCCCAGTAGCACTACAAAGTAAAAGTTGTGGCCATTGCCGGCCTCTTGGAGAAGATGTCTAAGGTGGTCCAGCAACTTCCAGAGTGATGGGAGGCCTCTGGTGCTCCAGGCACTGGATGGGAAAGCAATGCTAGCTGCTGGGACCCATCCTTGGCTAAACAAAGGAAACGCGATGCCCTTCCCCCAGGAAAACTAACCTTGGACAGGATCTGGCCATTCCTTTTCTCATCCTGCTTGTTTGGTTTGCTTGGCTTTTCCTTCTGGCGGTACTGGGGATTGAACTCAGGTCCCCCCACTTGCTAGGCAGATGCTATAGTGCTTGAGCCATGTCCCCAGCTCTTTTGGTGTTAAGTGCTTTACAGGCAGGGTCTGACAGTTTTGCTCTGGGCCAGCCTGGGACTGTGATCCACCTATCTCTCTCTCTCTCCCACAGCTGGGATTGCATACTCACCACCAAACCTGACTTATTGGTCAGGGGTTTCGCTAACTTTTTGCACAGAGCGGCCTCAAATTAAAATCCTCCCAGCCTACATCTCCTGAGTAGCTGACATTCCAGGCATGAACTGCCACACTGGCCTCACGCTACTTCTTACCACTGAAGATAACATGAGGGTTTATCGTCCATGCAAGCTGCAGCGCAGAACAAAAGACCGCGGAAGCCCAAGAAGGAAGAGAATGTCTATACTCTGAGCGATTTTTTAAAGACCCAAAACACAAACAAGTAGCTTTTGTCCAAAGGGAGACCTAGTTCTACAGGAAGGTGGACTGGCTCCTTGCTACACCCCTGGGAAGATACCCTAAACCATAGATCATCAACCAAGGCCAGTAACCAAACTCAGAGGAGGGGTCGGACCTCCTCACCCAAGGGTTCAGGCCCTTCCTCTCTTCTGAGGCCCAGAACAGCCACCGAGCAGCTTAACCCCCCCCCCCCCCGGTCCATTCTCACCCCTTCTGAACAGTCAGCATCAGAGCAGACCAATTTCTGCGTCATTGCACCAATCCCTCAGACACGGCCAGCTCTGGCCATGCACCAGTCGGCAGAGGGAACCCAGAGGAATTAGAACAAGATGCTGTTTACACCCTGAGCATAGTTCAAGTCATGAAAACACTCAGTTGGCAGCATTCCCCCTTCCTTCCTTTGTGCACCAAAGCCAGATCAGAAGCCAGTGGCTGAGGCAGAAGGGGAGAAAATAAATATTTCCATAGAAGCTGAATACCAGGGCCCTTAGAGGCCCCAGAGGGAACCCAGTCCCTCAACCTGGGTACGTCCAGGGACACTTTTCAGTATTGTGATTAAAACAGAATGTTAGTAGGACAGGTGGCTGTCAGCAAACAGGCATCTTAAGTCACAGTGGCTTGGCGATAGTTTCCGATGGAGTGAAGGTTCAAGTTCGCATCTTTCATACCTGGGGGACGTGTTTCCAGCTTGCCAACAGAGAACAGCCAGCTGTAGAGAACTTGGCCAGCTCTGGCCACCAGCCTTAGACCTCGTCACCCTGGATGCACGCACCCGTGGCCACAGGGCAGCGTGAGAGGGCCAGAATGATGGGGCTGGCACCGCATTGCTGGAGTGTGCCACAGAAGTTCAAGACCTACCTGAACCTGCCGCTTCCTGAGAGTTCACAGGCAGCTTGCACTGCGGCGAAGGAACAACGCTGGCAGAGACACAATGGGGAGAAGGCTGACTTCACTGTCCCTTCCCGGGCTTCCAATCTCCCTGCAGCGCCCCCTACTGATAGACTCTACTATAGCAGCCACTGCCACAGAAATGTGTCATGACAGAAACCCAGCCCCCGCCTGACCAGAGAGCTCACTAAGACCCAACGAGGTCTTAATTCCAAACCCACCATTCAAGTTCCAGACTCCCAGGCCCTAGTATCTTGACACCCAGCCTACAGGGCCATACCGATGGCCGCAAGCTGTGACCACCGCTGAACATGAGCCTCCCACAGGGAATTAACCCCTGGCTCCTGGGATAGCACCCATCACCCATACTTTCAGAGCCAGTGGTGGAAGAAAGAAGCCAGAGCAAACATACAGATGGTCCACCAGGCTCTGTCACGTGGATCTGGCATCTGCCGTACTCTCCCAGGCTCTCAGGAAAAAGGAAGGGAGCATGCTATAATATCCTAGCATCTCACACACAATTCCTTGTAAGCTTGACATCGCTGGCTCCCTTCCTTGCTAAGCCCCAATGGTATGAGAATCCAGCTGTGTTTTGAGTCTATTCACTGTACACTTTTCACGTGGATGGCTCTAGAAGTATCAAAACTGGGTGGCAGTTGCTCAATAGCTATAGCCCAAGGAAGAGGGAATATCCAAGGAAGAACCGGCTGACTGTGCCAAGAGCAATCTATTCCTGTGGTGAGGTACTGAGAATAGACGTTGTTTACCAGCTTTTGGCTTCCTTTTTGGCTCCAGCTCTTGGGGACCTCAATTTCCTCCTGCCTCTCCTGCTCATGGTTTCTACTACCTCCTTGTACTCGCTACATGATTGTGGACTGTGCTTGAATGGATGGATACCTAGTCCTGACCGTGCAATTTTCTGACTTTGAACTAGCTGTCCCAATCCCACATTGATGATCAAGAGTCCTTAAAGAGGAAAGGAGTCGGGTCACATGCACAGCTCTGACCAGAGCCAATTGAAGCTGGCTTGGTAGGACCAACCTCAAAACCGGGCCAACCAAGCCCACTGTCTACTCTCTCTGGGAGACAACACTACCTGCATTTAAATATATTGCATTGCTAATGTCTAGAGGCTTCTAAAAGAGAATGTGCTGCATCTACAAGAACATACGGAAAAAAAAATAGCAAGCATGCTGGCTATGTGGGAGAATGACTCCTCTGGGAAAAGCATGGCCGTCTATGAACTGGGTAATAGGCAGTGATCCCAGAAGGATTATTGGCACCATTCCACCCACAATGTGAGAGGCTTTCTACGTGCACAGTGAGAGCAGCGGCGGAGGGGGGCAGTCCTGCAGTGGGGGGACAGTCCTGCAGTGGGGGGACGGTCCTGCAGTGGGGGTATGATCCTCCAGCGAAGGGATGAGCCTGCAGTGAGGATAAGGGGCTGGTCCTGTGGTGAGGGTGAGGGTCTATCCCGGGAGGCTGCTCTGCTTAGCCTCCTTTTATATCACTGCATTTTGTCAGCAACTTCTGCTATCTCCCGCCGCACAGACCTTGCTCCTGCTCAGAAGACAGCAGGTGAGCACAGAGTTTATGAGTTCCAGAAGCGATCAGAGTGATTTCACGACACCCTGAGAACAAGCCCCATTTTATCCAAGTGAATAATAGAGTTTCCCTTCTGTAAGCAAAACCATGATATATAGGCAAACTCTGCGTTAATTGGATAAACCAGTGGTAGAGCCCCCAAAGAACAATTAACTTCCATGTGAAATACTCCCAGCTGAAATCCTGGAAAACTTGCATGTAATTAGTACTCTCCTCCAGCTCTCTGAAGTATAAAATACAATACATCAGGGCTCGGAACACTAATATTGCCAAGAACACCGCTAACGTGGGAAGTCTAATTTGCCACTGGAAGGCAGGTGGCGGGCCAGTAGGTACATTCTTGGAGCCTGCTTGGCTAATTGTTTTCAGTGTGATTTACAAACTGTATACTCAGTGCTGGGCTGTGCTAAGTCACAGATTCATAAGCAGAACCCTCCCTGTCCCCAGGCAATAGCCCTGTAACCTCATCGTTGCCTTGGAACAACGCTTGAGCATCTGTAAGGACTGCAATTTTGCACTTCTTGGCCGGGCCTCAGCTATCCCAATGAAAAAACGAACAAATAAATGACCTTCCAGATGAGATGCTTCACCACTGAGCTACATACCCCGATAAATAGCATTTGAAAGCCACTGAAAGGTTCTGTGTCATAATCATGCTTGGGAGGCACTGGTACCTGGACCTTCTACCCAGTGAGTGTGTAGATTCTCTGGTGAGTGTGTGGATTTTCTATAACTGGAGTGGCCAGGGCTATGCAGCCTTACGTGGACACTCCCAGGGTAAAACAGCTCAGCCTGTCAGTTCTTCTCCATGGCGATCGGCTGGACTACCTATGATATCTTATCCCACTCCTATGGCTACCACAAAGTGCCCAAAGGCTGAGTAACCTGTAATATAAGCAAGTCTATTTAGGGGCTGGGAAGATGGTTCAGTGGTAGAGTGCTTGCCTTGCATGCATGAGGCCCTGGGTTCGATTCTTCAGCACCACACAAGCTGAAAAAGCTGGAAGTGGCGCTGTGGCTCAAGTGGTAGAGTGCTAGCCTTGAGCTGAAGAGCTGAGGGACAGAGGCCAGGCCCAGAGTTCAGAACCTGTGACCAGCAAAAAGAAAGAAAGAAAGAAAGAAAGAAAGAAAGAAAGAAAGAAAGAAAGAAAGAAAGAAAGAAAGAAAGAAAGAAAGAAAACGTCTATTTAGGTCATAGATTTAGAGACAGGAGAGCGTAAGGCCAGTGTCTGCTAGCCTCTCTGACTGTATCACACATGGTAGAAGTGTATGCAAGAAAGAAAGAGAGACACAGAGAGAGAAGGAGAGAAAAAGTGAAGGAGAGCGGTGGTAGCATGGCAAGAAAGAAATCCAGAGATTCAAGGATCAAGCTTGCTCTTTTATAACAACTAACCAAGATCCCATAGAACTCTAGTAATTCCTTTCAAGGGCAGAGCCCCCATGACCTAACTGCCTCCCACCAGGCCCCACCTCTTAAAGCTCCGTCACCTGTTTTTCCAGCACCAGGGACTGGATCTAAGGTCTTGCACATGTGGTTGAGGACTTTACCACTTGAGCTATGGCCCTAACCTTTGGCATTTTTGTTTTGTTTTAGAGATAGGGTCTCAATAACTTAGCCCAGGATGACCTCTAACTCAACAATTTTCCCACCTCTACCTGCTTACTAGCTGGGATTACAGGTGGCACTACCATACTTGGATCCTCTACCCCCTCTTAATATCATCATGTTGCATCCAAGCTTCCAACACATGCATTTTGGAGGAACACACTCAATGCACGTCCAAATGGTGCCAGAAAGCTTTGAAAGCTGCATCTGGAAGGTGGTGCCAAGTTGAATGGAGCTGTCCGCCCTGGCAAATTAAGGGTGACCTACTTGTGTGTATTTATCTGCTTTCAATTTCATCCAATAGTTTTGCAAAGGCTGAAAGCAGTAGTTGGGTTTGCACTTTGGCTTTATAACAGAGACACACAAGGGAGACGAACAGAAAGTCAGAAATCGTTGGCAAAATTGGGGTTCCGGTCCACAGTAGTACTACCTGGAGACGTGTGCCCAGACTCCCAAGCTGGCATCAAGTGCCAGCTTAGCATATAAAGATGTGATCTCCTCCGACTGAATGCCTGCCCTGGTTCTGAGACTTGAATTAGCTTATGACTGTGAAGAGGCTTTTGGGATATATATGTATATAATAAGGTACTCTTGCTGTCACTACACTGTCACACATTAGCAGTGTTTTCCCAGGAGTGCACGTGCCTGAGCAGGTAGCCAAATATGTCCATGTAACATTACAGAATTCCAAACATTGAGCCTTTCTTCTTGCAATAATATCAAGACTTCTTTTGTTATCAGAACAAAGACTTGTTCAAACCCAGAGCAATCAGAGAGCAGGCTGCCCGGCTTTTGAGCAGCCTTTGCAAACATTTTGTAAACACACAGTGCTGTGCCTTTCCCTCCACCTCTGAGGCAGCTACCTGGCTTGATCATCGATTAGAATTCAACAGGAACCTCTCTTTGCTTTCAAAGTCCTTTGATAGAACTGTGCAATTGAAATGGTGACTTGAGCTAGGGGGTGTAACCAATGCTGTTGTTTGGAGCTGAAAAGGGCTTGTGAAATGTTAGGTGGCCTGAGCTCTGACCACCCTGAGAGATAGCAGATTGCAAAGCTGATTGATGACCAGTCCATCTGTTAACAAGCCCCTGGAGGTTGGGGTGGAACCCTGTCTCTTACAGACGGTCTAGTTTCTGTGCTGGATGAGTCAACGCCTGTTTATTGACCAAGCCAGTGTCAGATGGGATGACTGCATCATTCACCTGCAACCATCTGATGAGTCAGGGCTCCTTGTTGGGCCGCAAGAGCCAGATGTGCATGTGTATGAACATGCAAAGTGCGCGCTCCCTCCATAGAATCAGCGGACTTAGTCAATGTGTCTCAAAGATCAGTTGTCTGAGCCCAGCTTTTGCAGGGCACTTCTGGAGGTCCTTTTGTGCATCGGAGGCAGGAGAAGATGATGGCTAGCAGGACTAGTCTGGGAACCAGGTGATCCAGGGTCCTCCCATCTGTTTCAGCTCTGGCATTGAACAGTTATCTGTGCTCGGGAATGGAAATCATCATAGCACCTACATCACAAGTGGGTTACTCTTGAAAGGGTTACATGACTCAATGCACCAAGAATGCCAAGAATTACATCCGGCATGCACCCAGCACATACTTACTGTAGAGTGTGGGCACTTGGGAAGCTGCGATTGGGAGGATCCCTGGACTTGGTCTCCACAGTGGAAAGCTGGATGTGGCAGCACATGCCTCTCATCCCCACAAAGATCCTAAAGTAGACACCTTGTGCTCAGGTATACACTTGGGAGGAGAGTAAGACCCTGTCTCAAAAATAACCAGTGACAAGCAAGATTGGAAGCGTGATTCAGTGGCATTACATTTGCCTAGCCAGCATCAGGCCCTGAGTTCAAATTGCCAGTACCATCAAAACAAATGAAAGAAAAGTGTGGGAACTTAAAATGAGCCTTTCCTTGGCAATTGGAACACAAGCCATCCAACCAAGAGAGAGCACCAAGCTGATTGACAGGGCTTGTGTCCCATCAAAAGGACCCATCATCTTGAATGGCAAATTCCACATGAGTTCTACTAACATATTCCATCCTCCTAAAGCTGGGAGAGGCGATGGGTTGGGTAGTATTTTAACAAACTGTTGGTTAAGAGTTGCTGTGTGACTTAGACACTGATGAAAGTGAACTAAGCAGCTCCAGGGTAGCAATGGGAGTGAGGGAAAGAGAAAGGGAAACAGCTTACACCAAGCAAAAGGAAAGAAACGTACATATCACCTGATTCGGAAAAAATAACTGTCATGTCAAAGTTTGTGGAGTCCACAAGCTTTATAGACCATGATAATGACAGTGCACCTTGTGAAGGTTAAAATGTGTTTGTGACCTTAACTATCACTATCCCACGATACTGTGAATTTTGTGACATTTATGTAATCACTTAATCTCAATAAAGGAAAAGGAAAGAGTTGCCGTGTGCTATGCACTCTGGCTGTCACCAC
This sequence comes from Dipodomys merriami, assembly GCF_024711535.1. Classification (NCBI taxonomy): domain Eukaryota; kingdom Metazoa; phylum Chordata; class Mammalia; order Rodentia; family Heteromyidae; genus Dipodomys; species Dipodomys merriami. The sequence goes on from NW_027204048.1 coordinate 5,101,372, forward strand.
GTGGGTGTGGGAGACCCGCTTGTACATGGAAAGGCCTGCGAAGTGACATTACCCACACAGCTCCTAGCTAGGAAGGCTTTGGCCTTGAACCTACCTAGGCCCAGATGGTCCCAAACCTGGCATGGACTCACTTCATAGTTATTTCTAAATTCTTATCACTTGAAAGTACTATGTTGGCTCACACCTGTAATCCTAGCTACCTGGGAGGCTGAGATGTGAGGATTGTGTTTCGGAGCCAGCCACTGCAGAAAAATCCATGGCACTCTTACCTCCAATTAACCAGCAAAACACTGGAAGTAGATGCATAGTTCAAGTGGTAGAGCGACAGCCTTGAGTGAAAAAGCCAGGTGAGAGTGTGAGCCCCTGAGTTCAAGTCCTGGTATCAACATGAAAGAAAGAAAGGAAAGAAGGAAGGAAGAAAAGAAGGAAGGAAGGAAGGAAGGAAGGAAGGAAGGAAGGAAGGAAGGAAGGAAGGAAGGAAGGGACAAAGGAAGGAAGAAAGGAAAAAGCAAGGAAGGAAGGAAGGGAGAGAGAAAAAGAGAAGGGAGGGGAGAGAGAGAGAGAGAGAGAGAGAGAGAGAGAGAGAGAGAGAGAGAGAGAGAGAGAGAGAGAGAGAGAGAGAGCAGGACATGAGAGATGAAGGCACAATATGAGAAAGTTGATCCCTTCTGACCTTCCAACTGCACCCAACTCACCAAATACAGGAAAAAATCCTATCCTATGTGAAACGAATATGAGTAACCCAGCATTCAAAGTTTCTAGTTAAATCCGAGATGGTTCTAAAGAAAAAACCAGAGCCACAAAGATGTATTCATGCTCACTGTCCACACAACTTAGCAAGCCGTATGTGGCGTTAGACCTGGCGTTAAGGATTTTTGCTCTTACAGCAATAGTCTCTGCTTTAAAAATAAATGACATTGATTTAGCCTTTTTATATAAGAATTTATCTCAACAGAACTTTTAAAGCTATAAAACACACAGTTTATGTAGCCTTAGGTTCCCTAGCACCAAATCAAACCGAATAATAAAGTAAAACGCGATAATGAAATGATCACATAGTGTAAGCTCCAGTCAAGGCGGATGTGGACGCACCTTTTATAATTACTAGGCTGGGAGCAGTCTCTGTAGATTCGGCAGAACTGAATTCGGCGAAATGAATTAAGACCGTACCAAATTATTAATACTTTTCATTTGCTGCAAAAAAGCTCCCCTCTGCACGGCTCTGGGAGCTGTAGCAAAATGTCTCCGAGAGCAGACAGGGCAAATGGGGGAAATTAATAAATAGAAGCTGGCTTATTGTTCTTTAATATCTACTTGTCTGATCCTTTGAACATTTGTGGACCTTTATTCTCTGCAGTCAGCTTTCAAGTAAGTGCCTTTGCTCTATCAATCTTCCAGCAGCTCTGTGACTGAGATGGGTATAAAGGTGCAGTTGGTGAAGAGTTCAGGCTTAGCAGGGTGTGGTAGTGCATACCTGTAATCCTAGCACTCAGAGGTCAAGGTAGGAGAATCTCCTGATTCCAGAGCTGTTTAGCAATACCATGTCTAAAGAAATGTTAAAAAATAAAATAAAAACAACCCTAGAACCTGGGGCTCTGCCCCTCCCATCGCCACACAAGTTCTTTACGTGTTCTTTATAGACCCTACGGGATTCCACTGTAACACCTGCTGGTCCACCATTGCTCAGGGCCTGAGGTCACATTCTTCTCTGGAAAAGTGCGGGTCAGTGACTGAGGATGGCAGTGTACATGCCATGAGGTCAGCGAGTATTTGCACCAGACAGGGGAGCTCTGGCGGAGATCCCTGGCAGCGATCCCTGCCAGCCCTGCTTCCTTCCAGTCTTCCTGTCTTCTTTCACAGGTAACACTTCCCAGAAGTCCTTGTGCATCCCCCCCCCCCCCCCCCCCGGGCCTCTGATCTCAGGAGCCCAGGAGCTTAGTAATGTTATGACCCGGGCAGCACGTGGCTAGGTAATGGAAGTTCCTGCCTAGCCTGGACCGATGCTAAGTGCTCAGGAAATGGCAGCTCCCACGCGTGTGTGTCCCTGTGACCCCTGCTCGCACTCCGAGCACAGCGGCAGGGCTGTTAAGCCATTAACCAATTCAAATAAGTTGGCTCTGCCAGTCAGCAATTTAAAAGGATGTCATCTCAATGGAGACTGGGAGACAGGCACAGTGTTTGACCTTGGACATCATTCATAGCTGAGCGAAATCAAATCTAGGCCACTCTCCGGAGTGTGAAGCATTAATTAAGGTCCGCGCAGCTCTCAAGAAAGCAGCTGGCTCCCGCAAGAATGGGTTTGAACCCTTCTGGCGCCCTGCAGACTGGTTCTCCCCAGCATGCTGCTCTGTGGACCCCAAAGGGGCCAAAGTCCATGCTGCTCTCTGTGGGTTTTCTGGTGACAAGATAATAACCAGTCTGTTGACTTTTCTTATTGTCTCAGCTGCCTACCTTTAATCTCTCTACACTTGTGTCTTAATACCTTAATTTTATGGCACAGTTTAGAAAGTAAGCTCAGAACAGCACTTTGTACTTTTCAGTATGTACGAATAATAGTCAGGCATGGTGGTGCCTGCCTGTAATCCCAGCTTTTTAGGAGGCTGAAGTCAGAGTATTGCAATTTGAGAACAGCCAAGGGGAAAGCAAAGAACCCTATCTAAAAAAAAAAAACCACCAAGACAAATTGTGTTGAGGACGTGGGTTAAGTGGTAGAACTCTTGTTCAGTGAACACAAGGCCCTGAGTTCAAACCCTAGCGCTGCACACATGCACAAAAACCCAAAACATGAAATCAACTCTGAGACAAAATGCATTATTCGTGTTCTCCGTGACATTGTGCACTCTGCTGCCTGGAGGTTTTCATTGTTCATTGTAGGACATTGGTGCTGTTCTGTTCTTGTCCTCTCAAGCCATTTACTCAATGTTTCTAGGGATAGGCTAGATCCCCCCAACTCTTGCCCTTCTTATATTTCTAAGATCCATAAAGAAACTGAGACCAGAGAAGCTCAGGGGCTAGTCAAAGGTCACACAGCTGTTATTCAGACTCGGATACAGGCCATGAGACATCCTGTGGGTGAATAGCAAAGGGCAGTACTATAGAAAGACATCTTTTAAATTCATCCCCTTAAATATGTACAGCTGTTATTTGTTTAAGAATGAGCTTTACACCGTTATATATTACAGACTGTGATAGACAATTTGCTCCAGGAAAGTTAGAATGAACTTGTGACTTTAAATGAGCATCATTATTCCACAATACTGTGAATTTCCGGAAATTAAGTAATCACTTAATCACAATCAAAAAAAAAAAAAGAACCTTGGGGAAGGGAGGGAGGGAGGGGATGGTAGGGGGAAAACAATGGAGGGGGTAACAATGTTCAAGAGGAAGTGTACTCATTACCTCACTCATGTAACTGTAACCCTCTGTATAGTATCTTTACAATAAAAAAATTAAAAAAAAACTCATGAGAAGAAGAAAGTGGTAAAAAAAAAAAAAAAAAAAGAATGAGCTTTAGCTGAGTGCTGTGGGTCAAGCCAGTAATCCTAGCTACCAAGGAGGCTGAGATCTGAGGATCATGGTTCAAAGCAAACCCAGGCAGAAAAGTCTATGTAAGATTCTTATCTCTACTAAACTATCAAAATAAAAAAGCCAGAGTGGAGCTCTGGCTCAAGTGGTAGAGCTCTAGCTTGAGCAAAAGAAGCTCAGGAACAGCACTTAGGCCCTGACTACAAGCCCCAGGACAGAGACAAAAAAAAAGAAGAAAGAAAAAAAGATTTAATTAAATAGCCATAGCAAAAAGGATGCTGAGAAAGAGATGAAGAGAGATACACAAATTTCTGTCTGGAGTTACTTCTCAGAAGAAAGGGAATCAGAGGTAGAGAGGAGAACAAAGTATTTTTCAACTTTTATCCGTGATAGTTGACTGGTTTCTTAAATAACAATCTGAAACAAGTAACAACCAAAAAAAAAATCTCACATCTTAAAATTCTCCAAGGAAGACAAGTTTTTGGGAGGCTGAGGGAACCACTGAGTGGGCTGAAGAGCAAAAATAGGAAGACCATGGTCTAAGCCAGCTGGTCCCAAACTGAGGTCCTTTCTCAAAAACAAACAATACGAAGAGGATTGGGGGGTGTGGCTCAGGGGCTAAGTGCACCCACCTAGCCAATGTGAGGCCCTGAGTTCAAACCCTGGTACTGCAAACAAAGCAAAGCAGCGCAAGATCAAACCAAGCAAGCCAACATTCAGGATCTTTCACCTGCTCAGTGCTCTGGTGCCAAGACCTGTGTAAGAAACCCTATGCGACAGCCAATTGTACAGGGGAGAATTTTAAACCAGGGCACTGAGGGATGGCTCAGGCAGAGGGGACAGTGGATGGCATGGAAGGTATGGAGTGTGTCACAATCATCTGAAAGAGACACGAAAGACATGGAGGGAAGTGAGCCTGGGCTGTAGTGTTCTAGTGTTCGCAGAGAGAATGAGCTAGAAGGGAGCCGAGAGCCTGCCAGGCTATGTTTTGGCTCAAAACTATCATGTAAGCCTGCAGATGAAGGCGAAGACTTGGAAGCTAAATAAAGTGATGCAAAATTTTGACTGTCTCAGCATCTGAGTTACTCAAGGGCTACACTGAGATCCAAAAAGTCAGAATTAACAACCAGAGAAAAATCAGAAGCACACTGAACATGGGGATGGAGGGTGGGAGTGGAGGAAGTCTTCTCGGCATATGTGTTAACTGCAGCAAAGCAAAACAAATTTATTTTAGATTGCAGGGAAGTGAGAGGATGAGATGTTTCTAGGGCACTGAAGGATGGTAAATGGGAATTCATACAATGTTGCTGAATTCAGACACTGAAAATGAGAGGGATTATATATTTTAACACGGGGTGTGCGTGTGTGGAAGGGGAGGGGAGTCAGCTGTCTGTGATGGTAAGGCAGCACCTGAGAGGAAGAAGTAAGGAGGACAAAAGGAGAGGAGAGGGGGAAAGAGAGAGAGAGAGGAGAGGAGGGGGAGGAAAAGAGCGTGGGAGAAAAGGAAAGGGAGAGAAGGAAAAGGGGAAAGGGAGGAGAGGAAGAGGTTGGGAGGGAGGGAAAGGAGGAAGAAAGGAAGGAAGGAGAGGAGAGGGAGAGGAAGGGGAAGAGAGAGAGGAAGAAAGAGAAGGAGAGGCAGAGGGAGAAGGGGAGGGGGAGGAATAAAGGGAGAGAGAGAGAGGAGAGGAAAGGGAGAGAAGAAGAAAGAGCAATTGAGCACAGGACAGGGAGAAAAAGAGAGACAGAGGGCCACAGATAGAAATGCGCCCATCCAGGACCTGGCCTGACTCTCTAGGACTCAACCTCCAAGGCTTCCATGCCTTCCCAAATGGACCAATGACCCCACCTCCATCAATGGTGAACCCCTGATGAAGTCAGGGCCTCCATCATCCATCATGTCTTGAGGCCCTGCCTCTGCACCTGCTTCACTGAGGACCAAGCCTTCAGCAATGAGCTTTGGGGGGAACGGTCCAGATCCAGACCCTGACACTGTGCTACTTTGTTTCCTCTTCTTGTTGTTAAATCCTCCCGCTCCTACCAAACCTACCCTACGCAAGCCCCCTGCCCCATGTGAAGTGGCTGGTACAGTTTTTGTTCGTAACCCCTGCCTGTCTTCCATATGTCTTCCATTTCTAGATTACAAACAACATTCATCTACCTTGTACAGTATAAATGCCGTATATATGGCGGATATATCACACTGCTTTGGAAATAATGAACAGGAGAAATGTCTGTATATGTACAACACAGACACAGTTTTCAGAAAGTATTTTCTACTACAGATGATCACACGACACAACTTGATCGACGATGTTCTTTGTGTCGGGGATTAGAATTCTAGATTTACCTTAAAAATGACACCTTTCCACCCTTCTACTGCTACCTGTTTCCCCCTCCCCCCACCACCTCTGCTCCTGCTGTGATCCCCACTTGGTGATCATGGTCTCTGAGTCCTACCCAAGCAAAACCATGAGACCCTACCTGAAAAATAACTAAACCAAAAAAGGAATCGAATATGGCTCAGGAAACATAAGAGAGATCAAATCCCAGCACTACCAAAAAAAAACCCCTAATAACCATATCCACTCTAACAGGTAAGATCATTGTGGTTTTATTTGCATTCACGCAAGAGTGAGGGATGGGCTCACCTCTCATGTACCCATGGTCCATCTTCTACCAGAAACCAGCTATTCAGCCAGCCATGGTTCTTAATCTGTCATTTACAAAGCGTCAGTCAGTAAAGTAACAGTTGGCTACAATTCTGACTTGCTGTCACTTTGGTTGTGGTCTTTCTTGTGGTAGGTTCGTTTTTTGGTGGTAATGTGGACTGAACTCAGAGTCTTTGCTTGCTAGGCAGGTGCTCTACCATTTGAACCATACCTCTAGCCAGTCCCTTTCTGGTTTAGTTATTTTTGAGTTTGTGCTTAGGCTAGGCTGGGTTGCAATCTTCTTACTTAGTATGCTTTTCTTTGATGGTGGGGATGAAGACATGAGCCATCACCCTGTCACTGGGTGAGACAGAGTCTTGCAAATTTCTCTTTGTTTTCCTTCCTTCCTTCCTTCCTTCCTTCCTTCCTTCCTTCCTTATTTCCTTCCTTCCTTCCTTCCTTCCTTCCTTATTTCCTTCCTTCCTTCCTTCCTTATTTCCTTCCTTCCTTCCTTATTTCCTTCTCCTTCTTTCCTTTCCTCCTTCCTTCCTTCTCCTTCTTTCCTTCCTTCCTTCCTTCCTTCCTTCCTTATTTCCTTCCTTCCTTCCTTCCTTCCTTCCTTCCTTATTTCCTTCCTTCCTTCCTTATTTCCTTCTCCTTCTTTCCTTTCATCCTTCCTTCCTTCTCCTTCTTTCCTTCCTTCCTTCCTCCCTCCCTTCTCTCTCTCTTCCTTCCTTCCTTCTCCTTCCTTTCTTTCCTCCTTCCTTCCTTCCTCCCCTCTCCCTCCCTCCCTCCTTCCCTCCCTCCTTCCCTCCTTCCCTCCTTCTCTCCTTCCCTCCCTCCCTCCCTCCTTCCCTCCCTCCCTCCTTCCTTCCTTCCTTCCTTCCTTCCTTCCTTTCTTCCTTTCTTCCTTCTTTCCTTTCTTTTTTCAGTCCTGAGTAGCCACAATCTCTGCAAGGATTACAGGTGACAGTCATTGCATGTGGCCATGCTAATGACTTGGAAGGCTAATCCTTTTGACATCTCTACACCTCTTTCTGACCCTAGTTTTGTCCAGTGTTGTGTTTCCTGCTCTTTGTGTCTCCCCTTGGGCTTTCTGGATGGAATGTGATCCTGTCACATATCCCTAGCCCTGACTTCACACCCTGAGCGTGGAGCCAAGAGATGCCACTTTTAACCCAGCCCAAGGGACAAGTGCCAATCTGATATTGGGCAGGAACCACCCAGCAGGCCTTCTTTCCCAGCCCCTCCCTGTGTGTCTTTTGAGGTCCTAATTTCTTCAGCTTCATCCTGATTTGGGCTTGAGTTCTTTTTCTACCGCTTCTTCCCTTGGGGAGATAAGTACAACCCCAGCATCTGCTGATCGCCTGTCTTTGAATACTCAGCAAATGCCCTGGGTTTCAGTCTCAGTGTTTTCCTTCCCTTGCAGTAAATTATCCTGTCTGCTCCTGGAGACCACTATGTCTCCCTTACTGAAGCTCAGATACTCTGTGTATGTGTGTGTGTGTGTGTGTGTGTGTGTGTGTGTGTGCACGCCAGATTCTGGGAATTTGTCTTTCTCCCCAGCGCTGGCTCATGTGGATCGGGTTCCTTCCTCTGCTCACTGTTGCCATCCTCCTGTAGGAACACACTGTCCACACAAAGAAATCTGTTCCATTGGCTCCCTCCCTGTCTGCCTTGCTTGGTTGCTGGTGAACCAGTCATGAGGACAAGATGGTGGCCCTGGGCAACCTTAGCTCCCAAGGGCCCTGTCACACACAACTGCCATCTGCAGTCCTGCCCCTTGGCCCATTTGTATCCACCTCAGCAATCGTGGAGTCCCTAGGCCACACCTGGAACTGGTCCTGGGACATCTGCCAGTCCTGTAAGTCCAGGACAGACCTTCCAGGCCTGGGGTTCAGTGATTTACTCTTCCCCATAAGGCACCTTCCTGTTTAAAGCTAGAGCCAGTCTGGCAATGAGCCATAAAATGCAGCAGAGAGTAAGAGAAGGTGCCACACTTCCAGGACCTGCTCTGCAGGACATTCCTGTTCATGCTTCAGGAACAAGACAGCGCACAGAGCAATACCATGCACATGAACGCACATGCATGTGTCCACACATACACACGCAGATCAAACTCAGCACATAGTAAACATACACCAAGTGACATTTCATTCTTCATTCTTTGCCATTCTGACGGTACGGAGATACTCTCTCCCCTGCCCAGGGAGAACTGGGAGAAGTTTGTGTGTGGCTGTGGGAACCCCTCTTGGCCAAGCCGGCATGTTCCCCAGCCCTGTCCCTGGAGACCAGTGCTCTCATGTTCCCCCTTGGGCTCCACAACTTGTAGCCATGCTCTGGAACAACCCTGGGTCTTTGTGGCCTCTTGGTTAGAAAGCTGCCATAATGCCCATGTGAGCAGGGGGCTGTACAAAAGAATGAGATGTCCGATGAACCTGGATAGTGAGTGTCTATGTCCCAGTTTCTGGTTGACTAGTGAACTTGGCCATATACCCTATATATGAAGGAGAACGCTTGTGAAATATTTAGCAACTGTTCTAATAACTGTATGAATGTCCAAGTCCTTGATATTTTGCTAGGGGGCTAGGGTGGGGTTTCAATAGCCCCTGTTCTCATTGCCACAAAAGAGAAGACTGCTGGTATTTATAGAACTTTCCCAAGGTGCAGAATTTAATCTTCAAACTGTGGGACGCATGAGGGAGTTATGGTTACTCAGATCGCACTGAGAGCCCACTGGAGCCATGGGGAAGCTAGCTGGCCCTTCCGAGATCACAGGTCCAAGGATGGAGCTCCCCTCCCTCCCACACCTGGCCCGAAGGTCTGCCGGCCACCGACACCCACATGAAAGCTGGTTCTCCACTGCGCTTCCTCCAGGCTGCAGTTGACACCATTTCCCCTTAGACCTTTAATAAAAACCATTTGTTTGTTTTGGTGCTGAGAGTGGCTTTTTCTTCTTCTCTGCTTGCCGCCTGCCTCTAAGCAACAAAAGGACAGCCACTCGGCTCTTCTGTCCTTCAGCTGGGCTTTGAGATTCTGCGTGTCAAGTGGAGCTGCTCTTGGACCCTGTATCCTCTGAAAGGCACATCGTCAGTTCAATCTACTGTGGAATTTGTCCTATTAATGAATTGAAGAACTCTTTGGGGATTTCGCCCAGATGCTTATTTTAATTTAAGCTCCAGGGATTTAACTTTCCAAAATACTCAATTTTGTTCATTATGAAAACTAATAACTGGCTTATTTCACTGCTAATTTGGGTACGAAGGTTAATTATCTCTAGTGCAGTGGTCTCAAGCTAATCTAAAGTCTACCTGAGCACACACTGTGGCTAATTGATTCCCTACACACTGAGAAATGAATATTTCTTTCTGCAAAAAAAAAATCTTTAAACGCTGGACTCTTTTTGTCTCCACTCTTTGTACGAGGAATGGTCAGCCAGGCACTGAGGGCTCATGCCTGTCATTCTAGCTCCTCAGGAGGCTGAGATCTGAGGCTCACAGTTTGGAGCCAACCTCAGCAGAAAAGTTTGTGAGATTCTTACCTCCAATTAACCAGTAAAAAGCTGGAAGGTAGGACTTGAGTGGCCGAGGGCCAGCCTTGAACAGAAGCCAGGTCAAGATGCCCTGAGTTCAGGCCTCAGTGCTGGCACACACCAAAAAGAGGGCTCTCTCTCTAGGAGGGAGGATGAGCTTCTCTTCTTTGGAACCCATCAGTTATCTATCAGACAATAGCTACACCATTCCACGCGTCCCTGACTTCACCCCACAATGTGTCTGGTCACGAACAGCTCTGAGCCCTGGAACCATACCCCAGCCCTTGTTGCTTCTACTTTGCTTTTCAAATAGGATGTCCTTTTTTTCCCTAGCACAGGAGCTGCACTTACATTCCCCATATCTTTATCCCACTGTTTAGCAGAAGGAGAAACTGAGGCCCAAAGAGATCCAGGCCCAGGCAATGAAGATCAGTGACGGATGGGAGCAGGATGGTTTTCCTCATTCCCAGCTCTGCTCTCTCTGTTTCTTCATGGCTCTCTGTAACAGACTCCCCAAACCATGTGATTTTTGGAAGCATTCACCATTTCAGACATGTTGCTCTATCATTGTTTCCTGGGCTCTAAGAAACCCAATTCTGTTGGAAGCTAGTGAACACTGCACTGCAGCTTGGTCTGGGAAGCGGCTGGTCCCCTTGGCTAGGTCCCTGTCCTAGGAGTAGGAGGTAAGCCACCTGCATCCCTCTCAGGAAACGGGAACTGGATTTGTCCCTGAGCTTCCTGGGTACACGTTAAGTCTCAGGAGCAATCTTTCTCCATCTACCTCTGATTTATTTAAAAATTACTTTCTAAACCAACTTGAAGCAGCTCAAAATTAATTTAAACTCCCCCAAACTGAATTTGTCAATGTCCACCATGGTAATTTGTTATGTTGCATTATAACCCACTCCCGAGCTGGGGCATTGTCAGAGCTACAGTGATGTACTGTGAGCCCGGGGACCATATATCATAGGAACAGTTTCCGCCCGCATGATAGATGGAGCTGGCCTGGGAAGAATTTAAAAAGAGACCTAAATTTGTACAATTTTTTTTTATTCTCTTTAAGTGACGGAAGGCGTTGGCCCCCAGAGATGATGGAAAGCCTAAACGGTTGCTTTTTGTCTCTTTTGCTCCACATTAAGCAGAGGTCCTGGGAAGCAATTAAGCCCGCACAGTGGCAGAAGTGCGGGGGGGATCTGCACTCTCCGCGGCCTCGCTGCTCTGGCCTGACACGACCCTGGCAGGCAGGAGAGGGAAAACAAATCTGTGTTTTTGTGTGAAGCTGTCACCCATCAAGTCCCATCATGTTACACCCTCTCTCTGTCAGCCTTCAGAGTGACAGGCAGGGTCTGCTTCAGAGAGAAGAGAGAGAGCTCACCCACAGCCCACTGCACCGTGGCCTGGGCTGGCACCTGCTGGGCAGCCTGCCAGCTTCAGCGCAGCTATATTCCACACGGAGCCTCTTCAGCTGTGGAGAACAGCCCGGACACTCTCCTTTATTTGTAAATGAGCTGGTCCATAGATAGACAGACGGACAGACAGACAAAGAGACAGACTGACAGACCGACAGATGGACCGACCGACGGACGGACAGATGGACGGACGGATGGACAGACAGACAGACCGACAGACAGACAGACAGACCGACAGACAGACAGACAGACTGACAGACGGACCACAGATGGACGGACAGATGGACGGACGGATGGACAGACAGACAGACAGACAGACAGACAGACAGACAGACAGACAGACAGACAGATAGATAGATAGATAGATAGATAGATAGATAGATAGATAGATAGATAGATAGATAGATATGGCCTCTGTGGTTTTTGTCTTCATGCACAGGTCTGGGAGACATGTAGTCACCCTTCACTCTAGACTGCTCTGGCTGGCTGAGCTCTGTAACCAGCGATCACCACTTTGCAGAATACAACACACAGGCCCACTGAGTCACATGAGACTTAGAACTGGGCACCTGGGCTTGTTCACAATATGCACCTCCAAGTCTCCATGGAAACCACGGAAGATGGTCGTATGTCTCAATGAGCTGTAAATCCATTTGCAGGTGGTGTGCTATCAATATGTGGTTAAAATGTGATTAGTGTTTTCCCTTTAAAAAATATGAGTTAACTGGCTCCCACTGCTGGATTTGTTCTCCCTTTGTCCCTCCGTTTCTGTGCCCTCCTCACCTCCCCAAAGGCAGATAAGCAACAAACAAGACAAAAACAAAAATGAGTGAAGAGTTATCCGGTGGGGAGGTCCTGGGGTTGAAGCCAGGGGCTCATGCTTGCTTCTTCTTGAGGCATGCTCCCAGCCCCTTTGGTTCTTAGTTTACTTTTCAGATAAGAGTCCCGTGCTTTTTCCCAGCACCTGCCTTCAACCATGATCATCCCCCCTCTACCTCCTGTGTGTCTGTGATTATAGGAATGTACCTACATGCCCAGCTGATATAGCTCTTTTGTGATATTATCTTCACTCTTTTTAGTCTAAGTTCTTTCTTAAAGGATAAGAGAAACCATAATGACTGCAGTGAATTATCATAGGTTCTCTATGTGGGATTAAGATTCATACTAAAATGTAAATCGCTTGTATAAGATCTGTATAGCATCTAAAGTAGAAACAGAGATAATCTAATAATCTGGTAAAGATGGCACTATGGCTGAGATCACAG